>NC_135238.1:118772822-120029072 GCF_051348905.1 Ranitomeya variabilis
TTTGACACGCGTTTTGGTCCAGATACGGGCCCGGCAGATGGAACCTGTTGCGATGTTGATGCCTGCTGCGGCCCCTCCTCCACCTCCGCTTCTGAACTACTGCCGCCTGCACCCTGTTCCCCCAATGGCTGCCAATCGGGGTCAATAACTGGGTCATCTATTACCTCCTCTTCGAGCTCGTGTGCAACTTCGTCTGTGTCACTGTGTCGGTCGGTGGTATAGCGTTCGTGGCGGGGCAACATAGTCTCATCAGGGTCTGATTGTGGATCTGTACCCTGAGAGGGCAATGTGGTGGTCTGAGTCAAAGGAGCAGCATAGTACTCTGGCTGTGGCTGTGCATCAGTGCACTCCATGTCAGAATATACTTGTAATGGGCATGGCCTGTTAAATGTTTCACTTTCTAAGCCAGGGACGGTATGTGTAAAGAGCTCCATGGAGTGACCCGTTGTGTCGCCTGCTGCATCCTTCTCTCTTGTTGTAGTTTTTGCTGAGGAGGACAAGGAAGCGACTTGTCCCTGACCGTGAACATCCACAAGCGACGCGCTGCTTTTACATTTACCAGTTTCGGAAGAGGAGGCAAAAGAGCTAGAGGCTGAGTCTGCAATGTAAGCCAAAACTTGCTGTTGCTGCTCCGCCTTTAAAAGCGGTTTTCCTACTCCCAGAAAAGAGAGCGTTCGAGGCCTTGTGTAGCCTGACGACGAAACTGGCTCCACAGCTCCAGACTTAGGTGGAATATTTTTATCCCCACGACCACCTGATGCTCCACTACCACTACCATCATTACCAGCTGACAATGAACGCCCACGACGACCTCTTGCACCAGACTTCCTCATTGTTTTAAAATCTTAACCAAAGTAACTTTATTTGTTGCTATCAAACAACTTACACGGTGAGCTATAACTTCAGTATGATTTCAATATCCCTTAACAGGTTGGTGAGACCACAAGGAAAATCAGGCACAATGTTACACACTCTGTTTTCTGTGGCACAAAATCACAGAGATGACACACACGCAGGACTGTCACTCAAGCACTAATGTCAATATTAATCTCCCACCTAATTTATTTATTTTTTTTTCTCAGGGAGACTTTAGAAACCAAATAATATTAAAAAAAAAAAAAAAAAAGGCTTTCTATGGCCCACAATTAGAGAGAGAGAGGTGGCACAACCAGGAGTCAAGACTGGCGCACAAGCTGAAAGGGCAATATTACTCTCCCACTGTTTTTTATGTTTTTTTTGTTTTTTTCAGGGAGACTTTAGAAACCAAATAATATTAAAAAAACCAAAAAAAAAAAAGGCTTTCTATGGCCCACTGAATGAGAGGGAGAGAGGTGGCACACCCAGGAGTCAAGACTGGCACACAAGCTGAAAGGGCAATATTACTCTCCCACTGTTTTTTTATGTATTTTTTGTTTTTTCAGGGAGACTTTAGAAACCCAATAATATTTAAAAAAAAAAATAAATAGGCTTTCTATGGCCCACTGAATGAGAGGGAGAGAGGTGGCACACCCAGGAGTCAAGACTGGCACACAAGCTGAAAGGGCAATATTACTCTCCCACTGTTTTTTTAGGTTTTTTTTTTTTTTTCAGGGAGAATTAGAAACCAAATAATATTAAAAAAAAAAAAAAAATAGGCTTTCTATGGCCCACTGAATGAAAGGGAGAGAGGTGGCACACCCAGGAGTCAAGACTGGCACACAAGCTGAAAGGGCAATATTACTCTCCCACTGTTTTTTTATGTATTTTTTGTTTTTTCAGGGAGACTTTAGAAACCCAATAATATTTAAAAAAAAAAATAAATAGGCTTTCTATGGCCCACTGAATGAGAGGGAGAGAGGTGGCACACCCAGGAGTCAAGACTGGCACACAAGCTGAAAGGGCAATATTACTCTCCCACTGTTTTTTTAGGTTTTTTTTTTTTTTTCAGGGAGAATTAGAAACCAAATAATATTAAAAAAAAAAAAAATAGGCTTTCTATGGCCCACTGAATGAAAGGGAGAGAGGTGGCACACCCAGGAGTCAAGACTGGCACACAAGCTGAAAGGGCAATATTACTCTCCCACTGTTTTTTTATGTATTTTTTGTTTTTTCAGGGAGACTTTAGAAACCCAATAATATTTTAAAAAAAAAATAAATAGGCTTTCTATGGCCCACTGAATGAGAGGGAGAGAGGTGGCACACCCAGGAGTCAAGACTGGCACACAAGCTGAAAGGGCAATATTACTCTCCCACTGTTTTTTTAGGTTTTTTTTTTTTTTTCAGGGAGAATTAGAAACCAAATAATATTAAAAAAAAAAAAAATAGGCTTTCTATGGCCCACTGAATGAAAGGGAGAGAGGTGGCACACCCAGGAGTCAAGACTGGCACACAAGCTGAAAGGGCAATATTACTCTCCCACTGTTTTTTTATGTATTTTTTGTTTTTTCAGGGAGACTTTAGAAACCCAATAATATTTTTAAAAAAAAATAAATAGGCTTTCTATGGCCCACTGAATGAGAGGGAGAGAGGTGGCACACCCAGGAGTCAAGACTGGCACACAAGCTGAAAGGGCAATATTACTCTCCCACTGTTTTTTTAGGTTTTTTTTTTTTTTCAGGGAGACTTTAGAAACCAAATAATATTAAAAAAAAAAAAAAAAAAAAAAAAATAGGCTTGCTATAGCCCACTGAATGAGAGATAGCACACACAGCAGTGGCACACAAGCCCTGACTGAGGCCAATATTTTTCTCCCACTGATTGATGTAGTGTTTTTGTGTTGAGGTAGAATTTAGAACACAAATCACGGAAAAAATAAATAGGCTTTCTATGGCCCACTGAATGAAAGGGAGAGAGGTGGCACACCCAGGAGTCAAGACTGGCACACAAGCTGAAAGGGCAATATTACTCTCCCACTGTTTTTTTATGTATTTTTTGTTTTTTCAGGGAGACTTTAGAAACCCAATAATATTTTAAAAAAAAAAAAAGGCTTTCTATGGCCCACAATTAGAGAGAGAGAGGTGGCACAACCAGGAGTCAAGACTGGCGCACAAGCTGAAAGGGCAATATTACTCTCCCACTGTTTTTTATGTTTTTTTTTGTTTTTTTCAGGGAGACTTTAGAAACCAAATAATATTAAAAAAACCAAAAAAAAAAAAGGCTTTCTATGGCCCACTGAATGAGAGGGAGAGAGGTGGCACACCCAGGAGTCAAGACTGGCACACAAGCTGAAAGGGCAATATTACTCTCCCACTGTTTTTTTATGTATTTTTTGTTTTTTTCAGGGAGACTTTAGAAACCCAATAATATTTTAAAAAAAAAATAAATAGGCTTTCTATGGCCCACTGAATGAGAGGGAGAGAGGTGGCACACCCAGGAGTCAAGACTGGCACACAAGCTGAAAGGGCAATATTACTCTCCCACTGTTTTTTTAGGTTTTTTTTTTTTTTCAGGGAGACTTTTGAAACCAAATAATATTAAAAAAAAAAAAAAAAAAAAATATAGGCTTGCTATAGCCCACTGAATGAGAGATAGCGCACACACAGCAGTGGCACACAAGCCCTGACTGAGGCCAATATTTTTCTCCCACTGATTGATGTAGTGTTTCTGTGTTGAGGTAGATTTTAGAACACAAATCACGGAAAAAATAAATAGGCTTTCTATGGCCCACTCAGTGAGAGATGGCACACACAGGGATGGCACTGTAGCAGAAATGCCAATCTTAATCTCCCCCAAAAAAAAATCAAAAAAAAAAAAAAAACTGTCCTACAATTACTATCTCCCTGCAGTAATGTAAGCCAGGTATGGCAGGCAGCAATAGGAGTGGACTGATGCACAAATTAAATAAAAAGTGTGGACAAACAAAAAAGATAGCTGTGCAGAAAGGAAGGAACAAGAGGATATGTGCTTTGAAAAAAGCAGTTGGTTTCCACAGTGGCGTACACACAGCAATACAGCTATCACGGAGCCTTCTAGGGCAGCCCAATGAGCTACAGCGCTGAGGGGAAAAAAAAAAAAAAATAGCTTCCACTGTTCCTGCACACCGAAGGTGGTGTTGGACAGTGGAAATCGCTGCAGCACAAGCGGTTTGGTGGTTAGTGGACCCTGCCTAACGCTCTCCCTGCTTCTGATGAAGCGGCAGCAACCTGTCCCTAAGCTCAGATCAGCAGCAGTAAGATGGCGGTCGGCGGGAACGCCCCTTTATAGCCCCTGTGACGCCGCAGACAGCAAGCCAATCACTGCAATGCCCTTCTCTAAGATGGTGGGGACCAGGATCTATGTCATCACGCTGCCCACACTCTGCGTTCACCTTCATTGGCTGAGAAATGGCGCTTTTCGCGTCATTGAAACGCGACTTTGGCGCGAAAGTCGCGTACCGCATGGCCGACAAGCACAGGGGTCGGATCGGGTTTCATGAGACGCCGACTTAGCCAAAAGTCGGCGACTTTTGAAAATGATCGACCCGTTTCGCTCAACCCTAAAGTCGGCGACTTTTGAAAATGATCGACCCGTTTCGCTCAACCCTACTCCAGTCTTCTTCTGTATGAAGAAGAATTCAGCCCCTGCAGGTGACACTGACTTCCTAATGAATCGTCTTGCCAGATTCTCTTGGATGTACTGGGACATTGCCTCCATCTCCAGGAGAGATAACGGATAGACTCGACCCCGGGGAGGCTCAGCACCAGGCAAGAGGTCAATAGGACAGTCATAGGGGCGGTGAGGCGGAAGGGTCTCCGCAGCCCTTTTGGAGAACAAGTCTGCATAGGGCCAATAGTGCTTGGGGAGAGAGGAAAGATCTGCGGGTACCTGTGTTGTAGCAACCTGAACGCACTCCCCCTGACATCTACCCTCGCAGGATTTACTCCATCCCAAAATTCTCCCTGAGGACCACTCTATATGAGGAGAATGATAATGTAGCCATGGTATCCCAAACAGGACCTCATCAATTCCCTCAGGAATGACTAATAGGGAGATAATGTCCTGATGTGATGGAGACACAGAAAGCGTGATAGGAATGGTTTGATGGGTAATCTGAGAGGGTAGTGTCGACCCATTTACCACTCGAACGGTTACTGGTTTGGCGAGCATAATCAGGGGTATTGCGTGACTCTGGGCGAAAGCGGATGACATAAAATTACCCTCCGCCCCAGAGTCCACGCATAACTCTACCATAAGAGTGGATGGGCCAAAGGTAATTGTCCCCTTGAAGGACAACTTTGAGGCAAACGTCGCCGTGTCTAGTGTACCTCCTCCAAATGCCACTAGACGCTGACATTTCCCGACCGCTGAGGACACGTGGAGGCAAGATGTCCTGACTGCCGGCAAACATGACAGACCTTATGTGCACGAGCGGACTGGGACTTGGGTCCCGCTCGTGTCACCTCTATGGCCTCATGTGACTCGGACGCTTGGACTGGAGATTCCAGAGGTCTGGCGAAGGTGGGAGCCAGCCGAAACCTCTGCCTACACTGGGCTCGCTCCAACCTTCGCTCGTGAAAACGAAGGTCTATGCGAGTTGATACAGCTATGAGCTCCTCCAGTGTGGCGGGAATCTCCCTAGTAGCCAAAGCGTCCTTCACATGGTCAGCCAGCCCCCTCCAAAATACGGGAATGAGGGTTTATCTGGCCATTCCAACTCAGACGCTAATGTCCGGAAGTGAACCGCAAAATGGCTGACCATGGTTGAACCCTGAGTCAATCCAGCAGTTGGAGAGTTGTATCATGGGTGACTTGAGGTCCTACAAAGACCTGTTTCAGAGTGTCCAGAAACCGAGGAACACTCCGCACTACATGATTGTTGCGCTCACACAGCGGCGTAGCCCACTCCAACGCCCTGTCCGACAAGAGAGAGATTATGAATCCCACCTTTGCCCACTCTGTGGGAGAACGTGCAGCCAGGAGCTCGAGGTGTATACCACACTGGCTCACGAAACCCCTACAGGACTTACTGTCCCCAGAGTATCTCTCAGGCAATGGGAGGTGAGATAAGGTCGGAACAGAGGTGGCAGTGGGTAAAGCTGCTGCAGCCATGCTAGCAGCCTGAACAGCTATTGCGGTAACATCCACCGCTGAGGTTGCACGCTCAAGATACGCCAACCGGCCCTCCAGCAGCTGGATGTACCCCTGCAATCGCTGTTCATCCGCCATTACTTAGCCAGATCCTGGCGCTAGTATACTGTTCGGGTTGGCGGAATGCACCGAATATATTTATTAGATGGGATTGGTGCGTTCGCAACCCGGGATCCACCGTGCAGGAAAGAACCTGCTGCTAAGTAAATGGCGGCACTATATGGTGGTATGAACCAGCTCTGTTAGCTTAACAGAGCAGCCGAGAAAGAAAAGCTCTGTGCCCTGTTAGACTTTCACAGAGGCACAGGCTAACTACCCAAATGAGAGCAGACAGTGGTCATGCGTGCACACAAAACTCCTCGCCGGAGGTGCCAGCATTCTAGGGGCTTATTACAGCCAGGTCCCTGAATACACACAAACACAATCTCCTCGCCGGAGGTGCCAGTAATCTAGGGGCTAATTTCAGCCTGGTCCCTGAACACATACAAACACATGACCACACTGGCGCAAAGCACATTACTTAGGAAGATACTAGCGCATGGCCGTGCGGCCATGCGAGCCTTAAATAGCTGCAGCACGTACAGGACCTTCCTAGAAGGACCAATGAGAGGCTGCCACAAAGCCTGCGCACCTACAGGACCTTCCTAGAAGGACCAATAGATTTGGCTGCAGTACCTGAGCATGTGATCCTTGATCTACACTGAGAGATCTTACCCTGGACATGCTCAGTGTGTGCAAAGCAGGACTTAGTCCCAGAAAAGCCTGCTCCCCTGTTGTGAATTCCGTTCTTGGGCTCCCTCTGGTGGTTGTAAATGCACTTTTGTGAATTCTGCCCTTGGGCTCCCTCTGGTGGTTTCAAGTGGAACTGCTGCTCCTTGGGTTTAGCATTAGCAGCTGTCTCCACTCATCTTCTCTCCTGGCTTTGCTATTTAAACTGGCTCTGGTCTTCAGTAGTGTTGAGCGATACCTTCCGATATCGGAAAGTATCGGTATCGGAAAGTATCGGCCGATACCGTCAAAGTATCGGATCTAATCCGATACCGATACCCGATCCCAATGCAAGTCAATGGGACGAAAATATCGGAATTAAAATAAACCCTTTCTTTCCTTGTAGGTTCATTCTACATGAAGGAAAACAACTAAGAATAATGTAGGATGTATTGGGGGAGGTGGCGGAGACATTAAAGCCACAGAGGTTTAGTCCAATCAAATAGAATAGCAGGATTTTTATTTTTCTTTATGACGTTCGGCGTTAGAAAGATTTTGACTGTTATTTTTTTTTATTTTATTTTGTCAGATATTGATGTTTCACTACTTCCACGCCCTTCACCTTCTTTTTTACTTCTCCCACACTTTCTTCTTCATTATCCTCATCATCAGCTTCTTTGACATCAACTTCTTCACCTTATTCATCTTCTTCTTCATCTTCTACCTATTATTTTTTTTGTTACATTGTTCATATTCTTTTTATTTTACTATTATCTTCTTCATATTCAACTTCTTAATCATATTCTTATTTGTGACAGGCATTCCCGTAGTTGTTATCTATAAAAGTTTGAAGATTACACCTTCCGTTCTGCCTGTCACAAAAGAGTTACATTTGTCCGCGTTCAGTTTGGCCTGCAGCATCAGGCTTTATCCAGGGGCACCACGAGGAGGAACGGACTCACCCCCATACACTGCTTAGTCTTCTTCTGCTTATAATTTAGATAATATCTTTTGCTCTGATATTTAGTCTTATGCTTAATGTTCTTCTGCTCTTTGTTCTGCAGCCTCTTGTTCTTCTGCTTCTCGGTCTTCCAGGTCGTCGTCGTCTCCAGGGTCGTCGTCTCCGGGGTCGTCGTCATCGGGGTGGTCTTCAGGGTCATCGTCTCCAGGGTCGTCGTCATCACGGTGGTTGTCATCTCCGCGGTCGTCGTCATCGGGGTGGTCTTCAGGGTCATCGTCTCCAGGGTCGTCGTCATCACGGTGGTTGTCGTCTCTGGTGTCGTCGTCATCTTAGGGGTGGTCTTCCGGGTCATCGTGTTTAGTCTCTTGAACTTGGAAATGTAGCAGAAGGTACAAGAAGGCTGAGAAAATGCCGAGAAACAGCTGATGGAACTGGAACTCGGTTGGCTACCCGAAGGTCCAAGAGCCAATGGAACTACCGAGGACCAGCTGACGTTACTGGAACCCGGTTACTAAGCAGGAGGTACCCGTGCCTGAAAGCACTACCAAGGACCACCTGACGTTGGTGGAACTCGGATACCCAGAGGGAGGCACCTAAGCCAAAGGCTCTGCCCGGAACCAGCTGACGGTACTGGAACCAGGATGGGGAGCAGAAGGTACAAGAGCAAAAGACACTGCCGAGAACCAGCTGACGGTGCTGGAACCCGGATGGGTAGCCGAAGGTCCAAGAGCCAATGGAACTACCGAGGACCAGCTGACGTTACTGGAACCCGGTTACTAAGCAGGAGGTACCCGTGCCTGAAAGCACTACCAAGGACCACCTGACATTGGTGGAACTCGGATACCCAGAGAGAGGCACCTAAGCCAAAGGCTCTGCCCGGAACCAGCTGACGGTACTGGAACCAGGATGGGGAGCAGAAGGTATAAGAGCAAAAGACACTGCCGAGAACCAGCTGACGGTGCTGGAACCCGGATGGGTAGCCGAAGGTCCAAGAGCCAATGGAACTACCGAGGACCAGCTGACGTTACTGGAACCCGGTTACTAAGCAGGAGGTACCCGTGCCTGAAAGCACTACCAAGGACCACCTGACGTTGGTGGAACTCGGATACCCAGAGGGAGGCACCTAAGCCAAAGGCTCTGCCCGGAACCAGCTGACGGTACTGGAACCAGGATGGGGACCTATTCAAGCTTGTCTTCCTAGAGCCCCAACTGGCGGTGTTGGAGCCCAGGGTCAGCAGGAGGAGGAGATGGAGCAGAGTGTAGGCCGAAGCCTGCACTGGCGGCAGCTTTGGGTCTGTTGTGCCTGCGTGGCTGTTGCAGGACACGTTGCCGGCTGCACAGCAGGGGAACAGCTGGCGGTGCTGAACCCCACTGACACATTGGCTGGTGTTTTTCTCTGTGCAGCTAGCAGTACCGGGCCCCAACTGGCGGTGTTGGAGCCCGGGCTCTGCAGGGGGAGCAGAGTGTAGGCCGAAGCCTAATTGAACCAATTTCAAAGGTAACCTTTAACCCCCCCTCAGGTGTTACAAAGTAGAAGAGCCACAGCTTATGCAGCAGTAGTGCTGCACAAGTCAAAGGTTGATCTTTTAATTTTTCTCCTTGCACACGCTGAATGAAACACGTATAACATTTAGCCCTTTATACAGTCAAACTGTGTTGGAGGCGCGAGTTCCCTTCGTAATGAGACGCAGCACAGATGTCAAGAATCCCACCTTGGTGCTGGGTGCAGCCTCCTGAGCGTTGTTATTTGCTGTACAGGAGTCTGCGCTGTCGTGTTATCCCCTGGCCTAGCGCTGTTAGCGCTGCCCATCTTCTGACATCATTTAATGTCGGCCGGTGCGGTTCGCGATGACCATGAATCCCAGCCCCGCAGTGTCTTAACATTGTTAAAACACTGCGGGTCTGGGATTCATGGCCTGGCGCAGCACATATGTTCGCCTCTCACACTCGGGTCCTTACACCTGCTTCAGACTGTGCGGCGTCAGCTGATCCCTTATCGCATGCCACGGCCATGAAGCCGCACAGTCTGAAGAAGGCGGAAGGAGATGAGGGACAGGCGAACTGATGCACTGCTCATGCCCATCAATCACACCCTCGCAGTCCCAATAAATAAGATACCGAGGGGCGTTGTGTGGGTCAGGGCAGCCGCAGAGGCGCAGGCAGCCAAACAATGATGCCAGAAGACGGGCAGCGCTACCAAGGGGGTTGCAGCGTGTCATTACAAAGGAAAGTCACACCACCGGGACGGTTAAATGGTAACACAGAGGACACATTTTAGACGTGTTTTCAGTTCCACATGTGCGAGGAGAATATGTTTATGAGCCACTTTGCACACATGCAGCATTACCGCTGTACAAGGTGGCTGTAAAACGTACAAACGCCTGGGGGAGGGGGGACAGGTTCCCTTCAATTTCAGTTCTTGTATCTGCGTGGCTTTTGCAGGACACGATGCCGGCTACACAGCAGGGGAACAGCTGGCGGTGCTGAACCCCACTGACACATTGGCTGGTGTTTTTCTCTGTGCAGCTAGCAGTACCAGGCCCCAACTGGCGGTGTTAGAGCCCAGGGTCAGCAGGAGGAGGAGATGGAGCAGAGTGTAGGCCGAAGCCTGCACTGGCGGCAGCTTTGGGTCTGTTGTGCCTGCGTGGCTGTTGCAGGACACGTTGCCGGCTGCACAGCAGGGGAACAGCTGGCGGTGCTGAACCCCACTGACACATTGGCTGGTGTTTTTCTCTGTGCAGCTAGCAGTACCGGGCCCCAACTGGCGGTGTTAGAGCCCAGGGTCAGCAGGAGGAGGAGATGGAGCAGAGTGTAGGCCGAAGCCTGCACTGGCGGCAGCTTTGGGTCTGTTGTGCCTGCGTGGCTGTTGCAGGACACGTTGCCGGCTACACAGCAGGGGAACAGCTGGCGGTGCTGAACCCCACTGACACATTGGCTGGTGTTTTTCTCTGTGCAGCTAGCAGTACCGGGCCCCAACTGGCGGTGTTGGAGCCCGGGCTCTGCAGGGGGAGCAGAGTGTAGGCCGAAGCCTAATTGAACCAATTTCAAAGGTAACCTTTAACCCCCCCTCAGGGGTTACAAAGTAGAAGAGCCACAGCTTATGCAGCAGTAGTGCTGCACAAGTCAAAGGTTGCTCTTTTAATTTTGCTCCTTGCACACGCTGAATGAAACACGTATAACATTTAGCCCTTTATACAGTCAAACTGTGTTGGAGGCGCGAGTTCCCTTCGTAATGAGACGCAGCACAGATGTCAAGAATCCCACCTTGGTGCTGGGTGCAGCCTCCTGAGCGTTGTTATTTGCTGTACAGGAGTCTGCGCTGTCGTGTTATCCCCTGGCCTAGCGCTGTTAGCGCTGCCCATCTTCTGACATCATTTAATGTCGGCCGGTGCGGTTCGCGATGACCATGAATCCCATCCCCGCAGTGTCTTAACATTGTTAAAACACTGCGGGTCTGGGATTCATGGCCTGGCCCAGCACATATGTTCGCCTCTCACACTCGGGTCCTTACACCCGCTTCAGACTGTGCGGCGTCAGCTGATCCCTTATCGCATGCCACGGCCATGAAGCCGCACAGACTGAAGAAGGCGGAAGGAGATGAGGGACAGGCGAACTGATGCACTGCTCATGCCCATCAATCACACCCTCGCAGTCCCAATAAATAAGACACCGAGGGGCGTTGTGTGGGTCAGGGCGGCCGCAGAGGCGCAGCAGCCAAACAATGATGCCAGAAGACGGGCAGCGCTACCAAGGGGGTTGCAGCGTGTCATTACAAAGGAAAGTCACACCACCGGGACGGTTAAATGGTCACACAGAGGACACATTTTAGACGTGTTTTCAGTTCCACATGTGCGAGGAGAATACGATTATGAGCCACCTTGCACACATGCATCATTACCGCTGTACAAGGTGGCTGTAAAACGTACAAACGCCTGGGGGAGGGGGGACAGGTTCCCTTCAATTTCAGTTCTTGTGTCTGCGTGGCTTTTGCAGGACACGATGCCGGCTACACAGCAGGGGAACAGCTGGCGGTGCTGAACCCCACTGACACATTGGCTGGTGTTTTTCTCTGTGCAGCTAGCAGTACCGGGCCCCAACTGGCGGTGTTAGAGCCCAGAGTCAGCAGGAGGAGGAGAGGGAGCAGAGTGTAGGCCGAAGCCTGCACTGGCGGCAGCTTTGGGTCTGTTGTGCCTGCGTGGCTGTTGCAGGACACGTTGCCGGCTACACAGCAGGGGAACAGCTGGCGGTGCTGAACCCCACTGACACATTGGCTGGTGTTTTTCTCTGTGCAGCTAGCAGTACCGGGCCCCAACTGGCGGTGTTGGAGCCCGGGCTCTGCAGGGGGAGCAGAGTGTAGGCCAAAGCCTAATTGAACCAATTTCAAAGGTAACCTTTAACCCCCCCTCAGGGGTTACAAAGTAGAAGAGCCACAGCTTATGCAGCAGTGGTGCTGCACAAGTCAAAGGTTGCTCTTTTAATTTTGCTCCTTGCACACGCTGAATGAAACACGTATAACATTTAGCCCTTTATACAGTCAAACTGTGTTGGAGGCGCGAGTTCCCTTCGTAATGAGACGCAGCACAGATGTCAAGAATCCCACCTTGGTGCTGGGTGCAACCTCCTGAGCGTTGTTATTTGCTGTACAGGAGTCTGCGTTGTCGTGTTATCCCCTGGCCTAGCGCTGTTAGCGCTGCCCATCTTCTGACATCATTTAATGTCGGCCGGTGCGGTTCGCGATGACCATGAATCCCAGCCCCGCAGTGTCTTAACATTGTTAAAACACTGCGGGTCTGGGATTCATGGCCTGGCGCAGCACATATGTTCGCCTCTCACACTCGGGTCCTTACACCCGCTTCAGACTGTGCGGCGTCAGCTGATCCCTTATCGCATGCCACGGCCATGAAGCCGCACAGACTGAAGAAGGCGGAAGGAGATGAGGGACAGGCGAACTGATGCACTGCTCATGCCCATCAATCACATCCTCGCAGTCCCAATAAATAAGACACCGAGGGGCATTGTGTGGGTCAGGGCGGCCGCAGAGGCGCAGCAGCCAAACAATGATGCCAGAAGACGGGCAGCGCTACCAAGGGGGTTGCAGCGTGTCATTACAAAGGAAAGTCACACCACCGGGACGGTTAAATGGTCACACAGAGGACACATTTTAGACGTGTTTTCAGTTCCACATGTGCGAGGAGAATACGATTATGAGCCACCTTGCACACATGCATCATTACCGCTGTACAAGGTGGCTGTAAAACGTACAAACGCCTGGGGGAGGGGGGACAGGTTCCCTTCAATTTCAGTTCTTGTGTCTGCGTGGCTTTTGCAGGACACGATGCCGGCTACACAGCAGGGGAACAGCTGGCGGTGCTGAACCCCACTGACACATTGGCTGGTGTTTTTCTCTGTGCAGCTAGCAGTACCGGGCCCCAACTGGCGGTGTTAGAGCCCAGAGTCAGCAGGAGGAGGAGAGGGAGCAGAGTGTAGGCCGAAGCCTGCACTGGCGGCAGCTTTGGGTCTGTTGTGCCTGCGTGGCTGTTGCAGGACACGTTGCCGGCTACACAGCAGGGGAACAGCTGGCGGTGCTGAACCCCACTGACACATTGGCTGGTGTTTTTCTCTGTGCAGCTAGCAGTACCGGGCCCCAACTGGCGGTGTTGGAGCCCGGGCTCTGCAGGGGGAGCAGAGTGTAGGCCAAAGCCTAATTGAACCAATTTCAAAGGTAACCTTTAACCCCCCCTCAGGGGTTACAAAGTAGAAGAGCCACAGCTTATGCAGCAGTGGTGCTGCACAAGTCAAAGGTTGCTCTTTTAATTTTGCTCCTTGCACACGCTGAATGAAACACGTATAACATTTAGCCCTTTATACAGTCAAACTGTGTTGGAGGCGCGAGTTCCCTTCGTAATGAGACGCAGCACAGATGTCAAGAATCCCACCTTGGTGCTGGGTGCAACCTCCTGAGCGTTGTTATTTGCTGTACAGGAGTCTGCGTTGTCGTGTTATCCCCTGGCCTAGCGCTGTTAGCGCTGCCCATCTTCTGACATCATTTAATGTCGGCCGGTGCGGTTCGCGATGACCATGAATCCCAGCCCCGCAGTGTCTTAACATTGTTAAAACACTGCGGGTCTGGGATTCATGGCCTGGCGCAGCACATATGTTCGCCTCTCACACTCGGGTCCTTACACCCGCTTCAGACTGTGCGGCGTCAGCTGATCCCTTATCGCATGCCACGGCCATGAAGCCGCACAGACTGAAGAAGGCGGAAGGAGATGAGGGACAGGCGAACTGATGCACTGCTCATGCCCATCAATCACATCCTCGCAGTCCCAATAAATAAGACACCGAGGGGCATTGTGTGGGTCAGGGCGGCCGCAGAGGCGCAGCAGCCAAACAATGATGCCAGAAGACGGGCAGCGCTACCAAGGGGGTTGCAGCGTGTCATTACAAAGGAAAGTCACACCACCGGGACGGTTAAATGGTAACACAGAGGACACATTTTAGACGTGTTTTCAGTTCCACATGTGCGAGGAGAATATGTTTATGAGCCACTTTGCACACATGCAGCATTACCGCTGTACAAGGTGGCTGTAAAACGTACAAACGCCTGGGGGAGGGGGGACAGGTTCCCTTCAATTTCAGTTCTTGTATCTGCGTGGCTTTTGCAGGACACGATGCCGGCTACACAGCAGGGGAACAGCTGGCGGTGCTGAACCCCACTGACACATTGGCTGGTGTTTTTCTCTGTGCAGCTAGCAGTACCAGGCCCCAACTGGCGGTGTTGGAGCCCAGGGTCAGCAGGAGGAGGAGATGGAGCAGAGTGTAGGCCGAAGCCTGCACTGGCGGCAGCTTTGGGTCTGTTGTGCCTGCGTGGCTGTTGCAGGACACGTTGCCGGCTGCACAGCAGGGGAACAGCTGGCGGTGCTGAACCCCACTGACACATTGGCTGGTGTTTTTCTCTGTGCAGCTAGCAGTACCGGGCCCCAACTGGCGGTGTTGGAGCCCGGGCTCTGCAGGGGGAGCAGAGTGTAGGCCAAAGCCTAATTGAACCAATTTCAAAGGTAACCTTTAACCCTCCCTCAGCGGTTACAAAGTAGAAGAGCCACAGCTTATGCAGCAGTAATGCTGCACAAGTCAAAGGTTGCTCTTTTAATTTTGCTCCTTGCACACGCTGAAAGGAACACGTATAACATTTAGGCCCTTACACAGTCAAACTGATTTTGAGGCGTGAGTTCCCTTCGTAAAGAGATGCAGTACAGCTGGCAAAAATGCCACCTTGGTGCTTTGCGCGGCCTCCTGAGCATCGTTATTTGTTGCACAGGAGTCTGCGCTTTTGTGTTATCCCTTGGCCTTGCGCTGTTAGCGCTGCCCATCCTCTGACATCATGTTATGTCGGCCGTTGCGGTTTGCGATGACCATGAATCCCAGCCCCCCAGTGTCTTAACATTGTTAAAACACTGCGGGGCTGGGATTCATGGCCTGGCGCAGTACATATGTTCGCCTCTCGCTTGGGTTCTTACACCCGCTTCAGACTATGCGGCGTCAGCTGATCCCTTATCGCATGCGACGGCCATGAAGACGCACAGTCCGAAGAAGGCGGAAGGAGATGAGGGACAGGCGAAGAAATGCACCGTTCATGCCCATCAATCACACCCTCGCAGTCCCAATAAATAAGACACCGAGGGGCGTTGTGTGGGGCAAGGCGGCCGCAGAGGCGCAGGCAGCCAAACAATGATGCCAGAAGACGGGCAGCGCTACCAAGGAGCTTGTTGCGTGTCAATACAAAGGAAAATCACACCTGAGGGACGTTTTAATGGTCGCAGAGGACTCATTTTTAGACGTGTTCACTTCAACATGGGCAAGGAGAATAAGTTTCTGAGCCACCTTGCACACATGCAGCATTACGGTCGTACAAGGTGGCTGTAAAACGTAAAAACGCCTGGGGGAGGGGGGACAGGTTTCCTTCAATTTCAGTTCTTGTGTCTGCGTGGCTGTTGCAGGACACGTTGCCGGCTACACAGCAGGGGAACAGCTGGCGGTGCTGAACCCCACTGACACATTGGCTGGTGTTTGGCTCTGTGCAGCTAGCACATCTGGGCCCCAACTGGCGGTGTTAGAGCCCAGGGTCAGCAGGAGTAGGAGAGGGAGCAGAGTGTAGGCCGAAGCCTGCACTGGAGCAAGTTGAAAGGGAAACTTTAACCCCCCCCCAGGCGTTTGTTGCTGAAAGAGCCATCGTGTACAGCACTAATGCTGGAAAAGGTAAACTTAGCTCTTTTAATTATGGTCCTTGCACATGCTGAACCTAACACTTATGAAAAGTGTACCCTCCTACCGTGATACCGTCCGGTTGGTGGAACTTTCCTTTGTGATGTGACGCAGCACAGCCGTCATTCTTACCCCCTTGGCACCGTGCGCCGCCTCCTCAGCGTTGTTTGAATCAGTCCCGGAGCCTGCGCTGTTAGGTTAGCCCTTGGCCATGCACACATTTTGCGCTGCCCGTCTTCTGACATCATTTGGTGTCAGGCTGGCTGCGCCTGTGCGGCCGCGCTGGCCGAGATCCCGCCTCGTACTGTCTTCTGATGTAATCCCACTGGGGGCCTGAGATCCGTGGCCATGCGCAGTGCATATCCTCGCCTCTCACTCCCCTCCCTACGGCTTCTTCAGACTGTGCGGTGTCACGGCCGTGGCATGCTATTAGGGACCAGCTGACACCGCACAGTTTGAAGAAGCCGTAGGGAGATGAGTGAGAGGTGGAGGTTCAGATATGCACTGCGCATGTCCATGGATCTCGGGCCCCCAGTGGGATTAAATCAGAAGACAGTACGAGGCGGGATCTTGGCCAGCGCGGCTGCACAGCCGCAGCCAGCCTGACACCAAATGATGTCAGAAGACGGGCAGCGCAAAATGTGTGCATGGCCAAGGGCTAACCTAACAGCGCAGGCTCCGGGACTGATTCAAACAATGCTGAGGAGGCGGCGCACGGCGCCAAGGGGGTAAGAATGACGGCTGTGCTGCGTCACATCACAAAGGAAAGTTCCACCAACCGGACGGTATCACGGTAGGAGGGGACACTTTTCATAAGTGTTAGGTTCAGCATGTGCAAGGAGCACCACAAAAAGAGGCACTTTTTCCCTTTGCATCATTACTGCTGCACAAGGTGGCTCCTTCAGTAACAAACGCCTGGGGGGGGGGACAGGTTCCCTTAAATTTAACTTGTTGTGCCTGCGTGGCGGTCGCAGTACACGTTGCCGTATACACAGCAGGGGAACAGCTGGCGGTGCTGAACCCCACTAACACATTGGCGAGGTGTTTGGCTCTGTGCGGACAGCACTTCTGGACGGCAACTAGCGGTGTTGGAGCCCAGGGACAGGTGGAGGAGGAGGAGGTGGAGGAGGTAGGAGGAGGTAGGAGGGATTGCCACACACACAGCAGGGGAACAGCTGACGTTACTGAACCCCAATAACAGAGGAGGGACTGTTGACTGTGCGTACAGCACTACTGGACGGCAACTAGCGGTGTTGGAGCCCAGGGACAGGAGGGGGAGGTGGAGGTGGAGGAGATAGGAGGGATTGCCACACACACAGCAGGGGAACAGCTGACGTTACTGAACCCCAATAACAGAGGAGGGACTGTTGACTGTGCGTACAGCACTACTGGACGGCAACTAGCGGTGTTGGAGCCCAGGGACAGGTGGAGGAGGAGGAGGTGGAGGAGGTAGGAGGAGGTAGGAGGGATTGCCACACACACAGCAGGGGAACAGCTGACGTTACTGAACCCCAATAACAGAGGAGGGACTGTTGACTGTGCGTACAGCACTACTGGACGGCAACTAGCGGTGTTGGAGCCCAGGGACAGGAGGGGGAGGTGGAGGTGGAGGAGATAGGAGGGATTGCCACACACACAGCAGGGGAACAGCTGACGTTACTGAACCCCAATAACAGAGGAGGGACTGTTGACTGTGCGTACAGCACTACTGGACGGCAACTAGCGGTGTTGGAGCCCAGGGACAGGAGGGGGAGGTGGAGGTGGAGGAGATAGGAGGGATTGCCACACACACAGCAGGGGAACAGCTGACGTTACTGAACCCCAATAACAGAGGAGGGACTGTTGACTGTGCGTACAGCACTACTGGACGGCAACTAGCGGTGTTGGAGCCCAGGGACAGGAGGGGGAGGTGGAGGTGGAGGAGGTAGGAGGGATTGCCACACACACAGCAGGGGAACAGCTGACGTTACTGAACCCCAATAACAGAGTAGGGACTGTTGACTGTGCGTACAGCACTACTGGACGGCAACTAGCGGTGTTGGAGCCCAGGGACAGGTGGAGGAGGAGGAGGTGGAGGAGGTAGGAGGAGGTAGGAGGGATTGCCACACACACAGCAGGGGAACAGCTGACGTTACTGAACCCCAATAACAGAGGAGGGACTGTTGACTGTGCGTACAGCACTACTGGACGGCAACTAGCGGTGTTGGAGCCCAGGGACAGGAGGAGGAGGTGGAGGTGGAGGAGATAGGAGGGATTGCCACACACACAGCAGGGGAACAGCTGACGTTACTGAACCCCAATAACAGAGGAGGGACTGTTGACTGTGCGTACAGCACTACTGGACGGCAACTAGCGGTGTTGGAGCCCAGGGACAGGAGGGGGAGGTGGAGGTGGAGGAGATAGGAGGGATTGCCACACACACAGCAGGGGAACAGCTGACATTACTGAACCCCAATAACAGAGGAGGGACTGTTGACTGTGCGTACAGCACTACTGGATGGCAACTAGCGGTGTTGGAGCCCAGGGACAGGAGGGGGAGGTGGAGGTGGAGGAGATAGGAAGGATTGCCACACACACAGCAGGGGAACAGCTGACGTTACTGAACCCCAATAACAGAGGAGGGACTGTTGACTGTGCGTACAGCACTACTGGATGGCAACTAGCAGTGTTGGAGCCCAGGGACAGGAGGGGGAGGTGGAGGTGGAGGAGGTAGGAGGGATTGCCACACACACAGCAGGGGAACAGCTGACGTTACTGAACCCCAATAACAGAGGAGGGACTGTTGACTGTGCGTACAGCACTACTGGACGGCAACTAGTGGTGTTGGAGCCCAGGGACAGGTGGAGGAGGAGGAGGTGGAGGAGGTAGGAGGAGGTAGGAGGGATTGCCACACACACAGCAGGGGAACAGCTGACGTTACTGAACCCCAATAACAGAGGAGGGACTGTTGACTGTGCGTACAGCACTACTGGACGGCAACTAGCGGTGTTGGAGCCCAGGGACAGGAGGGGGAGGTGGAGGTGGAGGAGATAGGAGGGATTGCCACACACACAGCAGGGGAACAGCTGACGTTACTGAACCCCAATAACAGAGGAGGGACTGTTGACTGTGCGTACAGCACTACCAGGCAACAACTAGCGGTGTTGGAGCCCAGGGACAGGAGGAGAAGCAGAGGAACACAATGTAGGCCGAAGCCTGATTGGAGAAAGTCGAAAAGGAACCTTTAACCCCCCCCCCAAGGCGTTTGTAGCTGAAAGAGCCAGCTTGTGCAGCAAAAAAGATGCAAAAGGAAAAGGTGGCTCTTTTCATGATGCTCCTTGCAAACACAGAACTAAACACTTATAAAATGTGTCCCCTGATACCGTGTGACCGTCCCGGAGGTGGGACTTTCCTTCGTAATATGACGCAGCACAGCCGTCATTCCTACCTCCTTGGCGCCGTTCCCCGGCTCCTCAGCGTTGTTTGATTCCGTCCCGGAGCCTGCGCTGTTATGTTATCCCTTGGCCAGGCACACTTAGCGCTGCCCATCTTCTGACATCATTTGGTGTCAGGCTGGCTGCGCCTGTGCGGCCGCGCTGGCCTAGAGCCCGCCTCGCAGTGTCGTCTAATGTAATCCCACCGCGGGCCTGGGATCCGTGGCCATGCGCAGTGCATATCCTCGCCTCTCACTCCCCTCCCTACGGCTTCTTAAGACTGTGCGGTGTCACGGCCGTGGCATGCTATTAGGGACCAGCTGACACCGCACAGTCTGAAGAAGCCGTAGGGAGATGAGTGAGAGGTGGAGGTTCAGATATGCACTGCGCATGTCCATGGATCTCAGGCCCCCAGTGGGATTAAATCAGAAGACAGTACGAGGCGGGCTCTCGGCCAGCGCGGCCGCACAGGCGCAGCCATCCTGACACCAAATGATGTCAGAAGACGGGCAGCGCTAAGTGTGCCTGGCCAAGGGATAACATAACAGCGCAGGCTCCGGGACGGAATCAAACAACGCTGAGGAGCCGGGGCACGGCGCCAAGGGGGTAGGAATGACGGCTGTGCTGCGTCATATTACGAAGGAAAGTCCCACCTCCGGGACGGTTTTACAGTATCAGTGGACACATTTTATAAGTGTTAAGTTCTGCGTGTGCAAGGAGCTAAACAAAAATAGCTACCTTTTCCTTGTGCAGCATTACTGCTGTACAAGGTGGCTCTTTCAGTAACAAACGCCTTGGGGGGGGGGACAGGTTCCCTTACATTTCAGTTGTTGTGTCAGCGTGGCGGTCGCAGGACACATTGCCGGCTACACAGCTGGGGATCAGCTGACGTTACTGAAACCCAATAACACTGGGTCGTATGTTTTGACTGTGCAGACGGCACTTCTGAGCCTCAACTGGCAGTGTTGGAGCCCAGAAATTTAAGTTCAGGTGGTAGAAAGATGAACACAACAGGAGACCTGGATACTGTAGACAGTCACCTAAATATTTAATCAGGAAGAGGAGTGGCAAATTCCTGCGAGATCCAGGCCTTGTTCATTTTCAGGAAAGTAAGCCGGTCAACGTTATCGGAGGATAGTCGCATGCGACGGTCAGTTAGTACACCACTTGCAGCACTAAAGACACGTTCCGATAATACACTGGCCGCAGGGCAAGACAGCACCTCCAATGCATACTGGCTTAGCTCTGGCCATGTATCCAGCTTTGAGACCCAAAACTTGAAAGGGGAAGAGCCGTCTGGGAGTACAGCAAGAGGGCAAGACATGTAGTCTGTCACCATCTGACGGAACCGTTGCCTCCTGCTGACTGGAGCCGTCTGTGATGGTGTAGACTTTTGTGGCGGGCACAGAAAACTGTGCCACAGTTGGGCCATACTGGTCTTGCCTTGGGCAGAGGCACTGCTTCTGCTCCCTCTTTGTGCAGAGTCTCCACCACTGCCTGGACGCACTGAGCTGCTTTGGAATGCACTAGCAGCACTTCTCTCAGTTGGAATGGAGAAGATGATGGAATTCACCAGTGTGTCTTGGTACTCCCGCATTTTTCGCTCCCGGTTCAACGGTGTGATGAGGCTTTCTACGTTGTCCCGGTAGCGAGGATCGAGGAGGGTGAACACCCAATAATCAGACATGTTGAGAATGTGGGCGATGCGGCGGTCGTTTCTCAGGCACTGCAGCATGTAATCCACCATGTGCTGCAGACTGCCAACTGCCCAAGAAACGCTGTCCCCTGCTGGAGGCTTGATCTCTGCCCGCTCGTCATCACCCCACCCTCGCTGTACACACTGAGTACTGGACAATTGTGTAACTCCCTCCTCTGGACGGATGTCTTCCTCCTCCATTGACTCCTCCTCATCCTCCTCACAAACTGTCCCCTGCCTACGCGTTTGTGAGGAACCACGTGGCGCTAACTGTCCAGAAGATGATGGAAATGCTGAATCCTCATCCTCCACCTCTTCCACAACATCATCCCTTAGCGCTTGCAGTGATTTTTCAAGCAGGCAGATAAGGGGGACAGTCATGCTGACTAGTGCATCATCTGCACTCGCCATCCGCGTGGAATAATCAAAGGGACGCAAAACCTGGCAGACGTCATTCATAGTGGCCCACTCTGTGGTTGTGAAGTCTGTACGGCACTGACTGCGACTTCTTTGCGCCTGAAGCAGCTGGTACTCCATTACAGCTTGCTGCTACTCACACAACCGCTCCAACATATGTAACGTGGAATTCCACCTGGTAGGTAGGTCACATATGATGCGATGTTCCGGCAGGCGGTGTCGGCGCTGCAGAGCCGCAATGCGCGCTTTTGCCGTGCTGGAACGCCGCAAGTGAGCACACTCTAGGCGGACCTTGTGCAGAAGTGCATCAAGATCCGGATAGTCCCTCAGAAAACTCTGCACGACCAAATTGAGCACATGTGCCAGACATGGGATGTGAGTGAGGTTGCCGAGGCCCAGAGCTGCCACCAGATTTCGGCCATTATCACACACTACCATGCCTGGCTGGAGATTCGCTGGCACAAACCACACATCGCTCTCCTGCTTGATGGCATTCCAGAGCTCCTGCGCTGTGTGGCTTCGATTCCCCAAAGAAATTAATTTCAAGACGGCCTGTTGACGTTTGGCCACGGCTGTGCTCATGTCGGTCGTAACAGGTACACGTTCATCACGGGTCCATGTGGAGGTGGACTGTGACGGCTCCTGCAGCGATGATTCTGAGGAACTGGTGTAGGAGGAGGAGTCAATGCGTACAGAATGGATTCCTGCAATCCTTGGAGTGGGCAGGACTCGTCCTGCGCCACTCGCACGGTCTGTACCCGGCTCAACGACATTAACCCAATGGGCAGTGAGGGAAAGGTATCGCCCCTGTCCATGTTGACTGGTCCACGCATCGGTGGTGAGATGGACCTTGCTACTGACGGCGTTCAGTAGCGCGTGTTTTATGTGTCCCTCCACATGCTTGTGCAGGGCAGGGACGGCTTGCCTGCTGAAGTAAAAGCGGCTGGGCACATTGTACTGTGGGACTGCCAATGACATCAAGTCACGGAAGCTGTCAGTCTCCACCAGCCTGAATGACAGCATTTCCAGTGACAGAAGTTTGGCAATGCCTGCAGTCAGAGCCTGTGCTCATGGGTGGTTTGACGAGAAAGGCCGCCTTTTCTCCCATGCCTGTACTACCGATGGCTGTAGACTGGGCTGGGAGTGTGTGGATGACTGGGAAAGTGGTGCTGCGGGTGGAATTACAGCGGGTCTCTGGACAACAGGGCCAGAGGTTCTTCCACGGCGATCCTGGGAGGAAGCCGAACCAGCTGAGTGTGAGCTGGAGGAAGAGGCAACACGAGCTGAAGAGGTGGTAGCTGCCGCTGTTGGTTGGCCTAGCTCTTCAGTGTGTTTTTCTAACTCCGCCGGGTGCCTGGTGCGCACATGTTTCCACATGTTGGAGGTATTGAGGTTGCTGACATTTTTCCCTCTTTTGACTTTGTGATGACACACCTTGCATTTGACATAGCAAATGTCATCTGCAACTGTGTCAAAAAAGGACTAGGCACTGCAAGTCTTGGGAGCGCCCTTTTTGGCTTTTGGAAGAGACATGCTCCTAACGGGTGCCAAAGCGGAGGCTGCAGGATCCGCAGTCTTCCCCCTCCCTCTCCCTCTTTGGGCCGTACGGGGAATCTCTTCCTCAGAGCTGCTCCCACCACCTTCCTGTCCCTCACGCCAAGATGGGTCAAGGACCTCATCATCTACACTACCCTCTGCCCCCAACTGCTCCTCCTGGGTAGTCTCAGCAGCAGAGCACGCACCAGTAAGTGGCACCTGAGTGTCATCATCAGCTGATGCGGCCTGCGATGTGGTGAACGGAGCCACTGGCCCACCCGCCTCTTCAGAGGAAGAGAGAAAAAGCTGTTGGGCATCACTGCACCCTGCCTCTTCTTCCATTTCTCCAATGCTGCTTGGCTGGCCCCCTGTTTCCAAGCCAAGAGATTCAGAGAAGAGAAGTAGAGACGGCTCCTGTCCTGGGCTCTCTGTCTGCCTGGGCAATTTGGCAGGTGGTGAAGAGACAGATGGCTGCTCTCCAGTGCTCTGTGTCTGAGAGGATGTGGCACTAATTGAAGTTGATGCATTAGCTGCCATCCATCCGACAACGGCTTCAATTTGTTCTTCACGCAGCAGCGGTGTACGGCGCTCTGCGACAAAGCTGCGCATGAATGACTGTTCACTTGTGAAAGTGGGTGCTGATGAGTCACCGGTGCCTGCAGCAGGCACAGAATCCCCACGTCCCCTCCCTGCTCCGCGCCCACGCCCACGCCCACGTGCCTTACTCACTGCCTTCTTCATCTTGGTTGACTGATAAAGATAAGCAGAAAAGTACTAACGGATTTGTGTGCTTATTCCTGAACAACTCCTCCTAACAGGTATAAGAAACAATAATTTTCTAAAGTGTGGACTAGACTTTAATATGAGCTAATGTGGCCTACACAAATGTAAAGTGGTGTCACTGGTGTGTTTGGTGAACTTTATTATTTATTTATTTTTTGGGGGCTGAACTGACAACAGATAGAGCTGCAGTCACACGGAGACCGTGCAGACAGACGTAAACGGCGCTGCAAGGCCCAAAAACCCTCCTCTACGTTATCCTATGTAGTGTTTTTCCACAAATTAGCTGGAGACGGGTGGAAAGACACTAATAGGAATTTTTTGAAAAAATGTGCAGCAGCCTGCACTACTTAAAACAAAATGAAAATTGATTTGGTGGTATGACGCAGTGAAGAACCCTGAGCTGGAGACAACCAGGCTATGGCTGCTCACAGACTACAGGGCGAGCTGCAGTCACACAGAGACCGTGCAGACAGCCGTAAACGGCGCTGCAAGGCCCAAAAACCCTCCTCTACGTTATCCTATGTAGTGTTTTTCCACAAATTAGCTGGAGACGGGTGGAAAGACACTAATAGAATTTTTTTGAAAAAATTAGCAGCAGATTACACTACTTGGAAAAAAAAAAAAGAACAGTATGAGGCAATGAACCACCCTCCCTGAACTGAATACAACCAGCTATGGATGGCCTATGTGGCTGCACTCAGACTAGAGAGTGGGCTGCACTCACACACACACACACACAGACCTTGCAGATCGCTGTGAAAACAGCGCTACAAGGCAAAAGCAAGGTGAATAGTAGGTGAACACAGCGGTTGCTAAATTAGCCTTTGGAAAGCACAAAGAAGCAAATCGCTATCTCTAAACTGGCCCTCAGTCAGCAAACAGCGTCCTGTCACTAACTGAATTCACAGCAGAGTGATCGCAAAATGGCGCCAGCGACTTTTAAACTGCATCATGACATCATTTCAGCAGCCAATCACAGCCATGCCAGTAGTTTCATGCCCTCCATGCTGAACAGGATGTGCCCACACTTGGAATCATTCTCATTGGCTGAATTTGTGCATTTTGAATCTGGGAACTTCCGATTCCGGTATCCGATACGTGGCAAGTATCGGAATACCGGTATCGGAATTCCGATACCGCAAGTATCGGCCGATACCCGATACTTGCGGTATCGGAATGCTCAACACTAGTCTTCAGTTCTTGCCAGCTGTCAATGTTTCTGGGTTGGATTCAGATCTCTCCTTGGATTTCTCTTATGGCCTGTCCATTTCAGCAAAAGATAAGTTCTTGCTAGTTCTTTTGTTGTCCATTTGCTGTGGACTTAATCGCTCAGCTCATGTTATGTCTTTTCTTGTCCAGCTTGTCAATATGATTTATTCAGTCTAGCTGGAAGCTCTGGGGAAGCAGATTTGCCCTCTACACCGTGAGTCGGTGTGGAGATTATTTTTGTAAACTCTGCGTGGACGTTTAGTTTTTAATACTGACCGCACAGTATCCTTTTCTATTCTGTCTATCTAGATTAGTAGTGGCCTCCTTTGCTAAAATCTGTTTTCATTTCTGTGTATGTCATTTCCCTCTCCACTCACAGTCAATATTTGTGGGGGGCTAGCTTTCCTTTTGGGATTTTCTCTGAGGCTAGATAGCTTTCTGTTTCCATCTTTAGGGGTAGTTAGTTCTCAGGCTGTGACGAGGTGTCTAGGGAGTGACAGGAACATCCCACGGCTACTGCTAGTGTTGGTGTTAGGATTAGGAACTGCAGTCAGTACAGATACCACCTCCTCAGAGCTCGTCCCATGTTGTTCCTTAACCACCAGGTCATAACAGTACAGCTGGCCCACAATGTGTTGAATGCATCTCAAAAGAGGGAAAAAAAAGTTCTGAGCCATTTTTTTTTTCTTTGCAGTCTGTTTGGTCTTTTTTTTTCCCCTTAACTTCTGGGTGGTTCAGGATTCTGGTGCTGACATGGATATTCAGGGTTTGTTCTCTCGTGTGGATCAACTCGCTGCAAGGGTACAGAGTATCCAAGACTGTGTTGTTCAGTCTCCGGTTTTAGAACCTAGAATTCCTACTCCTGATTTGTTTTTTGGGGATAGATCCAAATTTTTGAATTTCAAAAATAACTGCAGATTGTTTTTTGCTTTGAGACCCCGTTCCTCTGGTGACCCCATTCAGCAGGTGAAGATTGTTATTTCTCTGCTGCGTGGAGACCCGCAGGACTGGGCATTCTCCCTTGAGTCAGGGAATCCTGCATTACTCAATGTAGACGCATTTTTTCAAGCGCTCGGATTGCTGTATGACGAACCTAATTCTGTGGATCAGGCAGAAAAAGCCTTGCTGGCTCTGTGTCAGGGTCAGGAAGCGGCAGAAGTATACTGCCAGAAATTTAGAAAGTGGTCTGTGCTCACAAAATGGAATGAGTATGCCCTTGCAGCAATTTTCAGAAATGGTCTTTCTGAAGCCCTTAAAGATGTTATGGTGGGGTTCCCCACGCCTGCTGGTTTGAACGAATCGATGTCTTTGGCCATTCAGATTGATCGGCACCTGCGCGAGCGCAAGGTGGTGCACCATATGGCGTTGTCCTCTGAGCAGAGTCCTGAGCCTATGCAATGTGATAGGATTTTGACTAGAGCAGAACGGCAGGAGTTCAGACGTCAGAATGGGCTGTGTTTTTACTGTGGTGATTCTGCTCATGCTATTTCTGATTGCCCTAAGCGTACTAAGAGGGTCGCTGGGTCTGTTGCCATTAGTACTGTACAGCCTAAATTTCACTTGTCTGTTACCCTGATTTGCTTATTGTCGTCCTTTTCTGTTATGGCATTTGTGGATTCAGGCGCTGCCCTGAACTTAATGGACTTAGAGTTCGCCAGACGCTGTAGTTTTTCCTTGCAGCCTTTGCAGAGCCCTATTCCCTTAAGGGGGATTGATGCCACTCCATTGGCCGAGAATAAACCTCAGTACTGGACACAGTTGACCATGTACATGGCTCCAGCACATCAGGAAGATTGTCGTTTTTTGGTGTTGCATAATTTGCATGATGTTGTTGTGCTGGGTTTTCCATGGTTACAGGTACATAATCCAGTGCTGGATTGGAAATGTATGTCTGTGACTAGTTGGGGTTGTCAAGGGATACATAGTGATGTTCCTTTGATGTCAATTTCCTCTTCCCCCTCTTCTGAAGTTCCTGAGTTTTTGTCAGATTTCCAGGATATATTTGAGGAGCCCAAGTCCAGCTCCCTTCCTCCTCATAGGGACTGCAATTGTGTTATTAACTTGATTCCTGGCTGTAAGTTCCCTAAGGGCCAACTTTCAATCTGTCTGTGCCAGAGCATGCCACCATGCGGACTTATGTTAAGGAGTCTTTGGAGAAGGGGCATATTCACCCGTCTTCGTCACCGTTGGGAGCGGGATTCTTTTTTGTTGCCAAGAAGGATGGCTCCTTGAGACCCTGTATAGATTATCGCCTTCTCAATAAGATCACGGTCAAATTCCAATACCTTTTACCTTTGCTTTCTGATTTGTTTGCTCGGATTAAGGGGGCTAGTTGGTTTACTAAGATTGACCTTCGAGGGGCGTATAATCTTGTTCGTATTAAACAGGGTGACGAATGGAAAACAGCATTTAATACGCCCGAAGGCCATTTTGAATACCTTGTGATGCCATTCGGGCTCTTTAATGCTCCATCTGTGTTTCAGTCCTTTATGCATGATATCTTCCGGAATTATCTTGATAAATTCATGATTGTATATTTGGATGATATTTTGGTTTTTTCTGATGATTGGGAGTCTCATGTGAAACAGGTCAGGATGGTATTTCAGATCCTTCGTGCTAATTCGTTGTTTGTGAAGGGGTCTAAGTGCCTTTTTGGAGTTCAGAAGGTTTCTTTTTTGGGTTTAATTTCATTTCATTTTTTCTCCCTCGGCTATTGAAATGGATCCTGTTAAGGTCCAGGCCATTCATGATTGGATTCAACCCACATCTGTGAAGAGCCTTCAGAAATTTTTGGGCTTTGCTAATTTTTATCGCTGTTTCATTGCTAACTTTTCCAGTGTGGTTAAGCCCCTGACTGATTTGACGAAGAAGGGTGCTGATGTGATGAATTGGTCCTCTGCGGCTGTTGAGGCCTTTCAGGAGCTTAAACGTCGTTTTACTTCTGCCCCTGTGTTGCGTCAGCCGGATGTTTCTCTCCCTTTTCAGGTTGAGGTTGACGCTTCTGAGATTGGGGCAGGGGCCGTTTTGTCTCAGAGAAGTTCTGATGGCTCTTTGATGAAACTGTGTGCCTTCTTCTCCAGAAAGTTTTCGCCTGCTGAGCGTAATTATGATGTCGGTAATCGGGAGTTGTTGGCTATGAAGTGGGCTTTCGAGGAGTGGCGACATTGGCTTGAGGGAGCCAAGCATCGCGTTGTGGTCTTGACCAATCATAAGAATCTGATTTACCTTGAGTCTGCCAATCGGTTGAATCCTAGACAAGCTCGATGGTCCCTGTTTTTCTCCCGTTTTGATTTTGTGGTCTCGTATCTTCCGGGATCTAAGAATGTGAAGGCTGATGCCCTTTCTAGGAGTTTTTTGCCTGATTCTCCGGGAGTCCTTGAACCGGTTGGTATTCTCAAGGAGGGGGTGATTCTTTCTGCCATCTCCCCTGATTTACGGCGGGTGCTTCGGGAGTTTCAGGCTGATAAGCCTGACCGCTGTCCAGTGGGGAAACTGTTTGTTTCTGATAGATGGACTAGTAAGGTAATCCTGGGATTTTTGGTACCAGAGATTTGGTTGCTAGGTCCTTTTGGTGGCCTACCTTGTCGCGGGATGTGCGTTCTTTTGTGCAGTCCTGTGGGACTTGTGCCCGGGCCAAGCCTTGCTGTTCCCGTGCTAGTGGGTTGCTTCTGCCTTTGCCGGTCCCTGAGAGGCCCTGGACGCATATTTCCATGGATTTTATTTCGGATCTTCCTGTTTCCCAAAAGATGTCTGTCATCTGGGTGGTTTGTGACCGATTTTCTAAGATGTTCCATTTGGTACCTTTGCCTAAGTTGCCTTCCTCCTCTGATTTGGTTCCATTATTTTTTCAGCATGTGGTTCGTTTGCATGGCATTCCAGAGAATATTGTGTCTGACAGAGGTTCCCAGTTTGTTTCTAGGTTTTGGCGGTCCTTTTGTGCTAGAATGGGCATTGGTTTGTCTTTTTCTTCAGCATTTCATCCTCAGACAAATGGCCAAACTGAGCGAACCAATCAGACCTTGGAAACCTATTTGAGATGCTTTGTGTCTGCTGATCAGGATGATTGGGCGACCTTCTTGCCGTTGGCTGAGTTTGCCCTTAATAATCGGGCTAGTTCAGCTACCTTGGTTTTGCCTTTTTTTGTAATTTTGGTTTTCATCCTCGTTTTTCTTCAGGGCAGGTTGAGCCTTCTGACTGTCCTGGTGTGGATTCTGTGGTGGACAGGTTACAGCAGATTTGGACTCATGTGCTGGACAATTTGACGTTGTCTCAGGAAAAGGCTCAAGGTTTTGCTAACCGTCGTCGGTGTGTTGGTCCCCGGCTTCGTGTTGGGGATTTGGTCTGGTTATCTTCTCGTCATGTTCCTATGAAGGTTTCTTCCCCTAAGTTCAAGCCTCGCTTTATTGGTCCTTATAAGATTTCTGAAATTATCAATCCGGTGTCTTTTCGTTTGGCCCTTCCAGCTTCTTTTTCCATCCATAATGTTTTCCACAGATCTTTGTTGCGGAGATATGTGGTGCCCGTGGTTCCCTCTGTTGATCCTCCTGCTCCGATGTTGGTTGAGGGGGAGTTGGAATATGTGGTGGAGAAGATTTTGGATTCTCGTTTTTCAAGGCGGAAGCTTCAGTATCTGGTCAAGTGGAAGGGTTATGGCCAGGAGGATAATTCTTGGGTTGTTGTCTCCGATGTCCATGCCGCCGATTTGGTTCGTGCTTTTCACTTGGCTCGTCCGGATCGACCTGGGGGCTCTGGTGAGGGTTCGGTGACCCCTCCTCAAGGGGGGTACTGTTGTAAATTCCGTTCTTGGGCTCCCTCTGGTGGTTGTAAATGCACTTTTGTGAATTCTGCCCTTGGGCTCCCTCTGGTGGTTTCAAGTGGAACTGCTGCTCTTTGGGTTTAGCATTAGCAGCTGTCTCCACTTATCTTCTCTCCTGGCTTTGCTATTTAACCTGGCTCTGGTCTTCAGTTCTTGCCAGCTGTCAATGTTTCTGGGTTGGATTCAGATCTCTCCTTGGATTTCTCTTATGGCCTGTCCATTTCAGCAAAAGATAAGTTCTTGCTAGTTCTTTTGTTGTCCATTTGCTGTGGACTTAATCGCTCAGCTCATGTTATGTCTTTTCTTGTCCAGCTTGTCAATATGATTTATTCAGTCTAGCTGGAAGCTCTGGGGAAGCAGATTTGCCCTCCACACCGTGAGTCGGTGTGGAGATTATTTTTGTAAACTCTTCGTGGACTTTTAGTTTTTAATACTGACCGCACAGTATCCTTTTCTATTCTGTCTATCTAGATTAGTAGTGGCCTCCTTTGCTAAAATCTGTTTTCATTTCTGTGTATGTCATTTCCCTCTCCACTCACAGTCAATATTTGTGGGGGGCTATCTTTCCTTTTGGGATTTTCTCTGAGGCTAGATAGCTTTCTGTTTCCATCTTTAGGGGTAGTTAGTTCTCAGGCTGTGACAAGGTGTCTAGGGAGTGACAGGAACATCCCACGGCTACTGCTAGTGTTGGTGTTAGGATTAGGAACTGCAGTCAGTACAGATACCAACTCCTCAGAGCTCGTCCCATGTTGTTCCTTAACCACCAGGTCATAACACTCCCCGCAGATCAGTGCAGGGTACAATAGCAGAGCCTGGAGAGGCAGCAGTAACACTTTGCACAGTATCAGTCTCAGTGAGACGCTGGGACCGACGTCTCCGCTGAGCAGGCTCCACTGCGGCCGATGCAGAATGGGAGACAACAGCAGACACGGATCGAGATTCCCCCTGTGCAGCAGAGGAAACTTGACTCCTAACACACATCTAGATAAGTTCCTTAGGGGGTCTACTTTCCAAAATGGTGTCACTTGTGGGGGGTTTCAATGTTTAGGCACATCAGTGGCTCTCCAAACGCAACATGGCGTCCCATCTGAATTCCAGTCAATTTTGCATTGAAAAGTCAAATGGCGCTCCTTCGCTTCCGAGCTCTGCCATGTGCCCAAACAGTGGTTTACCCCCACATATGGGGTATTGGCGTACTCAGGACAAATTGTACAATAACATTTGTGGTCCATTTTCTCCTGTTACCCTTGGTAAAATAAAACAAATTGGAGCTGAATACATTTTTTGTGTAAAAAAGTTAAATGTTCATTTTTATTCAAACATTCCAAAAATTCCTGTGAAACACCTGAAGGGTTAATAAACTTCCTGAATGTGGTTTTGAGCACCTTGAGGGGTGCAGTTTTTAGAATGGTGTCACACTTGGGTATTTTCCATCATATAGACCCCTCAAAATGACTTCAAATGAGATGTGGTCCCTAAAAAAAATGGTGTTGTAAAAAAGAGAAATTGCTGGTCAACTTTTAACCCTTATAACTCCCTAACAACAAACAAAATTTGGTTCCAAAATTGTGCTGATGTAAAGTAGACATGTGGGAAATGTTACTTATTAAGTATTTTGGGTGACATATCTCTGTGATTTAATTGTATAAAAATTCAAATTTGGAAAATTGCGAAATTTTCAAAATTTTCGCCAAATTTCCGTATTTTTCACAAATAAACGCAGGTAATATCAAATAAATTTTACCACTATCATTAAGTACAATATGTCACAAGAAAACAGTGCCAGAATCACCGGCCAGTCTAACTAGATAAATAGAACAGGAAAGAATACTGTGCGGTCAGTATTAAAAACTAGAAAAATCCACCACAGAGTTTACAAAAATCTCCACACCTGACTAAAGGTGTGGAGGGTAAATCTGCTTCCCAGAGCTTCCAGCTTAACTGAATAAATCCATACTGACAAGCTCGACTAGAAAAAACATAGAAAGTGCAGAAATATTAAGTCCACAACAAGTGGACTGCAAAAGAACAAAGCAAGGACATATCTTTGCTGAACTGGTCAGAATATCAGGGAAATCCAAGCAGAGATGTGAATCCAACCAGGAACCATTGACAACTGGCACAGGCTGAAGGATAGAACCAGGCTAAATAGTCGAGCCAGAAAGACAATCAGTGGAAGCAGCTGCTGACTACTAAATCCAAGGAGCAGCAGTACCACTTAAAACCACCGGAGGGAGCCCAAGAGCAGAACTCGCAAAAATGCCACTTACAACCACCGGAGGGAGCCCAAGAGCGGAATTCACAACAGCCGCACAAAGAGCACAAGCAAGGAGTCACTGAACTCAATCCCAAGACTCGGGAATAGAGTTCGTCTAGACGACTTGCACTCGATACCGCTGCTGGGTGTCAGACTATAACTAATAATCGTAAATTTAAGCACAAGAGTGCGAGCAGTGCCGCACTGGCAGATGCCACCAACCACCCAGACTTGGATTAGAGAAGCGCTCTAAAAGCGCACGGCGCCACACTGGCGGTCACAGCAATAGAAGCTGTATCGTATGATTTAATGTTGATAGCTTAGTCGGGCGCTAGACAGCAGACATCCACCTTATGCGAGCAGTCATACACAAGGGAGGGGAAGTTTAAAGAATGACTTGCACTCATCAACACACACACGTTTTCAAATGTAAACTAGCACATAGCTGTGCGGTCATGCAAACCTTTTATAGCTGCAGCAAGTACAGGACCTTCCCAGAAGGACCAATGGGAGGCTGCCACAGAAGTTGAGCACCTTCAGGACCTTCCTATAGGACCAATGGGATTTACTGCAGTATCTGAGCATGTGACCCTTGATCTCCAACGAGAGATCTTATCCTGGGCATGCTCAGAAGGGGAAAAGTAGGACTTAGTCCCAAAAACGTCTGCTCACCGCGGCCCAGTGCTAGCTACAATGGCAGAAGCTGGAAAGGCAGCAGTAACCCTTTGCACAGAGTCAGACTGAGCGAGACGCTGGGACCGACGTCTCTGCTTAGCAGACTCCACTGTGGCAGGAGAAGAATGGGAGACCGCAGCGGAGATGGCCTGAGATTCCCCTTGTGCAGAAGCGGGAACTCGACCCCTAACATTACCCTTCCTCCTAGGGCCCCCCCTCCTTGGACCTCGCTACGCTCAAAGGCAGCAATGAGCTACGGATCCCGAATATTCTCAGCAGGCTCCCAGGACCTGTCCTCAGGACCATAACCCTTCCAGTCCACCAAATGAAAATTTTTGCCACGTACCACCTTGCACCCCAAAATAGCGTTCACCTCGTAATTGTCTGTAGACGAACCCGATGTCCCGGCAGATGACTCGGAAAACCGGGATGTGTATACGGGTCTTCAAGAGAGACACATGAAAGGTGTCGGTGATACCCAGGCGTGGCAGAAGGGCCAGACGGTAGACCAATGGGTTAACTTGTTCGAGGACCTTGAAGGGGCCCAAGTAGCGAGGTGCAAACTTAGTGGACTCAGCTCGCAGCCTGATGTTATGGGCGGAGAGCCACACTAAGTCGCCAGGAGCAAAGGTCGGAGCGGGGCCGATGTGCATTGGCGGAGGACCTCATTCTCTCCTTGGAGGCCCGAATGGCATCCTGAGTGCGGTCCCAAATGTCCTATGCCTCCACATCCCAGTCTGCCACCCTGGAGTCAGCGGAAGACATGGGTATAGGCAAAGTACCTGCAGATGCTGACCATAGTTAAGGAGGAATGGGGTCTGTCCAGTGTAGTCGGCTACGGAATTGTTCAGCACAAACTCCGCTCGCGGTAGCAAGAATGCCCAGTCATCCTGCCTGGCTGAGACAAAATGTTGCAGACATGTGACCAAGGTCTGGTTGGCCCTCTCTACCAACCCATTCATCTCGGGATGATATGCAGAAGAGAGATTCAACTCAATGCTGAGAAGATGACAAAGCTCTCTCCAGAACCGAGACGCAAACTGGGGACCCCGGTCACTGACAATTTTGTCCGGCATACCGTGTAGGCGGAAGATGTGTTTTATAAACAACGTTGCCAAGGCCCGTGCAGAAGGTAGCCGTGGAATCGGCACCAAGTGCACCATTTTAGAAAAATGAACGGTGATAACCCAAATGATGATACAGCCACGAGACTTGGGCAAGCCCACCACAAAGTCCATCCCGACCATATCCCTGGGCCTGTCTGACACTGGCAAGGGATAAAGTAACCCAGCTGGCTGTTGTCAAGGAGACTTAATTTTGGCGCAGGAGACACACGCCCGCATATGATCTCCGATGTCAGGGACCATATGCGGCCACCAGTACGTCCTGGCCAGCAGATCAGATGTCCTCTTTGTCCCAAAATGTCCACCCACCCTGGACGAATGAGCCCAAGAGAGAACCTCTGGTCGCAAATTAATAGGTACAGAAGTCTTGCCCGGAGGCACTGACTCTAGTGAAACTGGAGATACTGTTCTCAGGCTCTCAGAAGGGATAATAAGCCGAGGCTCCCCTTCCTCCTCCTCAGAAGACACAACAGAGTGAGAGAGGGTGTCAGCACGAATGTTCTTCTCCCCAGCGAAATAATGGAGGGTGAAATGGAACCGGGAGAACAAGCACCATCTGGCCTGACAAGAATTTAGCCGCTGGGCTGTTTTTAAATATACCAAATTTTTGTGGTCTGTGAAGACTTGGAAAGGAATGCGAGCCCCCTCCAAAACATGTCTCCACTCCGAGAAGGCCAACTTCAATACTAGCAGCTCTCTGTCCCCGATGGAGTAATTCCTCTCCGCTGGTGTTAAGATCTTGGAGAAGAAGAAGCAAGGATGTTTCCGACCTTGAGCATCCTTTTGGAAGAGGACTGCTCCAGCACCAACGGATGAGGCATCCACCTCCATTATAAACGGCTGTTCAACATCAGGACGATGTAGGATGGGAGCGCTAGCAAAATGAGACTTAATAGAAGAAAAAGCCTTGGAGACCTCTTCAGACCACAAATTGGGATTTGCTCCCTTCTTGGTAAGGGCTACCAAGGGAGCTACCAAAGTTGAGAAGAGGGGAATGAACTGGCGATAGTAATTAATGAACCCCATAAAGCGCTGCACCGCTTTAAGAGAATGGGGTTCTTGCCAGTCCATCACAGCCTGTAGTTTGGCTGGATCCATAGCCAATCCCTGGGCGGAGATGATATAGCCCAGGAAAGGTAAAGACTCCTGCTTAAACATACACTTCTCCAACATTGCATAGAGGGAATTTGCCCGTAGGAGGTCGAAGACTCTGCAAGCATCTCTCCGGTGGGAGTCAATATCTGGAGAGAAGATGAGAATATCATCCAGATAGACTACGACCGAGGTGGAGAGCGTATCCCGGAAGATATCGTTAACAAAGTCTTGGAAAATGGCTGGGGCATTACAGAGCCCGAAGGGCATCACCAGATATTCATAGTGCCCATCCCTGGTATTAAAAGCCGTCTTCCATTCATCCCACACAAGGATGCGAATCAGGTTATAAGCACCCCGCAGATCTAATTTGGCAAATACCCTTGCTCCCCGTAGTCTATCAAAGAGCTCAGAAATCAGGGGCAACGGGTACTTTTTCTTAATGGTGATGGCGTTAAGACCCCTGTAATCTATGCTTGGGCGTAATTCTCCGTTCTTCTGCAAGAAGAAACAACCCGCCCCTGCAGGTGACACTGACTTCCTAATGAACCTTCTTGCCAGATTCTCCTGGATGTATTGGGACATAGCCTCCTTTCCGTGAGAAAGAGGGGATAGACCCATCCCCGAGGAGGTTCTGCTCCAGGCATGAGATCAATAGGACAGTCATAGGGGCGGTGAGGCGGAAGGGTCTCCGGAGCCTTTTTGGAGAAGACGTCTGCATAAGACCAATAGCGCTTGGGAAGAGAAGAAAGATCTGGTGGTATCTCAGTAGTGGAAACCTGAACGCACTCCCTCACACATCTGCCCTTACATGATTCACTCCAACCCAATATCCTCCTAGAGGTCCACTCAATATGTGGGGAGTGGAAACAAATCCAGGGTATTCCCAGCAGAATCTTGTCCATTCCCTCGGGAAGGACAAGAAGGGAAATAATCTACTGGTGGGAAGGGGACATGGATAATGTGAAAGGGACAGTCTGGTGTGTGATTTGTGAAGGAAGTGTTGACCCATTCACTACTCTAACATTTACCGGTTTGGCAAGCATCACAGAGGTATTTCATGGCGCAGAGCAAAAGCAGAGTACATGACATTCCCCTCTGCTCCAGAGTCCAACCAAAGCTCAACTGTTAGAGTGGATGAGCCAAATGTCATTGTCCCTTTAAAGGACAGCTTGGAGGAAAATTCCGCTGTGTCTAGTGAACCACCTCCAATGGTTACTAGACGCGATCGTTTTCCCGACCGCTGTGGACATTGATTAGCATAATGTCCTAACTGTTGGCAAACATTACAAACCACAGGTACTCGAGCAGCCCGGGACTTAGGTCCCGCTCGAGAAACCTCCATGGCCTCATGGGAGTCGGACGCCTGAACAGAAGATTCTAGAGGTCTGGCGAAGGTAGAAGCCAGCCGGAACCTCTGCCTACACTGAGTCTGCTCTAACCTCCGCTCGTTAACATGGAGGTCAATGCGGGTAGTTATTGTAATAAGCTCCTCCAGTGTGGCGGGAATCTCCTTGGTGGCCAAGGCGTCCATCACATGGTCTGCCAGTCCTTTCCAGAACACCGGAATAAGGACTTTATCCGGCCACTCCAGCTCTGAGACCAGAGTCTGGAAATGGACGGCAAATTGGCTGACCATGGATGGACCCTGTGTTATTGCCAACAGTTGGAGCATGGTATCGTGGGTGACACGAGGTCCTAAAAAGACCTGTTTCAGAGAGTCCAGGAAGAGAGGAGCACTCTGCACCACACGATCATCACGCTCCCACAGCGGCGTTGCCCACTCCAATGCGCTGCCCGACAAAAGGGATAAGATAAAACCCACCTTCACCCGTTCCGTAGGAAAACGTGCAGCCAGAAGCTCTAGATGTATGGAGCAATGACTCACGAATCCCCGACATAGCTTACTGTCACCAGCAAATTTGTATGGAAGCGGGAGATGGGATAAAGTCGGAGCAGGGGTGGCAGAGGACAAACTGGCTGCAGCTACACTTGCAGCCTGAACAGCGACTGTGGTAACATCCACAGCTGAGGTTGAGCATTCTAGAGCCGCCAACCTACCCTCCAGCTGCTGGATGTACCGCTGTAGACGCTGATCGTCCACCATTTACTAGCCAGACCCTGGTGCTAGTGTTCTGATAGGACTGGCGGAACGCACCAAGTAAATAGTGAGATGATATTTGGCGCGTTCGCAGCCCGGGGTCCACCGTGCAGGAGAGAACCTGCTGCTGGCAAATGGCGGCACTATATGGCAGTGGAAGCGAACTCTCTTACGTCACAGGGATGCGGTACCGCACAAACAGCGCAAGAAAGGAGTCACTGAACTCAATCCCTAGACTCTGGAACAGAGCTCGTCTAGACCACTTGCGCTCTACACCGCTGCTGGGTGTCAGACTACAGTATAACTAATAATAGTAAATTTAAGCACAAGAGTGCGAGCAGTGCCGCACTGGAAGACGCCACCAACCACCCAGACTTGGGTTAGAGAAGCGCACGGCGATGCACTGGCGGTCACAGCAATAGACGCTGTATCGTATGTTTAATGTTGATAGCTTAGTCGGTCGCTAGACAGCAGACATCCACCTTATGCGAGCAGTCATACACAAGGGAGGGGATGTTTAAAGAATGACTTGCACTCATCAACACACACACACATTTTCAAATGTACACTAGCGCATGGCTGTGCGGTCATGCGAACCTTTTATAGCTGCAGCAAGTACAGGACCTTCCCAGAAGGACCAATGGGGGGCTGCCACAGAAGTTGATTACCTTCAGGACCTTCCTAGAGGACCAATGGGATTTGCTGCAGTATCTGAGAATGTGACCCTTGATCTCCAATGAGAGATCTTACCCTGGGCATGCTCAGAAGGGGAAAAGTAGGACTTAGTCCCAAAAACTTCTGCTCGCCGCTGCCCAGTACTTACTACAATGGCAGAAGTTGGAAAGGCAGCAGTAACCCTTTGCACAGAGTCAGACTGAGCGAGAAGCTGGGACCGACGTCTCCACTGAGCAGACTCCACTGTGGCAGGAGAAGAATGAGAGACTGCAGCGGAGATGGCCCGAGATTCCCCTTGTGGAAAAGTGGGAACTCGACCCCTAACACACCATTTTGGAAAGTAGGCCCCATAAAGAACTTATCTAGATGTATTGTGAGAACTTTGAACCCCCAAGTGTTTCACTACAGTTTATAATGCAGAGCCGTGAAAATAAAAAATGTTTTCCACAAAAAATATTTTTTAGCCCCCAGTTTTGTATTTTCCCAAGGGTAACAGGAGAAATTGGACCCCAAATGTTGTTCTCCAATTTTTCCTGAGTACGCTGATGCCCCATATGTGGGTGGTGCCACCGTTTGGGCACATGGCAGAGCTCGGAAGGGAAGGAGCGCCGTTTGGAATGCAGACTTAGATGGAATGGTCTGCATGCTTCACATTGCGTTTGCAGAGCATCTGATGAACCTAAACAGTAGAAACCCCCCACAAGTGACCCCATATTGGAACCTAGACCCCCCAAGGAACTTATCTAGATGTGTTGTGAGAACTTAGAACCCCAAGTGTTTCACTACAGCTTATAACGTAGAGCTGTAAAAATAAAAAATCTTTTTTCTTTTTCCACAAAATTTAATTTTTAGCCCCCAGTTTTGTATTTTTCCAAGGGTAACAGGAGAAATTGGACCCCAAAATTTGCTGTCCAATTTGTCCTGAGTATGCTGATACCCCATATGTTGGGGTAAACCCCTGTTTGGGAGCACGGGAGAGCTCGGAATGGAAGAAGCACTGTTTTACTTTTCAACACAGAATTGGCTGGAATTGAGATCTCCCAATTCTAACTGAAAACCTAACCCCAACACATCCCTAACCCTAATCCCAACCCTAATCCCAACACACCCCTAACCCTAATCCCAACCCTAACCACACCCCTAACTCCAACACTCCCTTAACCCTAATCCCAACCATAACCCTAACCACACCCCTAACCCTGACACACCCCTAATCCCAACCCTAATCCCAACGGTAAATGTAATCCAAACCCTAACCCTAACTTTAGCCCCACCCCAACCCTAACCCTAATGGGAAAATGGAAATAAATAAATTTTTTTATTTTATTATTCTTCCCTAACTAAGGGGGTGATGAGGGGGGTTTGATTTACTAATTATAAAAAATAGTTTCTGCGTCTCATTTTTGCGGGACAAGATTACGTTTTCAGTGGCACCATGTTCATTTATATCCGTCTTTTTGATCGCGTGTTATTCCACTTTTTGTTCGAGTGTTATTCCGCTTTTTGTTCGGCTGTATGATAATAAAGTGTTTGTTTTTTGCCTCGCTTTTTTTTTTTTTTTTTTTTACGGTGTTCACTGAAGGAGCTAACTAGTGGGATAGTTTTATAGGTCCAGTCATTATGGACATGGCGATACAAAACATGTGTACTTTTATTGTTTTTTTTATTTAGATAAAGAAATGTATTTATTGGAACAATATTTTTTTTTCTTTATTTAGGTTTTTTTTTTTTTACACATGTAAATATATATTTTATTTTACTTTTTTACTTTGTACCTACTTTGGTGGGACATCATGCTATAGTGTTACATCGCTGATATGACACTTTGCACAGCACTGTGTCAGATCAGCGATCTGACAGGCAGTGCTGCTGGCTTGCTGGCGCCTGCTCTCAGCAGGTGCTTTCAAGCCACCTCCCTAGAGGACCTGGAAGGAGCCCCGTGGCCATTTTGGATCCAGGGACCGCAGGGAGGAGATGCTCGGAACAACGCGATGACATCACGTTGTTCCGAGGGTCTCAGGGTAGCACACAGGGAGCCCCCTCCCTGCGCGATGCTTCCCTATGCCGCTGGAACTCTGCAATTATGTTTGATCGCAGTGTTCCAGGGGTTAGTGTGCCAGCAGTCCGTGATCACACCTGGCACATAGTGCCGGATGTCAGCTGTGTTAATCAGCTGACTCCCGGCGGTGATCGGCTGCACTCCCCCCGTGAGTGCGGTTGATCAGTGATGACGTACTATCCTGTCGGTGGTCATAGGGGCCCAGACTACCTCAACAGCATATTACATCTCATGTCAGAAAGGGGTTAAAACCTTTTATCTTTCAGGTCATCAGGGGTTAATGCAGTTTCCTCGGTTGCCTGCTGGTGTATTGCATTGCTGCTGGGTCAGCTGATGTGGGTGGTGACCATTCCCACCATCCTTTAAGAGGTCACCTGGTGCATCAGCTGACTGTCGGTGTTAGTTCATTCTGCAGCGACCAAGCTGGGAGAAGGAGCTTGCTGGGAGCAGTAGTTCTTCAGCTGAGTCCGGTGTATCTGGTGTTTCTTTCCTGCTGTGCTTTGCATCTGCGAGCTAAATGTTGTTTTCCTATACCTTGTCTGACATACCTTCCCTTGGTGTTTTATTAGTGCAGTGGTGTGACCTGTGTTCCTGCTTGCCAATTCCCTACCCAGGAATTGGTGCAGGGCAAGCAAGGGCTTAGGTATCCTGCTCGGCGACAGGTTGAAAAAATCTGTATAGGAATGTCAGGGACATCAGGGCACATCCTTAGGAGAGTCCAGGAGGTGTCCATCTCCCTGTTCCCTATTGCAGGGCCCTTCGTTGTAATTGTGTCCCTGGTGTTCCCTTGTTTGTTGCACTGTTGGTGACTGACCTACAGTTAGGTCGTGTGACACCGCTTCAGTCACATCGTGACAGAAGGCTTACACTGATCCCTTAACCACCAGGTCCTCATTAAAATTTCAACTTCAAGCTTTAAATGCTGGGAAAGTGCCTGATACCTCATGCATGGCCCATTGCTGACTGTTTGTGTGCCATTACAACTGGTTCTACTGTGGGTAAATTAATCATTCAACTATCTGTGTTACTAGTCTTACATTTTTCTATCAATAGTGATCTAAGACACTGATGTTTGTGCCATCTGAGTGTTGCTGGAATAAAAAAAAATTGGAGACGTTGCATGAGGTGTAGTGATGAGTAGTGTTGAGCATTCCGATACCGCAAGTATCGGGTATCAGACGATACTTGCGGTATCGGAATTCCGATACCGAGATCCGATACTTGCCGCATATCGGATACCGGAACCGGAAGTTCACAGGATTCAAACTGCACGAATTCAGCCAATGAGGAATGATTCTGAGTGTGGGCACATCCTGTTCAGCATGGTGGGCATGTAACTACTGGCAAGGCTGTGATTGGCTGCTGAAATGATGTCATGCTGCAGTTTAAAAGTCGCTGGCGCCATTTTGCGCTCACTCTGCTGTGAATTCAGTTAGTGACAGGACGCTGTGTGCAGACTGAGGGCCAGTTGAGATAGCGATTTGCTTCATTGTTCTTTTCCAAGGCTAATTTAGCAACCGCTGTGTTCACCTACTAATCACCTTGCTTTTGCCTTGCAGCGCTGTTTTCACAGCGATCTGCAAGGTCTGTGTGTGTGTGTGCAGCCCACTCTCTAGTCTGTGTGCAGCCATAGGCCATAGCTGGTTGTATTCAGTTCAGGGAGGGTGGTTCACTGCCTCATACTGGTCTATTTTCTTTTTTCTTTTTTTTCAAGTAGTGCAGGCTGCTGCACATTTTTTCTAATAATTCCTATTAGTGATTTTCCACCCATATCCAGCTAAATTGTGGAAAAACACTAGATAGGATAATGTAGAGGAGTGTTTTTGGGCCTTGCAGCGCCGTTTACGGCTGTCTGCACGGTCTCCGTGTGACTGCAGCTCGCCCTGTAGTCTGTGTGCAGCCATAGCCGGTTGTATCCAGCTCAGGGTAAATCACTGCGTCATACCGTAAAATCAATTTTCCTTTTTTTTTAAGTAGTGCAGGCTGCTGCACATTTTTTAAAAAAATTCCTATTAGTGTCTTTCCACCTGTATCCAGCTAACTTGTGGAAAAACACTACATAGGATAACGTAGAGGAGTGTTTTTGGGCCTTGCAGCGCCGTTTACGGCTGTCTGCACGGTCTACGTGTGACTACAGCTCGCCCTGTAGTCTGTGTGCAGCCATAGCCGGTTGTATCCAGCTCAGGGTTCTTCACTGCTTCATACTGTGAAATCAATTTTGCTTTTGTTTTAAGTAGTGAAGTCTGCTGCACATATTTTAAAAAAATTCCTATTAGTGTCTTTCCACCCGTATCCAGCTAACTTGTGGAAAAACACTACATAGGATAATGTAGAGGAGTGTTTTGGGGCCTTGCAGCGCCGTTTACGGCTGTCTGCACGGTCTCCGTGTGACTGCAGCTCGCCCTGTAGTCTGTGTGCAGCCATAGCCGGTTGTATCCAGCTCAGGGTTCTTCACTGCGTCATACCGTAAAATCAATTTTCCTTTTGTTTTAAGTAGTGCAGGCTGCTGCACATTTTTTCAAAAAATTCCTATTAGTGTCTTTCCACCCGTATCCAGCTAACTTGTGGAAAAACACTACATAGGATAACGTAGAGAAGTGTTTTTGGGCCTTGCAGCGCCGTTTACGGCTGTCTGCACGATCTCCGTGTGACTGCAGCTCTCCCTGTTGTCAGTTCAGCCCCCAAAAAATAAATAAATAATAAAGTTCACCAAACACACCACTTTACAGTTGTGTAGGCCACATTAGCTCATAATAAAGTCTAGTCCACACTTTAGAAAATTAGTGTTTCTTATACCTGTTAGGAGCTGTTCAGGAATAAGCACACAAAGCCGTTAGTACTTTTCTGCTTATCTTTATCTGTCAACCAAGATGAAGAAGGCAGGGAGTAAGGCACGTGGGCGTGGGCGCGGAGCAGGGAGAGGACGTGGGGATTCTGTGCCTGCTGCTGGCACCGGTGACTCATCAGCACCCACTTTCAGCAGGGAACAGTCGTTCATGCGCAGCTTTGTCGGAGAGCGCCGTACACCGCTGCTGCGTGAAGACCAAATTGAAGCCGTTGTCGGATGGATGGCAGCTAATGCATCGACTTCAATTAGTGCCACATCCTCTCAGACACAGAGCACTGGAGAGCACCCATCTGTCTCTTCACCACCTGCCAAATTGCCCAGGCAGACAGAGAGCCCAGGACAGGAGCCGTCTCTACTTCTGTTCTCTGAATCTCTTGGCTTGGAAACAGGGGGCCAGCCAAGCAGCATTGGAGAAATGGAAGAAGAAGCAGTGTGCAGTGATGCCCAACAGCTTTTTCTCTCTGAGTCTGAAGAGGCAGGTGGGCCAGTGCCTCCGGTCACCACATCGCAGGACGCATCCGCTGATGACACTCAGGTGCCACTTTCTGGTGCGTGCTCTGCTGCTGAGACTACCCAGGAGGAGCAGTTGGTGGCAGAGGGTAGTGTAGATGATGAGGTCCTTGACCCATCTTGGCGTGAGGGACAGGAAGGTGGTGGGAGCAGCTCCGAGGAAGAGATTCCCAGAACGGGCCAAAGAGGTAGAGGGAGGGGGAAGACTGCGCAGCCTGTAGCCTCCACTTTGTCACCCATTAGGAGCATGCCTCTTCCAACAGCCAAAAAGGGCGCTCCCAAGACTTGCAGTGCCTGGGCCTTTTTTGACACAGTTGCAGATGACATTTGCTATGTCAAATGCAAGTTGTGTCATCAGAAAGTCAAAAGAGGGAGAAATGTCAGCTTCCTCAATACCTCCAACATGTGGAAACATGTGCGGACCAGGCACGCGGCGGAGTTACAAAAACACAATGAAGAGCTAGGCCAACCAACAGCGGCAGCTACCACCTCTTCAGCTCGTGTTGCCTCTTCCTCCAGCTCACACGCAGCTGGTTCGGCTTCCTCACAGGATCGCCATGGAAGAACCTCTGGCACTGTTGTCCAGAGACCCACTGTAATTCCACCCGCAGAACCACGTTCCCAGTCATCCTCACACTCCCAGCCCAGTCTACAGCCATCGGTAGTACAGGCATGGGAGAAAAGGCGGCCTTTCTCGGCAAACCACCCACGAGCACAGGCTCTGACTGCAGGCATTGCCAAACTTCTGTCACTGGAAATGCTGTCATTCAGGCTGGTGGAGACTGACAGCTTCCGTGACTTGATGTCATTGGCAGTCCCACAGTATAATGTGCCCAGCCGCTTTTATTTCAGCAGGCAAGCTGTCCCTGCCCTGCACAAGCATGTGGAGGGACACATAAAACACGCGCTACTGAACACCGTCAGTAGCAAGGTCCACCTCACCACCGATGCGTGGACCAGTCAACATGGACAGGGGCGATACCTTTCCCTCACAGCCCATTGAGTTAATGTTGTTGAGCCGGGTACAGATCGTGCGAGTGACGCAGGACGTGTCCTGCCCACTCCAAGGATTCCAGGAATCCAGTCTGTACGCATTGACTCCTCCTCTTACACCAGTTCCTCAGAATCATCGCTGCAGGAGCCGTCACAGTCCACCTCCACATGGACCCGTGAACGTTTACCTGTTACGACCGACATGAGCACAGCCGTGGCCAAACGTCAACAGGCCGTCTTCAAATTAATTTCTTTGGGGAATCGAAGCCACACAGCGCAGGAGCTCTGGAATGCCATCAAGCAGGAGAGCGATGTGTGGTTTGTGCCAGCGAATCTCCAGCCAGGCATGGTAGTGTGTGACAATGGCCGAAATCTGGTGGCAGCTCTAGGCCTCGGCAACCTCACTCACATCCCATGTTTGGCACATGTGCTCAACTTGGTCGTGCAGAGTTTTTTGAGGGACTATCCGGATCTTGATGCACTGCTGCACAAGGTCCGCCTAGAGTGTGCTCACTTGCGGCGTTCCAGCACGGCAAAATCGCGCATTGAGGCTCTGCAGCGCTGATTCCGCCTTCCGGAACATCGCATCATATGTGACCTACCTACCAGGTGGAATTCCACGTTACATATGTTGGAGCGGTTGTGTGAGCGGCAGCAAGCTGTAATGGAGTACCAGCTGCATCAGGCGCAAAGAAGTCGCACTCCGCGCCGTTCAGGCTTCACAACCACAGAGTGGGCCACTATGAAGGACGTCTGCCAGGTTTTGCGTCCCTTCGATTATTCCACGCGGATGGTGAGTGCAGATGATGCACTAGTCAGCATGACTGTCCCCCTTATCTGCCTGCTTGAAAAATCACTGCAAGCGCTAAGGGATGATGTTGTGGAAGAGGTGGAGGATGAGGATTCACCATTTCCATCATCTTCTGGACAGTCAGTGCCACGTGGTTCCTCACAAACGCGTAGGCAGGGGACACTTTGTGAGGAGGATGAGGAGGAGTCAATGGAGGAGGAAGACATCCGTCCAGAGGAGGGAGTTACACAATTGTCCAGTAGTCAGTGTGTACAGCGAGGGTGGGGTGATGACGAGCGGGCAGAGATCACGCCTCAAGCAGGGGACAGCCTTTCTTGGCCAGTTGGCAGTCTGCAGCACATGGTGGATTACATGCTGCAGTGCCTGAAAACGACCGCCGCATCGCCCACATTCTCAACATGGATGAATACTGGGTGTACACCCTCCTCGATCCTCGCTACCGGGACAACGTACAAAGCCTCATCACACCGTTGAACCGGGAGTGTAAAATGCGGGAGTACCAGGACACACTGGTGAATTCCATCATCTCCATTCCAACTGAGAGCAGTGCTGCTAGTGCTTTACAAAGCAGCTCAGTGCGTCCAGGCAGTGGAGGAGGCTCTGCACAAAGAGGGAGCAGAAGCAGTGCCTCTGCCCAAGGCAAGACCAGTATGGCCCAACTGTGGCACAGTTTTCTGTGCCCGCCACAAATGTCTAAACCATCACAGGCGGCTCCGGTCAGCAGGAGGCAACGGTTCTGTCAGATGGTGACAGACTACATGTCTTGCCCTCTTGCTGTACTCCCAGACGGCTCTTCCCCTTTCAAATTTTGGGTCTCTAAGCTGGATACATGGCCAGAGCTAAGCCAGTATGCATTGGAGGTGCTGGCTTGCCCTGCAGCTAGTGTATTATCGGAACGCGTCTTTAGTGCAGCATGTGGTGTACTAACAGACCGTCGCATGCGACTATCCTCCGATAACGTTGACCGGCTTACTTTCCTGAAAATGAACAAGGCCTGGATCTCGCAGGCATTTGCCACTCCTCTTCCTGATTAAATATATTGGGTGACTGTCTACAGTATCCAGGCCTCCTGTTGTGTTCATATTTCTACACCCTGAACTGTAATTCCTGGGCTCCAACATCGCCAGTTGAGGCTCAGAAGTGCCGCCTGCACAGTAAAAACATATGACCCAGTGTTATTGGGTTTCAGTAACGTCAGCTGATCCCCAGCTGTGTAGCCGGTATTGTGTCCTGCGACCGCCACGCTGACACAACAACTTAAATGTAAGGGAACCTGTCCCCCCCCAAGGCGTTTGTTACTGAAAGAGCCACCTTGTGCAGCAGTAATGCTGCACAAGGAACATGTAGCTCTTTTACTTTTGCTCCTTGTACATGCAGAACTTAACACTTATTCTAAAATGTGTCCACTGATACCGTGAGACCGTCCCGGAGGTGGGACTTTCCTTCTTAATGGGACACAGCGCAGCCGTCATTCCTACCCCCTTGGTGCCGTGCGCCGCCTCCTCAGCGTTGTTTGAATCTGTCCTGGAGCCTGCGCTGTTATGTTATCCCTTGGCCATGCACACTTAGCGCTGCCCGTCTTCTGACATCATTTGGTGTCAGGCTGGCTGCGCCTGTGCGGCCACGCTGGCCAAGATCCCGCCTCGCAGTGTCTTCTGATTTAATCACACTGCATGCCTGGGATCCATGGGCCTGCACAGTGCATATCTTCAACTCAGGCTCTCACTCTTCTCCTTCTGCCTTCTTCAGACTGTGCGCCGTCAGCTGATCCCTAATAGCATGCCACGTCCATGACGCCGCACAGTCTGAAGAAGCTGGAAGGAGGGGAGTGAGAGGCAAGGATATGCACTGCGCATGCCCATGGATCCCAGGCCCGCAGTGGGATTACATTGGACGACACTGCGAGGTGGGATCTCGGCCAGCGTGGCCGCACAGGCGCTTCCAGCCTGACACCGATATGATGTCAGAAGATGGGCTGCGCTAAGTGTGCATGGCCAAGGGATAACATAACAGCGCAGGCTCCGGGACAGAATCAAACAACGCTGAGGAGGCGGCGCACGGCAACAAGGGGGTAGGAATGACGGCTGCGCTGCGTCCCATTACGAAGGAAAGTCCCACCTTCAGGACGGTATCAGGGGACACATTTTATAAGTGCTTATTTCTGTGTTTGCAAGTAGCATAATTAAAAGAGCCACCTTTTCCTTTTGCATCCTTAGTGCTGCACAAGATGGCTCTTTAAGCTACAAAAGCCTTGGGGGGGTTAAAGGTTCCCTTTCGACTTGCTGCAATCTGGCTTCGGCCCACACTGTGTTCCTCTGCTCCTCCTGCTGTCCCTGGGCTCCAACACTGCTAGTTGTTGCCTGGAAGTGCTATCCGCACAGTCAACAGTCGTTCCTCTGTTATTGGGGTTCAGTAACGTCTGCTGTTCCCCAGCTGTGTGTGTGGCAATCCCTCCTATCTCCTCCACCTCCTCCTCCTGCTGTCCCTGGGCTCCAACACCACTAGTTGTTGTCCGGAAGTGCTGTCCGCACAGTCAACAGTCGCTCCTCTGTTATTGGTGTTCAGTAACGTCAGCTGTTCCCCAGCTGTGTGTGTGGCAATCCCTCCTATCTCCTCCACCTCCCCCTCCTGCTGTCCTGTTATGATCCTGGTGGTTAGAACACATGAACTGACCTGATAAGTAAACCCAAAAATAAGGACAAGCTCTGGGAATGTGGGAACTTTACTGACCGCAATCCTGATCCTATCAACACATACTATAGGCAGCCGTGGAGCGTTCCTAACTCGGCCTAGACGCCTCGTTCACAGCCTGAGAAACTAGCTACCCCTAGAGAGAAACAAAGCCTCACTTGCCTCAGAGAAATTTTCCCCAAAGTGTAGGCAGCCCCCCACAAATAATAACGGTGAGTTAAGGAGAAAACACAAACATAGAAATGAAAACAGGTTTTAGCAAATGAGGCCCCTAATAACTAAATAGTCAGAAGATAGCAAGGAATCTGTGCGGTCAGTATATAACACTACAAAAGTTATCCACGCAGAGAATACAAAAAGACCCCCTCACCGACTCACGATGTGAGGGGCGCAACTCCGCACCCCAGAGCTTCCAGCTAGCAATCAAATAGCATATAAGCAAGCTGGACTGAACTCATAATATACTGAGAAACATTTTCAAATAGCAATGAGCAAAAATGGACTAGAATGAACTTAGCTTCTCCACGAGGAGACAGGTCACAAGGGAAGTCCCAGAGAGATCTGAACCAGTACTGAATACAACGACAGCAGGCAACAAGTAAAGGTCCAGATGGAGTTAAATAGGCAGCAAGCCTAGCAGGAAACGAGGCAGCTGGAGTCCAGCTAAAGACCAGCCATAACACTCAAAGCCACCAGAGGGAGCCCAAGAACAGAACTCACAAAGTACCACTCATGACCACAGGAGGGAGCCCGAGAACGGAATTCACAACAGTACCCCCCCTTGAGGAGGGGTCACCGAACCCTCACCAGAGCTCCCAGGCCGATCCGGACGAGCCAAATGAAAGGCACGAACCAAATCGGCAGCATGGACATCAGAGGCAACAACCCAGGAATTATCCTCCTGACCATAGCCTTTCCATTTAACCAAGTACTGAAGCTTCCGTCTCGAAATACGAGAATCCAAGATCTCCTCCACCACATACTCCAATTCTCCCTCGACCAACACCGGAGCAGGAGGATCAACAGAAGGAACCACAGGCACCACATACCTCCGCAACAATGACCTATGGAACACATTATGAATGGTAAAAGATGCCGGGAGGTCCAAACGAAATGACACAGGATTGAGGATTTCTGAAATCTTATAAGGACCGATGAAACGAGGTTTGAACTTAGGAGAGGAAACCTTCATAGGAACATAACGAGATGACAACCATACCAAATCCCCCACACGAAGTCGGGGACCCACACAGCGACGGCGATTAGCAAAGCGCTGAGCCTTCTCCTGTGACAACGTCAAATTGTCCACTACGTGGTTCCAAATCTGCTGCAACCTATCCACCACAGAATCCACCCCAGGACAGTCAGAAGGCTCAACCTGACCTGAGGAAAAACGAGGATGAAAAACAGAATTACAAAAAAAAGGCGAAACCAAAGTAGCAGAACTATCCCGATTATTGAGGGCGAACTCAGCCAATGGCAAAAAAGTCACCCAAACATGCTGATCAGCAGAAACAAAACATCTCAGATAAGTCTCCAAGGTCTGATTAGTTCGTTCGGTTTGGCCATTCGTCTGAGGATGGAAGGCCGAAGAAAAAGACAAATCAATGCCCATCTTAGCACAAAAGGACCGCCAAAATCTGGACACAAACTGGGACCTTCTGTCAGACACAATGTTCTCCGGAATACCATGCAAACGAACCACATTCTGAAAAAACAGCAAAACCAAATCAGAGAAGGAGGGTAACTTAGGCAAGGGCACCAAATGGACCATTTTAGAAAAACGATCACAAACCACCCAGATGACAGACATCCTCTGAGAGACAGGAAGATCCGAAATAAAATCCATGGAAATATGCGTCCAAGGCCTCTTCGGGACAGGCAAAGGCAAAAGCAATCCACTGGCACGAGAACAGCACGGCTTGGCCCGAGCACAAATCCCACAGGACTGCACAAAGGAACGCACATCCCGCGACAAAGAAGGCCACCAAAAGGACCGAGCCACCAAATCCCTGGTACCAAAAATCCCAGGATGACCCGCCAACACCGAAGAATGAACCTCGGAAATAACTCTACTGGTCCATCTATCCGGGACAAACAGTCTCTCCGGTGGACAACGGTCAGGTCTATCGGCCTGAAATTCCTGCAACACCCGCCGCAAATCAGGGGAGATAGCAGACAAGATCACCCCCTCTCTGAGGATACCAGCCGGTTCAGAAACTCCCGGAGAGTCAGGCACAAAACTCCTAGAAAGGGCATCAGCCTTCACATTCTTTGAGCCCGGAAGGTACGAAACCACGAAATCAAAACGGGAGAAAAACAGCGAACATCAAGCTTGTCTAGGATTTAACCGCTTGGCCGACTCAAGATAAATCAAATTCTTGTGATCCGTCAAGACCACCATGCGATGCTTGGCTCCCTCAAGCCAATGTCGCCACTCCTCGAATGCCCACTTCATTGCCAACAACTCCCGATTACCAACATCATAATTCCGCTCGGCAGGCGAAAACTTTCTAGAAAAGAAAGCACATGGTCTCATCACCGAGCCATCAGAGCTTCTCTGTGACAAGACAGCCCCTGCTCCAATCTCAGAAGCATCAACCTCAACCTGAAAGGGAAGAGAGACATCAGGCTGACGCAAGACAGGAGCCGAAGAAAACCGACGTTTCAGCTCCTGAAAGGCCTCAATGGCCGCAGAAGACCAATTCGTCACATCAGCACCCTTTCTAGTCAAATCCGTCAAAGGCTTAACCACACTAGAAAAATTAGTGATGAAGCGACGGTAAAAATTAGCAAAGCCCAAGAACTTCTGAATAGGGTTGAGCGACTTTCATTTTTTTAAAATCGAGTAGGGTTTTGGGAAACCCGATTTTGTCCAGAGTCGAGTCGAGTGCAGTCGGCCGATTATCGCTAAAAGTCGGGGATCGACCGAAACACGAAACCCAATGCAAGTCAATGGGGAAGCATAGTCGGCAGTGAGTGGAGGCCAGGAAAACACCTACAGTGCCCATTTTAATGCCAAAAACATCCATTCTTGTTTCTGAAGCTTGCCAATCTTAATTAACTGTATAATAATAGTTGGGCATAGGGAATTGGGGGAAAGTTGTGGGGGGAGTAGGGCTGGCTCAAGTTTTTCGTGGGCCCAGGAAATGCGGACTACGTCACGGCGGTGTTGCAGGGAAAGGTAAGTATTTAAAAGTTGCAAGTGCTGTGATCCTGAGCAAGCAGGGGGGGGGGGCCCACTCGTTCGCATTGCCACTGGCACAGGGCCCCTCAAAGTACGGCGGTGTGTTTGCATGGCGGGGGCGCCTCCCACCAGCAGCGACACTTTTGCGTACTCTGAGGGGCCCTGTGCCAGTGACGTCGCCAACGAGTATGCCCCCCCACCTGATGAAGGAACCTGCACTTTCATCTGCACCTTCCTCTTTGTCCCTGTGTAAGGTGGTATAACATGCGGGAAGGGGAACCTTACTTTCAGCAGGGACAGATTCTGGCTGTGTAGAGTACAAGGGGAATGTAGTGGTCTAGGTCAATGTACCAGCAGACTCATTTAGCAGTGGCTGGGCAATGGGCAGGATGAGGAGGAAACAGATATAGGGCCAAAGAATAAAGTAGGCTACATGCAGTTCAAAATTGGTAACAGGACTAAACAGGCGGCATTGCTTTGTTCAGTGGAGTAGCAAACCCAAGAGCAGCAGACACTGTTTCAAGGGCCTAACCACACTAGTAGGCCAAATGCAGTTTAATATCTGATAGTATAGGGCGAAAGCCAGAATGTGGAAGCTCAGCTTTGTTCAGTTGAGGACAACACCAGGGAGGGGCAGACACCTTTAGTAGGCCGGAAAAGCCTATTGCATTTTTTAAAATGGTAATTTGGAGCAGAAGGTTGAAGCTCAGCTTTATTTAGTTGAGGGCAACACCAGGCAGGGGCACACAGACAGACACCTTTAGTAGGCCGGAAAAGCCTATTGCATTTTTCAAAATGGTAATTTGGAGCAGAAGGTTGAAGCTCAGCTTTATTTAGTTGAGGGCAACACCAGGGAGGGGCAGAAGCCGTTAGTAGGCCCTAACCACCATTTTTTTTTTAAAACCACTTAATGAGAGCCAGAAGGTTGAAGCTCAGCTTTATTTAGTTGAGGACAACACCAGGGAGGGGCACACAGACAGACACCTTTAGTAGGCCTGAAAAGCCTATTGCATTTTTCAAAATGGTAATTTGGAGCAGAAGGTTGAAGCTCAGCTTTATTTAGTTGAGGGCAACACCAGGGAGGGGCAGAAGCCGTTAGTAGGCCCTAACCACCATTTTTTTTTTTAAAACCACATAATGAGAGCCGGAAGGTTGAAGCTCAGCTTTATTTAGTTGAGGGCAACACCAGGGAGGGGCAGAAGCCGTTAGTAGGCCCTAACCACCATTTTTTTTTTTAAAACCACATAATGAGAGCCGGAAGGTTGAAGTTCAGCTTTATTTAGTTGAGGACAACACCAGGGAGGGGCACACAGACAGACACCTTTAGTAGGCCTGAAAAGCCTATTGCATTTTTCAAAATGGTAATTTGGAGCAGAAGGTTGAAGCTCAGCTTTATTTAGTTGAGGGCAACACCAGGGAGGGGCAGAAGCCGTTAGTAGGCCCTAACCACCATTTTTTTTTTTAAAACCACATAATGAGAGCCGGAAGGTTGAAGCTCAGCTTTATTTAGTTGAGGACAACACCAGGGAGGGGCAGAAGCCGTTAGTAGGCCCTAACCACCATTTTTTTTTTTAAAACCACATAATGAGAGCCGGAAGGTTGAAGCTCAGCTTTATTTAGTTGAGGACAACACCAGGGAGGGGCACACAGACAGACACCTTTAGTAGGCCTGAAAAGCCTATTGCATTTTTCAAAATGGTAATTTGGAGCAGAAGGTTGAAGCTCAGCTTTATTTAGTTGAGGGCAACACCAGGGAGGGGCACACAGACAGACACCTTTTGTAGGCCTGAAAAGCCTATTGCATTTTTCAAAATGGTAATTTGGAGCAGAAGGTTGAAGCTCAGCTTTATTTAGTTGAGGGCAACACCAGGGAGGGGCAGAAGCCGTTAGTAGGCCCTAACCACCATTTTTTTTTTTTAAAACCACTTAATGAGAGCCGGAAGGTTGAAGCTCAGCTTTATTTAGTTGAGGACAACACCAGGCAGGGGCACACAGACAGACACCTTTAGTAGGCCTGAAAAGCCATTTTTCAAAATGGTAATTTGGAGCAGAAGGTTGAAGCTCAGCTTTATTTAGTTGAGGGCAACACCAGGGAGGGGCAGAAGCCGTTAGTAGGCCCTAACCAAAGTTGAAGGCCAAATGCAGTTTAATTTCTGATACTATAGGCCGAAAGCCAGAAGGTGGAAGTTCCGATTTAGACAGTGGAGGACAATTTGAATTAGGGACTGCAGACAGACTTAGTAGGCTGTCCCCTGTGGACCATGCATCCACCACATTAACCCATTGCGCCGTAATGGACACGTAATCTTCCGTGGCCATGCCTACAGGTCCATGCGTCTGTTGTCAGGTGCACCTTTGTACTCACAGATTGCCAGAGTGCATGGACAATGCGGTCTTCTACATGCTGGTGGAGGGTTGGGATGGCTTTTCTCGCAAAAGAAGTGTCGACTGGTTAGCTTGTAGCGTGGTACAGCGTAGTCCATCATGGCCTTATTAATAGTAAATAAAATATATAACTAGGCTCTATGAACTTTTAAATAGGTTCCAGGGGTACACGGGCAGCATTGGTGTGGTCAGTGGAGGAGTATTGCAAGTAGGGGCTGCAGACAGGCTATCAAAGGCCTAAAATAACAAACAGTAGGCAGTCATGGCAGTTTTACATCGGTTACATGGATACACAGGCAGGCACTCCAGGCAGCATTGTGGTCAGTGGAGGAGTATTGCAAGTAGGGGCCGCAGACAGGCTATCAAAGGCCTAAAATAACAAACAATAGGCTCATGGCAGTTTTACAGCGGTTACATGGATACACGGGCAGGCAGCTTGGTGGTCAGTGGAGGAGTATTTAAAGTAGGGACCGCAGACAGGCTATCAAAGGCCTAAAATAACAAACAATAGGCTCATGGCAGTTTTACAGCGGTTACATGGATACACAGGCAGGCACTCCAGGCAGCATTGTGGTCAGTGGAGGAGTATTGCAAGTAGGGGCCGCAGACAGGCTATCAAAGGCCTAAAATAACAAACAATAGGCTCATGGCAGTTTCACAGCGGTTACATGGATACACGGGCAGGCAGCTTGGTGGTGGTGAGTGGAGGAGTATTTAAAGTAGGGACCGCAGACAGGCTTCAAAGGCCTAACATAAGAAAATGGGCTGGCTGTAGGCACTTTATAATTGGTTCCAGGGGTACACGGGCAGCAGTGGTCTGGTCAGTGGAGGAGTATTTAAAGTAGGGACCGCAGACAGGCTTCAAAGGCCTAACATAAGAAAATGGGCTGGCTGTAGGCACTTTATAATTGGTTCCAGGGGTACACGGGCAGCAGTGGTCTGGTCAGTGGAGGAGTATTAAAAGTAGGGACCGCAGACAGGCTATCAAAGGCCTAACATAACAAACAATAGGCTCATGGCAGTTTCACAGCGGTTACATGGATACACGGGCAGGCAGCTTGGTGGTCAGTGGAGGAGTATTTAAAGTAGGGACCGCAGACAGGCTATCAAAGGCCTAAAATAACAAACAATAGGCTCATGGCAGTTTTACAGCGGTTACATGGATACACGGGCAGGCAGCTTGGTGGTCAGTGGAGGAGTATTTAAAGTAGGGACCGCAGACAGGCTTCAAAGGCCTAACATAAGAAAATGGGCTGGCTGTAGGCACTTTATAATTGGTTCCAGGGGTACACGGGCAGCAGTGGTCTGGTCAGTGGAGGAGTATTTAAAGTAGGGACCGCAGACAGGCTATCAAAGGCCTAACATAACAAACAATAGGCTCATGGCAGTTTCACAGCGGTTACATGGATACACGGGCAGGCAGCTTGGTGGTCAGTGGAGGAGTATTTAAAGTAGGGACCGCAGACAGGCTATCAAAGGCCTAAAATAACAAACAATAGGCTCATGGCAGTTTTACAGCGGTTACATGGATACACGGGCAGGCAGCTTGGTGGTCAGTGGAGGAGTATTGCAAGTTGGGGCCGCAGACAGGCTATCAAAGGCCTAAAATAACAAACAATAGGCTCATGGCAGTTTTACAGCGGTTACATGGATACACGGGCAGGCAGCTTGGTGGTCAGTGGAGGAGTATTTAAAGTAGGGACCGCAGACAGGCTATCAAAGGCCTAAAATAACAAACAATAGGCTCATGGCAGTTTTACAGCGGTTACATGGATACACGGGCAGGCAGCTTGGTGGTCAGTGGAGGAGTATTTAAAGTAGGGACCGCAGACAGGCTATCAAAGGCCTAAAATAACAAACAATAGGCTCATGGCAGTTTTACAGCGGTTACATGGATACACGGGCAGGCAGCTTGGTGGTCAGTGGAGGAGTATTTAAAGTAGGGACCGCAGACAGGCTATCAAAGGCCTAAAATAACAAACAATAGGCTCATGGCAGTTTTACAGCGGTTACATGGATACACGGGCAGGCAGCTTGGTGGTCAGTGGAGGAGTATTTAAAGTAGGGACCGCAGACAGGCTTCAAAGGCCTAACATAAGAAAATGGGCTGGCTGTAGGCACTTTATAATTGGTTCCAGGGGTACACGGGCAGCAGTGGTCTGGTCAGTGGAGGAGTATTTAAAGTAGGGACCGCAGACAGGCTATCAAAGGCCTAACATAACAAACAATAGGCTCATGGCAGTTTCACAGCGGTTACATGGATACACGGGCAGGCAGCTTGGTGGTCAGTGGAGGAGTATTTAAAGTAGGGACCGCAGACAGGCTATCAAAGGCCTAAAATAACAAACAATAGGCTCATGGCAGTTTTACAGCGGTTACATGGATACACGGGCAGGCAGCTTGGTGGTCAGTGGAGGAGTATTGCAAGTAGGGGCCGCAGACAGGCTATCAAAGGCCTAAAATAACAAACAATAGGCTCATGGCAGTTTTACAGCGGTTACATGGATACACAGGCAGCTTGGTGGTGAGTGGAGGAGTAGTGCAAGGAGTGTCTGTCCCAGTACTCCCAAAATATAAATAGATGTTAATGTCTCGCAAAACAACCAAAACAAAAAAAAAAGGTGGCATACTTAGGTACAGGGGTGGGCTCATCTACTGAGTTTCTGACATAGTAATTTGGCAGTAACTATTTAATGGTGCCAATATAGGACACAGACACAGACTACTTTAAGTTGCATCATAGATGTCTACAAATTTGTATTGTCAGTGCCAGACATTGAATGATGTCAGCGAATAGACTAAAGATTGGTGGAGCTGTGCGACATAATTTTGCACGTGGTAGAGCACATTTTGAGCTGGGGTAGGGGGGAACTCTCTTGAGGCCGGCGGGACCGCCCCAGGGCCCCTCATGTTACAACGGTGTGTCTGACGTTGGGTGCGCACCACCACCGCCAGAGACACTACATTGTACTATGAGGGACCCAGTAGCAATGCCGTCAACCAAAAGCGAGCACACCCACCACTTCAGACAAACAGCAGTCTCACGGGTGCTTGCGCCAAGTCGCGATACCACGGCCCCGTGTGGGGAGTTTTGCCATTTAGGGAGGTGTAAACATGTCGTATGCTGTACAATCAGCTGCAGCAAATTAGACATTAGAAAAGTAATTCACAGGCAAGAGCTTTTCATAGGAAAGCTAGGTGTCGGCCGGGCAAGGTGGGGCAAAAGATTTCGAAATCCAGTTGTGGTTCATTTTAATGAATGTTAGATCGTCAACATTTTGGGTAGCCAGACGAGTCCTTTTTTCGGTTAATATTGAACCTGCAGCACTGAATACTCTTTCTGATAGGACACTTGCTGCCGGGCAAGCAAGCTCCTGCAATGCATATTCTGCCAATTCTGGCCAGGTGTCTAATTTGGAGGCCCAGTAATCAAATGGGAATGACGGTTGAGGGAGAACATCGATAAGGGATGAAAAATAGTTAGTAACCATACTGGACAAATGTTGTCTCCTGTCACTTTCAATTGATGCAGCAGTATCTGTCCTGTCTGCGGTCATAGCAAAATCACTCCACAACCTGGTCAGAAAACCCCTCTGTCCAACGCCACTTCTGATGTGTGCACCCCTAACACTCCTAGTCTGCTGCCCCCTGGAGCTCGTGTGAGAACGATCACGTGCGCTGTGTGCTGGGAATGCCTGAAGCAAACGGTCAACAAGAGTTGATTGTTTGGTTGCTAATATTAGTTCCAAGTTCTCATGTGGCATAATATTTTGCAATTTGCCTTTATAGCGTGGATCAAGGAGGCAGGCCAACCAGTAATCGTCATCGTTCATCATTTTCGTAATGCGTGTGTCCCTTTTTAGGATACGTAAGGCATAATCCGCCATGTGGGCCAAAGTTCCAGTTGTCAAATCTCCGGTTGTGATTGGTTGAGGGGCAGTTGCAGGCAAATCTACGTCACTTGTGTCCCTCAAAAAACCAGAACCCGGCCGTGACACGCAACCAAATTCCTGTGCCCCCGGGAAAGGTTCGGCATTAAAAATATACTCATCCCCATCATCCTCCTCGTCCTCCACCTCCTCTTCGCCCGCTACCTCGTCCTGTACACTGCCCTGACCAGACAATGGCTGACTGTCATCAAGGCTTTCCTCTTCCTCTGGTGCAGACGCCTGCTCCTTTATGTGCGTCAAACTTTGCATCAGCAGACGCATTAGGGGGATGCTCATGCTTATTACGGCGTTGTCTGCACTAACCAGCCGTGTGCATTCCTCAAAGCACTGAAGGACTTGACACATGTCTTGTATCTTAGACCACTGCACACCTGACAACTCCATGTCTGCCATCCTACTGCCTGCCCGTGTATCCTCCCACAAATAAATAACAGCACGCCTCTGTTCGCACAGTCTCTGAAGCATGTGCAGTGTTGAGTTCCACCTTGTTGCAACGTCTATGATTAGGCGATGCTGGGGAAGGTTCAAAGACCGCTGATAGGTCTGCATACGGCTGGCGTGTACAGGCGAACGTCGGATATGTGAGCAAAGTGCACGCACTTTGAGGAGCAGGTCGGAGAACCCAGGATAAGTTTTCAATAAGCACTGCACCACCAGGTTTAAGGTGTGAGCCAGGCAAGGAATGTGTTTCAGTTGGGAAAGGGAGATGGCAGCCATGAAATTCCTTCCGTTATCACTCACTACCTTGCCTGCCTCAAGATCTACTGTGCCCAGCCACGACTGCGTTTCTTGTTGCAAGAACTCGGACAGAACTTCCGCGGTGTGTCTATTGTCGCCCAAGCACTTCATAGCCAATACAGCCTGCTGACGCTTGGCAGTAGCTGGCCCATAATGGGACAACTGGTGTGCAACAGTGTCATCTGCCGATGGAGTGGTTGGCAGACTGCGTTCTGTGGAAGAGCTGTAGCTTCTGCAGGAGGACGAGGAGGAGGAGGAGGAGGGGGTGCGAACGCCTACAGCCAACTGTTTCCTAGACCGTGGGCTAGGCACAACTGTCCCTAAATTGATGTCGCCTGTGGACCCTGCATCCACCACATTCACCCAGTGTGCCGTGATGGACACATAACGTCCCTGGCCATGCCTACTGGTCCATGCATCTGTAGTCAGGTGCACCTTTGTACTCACAGATTGCCTGAGTGCATGGACGATGCGCTGTTTAACATGCTGGTGCAGGGCTGGGATGGCTTTTCTGGAAAAAAAGTGTCGACTGGGTAGCTCGTATCGTGGTTCAGCGTACTCCATCAGGGCTTTGAAAGCTTCGCTTTCAACTAACCGGTAGGGCATCATCTCTAACGAGATTAGTCTAGCTATGTGGGCGTTAAAACCCTGTGTACGCGGATGCGAGGATAAGTACTTCCTTTTTCTAACCAGAGTCTCATGTAGGGTGAGCTGGACTGGAGAGCTGGAGATCGTGGAACTTTCGGGTGTGCCGGTGTACATGGCAGACTGAGAGACGGTTGGAGACGGTATTGTTTCCGCCGGTGCCCTAGATGCAATATTTCCTCCTACAAAACTGGTGATTCCCTGACCCTGACTGCTTTTGGCTGGCAAAGAAACCTGCACAGATACTGCCGGTGGTGCGGAAAATGGTGGCCTTACAGTGACGGAAGGGATGTTGCGTTGCTGACTAGCTTCATTGGCCGAGGGTGCTACAACCTTGAGGGACGTTTGGTAGTTAGTCCAGGCTTGAAAATGCATGGTGGTTAAGTGTCTATGCATGCAACTAGTATTTAGACTTTTCAGATTCTGACCTCTGCTTAAGCTAGTTGAACATTTTTGACAGATGACTTTGCGCTGATCAGTTGGATGTTGTTTAAAAAAATGCCAGACTGCACTCTTCCTAGACTCGGATCCCTTTTCAGGGATTGCAGACTGAGCTTTAACCGGATGGCAACGCTGTGCTCCAACAGGTTTTGGCTTTGACACGCGTTTTGGTCCAGATACGGGCCCGGCAGATGGAACCTGTTGCGATGTTGATGCCTGCTGCGGCCCCTCCTCCACCTCCGCTTCTGAACTACTGCCGCCTGCACCCTGTTCCCCCAATGGCTGCCAATCGGGGTCAATAACTGGGTCATCTATTACCTCCTCTTCGAGCTCGTGTGCAACTTCGTCTGTGTCACTGTGTCGGTCGGTGGTATAGCGTTCGTGGCGGGGCAACATAGTCTCATCAGGGTCTGATTGTGGATCTGTACCCTGAGAGGGCAATGTGGTGGTCTGAGTCAAAGGAGCAGCATAGTACTCTGGCTGTGGCTGTGCATCAGTGCACTCCATGTCAGAATATACTTGTAATGGGCATGGCCTGTTAAATGTTTCACTTTCTAAGCCAGGGACGGTATGTGTAAAGAGCTCCATGGAGTGACCCGTTGTGTCGCCTGCTGCATCCTTCTCTCTTGTTGTAGTTTTTGCTGAGGAGGACAAGGAAGCGACTTGTCCCTGACCGTGAACATCCACAAGCGACGCGCTGCTTTTACATTTACCAGTTTCGGAAGAGGAGGCAAAAGAGCTAGAGGCTGAGTCTGCAATGTAAGCCAAAACTTGCTGTTGCTGCTCCGCCTTTAAAAGCGGTTTTCCTACTCCCAGAAAAGAGAGCGTTCGAGGCCTTGTGTAGCCTGACGACGAAACTGGCTCCACAGCTCCAGACTTAGGTGGAATATTTTTATCCCCACGACCACCTGATGCTCCACTACCACTACCATCATTACCAGCTGACAATGAACGCCCACGACGACCTCTTGCACCAGACTTCCTCATTGTTTTAAAATCTTAACCAAAGTAACTTTATTTGTTGCTGTCAAACAACTTACACGGTGAGCTATAACTTCAGTATGATTTCAATATCCCTTAACAGGTTGGTGAGACCACAAGGAAAATCAGGCACAATGTTACACACTCTGTTTTCTGTGGCACAAAATCACAGAGATGACACACACGCAGGACTGTCACTCAAGCACTAATGTCAATATTAATCTCCCACCTAATTTATTTTTTTTTTTTTCTCAGGGAGACTTTAGAAACCAAATAATATTAAAAAAAAAAAAAAAAAAAGGCTTTCTATGGCCCACAATTAGAGAGAGAGAGGTGGCACAACCAGGAGTCAAGACTGGCGCACAAGCTGAAAGGGCAATATTACTCTCCCACTGTTTTTTATGTTTTTTTTGTTTTTTTCAGGGAGACTTTAGAAGCCAAATAATATTAAAAAAACCAAAAAAAAAAAAGGCTTTCTATGGCCCACTGAATGAGAGGGAGAGAGGTGGCACACCCAGGAGTCAAGACTGGCACACAAGCTGAAAGGGCAATATTACTCTCCCACTGTTTTTTTAGGTTTTTTTTTTTTTTTCAGGGAGACTTTAGAAACCAAATAATATTAAAAAAAAAAAAAAAAAAAAAAAAAAAATAGGCTTGCTATAGCCCACTGAATGAGAGATAGCACACAGAGCAGTGGCATACAAGCCCTGACTGAGGCCAATATTTTTCTCCCACTGATTGATGTAGTGTTTTTGTGTTGAGGTAGAATTTAGAACACAAATCACGGAAAAAATAAATAGGCTTTCTATGGCCCACTGAATGAAAGGGAGAGAGGTGGCACACCCAGGAGTCAAGACTGGCACACAAGCTGAAAGGGCAATATTACTCTCCCACTGTTTTTTTATGTATTTTTTGTTTTTTCAGGGAGACTTTAGAAACCCAATAATATTTTAAAAAAAAAATAAATAGGCTTTCTATGGCCCACTGAATGAGAGGGAGAGAGGTGGCACACCCAGGAGTCAAGACTGGCACACAAGCTGAAAGGGCAATATTATTCTCCCACTGTTTTTTTAGGTTTTTTTTTTTTTTTTCAGGGAGAATTAGAAACCAAATAATATTAAAAAAAAATAAATAAATAGGCTTTCTATGGCCCACTGAATGAGAGGGAGAGAGGTGGCACACCCAGGAGTCAAGACTGGCACACAAGCTGAAAGGGCAATATTATTCTCCCACTGTTTTTTTAGGTTTTTTTTTTTTTTTTCAGGGAGAATTAGAAACCAAATAATATTAAAAAAAAAAAATAAATAGGCTTTCTATGGCCCACTGAATGAGAGGGAGAGAGGTGGCACACCCAGGAGTCAAGACTGGCACACAAGCTGAAAGGGCAATATTACTCTCCCACTGTTTTTTTAGGTTTTTTTTTTTTTTTCAGGGAGACTTTAGAAACCAAATAATATTAAAAAAAAAAAAAAAAAAATAGGCTTGCTATAGCCCACTGAATGAGAGATAGCACACACAGCAGTGGCACACAAGCCCTGACTGAGGCCAATATTTTTCTCCCACTGATTGATGTAGTGTTTTTGTGTTGAGGTAGAATTTAGAACACAAATCACGGAAAAAATAAATAGGCTTTCTATGGCCCACTGAATGAAAGGGAGAGAGGTGGGCACACCCAGGAGTCAAGACTGGCACACAAGCTGAAAGGGCAATATTACTCTCCCACTGTTTTTTTATGTATTTTTTGTTTTTTCAGGGAGACTTTAGAAACCCAATAATATTTTAAAAAAAAAATAAATAGGCTTTCTATGGCCCACTGAATGAGAGGGAGAGAGGTGGCACACCCAGGAGTCAAGACTGGCACACAAGCTGAAAGGGCAATATTATTCTCCCACTGTTTTTTTAGGTTTTTTTTTTTTTTTTCAGGGAGAATTAGAAACCAAATAATATTAAAAAAAAATAAATAAATAGGCTTTCTATGGCCCACTGAATGAGAGGGAGAGAGGTGGCACACCCAGGAGTCAAGACTGGCACACAAGCTGAAAGGGCAATATTACTCTCCCACTGTTTTTTTAGGTTTTTTTTTTTTTTTTCAGGGAGACTTTAGAAACCAAATAATATTAAAAAAAAAAAAAAAAAAAAAAAAAATAGGCTTGCTATAGCCCACTGAATGAGAGATAGCACACACAGCAGTGGCACACAAGCCCTGACTGAGGCCAATATTTTTCTCCCACTGATTGATGTAGTGTTTTTGTGTTGAGGTAGAATTTAGAACACAAATCACGGAAAAAATAAATAGGCTTTCTATGGCCCACTGAATGAAAGGGAGAGAGGTGGCACACCCAGGAGTCAAGACTGGCACACAAGCTGAAAGGGCAATATTACTCTCCCACTGTTTTTTTATGTATTTTTTGTTTTTTCAGGGAGACTTTAGAAACCCAATAATATTTAAAAAAAAAAATAAATAGGCTTTCTATGGCCCACTGAATGAGAGGGAGAGAGGTGGCACACCCAGGAGTCAAGACTGGCACACAAGCTGAAAGGGCAATATTATTCTCCCACTGTTTTTTTAGGTTTTTTTTTTTTTTTCAGGGAGAATTAGAAACCAAATAATATTAAAAAAAAAAAATAAATAGGCTTTCTATGGCCCACTGAATGAGAGGGAGAGAGGTGGCACACCCAGGAGTCAAGACTGGCACACAAGCTGAAAGGGCAATATTACTCTCCCACTGTTTTTTTAGGGTTTTTTTTTTTTTTCAGGGAGACTTTAGAAACCAAATAATATTAAAAAAAAAAAAAAAAAAAAAAAATAGGCTTGCTATAGCCCACTGAATGAGAGATAGCACACACAGCAGTGGCACACAAGCCCTGACTGAGGCCAATATTTTTCTCCCACTGATTGATGTAGTGTTTTTGTGTTGAGGTAGAATTTAGAACACAAATCACGGAAAAAATAAATAGGCTTTCTATGGCCCACTGAATGAAAGGGAGAGAGGTGGCACACCCAGGAGTCAAGACTGGCACACAAGCTGAAAGGGCAATATTACTCTCCCACTGTTTTTTTATGTATTTTTTGTTTTTTCAGGGAGACTTTAGAAACCCAATAATATTTAAAAAAAAAAATAAATAGGCTTTCTATGGCCCACTGAATGAGAGGGAGAGAGGTGGCACACCCAGGAGTCAAGACTGGCACACAAGCTGAAAGGGCAATATTACTCTCCCACTGTTTTTTTAGGTTTTTTTTTTTTTTCAGGGAGACTTTAGAAACCAAATAATATTAAAAAAAAAAAAAAAAATAGGCTTGCTATAGCCCACTGAATGAGAGATAGCACACACAGCAGTGGCACACAAGCCCTGACTGAGGCCAATATTTTTCTCCCACTGATTGATGTAGTGTTTTTGTGTTGAGGTAGATTTTAGAACACAAATCACGGAAAAAATAAATAGGCTTTCTATGGCCCACTCAGTGAGAGATGGCACACACAGGGATGGCACTGTAGCAGAAATGCCAATCTTAATCTCCCACAAAAAAAAAAACAAAAAAAAAAAAAAAAAACTGTCCTACAATTACTATCTCCCTGCAGTAATGTAAGCCAGGTATGGCAGGCAGCAATAGGAGTGGACTGATGCACAAATTAAATAAAAAGTGTGGACAAACAAAAAAGATAGCTGTGCAGAAAGGAAGGAACAAGAGGATATGTGCTTTGAAAAAAGCAGTTGGTTTCCACAGTGGCGTACACACAGCAATACAGCTATCACGGAGCCTTCTAGGGCAGCCCAATGAGCTACAGCGCTGAGGGGAAAAAAAAAAAAAAATAGCTTCCACAGTCCCTGCACACCGAAGGTGGTGTTGGACAGTGGAAATCGCTGCAGCACAAGCGGTTTGGTGGTTAGTGGACCCTGCCTAACGCTCTCCCTGCTTCTGACGAAGCGGCAGCAACCTGTCCCTAAGCTCAGATCAGCAGCAGTAAGATGGCGGTCGGCGGGAACGCCCCTTTATAGCCCCTGTGACGCCGCAGACAGCAAGCCAATCACTGCAATGCCCTTCTCTAAGATGGTGGGGACCAGGATCTATGTCATCACGCTGCCCACACTCTGCGTTCACCTTCATTGGCTGAGAAATGGCGCTTTTCGCGTCATTGAAACGCAACTTTGGCGCGAAAGTCGCGTACCGCATGGCCGACAAGCACAGGGGTCGGATCGGGTTTCATGAGACGCCGACTTAGCCAAAAGTCGGCGACTTTTGAAAATGATCGACCCGTTTCGCTCAACCCTACTTCTGAAGACTCTTCACCGATGTAGGTTGAGTCCAGTCATAGATGGCCTGGACTTTAACTGGATCCATCTCGATAATAGAAGGGGAAAAAGTGAAGCCCAAAAATGAAACCTTCTGAACTCCAAAGAGACATTTAGACCCCTTCACAAACAAGGAATTAGCACGAAGGACCTGGAACAACATTCTGACCTGCTTCACATGAGACTCCCAATCGCCCGAAAAGACCAAAATATCATCCAAATATACAATCATGAAACTCTCCAGGTACTTTCGGAAGATGTCATGCATAAAGGACTGAAACACAGATGGAGCATTAGAAAGCCCGAATGGCATCACCAAGTACTCAAAATGGCCCTCGGGCGTATTAAATGCTGTTTTCCATTCGTCGCCCCGTTTAATACGCACAAGATTATACGCCCCTCGAAGATCTATCTTGGTGAACCAGCGAGCCCCCTTAATCCGACAGTAGCGGCAAAGGGTACTGAAATTTGACGGTGATTTTATTGAGAAGGCGATAATCTATACAAGGTCTCAGAGAACCATCCTTCTTGGCCACAAAAAAGAACCCTGCTCCCAATGGTGACGACGACGGGCGAATATGCCCTTTCTCCAAGGACTCCTTTATATAACTCCGCATTGCAGCGTGTTCTGGCACAGATAAATTGAACAGTCGGCCCTTCAGAAACTTACTACCAGGAATCAAATTAAAAGCACAATCGCAATCCCTATGAGGAGGTAGGGCACTGGATTTGGGCTCATCAAATACATCCCGGTAATCTGACAAGAACTCAGGGACTTCAGAAGGATGGGAAGATGAAATAGACAACAATGGGACATCCCCATGTACCCCTTGACAACCCCAACTGGATACAGACATTGATTTCCAATCCAATACTGGATTATGGACCTGTAGCCATGGCAAACCCAAAACGACCACATCATGCAGATTATGCAACACCAAAAAGCGAATATCCTCCTGATGTGCAGGAGCCATGCACATGGTCAATTGAGTCCAGTACTGAGGCTTATTCTTGGCCAAAGGTGTAGCATCAATTCCCCTCAATGGAATAGGACACTGTAAGGGCTCCAAGAAAAAACCACAGCGCCTGGCAAACTCCAAGTCCATCAAATTCAGGGCAGCGCCTGAATCCACAAATGCCATAACAGAATAGGATGACAAAGAGCAAATCAGAGTAACGGACAAAAGAAATTTTGGCTGTACCGTACCAATGGTGACAGACCTAGCGAACCGTTTAGTGCGCTTAGGACAATCAGAAATAGCATGAGTGGAGTCACCACAGTAAAAACGCAGCCCATTCTGACGTCTGTACTCTTGCCGTTCAGCTCTGGTCAAGGTCCTGTCACATTGCATAGGCTCAGGCCTCTGCTCAGAAAACACCGCCAAATGGTGCACATTTTTGTGCTCACGTAAGCGTCGATCGATCTGAATGGCCAAGGACATCGACTCATTTAGACCAGCAGGCATGGGGAATCCCACCATAACATCCTTAAGGGCTTCAGAAAGACCCTTTCTGAAAATTGCAGCCAGGGCACACTCATTCCACTGAGTAAGCACAGACCACTTTCTAAACTTCTGACAATATACCTCCGCTTCATCCTGACCCTGACACAAAGCCAGCAGAATTATATCTGCCTGATCCACTGAATCTGGTTCATCATAAAGCAGTCCAAGCGCCAGAAAAAACGCATCTACATTACGCAATGCAGGATCTCCTGGCGCAAGGGAAAATGCCCAGTCTTGAGGGTCGCCACGTAGCAAAGAAATAATGATTTTTACTTGCTGAATGGGGTAACCAGAGGAGCGGGGTTTCTAGGCAAAAAACAATCTACAATTATTTTTGAAATTCAGGAACTTAGATCTATCCCCAGAAAACAAATCAGGAATTGGAATTCTGGGTTCTAACATCGGGTTCTGAACTACATAATCTTGAATGCCTTGTACCCTTGCAGTGAGTTAATCCACACAAGAGGACAGACCTTGAATGTCCATATCTACACCTGTGTCCTGAACCACCCAGAGATCTAGGGGAAAAGAGAAACAAAACACGCTGCAGAGGAAAAAAAAAAATGGTCTCAGAACTTCTCTTATCCCTCTATTGAGATGCATTAACACTTTACGGGCCAGCTGTACTGTTATGATGAGCTAGTGGTTAGGAGCACAAGAAATGACCAGATGAGCAAACTAGCAATACAGGACGAGCTCTGGGAAGTGGGGGCTCTGCTGACCGCAACCGCTATTCCTATCACAACAACTAGAAATAGCCGTGGAGCGTTCCTGACTCTGCCTAGACGCCTCTTCACAGCCTAAGAGCTAACTACCCCTAAAGATAGAAAATACAGCCTAACTTGCCTCAGAGAAATTCCCCAAAGAAATAGGCAGACCCCCACATATATTGACTGTGAGTTAAGATGGAAGTCACAAACACAGGAATGAAATAGGTTTCAGCAAAGGAGGCCAGGCTTAACTAAACAGACTGAGGATAGAAAAGGTATCTTTGCGGTCAGCATAAAAACTAACAAAAAAAACCACGCAGAGTGTGCAAAAGAAACCACCGCACCGACTCACGGCGCGGTGGTGCCACTCTGCATCCCAGAGCTTCCAGCTAAAAAATCATGATAGCAACCTGGACAAAAAACAAAGGTAACAAATAAGCTAGCAGGGACTTAGCTTTTGCTGAAGTAGACAGGTCATCTGAAAGATCCAAGAGAACTGAACCAGTACTAGGACATTGACAGCTGGCATCAGGTAACGATCTGAGTGGAGTTAAAAAGAGCAGCCAGCCAAGGCCTAAACGATGTCAGCTGGGGAAGGAACCTCAGAACCAGCAGCTCCACTCACAGCCACCAGAGGGAGTCAATGGACAGAACTCGCCGAAGTACCATTCACAACCACAGGGGGGAGTTCGAGAACAGAATTCACAACAGAGACCATTAAACTGTTCCTGAGGTGTGACTTTCCTTTGTAATGACACGCTGCAACCCCCTTGGTAGCGCTGCCCGTCTTCTCACATCATTGTTTGGCTGGCTGCGCCTCTGCGGCCGCCCTGCCCAACACAACGCCCCTCGGTGTCTTATTTATTTTGACTGCGAGGGTGTGATTGACGGGCATGAGCAGTGCATATCTTCGCCTGTTGTCACTCATCTCCTTCCGCCTTCTTCAGACTGTACGGCTTCATGGCTTTGGCATGCGATAAGGGATCAGCTGACGCCGCACAGTCTGAAGCAGGTGTAAGGACCCGAGTGTGAGAGGCGAACATATGTACTGCGCAAGGCCATGAATCCCAGCCCTGCAGTGTTTTAACAATGTAAAGACACTGCGGGGCTGGGATTCATGGGCATCGCGAACCGCACCGGCCGACATCAAATGATGTCAGAAGACGGACAGCGCATGGCCAACGGATAACGCAACAGCGCAGACTCCTGTACAGCAAAATGTGATGCTCAGGAGGCAGTGCAAAGCACCAAGTTGGTATTTTTGCCAGCTGTGCTGCGTCTCATTACGAAGGGAACTCCCGCCTCCAAGACAGATTGACTGTATAAGGGCCAAAATGTTGTACGTGTTTCATTCAGCTTGTGCAAGGAACAAAATTAATAGAGCAACCTTTGACTTGTGCAGCTCTACTGCTGCATAAGGTGTGGCTCTAATAGTTTGTAACACCTGAGGGGGGGTTAAAGGTTACCTTTAAAATTGGTTCAATTAGGCTTCCGCCTACACTCTGCTCCCTCTGCTCCTGCTGACCCTGGGCTCTAACAACGCCAGTTGGTGCCCGGAAGTGCTGGCTGCACAGAGCAAACCACCCGCCACTCTGTCAGTGGGGTTCAGCACCGCCAGCTGTTCCCCTGCTGTTTAGCCGGCATCGTGTCCTGCAAAAGCCACGCAGACACAAAGCTGCCTCCAGTGCAGGCTTCGGCCTACACTCTGCTCCCTCTGCTCCTCCTGCTGACCCCGGGCTCTAACACCGCCAGTTGGCGCCCGGAAGTGCTAGCTGCACAGAGAAAAACACCCGCCAATGTGTCAGTGGGGTTCAGCACCGCCAGCTGTTCCCCTGCTGTGTAGCCGGCATCGTGTCCTGCAAACACCACGCAGACAAAAGAACTGAAATTGAAGGGAACCTGTCCCCCCCCAGGCATTTGTATGTATAACAGCCACCTTGTACAGCAGTAATGCTGCATTTGTACAAGGTGGCTCATTAAGTTACTCTCCTTGCACACGCCGAACGCAACACGTCTAAAATGTGTCCCCTGAGACCATTAAACCGTCCCTGAGGTGTGACTTTCCTTTGTAATGACACGCTGCAACCCCCTTGGTAGCGCTGCCCGTCTTCTCACATCATTGTTTGGCTGGCTGCGCCTCTGCGGCCGCCCTGCCCGACACAACGCCCCTCGGTGTCTTATTTATTTTGACTGCGAGGGTGTGATTGATGGGCATGAGCAGTGCATATCTTCGCCTGTTGTCACTCATCTCCTTCCGCCTTCTTCAGACTGTACGGCTTCATGGCCGTGGCATGCGATAAGGGATCAGCTGACGCCGCACAGTCTGAAACAGGTGTAAGGACCCGAGTGTGAGAGGCGAACATATGTACTGCGCAAGGCCATGAATCCCAGCCCCGCAGTGTTTTAACAATGTAAAGACACTGCGGGGCTGGGATTCATGAGCATCGCGAACCGCACCGGCCGACATCAAATGATGTCAGAAAACGGACAGCGCATGGCCAACGGATAACGCAACAGCGCAGACTCCTGTACAGCAAAATGTGATGCTCAGGAGGCAGTGCAAAGCACCAAGTTGGTATTTTTGCCAGTTGTGCTGCGTCTCATTACGAAGGGAACTCCCGCCTCCAAGACAGATTGACTGTATAAGGGCCAAAATGTTGTACGTGTTTCATTCAGCTTGTGCAAGGAACAAAATTAATAGAGCAACCTTTGACTTGTGCAGCACTACTGCTGCATAAGGTGTGGCTCTTCTAGTTTGTAACACCTGGGGGGGGGGTTAAAGGTTACCTTTAAAATTGGTTCAATTAGGCTTCCGCCTACACTCTGCTCCCTCTGCTCCTGCTGACCCTGGGCTCTAACAAAGCCAGTTGGTGCTCGGAAGTGCTGGCAGCACAGAGCAAAACACCCGCCAATGTGTCAGTGGGGTTCAGCACCGCCAGCTGTTCCCCTGCTGTGTAGCCAGCAACGTGTCCTGCAAAAGCCACGCAGACACAAAGCTGCCGCCAGTGCAGGCTTCGGCCTACACTCTGCTCCCTCTACTCCTCCTGCTGACCCTGGGCTCTAACAATGCCAGTTGGGGCCCGGAAGTGCTGGCTGCACAGAGCAAACCACCCGCCACTCTGTCAGTGGGGTTCAGCACCGCCAGCTGTTCCCCTGCTGTGTAGCCAGCATCGTGTCCTGCAAAAGCCACGCAGACACAAAGCTGCCTCCAGTGCAGGCTTCGGCGTACACTCTGCTCCCTCTGCTCCTCCTGCTGACCCCGGGCTCTAACACTGCCAGTTGGCACCCGGAAGTGCTAGGTGCACAGAGAAAAACAGCCGCCAATGTGTCAGTGGGGTTCAGCACCGCCAGCTGTTCCCCTGCTGTGTAGCAGGCATCGTGTCCTGCAATCGCCACGCAGACACAAGAACTGAAATTGAAGGGAACCTGTCCCCCCCCCCAGGCGTTTGTATGTATAACAGCCACCTTGTACAGCAGTAATGCTGCATTTGTACAAGGTGGCTCATTAAGTTACTCTCCTTGCACACGCCGAACGCAACACGTCTAAAATGTGTCCCCTGAGACCATTAAAGCGTCCCTGAGGTGTGACTTTCCTTTGTAATGACACGCTGCAACCCCGTTGGTAGCGCTGCCCATCTTCTCACATCATTGTTTGGCTGGCTGCGCCTCTGCGGCCGCCCTGCCCGACACAACGCCCCTCGGTGTCTTATTTATTTTGACTGCGAGGGTGTGATTGACGGGCATGAGCAGTGTATATCTTCGCCTGTTGTCACTCATCTCTTTCCGCCTTCTTCAGACTGTATGGCTTCATGGCCGTGGCTGTTGTGGATTCTGTTTGTGGGCTCCCTCTGGTGGTTACTGCTGGTACTGGGTGACTTTGGTGGGTTGCGGCCTTTGGTTTCCACCTGTCTATCAGAGGCTGGGTGTTTCCTATTTTACCTGGCCTTTCTGTCATTTCCCTTGCCGGCTATCAATGTATTCAGATGTGCTCTGTTTGGTTCCTGCCTACCTGCTCCCAGATCTTTCAGGATAAGCTAAGTGCTGATTTTCAGTTGTTTGGTTTTTTGTCCAGCTTGCTTATTATGTCTCTATGCTAGCTGGTAGCTCTAGTGGACTGAGGTTCTCCCCATGTGCCATGAGTTGGCACATGGGTTCTTGTAATCTCAGGATGTTTTTTTTGATTAGGGTTTTTTGCTGACCGCTCAGTCCCCTTTTGTATCGTTCTGCTTTCTAGTTTACAGCGGGCCTCAATTTGCTAAAGCTATATATATCATCTCTATGTGTGTGCCTTCCTCTCATTTCACCGTCAATACATGTGGGGGGCAACTATATCTTTTGGGGTTCGTTCCTCTGGAGGCAAGTGAGGTCTTTATTTTCTCTGCAGTACTAGTTAGCTCTTAGGCTGGTGCGTGGCGTCTAGAACCAACGTAGGCACGCTCCCTGGCTATCTCTAGTTGCGTCTGTCAGGCGTAGGGCAGCGGTCAGCCCAGGTTCCATCACCCTAGAGCTCGTCCGTCATTTATTTGTACTTTGCTTGTCCTGTGCTATCCCTAGCCATTGGGGATTCATGACAGTATAGCCGGCCCACAAAGTGTTAATTGTTTGGGCTGAAGCAGGAGAAAAAGAAGTGTTCAAGGGAAATTTTTTTTTTTTTTTTTTTCCCTTCAGAGTTTTGCTGCCTAGCCCTTAATTGCTGTCTAGCTGCTTCTTACCTCCTCTTAACCCTTGAATGGCTCTGATCTTAGCTGTTTAACATGGATGTCCAGAGTTTGGCTTCCAGCCTGAGTAATCTCACGGCAAAAGTTCAAAACATACAGGATTTTGTTGTTCACACTCCCATGTCTGAACCTAGAATTCCTATTCCAGAGTTTTTTTCTGGAGATAGATCTACCTTCCTGAATTTCAGGAACAATTGTAAATTGTTTCTTTCGTTAAAATCTCGCTCCTCTGGAGACCCTGCTCAACAGGTCAGGATTGTCATATCTTTCCTGCGGGGCGACCCTCAGAATTGGGCATTTGCATTGGCACCAGGGGATCCTGCATTGCTCAGTGTGGATGCGTTTTTTCTGGCATTGGGATTGCTCTATGAGGAACCTAACCTAGAGATTCAGGCTGAAAAGGCTTTATTAGCCCTCTCTCAGGGACATGATGAAGCGGAAATATATTGTCAGAAATTTCGGAAATGGTCGGTGCTTACTCAGTGGAATGAGTGCGCCCTGGCTGCAAACTTCAGAAATGGTCTTTCTGAGGCCATTAAGGATATTATGGTGGGGTTCCCTACGCCTACAGGTCTGAATGAGTCTATGACTATGGCCATTCAGATTGATCGGCGTTTACGGGAGCGCAAACCCGTGCACCAGTTGGCGGTGTCTTCTGAACAGGCACCTGAGACTATGCAATGTGATAGAATTCAGTCCAGAAGTGAACGGCAAAATTATAGGCGGAAAAATGGATTGTGTTTTTATTGTGGTGATTCAGCTCATGTTATATCAGCATGCTCTAAACGCACAAAAAGGGTTGATAAATCTTTTGCCATTGATACTCTGCAGCCTAAGTTCATTTTGTCTGTGACTCTGATTTTTTCACTGTCTTCCATTTCCGTCGATGCCTATGTGGATTCGGGCGCTGCCCTGAGTCTTATGGATTGGTCATTTGCTAAACGCTGCGGTTTTAGTCTGGAGCCTCTGGAAGTTCCTATTCCTCTGAAGGGAATTGACTCTACGCCATTGGCTATGAATAAACCGCAGTATTGGACACAAGTGACCATGCGCATGACTCCCGTTCATCAGGAGGTGATTCGCTTCCTTGTACTGTATAATTTACATGATGTACTAGTGCTTGGTCTGCCATGGTTACAAACTCATAATCCTGTCCTGGACTGGAAAACAATGTCTGTGCTAAGCTGGGGATGTCAGGGGGTTCATGATGATGCACCTCCGATTTCAATCGCTTCATCTACTCCTTCTGAGATCCCTGCGTTTTTGTCTGACTATAGGGATGTTTTTGAGGAGCCTAAGCTCAATTCGCTCCCTCCTCATAGAGAGTGTGACTGTGCTATAGAATTGATTCCTGGCAGTAAGTTCCCTAAGGGTCGTTTATTTAATCTGTCACTGCCAGAGCATACTGCTATGCGGAATTATATTAAGGAGTCCTTGGAAAAGGGACATATTCGTCCATCTTCGTCCCCTCTGGGAGCAGGGTTTTTTTTCGTGGCAAAAAAAAGATGGTTCCCTGAGGCCTTGTATAGATTATCGCCTTCTGAATAAGATTACAGTCAAATATCAGTATCCATTGCCATTATTAACTGATTTGTTTGCTCGCATTAAGGGGGCTAGGTGGTTCACTAAGATAGATCTTCGCGGTGCGTATAATCTGGTGCGGATAAAACAGGGTGATGAGTGGAAAACCGCATTTAATACGCCTGAGGGCAATTTTGAGTATTTGGTAATGCCTTTTGGACTCTCCAATGCTCCGTCAGTCTTTCAGTCCTTTATGCACAATATTTTCCGTGAATATCTGGATAAGTTTATGATTGTGTATTTGGATGATATTTTGGTGTTTTCTGATGACTGGGAGTCTCATGTTCTACAGGTCAGGAAGGTGTTTCAGGTTCTGCGGGCCAATTCTCTGTTTGTGAAGGGCTCAAAGTGTCTCTTCGGAGTCCAGAAGATTTCTTTTTTGGGGTACATTTTTTCTCCTTCTACTATTGAGATGGATCCCGTCAAGGTTCAGGCTATTTGTGACTGGACACAACCTACATCTGTTAAGAGCCTTCAGAAGTTCTTGGGGTTTGCTAATTTTTATCGTCGGTTCATTGCTAATTTTTCCAGTATTGTTAAACCTTTGACTGATTTGACTAAAAAGGGTGCTGATGTTGCTGATTGGTCTACTGCGGCCGTGGAGGCCTTTCGGGAACTTAAGCGCCGGTTTTCTTCTGCTCCTGTGTTGTGTCAACCAGATGTTTCACTTCCTTTTCAGGTTGAGGTTGATGCTTCCGAGATTGGAGCGGGGGCGGTTTTGTCACAGAGAAGTTCTAATGGCTCGGTGATGAAGCCATGTGCTTTCTTCTCTAGAAAATTCTCGCCCGCCGAGCGCAATTATGATGTGGGTAATCGGGAGCTTTTGGCCATGAAGTGGGCATTTGAGGAGTGGCGTCATTGGCTTGAGGGTGCTAAACATCGTGTGGTGGTCTTGACTGATCACAAGAATCTCATTTACCTTGAGTCTGCCAGGCGTTTGAATCCTAGACAGGCTCGTTGGTCGTTATTTTTTTCTCGTTTCAATTTCGTGGTTTCATACCTGCCAGGTTCAAAGAATGTGAAGGCAGATGCTCTTTCCAGGAGTTTTGTGCCTGACTCTCCTGGAGACACTGGGCCTACTGGTATCCTTAGGGATGGGGTAATATTGTCCGCCGTATCCCCAGACTTGCGACGCGCATTGCAGGAGTTTCAGGTGGATAAACCGGATCGATGTCCACCAGAAAGACTGTTTGTTCTGGATGATTGGACCAGTAGAGTCATCTCCGAGGTCCATTCTTCTGTGTTGGCTGGTCATCCTGGAATATTTGGTACGAGAGACTTGGTGGCCAGGTCTTTTTGGTGGCCTTCCTTGTCTAGGGATGTGCGTACATTTGTGCAGTCTTGTGAAGTGTGTGCTCGAGCTAAGCCTTGCTGTTCACGGGCCAGTGGGTTGTTGTTATCTTTGCCCATCCCGAAGAGGCCTTGGATGCACATTTCCATGGATTTTATTTCTGATCTTCCGGTTTCACAGAAAATGTCCGTTATCTGGGTTGTGTGTGACCGCTTTTCTAAGATGGTTCATTTGGTGCCCTTGCCTAAGTTGCCCTCCTCCTCTGAGTTGGTCCCTTTATTTTTTCAGAACGTGGTTCGTTTGCATGGGATTCCGGAGAATATCGTTTCTGACAGGGGATCCCAGTTTGTGTCTAGATTTTGGCGGACGTTTTGTGCCAAGATGGGCATTGATTTGTCTTTCTCGTCTGCATTCCATCCTCAGACGAATGGCCAGACGGAGCGAACTAATCAGACCTTGGAAACTTATTTGAGGTGTTTTGTTTCTGCTGATCAAGATGACTGGGTTGCTTTTTTGCCACTGGCCGAATTTGCTCTTAATAATCGGGCTAGTTCTGCCACGTTGGTCTCTCCTTTTTTTTGTAATTCGGGGTTTCATCCTCGTTTTTCCTCTGGTCAGGTGGAGTCTTCGGATTGTCCTGGAGTGGACGTGATGGTGGACAGGCTACATCAGATTTGGAATCAGGTGGTGGACAATTTGAAGTTATCTCAGGAGAAGACTCAGCAGTTTGCTAATCGCCGTCGCCGCGTGGGTCCCCGACTTCTTGTTGGGGATTTGGTGTGGTTGTCTTCTCGTTTTGTCCCTATGAAGGTCTCTTCTCCTAAGTTCAAGCTTCGGTTCATCGGTCCTTATAGGATCTCGGAGATTCTTAACCCTGTATCTTTTCGTTTGGATCTCCCAGCATCGTTTGCTATTCATAATGTGTTCCATCGGTCGTTGTTGCGGAGGTATGAGGTGCCCGTTGTTCCTTCGGTTGAGCCTCCTGCTCCGGTGCTGGTGGAGGGAGAATTGGAGTATGTTGTTGAAAAGATCTTGGATTCTCGTGTTTCCAGACGCAAACTCCAGTATTTGGTTAAGTGGAAGGGTTATGGTCAGGAGGATAATTCCTGGGTGGTCGCCTCCGATGTTCATGCGACTGATTTGGTCCGCGCCTTCCATAGAGCTCACCCTGATTGCCCTGGGGGTTCTCGTGAGGGTTCGGTGACCCCTCCTCAAGGGGGGGGTACTGTTGTGGATTCTGTTTGTGGGCTCCCTCTGGTGGTTACTGCTGGTACTGGGTGACTTTGGTGGGTTGCGGCCTTTGGTTTCCACCTGTCTATCAGAGGCTGGGTGTTTCCTATTTTACCTGGCCTTTCTGTCATTTCCCTTGCCGGCTATCAATGTATTCAGATGTGCTCTGTTTGGTTCCTGCCTACCTGCTCCCAGATCTTTCAGGATAAGCTAAGTGCTGATTTTCAGTTGTTTGGTTTTTTGTCCAGCTTGCTTATTATGTCTCTATGCTAGCTGGTAGCTCTAGTGGACTGAGGTTCTCCCCATGTGCCATTGAGTTGGCACATGGGTTCTTGTAATCTCAGGATGGTTTTTTTGATTAGGGTTTTTTGCTGACCGCTCAGTCCCCTTTTGTATCGTTCTGCTTTCTAGTTTACAGCGGGCCTCAATTTGCTAAAGCTATATATATCATCTCTATGTGTGTGCCTTCCTCTCATTTCACCGTCAATACATGTGGGGGGCAACTATATCTTTTGGGGTTCGTTCCTCTGGAGGCAAGTGAGGTCTTTATTTTCTCTGCAGTACTAGTTAGCTCTTAGGCTGGTGCGTGGCGTCTAGAACCAACGTAGGCACGCTCCCTGGCTATCTCTAGTTGCGTTTGTCAGGCGTAGGGCAGCGGTCAGCCCAGGTTCCATCACCCTAGAGCTCGTCCGTCATTTATTTGTACTTTGCTTGTCCTGTGCTATCCCTAGCCATTGGGGATTCATGACACGTGGCATGCGATAAGGGATCAGCTGACGCCGCACAGTCTGAAGCAGGTGTAAGGACCCGAGTGTGAGAGGCGAACATATGTACTACGCAAGGCCATGAATCCCAGCCCCGCAGTGTTTTAACAATGTAAAGACACTGCGGGGCTGGGATTCATGGGCATCGCGAACCGCACCGGCCGACATCAAATGATGTCAGAAGACGGACAGCGCATGGCCAAGGGATAACGCAACAGCGCAGACTCCTGTACAGCAAAATGCGATGCTCAGGAGGCCGCGCAAAGCACCAAGTTGGTATTTTTGCCAGCTGTGCTGCGTCTCATTACGAAGGGAACTCCCGCCTCCAAGACAGATTGACTGTATAAGGGCCAAAATGTTGTACGTGTTTCATTCAGCTTGTGCAAGGAACAAAATTAAAAGAGCAACCTTTGACTTGTGCAGCACTACTGCTGCATAAGGTGTGGCTCTTCTAGTTTGTAACACCTGAGGGGGGGTTAAATGTTACCTTTAAAATTGGTTCAATTAGGCTTCGGCCTACACTCTGCTCCCTCTGCTCCTCCTGCTGACCCTGGGATCTAACACCACCAGTTGGCGCCCGGAAGTGCTAGCTGCACAGAGAAAAAGACCAGCCAATGTGTCAGTGGGGTTTGGTAACGCCAGCTGTTCCCTTGCTGTGTAGCCGGCATCGTGTCCTGCAAATGCCACGCAGACACAACAGACCTCCAAATGCCTCCAGTGCAGGCTTCAGCCTACACTCTGCTCCCCCTGCTGACTCTTAGCTCCAACACCACTTGTTGGGGCTCTAAGAAGACAAGCTTGAATAGGTCCCCATCCTGGTTCCAGTACCGTCAGCTGGTTCCGGGTAGAGCCTTTGGCTTAGGTGCCTCCTTCTGGGTATCCGAGTTCCACCAACGTCAGGCGGTCCTTGGTAGTGCTTTCAGGCACGGGTACCTCCTTCTTAGTAACCGGGTTCCAGTAACGTCAGCTGGTCCTCGGTAGTTCCATTGGCTCTTGGACCTTCGGCTACCCATCTGGGTTCCAGTACAGTCAGCTGGTTCTCGGCAGTGTCTTTTGCTCTTGTACCTTCTGCTCCCCATCCTGGTTCCAGTACTGTCAGCTGGTTCCGGGCAGAGCCTTTGGCTTAGGTGCCTCCTTCTGGGTATCCGAGTTCCACCAACGTCAGGCGGTCCTTGGTAGTGCTTTCAGGCACGGGTACCTCCTTCTTAGTAACCGGGTTCCAGTAACGTCAGCTGGTCCTCGGTAGTTCCATTGGCTCTTGGACCTTCGGCTACCCATCTGGGTTCCAGTACCGTCAGCTGGTTCTCGGCAGTGTCTTTTGCTCTTGTACCTTCTGCTCCCCATCCTGGTTCCAGTACCGTCAGCTGGTTCCGGGCAGAGCCTTTGGCTTAGGTGCCTCCTTCTGGGTATCTGAGTTCCACCAATGTCAGGTGGTCCTTGGTAGTGCTTTCAGGCACGGGTACCTCCTGCTTAGTAACCGGGTTCCAGTAACGTCAGCTGGTCCTCGGTAGTTCCATTGACTCTTGGACCTTCGGCTACCCATCCGGGTTCCAGTACCGTCAGCTGGTTCTCGGCAGTGTCTTTTGCTCTTGTACCTTCTGCTCCCCATCCTGGTTCCAGTACCGTCAGCTGGTTCCGGGTAGAGCCTTTGGCTTAGGTGCCTCCCTCTGGGTATCCGAGTTCCACCAACGTCAGGTGGTCCTTGGTAGTGCTTTCAGGCACGGGTACCTCCTGCTTAGTAACCGGGTTCCAGTAACGTCAGCTGGTCCTCGGTAGTTCTATTGGCTCTTGGACCTTCGGGTAGCCATCCGAGTTCCAGTTCCATCAGCTGTTTCTCGGCATTTTCTCAGCCTTCTTGTACCTTCTGCTACATTTCCAAGTTCAAGACCCTAAAGACGATGACCCGGAAGACCACCCCTAAGATGACGACGACACCAGTGAAGACAACCACTGAGATGACGACGACCCTGGAGACGACGACGACATGGGAGACCGAGAAGCAGAAGAACAAGAGGCTGCAGAACAAAGAGCAGAAGAACATTAAGCATAACACTAAATATCATAGCAAAAGATATTATCTAAATTATAAGCAGAAGAAGACTAAGCAGTGTATGGGGGTGAGTCCGTTCCTCCTCGTGGTGCCTCTGGATAAAGCCTGATGCTGCAGGCCAAACTGAACGCGGACAAATGTAACTCTTTTGTGACAGGCAGAACAGAAGGTGTAATCTTCAAACTTTTATAGATAACAACTACGGGAATGCCTGTCACAAATAAGAATTTGATGAAGAACTTGAATATGAAGAAGAATAATAGTTAAATAAATAGAATATGAACAATGTAACAAAAAAAATAATAGGTAGAAGATGAAGAAGAAGATGAATAAGGTGAAGAAGAAGTTGATGTCAAAGATGCTGCTGCTGAGGATGATGAAGAAGAAAGTGTCGGAGAAATAAAAAAGAAGGTGAAGGGCATGGAAGTAGTGAAACATCAATATCTGACAAAATAAAAAAAATCTTAACATAGTCAATATCTTTGTAACACCGAACGTCTTAAAAAAAAAATTAAAATTCCTGCTATTCTATTTGATTGGGCTAAATCTCTATGCCTCTAATGTCTCCGCCACCTCCCCAATACATCCTACATTATTCTTAGTTGTTCTCCTTCATGTAGAATAAACCTACAAGGAAAGAAAGGGTTTATTTTAATTCCGATATTTTCATCCCATTGACTTGCATTGGTATCGGGTATCGGAATCGGCGAGATCCGATACTTTGCCGGTATAGGCCGATACTTTCCGTTACCGATACTTTCCGATATCGGAAGGTATCGCTCAACACTAGTGATGAGCGAATACACTCGTTACTCGAGATTTCTCGAGTATGCTCGGGTGTCCTCCGAGAATTTTTTAGTGCTCAGAGATTTCGTTTTTCTTGCCGCAGCTGAATAATTTACATCTGTTAGCCAGCATATGTACATGTGGAGATTCCCTAGCAACCAGGCAACCCCCACATATACTTATGCTGGCTAACAGATGTAAATCATTCAGCTGCGGCAAGAAAAACTAAATCTCGGAGGACACCCGAGCGTGCTCGAGAAATCTCGAGTAACGAGTATATTCGCTCATCACTAATGACGTGTGAAATCTCCCAGCTAAGAAAGCTTACATGGCTTCCTTTACCACCAGGTCCTTATTAAAACTTCAATTCCAAGTTGTAAATGCTGGGCCAGGCCCTTGTACCTTATGCATGGGCCCATGGCTGAGTGTTGCTGTGCCATTTGCAAAATTCTACTGTTGGTAAATACAAAGGTGACATCAACCCCTCAAATATGAACCGCATCTGCCAGTGCCAAAGGGCAAGTGGGAAGGGCCAGATAAAGCCCCAGAATTGTCACATTTAATAGACGTGCCTTTTCTGGGCAGCTGCGGGCTGATAATTTATTATTAGGCTTGAGGGGGCCAATATCCATGGCCCCTTACCAATCTGAGAATACCAGCCCCCAGCTGTCTGCTTTAGCTTGGCTGGTTGTTAAACATCGAGGTACCCCATGCCATTTTTGGAATTATTTATTTAATCAATTTAAAAAAGGCGCGTCTATTTTTGATAACCAATCTTACTAATGCTGACAGCTGAGGGATGTAACCCACAGCTGTGAATAATTTTGCCTGGCTGGTTATCAGAAATACAGGAGAACCCACTCAGGTTTTGTTTTTTAAATTATTTAGAGTGCAGGTGCCGGCTGATGAATACTCCCATCAGCCGCTCCAGCTCTCATTGTTATTAGGGGCAGCAAGTGTAGGTTGATAGGAGTAGCAGTCGAAACAGCCAATGCCAGTGACCGGAAGTAACCTCTATTTTGAGCTGTAGGCTCATGCTGTCATTGGACAGCATGGCAACCACGGCTGTCTGACTGGCAGTGAGATCAGAGGCAGTGTTTCTCATGCTGTCATCCACATGACAGCGCAAGAAACACCCTGATGTCAGGGTGCCGAACCCAAACAGTTACACATACTTATTGAAGTCCATATTTGGGGTCTGTGCCCAAGCAGTAGGTGTTCAGTACGGACCCTGAACTTTGCTGTTTGGGTTCACGCATTTCTACCCATGACCTAGGATGCAAACCCAGCTTTCTGACACTGGGCGCTTCAATGTGCCCACAAAATCCTTTGATAATCTTCAGAATTTATGATGTCTTGCATACAATCAAGGCAACACGTGCCAGATGCAGCAAAAAAGCCCTGAAGTATCTTTGAACCTCCTCCATATTTGACTGTAAGTACTTTACTTTTTTTTGCAGGCATTATTCCATTTTTGGTAAACAGTAGAATGATGTGCTTTACCAAACAGCTCTATCTTGGTCTCATCTATTCACAAGATGCTTTCCCTGAATGACTTTGGTTTACTCATGTATATTTTAGGAAATTGCAGTTTAGCTTTTTTCATGTTTCCGTGTCAGCAGTAGGGTCCTCCTGGGTCTCCTGCCATAGCGTTTCATTTCAATCAAATGTCGACAGACAGTTTGTTCTGACATTGATGCACCCTGAGACTGCGTGACAGCATGAATTTCTTTGGAACTTGGTTGAGGCTGCTTATCCACAGTCCGTACTGTCCTGTGTTGCAACCAATTCTCCTCTACTATACACATCCAAGGAGATTAGCTACAGTGTCATGGGTTGAAAACTTATTGATTATGTTGTGAACCATGGACAAAGGAACATCAAGAACTCTGGTGATGGACTTGCAGCCTTGAGATTGTTGATATTGTTCAACAATTTTGTTTCTCAATCTCAAATCCTCATATAGTCATCTTCTCCTCTTTCTGTTTGCATGCTTGAAACAAATTTGTCTACCCACAATTTTGGAAAGGTGCCAACAATTTTGTCCAGCACATTTTGGTGGTTTAGTGTGAAATTATGTCCAATTTACCTTTTTTCCTCTGTTTTTTGTTGTTGTTCCAATACACACAGAGGATATAAACAAGTGTATAACCAAACATGGGTAATGACAATTTCAAGGGTGTCAACACTTTCGGCCATGATTGTGTGTATAATAAAACTAAAAAGAAACTATTTGGTAAAATAAAAAAGTAAAGATGGTATGATGTAATAAATCCATATTTTTATTGAAGATGTCACATGACGGATAAGATGAAAACGTAAACATACAAGACAAGATTAAAAGTAACATATATAAAATAAATGTTGAGGTAGATAAACCAGCAGCATGAAATCATGAGTGTAAAATACGGGGTAAAAAGGAAATAAGTGTATAAAGTGCAAGTGCACTAATGCAGTAATGCTAATAGAATAAAAGAATATGAAAGAGTATGTAACTAAATGACAAGCAAAGGTATAATGCCTGAATAAACATAAGAAAAATAACTGGCCCAGGTTCATGCTGAAGAGAAGATGTGTGTGTGTGGACCCTCCCTCACTCCAACGCACATTTCACATGAGCTTCCTCAGGGAGTGATTATAGGTTTAAGGTGTGTGTGTGTATGTATGTATGTATGTATATATGCAAATATATCTGGTATACAGTGGGTACGGAAAGTATTCAGACCCATTTAAATTTTTCATTCTTCGTTTCATTGCAGCCATTTGGTAAATTCAAAAGAGTTCATTTTTTTTCTTACTAATGTACACTCTGCACCCCATCTTGATTGAAAAAAGAACAGAAATTTAGTAATTTTTGCAAATGCATTACAAAAGAAAAACTGAAATATCACGAGGTCATAAGTATTCAGACCCTTTGCTCAGTATTGAGTAGAAGCACCCTTTTGAGGTAGTACAGCCATGAGTCTTCTTGGGAATGTGCAACAGGTTTTTTACACCTGGATTTGGGGATCCTCTGCCATGCTTCCTTGCAGATCCTATCTAGTTCCATCAGGTTAGATGGTGAATGTTGGTGGACAGCTATTTTCAGGTCTCTCCAGAGATGCTCAATTAAGTTTAGGTCAGGGCTCTGGCTGCGCCAATTAAGAATGGTTACATAGTTGTTCTGAAGCCACTCGTTTGTTATTTTAGCTGTATGCTTAGGGTCATTGTCTTTTTGAAAGTTGAACCTTCGCCAAGTCTGAGGTGCAGAGGACTCTGGAAGAGGTTTTCATCCAGGATATCTCTGTACTTGTCCACTTTCATGTTTCCTTCAAAGACAACCAGTCGTCCTGTTCCTGCAACTGAAAAACAACCCCATAGCATGATGCTGCCACCACAAGGATTCACTGTTGAGATTGTATTGGGCAGGTGATGAGCAGTGCCTGGTTTTCTCCACACACACTGCTTAGAATTATCACCAAAAGGTCTATCTTCGTCTCATCAGACCAGAGAATCTTATTTCTCATAGTCTGGGAGTTCTTCATGTGTTTTTTAGCAAACTCTATGCAGGCTTTCATATTTCTTGCACCAAAGAGAGTTTTTCGTCTGGCCACTCTGCCATAAAGGCTCGACTGGTGGATGGCTGCAGTGATAGTTGACTTTGTGGAACTTTCTCCCATCTCACTAATGCATCTTTGGAGCTCAGGAAAAGTGATCTCGGAGTTCTTCTTTACCTCTTTACCTTCTTTACCAAAGCTCTTCTCCCATGATTGCTCAATTTGGCTGGACAGCCAGGTCTAGGAAGACTTCTGGTGGTCCCAAATGTTTTCCATTGAAGGATTATGGAGGCCACTGTGCTTAGGAACCTTGAGTTCTGCAGAAATTCTGTTGTATGCTTGACCTGATATGTGCCTTAAAAATCACAGAGAAAAAAGCAGAGATGGTTACCTGCTGAAGCCTCCAAACAAATGCACCAGCAGGGTGCATTGGATCCGATTAATGATGGCAACAACACAGGTGCAAAAAATACTGATGAAACAACCACTTTCAATCCAGTATTGGTTGTTTGGCATTAGTGCACAAAAAGATAAGCGATAATAATCTGTATGTGGCATTGTTCACACAAGCAATGCAGAGCATCTGGTCTATAGCCTATTACTAACGCACATACAGGCGGGCTGCCCAATGCTACAAAATGCATGCTGTGTGAACAGAGGCCTACAGTTTACAGAGCCATCTTGGTCTGACTGCACCCTGCAAGATAAAGTGCAAAAAAACCACATATCAATGTATGTAAGGTATTAGTTTATATTGGGGCCTCAATACGTAAGCCGGCAACCCACGTCAAGGGTCCTTACATTTTTGCCGGTCCTAACGCTAAACATTGAGTAAAAGCTCACAGACGCACAAAGAGGACTTAAAAATCCTCCAGAAAATTGACAAAAAAATCACAGAGAATAAAGCAGAGATGGTTACCTGCTGAAGCCTCCAAACAAATGCAACAGCAGAGCGCATCGGACCCGATTGATGATGGCAACAACACAGGTGCAAAAAATACCAATGAAACAACCACTTGCAGGGCGCAGTCGGACCAAGATGGCTCTGTAAACTGTAGGCCTCTATTCACACAGCATGCATTTTCTAGCACTGGGCGGCCCGCCTGTATGTGCGTTAGTAATAGGCTGTAGACCAGATCCTCTGCATTGCTTGTGTGAACAATGCCACATACAGATTATTATCGCTTAACTTTTTGTGCACTAATGCCAAACAACCAATACTGGATTGAAAGTGGTTGTTTCATCGGTATTTTTTGCACCTGTGTTGTTGCTATCATTAATCGGGTCGGATGCGCCCTGATGGTGCATTTGTTTGGAGGCTTCAGCAGGTAACCATCTCTGCTTTTTTCTCTGTGATTTTTTTGTCAATTTTCTGGAGGATTTTTAAGTCCTCTTTGTGCGTCTGTCAGATATGTGCCATGACACAATTCTGTCTCTGAGCTCCTTGGCCAGTTCCTTTGACCTCATGATTCTCATTTGGTCCGACATGCACTGTGAGCTGTGAGGTCTTATGTAGGCAGGTATGTGCCTTTCCAAATGAAGTCCTATCAGTTTCATTAAACACAGCTGGACTTCAATGAAGGAGTAGAACCATCTCAAGGAGGTTCACAAGGAAATGGAAAGCATGTGACTTAAATATGAATGTCTGAGCAAAGGGTCTGAATACGTATGACCATGTGATATTTCAGTTTTTCTTTTCTGTTAAATTTGCAGAAATTTCTACATTTCTGTTTTTTTTTTTCAGTCAAGATGGGGTACAGAGTGTACATTAATGAGAAAGAATGAACTTTTTTGAATTTACCAAATGGCTGCAATGAAACAGAGTGAAAAATTTAAAGGGGTCTGAATCTATGATTCTACTTTCCGTACCCGCTGTATATACATATATTTATTTCTAATATTAATAAAATACTAAACATGTACTTGTGCTTTTTTTATAGGTGGAATTTAGTATATATAATCCCCCATTTTATACTGCTATTAGGAAAGACAAGTCGTTTCATGATCCTTACACTGAGTAAGACAACCTATTTCTTAAATATTCATTTTTTTTAAAACTGCAATAAAAATGTAAATAATGTAAATATTATATATTATATTTTTAGCTCTCTAGAAACCCTTGAAAAAATAAAATATAACACTTTTGATGGAAACATAAATCGGCAAAGCTACTGTGTTACATATGTGGTAAAAGATGGACTGCCGCTGTAAGTACAGGACTACTTGTTTATTGACTTTTTAGTAGAATTTATAATTTCTGTGACATGATCTTTTCTCATTTCACTACATACGCTTGTTCTGTTTGGTAAGAAAATAGACTTAAATCTTCATTGCCAAATGTTTTTTCAGCTTGCGTATGAGAGTCAGAGAATAATAGGTCCTGGTGCAGGAATCTCGGGGTTGTGCAACCATACAGCTTTATGGGGATAGCAGAGTGAGAACACACCCATTTTTTTAATCATCGATGAACTTAACCTTTAAAGAGTTTATCTTTCAATCAGTCATACTGTGAGTTTAGAAAATCATTCAGGAGAGGCGGGATAAGGGTTACAAACATTGCCATCTAGCAATCTTACATATTTATTTGACTGAAAATTAATTTTGCTGCCATCTATGTACAGTAATAAATAAAAGAAATAGAAGCCAAACTGTCCACAATTTCTAATTAAATCTTGCAAATTGCCTCTTCTGAGAAAAAGAGGACTTAAACTCTACAGCGCCACCTATTGGAAGTAGCGATCCTACAAGTCACAATCAACCCTTTAACGAGTCGTGCAATATGACTTAGGATAAAAGCCAAATCAGTATCTCAATTCGCAGACACGGTGTTTCGGGCTGTTGGCCCTCGTCAGTGCGAAGCATGAGAACTGATTTGGCTAGATACCCCTTAGACCCCATAATTAAATCTTATGATTTTTAGCCAAAAATACATGTATTTGAAGGGAAAAAAGCCTAATTTATGCTCAAAAATGTCATGAATGTCAAGGGGGTAACACACACGATAAGAGCTAGCTATGCATGGCACATGCTTTGGAGTCTGCAAGAATGTTTATTTAAACAAGATTTTCAGATGATTAGCTTCAGTTTCAAATTGTTTTCACAGGAAAGAAATATATCTTGGTACCGTGTTAGCCAGTAGATAGAAAAATATTTAGAATTGAGAGTCCTCAGTGGTTGATACCTTTTAATGGCTAACTGAAAAGATGGTAACAAATTGCAAGCTTTCGAGACTACATACGTCTCTTCATCAGGCAAAGACTAAAACAAATTCTGAAGAATCATAAATATGTGATTCTTCAGAATTTGTTTTAGTCTTTGCCTGATGAAGAGACGTATGTAGTCTCGAAAGCTTGCAATTTGTTACCATCTTTTCAGTTAGCCATTAAAAGGTATCAACCACTGAGGACTCTCAATTCTAAATTGTTTTCACTCATCTACAGCTGAAAATAAAGAATATCTATTTAAAGAATTATCCAGTTTCAAACAGATTTTTCCCATAATCTCAGTTACCTGGAAAAAACAAACTGAGATTTTCTTACCCTCCCTGGCTCCAAAGCTCTAACATGGCACAGTATAAGTCACTGTGTTTGGCTGCAGTGGTGACATCAAGTTAACAGAGCTGCAGTCAATCATTAGCTCAACAACTATGCTGAAGTAAATGGCCCGAGGTGTTGAGCTCAATGATTCACTGCAGTGCTTTCAACATTATGTCAACCTTGCACCCAAACAGCAGAGAAAGGGACAGCAATATGTAATTGGTGGCAAAAGGCTGATATTAATGAACCTGTCTTTTTTCAACCTATGTAACTATATACATAAGCTTCTCACAAAATTAGAATATCATTAAAAGGTAATTTATTTCAGTTCTTCAATACAAAAACTGAAGCTCACATATTATATAGAATCATTACAAACAGAGTGATCTATTTAAAGTGTTTATTTCTGTTAATGTTGATGATTATGGCTTAGTCACTGAAAACCCAAAAGTCATTATCTCAGTAAATTGGAATACTTTATAACACCAGCTTGAAAAATGATTTTAAAATCTGAAATGTTGACCTGCTGAAATGTATGTTCAGTAAATGCACTCAATACTTGGTCGGAGCTACTTTTGCATCAATTACTGCATCAATGCGGCATGGCATGGAGGCGATTAGCCTGTGGCACTGCTGAGGAGTTATGGAAACCCAGGTTGCTGTTAGCAGCCTTCAGCTTATCTGCATTGTAGGGTCTGGTGTCTCTCATCTTCCTCTTGACAATACCCCATAGATTCTCTATGGGGATACGGTCAGGCGAGTTTTCTCGCCAATCAACCACAGTGAAACTGTTCTTATTAAACCAGGTATTGGTACTTTTGGCAGTATGGACAGGTGCCAAGTCCTGCTGGAGAATTAAATTTCCATCTCTAAAAATCTTGTCAGCAGAGGGAGGCATGGAGTGTTCTAAAATTTCCTGATAGATGGCTGCGATGACTTTGGCTTTGATAAAACACAGTGGACCTACACCAGCAGATGACATGTCTCCCAAAACAATCACACACTAGACCTCAAGCAGCTTGGATCGTGGCCTCTCCACTTTTCCTCCAGACTCTGGGACCTTGATTTCCAAATTAAATGCCAAATTTACTTTAATCTGAAAACAACACCTTGGACCACTGAGCAACAGTCCAGTTCTTTTTCTCCTTGGCCCAGGTAAGACGCTTCTGGCATTGCCTATTGGTCATGAGTGGCTTGACATAAGGAATGTGACACTTGTAGCCCATGTCCTGGATACATCTGTGTGTGGTGGCTCTTGAAGCAATGACTCCAGCAGCAGTCCACGCCTTGTGAATCTTCTTAACTTTTTGAATTTGCTTTTCTTAACAATTTTTTTCAAGGCTGCAGTTATCCCGGTTGCTTGTGCACCATTTTCTGCCATACTTTCTCCTGTCGCTCAACTTTCCATTACTATGCTTGGATACAGCACTCTGTGAACAGCCAGCTTCTTTAGTAATTACTTATTGTCATGGTTTGGTGGAACGCACCAAATATATATTTATAAAGTAATAGGTGCATTCGCAACCCAGGGTCCACCATGCAGGAGTAAAACCCTCTGCTAGTAACTGACAGTACTATATGGCGGTATTAGTAAACGTGTAACTTCACAGAGTCACTTAAGACAAGAGAACGCTGTGCCCTGTTAACCTCACAAAGGAACACAACTACCAGATAGAGCGAACAGTGGTCATGCAGTCAGAATAGCACATGCAAAACTCCTCACCGGAAGTGCAGGTATTCTAGAGGCTTATTTCTGCCGGGCCCTGAATCCACTCACACAAAACTCCTCACTGGAGGTGCCGGTATTCTAGGGGCTTATTTTAGCCGAACCCTGAGACCACGTACATATGACCACACTGGCGCTGAACACGTAACTTAGCTGATACTAGCACGTGGCCATGCAGCCATGCGAACCTTTTATAGCTGCAGCAACTTCAGGACCTTCCTAGAGGACCAATGGGAGCTGCTAAAGTAGCTGAGCAACTTCAGGACCTTCCTAGAGGACCAATGGGAGCTGCTGCAGTACCTGAGCATGTGACCCGACCTCCAATGAGAAGTCTTACCCTGGGCAGGCTCAGAAGGGGAAAAGCAGGACTTAGTCCCAGAGATGTCTGCTTGCTGCTGACCAGTACTGGCTACAATGGCTGAGCCTGGAAAGGCAGCAGTAACCATCCGCACCGTATCAGGCTGAGCCAGATGCTGAGACTGACATCTCCACTGAGCAGGCTCCACTGCAGCTGGAGAAGAATGGGAGACCGCAGCAGAGATGGTTGGAGATTGCCCCTGTGCAGATGCGGGAACTCGACCCATAACATTACCCCCCTCCTTGGAACCCACTACGCTCGAAGGCCGCAATGAGCTGCAGAGCTCAAATGTGCTCAGCAGGCTCCCAAGACCTGTCCTCTGGGCTATAACCCTTCCAGTCCACCAAATAAAATTTCTTGCCACGTACCACCTTGCACCCCAAAATAGCATTCACCTCATAATCATCCGTAGATGAACCCGATGTCCCGGCAGATGACTCGGAAAACCGGGACATGTATACGTGCTTCAAAAGGGACACATGAAAGGTGTCGGTGATACCTAGGCATGGAGGAAGGGCCAGGTGGTAGACCACAGGGTTAACTTGTTCGAGGACCTTGAAGGGACCCAAGAAGTGAGGTGCAAACTTAGTGGACTCAACTCGCAGCCTGATGTTACGGGTGGAGAGCTACACTAAGTCGCCAAGAGCAAAGGTCGGAGCAGGGCGCTGATGAGCATCGGCAGAGGACATCATTCTCTCCTTGGAGGCCTGAATGGCATCCTGAGTGTGGTCTCAAATGTCCCGTGCCTCCGCAGCCCAGTCTGCCACCCTGGAGTCGGCGGAAGACATGTACATGGGCACAGGGACACGCGGATGCTGGCCGTAATTAAGGAGGAATGGAGTCTGACCGGTGGAGTTGGCTACGGCGTTGTTAAACACAAACTCCGCATGGTAGCAAGAATGCCCAGTCATCCTGCCTGGCAGAAACAACATTACGTAGATATGTGACCAGAGTCTGGTTGGCCCTCTCTACCAACCCATTCGTCCCGGGATGATATGCCGAGGAGAGATTCAACTCAATGCTGAGTAGACGACAAAGCTCTCTCCAGAATCGAGAAGCGAACTGGGGACTCCCATCACTGACAATTTTGTCCGGCATACCGTGTAGGCGGAAGATGTATTTGACAAACAACGCTGCCAGCAAAAGGTAGCCGAGGAAGAGGGACCAAGTGCATCATTTTGGAAAAATTGTCAGTGATCACACAAATAATGGTGCAGCTACGAGACTTGGGTAAGCCCACCACAAATTCCACCCTGACCATCTCCCAGGGCCGTCTGCCACCGGCAGGGGGTAAAGCAAACCAGCTGGCCGTTGACGAGGAGACTTGTTTTTGGCGCAGGAGACACACGCCCGAACATAGTCTGTGACGTCACGGGCCATATGTGGCCACCAGTATATCCTTGCCAGTAGCTCAGATTTCCTTTTGGACCCAAAATGTCCACCCACCCTGGATGACTGAGCCTAAGAGAGAACCTCCGGATGCTGACTGGATGTTACAAAAGTCTTGCCTGGAGGCACAGACTCTAGCAAATCCGGGGCCATAGTTCTCAAACTCTCGGTAGGGACAATAAGCTGAGGCTCCTCTTCCTCCTCCTCAGATGATACAACGGAGCAAGAGAGAGCATTGGCACGAATGTTCTTCTCCCCGGAAAGGAAATGGAGGGTGAAATGGAACTGGGAGAAGAAGGACCATCTGGCCTGGCTAGAATTTAACTGCTGGGCTGTCTGTGGGTAAACCAAATTCTTGTGGTCTGTGAATACTTGGAAAGGAAAGCGATCCCCCTCCAAAAGATGTCTCCACTCAGAGAAGGCCAACTTCATTGCTAGCAACTCTCTGTCCCCGATGGAATAACTCCTCTCTGCTGGTGTGAAGGTCTTGGAAAAGAAGAAGCAAGGATGCTTCCGATCTTCAGCATCCTTTTGTAAGAGGACTGCTCCAGCACCAACGGAAGAGGCATCCACCTCCATTATAAACGGCTTATCTATATCGGGGAGATGTAGGATGGGAGCGCTAGCAAAATGGGACTTAATAGAAGTGAAGACCTTGGAGACCTCCTCAGACCACAATTTGGGATTTGCTCCCTTCTTGGTGAGGGCTACCAAGGGAGCTACCAAAGTTGAGAAATGAGGAATGAACTGGCGATAATAGGTAATGAACCCCATAAAGCGCTGCACCGCTTTAAGAGAATGGGGTTCTTGCCAGTCCATCACAGCCTGTAGTTTGGCAGGATCCATAGCCAATCCCTGGGTGGAGATGATATAGACCAGGAAAGATAAGGACTCCTGCTCAAACACACATTTCTCCAACTTGGCGTATAGAGAATTAGCTCATAAGTAATTGAAGACTTTGCAAACATCCCTCCGGTGGGAGTCAATATCTGGAGAGTAGATGAGGATATCATCCAGATAGACTACGACCGAGGTAGAGAGCATATCCTGGAAGATATCGTTTACAAAGTCTTGGGAAAATGGCTGGGGCATTACAGAGCCCAAAGGGCATCACTAGATATTCATAGTGCCCATCCCTGGTGTTAAAAGCCGTCTTCCATTCGTTCCCCTCACGGATGCGAATCAGGTTGTAAGCACCCCGCAGATCTAGTTTAGTAAATACCCTTGCTCCCCGAAGCCTATCAAAGAGCTCATATCAGGGGCAGGGGATATTTATTCTTAACGGTGATGGCGTTAAGACCCCTGTAGTCTATACATGGACGTAGTTCCCCGTTCTTTTTCTGCATGAAGAAGAACCCAGCTCCTGCAGGTGACACTGACTTCCTAATGAATCCCCTTGCCAGATTTTCATGGATGCACTGTGACATTGCCTCCATCTCCAGGAGAGTGTCAGGGAGAGACTTGGTGAGCGAGAGCTAATAACCCGGGCTCCTGCAATTTCCCTAAGACTAGGGAAATCCTGACTGACCCTCTACCTGAAGTTTACACTGATGGTGTGCATGTTCAGGCCTCGAACCTCACCCTAACTCCTGAGCTCAGCCCTAGGCTGAAACCTCCACCCACCACCCAGTGAAGAGGTAATACTTAAATACCCACAGTTAGCACAGACAAGGATAAAGGAAAATATACACCACGCCACAGACACTCAGGTGTTGTAAATTGGATTCTGGGCTCCCCCGGTGGCCACTTGTGGAATTGAACTTGTGTGCATCATCCCCTCTGTTCACCTGCTCCTATCAGGATGTGGGAGTCGCTATATAACCTTGCTCCTCTGTCAGTTTCTTGCCGGTCAACAATGTAATCAGAAGCCTTCTGTGCTTGTTCCTGCTACTAGACAACCCCCAGCTAAGTTGGACTTTTGTCCTTGTGTGTTTTTGCATTTTGTTCCTGTTCACAGCTGCTGTTTCGTTACTGTGTCTGGAAAGCTCTTGTGATCGGAAATTGCCACTCTGGTGTTATGAGTTAATGCTAGAGTCTTAAAGGAATTTCTGGATGGTGTTTTGATAGGATTTTCTGCTGACCATGAAAGTGTCCTTTCTGTCTTCCTGCTATCTAGAAAGCGGACCTCGATTTTGCTAAACCTATTTTCATACTACGTTTGTCATTTCATCTAAAATCACCGCCAATATATGTGGGGGCCTCTGTCTGCCTTTTGGGAAAATTTCTCTAGAGGTGAGCCAGGACTGTCTTTTCCTCTGCTAGGATTAGGTAGTTCTCCGGCTGGCGCTGGGCATCTAGGGATAAAAAACGTAGGCATGCTACCCGGCCACTTCTAGTTGTGCGGCAGGTTTAGTTCATGGTCAGTATAGTTTCCATCTTCCAAGAGCTAGTTCTCATATATGCTGGGCTATGTTCTCTCGCCATTGAGAATCATGACAGTTTGACCGGACCAAAAAAGGGTTAAATTACTGGCTGAGAAAGGAGAGAAAAAAGAAGTCTGCTACAATTTTTTTTTTTTCCTCTAGTTCTGAGTGTGCTCTTAATTGAATCACTTGCTAGTCTGCCTATACTGCAGCCTTCCTCTCTTTCTCTCCTTCTATTCCTTGAATGGCTCTGTGTTCACCTGTTTCAAATGGATCTTCAGAGTTTAGCTGCAGGTTTGAATAATCTCGCCACAAAGGTACAAAATTTGCAAGATTTTGTTGTTCATGCACCTATGTCTGAGCCTAGAATTCCTTTGCCTGAATTCTTCTCGGGGAATAGATCTCACTTTCAAAATTTTAAAAATAATTGCAAATTGTTTTTGTCCCTGAAGTCTCGCTCTGCCGGAGACCCTGCACAGCAGGTCAGGATTGTAATTTCCTTGCTCCGGGGCGACCCTCAAGACTGGGCTTTTGCATTGGCACCAGGGGATCCTGCGTTGCTCAATGTGGATGCGTTTTTTCTGGCCTTGGGGTTGCTTTATGAGGAACCTCATTTAGAGCTTCAGGCGGAAAAGGCCTTGATGTCCTTGTCTCAGGGGCAAGATGAAGCTGAAATATACTGCCAAAAATTCCGCAAATGGTCTGTGCTTACTCAGTGGAATGAGTGCGCCCTGGCGGCGATTTTCAGAGAAGGTCTCTCTGATGCCATTAAGGATGTTATGGTGGGGTTCCCTGTGCCTGCGAGTCTGAATGAGTCCATGACGATGGCTATTCAGATCGATAGGCGTCTGCGGGAGCGCAAACCTGTGCACCATTTGGCGGTGTCTACTGACAAAACGCCAGAAAATATGCAATGTGATAGAATTCTGTCCAGAAGCGAGCGGCAGAATTTTAGACGAAAAAATGGGTTGTGCTTCTATTGTGGTGATTCAACTCATGTTATATCAGCATGCTTTAAGCGTACTAAGAAGCCTGACAAGTCTGTTTCAATTAGCACTTTACAGTCTAAGTTTATTCTATCTGTGACCCTGATTTGTTCTTTGTCATCTATTACCGCGGACGCCTATGTCGACTCTGGCGCTGCTTTGAGTCTTATGGATTGGTCCTTTGCCAAACGCTGTGGGTATGATTTGGAGCCACTGGAGGCTCCGATACCTCTGAAAGGGATTGACTCCACCCCATTGGCTAGTAATAAACCACAATACTGGACACAAGTGACTATGCGTGTTAATCCGGATCACCAGGAGGTTATTCGCTTTCTGGTGCTGTATAATCTACATGATGTTTTGGTGCTGGGATTGCCATGGCTGCAATCTCATAACCCAGTCCTCGACTGGAGAGCTATGTCATGGGGACGTACCTTTGGTTTCCATTTCATCATCTATTCCCTCTGAGATTCCTGAATTCTTGTCTGACTTTCGTGACGTTTTTGAAGAACCCAAGGTTGGTTCACTACCTCCGCACCGGGAGTGCGATTGTGCCATAAACTTGATTCCGGGTAGTAAATACCCTAAGGGTCGTTTATTTAATCTGTCTGTGCCTGAACACGCTGCTATGCGAGAATATATAAAGGAGTCCTTGGAAAAGGGACATATTCGTTCCTCGTCATCTCCCTTAGGAGCCGGTTTTTTCTTTGTGTCTAAGAAAGACGGCTCTTTGAGGCCGTGTATTGATTATCGACTTTTGAATAAAATCACGGTTAAATATCAATATCCGTTACCACTGCTTACTGATTTGTTTGCTCGTATAAAGGGGGCCAAGTGGTTCTCTAAGATTGATCTCCGTGGGGCGTATAATTTGGTGCGAATCAAGCAGGGGGATGAGTGGAAAACCACATTTAATACGCCCGAGGGCCATTTTGAGTATTTGGTGATGCCTTTTGGTCTTTCAAATGCCCCTTCAGTCTTCCAGTCCTTTATGCATGACATTTTCCGCGATTATTTGGATACATTTATGATTGTGTATCTGGATGATATTCTGATTTTTTCGGATGACTGGGACTCTCATGTCCAGCAGGTCAGGAGGGTTTTTCAGGTTTTGCGGTCTAATTCCTTGTGTGTGAAGGGTTCTAAGTGTGTTTTTGGGGTTCAAAAGATTTCTTTCTTGGGATACATTTTTTCCCCCTCTTCCATCGAGATGGATCCTGTCAAGGTTCAGGCTATTGGTGATTGGACGCAACCCTCTTCTCTTAAGAGTCTTCAGAAATTTTTGGGCTTTGCTAACTTTTATCGTCGATTTATTGCTGGTTTTTCTGATGTTGTAAAACCATTGACTGATTTGACTAAGAAGGGTGCTGATGTTGCTGATTGGTCCCCTGATGCTGTGGAGGCCTTTCGGGAGCTCAAGCGCCGCTTTTCTTCCGCCCCAGTGTTGCGTCAGCCTGATGTTGCTCTTCCTTTTCAGGTTGAGGTCGACGCTTCTGAAATCGGAGCTGGGGCGGTGTTGTCGCAGAGAAGTTCCGACTGCTCCGTGATGAGACCTTGTGCTTTTTTTTCCCGTAAATTTTCGCCCGCCGAGCGGAATTATGATATTGGGAATCGGGAGCTTTTGGCCATGAAGTGGGCTTTTGAGGAGTGGCGTCACTGGCTTGAGGGGGCCAGACATCAGGTGGTGGTATTGACTGACCACAAAAATGTAATTTACCTTGAGTCTGCCAGGCGCCTGAATCCTAGACAGGCGCGCTGGTCGTTGTTTTTCTCTCGGTTTAATTTTGTGGTGTCGTACCTACCGGGTTCTAAGAATGTTAAGGCGGATGCCCTTTCTAGGAGTTTTGAGCCTGACTCCCCTGGTAATTCTGAGCCCACAGGTATCCTTAAAGATGGAGTGATATTGTCTGCCGTTTCTCCAGACCTGCGGCGGGCCTTGCAGGAGTTTCAGGCGGATAGACCTGATCGTTGCCCACCTGGTAGACTGTTTGTTCCTGATGATTGGACCAGTAGAGTCATCTCTGAGGTTCATTCTTCTGCGTTGGCAGGTCATCCTGGAATCTTTGGTACCAGGGATTTGGTGGCAAGGTCCTTCTGGTGGCCTTCCCTGTCACGAGATGTGCGAGGCTTTGTGCAGTCTTGTGACGTTTGTGCTCGGGCCAAGCCTTGTTGTTCTCGGGCTAGTGGATTGTTATTGCCCTTGCCTATCCCGAAGAGGCCTTGGACGCACATCTCGATGGATTTTATTTCGGATCTGCCTGTTTCTCAGAAGATGTCTGTCATCTGGGTGGTGTGTGACCGTTTCTCTAAGATGGTCCATCTGGTTCCCTTGCCTAAGTTGCCTTCTTCTTCCGAGTTGGTTCCTCTGTTTTTTCAAAATGTTGTTCGTTTGCATGGTATTCCTGAGAATATCGTTTCTGACAGAGGGACCCAATTCGTGTCTAGATTTTGGCGGGCATTCTGTGCTAGGATGGGCATAGATTTGTCTTTTTCGTCTGCTTTCCATCCTCAGACTAATGGCCAGACCGAGCGGACTAATCAGACCTTGGAGACATATTTGAGGTGTTTTGTGTCTGCGGATCAGGATGATTGGGTTGCTTTTTTGCCTTTGGCGGAGTTCGCCCTCAATAATCGGGCCAGCTCTGCCACCTTGGTGTCCCCGTTTTTCTGTAATTTGGGGTTTCATCCTCGATTTTCCTCCGGTCAAGTGGAATCTTCGGATTGTCCTGGAGTGGATGCTGTGGTGGAGAGGTTGCATCAGATTTGGGGGCAGGTGGTGGACAATTTGAAGTTGTCCCAGGAGAAGACTCAGCTTTTTGCCAACCGCCGTCGTCGTGTTGGTCCTCGGCTTTGTGTTGGGGACTTGGTGTGGTTGTCTTCTCGTTTTGTCCCTATGAGGGTTTCTTCTCCTAAGTTTAAGCCTCGGTTCATCGGCCCGTACAAGATATTGGAGATTCTTAACCCTGTGTCCTTCCGTTTGGACCTCCCTGCATCCTTTTCGATTCATAATGTTTTTCATCGGTCATTGTTGCGCAGGTATGAGGTACCGGTTGTGCCTTCCGTTGAGCCTCCTGCTCCGGTGTTGGTTGAGGGTGAGTTGGAGTACGTTGTGGAAAAGATCTTAGACTCTCGTGTTTCCAGACGGAGACTCCAGTATCTGGTCAAATGGAAGGGATACGGTCAGGAGGATAATTCTTGGGTCACTGCCTCTGATGTTCATGCCTCCGATCTTGTCCGTGCCTTTCATAGGGCTCATCCTGATCGCCCTGGTGGTTCTGGTGAGGGTTCGGTGCCCCCTCCTTGAGGGGGGGGTACTGTTGTAAATTGGATTCTGGGCTCCCCCGGTGGCCACTTGTGGAATTGAACTTGTGTGCATCATCCCCTCTGTTCACCTGCTCCTATCAGGATGTGGGAGTCGCTATATAACCTTGCTCCTCTGTCAGTTTCTTGCCGGTCAACAATGTAATCAGAAGCCTTCTGTGCTTGTTCCTGCTACTAGACAACCCCCAGCTAAGTTGGACTTTTGTCCTTGTGTGTTTTTGCATTTTGTTCCTGTTCACAGCTGCTGTTTCGTTACTGTGTCTGGAAAGCTCTTGTGATCGGAAATTGCCACTCTGGTGTTATGAGTTAATGCTAGAGTCTTAAAGGAATTTCTGGATGGTGTTTTGATAGGGTTTTCTGCTGACCATGAAAGTGTCCTTTCTGTCTTCCTGCTATCTAGAAAGCGGACCTCGATTTTGCTAAACCTATTTTCATACTACGTTTGTCATTTCATCTAAAATCACCGCCAATATATGTGGGGGCCTCTGTCTGCCTTTTGGGAAAATTTCTCTAGAGGTGAGCCAGGACTGTCTTTTCCTCTGCTAGGATTAGGTAGTTCTCCGGCTGGCGCTGGGCATCTAGGGTTAAAAAACGTAGGCATGCTACCCGGCCACTTCTAGTTGTGCGGCAGGTTTAGTTCATGGTCAGTATAGTTTCCATCTTCCAAGAGCTAGTTCTCATATATGCTGGGCTATGTTCTCTCGCCATTGAGAATCATGACACTCAGGAATACACTATAAATGTGCAGGGCAAAATAAACACAAATATAGGAAGGAGTAAATAAGATGAAGGAATATACACCACCAGCAACGGATCAGGTAAATTAACCCTGGAACAGCTAGACAAAATCTTGCAGACGCCAATGAGTAAATAGTGGTCAAAAGCGGAATTACCGCTGTCTGTCGGACGACCTGGTCTGAACAGCGTCCGACATGACAGTACCCCGCCTTCTACGAGGGACCCCAGGGCCCTCACGGCTTATAGGACCCAGCTTGTCCGGATGACGGCAGTGAAACAACCTGACCAGCCAGTCAGCATGAACGTCCGAAGCTGGTACCCAGGACCTCTCCTCAGGCCCATAACCACGCCAGTGAACCAAGTACTGTAAAGTGCGACGTAGTACACGAGAGTCAACCACCTTGGAGACTTCAAACTCCAAATTACCATCCACCAAGACTGGAGGTGGCATAGGCGCCGCGTCCACAGAACCCACAACCTTCTTTAGAAGAGACCTGTGAAACACGTTGTGTATCTTATACACCATAGGGAGCTCCAATCGGTACGCAACTGGGTTAATGACGGCGGTGACCCTAAATGGACCAATAAACCGTGGACCCAATTTAAGGAATGGTATTTTGAGTCTTATGTTTTTTGTGGATAACCACACCCAGTCATCCACACTCAGGTCCGGACCTGGCACATGCCTACTGTCAGCCACACATTTGTACCTAGCACCCACACTCAACAGGCGCTGTTTAACTCTCCTCCAGACTGACGACAATTGTGTTCCTAACTGGTCCTCTTCCGGAACGCCGGAAGAGCCCCTCTGACTCAAGGTACAAAATTGAGGATGTAGCCCGTAAACACAAAAAAACAGAGACTCCCCAGACGACTCCTGGCGGTGATTATTGATGGCAAACTCAGCCAAAGGAAGAAAGGTAGACCACTCCTCCTGATTATCAGAGACAAAGCAGTGTAAGTACTGTTCCAAATTTTCGTTCATATGCTCAGTCTGACCATTTGACTGAGGATGAAACGCCAAAGAATGAGATAACTTGATTCCCAGCCGTGAGCAAAACGTTCTCAAAAATTTTGCCACAAACTGAGACCCCCTATCAGACACGATGTCAGACGGAACCCCATGAAGTCTGACCACCTCCTGCACAAATACCTGAGCCAGAGTCTTAGCATTAGGCAACGCAGGCAAAGACACAAAGTGCGACATTTTAGAAAAACGATCAACAATCACCAAGATGACCGTGTTTCCAGCTGATGAGGGCAAATCAGTGATGAAATCCATGGAGATTTACGTCCATGGCTTACTAGGTACCTCAAGAGGAAGTAGTGTGACAACAGGACGGGAGCGGGGCGTCTTAGCCCTAGTGCACGTGGTACAAGCTGACATGTATGAGACCACGTCCTGTTGGATCTTGGGCCACCAAAACCGACGTGACACCAACTCCAAGGTACCTCTAACCCCTGGGTGACCAGCCAGGACGGCATCATGATGCTCCACCAAAACCTTTAGGCGGAGATGAAGCGGAACAAAAGATTTGTTGATGGGAAGCTCAGATGGTAGCTCCTCCTGAGCCTCGGCAATCTCAGCCTCAACCTCGGTAGTGAGAGCCGAAACCACAACACCCTTTTGGAGGATGGGTACTGGATCCTCCAGATGTTCTCTCCCTGGAAAACACCTGGACAGAGCATCTGCCTTGGTGTTTTTAGACCCCGGTCTGTAAGTGACCACAAAATTGAACCGCGTGAAAAGCAATACCCAGTGAGCCTGCCTGGGGGACAGACGCTTGGCTGACTCCAAATACAGCAGATTCTTATGATCGGTAATAATAATAACAGTTACCTGATGGACCGACCCCTCCAAGAAGTGTCGCCATTCCTCAAAGGCCAACTTGATTGCCAACAACTCCCTGTTGCCGATATCGTAGTTACGTTCGGGGGACGACAGTTTCTTGGAGAAATAGGTGCACGGACGTAAACCACTCAAAGATGAGCCTTGAGATAGTACAGCCCCCACACCAACCTCAGACGCATCGACTTCCACAACAAATGGTTTAGATACGTCTGGCTGTACAAGAATGGGGGCTGAAACAAAACTGTTCTTAAGAAATTCAAATGCGCGCACAGCAGCCTCAGGCCAAACAGAGAAATTGGTACCCTTTTTAGTCATGTCAGTTAGCGGTTTAGCAATGATGGAAAAATCCTTGATAAATTTCCTATAGTAGTTAGAAAACGCAAGTAACCGCTGAAGTGCTTTCAGGTTATCAGGACGTTCCAAATGCAGCACCGCCTGCACCTTAGCGGCGTCCATTTTAAAACCAGAAGCAGACACAATATAACCCAAGAAAGGCAACTCTTGAACAGAAAATACACATTTCTCAAGTTTAGCATACAGCTTATTCTCTCTGAGAAGCTGTAACACCTGCCTGACATGATCTAAATGAGCCTCACGGTCGCAAGAATATATGAGAATGTCATCTAGGTACATGATAACGAATTTCCCCAAAACATGCGAGAACACATCATTGATGAAATGTTGGAACACTGCAGGTGCGTTAGTCAACCCAAACGGCATCACCAAATTTTCAAAATGACCCTCAGGGGTATTAAAAGCCGTCTTCCACTCATCACTTTGACGGACTCTTATGAGGTTGTACGCCCCCATGAGGTCAAGCTTGGTGAACCACTTAGCACCTGCCACCTGGTTGAACAAATCTGGTATCAGAGGCATAGGGTATGGATCATGAACCATAATCTGGTTCAACTCCCTGAAATCCAAACACGGGCGTAATCCGCCATCTTTCTTCTTCACAAAGAAGAACCCTGCTGCCACCGGCGAGGATGACGGCCTGATGTGCCCTTTGCTCAAGCTTTCTGCAATGTAATCTTTTAACGCTTGTCTCTCCGGACCGGAGATGTTAAACATCCTTGCTTTAGGTAATTTGGCCCCTGGTTTAAACCTGATAGAACAGTCATAAGGACGATGTGGCGGCAACTCTGAACAACCCTTCTCAGAGAACACATCCACAAAATCCTGAAGTGACTCCGGAACGCTTGAAGTCACCGCAGCCACACATGTGGCCAGGCAATTCTCCTGGCAGAACTCGCTCCACTGAATTATATCCTGAGTTTTCCAGTCAATTACCGGGTTGTGCATAGACAACCAAGGAAAACCCAAAACCACCTGAGCAGGAAGATTCCTGAGCACCTTACATGTAACCCGCTCAGAATGTAGAAATCCAATGTGGAGTTTCACCTCAGACACAAATTCAGTAATCTCCCCCTGAGAGAGAGGAGCAGCATTGATGGTGACCACGCGGATAGGATGTTTCAGTTTTTCAATCCTAAAACCTGCTGTGCGCGCAAACCCCTCATCAATGAGATTTGTAGTAATTGGCAGCTCACTGCCAGCAACAAAAACCTTAGCAGGGAGCATGCACTGAGAAACCACCATGGAGGATATACTTAAGCTCAGACTGGTCTCCTCCACACCCTCTGAGCTCAGAAGTTTTCCGCCGTTGCGTTTTTCTTAGACAGCAGAGGACAGATGTTAATAAAATGACCAGTTTTACCACAGTAAAAGCAGGCTCCCTGAGCTCAGGGGCTCGATGCTTGACATGTGACACCCCTGCGATTTGCATAGGCTCCATGGGCTCACCTGCAGCAACCTCACGTGAACCTAAACCCTCTCCCATAGGTGGTGTCTCATTCTCCCCCTGACGCAAACGGCGATCAATGCGGACAACCAGACTCATAGCTGAATCCAGAGAAGTAGGAGTCTCGTACATCAGAAGGGCTTTTTTAACCCTTCCAGAAATCCCATGTATAAACTGACTCCTCAATGCTGGATCATTCCATTGGGTATCGATCGCCCAGCGGCGGAATTCAGAACAGTAATCCTCTGCTACTCGCTCCCCCTGGTGAATAGAGCGTATCTTAGATTCTGCCAGAGCCATTCTGTCAGGTTCATTGTAGATTTTCCCAAGAGAAGAAAAAAAACTCTCCACAAAGACAAATGCCGCAGAATCAGATGGCAAAGAAAACGCCCACTCTTGGGGATCCCCACTTAACAATGACAACACCAGGCCCACACGCTGAGCCTCATTACCCGAAGATATCAGGCGCATACGGAAATATAGTTTGCAAGCTTCACGAAAAGAAACAAATTTACTGCGTTCCCCAGCAAATTTTTCAGACAACGGAAATTTAGGCTCAGTAACTCTTCCTGTCGCTCCAGCTTGCACATTGGACATTGCTAGTCCCTGTTGCTGCACTGCCCCCCTCAACTCAGTGACCTGTAGGGACAGCGCCTCCAACTGGCGGGTTATGGAAGTCATGGGATCCATGACAAAACAAACAAAAAAAAAAGAAACCCCTCTTTTTTTTTTTGTTGTTGTTGGGCCGATTATAATGTCAGGGAGAGACTTTGTGAGCGAGAGCTAATAACCTGGGCTCCTGCAATTTCCCTAAGACTAGGGAAATCCTGACTGACCCTCTACCTGAAGTTTACACTGATGGTGTGCATGTTCAGGCCTCGAACCTCACCCTAACTCCTGAGCTCAGCCCTAGGCTGAAACCTCCAACCACCACCCAGTGAAGAGGTAATACTTAAATACCCACAGTTGGCACAGACAAGGATAAAGGAAAATATACACCACGCCGCAGACCCTCAGGAATACACTATAAATGTGCAGGGCAAAATAAACACAAATATAGGAAGGAGTAAATAAGACAAAGGAATATACACCACCAGCAACGAATCTCCAACCACCAGCTCTCCACTCCAGACCGAGATAACAACGCAAGACATAAGCTATAATCGGCGATGCCCAATGATCAGGAGAACTATTTAAAAGCCATGGAAATGGCCCAGCTTCCAATCCGAGGATCAGGTAAATTAACCCCGGAACAGCTAGACAAAATCTAGCAAACGCCAATGAGTAAATAGTGGTCAAAAGTGGAATTACCGCTGTCTGTCGGACGACCTGGTCTGAACAGCGTCCGACATGACAGAGAGATAATGGATAGACTCAACCCCGGGGAGGCTCAGCACCAGGCAAGAGGTCTATAGGACAGTCATAGGGGCAGTGAGGCGGAAGGGTCTCCACAGCCCTTTTGGAGAACACATCCCCATAGGGTCAATATTGCTAGGGGACAGAGGATAGATTTGCGGGTACCTCAGTAGTATCAACCTGAATGTATTCCCTCTGAGTTCTACCCCCACAAGATTCACCCCATCCCAAAATTCTGCCTGTGGACCACTCAATATGAGGAGAGTGGTACCGTAGCCAAGGTATCCCTAATAGGACCTCATCAATTCCCTCAGGAATGACGAGCAGAGATATAATCTCCTGATGAGATGGCGACATGGACAGAGTGAAATGGATGGTCTGGTGTGTTATCTGTGAGGGCAGTGTCGATCCATTCACCACTTGTACGGTAACTGGTTGAGCTAGCATCACCAGGGGAATTGCATGACGTTGGGCGAAGGCAGAAGAAATAAAATTGCCCTCTGCCCCAGAAACCACGCAAAGCTCTGTGGGAGAATGAGCCTATAGTAATTGTCCCCTTAAAGGACAATTTGGAGGCAAACGTCACCGTGTCTAGTGTACCTCCACCTACTACCACTAGGCGCTGACTTTTCCTCAAACTCTGGGGACATCTGGTGGCAAGATGTCCTGACTGCTGGCAAACATTACAGACCTTTAGGGTACGAGCGGTCCGGGACTTAGATCTCGCTCGTGACACCTCCATGACCTCATGTGACTCAGAGACCAGGACTGGAGATTCCAAAGGTTTGGCGAATGTGGGAGCCAGTTAATACCTCTGCCTACACTGGGCTCGCTCTAACCTCTGCTCGTGAAAATGGAGGTCAATACGAGTGGACACAGCTATTAAATCCTCCAGCATGGCGGGAAGCTACCTAGTGGCCAGAGCGTCCTTCATGTGGTCAGCAATCCCCCTCCAAAATATTGGGATAAGGACTTTATCCGACCACTCCAACTCAGAGGCTAGGGTACGGAAGTGGACGGCAAAATGGCTGACCAAGGACGAGCCCTGAGTCAATGCCAACAGTTAGAGCGCCGTATCATGGGTGACTCGAGGTCCTTAAAAGATCTGTTTCAGAATGCTCAGGAACAGTGGAGCACTCTGCACCACATGATCGCCACGCTCCCACAGCGGCGTAGCCCACTTCAATGCCCTGGCCGATAGGAGAGACACTATAAATCCCACCTTTGCCCGCTCTGTCGGGAAACGTGCAGCCAGAAGCTCGAGATGAATAGAGCACTGGCTCACAAAACCCCTACAAGATTTACTATCTTCAGAAAGTTTCTCTGGCAGCGGGAGGCAAGAAAAAGTTGGAACAGGGGTGGCAGTGGACAAGGTTGCTGTATCCACACTAGCAGCCTGAACAGCAACTGCGGTAACATCCACTGCTGAGGTTGAGCGCTCGAGAGCCGCCAACCTACCCTCCAGCTGCTGGATGCACCGCAAAGATTGCTGTTTATCCACCATTTACTAGCCAGACCCTGGCGCTAGTATATTGTTAGGGTTTGGCGGAACGCACCAAATATATATTTATAAAGTAATAGGTGCGTTCGCAACCCGGGGTCCACCGTGCAGGAGTAAAACCCGCTGCTAGTAACTGATGGTACTATATGGCGGTATAAGTGAACTCCGTTACTTCACAGAGTCACTTATCACAAGAGAACGCTGTGCCCTGTTAACCTCACAGAGGAACACAGCTACCAAATAAAGCGAACAGTGGTCATGCAGTCAGAATAGCACATGCAAAACTCCTCACCGGACCACATACATGTGACCACACTGGTGCTGAACACGTAACTTAGTTGATACTAGCGCATGGCCGTGCGGCTATGCAAACCTTTCATAGCTGCAGTAACTTCAGGACCTTCCTAGAGGACCAATGGGAGCTGCTACAGTAGCTGAGCAACTTCAGGACCTTCCTAGAGGACCAATGGGAGCTGCTGCAGTACCTGGGCATGTGACCCCTGACCTCCAATGAGAGTTCTTACCCTAGGCATGGTCAGAAGGGGAAAAGCAGGACTTAGTCCCAGAGATGTCTGCTTGCCGCTGACCAGTACTGGCTACAATGGCTGAGCCTGAAAAGGTAGCAGTAACCATCCGCACCGTATCAGGCTGAGCCAGACGCTGGGACCGACATCTCCGCTGAGCAGGCTCCACTGCGGCTGGAGAAGAATTGGAGACTGCAGCAGAGATGGTTCGAGATTCCCCCTGTGCAGATGCGGGAACTTGACCCCTAACACTTATTGTGGCTTACCTTCCTTGTGGAGTGTGTCAAAGACAGCCTTCTTGATATCTGTCAAGTCAGCAGTCTTCCCCATGATTGTGGAGCCTGCTGAAACAGACTAATGGACCTTTTTAAATGCTTAGGAAGCCTTTGCAGGTGTTTTGGTTAGTTATTCTAATTTACTGAGATAATGACTTTTGGGTTTTTATTGGCTGTAAGCCATAATCATCAACATTAACAGAAATAAACACTTGAAATAGATCATTCTGTTTGTAATGACGCTATATGAGTTTCACTTTTTGTATAGAAGAACTGAAATAAATTAACGTTTTGATAATCTTCTAATTTTATTAGAAGCACCTCTATATGTAACATAGGCAGAGTGCTGGAATCAAATAGTGTAAAGATATCCCAGTTTGTTAGTTTACAGGTTTGTTGGTGTACATTTAAAACAATGTAATTGAATACCATAATATATTAATTTCTGGATATTTGTTGAAAATAATTGAGCAATACATTATTTTCTATTCACTTTTACAGCATCTGAACACTTCTTTTTTTTTATCAATTTCAATATGAATTATAAGCTTGTGGTCAGCAATAGGGTTGAGCGAAACGGATTGTTCATTTTCATAAGTCGCCGACTTTTGGCAAAGTCGGCGTCTCATGAAACCGACCCGATCCCTGTGTGGGGTCGGCCATGCGGTAAGCGACTTTCGCGCCAAAGTCGCGCTTCAATGAGGCTAAAAGCGCCATTTCTCAGCCAATGAAGGTGGACGCAGAGTGTGGGCAGCGTGATGACATAGATCTCAGTCCCCACCATCTTAGAGAAGGGCATTGCAGTGATTGGCTTGCTTTCTGCCACGTCACAGGGGCTATAAAGGGGCGTTCCCGCCGACCGCCATCTTACTGCTGCTGATCTGAGCGTAGGGAGAGGTTGCTGCCGCTTCTTCAGAAGCAGGGATAGTGATAGGCAGGGTACATAAAGCCACAAACCGCTTGTGCTGTAGCGATTTCCACTGTCCAACACCACCTTTTGTTTGCAGGACAGTGGAAGCTACATTTTTTTTCCTCACCACTGTAGCTCATTGGGCTGCCCTAGAAGGCTCCCTGATAGCTGCGTTGCTGTGTGTGTACGCCGCTGTGCAAACCAACTGCTTTTTTAAAGCACAAATCCTGTTGTTCCTTCCTTTCTGCACAGCTATCTTGTGTGTTTGTCCCCACTTTTGTGTGCAGCAGTCCTTTTTATAGCTGCCTGCCATACTTTCCTGAGATTACTGCAGGGAGATAAAGATTGGCAAGTCTGCCTCTGTGCCAGTCCTGTGTGTGGCATCTGTCTCTCATTGTGTGCCACCAAAAACCACTGTGTAATACTTGGCCATTTTTTGGGGGGGGGTAAATTCTCCCTGTAAAAAAAAATTAGTGGGAGATAAAGATTGGCAAGTCTGCCTCTGTGCCAGTCCTGTGTGTGGCATCTGTCTCTCATTGTGTGCCACCGAAAACCTAGTGTGTAATATTGTTTTTTTTTTTTTTTTAATTCTCCCAGAAAAAAAAAAAATAGTGGGAGATTAAGATTGGCATTTCTGCTTGAGTGCTGGTCCTGTGTGTGCCATCTGTCTCAAATTATTGGGGCACAGAAAACCTAGTGTGTAACATTGGGCCTGATTTTCCTTTCAGTGTCAGGCACCTATAAAGGTATATATAAATCCTACAGAAGTTTGAGTTCACCTTATAAGTTGTTTTACAGTAACAAATACCGTTACTTTGGTTACATTTTGCAAACAATGAGGAAGTCTAGTGGAAGAGGTCGTGGCCGTGGGCGGTCATTGTCAGCTGGTAGTGATGGTAGTGGTGGTGGAGCATCAGGTGGTCGTGGTAAAAGCAGTACAGCTACAGCACCTAAGTCTCGAGTTGTTGAGCCAGGTTCGTTGTCTGGCTACACAAGGCCTTGAACGCTCTCTTTTCTGGGAGTAGGAAAACCACTTTTGAAGCCGGAGCAGGAGGAACAAGTATTGGCTTTCATTGCTGACTCTGCCTCTAGCTCTTTCGCCTCCTCCTCGGAAAGTGCCAAATGTCAGAGCAGTGCATCGTTAGTGGATGCTCCCGGTCAGGAACAAGTCGCTTCCTTGTGTCCTTCACCTAGAACAACAGTGAAGGATGCGTCAGTCGACACAACAGGTTACTCCATGGAGCTCTTTACACATACCGTTCCTGGGTTAGACAGTGAAACCGTTAACAGGCCATGCCCATTAGAAGTTGAATCGGACATGGAGTGCACAGATGCACAGCCACAGCCAGATTACTATGCTGTTCCTTTGACTCAGACCAGAACATTGCCCTCGCAGTGTACTGAGGCAGAATCAAACCCAGCGGAGACTATGGTGCCCTGTCACGAATGCAATACCACCGGCTTACACGGTGACACAGACGAAGTTGCACACGACATAGAAGAGGAGGTCATAGATGACCCAGTTGTTGACCCCGATTGGCAGCCATTGGGGGAACAGGGTGCAGGCGGCAGTAGTTCTGAAGCGGAGGAGGAGGAGCCGCAGCAGGCATCAACATCACAACAGGTTCCATCTGCTGGGCCCGTATCTGGCCAAAAACGCGTGGCAAAACCAAAACCTGTTAGAGGACAGCGTGGCCATCGGTTAAAGAAGCTCAGTCTGCAATGCCTGAAAAGGTATCCGATAGTAGAAAGAGTACAGTCTGGCATTTTTTTAAACAACATCCAAATGATCAGCGCAAAGTCATCTGTCAAAAATGTTCAACTACCTTAAGCAGAGGTCAGAATCTTAAAAGTCTAAATACAAGTTGCATGCATAGACATTTATCCACCATGCATTTGCAAGCCTGGACTAACTACCAAACGTCCCTAAAGGTTGCAGCACCCTCGGCCAATGAAGCTAGTCAGCAACGCTACATCCCTTACCTCCCTGTAAGCCCACCATTTCCCACACCACCCGCAGTATCTGTGCAGCTTTCGTCGCCAGGCCAAAGCAGTCAGGGAATCACCAGGTTAGTAGTAGGAAACACTGCATGTAGGGCACCGGCAAGAATACCATCTCCAACCCTCTCTCAGTCACCCATGTCCACCGGCACCACCGCTAGTTCCACGATCTCCAGCTCTCCAGTCCAGCTCACCCAACATGAGACTCTTGTTAGGAAAAGGAAGTACTCATCCTCGCATCCGCGTACACAGGGTTTGAACGCCCACATTGTTAGACTAATCTCATTAGAGATGATGCCCTACCGGTTCGTTGAAAGCAAAGCTTTCAAAGCGCTGATGGACTACGCTGTACCACGCTACGAGCTACCCAGTCGGCACTTCTTTTCTAGAAAAGCCATCCCAGCCCTCCAACAGCATGTTAAAGACCGCATCGTCCATGCACTCAGGCAGTCTGTGACTACAAAGGTGCACCTGACAACAGATGCATGGACCAGTAGGCATGGCCAGGGACGTTACGTGTCCATCACGGCACACTGGGTGAATGTGGTGGATGCAGGGTACACAGGGGACAGCAATATTGGGACAGTTCTGCCTAGCCCACGGTCAAGGAAAGAGTTGGCTGTAGGCGTTCGCCCCCCCTCCTCCTCTTCCTCCTCCTCCTGCAGAAGTGAGAGCTCGTCCACAGACCGCAGTTGCACATCCACTCCATCCGCAGCTGCCCCTGTTGCACACCAGGTGTGCCATTATGGGACAGCTAGTGGCAAGCGTCAGCAGGCTGTATTGGCAATGAAGTGTTTGGGCGACAACAGACATACTGCGGAAGTTCTGTCCGAGTTCTTGCAGAAAGAAACTCAGTCATGGCTGGGCACTGTACATCTTGAGGCAGGCAAGGTAGTGAGTGATAACAGAAGGAATTTCATGGCTGCCATAGCCCTTTCCCAACTGAAACACATTCCTTGCCTGGCTCACACCTTAAACCTGGTGGTGCAGTGCTTCCTGAAAAGTTATCCGGGGTTACCCGACCTGCTCCTCAAAGTGCGCAGACTTTGCTCGCATATCCGCCGTTCGCCCGTACACTCCAGCCGTATGCAGAACTATCAGCGTTCTTTGAACCTTCCTCAGCATCGCCTAATCATCGACGTTGCAACAAGGTGGAACTCCACACTGCATATGCTTCAGAGACTGTGCAAACAGAGGCATGCTGTTATGTATTTGTGGGAGGATACACGGGCAGGCAGTTGGATGGCAGACATGGAGTTGTCAGGTGTGCAGTGGGAGAAGCTACAAGACCTGTGTCAAGTCCTTCAGTGTTTTGAGGAATGCACACGGCTGGTTAGTGCAGACAACGCCATAATAAGCATGAGCATCCCCCTAATGCGTCTGCTGATGCAAAGTTTGATGCACATAAAGGAGCAGGAGTCTGCAGCCGAGGAAGAGGAAAGCCTTGATGACAGTCAGCCATTGTCTGGTCAGGGCCGTGTAGAGGACGCAGTAGCGGGCGAAGAGGAGGAGGAGGACGAGGCGGATGATGGGGATGAGTATTTTTTTAATGAGGAAGCTTCTCCTGGGCCAACAGAAATTAGTGGCGTTGCAAGGCCGGGTTCTGTTTTTTTAAGGGAGACAAGTGACGTAGATTTGCCTGTAACTGCCCCTCAAACCAGCACAACCGCAGATTTGACAACTGGAACGTTGGCCCACATGGCGGATTATGCCTTATGTATCCTCAAAAGGGACCCACGCATTATTAAAATGATGAGCGATGATGATTACTGGTTGGCCTGCATCCTTGACCCTCGCTATAAAGGCAAATTGCAAAATATTATGCCACATGAGAACCTCGAACAAATATTAGCAACCAAGCAAGCTACTCTTGTAGACCATTTGATTCAGGCATTCCCAGCACACAGCGCCGGTGATGGTTCTCACACAAGCTGCAGGGGGCTACAGGGCAGAGGTGTTAGAGGTGCACAGATCAGAAGTGGCGTTGGACAGAGGGGTTTTCTGACCAGGTTGTGGAGTGATTTCGCAATGAACACAGACAGGACAGGTACTGCAGCATCTATTCAAAGTGACAGGAGACAACATTTGTCCAGTATGGTTACTAACTATTTTTCATCCCTTATCGATGTTCCGATTTAAAACTGCCATGAGCCTATCTTTTGTTATTTTAGGCCTTCGTTAGCCTGTCTGCGGTCACTCCTTGCAATACTCCTCCGCTGACCACACCAATGCTGCCCGTGTACCCCTGGAACCTATTTAAAAGTTCATTGAGCCTATTTATATATTTTATTTAATATTAATAAAGCCATGATGGATTACGCTGTACCACGCTACAAGCTAACCTGTCGACACTTCTTTTGCGAGAAAAGCCATCCCAAACCCTCCACCAGCATGTAAAAGACCGCATTGTCCATGCACTCTGGCAATCTGTGAGTACAAAGGTGCACCTGACAACAGACGCATGGACCTGTAGGCATGGCCACGGAAGGTTACGTGTCCATTACGGCGCAATGGGTTAATGTGGTGGATGCATGGTCCACAGGGGACAGCCTACTAAGTCTGTCTGCAGTCCCTAATTCAAATTGTCCTCCACTGTCTAAATCTGGGCTTCAACCTTCAGGCTCTCACTAAGTGCTTTTTTAACCAAAAATTGGTGGTTGGGGCCTAATAACTCTGTTTGCCGCTCCCTGGTGTTGTCCTCAACTGTATAAAGCTGAGCTTCAACCTTCTGGCTTTCGGCCTTTAGTATCAGATATTAAACTGCATTTGGCATTCAACTTTGGTTAGGGCCTACTAACGGTGTCTGCCCCTCCCTGGTGTTTGTCCTCAACTGTATAAAGCTGAGCTTCAACCTTCTCGCTCTCATTAAGTGCTGTTTTTTTTAAAATTGGTGGTTAGGGCCTACTAACGGTGTCTGCCCCTCCCTGGTGTTTGTCCTCAACTGTATAAAGCTGAGCTTCAACCTTCTGGCTCTCATTAAGTGCTGTTTTTTTAAAAATTGGTGGTTAGGGCCTACTAACGGTGTCTGCCCCTCCCTGGTGTTTGTCCTCAACTGTATAAAGCTGAGCTTCTGTCTTTAGGCTTTTGGCCTAAAGTATCAGATATTAAACTGCATTTGGCCTTCAACTTTGGTTACGGCCTACTAACGGTGTCTGCCGCTCCCTGGTGTCGTCCTCAACTGAATAAATCTGAGCTTCAACCTTCTTGCTCTCATTTTTTTTTTTTTAATTGGTGGTTGGGGCCTAATAACTCTGTTTGCCGCTCCCTGGTGTTGTCCTCAACTGTATAAAGCTGAGCTTCAACCTTCTGGCTCTCATTAAGTGCTGTTTTTTAAAAAATTGGTGGTTAGGGCCTACTAACGGTGTCTGCCCCTCCCAGGTGTTCTCCTCAACTGTATAAAGCTGAGCTTTAACCTTCTGGCTTTCTGCCTACAGTATCAGATATTAAACTGCATTTGGCCTTCAACTTTGGTTACGGCCTACTAACGGTGTCTGCCGCTCCAAGGTGTTTGTCCTCAACTGTATAAAGCTGAGCTTCAACCTTCTGGCTTTCGGCCTTTAGTATCAGATATTAAATTGCATTTGGCCTTCAACTTTGGTTAGGGCCTACTAACGGTGTCTGCCCCTCCCTGGTGTTTGTCCTCAACTGTATAAAGCTGAGCTTCAACCTTCTGGCTCTCATTAAGTGCTGTTTTTTAAAAAATTGGTGGTTAGGGCCTACTAACGGTGTCTGCCCCTCCCTGGTGTTCTCCTCAACTGTATAAAGCTGAGCTTCAACCTTCTGGCTTTCGGACTATAGTATCAGATATTAAACTGCATTTGGCCTTCAACTTTGGTTAGGGCCTATTAACGGTGTCTGCCCCTCCCTGGTGTTTGTCCTCAACTGTATAAAGCTGAGCTTCAACCTTCTGGCTCTCATTAAGTGATGTTTTTTTAAAAATTGGTGGTTAGGGGCTACTAACAGTGTCTGCCGCTCCCTGGTGTTTGTCCTCAACTGTATAAAACTGAGCTTCAACCTTCTGGCTTTCAGCCTATAGTATCAGATACTAAACTGCATTTGGCCTTCAACTTTGGTTAGGGCCTAATAACGGTGTCTGCCCCTCCCTGGTGTTTTTCCTCAACTGTATAAAGCTGAGCTTCAATCTTCTGGCTCTCATTAAGTGCTGTTTTTTTAAAAATTGGTGGTTAGGGCCTACTAACGGTGTCTGCCCCTCCCTGGTGTTTGTCCTCAACTGTATAAAGCTGAGCTTCAACTTTCTGGCTTTCGGCCTATAGTATCAGATATTAAACTGCATTTGGCCTTCAACTTTGGTTAGGGCCTAATAACGGTGTCTGCCCCTCCCTGGTGTTTTTCCTCAACTGTATAAAGCTGAGCTTCAACCTTCTGGCTCTCATTAAGTGCTGTTTTTTTAAAAAATGGTGGTTAGGGCCTACTAACGGTGTCTGCCCCTCCCTGGTGTTCTCCTCAACTGTATAAAGCTGAGCTTCAACCTTCTGGCTTTCGGACTATAGTATCAGATATTAAACTGCATTTGGCCTTCAACTTTGGTTAGGGCCTACTAACGGTGTCTGCCCCTCCCTGGTGTTTGTCCTCAACTGTATAAAGCTGAGCTTCAACCTTCTGGCTTTCGGCCTATAGTATCAGATATTAAACGGCATTTGGCCTTCAACTTTGGTTAGGGCCTACTAACGGTGTCTGCCCCTCCCTGGTGTTTGTCCTCAACTGTATAAAGCTGAGCTTCAACCTTCTGGCTCTCATTAAGTGCTGTTTTTTTAAAAATTGGTGGTTAGGGCCTACTAACGGTGTCTGCCCCTCCCTGGTGTTTGTCCTCAACTGTATAAAGCTGAGCTTCAACCTTCTGGCTTTTGGCCTAAAGTATCAGATATTAAACTGCATTTGGCCTTCAACTTTGGTTACGGCCTACTAACGGTGTCTGCCGCTCCCTGGTGTCGTCCTCAACTGAATAAATCTGAGCTTCAACCTTCTGGCTCTCATTTTTTTTTTTTTAATTGGTGGTTGGGGCCTAATAACTCTGTTTGCCGCTCCCTGGTGTTGTCCTCAACTGTATAAAGCTGAGCTTCAACCTTCTGGCTCTCATTAAGTGCTGTTTTTTAAAAAATTGGTGGTTAGGGCCTACTAACGGTGTCTGCCCCTCCCAGGTGTTCTCCTCATTTGTATAAAGCTGAGCTTCAACCTTCTGGCTTTCGGCCTACAGTATCAGATATTAAACTGCATTTGGCCTTCAACTTTGGTTACGGCCTACTAACAGTGTCTGCCGCTCCAAGGTGTTTGTCCTCAACTGTATAAAGCTGAGCTTCAACCTTCTGGCTTTCGGCCTTTAGTATCAGATATTAAACTGCATTTGGCCTTCAACTTTGGTTAGGGCCTACTAACGGTGTCTGCCCCTCCCTGGTGTTTGTCCTCAACTGTATAAAGCTGAGCTTCAACCTTCTGGCTCTCATTAAGTGCTGTTTTTCAAAAAATTGGTGGTTAGGGCCTACTAACGGTGTCTGCCCCTCCCTGGTGTTCTCCTCAACTGTATAAAGCTGAGCTTCAACCTTCTGGCTTTCGGCCTATAGTATCAGATATTAAACTGCATTTGGCCTTCAACTTTGGTTAGGGCCTATTAACGGTGTCTGCCCCTCCCTGGTGTTTGTCCTCAACTGTATAAAGCTGAGTTTCAACCTTCTGGCTCTCATTAAGTGCTGTTTTTTTAAAAATTGGTGGTTAGGGCCTACTAACGGTGTCTGCCCCTCCCTGGTGTTTGTCCTCAACTGTATAAAGCTGAGCTTCAACCTTCTGGATCTCATTAAGTGATTTTTTTTAAAAATTGGTGGTTAGGGGCTACTAACGGTGTCTGCCGCTCCCTGGTGTTTGTCCTCAACTGTATAAAGCTGAGCTTCAACCTTCTGGCTTTCGGCCTATAGTATCAGATATTAAACTGCATTTGGCCTTCAACTTTGGTTAGGGCCTAATAACGGTGTCTGCCCCTCCCTGGTGTTTTTCCTCAACTGTATAAAGCTGAGCTTCAATCTTCTGGCTCTCATTAAGTGCTGTTTTTTTAAAAATTGGTGGTTAGGGCCTACTAACGGTGTCTGCCCCTCCCTGGTGTTTGTCCTCAACTGTATAAAGCTGAGCTTCAACTTTCTGGCTTTCGGCCTATAGTATCAGATATTAAACTGCATTTGGCCTTCAACTTTGGTTAGGGCCTAATAACGGTGTCTGCCCCTCCCTGGTGTTTGTCCTCAACTGTATAAAGCTGAGCTTCAACCTTCTGGCTCTCATTAAGTGCTGTTTTTTTAAAAAATGGTGGTTAGGGCCTACTAACGGTGTCTGCCCCTCCCTGGTGTTCTCCTCAACTGTATAAAGCTGAGCTTCAACCTTCTGGCTTTCGGACTATAGTATCAGATATTAAACTGCATTTGGCCTTCAACTTTGGTTAGGGCCTACTAACGGTGTCTGCCCCTCCCTTTTGTTTGTCCTCAACTGTATAAAGCTGAGCTTCAACCTTCTGGCTCTCATTAAGTGCTGTTTTTTTAAAAATTGGTGGTTAGGGCCTACTAACGGTGTCTGCCCCTCCCTGGTGTTCTCCTCAACTGTATAAAGCTGAGCTTCAACCTTCTGGCTTTCGGCCTATAGTATCAGATATTAAACTGCATTTGGCCTTCAACTTTGGTTAGGGCCTATTAACGGTGTCTGCCCCTCCCTGGTGTTTGTCCTCAACTGTATAAAGCTGAGTTTCAACCTTCTGGCTCTCATTAAGTGCTGTTTTTTTAAAAATTGGTGGTTAGGGCCTACTAACGGTGTCTGCCCCTCCCTGGTGTTTGTCCTCAACTGTATAAAGCTGAGCTATAACCTTCTGGATCTCATTAAGTGATGTTTTTTAAAAAATTGGTGGTTAGGGGCTACTAACGGTGTCTGCCGCTCCCTGGTGTTTGTCCTCAACTGTATAAAGCTGAGCTTCAACCTTCTGGCTTTCGGCCTATAGTATCAGATATTAAACTGCATTTGGCCTTCAACTTTGGTTAGGGCCTAATAACGGTGTCTGCCCCTCCCTGGTGTTTTTCCTCAACTGTATAAAGCTGAGCTTCAATCTTCTGGCTCTCATTAAGTGCTGTTTTTTTAAAAAATGGTGGTTAGGGCCTACTAACGGTGTCTGCCCCTCCCTGGTGTTCTCCTCAACTGTATAAAGCTGAGCTTCAACCTTCTGGCTTTCGGACTATAGTATCAGATATTAAACTGCATTTGGCCTTCAACTTTGGTTAGGGCCTACTAACGGTGTCTGCCCCTCCCTGGTGTTTGTCCTCAACTGTATAAAGCTGAGCTTCAACCTTCTGGCTCTCATTAAGTGCTGTTTTTTTAAAAATTGGTGGTTAGGGCCTACTAACGGTGTCTGCCCCTCCCTGGTGTTTGTCCTCAACTGTATAAAGCTGAGCTTCAACCTTCTGGCTTTCGGCCTATAGTATCAGATATTAAACGGCATTTGGCCTTCAACTTTGGTTAGGGCCTACTAACGGTGTCTGCCCCTCCCTGGTGTTTGTCCTCAACTGTATAAAGCTGAGCTTCAACCTTCTGGCTCTCATTAAGTGCTGTTTTTTTAAAAATTGGTGGTTAGGGCCTACTAACGGTGTCTGCCCCTCCCTGGTGTTTGTCCTCAACTGTATAAAGCTGAGCTTCAACCTTCTGGCTCTCATTAAGTGCTGTTTTTTTTAAAAATTGGTGGTTAGGGCCTACTAACGGTGTCTGCCCCTCCCTGGTGTTTGTCCTCAACTGTATAAAGCTGAGCTTCAACTTTCTGGCTTTCGGCCTATAGTATCAGATATTAAACTGCATTTGGCCTTCAACTTTGGTTAGGGCCTAATAACGGTGTCTGTCCCTCCCTGGTGTTTTTCCTCAACTGTATAAAGCTGAGCTTCAACCTTCTGGCTCTCATTAAGTGCTGTTTTTTTAAAAATTGGTGGTTAGGGCCTACTAACGGTGTCTGCCCCTCCCTGGTGTTTGTCCTCAACTGTATAAAGCTGAGCTTCAACTTTCTGGCTTTCGGCCTATAGTATCAGATATTAAACTGCATTTGGCCTTCAACTTTGGTTAGGGCCTAATAACGGTGTCTGCCCCTTCCTGGTGTTTTTCCTCAACTGTATAAAGCTGAGCTTCAACCTTCTGGCTCTCATTAAGTGCTGTTTTTTAAAAAAATGGTGGTTAGGGCCTACTAACGGTGTCTGCCCCTCCCTGGTGTTCTCCTCAACTGTATAAAGCTGAGCTTCAACCTTCTGGCTTTCGGACTATAGTATCAGATATTAAACTGCATTTGGCCTTCAACTTTGGTAAGGGCCTACTAACGGTGTCTGCCCCTCCCTGGTGTTTGTCCTCAACTGTATAAAGCTGAGCTTCAACCTTCTGGCTCTCATTAAGTGCTGTTTTTTAAAAAATTGGTGGTTAGGGGCTACTAACGGTGTCTGCCGCTCCCTGGTGTTTGTCCTCAACTGTATAAAGATGAGCTTCAACCTTCTGGCTTTCGGCCTATAGTATCAGATATTAAACTGCATTTGGCCTTCAACTTTGGTTAGGGCCTAATAACGGTGTCTGCCCCTCCCTGGTGTTTTTCCTCACCTGTATAAAGCTGAGCTTCAACCTTCTGGCTCTCATTAAGTGCTGTTTTTTAAAAAAATGGTGGTTAGGGCCTACTAACGGTGTCTGCCCCTCCCTGGTGTTCTCCTCAACTGTATAAAGCTGAGATTCAACCTTCTGGCTTTCGGACTATAGTATCAGATATTAAACTGCACTTGGCCTTCAACTTTGGTTAGGGCCTACTAACGGTGTCTGCCCCTCCCTGGTGTTTGTCCTCAACTGTATAAAGCTGAGCTTCAACCTTCTGGCTCTCATTAAGTGCTGTTTTTTTAAAAATTGGTGGTTAGGGCCTACTAACGGTGTCTGCCCCTCCCTGGTGTTTGTCCTCAACTGTATAAAGCTGAGCTTCAACCTTCTGGCTTTCGGCCTTTAGTATCAGATATTAAACTGCATTTGGCCTTCAACTTTGGTTAGGGCCTACTAACGGTGTCTGCCCCTCCTTGGTGTTTGTCCTCAACTGTATAAAGCTGAGCTTCAACCTTCTGGCTCTCATTAAGTGCTGTTTTTCAAAAAATTGGTGGTTAGGGCCTACTAACGGTGTCTGCCCCTCCCTGGTGTTCTCCTCAACTGTATAAAGCTGAGCTTCAACCTTCTGGCTTTCGGCCTATAGTATCAGATATTAAACTGCATTTGGCCTTCAACTTTGGTTAGGGCCTATTAACGGTGTCTGCCCCTCCCTGGTGTTTGTCCTCAACTGTATAAAGCTGAGTTTCAACCTTCTGGCTCTCATTAAGTGCTGTTTTTTTAAAAATTGGTGGTTAGGGCCTACTAACGGTGTCTGCCCCTCCCTGGTGTTTGTCCTCAACTGTATAAAGCTGAGCTTCAACCTTCTGGCTCTCATTAAGTGATGTTTTTTTAAAAATTGGTGGTTAGGGGCTACTAACGGTGTCTGCCGCTCCCTGGTGTTTGTCCTCAACTGTATAAAGCTGAGCTTCAACCTTCTGGCTTTCGGCCTATAGTATCAGATATTAAGCGGCATTTGGCCTTCAACTTTGGTTAGGGCCTACTAACGGTGTCTGCCCCTCCCTGGTGTTTGTCCTCAACTGTATAAAGCTGAGCTTCAACCTTCTGGCTCTCATTAAGTGCTGTTTTTTTAAAAATTGGTGGTTAGGGCCTACTAACGGTGTCTGCCCCTCCCTGGTGTTTGTCCTCAACTATATAAAGCTGAGCTTCAACCTTCTGGCTCTCATTAAGTGCTGTTTTTTTTTAAAAATTGGTGGTTAGGGCCTACTAACGGTGTCTGCCCCTCCCTGGTGTTTGTCCTCAACTGTATAAAACTGAGCTTCAACCTTCTGGCTTTCAGCCTATAGTATCAGATACTAAACTGCATTTGGCCTTCAACTTTGGTTAGGGCCTAATAACGGTGTCTGCCCCTCCCTGGTGTTTTTCCTCAACTGTATAAAGCTGAGCTTCAATCTTCTGGCTCTCATTAAGTGCTGTTTTTTTAAAAATTGGTGGTTAGGGCCTACTAACGGTGTCTGCCCCTCCCTGGTGTTTGTCCTCAACTGTATAAAGCTGAGCTTCAACTTTCTGGCTTTCGGCCTATAGTATCAGATATTAAACTGCATTTGGCCTTCAACTTTGGTTAGGGCCTAATAACGGTGTCTGCCCCTCCCTGGTGTTTTTCCTCAACTGTATAAAGCTGAGCTTCAACCTTCTGGCTCTCATTAAGTGCTGTTTTTTTAAAAAATGGTGGTTAGGGCCTACTAACGGTGTCTGCCCCTCCCTGGTGTTCTCCTCAACTGTATAAAGCTGAGCTTCAACCTTCTGGCTTTCGGACTATAGTATCAGATATTAAACTGCATTTGGCCTTCAACTTTGGTTAGGGCCTACTAACGGTGTCTGCCCCTCCCTGGTGTTTGTCCTCAACTGTATAAAGCTGAGCTTCAACCTTCTGGCTTTCGGCCTATAGTATCAGATATTAAACGGCATTTGGCCTTCAACTTTGGTTAGGGCCTACTAACGGTGTCTGCCCCTCCCTGGTGTTTGTCCTCAACTGTATAAAGCTGAGCTTCAACCTTCTGGCTCTCATTAAGTGCTGTTTTTTTAAAAATTGGTGGTTAGGGCCTACTAACGGTGTCTGCCCCTCCCTGGTGTTTGTCCTCAACTGTATAAAGCTGAGCTTCAACCTTCTGGCTTTTGGCCTAAAGTATCAGATATTAAACTGCATTTGGCCTTCAACTTTGGTTACGGCCTACTAACGGTGTCTGCCGCTCCCTGGTGTCGTCCTCAACTGAATAAATCTGAGCTTCAACCTTCTGGCTCTCATTTTTTTTTTTTTAATTGGTGGTTGGGGCCTAATAACTCTGTTTGCCGCTCCCTGGTGTTGTCCTCAACTGTATAAAGCTGAGCTTCAACCTTCTGGCTCTCATTAAGTGCTGTTTTTTAAAAAATTGGTGGTTAGGGCCTACTAACGGTGTCTGCCCCTCCCAGGTGTTCTCCTCATTTGTATAAAGCTGAGCTTCAACCTTCTGGCTTTCGGCCTACAGTATCAGATATTAAACTGCATTTGGCCTTCAACTTTGGTTACGGCCTACTAACAGTGTCTGCCGCTCCAAGGTGTTTGTCCTCAACTGTATAAAGCTGAGCTTCAACCTTCTGGCTTTCGGCCTTTAGTATCAGATATTAAACTGCATTTGGCCTTCAACTTTGGTTAGGGCCTACTAACGGTGTCTGCCCCTCCCTGGTGTTTGTCCTCAACTGTATAAAGCTGAGCTTCAACCTTCTGGCTCTCATTAAGTGCTGTTTTTCAAAAAATTGGTGGTTAGGGCCTACTAACGGTGTCTGCCCCTCCCTGGTGTTCTCCTCAACTGTATAAAGCTGAGCTTCAACCTTCTGGCTTTCGGCCTATAGTATCAGATATTAAACTGCATTTGGCCTTCAACTTTGGTTAGGGCCTATTAACGGTGTCTGCCCCTCCCTGGTGTTTGTCCTCAACTGTATAAAGCTGAGTTTCAACCTTCTGGCTCTCATTAAGTGCTGTTTTTTTAAAAATTGGTGGTTAGGGCCTACTAACGGTGTCTGCCCCTCCCTGGTGTTTGTCCTCAACTGTATAAAGCTGAGCTTCAACCTTCTGGATCTCATTAAGTGATTTTTTTTAAAAATTGGTGGTTAGGGGCTACTAACGGTGTCTGCCGCTCCCTGGTGTTTGTCCTCAACTGTATAAAGCTGAGCTTCAACCTTCTGGCTTTCGGCCTATAGTATCAGATATTAAACTGCATTTGGCCTTCAACTTTGGTTAGGGCCTAATAACGGTGTCTGCCCCTCCCTGGTGTTTTTCCTCAACTGTATAAAGCTGAGCTTCAATCTTCTGGCTCTCATTAAGTGCTGTTTTTTTAAAAATTGGTGGTTAGGGCCTACTAACGGTGTCTGCCCCTCCCTGGTGTTTGTCCTCAACTGTATAAAGCTGAGCTTCAACTTTCTGGCTTTCGGCCTATAGTATCAGATATTAAACTGCATTTGGCCTTCAACTTTGGTTAGGGCCTAATAACGGTGTCTGCCCCTCCCTGGTGTTTTTCCTCAACTGTATAAAGCTGAGCTTCAACCTTCTGGCTCTCATTAAGTGCTGTTTTTTTAAAAAATGGTGGTTAGGGCCTACTAACGGTGTCTGCCCCTCCCTGGTGTTCTCCTCAACTGTATAAAGCTGAGCTTCAACCTTCTGGCTTTCGGACTATAGTATCAGATATTAAACTGCATTTGGCCTTCAACTTTGGTTAGGGCCTACTAACGGTGTCTGCCCCTCCCTTTTGTTTGTCCTCAACTGTATAAAGCTGAGCTTCAACCTTCTGGCTCTCATTAAGTGCTGTTTTTTTAAAAATTGGTGGTTAGGGCCTACTAACGGTGTCTGCCCCTCCCTGGTGTTCTCCTCAACTGTATAAAGCTGAGCTTCAACCTTCTGGCTTTCGGCCTATAGTATCAGATATTAAACTGCATTTGGCCTTCAACTTTGGTTAGGGCCTATTAACGGTGTCTGCCCCTCCCTGGTGTTTGTCCTCAACTGTATAAAGCTGAGTTTCAACCTTCTGGCTCTCATTAAGTGCTGTTTTTTTAAAAATTGGTGGTTAGGGCCTACTAACGGTGTCTGCCCCTCCCTGGTGTTTGTCCTCAACTGTATAAAGCTGAGCTTCAACCTTCTGGATCTCATTAAGTGATGTTTTTTAAAAAATTGGTGGTTAGGGGCTACTAACGGTGTCTGCCGCTCCCTGGTGTTTGTCCTCAACTGTATAAAGCTGAGCTTCAACCTTCTGGCTTTCGGCCTATAGTATCAGATATTAAACTGCATTTGGCCTTCAACTTTGGTTAGGGCCTAATAACGGTGTCTGCCCCTCCCTGGTGTTTTTCCTCAACTGTATAAAGCTGAGCTTCAATCTTCTGGCTCTCATTAAGTGCTGTTTTTTTAAAAAATGGTGGTTAGGGCCTACTAACGGTGTCTGCCCCTCCCTGGTGTTCTCCTCAACTGTATAAAGCTGAGCTTCAACCTTCTGGCTTTCGGACTATAGTATCAGATATTAAACTGCATTTGGCCTTCAACTTTGGTTAGGGCCTACTAACGGTGTCTGCCCCTCCCTGGTGTTTGTCCTCAACTGTATAAAGCTGAGCTTCAACCTTCTGGCTCTCATTAAGTGCTGTTTTTTTAAAAATTGGTGGTTAGGGCCTACTAACGGTGTCTGCCCCTCCCTGGTGTTTGTCCTCAACTGTATAAAGCTGAGCTTCAACCTTCTGGCTTTCGGCCTATAGTATCAGATATTAAACGGCATTTGGCCTTCAACTTTGGTTAGGGCCTACTAACGGTGTCTGCCCCTCCCTGGTGTTTGTCCTCAACTGTATAAAGCTGAGCTTCAACCTTCTGGCTCTCATTAAGTGCTGTTTTTTTAAAAATTGGTGGTTAGGGCCTACTAACGGTGTCTGCCCCTCCCTGGTGTTTGTCCTCAACTGTATAAAGCTGAGCTTCAACCTTCTGGCTCTCATTAAGTGCTGTTTTTTTTAAAAATTGGTGGTTAGGGCCTACTAACGGTGTCTGCCCCTCCCTGGTGTTTGTCCTCAACTGTATAAAGCTGAGCTTCAACTTTCTGGCTTTCGGCCTATAGTATCAGATATTAAACTGCATTTGGCCTTCAACTTTGGTTAGGGCCTAATAACGGTGTCTGTCCCTCCCTGGTGTTTTTCCTCAACTGTATAAAGCTGAGCTTCAACCTTCTGGCTCTCATTAAGTGCTGTTTTTTTAAAAATTGGTGGTTAGGGCCTACTAACGGTGTCTGCCCCTCCCTGGTGTTTGTCCTCAACTGTATAAAGCTGAGCTTCAACTTTCTGGCTTTCGGCCTATAGTATCAGATATTAAACTGCATTTGGCCTTCAACTTTGGTTAGGGCCTAATAACGGTGTCTGCCCCTTCCTGGTGTTTTTCCTCAACTGTATAAAGCTGAGCTTCAACCTTCTGGCTCTCATTAAGTGCTGTTTTTTAAAAAAATGGTGGTTAGGGCCTACTAACGGTGTCTGCCCCTCCCTGGTGTTCTCCTCAACTGTATAAAGCTGAGCTTCAACCTTCTGGCTTTCGGACTATAGTATCAGATATTAAACTGCATTTGGCCTTCAACTTTGGTAAGGGCCTACTAACGGTGTCTGCCCCTCCCTGGTGTTTGTCCTCAACTGTATAAAGCTGAGCTTCAACCTTCTGGCTCTCATTAAGTGCTGTTTTTTAAAAAATTGGTGGTTAGGGGCTACTAACGGTGTCTGCCGCTCCCTGGTGTTTGTCCTCAACTGTATAAAGATGAGCTTCAACCTTCTGGCTTTCGGCCTATAGTATCAGATATTAAACTGCATTTGGCCTTCAACTTTGGTTAGGGCCTAATAACGGTGTCTGCCCCTCCCTGGTGTTTTTCCTCACCTGTATAAAGCTGAGCTTCAACCTTCTGGCTCTCATTAAGTGCTGTTTTTTAAAAAAATGGTGGTTAGGGCCTACTAACGGTGTCTGCCCCTCCCTGGTGTTCTCCTCAACTGTATAAAGCTGAGATTCAACCTTCTGGCTTTCGGACTATAGTATCAGATATTAAACTGCACTTGGCCTTCAACTTTGGTTAGGGCCTACTAACGGTGTCTGCCCCTCCCTGGTGTTTGTCCTCAACTGTATAAAGCTGAGCTTCAACCTTCTGGCTCTCATTAAGTGCTGTTTTTTTAAAAATTGGTGGTTAGGGCCTACTAACGGTGTCTGCCCCTCCCTGGTGTTTGTCCTCAACTGTATAAAGCTGAGCTTCAACCTTCTGGCTTTCGGCCTTTAGTATCAGATATTAAACTGCATTTGGCCTTCAACTTTGGTTAGGGCCTACTAACGGTGTCTGCCCCTCCCTGGTGTTTGTCCTCAACTGTATAAAGCTGAGCTTCAACCTTCTGGCTCTCATTAAGTGCTGTTTTTCAAAAAATTGGTGGTTAGGGCCTACTAACGGTGTCTGCCCCTCCCTGGTGTTCTCCTCAACTGTATAAAGCTGAGCTTCAACCTTCTGGCTTTCGGCCTATAGTATCAGATATTAAACTGCATTTGGCCTTCAACTTTGGTTAGGGCCTATTAACGGTGTCTGCCCCTCCCTGGTGTTTGTCCTCAACTGTATAAAGCTGAGTTTCAACCTTCTGGCTCTCATTAAGTGCTGTTTTTTTAAAAATTGGTGGTTAGGGCCTACTAACGGTGTCTGCCCCTCCCTGGTGTTTGTCCTCAACTGTATAAAGCTGAGCTTCAACCTTCTGGCTCTCATTAAGTGATGTTTTTTTAAAAATTGGTGGTTAGGGGCTACTAACGGTGTCTGCCGCTCCCTGGTGTTTGTCCTCAACTGTATAAAGCTGAGCTTCAACCTTCTGGCTTTCGGCCTATAGTATCAGATATTAAGCGGCATTTGGCCTTCAACTTTGGTTAGGGCCTACTAACGGTGTCTGCCCCTCCCTGGTGTTTGTCCTCAACTGTATAAAGCTGAGCTTCAACCTTCTGGCTCTCATTAAGTGCTGTTTTTTTAAAAATTGGTGGTTAGGGCCTACTAACGGTGTCTGCCCCTCCCTGGTGTTTGTCCTCAACTATATAAAGCTGAGCTTCAACCTTCTGGCTCTCATTAAGTGCTGTTTTTTTAAAAAATTGGTGGTTAGGGCCTACTAACGGTGTCTGCCCCTCCCTGGTGTTTGTCCTCAACTGTATAAAGCTGAGCTTCAACTTTCTGGCTTTCGGCCTATAGTATCAGATATTAAACTGCATTTGGCCTTCAACTTTGGTTAGGGCCTAATAACGGTGTCTGTCCCTCCCTGGTGTTTTTCCTCAACTGTATAAAGCTGAGCTTCAACCTTCTGGCTCTCATTAAGTGCTGTTTTTTTAAAAATTGGTGGTTAGGGCCTACTAACGGTGTCTGCCCCTCCCTGGTGTTTGTCCTCAACTGTATAAAGCTGAGCTTCAACTTTCTGGCTTTCGGCCTATAGTATCAGATATTAAACTGCATTTGGCCTTCAACTTTGGTTAGGGCCTAATAACGGTGTCTGCCCCTTCCTGGTGTTTTTCCTCAACTGTATAAAGCTGAGCTTCAACCTTCTGGCTCTCATTAAGTGCTGTTTTTAAAAAAAATGGTGGTTAGGGCCTACTAACGGTGTCTGCCCCTCCCTGGTGTTCTCCTCAACTGTATAAAGCTGAGCTTCAACCTTCTGGCTTTCGGACTATAGTATCAGATATTAAACTGCATTTGGCCTTCAACTTTGGTTAGGGCCTATTAACGGTGTCTGCCCCTCCCTGGTGTTTGTCCTCAACTGTATAAAGCTGAGTTTCAACCTTCTGGCTCTCATTAAGTGCTGTTTTTTTAAAAATTGGTGGTTAGGGCCTACTAACGGTGTCTGCCCCTCCCTGGTGTTTGTCCTCAACTGTATAAAGCTGAGCTTCAACCTTCTGGATCTCATTAAGTGATGTTTTTTAAAAAATTGGTGGTTAGGGGCTACTAACGGTGTCTGCCGCTCCCTGGTGTTTGTCCTCAACTGTATAAAGCTGAGCTTCAACCTTCTGGCTTTCGGCCTATAGTATCAGATATTAAACTGCATTTGGCCTTCAACTTTGGTTAGGGCCTAATAACGGTGTCTGCCCCTCCCTGGTGTTTTTCCTCAACTGTATAAAGCTGAGCTTCAATCTTCTGGCTCTCATTAAGTGCTGTTTTTTTAAAAAATGGTGGTTAGGGCCTACTAACGGTGTCTGCCCCTCCCTGGTGTTCTCCTCAACTGTATAAAGCTGAGCTTCAACCTTCTGGCTTTCGGACTATAGTATCAGATATTAAACTGCATTTGGCCTTCAACTTTGGTTAGGGCCTACTAACGGTGTCTGCCCCTCCCTGGTGTTTGTCCTCAACTGTATAAAGCTGAGCTTCAACCTTCTGGCTCTCATTAAGTGCTGTTTTTTTAAAAATTGGTGGTTAGGGCCTACTAACGGTGTCTGCCCCTCCCTGGTGTTTGTCCTCAACTGTATAAAGCTGAGCTTCAACCTTCTGGCTTTCGGCCTATAGTATCAGATATTAAACGGCATTTGGCCTTCAACTTTGGTTAGGGCCTACTAACGGTGTCTGCCCCTCCCTGGTGTTTGTCCTCAACTGTATAAAGCTGAGCTTCAACCTTCTGGCTCTCATTAAGTGCTGTTTTTTTAAAAATTGGTGGTTAGGGCCTACTAACGGTGTCTGCCCCTCCCTGGTGTTTGTCCTCAACTGTATAAAGCTGAGCTTCAACCTTCTGGCTCTCATTAAGTGCTGTTTTTTTTAAAAATTGGTGGTTAGGGCCTACTAACGGTGTCTGCCCCTCCCTGGTGTTTGTCCTCAACTGTATAAAGCTGAGCTTCAACTTTCTGGCTTTCGGCCTATAGTATCAGATATTAAACTGCATTTGGCCTTCAACTTTGGTTAGGGCCTAATAACGGTGTCTGTCCCTCCCTGGTGTTTTTCCTCAACTGTATAAAGCTGAGCTTCAACCTTCTGGCTCTCATTAAGTGCTGTTTTTTTAAAAATTGGTGGTTAGGGCCTACTAACGGTGTCTGCCCCTCCCTGGTGTTTGTCCTCAACTGTATTAAGCTGAGCTTCAACTTTCTGGCTTTCGGCCTATAGTATCAGATATTAAACTGCATTTGGCCTTCAACTTTGGTTAGGGCCTAATAACGGTGTCTGCCCCTTCCTGGTGTTTTTCCTCAACTGTATAAAGCTGAGCTTCAACCTTCTGGCTCTCATTAAGTGCTGTTTTTTAAAAAAATGGTGGTTAGGGCCTACTAACGGTGTCTGCCCCTCCCTGGTGTTCTCCTCAACTGTATAAAGCTGAGCTTCAACCTTCTGGCTTTCGGACTATAGTATCAGATATTAAACTGCATTTGGCCTTCAACTTTGGTAAGGGCCTACTAACGGTGTCTGCCCCTCCCTGGTGTTTGTCCTCAACTGTATAAAGCTGAGCTTCAACCTTCTGGCTCTCATTAAGTGCTGTTTTTTAAAAAATTGGTGGTTAGGGGCTACTAACGGTGTCTGCCGCTCCCTGGTGTTTGTCCTCAACTGTATAAAGATGAGCTTCAACCTTCTGGCTTTCGGCCTATAGTATCAGATATTAAACTGCATTTGGCCTTCAACTTTGGTTAGGGCCTAATAACGGTGTCTGCCCCTCCCTGGTGTTTTTCCTCACCTGTATAAAGCTGAGCTTCAACCTTCTGGCTCTCATTAAGTGCTGTTTTTTAAAAAAATGGTGGTTAGGGCCTACTAACGGTGTCTGCCCCTCCCTGGTGTTCTCCTCAACTGTATAAAGCTGAGATTCAACCTTCTGGCTTTCGGACTATAGTATCAGATATTAAACTGCACTTGGCCTTCAACTTTGGTTAGGGCCTACTAACGGTGTCTGCCCCTCCCTGGTGTTTGTCCTCAACTGTATAAAGCTGAGCTTCAACCTTCTGGCTCTCATTAAGTGCTGTTTTTTTAAAAATTGGTGGTTAGGGCCTACTAACGGTGTCTGCCCCTCCCTGGTGTTTGTCCTCAACTGTATAAAGCTGAGCTTCAACCTTCTGGCTTTCGGCCTTTAGTATCAGATATTAAACTGCATTTGGCCTTCAACTTTGGTTAGGGCCTACTAACGGTGTCTGCCCCTCCCTGGTGTTTGTCCTCAACTGTATAAAGCTGAGCTTCAACCTTCTGGCTCTCATTAAGTGCTGTTTTTCAAAAAATTGGTGGTTAGGGCCTACTAACGGTGTCTGCCCCTCCCTGGTGTTCTCCTCAACTGTATAAAGCTGAGCTTCAACCTTCTGGCTTTCGGCCTATAGTATCAGATATTAAACTGCATTTGGCCTTCAACTTTGGTTAGGGCCTATTAACGGTGTCTGCCCCTCCCTGGTGTTTGTCCTCAACTGTATAAAGCTGAGTTTCAACCTTCTGGCTCTCATTAAGTGCTGTTTTTTTAAAAATTGGTGGTTAGGGCCTACTAACGGTGTCTGCCCCTCCCTGGTGTTTGTCCTCAACTGTATAAAGCTGAGCTTCAACCTTCTGGCTCTCATTAAGTGATGTTTTTTTAAAAATTGGTGGTTAGGGGCTACTAACGGTGTCTGCCGCTCCCTGGTGTTTGTCCTCAACTGTATAAAGCTGAGCTTCAACCTTCTGGCTTTCGGCCTATAGTATCAGATATTAAGCGGCATTTGGCCTTCAACTTTGGTTAGGGCCTACTAACGGTGTCTGCCCCTCCCTGGTGTTTGTCCTCAACTGTATAAAGCTGAGCTTCAACCTTCTGGCTCTCATTAAGTGCTGTTTTTTTAAAAATTGGTGGTTAGGGCCTACTAACGGTGTCTGCCCCTCCCTGGTGTTTGTCCTCAACTATATAAAGCTGAGCTTCAACCTTCTGGCTCTCATTAAGTGCTGTTTTTTTTAAAAATTGGTGGTTAGGGCCTACTAACGGTGTCTGCCCCTCCCTGGTGTTTGTCCTCAACTGTATAAAGCTGAGCTTCAACTTTCTGGCTTTCGGCCTATAGTATCAGATATTAAACTGCATTTGGCCTTCAACTTTGGTTAGGGCCTAATAACGGTGTCTGTCCCTCCCTGGTGTTTTTCCTCAACTGTATAAAGCTGAGCTTCAACCTTCTGGCTCTCATTAAGTGCTGTTTTTTTAAAAATTGGTGGTTAGGGCCTACTAACGGTGTCTGCCCCTCCCTGGTGTTTGTCCTCAACTGTATAAAGCTGAGCTTCAACTTTCTGGCTTTCGGCCTATAGTATCAGATATTAAACTGCATTTGGCCTTCAACTTTGGTTAGGGCCTAATAACGGTGTCTGCCCCTTCCTGGTGTTTTTCCTCAACTGTATAAAGCTGAGCTTCAACCTTCTGGCTCTCATTAAGTGCTGTTTTTAAAAAAAATGGTGGTTAGGGCCTACTAACGGTGTCTGCCCCTCCCTGGTGTTCTCCTCAACTGTATAAAGCTGAGCTTCAACCTTCTGGCTTTCGGACTATAGTATCAGATATTAAACTGCATTTGGCCTTCAACTTTGGTAAGGGCCTACTAACGGTGTCTGCCCCTCCCTGGTGTTTGTCCTCAACTGTATAAAGCTGAGCTTCAACCTTCTGGCTCTCATTAAGTGCTGTTTTTTAAAAAATTGGTGGTTAGGGGCTACTAACGGTGTCTGCCGCTCCCTGGTGTTTGTCCTCAACTGTATAAAGCTGAGCTTCAACCTTCTGGCTTTCGGCCTATAGTATCAGATATTAAACTGCATTTGGCCTTCAACTTTGGTTAGGGCCTAATAACGTTGTCTGCCCCTCCCTGGTGTTTTTCCTCACCTGTATAAAGCTGAGCTTCAACCTTCTGGCTCTCATTAAGTGCTGTTTTTTAAAAAAATGGTGGTTAGGGCCTACTAACGGTGTCTGCCCCTCCCTGGTGTTCTCCTCAACTGTATAAAGCTGAGATTCAACCTTCTGGCTTTCGGACTATAGTATCAGATATTAAACTGCACTTGGCCTTCAACTTTGGTTAGGGCCTACTAACGGTGTCTGCCCCTCCCTGGTGTTTGTCCTCAACTGTATAAAGCTGAGCTTCAACCTTCTGGCTCTCATTAAGTGCTGTTTTTTTAAAAATTGGTGGTTAGGGCCTACTAACGGTGTCTGCCCCTCCCTGGTGTTTGTCCTCAACTGTATAAAGCTGAGCTTCAACCTTCTGGCTTTCGGCCTTTAGTATCAGATATTAAACTGCATTTGGCCTTCAACTTTGGTTAGGGCCTACTAACGGTGTCTGCCCCTCCCTGGTGTTTGTCCTCAACTGTATAAAGCTGAGCTTCAACCTTCTGGCTCTCATTAAGTGCTGTTTTTCAAAAAATTGGTGGTTAGGGCCTACTAACGGTGTCTGCCCCTCCCTGGTGTTCTCCTCAACTGTATAAAGCTGAGCTTCAACCTTCTGGCTTTCGGCCTATAGTATCAGATATTAAACTGCATTTGGCCTTCAACTTTGGTTAGGGCCTATTAACGGTGTCTGCCCCTCCCTGGTGTTTGTCCTCAACTGTATAAAGCTGAGTTTCAACCTTCTGGCTCTCATTAAGTGCTGTTTTTTTAAAAATTGGTGGTTAGGGCCTACTAACGGTGTCTGCCCCTCCCTGGTGTTTGTCCTCAACTGTATAAAGCTGAGCTTCAACCTTCTGGCTCTCATTAAGTGTTGTTTTTTTAAAAATTGGTGGTTAGGGGCTACTAACGGTGTCTGCCGCTCCCTGGTGTTTGTCCTCAACTGTATAAAGCTGAGCTTCAACCTTCTGGCTTTCGGCCTATAGTATCAGATATTAAACTGCATTTGGCCTTCAACTTTGGTTAGGGCCTAATAACGGTGTCTGCCCCTCCCTGGTGTTTTTCCTCAACTGTATAAAGCTGAGCTTCAATCTTCTGGCTCTCATTAAGTGCTGTTTTTTTAAAAATTGGTGGTTAGGGCCTACTAACGGTGTCTGCCCCTCCCTGGTGTTTGTCCTCAACTGTATAAAGCTGAGCTTCAACTTTCTGGCTTTCGGCCTATAGTATCAGATATTAAACTGCATTTGGCCTTCAACTTTGGTTAGGGCCTAATAACGGTGTCTGCCCCTTCCTGGTGTTTTTCCTCAACTGTATAAAGCTGAGCTTCAACCTTCTGGCTCTCATTAAGTGCTGTTTTTAAAAAAAATGGTGGTTAGGGCCTACTAACGGTGTCTGCCCCTCCCTGGTGTTCTCCTCAACTGTATAAAGCTGAGCTTCAACCTTCTGGCTTTCGGACTATAGTATCAGATATTAAACTGCATTTGGCCTTCAACTTTGGTAAGGGCCTACTAACGGTGTCTGCCCCTCCCTGGTGTTTGTCCTCAACTGTATAAAGCTGAGCTTCAACCTTCTGGCTCTCATTAAGTGCTGTTTTTTAAAAAATTGGTGGTTAGGGGCTACTAACGGTGTCTGCCGCTCCCTGGTGTTTGTCCTCAACTGTATAAAGCTGAGCTTCAACCTTCTGGCTTTCGGCCTATAGTATCAGATATTAAACTGCATTTGGCCTTCAACTTTGGTTAGGGCCTAATAACGTTGTCTGCCCCTCCCTGGTGTTTTTCCTCACCTGTATAAAGCTGAGCTTCAACCTTCTGGCTCTCATTAAGTGCTGTTTTTTAAAAAAATGGTGGTTAGGGCCTACTAACGGTGTCTGCCCCTCCCTGGTGTTCTCCTCAACTGTATAAAGCTGAGATTCAACCTTCTGGCTTTCGGACTATAGTATCAGATATTAAACTGCACTTGGCCTTCAACTTTGGTTAGGGCCTACTAACGGTGTCTGCCCCTCCCTGGTGTTTGTCCTCAACTGTATAAAGCTGAGCTTCAACCTTCTGGCTCTCATTAAGTGCTGTTTTTTTAAAAATTGGTGGTTAGGGCCTACTAACGGTGTCTGCCCCTCCCTGGTGTTTGTCCTCAACTGTATAAAGCTGAGCTTCAACCTTCTGGCTTTCGGCCTTTAGTATCAGATATTAAACTGCATTTGGCCTTCAACTTTGGTTAGGGCCTACTAACGGTGTCTGCCCCTCCCTGGTGTTTGTCCTCAACTGTATAAAGCTGAGCTTCAACCTTCTGGCTCTCATTAAGTGCTGTTTTTCAAAAAATTGGTGGTTAGGGCCTACTAACGGTGTCTGCCCCTCCCTGGTGTTCTCCTCAACTGTATAAAGCTGAGCTTCAACCTTCTGGCTTTCGGCCTATAGTATCAGATATTAAACTGCATTTGGCCTTCAACTTTGGTTAGGGCCTATTAACGGTGTCTGCCCCTCCCTGGTGTTTGTCCTCAACTGTATAAAGCTGAGTTTCAACCTTCTGGCTCTCATTAAGTGCTGTTTTTTTAAAAATTGGTGGTTAGGGCCTACTAACGGTGTCTGCCCCTCCCTGGTGTTTGTCCTCAACTGTATAAAGCTGAGCTTCAACCTTCTGGCTCTCATTAAGTGTTGTTTTTTTAAAAATTGGTGGTTAGGGGCTACTAACGGTGTCTGCCGCTCCCTGGTGTTTGTCCTCAACTGTATAAAGCTGAGCTTCAACCTTCTGGCTTTCGGCCTATAGTATCAGATATTAAACTGCATTTGGCCTTCAACTTTGGTTAGGGCCTAATAACGGTGTCTGCCCCTCCCTGGTGTTTTTCCTCAACTGTATAAAGCTGAGCTTCAATCTTCTGGCTCTCATTAAGTGCTGTTTTTTTAAAAATTGGTGGTTAGGGCCTACTAACGGTGTCTGCCCCTCCCTGGTGTTTGTCCTCAACTGTATAAAGCTGAGCTTCAACTTTCTGGCTTTCGGCCTATAGTATCAGATATTAAACTGCATTTGGCCTTCAACTTTGGTTAGGGCCTAATAACGGTGTCTGCCCCTCCCTGGTGTTTTTCCTCAACTGTATAAAGCTGAGCTTCAACCTTCTGGCTCTCATTAAGTGCTGTTTTTTTAAAAAATGGTGGTTAGGGCCTACTAACGGTGTCTGCCCCTCCCTGGTGTTCTCCTCAACTGTATAAAGCTGAGCTTCAACCTTCTGGCTTTCGGACTATAGTATCAGATATTAAACTGCATTTGGCCTTCAACTTTGGTTAGGGCCTACTAACGGTGTCTGCCCCTCCCTGGTGTTTGTCCTCAACTGTATAAAGCTGAGCTTCAACCTTCTGGCTCTCATTAAGTGCTGTTTTTTTAAAAATTGGTGGTTAGGGCCTACTAACGGTGTCTGCCCCTCCGTGGTGTTTGTCCTCAACTGTATAAAGCTGAGCTTCAACCTTCTGGCTTTCGGCCTATAGTATCAGATATTAAACGGCATTTGGCCTTCAACTTTGGTTAGGGCCTACTAACGGTGTCTGCCCCTCCCTGGTGTTTGTCCTCAACTGTATAAAGCTGAGCTTCAAACTTCTGGCTCTCATTAAGTGCTGTTTTTTTAAAAATTGGTGGTTAGGGCCTACTAACGGTGTCTGCCCCTCCCTGGTGTTTGTCCTCAACTGTATAAAGCTGAGCTTCAACCTTCTGGCTCTCATTAAGTGCTGTTTTTTTAAATAATTGGTGGTTAGGGCCTACTAACGGTGTCTGCCCCTCCCTGGTGTTTGTCCTCAACTGTATAAAGCTGAGCTTCAACTTTCTGGCTTTCGGCCTATAGTATCAGATATTAAACTGCATTTGGCCTTCAACTTTGGTTAGGGCCTAATAACGGTGTCTGTCCCTCCCTGGTGTTTTTCCTCAACTGTATAAAGCTGAGCTTCAACCTTCTGGCTCTCATTAAGGGCTGTTTTTTTAAAAATTGGTGGTTAGGGCCTACTAACGGTGTCTGCCCCTCCCTGGTGTTTGTCCTCAACTGTATAAAGCTGAGCTTCAACTTTCTGGCTTTCGGCCTATAGTATCAGATATTAAACTGCATTTGGCCTTCAACTTTGGTTAGGGCCTAATAACGGTGTCTGCCCCTTCCTGGTGTTTTTCCTCAACTGTATAAAGCTGAGCTTCAACCTTCTGGCTCTCATTAAGTGCTGTTTTTTAAAAAAATGGTGGTTAGGGCCTACTAACGGTGTCTGCCCCTCCCTGGTGTTCTCCTCAACTGTATAAAGCTGAGCTTCAACCTTCTGGCTTTCGGACTATAGTATCAGATATTAAACTGCATTTGGCCTTCAACTTTGGTAAGGGCTTACTAACGGTGTCTGCCCCTCCCTGGTGTTTGTCCTCAACTGTATAAAGCTGAGCTTCAACCTTCTGGCTCTCATTAAGTGCTGTTTTTTAAAAAATTGGTGGTTAGGGGCTACTAACGGTGTCTGCCGCTCCCTGGTGTTTGTCCTCAACTGTATAAAGCTGAGCTTCAACCTTCTGGCTTTCGGCCTATAGTATCAGATATTAAACTGCATTTGGCCTTCAACTTTGCTTAGGGCCTAATAACGTTGTCTGCCCCTCCCTGGTGTTTTTCCTCACCTGTATAAAGCTGAGCTTCAACCTTCTGGCTCTCATTAAGTGCTGTTTTTTAAAAAAATGGTGGTTAGGGCCTACTAACGGTGTCTGCCCCTCCCTGGTGTTCTCCTCAACTGTATAAAGCTGAGATTCAACCTTCTGGCTTTCGGACTATAGTATCAGATATTAAACTGCACTTGGCCTTCAACTTTGGTTAGGGCCTACTAACGGTGTCTGCCCCTCCCTGGTGTTTGTCCTCAACTGTATAAAGCTGAGCTTCAACCTTCTGGCTCTCATTAAGTGCTGTTTTTTTAAAAATTGGTGGTTAGGGCCTACTAACGGTGTCTGCCCCTCCCTGGTGTTTGTCCTCAACTGTATAAAGCTGAGCTTCAACCTTCTGGCTTTCGGCCTTTAGTATCAGATATTAAACTGCATTTGGCCTTCAACTTTGGTTAGGGCCTACTAACGGTGTCTGCCCGTCCCTGGTGTTTGTCCTCAACTGTATAAAGCTGAGCTTCAACCTTCTGGCTCTCATTAAGTGCTGTTTTTCAAAAAATTGGTGGTTAGGGCCTACTAACGGTGTCTGCCCCTCCCTGGTGTTCTCCTCAACTGTATAAAGCTGAGCTTCAACCTTCTGGCTTTCGGCCTATAGTATCAGATATTAAACTGCATTTGGCCTTCAACTTTGGTTAGGGCCTATTAACGGTGTCTGCCCCTCCCTGGTGTTTGTCCTCAACTGTATAAAGCTGAGTTTCAACCTTCTGGCTCTCATTAAGTGCTGTTTTTTTAAAAATTGGTGGTTAGGGCCTACTAACGGTGTCTGCCCCTCCCTGGTGTTTGTCCTCAACTGTATAAAGCTGAGCTTCAACCTTCTGGCTCTCATTAAGTGTTGTTTTTTTAAAAATTGGTGGTTAGGGGCTACTAACGGTGTCTGCCGCTCCCTGGTGTTTGTCCTCAACTGTATAAAGCTGAGCTTCAACCTTCTGGCTTTCGGCCTATAGTATCAGATATTAAACTGCATTTGGCCTTCAACTTTGGTTAGGGCCTAATAACGGTGTCTGCCCCTCCCTGGTGTTTTTCCTCAACTGTATAAAGCTGAGCTTCAATCTTCTGGCTCTCATTAAGTGCTGTTTTTTTAAAAATTGGTGGTTAGGGCCTACTAACGGTGTCTGCCCCTCCCTGGTGTTTGTCCTCAACTGTATAAAGCTGAGCTTCAACTTTCTGGCTTTCGGCCTATAGTATCAGATATTAAACTGCATTTGGCCTTCAACTTTGGTTAGGGCCTAATAACGGTGTCTGCCCCTTCCTGGTGTTTTTCCTCAACTGTATAAAGCTGAGCTTCAACCTTCTGGCTCTCATTAAGTGCTGTTTTTAAAAAAAATGGTGGTTAGGGCCTACTAACGGTGTCTGCCCCTCCCTGGTGTTCTCCTCAACTGTATAAAGCTGAGCTTCAACCTTCTGGCTTTCGGACTATAGTATCAGATATTAAACTGCATTTGGCCTTCAACTTTGGTAAGGGCCTACTAACGGTGTCTGCCCCTCCCTGGTGTTTGTCCTCAACTGTATAAAGCTGAGCTTCAACCTTCTGGCTCTCATTAAGTGCTGTTTTTTAAAAAATTGGTGGTTAGGGGCTACTAACGGTGTCTGCCGCTCCCTGGTGTTTGTCCTCAACTGTATAAAGCTGAGCTTCAACCTTCTGGCTTTCGGCCTATAGTATCAGATATTAAACTGCATTTGGCCTTCAACTTTGGTTAGGGCCTAATAACGTTGTCTGCCCCTCCCTGGTGTTTTTCCTCACCTGTATAAAGCTGAGCTTCAACCTTCTGGCTCTCATTAAGTGCTGTTTTTTAAAAAAATGGTGGTTAGGGCCTACTAACGGTGTCTGCCCCTCCCTGGTGTTCTCCTCAACTGTATAAAGCTGAGATTCAACCTTCTGGCTTTCGGACTATAGTATCAGATATTAAACTGCACTTGGCCTTCAACTTTGGTTAGGGCCTACTAACGGTGTCTGCCCCTCCCTGGTGTTTGTCCTCAACTGTATAAAGCTGAGCTTCAACCTTCTGGCTCTCATTAAGTGCTGTTTTTTTAAAAATTGGTGGTTAGGGCCTACTAACGGTGTCTGCCCCTCCCTGGTGTTTGTCCTCAACTGTATAAAGCTGAGCTTCAACCTTCTGGCTTTCGGCCTTTAGTATCAGATATTAAACTGCATTTGGCCTTCAACTTTGGTTAGGGCCTACTAACGGTGTCTGCCCCTCCCTGGTGTTTGTCCTCAACTGTATAAAGCTGAGCTTCAACCTTCTGGCTCTCATTAAGTGCTGTTTTTCAAAAAATTGGTGGTTAGGGCCTACTAACGGTGTCTGCCCCTCCCTGGTGTTCTCCTCAACTGTATAAAGCTGAGCTTCAACCTTCTGGCTTTCGGCCTATAGTATCAGATATTAAACTGCATTTGGCCTTCAACTTTGGTTAGGGCCTATTAACGGTGTCTGCCCCTCCCTGGTGTTTGTCCTCAACTGTATAAAGCTGAGTTTCAACCTTCTGGCTCTCATTAAGTGCTGTTTTTTTAAAAATTGGTGGTTAGGGCCTACTAACGGTGTCTGCCCCTCCCTGGTGTTTGTCCTCAACTGTATAAAGCTGAGCTTCAACCTTCTGGCTCTCATTAAGTGTTGTTTTTTTAAAAATTGGTGGTTAGGGGCTACTAACGGTGTCTGCCGCTCCCTGGTGTTTGTCCTCAACTGTATAAAGCTGAGCTTCAACCTTCTGGCTTTCGGCCTATAGTATCAGATATTAAACTGCATTTGGCCTTCAACTTTGGTTAGGGCCTAATAACGGTGTCTGCCCCTCCCTGGTGTTTTTCCTCAACTGTATAAAGCTGAGCTTCAATCTTCTGGCTCTCATTAAGTGCTGTTTTTTTAAAAATTGGTGGTTAGGGCCTACTAACGGTGTCTGCCCCTCCCTGGTGTTTGTCCTCAACTGTATAAAGCTGAGCTTCAACTTTCTGGCTTTCGGCCTATAGTATCAGATATTAAACTGCATTTGGCCTTCAACTTTGGTTAGGGCCTAATAACGGTGTCTGCCCCTCCCTGGTGTTTTTCCTCAACTGTATAAAGCTGAGCTTCAACCTTCTGGCTCTCATTAAGTGCTGTTTTTTTAAAAAATGGTGGTTAGGGCCTACTAACGGTGTCTGCCCCTCCCTGGTGTTCTCCTCAACTGTATAAAGCTGAGCTTCAACCTTCTGGCTTTCGGACTATAGTATCAGATATTAAACTGCATTTGGCCTTCAACTTTGGTTAGGGCCTACTAACGGTGTCTGCCCCTCCCTGGTGTTTGTCCTCAACTGTATAAAGCTGAGCTTCAACCTTCTGGCTCTCATTAAGTGCTGTTTTTTTAAAAATTGGTGGTTAGGGCCTACTAACGGTGTCTGCCCCTCCGTGGTGTTTGTCCTCAACTGTATAAAGCTGAGCTTCAACCTTCTGGCTTTCGGCCTATAGTATCAGATATTAAACGGCATTTGGCCTTCAACTTTGGTTAGGGCCTACTAACGGTGTCTGCCCCTCCCTGGTGTTTGTCCTCAACTGTATAAAGCTGAGCTTCAAACTTCTGGCTCTCATTAAGTGCTGTTTTTTTAAAAATTGGTGGTTAGGGCCTACTAACGGTGTCTGCCCCTCCCTGGTGTTTGTCCTCAACTGTATAAAGCTGAGCTTCAACCTTCTGGCTCTCATTAAGTGCTGTTTTTTTAAATAATTGGTGGTTAGGGCCTACTAACGGTGTCTGCCCCTCCCTGGTGTTTGTCCTCAACTGTATAAAGCTGAGCTTCAACTTTCTGGCTTTCGGCCTATAGTATCAGATATTAAACTGCATTTGGCCTTCAACTTTGGTTAGGGCCTAATAACGGTGTCTGTCCCTCCCTGGTGTTTTTCCTCAACTGTATAAAGCTGAGCTTCAACCTTCTGGCTCTCATTAAGGGCTGTTTTTTTAAAAATTGGTGGTTAGGGCCTACTAACGGTGTCTGCCCCTCCCTGGTGTTTGTCCTCAACTGTATAAAGCTGAGCTTCAACTTTCTGGCTTTCGGCCTATAGTATCAGATATTAAACTGCATTTGGCCTTCAACTTTGGTTAGGGCCTAATAACGGTGTCTGCCCCTTCCTGGTGTTTTTCCTCAACTGTATAAAGCTGAGCTTCAACCTTCTGGCTCTCATTAAGTGCTGTTTTTTAAAAAAATGGTGGTTAGGGCCTACTAACGGTGTCTGCCCCTCCCTGGTGTTCTCCTCAACTGTATAAAGCTGAGCTTCAACCTTCTGGCTTTCGGACTATAGTATCAGATATTAAACTGCATTTGGCCTTCAACTTTGGTAAGGGCTTACTAACGGTGTCTGCCCCTCCCTGGTGTTTGTCCTCAACTGTATAAAGCTGAGCTTCAACCTTCTGGCTCTCATTAAGTGCTGTTTTTTAAAAAATTGGTGGTTAGGGGCTACTAACGGTGTCTGCCGCTCCCTGGTGTTTGTCCTCAACTGTATAAAGCTGAGCTTCAACCTTCTGGCTTTCGGCCTATAGTATCAGATATTAAACTGCATTTGGCCTTCAACTTTGCTTAGGGCCTAATAACGGTGTCTGCCCCTCCCTGGTGTTTTTCCTCACCTGTATAAAGCTGAGCTTCAACCTTCTGGCTCTCATTAAGTGCTGTTTTTTAAAAAAATGGTGGTTAGGGCCTACTAACGGTGTCTGCCCCTCTTTGGTGTTCTCCTCAACTGTATAAAGCTGAGATTCAACCTTCTGGCTTTCGGACTATAGTATCAGATATTAAACTGCACTTGGCCTTCAACTTTGGTTAGGGCCTACTAACGGTGTCTGCCCCTCCCTGGTGTTTGTCCTCAACTGTATAAAGCTGAGCTTCAACCTTCTGGCTCTCATTAAGTGCTGTTTTTTTAAAAATTGGTGGTTAGGGCCTACTAACGGTGTCTGCCCCTCCCTGGTGTTTGTCCTCAACTGTATAAAGCTGAGCTTCAACCTTCTGGCTTTCGGCCTATAGTATCAGATATTAAACGGCATTTGGCCTTCAACTTTGGTTAGGGCCTACTAACGGTGTCTGCCCCTCCCTGGTGTTTGTCCTCAACTGTATAAAGCTGAGCTTCAACCTTCTGGCTCTCATTAAGTGCTGTTTTTTTAAAAAATTGGTGGTTAGGGCCTACTAACGGTGTCTGCCCCTCCCTGGTGTTTGTCCTCAACTGTATAAAGCTGAGCTTCAACCTTCTGGCTCTCATTAAGTGCTGTTTTTTTAAAAATTGGTGGTTAGGGCCTACTAACGGTGTCTGCCCCTCCCTGATGTTTGTCCTCAACTGTATAAAGCTGAGCTTCAACCTTCTGGCTTTCGACCTATAGTATCAGATATTAAACGGCATTTGGCCTTCAACTTTGGTTAGGGCCTACTAACGGTGTCTGCCCCTCCCTGGTGTTTGTCCTCAACTGTATAAAGCTGAGCTTCAACCTTCTGGCTTTCATTAAGTGCTGTTTTTAATTGGTGGTTAGGGCCTACTAACGGTGTCTGCCCCTCCCTGGTGTTTGTCCTCAACTGTATAAAGCTGAGCTTCAACCTTCTGGCTTTCGGCCTATAGTATCAGATATTAAACGGCATTTGGCCTTCAACTTTGGTTAGGGCCTACTAACGGTGTCTGCCCCTCCCTGGTGTTTGTCCTCAACTGTATAAAGCTGAGCTTCAACCTTCTGGCTCTCATTAAGTGCTGTTTTTTTAAAAATTGGTGGTTAGGGCCTACTAACGGTGTCTGCCCCTCCCCCCTCCCTGGTGTTTGTCCTCAACTGTACAAAGCTGAGCTTCAACCTTCTGGCTCTCATTAAGTGCTGTTTTTTTAAAAATTGGTGGTTAGGGGGCTACTAACGGTGTCTGCCGCTCCCTGGTGTTTGTCCTCAACTGTATAAAGCTGAGCTTCAACCTTCTGGCTTTCGGCCTATAGTATCAGATATTAAACTGCATTTGGCCTTCAACTTTGGTTAGGGCCTAATAACGGTGTCTGCCCCTCCCTGGTGTTTTTCCTCAACTGTATAAAGCTGAGCTTCAACCTTCTGGCTCTCATTAAGTGCTGTTTTTTTAAAAATTGGTGGTTAGGGCCTACTAACGGTGTCTGCCCCTCCCTGGTGTTTGTCCTCAACTGTATAAAGCTGAGCTTCAACTTTCTGGCTTTCGGCCTATAGTATCAGATATTAAACTGCATTTGGCCTTCAACTTTGGTTAGGGCCTAATAACGGTGTCTGTCCCTCCCTGGTGTTTTTCCTCAACTGTATAAAGCTGAGCTTCAACCTTCTGGCTCTCATTAAGTGCTGTTTTTTTAAAAATTGGTGGTTAGGGCCTACTAACGGTGTCTGCCCCTCCCTGGTGTTTGTCCTCAACTGTATAAAGCTGAGCTTCAACTTTCTGGCTTTCGGCCTATAGTATCAGTTATTAAACTGCATTTGGCCTTCAACTTTGGTTAGGGCCTAATAACGGTGTCTGCCCCTTCCTGGTGTTTTTCCTCAACTGTATAAAGCTGAGCTTCAACCTTCTGGCTCTCATTAAGTGCTGTTTTTTAAAAAAATGGTGGTTAGGGCCTACTAACGGTGTCTGCCCCTCCCTGGTGTTCTCCTCAACTGTATAAAGCTGAGCTTCAACCTTCTGGCTTTCGGACTATAGTATCAGATATTAAACTGCATTTGGCCTTCAACTTTGGTAAGGGCCTACTAACGGTGTCTGCCCCTCCCTGGTGTTTGTCCTCAACTGTATAAAGCTGAGCTTCAACCTTCTGGCTCTCATTAAGTGCTGTTTTTTAAAAAATTGGTGGTTAGGGGCTACTAACGGTGTCTGCCGCTCCCTGGTGTTTGTCCTCAACTGTATAAACCTGAGCTTCAACCTTCTGGCTTTCGGCCTATAGTATCAGATATTAAACTGCATTTGGCCTTCAACTTTGGTTAGGGCCTAATAACGGTGTCTGCCCCTCCCTGGTGTTTTTCCTCACCTGTATAAAGCTGAGCTTCAACCTTCTGGCTCTCATTAAGTGCTGTTTTTTAAAAAAATGGTGGTTAGGTCCTACTAACGGTGTCTGCCCCTCCCTGGTGTTCTCCTCAACTGTATAAAGCTGAGATTCAACCTTCTGGCTTTTGGACTATAGTATCAGATATTAAACTGCACTTGGCCTTCAACTTTGGTTAGGGCCTACTAACGGTGTCTGCCCCTCCCTGGTGTTTGTCCTCAACTGTATAAAGCTGAGCTTCAACCTTCTGGCTCTCATTAAGTGCTGTTTTTTTAAAAATTGGTGGTTAGGGCCTACTAACGGTGTCTGCCCCTCCCTGGTGTTTGTCCTCAACTGTATAAAGCTGAGCTTCAACCTTCTGGCTTTCGGCCTTTAGTATCAGATATTAAACTGCATTTGGCCTTCAACTTTGGTTAGGGCCTACTAACGGTGTCTGCCCCTCCCTGGTGTTTGTCCTCAACTGTATAAAGCTGAGCTTCAACCTTCTGGCTCTCATTAAGTGCTGTTTTTCAAAAAATTGGTGGTTAGGGCCTACTAACGGTGTCTGCCCCTCCCTGGTGTTCTCCTCAACTGTATAAAGCTGAGCTTCAACCTTCTGGCTTTCGGCCTATAGTATCAGATATTAAACTGCATTTGGCCTTCAACTTTGGTTAGGGCCTATTAACGGTGTCTGCCCCTCCCTGGTGTTTGTCCTCAACTGTATAAAGCTGAGTTTCAACCTTCTGGCTCTCATTAAGTGCTGTTTTTTTAAAAATTGGTGGTTAGGGCCTACTAACGGTGTCTGCCCCTCCCTGGTGTTTGTCCTCAACTGTATAAAGCTGAGCTTCAACCTTCTGGCTCTCATTAAGTGATGTTTTTTTAAAAATTGGTGGTTAGGGGCTACTAACGGTGTCTGCCGCTCCCTGGTGTTTGTCCTCAACTGTATAAAGCTGAGCTTCAACCTTCTGGCTTTCGGCCTATAGTATCAGATATTAAACGGCATTTGGCCTTCAACTTTGGTTAGGGCCTACTAACGGTGTCTGCCCCTCCCTGGTGTTTGTCCTCAACTGTATAAAGCTGAGCTTCAACCTTCTGGCTCTCATTAAGTGCTGTTTTTTTAAAAATTGGTGGTTAGGGCCTACTAACGGTGTCTGCCCCTCCCTGGTGTTTGTCCTCAACTGTATAAAGCTGAGCTTCAACCTTCTGGCTCTCATTAAGTGCTGTTTTTTTAAAAAATTGGTGGTTAGGGCCTACTAACGGTGTCTGCCCCTCCCTGGTGTTTGTCCTCAACTGTATAAAGCTGAGCTTCAACTTTCTGGCTTTCGGCCTATAGTATCAGATATTAAACTGCATTTGGCCTTCAACTTTGGTTAGGGCCTAATAACGGTGTCTGTCCCTCCCTGGTGTTTTTCCTCAACTGTATAAAGCTGAGCTTCAACCTTCTGGCTCTCATTAAGGGCTGTTTTTTTAAAAATTGGTGGTTAGGGCCTACTAACGGTGTCTGCCCCTCCCTGGTGTTTGTCCTCAACTGTATAAAGCTGAGCTTCAACTTTCTGGCTTTCGGCCTATAGTATCAGATATTAAACTGCATTTGGCCTTCAACTTTGGTTAGGGCCTAATAACGGTGTCTGCCCCTTCCTGGTGTTTTTCCTCAACTGTATAAAGCTGAGCTTCAACCTTCTGGCTCTCATTAAGTGCTGTTTTTTAAAAAAATGGTGGTTAGGGCCTACTAACGGTGTCTGCCCCTCCCTGGTGTTCTCCTCAACTGTATAAAGCTGAGCTTCAACCTTCTGGCTTTCGGACTATAGTATCAGATATTAAACTGCATTTGGCCTTCAACTTTGGTAAGGGCCTACTAACGGTGTCTGCCCCTCCCTGGTGTTTGTCCTCAACTGTATAAAGCTGAGCTTCAACCTTCTGGCTCTCATTAAGTGCTGTTTTTTAAAAAATTGGTGGTTAGGGGCTACTAACGGTGTCTGCCGCTCCCTGGTGTTTGTCCTCAACTGTATAAAGCTGAGCTTCAACCTTCTGGCTTTCGGCCTATAGTATCAGATATTAAACTGCATTTGGCCTTCAACTTTGGTTAGGGCCTAATAACGGTGTCTGCCCCTCCCTGGTGTTTTTCCTCACCTGTATAAAGCTGAGCTTCAACCTTCTGGCTCTCATTAAGTGCTGTTTTTTAAAAAAATGGTGGTTAGGGCCTACTAACGGTGTCTGCCCCTCCCTGGTGTTCTCCTCAACTGTATAAAGCTGAGATTCAACCTTCTGGCTTTCGGACTATAGTATCAGATATTAAACTGCACTTGGCCTTCAACTTTGGTTAGGGCCTACTAACGGTGTCTGCCCCTCCCTGGTGTTTGTCCTCAACTGTATAAAGCTGAGCTTCAACCTTCTGGCTCTCATTAAGTGCTGTTTTTTTAAAAATTGGTGGTTAGGGCCTACTAACGGTGTCTGCCCCTCCCTGGTGTTTGTCCTCAACTGTATAAAGCTGAGCTTCAACCTTCTGGCTTTCGGCCTATAGTATCAGATATTAAACGGCATTTGGCCTTCAACTTTGGTTAGGGCCTACTAACGGTGTCTGCCCCTCCCTGGTGTTTGTCCTCAACTGTATAAAGCTGAGCTTCAACCTTCTGGCTCTCATTAAGTGCTGTTTTTTTAAAAATTGGTGGTTAGGGCCTACTAACGGTGTCTGCCCCTCCCTGGTGTTTGTCCTCAACTGTATAAAGCTGAGCTTCAACCTTCTGGCTCTCATTAAGTGCTGTTTTTTTAAAAAATTGGTGGTTATGGCCTACTAACGGTGTCTGCCCCTCCCTGGTGTTTGTCCTCAACTGTATAAAGCTGAGCTTCAACTTAATGGCTTTCGGCCTATAGTATCAGATATTAAACTGCATTTGGCCTTCAACTTTGGTTAGGGCCTAATAACGGTGTCTGTCCCTCCCTGGTGTTTTTCCTCAACTGTATAAAGCTGAGCTTCAACCTTCTGGCTCTCATTAAGGGCTGTTTTTTTAAAAATTGGTGGTTAGGGCCTACTAACGGTGTCTGCCCCTCCCTGGTGTTTGTCCTCAACTGTATAAAGCTGAGCTTCAACTTTCTGGCTTTCGGCCTATAGTATCAGATATTAAACTGCATTTGGCCTTCAACTTTGGTTAGGGCCTAATAACGGTGTCTGCCCCTTCCTGGTGTTTTTCCTCAACTGTATAAAGCTGAGCTTCAACCTTCTGGCTCTCATTAAGTGCTGTTTTTTAAAAAAATGGTGGTTAGGGCCTACTAACGGTGTCTGCCCCTCCCTGGTGTTCTCCTCAACTGTATAAAGCTGAGCTTCAACCTTCTGGCTTTCGGACTATAGTATCAGATATTAAACTGCATTTGGCCTTTAACTTTGGTAAGGGCCTACTAACGGTGTCTGCCCCTCCCTGGTGTTTGTCCTCAACTGTATAAAGCTGAGCTTCAACCTTCTGGCTCTCATTAAGTGCTGTTTTTTAAAAAATTGGTGGTTAGGGGCTACTAACGGTGTCTGCCGCTCCCTGGTGTTTGTCCTCAACTGTATAAAGCTGAGCTTCAACCTTCTGGCTTTCGGCCTATAGTATCAGATATTAAACTGCATTTGGCCTTCAACTTTGGTTAGGGCCTAATAACGGTGTCTGCCCCTCCCTGGTGTTTTTCCTCACCTGTATAAAGCTGAGCTTCAACCTTCTGGCTCTCATTAAGTGCTGTTTTTTAAAAAAATGGTGGTTAGGGCCTACTAACGGTGTCTGCCCCTCCCTGGTGTTCTCCTCAACTGTATAAAGCTGAGATTCAACCTTCTGGCTTTCGGACTATAGTATCAGATATTAAACTGCACTTGGCCTTCAACTTTGGTTAGGGCCTACTAACGGTGTCTGCCCCTCCCTGGTGTTTGTCCTCAACTGTATAAAGCTGAGCTTCAACCTTCTGGCTCTCATTAAGTGCTGTTTTTTAAAAAATTGGTGGTTAGGGCCTACTAACGGTGTCTGCCCCTCCCTGGTGTTTGTCCTCAACTGTATAAAGCTGAGCTTCAACCTTCTGGCTTTCGGCCTATAGTATCAGATATTAAACGGCATTTGGCCTTCAACTTTGGTTAGGGCCTACTAACGGTGTCTGCCCCTCCCTGGTGTTTGTCCTCAACTGTATAAAGCTGAGCTTCAACCTTCTGGCTCTCATTAAGTGCTGTTTTTTTAAAAAATTGGTGGTTAGGGCCTACTAACGGTGTCTTCCCCTCCCTGGTGTTTGTCCTCAACTGTATAAAGCTGAGCTTCAACCTTCTGGCTCTCATTAAGTGCTGTTTTTTTAAAAATTGGTGGTTAGGGCCTACTAACGGTGTCTGCCCCTCCCTGATGTTTGTCCTCAACTGTATAAAGCTGAGCTTCAACCTTCTGGCTTTCGACCTATAGTATCAGATATTAAACGGCATTTGGCCTTCAACTTTGGTTAGGGCCTACTAACGGTGTCTGCCCCTCCCTGGTGTTTGTCCTCAACTGTATAAAGCTGAGCTTCAACCTTCTGGCTTTCATTAAGTGCTGTTTTTAATTGGTGGTTAGGGCCTACTAACGGTGTCTGCCCCTCCCTGGTGTTTGTCCTCAACTGTATAAAGCTGAGCTTCAACCTTCTGGCTTTCGGCCTATAGTATCAGATATTAAACGGCATTTGGCCTTCAACTTTGGTTAGGGCCTACTAACGGTGTCTGCCCCTCCCTGGTGTTTGTCCTCAACTGTATAAAGCTGAGCTTCAACCTTCTGGCTCTCATTAAGTGCTGTTTTTTTAAAAATTGGTGGTTAGGGCCTACTAACGGTGTCTGCCCCTCCCCCCTCCCTGGTGTTTGTCCTCAACTGTACAAAGCTGAGCTTCAACCTTCTGGCTCTCATTAAGTGCTGTTTTTTTAAAAATTGGTGGTTAGGGGGCTACTAACGGTGTCTGCCGCTCCCTGGTGTTTGTCCTCAACTGTATAAAGCTGAGCTTCAACCTTCTGGCTTTCGGCCTATAGTATCAGATATTAAACTGCATTTGGCCTTCAACTTTGGTTAGGGCCTAATAACGGTGTCTGCCCCTCCCTGGTGTTTTTCCTCAACTGTATAAAGCTGAGCTTCAACCTTCTGGCTCTCATTAAGTGCTGTTTTTTTAAAAATTGGTGGTTAGGGCCTACTAACGGTGTCTGCCCCTCCCTGGTGTTTGTCCTCAACTGTATAAAGCTGAGCTTCAACCTTCTGGCTCTCATTAAGTGCTGTTTTTTTAAAAATTGGTGGTTAGGGCCTACTAACGGTGTCTGCCCCTCCCTGGTGTTTGTCCTCAACTGTATAAAGCTGAGCTTCAACTTTCTGGCTTTCGGCCTATAGTATCAGATATTAAACTGCATTTGGCCTTCAACTTTGGTTAGGGCCTACTAACTGTGTCTGCCCCTCCCTGGTGTTTGTCTTCAACTGTATAAAGCTGAGCTTCAACCTTCTGGCTCTCATTAAGTGCTGTTTTTTTTAAAAATTGGTGGTTAGGGCCTACTAACGGTGTCTCCCCCTCCCTGGTGTTTGTCCTCAACTGTATAAAGCTGAGCTTCAACCTTCTGGCTTTCGGCCTATAGTATCAGATATTAAACTGCATTTGGCCTTCACCTTTGGTTAGGGCCTACTAACGGTGTCTGCCCCTCCCTGGTGTTTGTCCTCAACTGTATAAAGCTGAGCTTCAACCTTCTGGCTCTCATTAAGGGCTGTTTTTTTAAAAAATTGGTGGTTAGGGCCTACTAACGGTGTCTGCCCCTCCCTGGTGTTTGTCCTCAACTGTATAAAGCTGAGCTTCAACCTTCTGGCTCTCATTAAGTGCTGTTTTTTTAAAAATTGGTGGTTAGGGCCTACTAACGGTGTCTGCTCCTCCCTGGTGTTTGTCCTCAACTGTATAAAGCTGAGCTTCAACCTTCTGGCTTTCGGCCTATAGTATCAGATATTAAACTGCATTTGGCCTTCAACTTTGGTTAGGGCCTACTAACGGTGTCTGCCCCTCCCTGGTGTTTGTCCTCAACTGTATATAGCTGAGCTTCAACCTTCTGGCTCTCATTAAGTGCTGTTTTTTAAAAAATTGGTGGTTAGGGCCTACTAACGGTGTCTGCCCCTCCCTGGTGTTTGTCCTCAACTGTATAAAGCTGAGCTTCAACCTTCTGGCTCTCACTAAGTGCTGTTTTTTAAAAAATTGTTGGTTAGGGCCTACTAACGGTGTCTGCCCCTCCCCCCTCCCTGGTGTTTGTCCTCAACTGTACAAAGCTGAGCTTCAACTTTCTGGCTCTCATTAAGTGCTGTTTTTTAAAAAATTGGTGGTTAGGGCCTACTAACGGTGTCTGCCCCTCCCCCCTCCCTGGTGTTTGTCCTCAACTGTACAAAGCTGAGCTTCAACCTTCTGGCTCTCATTAAGTGCTGTTTTTTAAAAAATTGGTGGTTAGGGGGCTACTAACGGTGTCTGCCGCTCCCTAGTGTTCTCCTCAACTGTATAAAGCTGAGCTTCAACCTTCTGGCTCTCATTAAGTGCTGTTTTTTTAAAAATTGGTGGTTAGGGCCTACTGACGGTGTCTGCCCCTCCCTGGTGTTTGTCCTCAACTGTATAAAGCTGAGCTTCAACTTTCTGGCTTTCGGCCTATAGTATCAGATATTAAACTGCATTTGGCCTTCAACTTTGGTTAGGGCCTACTAAGTGTGTCTGCCCCTCCCTGGTGTTTGTCTTCAACTGTATAAAGCTGAGCTTCAACCTTCTGGCTCTCATTAAGTGCTGTTTTTTTAAAAATTGGTGGTTAGGGCCTACTAACGGTGTCTCCCCCTCCCTGGTGTTTGTCCTCAACTGTATAAAGCTGAGCTTCAACCTTCTGGCTTTCGGCCTATAGTATCAGATATTAAACTGCATTTGGCCTTCACCTTTGGTTAGGGCCTACTAACGGTGTCTGCCCCTCCCTGGTGTTTGTCCTCAACTGTATAAAGCTGAGCTTCAACCTTCTGGCTCTCATTAAGTGCTGTTTTTTTAAAAATTGGTGGTTAGGGCCTACTAACGGTGTCTGCCCCTCCCTGGTGTTTGTCCTCAACTGTATAAAGCTGAGCTTCAACCTTCTGGCTTTCGGCCTATAGTATCAGATATTAAACTGCATTTGGCCTTCAACTTTGGTTAGGGCCTAATAACGGTGTCTGCCCCTCCCTGGTGTTTGTCCTCAACTGTATAAAGCTGAGCTTCAACCTTCTGGCTCTCATTAAGTGCTGTTTTTTTAAAAATTGGTGGTTAGGGCCTACTAATGGTGTCTGCCCCTCCCTGGTGTTTGTCCTCAACTGTATAAAGCTGAGCTTCAACCTTCTGGCTTTCGGCCTATAGTATCAGATATTAAACTGCATTTGGCCTTCAACTTTGGTTAGGGCCTAATAACGGTGTCTGCCCCTCCCTGGTGTTTTTCCTCAACTGTATAAAGCTGAGCTTCAACCTTCTGGCTCTCATTAAGTGCTGTTTTTTTAAAAATTGGTGGTTAGGGCCTACTAACGGTATCTGCCCCTCCCTGGTGTTTGTCCTCAGCTGTATAAAGCTGAGCTTCAACTTTCTGGCTTTCGGCCTATAGTATCAGATATTAAACTGCATTTGGCCTTCAACTTTGGTTAGGGCCTACTAACGGTGTCTGCCCCTCCCTGGTGTTTTTCCTCAACTGTATAAAGCTGAGCTTCAACCTTCTGGCTCTCATTAAGTGCTGTTTTTTAAAAAAATGGTGGTTAGGGCCTACTAACGGTGTCTGCCCCTCCCTGGTGTTTGTCCTCAACTGTATAAAGCTGAGCTTCAACCTTCTGGCTCTCATTAAGTGCTGTTTTTTAAAAAATTGGTGGTTAGGGCCTACTAACGGTGTCTGCCCCTCCCTGGTGTTTGTCCTCAACTGTATAAAGCTGAGCTTCAACCTTCTGGCTCTCATTAAGTGCTGTTTTTTAAAAAATTGGTGGTTAGGGCCTACTAACGGTGTCTGCCCCTCCCTGGTGTTTGTCCTCAACTGTATAAAGCTGAGCTTCAACCTTCTGGCTTTCGGCCTATAGTATCAGATATTAAACTGCATTTGGCCTTCAACTTTGGTTAGGGCCTAATAACGGTGTCTGCCCCTCCCTGGTGTTTGTCCTCAACTGTATAAAGCTGAGCTTCAACATTCTGGCTCTCATTAAGTGCTGTTTTTTTAAAAATTGGTGGTTAGGGCCTACTAATGGTGTCTGCCCCTCCCTGGTGTTTGTCCTCAACTGTATAAAGCTGAGCTTCAACCTTCTGGCTTTCGGCCTATAGTAGCAGATATTAAACTGCATTTGGCCTTCAACTTTGGTTAGGGCCTACTAACGGTGTCTGCCCCTCCCTGGTGTTTGTCCTTAACTGTATAAAGCTGAGCTTCAACCTTCTGGCTCTCTTTAAGTGCTGTTTTTTTAAAAATTGGTGGTTAGGGCCTACTAACGGTGTCTGCCCCTCCCTGGTTTTTGTCCTCAACTGTATAAAGCTGAGCTTCAACCTTCTGGCTTTCGGCCTATAGTATCAGATATTAAACTGCATTTGGCCTTCAACTTTGGTTAGGGCCTACTAATGGTGTCTGCCCCTCCCTGGTGTTTGTCCTCAACTGTATATAGCTGAGCTTCAACCTTCTGGCTCTCACTAAGTGCTGTTTTTTAAAAAATTGTTGGTTAGGGCCTACTAACGGTGTCTGCCCCTCCCTGGTGTTTGTCCTCAACTGTATAAAGCTGAGCTTCAACCTTCTGGCTTTCGAACTATAGTAGCAGATATTAAACTGCATTTGGCCTTCAACTTTGGTTAGGGCCTACTAACGGTGTCTGCCCCTCCCTGGTGTTTGTCCTCAACTGTATATAGCTGAGCTTCAACCTTCTGGCTCTCATTAAGTGCTGTTTTTTTTTAAATTGGTGGTTAGGGCCTACTAACGGTGTCTGCCCCTCCCTGGTGTTTGTCCTCAACTGTATAAAGCTGAGCTTCAACCTTCTGGCTCTCATTAAGTGCTGTTTTTTTATAAATTGGTGGTTAGGGCCTACTAACGGTGTCTGCCCCTCCCTGGTGTTTGTCCTCAACTGTATAAAGCTGAGCTTCAACCTTCTGGCTTTCTGCCTATAGTAGCAGATATTAAACTGCATTTGGCCTTCAACTTTGGTTAGGGCCTACTAACGGTGTCTGCCCCTCCCTGGTGTTTGTCCTCAACTGTATAAAGCTGAGATTCAACCTTCTGGCTTTCGGCCTATAGTATCAGATGTTAAACTGCATTTGGCCTTCAACTTTGGTTAGGGCCTACTAACGGTGTCTGCCCATCCCTGGTGTTTTTCCTCAACTGTATAAAGCTGAGCTTCAACCTTCTGGCTCTCATTAAGTGCTGTTTTTTTTAAAAAATGGTGGTTAGGGCCTACTAACAGTGTCTGCCCCTCCCTGGTGTTCTCCTCAACTGTATAAAGCTGAGCTTCAACCTTCTGGCTTTCGGCCTATAGTTTCAGATATTAAACTGCATTTGGCCTTCAACTTTGGTTAGGGCCTACTAACGGTGTCTGCCCCTCCCTGGTGTTTGTCCTCAACTGTATAAAGCTGAGCTTCAACCTTCTGGCTCTCATTAAGTGCTGTTTTTTTAAAAATTGGTGGTTAGGGCCTACTAACGGTGTCTGCCCCTCCCTGGTGTTTGTCCTCAACTGTATAAAGCTGAGCTTCAACCTTCTGGCTTTCTGCCTATAGTAGCAGATATTAAACTGCATTTGGCCTTCAACTTTGGTTAGGGCCTACTAACGGTGTCTGCCCCTCCCTGGTGTTTGTCCTTAACTGTATAAAGCTGAGCTTCAACCTTCTGGCTCTCTTTAAGTGCTGTTTTTTTTAAAATTGGTGGTTAGGGCCTACTAACGGTGTCTGCCCCTCCCTGGTGTTTGTCCTTAACTGTATAAAGCTGAGCTTCAACCTTCTGGCTCTCTTTAAGTGCTGTTTTTTTAAAAATTGGTGGTTAGGGCCTACTAACGGTGTCTGCCCCTCCCTGGTGTTTGTCCTCAACTGTATAAAGCTGAGCTTCAACCTTCTGGCTTTCGGCCTATAATATCAGATATTAAACTGCATTTGGCCTTCAACTTTGGTTAGGGCCTACTAACGGTGTCTGCCCCTCCCTGGTGTTTGTCCTCAACTATATATAGATGAGCTTCAACCTTCTGGCTCTCATTAAGTGCTGTTTTTTTTTTAAATTGGTGGTTAGGGCCTACTAACGGTGTCTGCCCCTCCCTGGTGTTTGTCCTCAACTGTATAAAGCTGAGCTTCAACCTTCTGGCTCTCATTAAGTGCTGTTTTTTTAAAAATTGGTGGTTAGGGCCTACTAACGGTGTCTGCCCCTCCCTGGTGTTTGTCCTCAACTGTATAAAGCTGAGCTTCAACCTTCTGGCTTTCGAACTATAGTATCAGATATTAAACTGCATTTGGCCTTCAACTTTGGTTAGGGCCTACTAACGGTGTCTGCCCCTCCCTGGTGTTTGTCCTCAACTGTATAAAGCTGAGCTTCAACCTTCTGGCTCTCTTTAAGTGCTGTTTTTTTTTAAATTGGTGGTTAGGGCCTACTAACGGTGTCTGCCCCTCCCTGGTGTTTGTCCTCAACTGTATAAAGCTGAGCTTCAACCTTCTGGCTTTCGGCCTATAGTATCAGATATTAAACTGCATTTGGCCTTCAAATTTGGTTATGGCCTACTAACGGTGTCTGCCCCTCCCTGGTGTTTGTCCTCAACTGTATATAGCTGAGTTTCAACCTTCTGGCTCTCATTAAGTGCTGTTTTTTTAAAAATTGGTGGTTAGGGCCTACTAACGGTGTCTGCCCCTCCCTGGTGTTTGTCCTCAACTGTATAAAGCTGAGCTTCAACCTTCTGGCTCTCACTAAGTGCTGTTTTTTAAAAAAGTGTTGGTTAGGGCCTACTAACGGTGTCTGCCCCTCCCTGGTGTTTGTCCTCAACTGTATAAAGCTGAGCTTCAACCTTCTGGCTTTCGGCCTATAGTAGCAGATATTAAACTGCATTTGGCCTTCAACTTTGGTTAGGGCCTACTAACGGTGTCTGCCCCTCCCTGGTGTTTGTCCTCAACTGTATAAAGCTGAGCTTCAACCTTCTGGCTCTCATTAAGTGCTGTTTTTTTAAAAATTGGTGGTTAGGGCCTACTAACGGTGTCTGCCCCTCCCTGGTGTTTGTCCTCAATGGTATAAAGCTGAGCTTCAACCTTCTGGCTCTCACTAAGTGCTGTTTTTTAAAAAAGTGTTGGTTAGGGCCTACTAACGGTGTCTGCCCCTCCCTGGTGTTTGTCCTCAACTGTATAAAGCTGAGCTTCAACCTTCTGGCTTTCGGCCTATAGTAGCAGATATTAAACTGCATTTGGCCTTCAACTTTGGTTAGGGCCTACTAACGGTGTCTGCCCCTCCCTGGTGTTTGTCCTCAACTGTATAAAGCTGAGCTTCAACCTTCTGGCTCTCATTAAGTGCTGTTTTTTAAAAAATTGGTTGTTAGGGCCTACTAACGGTGTCTGCCCCTCCCTGGTGTTTGTCCTCAACTGTATAAAGCTGAGCTTCAACTTTCTGGCTTTCGGCCTATAGTATCAGATATTAAACTGCATTTGGCCTTCAACTTTGGTTAGGGCCTACTAACGGTGTCTGCCCCTCCCTGGTGTTTTTCCTCAACTGTATAAAGCTGAGCTTCAACCTTCTGGCTCTCATTAAGTGCTGTTTTTTTAAAAAATGGTGGTTAGGGCCTACTAACGGTGTCTGCCCCTCCCTGGTGTTTGTCCTCAACTGTATAAAGCTGAGCTTCAACCTTCTGGCTCTCATTAAGTGCTGTTTTTTAAAAAATTGGTGGTTAGGGCCTACTAACGGTGTCTGCCCCTGCCTGGTGTTTGTCCTCAACTGTATAAAGCTGAGCTTCAACCTTCTGGCTCTCATTAAGTGCTGTTTTTTAAAAAATTGGTGGTTAGGGCCTACTAACGGTGTCTGCCCCTCCCTGGTGTTTGTCCTCAACTGTATAAAGCTGAGCTTCAACCTTCTGGCTCTCATTAAGTGCTGTTTTTTTAAAAATTGGTGGTTAGGGCCTACTAATGGTGTCTGCCCCTCCCTGGTGTTTGTCCTCAACTGTATAAAGCTGAGCTTCAACCTTCTGGCTTTCGGCCTATAGTAGCAGATATTAAACTGCATTTGGCCTTCAACTTTGGTTAGGGCCTACTAACGGTGTCTGCCCCTCCCTGGTGTTTGTCCTTAACTGTATAAAGCTGAGCTTCAACCTTCTGGCTCTCTTTAAGTGCTGTTTTTTTAAAAATTGGTGGTTAGGGCCTACTAACGGTGTCTGCCCCTCCCTGGTGTTTGTCCTCAACTGTATAAAGCTGAGCTTCAACCTTGTGGCTTTCGGCCTATAGTATCAGATATTAAACTGCATTTGGCCTTCAACTTTGGTTAGGGCCTACTAATGGTGTCTGCCCCTCCCTGGTGTTTGTCCTCAACTGTATAAAGCTGAGCTTCAACCTTCTGGCTCTCATTAAGTGCTGTTTTTTTAAAAATTGGTGGTTAGGGCCTACTAACGGTGTCTGCCCCTCCCTGGTGTTTGTCCTCAACTGTATAAAGCTGAGCTTCAACCTTCTGGCTCTCATTAAGTGCTGTTTTTTTAAAAAATTGGTGGTTAGGGCCTACTAACGGTGTCTGCCCCTCCCTGGTGTTTGTCCTCAACTGTATAAAGCTGAGCTTCAACTTTCTGGCTTTCGGCCTATAGTATCAGATATTAAACTGCATTTGGCCTTCAACTTTGGTTAGGGCCTAATAACGGTGTCTGTCCCTCCCTGGTGTTTTTCCTCAACTGTATAAAGCTGAGCTTCAACCTTCTGGCTCTCATTAAGGGCTGTTTTTTTAAAAATTGGTGGTTAGGGCCTACTAACGGTGTCTGCCCCTCCCTGGTGTTTGTCCTCAACTGTATAAAGCTGAGCTTCAACTTTCTGGCTTTCGGCCTATAGTATCAGATATTAAACTGCATTTGGCCTTCAACTTTGGTTAGGGCCTAATAACGGTGTCTGCCCCTTCCTGGTGTTTTTCCTCAACTGTATAAAGCTGAGCTTCAACCTTCTGGCTCTCATTAAGTGCTGTTTTTTAAAAAAATGGTGGTTAGGGCCTACTAACGGTGTCTGCCCCTCCCTGGTGTTCTCCTCAACTGTATAAAGCTGAGCTTCAACCTTCTGGCTTTCGGACTATAGTATCAGATATTAAACTGCATTTGGCCTTCAACTTTGGTAAGGGCCTACTAACGGTGTCTGCCCCTCCCTGGTGTTTGTCCTCAACTGTATAAAGCTGAGCTTCAACCTTCTGGCTCTCATTAAGTGCTGTTTTTTAAAAAATTGGTGGTTAGGGGCTACTAACGGTGTCTGCCGCTCCCTGGTGTTTGTCCTCAACTGTATAAAGCTGAGCTTCAACCTTCTGGCTTTCGGCCTATAGTATCAGATATTAAACTGCATTTGGCCTTCAACTTTGGTTAGGGCCTAATAACGGTGTCTGCCCCTCCCTGGTGTTTTTCCTCACCTGTATAAAGCTGAGCTTCAACCTTCTGGCTCTCATTAAGTGCTGTTTTTTAAAAAAATGGTGGTTAGGGCCTACTAACGGTGTCTGCCCCTCCCTGGTGTTCTCCTCAACTGTATAAAGCTGAGATTCAACCTTCTGGCTTTCGGACTATAGTATCAGATATTAAACTGCACTTGGCCTTCAACTTTGGTTAGGGCCTACTAACGGTGTCTGCCCCTCCCTGGTGTTTGTCCTCAACTGTATAAAGCTGAGCTTCAACCTTCTGGCTCTCATTAAGTGCTGTTTTTTTAAAAATTGGTGGTTAGGGCCTACTAACGGTGTCTGCCCCTCCCTGGTGTTTGTCCTCAACTGTATAAAGCTGAGCTTCAACCTTCTGGCTTTCGGCCTATAGTATCAGATATTAAACGGCATTTGGCCTTCAACTTTGGTTAGGGCCTACTAACGGTGTCTGCCCCTCCCTGGTGTTTGTCCTCAACTGTATAAAGCTGAGCTTCAACCTTCTGGCTCTCATTAAGTGCTGTTTTTTTAAAAATTGGTGGTTAGGGCCTACTAACGGTGTCTGCCCCTCCCTGGTGTTTGTCCTCAACTGTATAAAGCTGAGCTTCAACCTTCTGGCTCTCATTAAGTGCTGTTTTTTTAAAAAATTGGTGGTTATGGCCTACTAACGGTGTCTGCCCCTCCCTGGTGTTTGTCCTCAACTGTATAAAGCTGAGCTTCAACTTTCTGGCTTTCGGCCTATAGTATCAGATATTAAACTGCATTTGGCCTTCAACTTTGGTTAGGGCCTAATAACGGTGTCTGTCCCTCCCTGGTGTTTTTCCTCAACTGTATAAAGCTGAGCTTCAACCTTCTGGCTCTCATTAAGGGCTGTTTTTTTAAAAATTGGTGGTTAGGGCCTACTAACGGTGTCTGCCCCTCCCTGGTGTTTGTCCTCAACTGTATAAAGCTGAGCTTCAACTTTCTGGCTTTCGGCCTATAGTATCAGATATTAAACTGCATTTGGCCTTCAACTTTGGTTAGGGCCTAATAACGGTGTCTGCCCCTTCCTGGTGTTTTTCCTCAACTGTATAAAGCTGAGCTTCAACCTTCTGGCTCTCATTAAGTGCTGTTTTTTAAAAAAATGGTGGTTAGGGCCTACTAACGGTGTCTGCCCCTCCCTGGTGTTCTCCTCAACTGTATAAAGCTGAGCTTCAACCTTCTGGCTTTCGGACTATAGTATCAGATATTAAACTGCATTTGGCCTTTAACTTTGGTAAGGGCCTACTAACGGTGTCTGCCCCTCCCTGGTGTTTGTCCTCAACTGTATAAAGCTGAGCTTCAACCTTCTGGCTCTCATTAAGTGCTGTTTTTTAAAAAATTGGTGGTTAGGGGCTACTAACGGTGTCTGCCGCTCCCTGGTGTTTGTCCTCAACTGTATAAAGCTGAGCTTCAACCTTCTGGCTTTCGGCCTATAGTATCAGATATTAAACTGCATTTGGCCTTCAACTTTGGTTAGGGCCTAATAACGGTGTCTGCCCCTCCCTGGTGTTTTTCCTCACCTGTATAAAGCTGAGCTTCAACCTTCTGGCTCTCATTAAGTGCTGTTTTTTAAAAAAATGGTGGTTAGGGCCTACTAACGGTGTCTGCCCCTCCCTGGTGTTCTCCTCAACTGTATAAAGCTGAGATTCAACCTTCTGGCTTTCGGACTATAGTATCAGATATTAAACTGCACTTGGCCTTCAACTTTGGTTAGGGCCTACTAACGGTGTCTGCCCCTCCCTGGTGTTTGTCCTCAACTGTATAAAGCTGAGCTTCAACCTTCTGGCTCTCATTAAGTGCTGTTTTTTTAAAAATTGGTGGTTAGGGCCTACTAACGGTGTCTGCCCCTCCCTGGTGTTTGTCCTCAACTGTATAAAGCTGAGCTTCAACCTTCTGGCTTTCGGCCTATAGTATCAGATATTAAACGGCATTTGGCCTTCAACTTTGGTTAGGGCCTACTAACGGTGTCTGCCCCTCCCTGGTGTTTGTCCTCAACTGTATAAAGCTGAGCTTCAACCTTCTGGCTCTCATTAAGTGCTGTTTTTTTAAAAAATTGGTGGTTAGGGCCTACTAACGGTGTCTTCCCCTCCCTGGTGTTTGTCCTCAACTGTATAAAGCTGAGCTTCAACCTTCTGGCTCTCATTAAGTGCTGTTTTTTTAAAAATTGGTGGTTAGGGCCTACTAACGGTGTCTGCCCCTCCCTGATGTTTGTCCTCAACTGTATAAAGCTGAGCTTCAACCTTCTGGCTTTCGACCTATAGTATCAGATATTAAACGGCATTTGGCCTTCAACTTTGGTTAGGGCCTACTAACGGTGTCTGCCCCTCCCTGGTGTTTGTCCTCAACTGTATAAAGCTGAGCTTCAACCTTCTGGCTTTCATTAAGTGCTGTTTTTAATTGGTGGTTAGGGCCTACTAACGGTGTCTGCCCCTCCCTGGTGTTTGTCCTCAACTGTATAAAGCTGAGCTTCAACCTTCTGGCTTTCGGCCTATAGTATCAGATATTAAACGGCATTTGGCCTTCAACTTTGGTTAGGGCCTACTAACGGTGTCTGCCCCTCCCTGGTGTTTGTCCTCAACTGTATAAAGCTGAGCTTCAACCTTCTGGCTCTCATTAAGTGCTGTTTTTTTAAAAATTGGTGGTTAGGGCCTACTAACGGTGTCTGCCCCTCCCCCCTCCCTGGTGTTTGTCCTCAACTGTACAAAGCTGAGCTTCAACCTTCTGGCTCTCATTAAGTGCTGTTTTTTTAAAAATTGGTGGTTAGGGGGCTACTAACGGTGTCTGCCGCTCCCTGGTGTTTGTCCTCAACTGTATAAAGCTGAGCTTCAACCTTCTGGCTTTCGGCCTATAGTATCAGATATTAAACTGCATTTGGCCTTCAACTTTGGTTAGGGCCTAATAACGGTGTCTGCCCCTCCCTGGTGTTTTTCCTCAACTGTATAAAGCTGAGCTTCAACCTTCTGGCTCTCATTAAGTGCTGTTTTTTTAAAAATTGGTGGTTAGGGCCTACTAACGGTGTCTGCCCCTCCCTGGTGTTTGTCCTCAACTGTATAAAGCTGAGCTTCAACCTTCTGGCTCTCATTAAGTGCTGTTTTTTTAAAAATTGGTGGTTAGGGCCTACTAACGGTGTCTGCCCCTCCCTGGTGTTTGTCCTCAACTGTATAAAGCTGAGCTTCAACCTTCTGGCTTTCGAACTATAGTATCAGATATTAAACTGCATTTGGCCTTCAACTTTGGTTAGGGCCTACTAACGGTGTCTGCCCCTCCCTGGTGTTTGTCCTCAACTGTATAAAGCTGAGCTTCAACCTTCTGGCTCTCTTTAAGTGCTGTTTTTTTTTAAATTGGTGGTTAGGGCCTACTAACGGTGTCTGCCCCTCCCTGGTGTTTGTCCTCAACTGTATAAAGCTGAGCTTCAACCTTCTGGCTTTCGGCCTATAGTATCAGATATTAAACTGCATTTGGCCTTCAAATTTGGTTATGGCCTACTAACGGTGTCTGCCCCTCCCTGGTGTTTGTCCTCAACTGTATATAGCTGAGTTTCAACCTTCTGGCTCTCATTAAGTGCTGTTTTTTTAAAAATTGGTGGTTAGGGCCTACTAACGGTGTCTGCCCCTCCCTGGTGTTTGTCCTCAACTGTATAAAGCTGAGCTTCAACCTTCTGGCTCTCACTAAGTGCTGTTTTTTAAAAAAGTGTTGGTTAGGGCCTACTAACGGTGTCTGCCCCTCCCTGGTGTTTGTCCTCAACTGTATAAAGCTGAGCTTCAACCTTCTGGCTTTCGGCCTATAGTAGCAGATATTAAACTGCATTTGGCCTTCAACTTTGGTTAGGGCCTACTAACGGTGTCTGCCCCTCCCTGGTGTTTGTCCTCAACTGTATAAAGCTGAGCTTCAACCTTCTGGCTCTCATTAAGTGCTGTTTTTTTAAAAATTGGTGGTTAGGGCCTACTAACGGTGTCTGCCCCTCCCTGGTGTTTGTCCTCAATGGTATAAAGCTGAGCTTCAACCTTCTGGCTCTCACTAAGTGCTGTTTTTTAAAAAAGTGTTGGTTAGGGCCTACTAACGGTGTCTGCCCCTCCCTGGTGTTTGTCCTCAACTGTATAAAGCTGAGCTTCAACCTTCTGGCTTTCGGCCTATAGTAGCAGATATTAAACTGCATTTGGCCTTCAACTTTGGTTAGGGCCTACTAACGGTGTCTGCCCCTCCCTGGTGTTTGTCCTCAACTGTATAAAGCTGAGCTTCAACCTTCTGGCTCTCATTAAGTGCTGTTTTTTAAAAAATTGGTGGTTAGGGCCTACTAACGGTGTCTGCCCCTCCCTGGTGTTTGTCCTCAACTGTATAAAGCTGAGCTTCAACTTTCTGGCTTTCGGCCTATAGTATCAGATATTAAACTGCATTTGGCCTTCAACTTTGGTTAGGGCCTACTAACGGTGTCTGCCCCTCCCTGGTGTTTTTCCTCAACTGTATAAAGCTGAGCTTCAACCTTCTGGCTCTCATTAAGTGCTGTTTTTTAAAAAAATGGTGGTTAGGGCCTACTAACGGTGTCTGCCCCTCCCTGGTGTTTGTCCTCAACTGTATAAAGCTGAGCTTCAACCTTCTGGCTCTCATTAAGTGCTGTTTTTTAAAAAATTGGTGGTTAGGGCCTACTAACGGTGTCTGCCCCTGCCTGGTGTTTGTCCTCAACTGTATAAAGCTGAGCTTCAACCTTCTGGCTCTCATTAAGTGCTGTTTTTTAAAAAATTGGTGGTTAGGGCCTACTAACGGTGTCTGCCCCTCCCTGGTGTTTGTCCTCAACTGTATAAAGCTGAGCTTCAACCTTCTGGCTCTCATTAAGTGCTGTTTTTTTAAAAATTGGTGGTTAGGGCCTACTAATGGTGTCTGCCCCTCCCTGGTGTTTGTCCTCAACTGTATAAAGCTGAGCTTCAACCTTCTGGCTTTCGGCCTATAGTAGCAGATATTAAACTGCATTTGGCCTTCAACTTTGGTTAGGGCCTACTAACGGTGTCTGCCCCTCCCTGGTGTTTGTCCTTAACTGTATAAAGCTGAGCTTCAACCTTCTGGCTCTCTTTAAGTGCTGTTTTTTTAAAAATTGGTGGTTAGGGCCTACTAACGGTGTCTGCCCCTCCCTGGTGTTTGTCCTCAACTGTATAAAGCTGAGCTTCAACCTTGTGGCTTTCGGCCTATAGTATCAGATATTAAACTGCATTTGGCCTTCAACTTTGGTTAGGGCCTACTAATGGTGTCTGCCCCTCCCTGGTGTTTGTCCTCAACTGTATAAAGCTGAGCTTCAACCTTCTGGCTCTCATTAAGTGCTGTTTTTTTAAAAAATTGGTGGTTAGGGCCTACTAACGGTGTCTGCCCCTCCCTGGTGTTTGTCCTCAACTGTATAAAGCTGAGCTTCAACTTTCTGGCTTTCGGCCTATAGTATCAGATATTAAACTGCATTTGGCCTTCAACTTTGGTTAGGGCCTAATAACGGTGTCTGTCCCTCCCTGGTGTTTTTCCTCAACTGTATAAAGCTGAGCTTCAACCTTCTGGCTCTCATTAAGGGCTGTTTTTTTAAAAATTGGTGGTTAGGGCCTACTAACGGTGTCTGCCCCTCCCTGGTGTTTGTCCTCAACTGTATAAAGCTGAGCTTCAACCTTCTGGCTCTCATTAAGTGCTGTTTTTTTAAAAAATTGGTGGTTAGGGCCTACTAACGGTGTCTGCCCCTCCCTGGTGTTTGTCCTCAACTGTATAAAGCTGAGCTTCAACTTTCTGGCTTTCGGCCTATAGTATCAGATATTAAACTGCATTTGGCCTTCAACTTTGGTTAGGGCCTAATAACGGTGTCTGTCCCTCCCTGGTGTTTTTCCTCAACTGTATAAAGCTGAGCTTCAACCTTCTGGCTCTCATTAAGGGCTGTGTTTTTAAAAATTGGTGGTTAGGGCCTACTAACGGTGTCTGCCCCTCCCTGGTGTTTGTCCTCAACTGTATAAAGCTGAGCTTCAACTTTCTGGCTTTCGGCCTATAGTATCAGATATTAAACTGCATTTGGCCTTCAACTTTGGTTAGGGCCTAATAACGGTGTCTGCCCCTTCCTGGTGTTTTTCCTCAACTGTATAAAGCTGAGCTTCAACCTTCTGGCTCTCATTAAGTGCTGTTTTTTAAAAAAATGGTGGTTAGGGCCTACTAACGGTGTCTGCCCCTCCCTGGTGTTCTCCTCAACTGTATAAAGCTGAGCTTCAACCTTCTGGCTTTCGGACTATAGTATCAGATATTAAACTGCATTTGGCCTTCAACTTTGGTAAGGGCCTACTAACGGTGTCTGCCCCTCCCTGGTGTTTGTCCTCAACTGTATAAAGCTGAGCTTCAACCTTCTGGCTCTCATTAAGTGCTGTTTTTTAAAAAATTGGTGGTTAGGGGCTACTAACGGTGTCTGCCGCTCCCTGGTGTTTGTCCTCAACTGTATAAAGCTGAGCTTCAACCTTCTGGCTTTCGGCCTATAGTATCAGATATTAAACTGCATTTGGCCTTCAACTTTGGTTAGGGCCTAATAACGGTGTCTGCCCCTCCCTGGTGTTTTTCCTCACCTGTATAAAGCTGAGCTTCAACCTTCTGGCTCTCATTAAGTGCTGTTTTTTAAAAAAATGGTGGTTAGGGCCTACTAACGGTGTCTGCCCCTCCCTGGTGTTCTCCTCAACTGTATAAAGCTGAGATTCAACCTTCTGGCTTTCGGACTATAGTATCAGATATTAAACTGCACTTGGCCTTCAACTTTGGTTAGGGCCTACTAACGGTGTCTGCCCCTCCCTGGTGTTTGTCCTCAACTGTATAAAGCTGAGCTTCAACCTTCTGGCTCTCATTAAGTGCTGTTTTTTTAAAAATTGGTGGTTAGGGCCTACTAACGGTGTCTGCCCCTCCCTGGTGTTTGTCCTCAACTGTATAAAGCTGAGCTTCAACCTTCTGGCTTTCGGCCTATAGTATCAGATATTAAACGGCATTTGGCCTTCAACTTTGGTTAGGGCCTACTAACGGTGTCTGCCCCTCCCTGGTGTTTGTCCTCAACTGTATAAAGCTGAGCTTCAACCTTCTGGCTCTCATTAAGTGCTGTTTTTTTAAAAATTGGTGGTTAGGGCCTACTAACGGTGTCTGCCCCTCCCTGGTGTTTGTCCTCAACTGTATAAAGCTGAGCTTCAACCTTCTGGCTCTCATTAAGTGCTGTTTTTTTAAAAAATTGGTGGTTATGGCCTACTAACGGTGTCTGCCCCTCCCTGGTGTTTGTCCTCAACTGTATAAAGCTGAGCTTCAACTTTCTGGCTTTCGGCCTATAGTATCAGATATTAAACTGCATTTGGCCTTCAACTTTGGTTAGGGCCTAATAACGGTGTCTGTCCCTCCCTGGTGTTTTTCCTCAACTGTATAAAGCTGAGCTTCAACCTTCTGGCTCTCATTAAGGGCTGTTTTTTTAAAAATTGGTGGTTAGGGCCTACTAACGGTGTCTGCCCCTCCCTGGTGTTTGTCCTCAACTGTATAAAGCTGAGCTTCAACTTTCTGGCTTTCGGCCTATAGTATCAGATATTAAACTGCATTTGGCCTTCAACTTTGGTTAGGGCCTAATAACGGTGTCTGCCCCTTCCTGGTGTTTTTCCTCAACTGTATAAAGCTGAGCTTCAACCTTCTGGCTCTCATTAAGTGCTGTTTTTTAAAAAAATGGTGGTTAGGGCCTACTAACGGTGTCTGCCCCTCCCTGGTGTTCTCCTCAACTGTATAAAGCTGAGCTTCAACCTTCTGGCTTTCGGACTATAGTATCAGATATTAAACTGCATTTGGCCTTTAACTTTGGTAAGGGCCTACTAACGGTGTCTGCCCCTCCCTGGTGTTTGTCCTCAACTGTATAAAGCTGAGCTTCAACCTTCTGGCTCTCATTAAGTGCTGTTTTTTAAAAAATTGGTGGTTAGGGGCTACTAACGGTGTCTGCCGCTCCCTGGTGTTTGTCCTCAACTGTATAAAGCTGAGCTTCAACCTTCTGGCTTTCGGCCTATAGTATCAGATATTAAACTGCATTTGGCCTTCAACTTTGGTTAGGGCCTAATAACGGTGTCTGCCCCTCCCTGGTGTTTTTCCTCACCTGTATAAAGCTGAGCTTCAACCTTCTGGCTCTCATTAAGTGCTGTTTTTTAAAAAAATGGTGGTTAGGGCCTACTAACGGTGTCTGCCCCTCCCTGGTGTTCTCCTCAACTGTATAAAGCTGAGATTCAACCTTCTGGCTTTCGGACTATAGTATCAGATATTAAACTGCACTTGGCCTTCAACTTTGGTTAGGGCCTACTAACGGTGTCTGCCCCTCCCTGGTGTTTGTCCTCAACTGTATAAAGCTGAGCTTCAACCTTCTGGCTCTCATTAAGTGCTGTTTTTTTAAAAATTGGTGGTTAGGGCCTACTAACGGTGTCTGCCCCTCCCTGGTGTTTGTCCTCAACTGTATAAAGCTGAGCTTCAACCTTCTGGCTTTCGGCCTATAGTATCAGATATTAAACGGCATTTGGCCTTCAACTTTGGTTAGGGCCTACTAACGGTGTCTGCCCCTCCCTGGTGTTTGTCCTCAACTGTATAAAGCTGAGCTTCAACCTTCTGGCTCTCATTAAGTGCTGTTTTTTTAAAAAATTGGTGGTTAGGGCCTACTAACGGTGTCTTCCCCTCCCTGGTGTTTGTCCTCAACTGTATAAAGCTGAGCTTCAACCTTCTGGCTCTCATTAAGTGCTGTTTTTTTAAAAATTGGTGGTTAGGGCCTACGAACGGTGTCTGCCCCTCCCTGATGTTTGTCCTCAACTGTATAAAGCTGAGCTTCAACCTTCTGGCTTTCGACCTATAGTATCAGATATTAAACGGCATTTGGCCTTCAACTTTGGTTAGGGCCTACTAACGGTGTCTGCCCCTCCCTGGTGTTTGTCCTCAACTGTATAAAGCTGAGCTTCAACCTTCTGGCTTTCATTAAGTGCTGTTTTTAATTGGTGGTTAGGGCCTACTAACGGTGTCTGCCCCTCCCTGGTGTTTGTCCTCAACTGTATAAAGCTGAGCTTCAACCTTCTGGCTTTCGGCCTATAGTATCAGATATTAAACGGCATTTGGCCTTCAACTTTGGTTAGGGCCTACTAACGGTGTCTGCCCCTCCCTGGTGTTTGTCCTCAACTGTATAAAGCTGAGCTTCAACCTTCTGGCTCTCATTAAGTGCTGTTTTTTTAAAAATTGGTGGTTAGGGCCTACTAACGGTGTCTGCCCCTCCCCCCTCCCTGGTGTTTGTCCTCAACTGTACAAAGCTGAGCTTCAACCTTCTGGCTCTCATTAAGTGCTGTTTTTTTAAAAATTGGTGGTTAGGGGGCTACTAACGGTGTCTGCCGCTCCCTGGTGTTTGTCCTCAACTGTATAAAGCTGAGCTTCAACCTTCTGGCTTTCGGCCTATAGTATCAGATATTAAACTGCATTTGGCCTTCAACTTTGGTTAGGGCCTAATAACGGTGTCTGCCCCTCCCTGGTGTTTTTCCTCAACTGTATAAAGCTGAGCTTCAACCTTCTGGCTCTCATTAAGTGCTGTTTTTTTAAAAATTGGTGGTTAGGGCCTACTAACGGTGTCTGCCCCTCCCTGGTGTTTGTCCTCAACTGTATAAAGCTGAGCTTCAACCTTCTGGCTCTCATTAAGTGCTGTTTTTTAAAAAATTGGTGGTTAGGGCCTACTAACGGTGTCTGCCCCTCCCTGGTGTTTGTCCTCAACTGTATAAAGCTGAGCTTCAACTTTCTGGCTTTCGGCCTATAGTATCAGATATTAAACTGCATTTGGCCTTCAACTTTGGTTAGGGCCTACTAACTGTGTCTGCCCCTCCCTGGTGTTTGTCTTCAACTGTATAAAGCTGAGCTTCAACCTTCTGGCTCTCATTAAGTGCTGTTTTTTTAAAAAATTGGTGGTTAGGGCCTACTAACGGTGTCTCCCCCTCCCTGGTGTTTGTCCTCAACTGTATAAAGCTGAGCTTCAACCTTCTGGCTTTCGGCCTATAGTATCAGATATTAAACTGCATTTGGCCTTCACCTTTGGTTAGGGCCTACTAACGGTGTCTGCCCCTCCCTGGTGTTTGTCCTCAACTGTATAAAGCTGAGCTTCAACCTTCTGGCTCTCATTAAGGGCTGTTTTTTTAAAAAATTGGTGGTTAGGGCCTACTAACGGTGTCTGCCCCTCCCTGGTGTTTGTCCTCAACTGTATAAAGCTGAGCTTCAACCTTCTGGCTCTCATTAAGTGCTGTTTTTTTAAAAATTGGTGGTTAGGGCCTACTAACGGTGTCTGCTCCTCCCTGGTGTTTGTCCTCAACTGTATAAAGCTGAGCTTCAACCTTCTGGCTTTCGGCCTATAGTATCAGATATTAAACTGCATTTGGCCTTCAACTTTGGTTAGGGCCTACTAACGGTGTCTGCCCCTCCCTGGTGTTTGTCCTCAACTGTATATAGCTGAGCTTCAACCTTCTGGCTCTCATTAAGTGCTGTTTTTTAAAAAATTGGTGGTTAGGGCCTACTAACGGTGTCTGCCCCTCCCTGGTGTTTGTCCTCAACTGTATAAAGCTGAGCTTCAACCTTCTGGCTCTCACTAAGTGCTGTTTTTTAAAAAATTGTTGGTTAGGGCCTACTAACGGTGTCTGCCCCTCCCCCCTCCCTGGTGTTTGTCCTCAACTGTACAAAGCTGAGCTTCAACTTTCTGGCTCTCATTAAGTGCTGTTTTTTAAAAAATTGGTGGTTAGGGCCTACTAACGGTGTCTGCCCCTCCCCCCTCCCTGGTGTTTGTCCTCAACTGTACAAAGCTGAGCTTCAACCTTCTGGCTCTCATTAAGTGCTGTTTTTTAAAAAATTGGTGGTTAGGGGGCTACTAACGGTGTCTGCCGCTCCCTAGTGTTCTCCTCAACTGTATAAAGCTGAGCTTCAACCTTCTGGCTCTCATTAAGTGCTGTTTTTTTAAAAATTGGTGGTTAGGGCCTACTGACGGTGTCTGCCCCTCCCTGGTGTTTGTCCTCAACTGTATAAAGCTGAGCTTCAACTTTCTGGCTTTCGGCCTATAGTATCAGATATTAAACTGCATTTGGCCTTCAACTTTGGTTAGGGCCTACTAAGTGTGTCTGCCCCTCCCTGGTGTTTGTCTTCAACTGTATAAAGCTGAGCTTCAACCTTCTGGCTCTCATTAAGTGCTGTTTTTTTAAAAATTGGTGGTTAGGGCCTACTAACGGTGTCTCCCCCTCCCTGGTGTTTGTCCTCAACTGTATAAAGCTGAGCTTCAACCTTCTGGCTTTCGGCCTATAGTATCAGATATTAAACTGCATTTGGCCTTCACCTTTGGTTAGGGCCTACTAACGGTGTCTGCCCCTCCCTGGTGTTTGTCCTCAACTGTATAAAGCTGAGCTTCAACCTTCTGGCTCTCATTAAGTGCTGTTTTTTTAAAAATTGGTGGTTAGGGCCTACTAACGGTGTCTGCCCCTCCCTGGTGTTTGTCCTCAACTGTATAAAGCTGAGCTTCAACCTTCTGGCTTTCGGCCTATAGTATCAGATATTAAACTGCATTTGGCCTTCAACTTTGGTTAGGGCCTAATAACGGTGTCTGCCCCTCCCTGGTGTTTGTCCTCAACTGTATAAAGCTGAGCTTCAACCTTCTGGCTCTCATTAAGTGCTGTTTTTTTAAAAATTGGTGGTTAGGGCCTACTAATGGTGTCTGCCCCTCCCTGGTGTTTGTCCTCAACTGTATAAAGCTGAGCTTCAACCTTCTGGCTTTCGGCCTATAGTATCAGATATTAAACTGCATTTGGCCTTCAACTTTGGTTAGGGCCTAATAACGGTGTCTGCCCCTCCCTGGTGTTTTTCCTCAACTGTATAAAGCTGAGCTTCAACCTTCTGGCTCTCATTAAGTGCTGTTTTTTTAAAAATTGGTGGTTAGGGCCTACTAACGGTGTCTGCCCCTCCCTGGTGTTTGTCCTCAGCTGTATAAAGCTGAGCTTCAACTTTCTGGCTTTCGGCCTATAGTATCAGATATTAAACTGCATTTGGCCTTCAACTTTGGTTAGGGCCTACTAACGGTGTCTGCCCCTCCCTGGTGTTTTTCCTCAACTGTATAAAGCTGAGCTTCAACCTTCTGGCTCTCATTAAGTGCTGTTTTTTAAAAAAATGGTGGTTAGGGCCTACTAACGGTGTCTGCCCCTCCCTGGTGTTTGTCCTCAACTGTATAAAGCTGAGCTTCAACCTTCTGGCTCTCATTAAGTGCTGTTTTTTAAAAAATTGGTGGTTAGGGCCTACTAACGGTGTCTGCCCCTCCCTGGTGTTTGTCCTCAACTGTATAAAGCTGAGCTTCAACCTTCTGGCTCTCATTAAGTGCTGTTTTTTAAAAAATTGGTGGTTAGGGCCTACTAACGGTGTCTGCCCCTCCCTGGTGTTTGTCCTCAACTGTATAAAGCTGAGCTTCAACCTTCTGGCTTTCGGCCTATAGTATCAGATATTAAACTGCATTTGGCCTTCAACTTTGGTTAGGGCCTAATAACGGTGTCTGCCCCTCCCTGGTGTTTGTCCTCAACTGTATAAAGCTGAGCTTCAACATTCTGGCTCTCATTAAGTGCTGTTTTTTTAAAAATTGGTGGTTAGGGCCTACTAATGGTGTCTGCCCCTCCCTGGTGTTTGTCCTCAACTGTATAAAGCTGAGCTTCAACCTTCTGGCTTTCGGCCTATAGTAGCAGATATTAAACTGCATTTGGCCTTCAACTTTGGTTAGGGCCTACTAACGGTGTCTGCCCCTCCCTGGTGTTTGTCCTTAACTGTATAAAGCTGAGCTTCAACCTTCTGGCTCTCTTTAAGTGCTGTTTTTTTAAAAATTGGTGGTTAGGGCCTACTAACGGTGTCTGCCCCTCCCTGGTTTTTGTCCTCAACTGTATAAAGCTGAGCTTCAACCTTCTGGCTTTCGGCCTATAGTATCAGATATTAAACTGCATTTGGCCTTCAACTTTGGTTAGGGCCTACTAATGGTGTCTGCCCCTCCCTGGTGTTTGTCCTCAACTGTATATAGCTGAGCTTCAACCTTCTGGCTCTCACTAAGTGCTGTTTTTTAAAAAATTGTTGGTTAGGGCCTACTAACGGTGTCTGCCCCTCCCTGGTGTTTGTCCTCAACTGTATAAAGCTGAGCTTCAACCTTCTGGCTTTCGAACTATAGTAGCAGATATTAAACTGCATTTGGCCTTCAACTTTGGTTAGGGCCTACTAACGGTGTCTGCCCCTCCCTGGTGTTTGTCCTCAACTGTATATAGCTGAGCTTCAACCTTCTGGCTCTCATTAAGTGCTGTTTTTTTTTAAATTGGTGGTTAGGGCCTACTAACGGTGTCTGCCCCTCCCTGGTGTTTGTCCTCAACTGTATAAAGCTGAGCTTCAACCTTCTGGCTCTCATTAAGTGCTGTTTTTTTATAAATTGGTGGTTAGGGCCTACTAACGGTGTCTGCCCCTCCCTGGTGTTTGTCCTCAACTGTATAAAGCTGAGCTTCAACCTTCTGGCTTTCTGCCTATAGTAGCAGATATTAAACTGCATTTGGCCTTCAACTTTGGTTAGGGCCTACTAACGGTGTCTGCCCCTCCCTGGTGTTTGTCCTCAACTGTATAAAGCTGAGATTCAACCTTCTGGCTTTCGGCCTATAGTATCAGATGTTAAACTGCATTTGGCCTTCAACTTTGGTTAGGGCCTACTAACGGTGTCTGCCCATCCCTGGTGTTTTTCCTCAACTGTATAAAGCTGAGCTTCAACCTTCTGGCTCTCATTAAGTGCTGTTTTTTTTAAAAAATGGTGGTTAGGGCCTACTAACAGTGTCTGCCCCTCCCTGGTGTTCTCCTCAACTGTATAAAGCTGAGCTTCAACCTTCTGGCTTTCGGCCTATAGTATCAGATATTAAACTGCATTTGGCCTTCAACTTTGGTTAGGGCCTACTAACGGTGTCTGCCCCTCCCTGGTGTTTGTCCTCAACTGTATAAAGCTGAGCTTCAACCTTCTGGCTCTCATTAAGTGCTGTTTTTTTAAAAATTGGTGGTTAGGGCCTACTAACGGTGTCTGCCCCTCCCTGGTGTTTGTCCTCAACTGTATAAAGCTGAGCTTCAACCTTCTGGCTTTCTGCCTATAGTAGCAGATATTAAACTGCATTTGGCCTTCAACTTTGGTTAGGGCCTACTAACGGTGTCTGCCCCTCCCTGGTGTTTGTCCTTAACTGTATAAAGCTGAGCTTCAACCTTCTGGCTCTCTTTAAGTGCTGTTTTTTTTAAAATTGGTGGTTAGGGCCTACTAACGGTGTCTGCCCCTCCCTGGTGTTTGTCCTTAACTGTATAAAGCTGAGCTTCAACCTTCTGGCTCTCTTTAAGTGCTGTTTTTTTAAAAATTGGTGGTTAGGGCCTACTAACGGTGTCTGCCCCTCCCTGGTGTTTGTCCTCAACTGTATAAAGCTGAGCTTCAACCTTCTGGCTTTCGGCCTATAATATCAGATATTAAACTGCATTTGGCCTTCAACTTTGGTTAGGGCCTACTAACGGTGTCTGCCCCTCCCTGGTGTTTGTCCTCAACTATATATAGATGAGCTTCAACCTTCTGGCTCTCATTAAGTGCTGTTTTTTTTTTAAATTGGTGGTTAGGGCCTACTAACGGTGTCTGCCCCTCCCTGGTGTTTGTCCTCAACTGTATAAAGCTGAGCTTCAACCTTCTGGCTCTCATTAAGTGCTGTTTTTTTAAAAATTGGTGGTTAGGGCCTACTAACGGTGTCTGCCCCTCCCTGGTGTTTGTCCTCAACTGTATAAAGCTGAGCTTCAACCTTCTGGCTTTCGAACTATAGTATCAGATATTAAACTGCATTTGGCCTTCAACTTTGGTTAGGGCCTACTAACGGTGTCTGCCCCTCCCTGGTGTTTGTCCTCAACTGTATAAAGCTGAGCTTCAACCTTCTGGCTCTCTTTAAGTGCTGTTTTTTTTTAAATTGGTGGTTAGGGCCTACTAACGGTGTCTGCCCCTCCCTGGTGTTTGTCCTCAACTGTATAAAGCTGAGCTTCAACCTTCTGGCTTTCGGCCTATAGTATCAGATATTAAACTGCATTTGGCCTTCAAATTTGGTTATGGCCTACTAACGGTGTCTGCCCCTCCCTGGTGTTTGTCCTCAACTGTATATAGCTGAGTTTCAACCTTCTGGCTCTCATTAAGTGCTGTTTTTTTAAAAATTGGTGGTTAGGGCCTACTAACGGTGTCTGCCCCTCCCTGGTGTTTGTCCTCAACTGTATAAAGCTGAGCTTCAACCTTCTGGCTCTCACTAAGTGCTGTTTTTTAAAAAAGTGTTGGTTAGGGCCTACTAACGGTGTCTGCCCCTCCCTGGTGTTTGTCCTCAACTGTATAAAGCTGAGCTTCAACCTTCTGGCTTTCGGCCTATAGTAGCAGATATTAAACTGCATTTGGCCTTCAACTTTGGTTAGGGCCTACTAACGGTGTCTGCCCCTCCCTGGTGTTTGTCCTCAACTGTATAAAGCTGAGCTTCAACCTTCTGGCTCTCATTAAGTGCTGTTTTTTTAAAAATTGGTGGTTAGGGCCTACTAACGGTGTCTGCCCCTCCCTGGTGTTTGTCCTCAATGGTATAAAGCTGAGCTTCAACCTTCTGGCTCTCACTAAGTGCTGTTTTTTAAAAAAGTGTTGGTTAGGGCCTACTAACGGTGTCTGCCCCTCCCTGGTGTTTGTCCTCAACTGTATAAAGCTGAGCTTCAACCTTCTGGCTTTCGGCCTATAGTAGCAGATATTAAACTGCATTTGGCCTTCAACTTTGGTTAGGGCCTACTAACGGTGTCTGCCCCTCCCTGGTGTTTGTCCTCAACTGTATAAAGCTGAGCTTCAACCTTCTGGCTCTCATTAAGTGCTGTTTTTTAAAAAATTGGTGGTTAGGGCCTACTAACGGTGTCTGCCCCTCCCTGGTGTTTGTCCTCAACTGTATAAAGCTGAGCTTCAACTTTCTGGCTTTCGGCCTATAGTATCAGATATTAAACTGCATTTGGCCTTCAACTTTGGTTAGGGCCTACTAACGGTGTCTGCCCCTCCCTGGTGTTTTTCCTCAACTGTATAAAGCTGAGCTTCAACCTTCTGGCTCTCATTAAGTGCTGTTTTTTTAAAAAATGGTGGTTAGGGCCTACTAACGGTGTCTGCCCCTCCCTGGTGTTTGTCCTCAACTGTATAAAGCTGAGCTTCAACCTTCTGGCTCTCATTAAGTGCTGTTTTTTAAAAAATTGGTGGTTAGGGCCTACTAACGGTGTCTGCCCCTGCCTGGTGTTTGTCCTCAACTGTATAAAGCTGAGCTTCAACCTTCTGGCTCTCATTAAGTGCTGTTTTTTAAAAAATTGGTGGTTAGGGCCTACTAACGGTGTCTGCCCCTCCCTGGTGTTTGTCCTCAACTGTATAAAGCTGAGCTTCAACCTTCTGGCTCTCATTAAGTGCTGTTTTTTTAAAAATTGGTGGTTAGGGCCTACTAATGGTGTCTGCCCCTCCCTGGTGTTTGTCCTCAACTGTATAAAGCTGAGCTTCAACCTTCTGGCTTTCGGCCTATAGTAGCAGATATTAAACTGCATTTGGCCTTCAACTTTGGTTAGGGCCTACTAACGGTGTCTGCCCCTCCCTGGTGTTTGTCCTTAACTGTATAAAGCTGAGCTTCAACCTTCTGGCTCTCTTTAAGTGCTGTTTTTTTAAAAATTGGTGGTTAGGGCCTACTAACGGTGTCTGCCCCTCCCTGGTGTTTGTCCTCAACTGTATAAAGCTGAGCTTCAACCTTGTGGCTTTCGGCCTATAGTATCAGATATTAAACTGCATTTGGCCTTCAACTTTGGTTAGGGCCTACTAATGGTGTCTGCCCCTCCCTGGTGTTTGTCCTCAACTGTATATAGCTGAGCTTCAACCTTCTGGCTCTCACTAAGTGCTGTTTTTTAAAAAATTGTTGGTTAGGGCCTACTAACGGTGTCTGCCCCACCCTGGTGTTTGTCCTCAACTGTATAAAGCTGAGCTTCAACCTTCTGGCTTTCGAACTATAGTAGCAGATATTAAACTGCATTTGGCCTTCAACTTTGCTTAGGGCCTACTAACGGTGTCTGCCCCTCCCTGGTGTTTGTCCTCAACTGTATATAGCTGAGCTTCAACCTTCTGGCTCTCATTAAGTGCTGTTTTTTTTTAAATTGGTGGTTAGGGCCTACTAACGGTGTCTGCCCCTCCCTGGTGTTTGTCCTCAACTGTATAAAGCTGAGCTTCAACCTTCTGGCTCTCATTAAGTGCTGTTTTTTTAAAAATTGGTGGTTAGGGCCTACTAACGGTGTCTGCCCCTCCCTGGTGTTTGTCCTCATCTGTATAAAGCTGAGCTTCAACCTTCTGGCTTTCTGCCTATAGTAGCAGATATTAAACTGCATTTGGCCTTCAACTTTGGTTAGGGCCTACTAACGGTGTCTGCCCCTCCCTGGTGTTTGTCCTTAACTGTATAAAGCTGAGCTTCAACCTTCTGGCTCTCTTTAAGTGCTGTTTTTTTAAAATTGGTGGTTAGGGCCTACTAACGGTGTCTGCCCCTCCCTGGTGTTTGTCCTTAACTGTATAAAGCTGAGCTTCAACCTTCTGGCTCTCTTTAAGTGCTGTTTTTTTAAAAATTGGTGGTTAGGGCCTACTAACGGTGTCTGCCCCTCCCTGGTGTTTGTCCTCAACTGTATAAAGCTGAGCTTCAACCTTCTGGCTTTCGGCCTATAGTATCAGATATTAAACTGCATTTGGCCTTCAACTTTGGTTAGGGCCTACTAACGGTGTCTGCCCCTCCCTGGTGTTTGTCCTCAACTGTATATAGCTGAGCTTCAACCTTCTGGCTCTCATTAAGTGCTGTTTTTTTTTTTAAATTGGTGGTTAGGGCCTACTAACGGTGTCTGCTCCTCCCTGGTGTTTGTCCTCAACTGTATAAAGCTGAGCTTCAACCTTCTGGCTCTCATTAAGTGCTGTTTTTTTAAAAATTGGTGGTTAGGGCCTACTAACGGTGTCTGCCCCTCCCTGGTGTTTGTCCTCAATGGTATAAAGCTGAGCTTCAACCTTCTGGCTCTCATTAAGTGCTGTTTTTTTAAAAATTGGTGGTTAGGGCCTACTAACGGTGTCTGCCCCTCCCTGGTGTTTGTCCTCAACTGTATAAAGCTGAGCTTCAACCTTCTGGCTCTCATTAAGTGCTGTTTTTTTAAAAATTGGTGGTTAGGGCCTACTAATGGTGTCTGCCCCTCCCTGGTGTTTGTCCTCAACTGTATAAAGCTGAGCTTCAAACTTCTGGCTTTTGGCCTATAGCATCAGATATTAAACTGCATTTGGCCTTCAAATTTGGTTAGGGCCTACTAACGGTGTCTGCCCCTCCCTGGTGTTTGTCCTCAACTGTATAAAGCTGAGATTCAACCTTCTGGCTTTCGGCCTATAGTATCAGATGTTAAACTGCATTTGGCCTTCAACTTTGGTTAGGGCCTACTAACGGTGTCTGCCCATCCCTGGTGTTTTTCCTCAACTGTATAAAGCTGAGCTTCAACCTTCTGGCTCTCATTAAGTGCTGTTTTTTTTAAAAATGGTGGTTAGGGCTTACTAACGGTGTCTGCCCCTCCCTGGTGTTCTCCTCAACTGTATAAAGCTGAGCTTCAACCTTCTGGCTTTCGGCCTATAGTATCAGATATTAAACTGCATTTGGCCTTCAACTTTGGTTAGGGCCTACTAACGGTGTCTGCCCCTCCCTGGTGTTTGTCCTTAACTGTATAAAGCTGAGCTTCAACCTTCTGGCTCTCTTTAAGTGCTGTTTTTTTAAAATTGGTGGTTAGGGCCTACTAACGGTGTCTGCCCCTCCCTGGTGTTTGTCCTTAACTGTATAAAGCTGAGCTTCAACCTTCTGGCTCTCTTTAAGTGCTGTTTTTTTAAAAATTGGTGGTTAGGGCCTACTAACGGTGTCTGCCCCTCCCTGGTGTTTGTCCTCAACTGTATAAAGCTGAGCTTCAACCTTCTGGCTTTCGGCCTATAGTATCAGATATTAAACTGCATTTGGCCTTCAACTTTGGTTAGGGCCTACTAACGGTGTCTGCCCCTCCCTGGTGTTTGTCCTCAACTGTATATAGCTGAGCTTCAACCTTCTGGCTCTCATTAAGTGCTGTTTTTTTTTTTAAATTGGTGGTTAGGGCCTACTAACGGTGTCTGCCCCTCCCTGGTGTTTGTCCTCAACTGTATAAAGCTGAGCTTCAACCTTCTGGCTCTCATTAAGTGCTGTTTTTTTAAAAATTGGTGGTTAGGGCCTACTAACGGTGTCTGCCCCTCCCTGGTGTTTGTCCTCAATGGTATAAAGCTGAGCTTCAACCTTCTGGCTCTCATTAAGTGCTGTTTTTTTAAAAATTGGTGGTTAGGGCCTACTAACGGTGTCTGCCCCTCCCTGGTGTTTGTCCTCAACTGTATAAAGCTGAGCTTCAACCTTCTGGCTCTCTTTAAGTGCTGTTTTTTTAAAATTGGTGGTTAGGGCCTACTAACGGTGTCTGCCCCTCCCTGGTGTTTGTCCTTAACTGTATAAAGCTGAGCTTCAACCTTCTGGCTCTCTTTAAGTGCTGTTTTTTTAAAAATTGGTGGTTAGGGCCTACTAACGGTGTCTGCCCCTCCCTGGTGTTTGTCCTCAACTGTATAAAGCTGAGCTTCAACCTTCTGGCTTTCGGCCTATAGTATCAGATATTAAACTGCATTTGGCCTTCAACTTTGGTTAGGGCCTACTAACGGTGTCTGCCCCTCCCTGGTGTTTGTCCTCAACTGTATATAGCTGAGCTTCAACCTTCTGGCTCTCATTAAGTGCTGTTTTTTTTTTTAAATTGGTGGTTAGGGCCTACTAACGGTGTCTGCTCCTCCCTGGTGTTTGTCCTCAACTGTATAAAGCTGAGCTTCAACCTTCTGGCTCTCATTAAGTGCTGTTTTTTTAAAAATTGGTGGTTAGGGCCTACTAACGGTGTCTGCCCCTCCCTGGTGTTTGTCCTCAATGGTATAAAGCTGAGCTTCAACCTTCTGGCTCTCATTAAGTGCTGTTTTTTTAAAAATTGGTGGTTAGGGCCTACTAACGGTGTCTGCCCCTCCCTGGTGTTTGTCCTCAACTGTATAAAGCTGAGCTTCAACCTTCTGGCTCTCATTAAGTGCTGTTTTTTTAAAAATTGGTGGTTAGGGCCTACTAATGGTGTCTGCCCCTCCCTGGTGTTTGTCCTCAACTGTATAAAGCTGAGCTTCAAACTTCTGGCTTTTGGCCTATAGCATCAGATATTAAACTGCATTTGGCCTTCAAATTTGGTTAGGGCCTACTAACGGTGTCTGCCCCTCCCTGGTGTTTGTCCTCAACTGTATAAAGCTGAGATTCAACCTTCTGGCTTTCGGCCTATAGTATCAGATGTTAAACTGCATTTGGCCTTCAACTTTGGTTAGGGCCTACTAACGGTGTCTGCCCATCCCTGGTGTTTTTCCTCAACTGTATAAAGCTGAGCTTCAACCTTCTGGCTCTCATTAAGTGCTGTTTTTTTTAAAAATGGTGGTTAGGGCTTACTAACGGTGTCTGCCCCTCCCTGGTGTTCTCCTCAACTGTATAAAGCTGAGCTTCAACCTTCTGGCTTTCGGCCTATAGTATCAGATATTAAACTGCATTTGGCCTTCAACTTTGGTTAGGGCCTACTAACGGTGTCTGCCCCTCCCTGGTGTTTGTCCTTAACTGTATAAAGCTGAGCTTCAACCTTCTGGCTCTCTTTAAGTGCTGTTTTTTTAAAATTGGTGGTTAGGGCCTACTAACGGTGTCTGCCCCTCCCTGGTGTTTGTCCTTAACTGTATAAAGCTGAGCTTCAACCTTCTGGCTCTCTTTAAGTGCTGTTTTTTTAAAAATTGGTGGTTAGGGCCTACTAACGGTGTCTGCCCCTCCCTGGTGTTTGTCCTCAACTGTATAAAGCTGAGCTTCAACCTTCTGGCTTTCGGCCTATAGTATCAGATATTAAACTGCATTTGGCCTTCAACTTTGGTTAGGGCCTACTAACGGTGTCTGCCCCTCCCTGGTGTTTGTCCTCAACTGTATATAGCTGAGCTTCAACCTTCTGGCTCTCATTAAGTGCTGTTTTTTTTTTTAAATTGGTGGTTAGGGCCTACTAACGGTGTCTGCCCCTCCCTGGTGTTTGTCCTCAACTGTATAAAGCTGAGCTTCAACCTTCTGGCTCTCATTAAGTGCTGTTTTTTTAAAAATTGGTGGTTAGGGCCTACTAACGGTGTCTGCCCCTCCCTGGTGTTTGTCCTCAATGGTATAAAGCTGAGCTTCAACCTTCTGGCTCTCATTAAGTGCTGTTTTTTTAAAAATTGGTGGTTAGGGCCTACTAACGGTGTCTGCCCCTCCCTGGTGTTTGTCCTCAACTGTATAAAGCTGAGCTTCAACCTTCTGGCTCTCATTAAGTGCTGTTTTTTTAAAAATTGGTGGTTAGGGCCTACTAACGGTGTCTGCCCCTCCCTGGTGTTTGTCCTCAACTGTATAAAGCTGAGCTTCAAACTTCTGGCTTTTGGCCTATAGCATCAGATATTAAACTGCATTTGGCCTTCAAATTTGGTTAGGGCCTACTAACGGTGTCTGCCCCTCCCTGGTGTTTGTCCTCAACTGTATAAAGCTGAGATTCAACCTTCTGGCTTTCGGCCTATAGTATCAGATGTTAAACTGCATTTGGCCTTCAACTTTGGTTAGGGCCTACTAACGGTGTCTGCCCATCCCTGGTGTTTTTCCTCAACTGTATAAAGCTGAGCTTCAACCTTCTGGCTCTCATTAAGTGCTGTTTTTTTAAAAAATGGTGGTTAGGGCTTACTAACGGTGTCTGCCCCTCCCTGGTGTTCTCCTCAACTGTATAAAGCTGAGCTTCAACCTTCTGGCTTTCGGCCTATAGTATCAGATATTAAACTGCATTTGGCCTTCAACTTTGGTTAGGGCCTACTAACGGTGTCTGCCCCTCCCTGGTGTTTGTCCTCAACTGTATAAAGCTGAGCTTCAACCTTCTGGCTCTCATTAAGTGCTGTTTTTTTAAAAATTGGTGGTTAGGGCCTACTAACGGTGTCTGCCCCTCCCTGGTGTTTGTCCTCAACTGTATAAAGCTGAGCTTCAACCTTCTGGCTTTCTGCCTATAGTAGCAGATATTAAACTGCATTTGGCCTTCAACTTTGGTTAGGGCCAACTAACGGTGTCTGCCCCTCCCTGGTGTTTGTCCTTAACTGTATAAAGCTGAGCTTCAACCTTCTGGCTCTCTTTAAGTGCTGTTTTTTTTTAAATTGGTGGTTAGGGCCTACTAACGGTGTCTGCCCCTCCCTGGTGTTTGTCCTTAACTGTATAAAGCTGAGCTTCAACCTTCTGGCTCTCTTTAAGTGCTGTTTTTTTAAAAATTGGTGGTTAGGGCCTACTTACGGTGTCTGCCCCTCCCTGGTGTTTGTCCTCAACTGTATAAAGCTGAGCTTCAACCTTCTGGCTTTCGGCCTATAGTATCAGATATTAAACTGCATTTGGCCTTCAACTTTGGTTAGGGCCTACTAACGGTGTCTGCCCCTCCCTGGTGTTTGTCCTCAACTATATATAGATGAGCTTCAACCTTCTGGCTCTCATTAAGTGCTGTTTTTTTTTTAAATTGGTGGTTAGGGCCTACTAACGGTGTCTGCCCCTCCCTGGTGTTTGTCCTCAACTGTATAAAGCTGAGCTTCAACCTTCTGGCTCTCACTAAGTGCTGTTTTTTAAAAAAGTGTTGGTTAGGGCCTACTAACGGTGTCTGCCCCTCCCTGGTGTTTGTCCTCAACTGTATAAAGCTGAGCTTCAACCTTCTGGCTTTCGGCCTATAGTAGCAGATATTAAACTGCATTTGGCCTTCAACTTTGGTTAGGGCCTACTAACGGTGTCTGCCCCTCCCTGGTGTTTGTCCTCAACTGTATAAAGCTGAGCTTCAACCTTCTGGCTCTCATTAAGTGCTGTTTTTTTAAAAATTGGTGGTTAGGGCCTACTAACGGTGTCTGCCCCTCCCTGGTGTTTGTCCTCAATGGTATAAAGCTGAGCTTCAACCTTCTGGCTCTCACTAAGTGCTGTTTTTTAAAAAAGTGTTGGTTAGGGCCTACTAACGGTGTCTGCCCCTCCCTGGTGTTTGTCCTCAACTGTATAAAGCTGAGCTTCAACCTTCTGGCTTTCGGCCTATAGTAGCAGATATTAAACTGCATTTGGCCTTCAACTTTGGTTAGGGCCTACTAACGGTGTCTGCCCCTCCCTGGTGTTTGTCCTCAACTGTATAAAGCTGAGCTTCAACCTTCTGGCTCTCATTAAGTGCTGTTTTTTAAAAAATTGGTGGTTAGGGCCTACTAACGGTGTCTGCCCCTCCCTGGTGTTTGTCCTCAACTGTATAAAGCTGAGCTTCAACTTTCTGGCTTTCGGCCTATAGTATCAGATATTAAACTGCATTTGGCCTTCAACTTTGGTTAGGGCCTACTAACGGTGTCTGCCCCTCCCTGGTGTTTTTCCTCAACTGTATAAAGCTGAGCTTCAACCTTCTGGCTCTCATTAAGTGCTGTTTTTTTAAAAAATGGTGGTTAGGGCCTACTAACGGTGTCTGCCCCTCCCTGGTGTTTGTCCTCAACTGTATAAAGCTGAGCTTCAACCTTCTGGCTCTCATTAAGTGCTGTTTTTTAAAAAATTGGTGGTTAGGGCCTACTAACGGTGTCTGCCCCTGCCTGGTGTTTGTCCTCAACTGTATAAAGCTGAGCTTCAACCTTCTGGCTCTCATTAAGTGCTGTTTTTTAAAAAATTGGTGGTTAGGGCCTACTAACGGTGTCTGCCCCTCCCTGGTGTTTGTCCTCAACTGTATAAAGCTGAGCTTCAACCTTCTGGCTCTCATTAAGTGCTGTTTTTTTAAAAATTGGTGGTTAGGGCCTACTAATGGTGTCTGCCCCTCCCTGGTGTTTGTCCTCAACTGTATAAAGCTGAGCTTCAACCTTCTGGCTTTCGGCCTATAGTAGCAGATATTAAACTGCATTTGGCCTTCAACTTTGGTTAGGGCCTACTAACGGTGTCTGCCCCTCCCTGGTGTTTGTCCTTAACTGTATAAAGCTGAGCTTCAACCTTCTGGCTCTCTTTAAGTGCTGTTTTTTTAAAAATTGGTGGTTAGGGCCTACTAACGGTGTCTGCCCCTCCCTGGTGTTTGTCCTCAACTGTATAAAGCTGAGCTTCAACCTTGTGGCTTTCGGCCTATAGTATCAGATATTAAACTGCATTTGGCCTTCAACTTTGGTTAGGGCCTACTAATGGTGTCTGCCCCTCCCTGGTGTTTGTCCTCAACTGTATATAGCTGAGCTTCAACCTTCTGGCTCTCACTAAGTGCTGTTTTTTAAAAAATTGTTGGTTAGGGCCTACTAACGGTGTCTGCCCCACCCTGGTGTTTGTCCTCAACTGTATAAAGCTGAGCTTCAACCTTCTGGCTTTCGAACTATAGTAGCAGATATTAAACTGCATTTGGCCTTCAACTTTGCTTAGGGCCTACTAACGGTGTCTGCCCCTCCCTGGTGTTTGTCCTCAACTGTATATAGCTGAGCTTCAACCTTCTGGCTCTCATTAAGTGCTGTTTTTTTTTAAATTGGTGGTTAGGGCCTACTAACGGTGTCTGCCCCTCCCTGGTGTTTGTCCTCAACTGTATAAAGCTGAGCTTCAACCTTCTGGCTCTCATTAAGTGCTGTTTTTTTAAAAATTGGTGGTTAGGGCCTACTAACGGTGTCTGCCCCTCCCTGGTGTTTGTCCTCATCTGTATAAAGCTGAGCTTCAACCTTCTGGCTTTCTGCCTATAGTAGCAGATATTAAACTGCATTTGGCCTTCAACTTTGGTTAGGGCCTACTAACGGTGTCTGCCCCTCCCTGGTGTTTGTCCTTAACTGTATAAAGCTGAGCTTCAACCTTCTGGCTCTCTTTAAGTGCTGTTTTTTTAAAATTGGTGGTTAGGGCCTACTAACGGTGTCTGCCCCTCCCTGGTGTTTGTCCTTAACTGTATAAAGCTGAGCTTCAACCTTCTGGCTCTCTTTAAGTGCTGTTTTTTTAAAAATTGGTGGTTAGGGCCTACTAACGGTGTCTGCCCCTCCCTGGTGTTTGTCCTCAACTGTATAAAGCTGAGCTTCAACCTTCTGGCTTTCGGCCTATAGTATCAGATATTAAACTGCATTTGGCCTTCAACTTTGGTTAGGGCCTACTAACGGTGTCTGCCCCTCCCTGGTGTTTGTCCTCAACTGTATATAGCTGAGCTTCAACCTTCTGGCTCTCATTAAGTGCTGTTTTTTTTTTTAAATTGGTGGTTAGGGCCTACTAACGGTGTCTGCTCCTCCCTGGTGTTTGTCCTCAACTGTATAAAGCTGAGCTTCAACCTTCTGGCTCTCATTAAGTGCTGTTTTTTTAAAAATTGGTGGTTAGGGCCTACTAACGGTGTCTGCCCCTCCCTGGTGTTTGTCCTCAATGGTATAAAGCTGAGCTTCAACCTTCTGGCTCTCATTAAGTGCTGTTTTTTTAAAAATTGGTGGTTAGGGCCTACTAACGGTGTCTGCCCCTCCCTGGTGTTTGTCCTCAACTGTATAAAGCTGAGCTTCAACCTTCTGGCTCTCATTAAGTGCTGTTTTTTTAAAAATTGGTGGTTAGGGCCTACTAATGGTGTCTGCCCCTCCCTGGTGTTTGTCCTCAACTGTATAAAGCTGAGCTTCAAACTTCTGGCTTTTGGCCTATAGCATCAGATATTAAACTGCATTTGGCCTTCAAATTTGGTTAGGGCCTACTAACGGTGTCTGCCCCTCCCTGGTGTTTGTCCTCAACTGTATAAAGCTGAGATTCAACCTTCTGGCTTTCGGCCTATAGTATCAGATGTTAAACTGCATTTGGCCTTCAACTTTGGTTAGGGCCTACTAACGGTGTCTGCCCATCCCTGGTGTTTTTCCTCAACTGTATAAAGCTGAGCTTCAACCTTCTGGCTCTCATTAAGTGCTGTTTTTTTTAAAAATGGTGGTTAGGGCTTACTAACGGTGTCTGCCCCTCCCTGGTGTTCTCCTCAACTGTATAAAGCTGAGCTTCAACCTTCTGGCTTTCGGCCTATAGTATCAGATATTAAACTGCATTTGGCCTTCAACTTTGGTTAGGGCCTACTAACGGTGTCTGCCCCTCCCTGGTGTTTGTCCTTAACTGTATAAAGCTGAGCTTCAACCTTCTGGCTCTCTTTAAGTGCTGTTTTTTTAAAATTGGTGGTTAGGGCCTACTAACGGTGTCTGCCCCTCCCTGGTGTTTGTCCTTAACTGTATAAAGCTGAGCTTCAACCTTCTGGCTCTCTTTAAGTGCTGTTTTTTTAAAAATTGGTGGTTAGGGCCTACTAACGGTGTCTGCCCCTCCCTGGTGTTTGTCCTCAACTGTATAAAGCTGAGCTTCAACCTTCTGGCTTTCGGCCTATAGTATCAGATATTAAACTGCATTTGGCCTTCAACTTTGGTTAGGGCCTACTAACGGTGTCTGCCCCTCCCTGGTGTTTGTCCTCAACTGTATATAGCTGAGCTTCAACCTTCTGGCTCTCATTAAGTGCTGTTTTTTTTTTTAAATTGGTGGTTAGGGCCTACTAACGGTGTCTGCCCCTCCCTGGTGTTTGTCCTCAACTGTATAAAGCTGAGCTTCAACCTTCTGGCTCTCATTAAGTGCTGTTTTTTTAAAAATTGGTGGTTAGGGCCTACTAACGGTGTCTGCCCCTCCCTGGTGTTTGTCCTCAATGGTATAAAGCTGAGCTTCAACCTTCTGGCTCTCATTAAGTGCTGTTTTTTTAAAAATTGGTGGTTAGGGCCTACTAACGGTGTCTGCCCCTCCCTGGTGTTTGTCCTCAACTGTATAAAGCTGAGCTTCAACCTTCTGGCTCTCTTTAAGTGCTGTTTTTTTAAAATTGGTGGTTAGGGCCTACTAACGGTGTCTGCCCCTCCCTGGTGTTTGTCCTTAACTGTATAAAGCTGAGCTTCAACCTTCTGGCTCTCTTTAAGTGCTGTTTTTTTAAAAATTGGTGGTTAGGGCCTACTAACGGTGTCTGCCCCTCCCTGGTGTTTGTCCTCAACTGTATAAAGCTGAGCTTCAACCTTCTGGCTTTCGGCCTATAGTATCAGATATTAAACTGCATTTGGCCTTCAACTTTGGTTAGGGCCTACTAACGGTGTCTGCCCCTCCCTGGTGTTTGTCCTCAACTGTATATAGCTGAGCTTCAACCTTCTGGCTCTCATTAAGTGCTGTTTTTTTTTTTAAATTGGTGGTTAGGGCCTACTAACGGTGTCTGCTCCTCCCTGGTGTTTGTCCTCAACTGTATAAAGCTGAGCTTCAACCTTCTGGCTCTCATTAAGTGCTGTTTTTTTAAAAATTGGTGGTTAGGGCCTACTAACGGTGTCTGCCCCTCCCTGGTGTTTGTCCTCAATGGTATAAAGCTGAGCTTCAACCTTCTGGCTCTCATTAAGTGCTGTTTTTTTAAAAATTGGTGGTTAGGGCCTACTAACGGTGTCTGCCCCTCCCTGGTGTTTGTCCTCAACTGTATAAAGCTGAGCTTCAACCTTCTGGCTCTCATTAAGTGCTGTTTTTTTAAAAATTGGTGGTTAGGGCCTACTAATGGTGTCTGCCCCTCCCTGGTGTTTGTCCTCAACTGTATAAAGCTGAGCTTCAAACTTCTGGCTTTTGGCCTATAGCATCAGATATTAAACTGCATTTGGCCTTCAAATTTGGTTAGGGCCTACTAACGGTGTCTGCCCCTCCCTGGTGTTTGTCCTCAACTGTATAAAGCTGAGATTCAACCTTCTGGCTTTCGGCCTATAGTATCAGATGTTAAACTGCATTTGGCCTTCAACTTTGGTTAGGGCCTACTAACGGTGTCTGCCCATCCCTGGTGTTTTTCCTCAACTGTATAAAGCTGAGCTTCAACCTTCTGGCTCTCATTAAGTGCTGTTTTTTTTAAAAATGGTGGTTAGGGCTTACTAACGGTGTCTGCCCCTCCCTGGTGTTCTCCTCAACTGTATAAAGCTGAGCTTCAACCTTCTGGCTTTCGGCCTATAGTATCAGATATTAAACTGCATTTGGCCTTCAACTTTGGTTAGGGCCTACTAACGGTGTCTGCCCCTCCCTGGTGTTTGTCCTTAACTGTATAAAGCTGAGCTTCAACCTTCTGGCTCTCTTTAAGTGCTGTTTTTTTAAAATTGGTGGTTAGGGCCTACTAACGGTGTCTGCCCCTCCCTGGTGTTTGTCCTTAACTGTATAAAGCTGAGCTTCAACCTTCTGGCTCTCTTTAAGTGCTGTTTTTTTAAAAATTGGTGGTTAGGGCCTACTAACGGTGTCTGCCCCTCCCTGGTGTTTGTCCTCAACTGTATAAAGCTGAGCTTCAACCTTCTGGCTTTCGGCCTATAGTATCAGATATTAAACTGCATTTGGCCTTCAACTTTGGTTAGGGCCTACTAACGGTGTCTGCCCCTCCCTGGTGTTTGTCCTCAACTGTATATAGCTGAGCTTCAACCTTCTGGCTCTCATTAAGTGCTGTTTTTTTTTTTAAATTGGTGGTTAGGGCCTACTAACGGTGTCTGCCCCTCCCTGGTGTTTGTCCTCAACTGTATAAAGCTGAGCTTCAACCTTCTGGCTCTCATTAAGTGCTGTTTTTTTAAAAATTGGTGGTTAGGGCCTACTAACGGTGTCTGCCCCTCCCTGGTGTTTGTCCTCAATGGTATAAAGCTGAGCTTCAACCTTCTGGCTCTCATTAAGTGCTGTTTTTTTAAAAATTGGTGGTTAGGGCCTACTAACGGTGTCTGCCCCTCCCTGGTGTTTGTCCTCAACTGTATAAAGCTGAGCTTCAACCTTCTGGCTCTCATTAAGTGCTGTTTTTTTAAAAATTGGTGGTTAGGGCCTACTAACGGTGTCTGCCCCTCCCTGGTGTTTGTCCTCAACTGTATAAAGCTGAGCTTCAAACTTCTGGCTTTTGGCCTATAGCATCAGATATTAAACTGCATTTGGCCTTCAAATTTGGTTAGGGCCTACTAACGGTGTCTGCCCCTCCCTGGTGTTTGTCCTCAACTGTATAAAGCTGAGATTCAACCTTCTGGCTTTCGGCCTATAGTATCAGATGTTAAACTGCATTTGGCCTTCAACTTTGGTTAGGGCCTACTAACGGTGTCTGCCCATCCCTGGTGTTTTTCCTCAACTGTATAAAGCTGAGCTTCAACCTTCTGGCTCTCATTAAGTGCTGTTTTTTTAAAAAATGGTGGTTAGGGCTTACTAACGGTGTCTGCCCCTCCCTGGTGTTCTCCTCAACTGTATAAAGCTGAGCTTCAACCTTCTGGCTTTCGGCCTATAGTATCAGATATTAAACTGCATTTGGCCTTCAACTTTGGTTAGGGCCTACTAACGGTGTCTGCCCCTCCCTGGTGTTTGTCCTCAACTGTATAAAGCTGAGCTTCAACCTTCTGGCTCTCATTAAGTGCTGTTTTTTTAAAAATTGGTGGTTAGGGCCTACTAACGGTGTCTGCCCCTCCCTGGTGTTTGTCCTCAACTGTATAAAGCTGAGCTTCAACCTTCTGGCTTTCTGCCTATAGTAGCAGATATTAAACTGCATTTGGCCTTCAACTTTGGTTAGGGCCAACTAACGGTGTCTGCCCCTCCCTGGTGTTTGTCCTTAACTGTATAAAGCTGAGCTTCAACCTTCTGGCTCTCTTTAAGTGCTGTTTTTTTTTAAATTGGTGGTTAGGGCCTACTAACGGTGTCTGCCCCTCCCTGGTGTTTGTCCTTAACTGTATAAAGCTGAGCTTCAACCTTCTGGCTCTCTTTAAGTGCTGTTTTTTTAAAAATTGGTGGTTAGGGCCTACTTACGGTGTCTGCCCCTCCCTGGTGTTTGTCCTCAACTGTATAAAGCTGAGCTTCAACCTTCTGGCTTTCGGCCTATAGTATCAGATATTAAACTGCATTTGGCCTTCAACTTTGGTTAGGGCCTACTAACGGTGTCTGCCCCTCCCTGGTGTTTGTCCTCAACTATATATAGATGAGCTTCAACCTTCTGGCTCTCATTAAGTGCTGTTTTTTTTTTAAATTGGTGGTTAGGGCCTACTAACGGTGTCTGCCCCTCCCTGGTGTTTGTCCTCAACTGTATAAAGCTGAGCTTCAACCTTCTGGCTTTCGAACTATAGTATCAGATATTAAACTGCATTTGGCCTTCAACTTTGGTTAGGGCCTACTAACGGTGTCTGCCCCTCCCTGGTGTTTGTCCTCAACTGTATAAAGCTGAGCTTCAACCTTCTGGCTCTCTTTAAGTGCTGTTTTTTTTTAAATTGGTGGTTAGGGCCTACTAACGGTGTCTGCCCCTCCCTGGTGTTTGTCCTCAACTGTATAAAGCTGAGCTTCAACCTTCTGGCTTTCGGCCTATAGTATCAGATATTAAACTGCATTTGGCCTTCAAATTTGGTTATGGCCTACTAACGGTGTCTGCCCCTCCCTGGTGTTTGTCCTCAACTGTATATAGCTGAGTTTCAACCTTCTGGCTCTCATTAAGTGCTGTTTTTTTAAAAATTGGTGGTTAGGGCCTACTAACGGTGTCTGCCCCTCCCTGGTGTTTGTCCTCAACTGTATAAAGCTGAGCTTCAACCTTCTGGCTCTCACTAAGTGCTGTTTTTTAAAAAAGTGTTGGTTAGGGCCTACTAACGGTGTCTGCCCCTCCCTGGTGTTTGTCCTCAACTGTATAAAGCTGAGCTTCAACCTTCTGGCTTTCGGCCTATAGTAGCAGATATTAAACTGCATTTGGCCTTCAACTTTGGTTAGGGCCTACTAACGGTGTCTGCCCCTCCCTGGTGTTTGTCCTCAACTGTATAAAGCTGAGCTTCAACCTTCTGGCTCTCATTAAGTGCTGTTTTTTAAAAAATTGGTGGTTAGGGCCTACTAACGGTGTCTGCCCCTCCCTGGTGTTTGTCCTCAATGGTATAAAGCTGAGCTTCAACCTTCTGGCTCTCATTAAGTGCTGTTTTTTAAAAAATTGGTGGTTAGGGCCTACTAACGGTGTCTGCCCCTCCCTGGTGTTTGTCCTCAACTGTATAAAGCTGAGCTTCAACCTTCTGGCTTTCGGCCTATAGTATCAGATATTAAACTGCATTTGGCTTTCAACTTTGGTTAGGGCCTACTAACGGTGTCTGCCCCTCCCTGGTGTTTGTCCTCAACTGTATAAAGCTGAGCTTCAACCTTCTGGCTCTCATTAAGTGCTGTTTTTTTAAAAATTGGTGGTTAGGGCCTACTAACGGTGTCTGCCCCTCCCTGGTGTTTGTCCTCAACTGTATAAAGCTGAGCTTCAAACTTCTGGCTTTTGGCCTATAGCATCAGATATTAAACTGCATTTGGCCTTCAACTTTGGTTAGGGCCTACTAACGGTGTCTGCCCCTCCCTGGTGTTTGTCCTCAACTGTATAAAGCTGAGATTCAACCTTCTGGCTTTCGGCCTATAGTATCAGATGTTAAACTGCATTTGGCCTTCAACTTTGGTTAGGGCCTACTAACGGTGTCTGCCCATCCCTGGTGTTTTTCCTCAACTGTATAAAGCTGAGCTTCAACCTTCTGGCTCTCATTAAGTGCTGTTTTTTTTAAAAATGGTGGTTAGGGCCTACTAACAGTGTCTGCCCCTCCCTGGTGTTCTCCTCAACTGTATAAAGCTGAGCTTCAACCTTCTGGCTTTCGGCCTATAGTATCAGATATTAAACTGCATTTGGCCTTCAACTTTGGTTAGGGCCTACTAACGGTGTCTGCCCCTCCCTGGTGTTTGTCCTCAACTGTATAAAGCTGAGCTTCAACCTTCTGGCTCTCATTAAGTGCTGTTTTTTTAAAAATTGGTGGTTAGGACCTACTAACGGTGTCTGCCCCTCCCTGGTGTTTGTCCTCAACTGTATAAAGCTGAGCTTCAACCTTCTGGCTCTCATTAAGTGCTGTTTTTTTTTAAATTGGTGGTTAGGGCCTACTAACGGTCTCTGCCCCTCCCTGGTGTTTGTCCTCAACTGTATAAAGCTGAGTTTCAACCTTCTGGCTCTCATTAAGTGCTGTTTTTTTAAAAATTGGTGGTTAGGGCCTACTAACGGTGTCTGCCCCTCCCTGGTGTTTGTCCTCAACTGTATAAAGCTGAGCTTCAACCTTCTGGCTCTCACTAAGTGCTGTTTTTTAAAAAATTGGTGGTTAGGGCCTACTAATGGTGTCTGCCCCTCCCTGGTGTTTGTCCTCAACTGTATAAAGCTGAGCTTCAACTTTCTGGATTTCGGCCTATAGTATCAGATATTAAACTGCATTTGGCCTTCAACTTTGGTTAGGGCCTAATAACGGTGTCTGCCCTTCCCTGGTGTTTTTCCTCAACTGTATAAAGCTGAGCTTCAACCTTCTGGCTCTCATTAAGTGCTGTTTTTGAAAAAAATGGTGGTTAGGGCCTACTAACGGTGTCTGCCCCTCACTGGTGTTTGTCCTCAACTGTATAAAGCTGAGCTTCAACCTTCTGGCTCTCACTAAGTGCTGTTTTTTAAAAAATTGGTGGTTAGGGCCTACTAATGGTGTCTGCCCCTCCCTGGTGTTTGTCCTCAACTGTATAAAGCTGAGCTTCAACTTTCTGGATTTCGGCCTATAGTATCAGATATTAAACTGCATTTGGCCTTCAACTTTGGTTAGGGCCTACTAACGGTGTCTGCCCCTCCCTGGTGTTTGTCCTCAACTGTATAAAGCTGAGCTTCAACCTTCTGGCTCTCATTAAGTGCTGTTTTTTTAAAAATTGGTGGTTAGGGCCTACTAACGGTGTCTGCCCCTCCCTGGTGTTTGTCCTCAACTGTATAAAGCTGAGCTTCAACCTTCTGGCTCTCATTAAGTGCTGTTTTTTTAAAAATTGGTGGTTAGGGCCTACTAACGGTGTCTGCCCCTCCCTGGTGTTTGTCCTCAACTGTATAAAGCTGAGCTTCAACCTTCTGGCTCTCACTAAGTGCTGTTTTTTAAAAAATTGGTGGTTAGGGCCTACTAATGGTGTCTGCCCCTCCCTGGTGTTTGTCCTCAACTGTATAAAGCTGAGCTTCAACCTTCTGGCTTTCTGCCTATAGTAGCAGATATTAAACTGCATTTGGCCTTCAACTTTGGTTAGGGCCTACTAACAGTGTCTGCCCCTCCCTGGTGTTTGTCCTTAACTGTATAAAGCTGAGCTTCAACCTTCTGGCTCTCTTTAAGTGCTGTTTTTTTTAAAATTGGTGGTTAGGGCCTACTAACGGTGTCTGCCCCTCCCTGGTGTTTGTCCTCAACTGTATAAAGCTGAGCTTCAACCTTCTGGCTTTCGGCCTATAGTATCAGATATTAAACTGCATTTGGCCTTCAAATTTGGTTATGGCCTACTAACGGTGTCTGCCCCTCCCTGGTGTTTGTCCTCAACTGTATATAGCTGAGTTTCAACCTTCTGGCTCTCATTAAATGCTGTTTTTTTAAAAATTGGTGGTTAGGGCCTACTAACGGTGTCTGCCCCTCCCTGGTGTTCTCCTCAACTGTATAAAGCTGAGCTTCAACCTTCTGGCTTTCGGCCTATAGTATCAGATATTAAACTGCATTTGGCCTTCAACTTTGGTTAGGGCCTACTAACGGTGTCTGCCCCTCCCTGGTGTTTGTCCTCAACTGTATAAAGCGGAGCTTCAACCTTCTGGCTCTCATTAAGTGCTGTTTTTAAAAAAATTGGTGGTTAGGGCCCACTAACGGTGTCTGCCCCTCCCTGGTGTTTGTCCTCAACTGTATAAAGCTGAGCTTCAACCTTCTGGCTCTCATTAAGTGCTGTTTTTTTTTAAATTGGTGGTTAGGGCCTACTAACGGTGTCTGCCCCTCCCTGGTGTTTGTCCTCAACTGTATAAAGCTGAGCTTCAACCTTCTGGCTTTCGGCCTATAGTATCAGATATTAAACTGCATTTGGCCTTCAACTTTGGTTAGGGCCTACTAATGGTGTCTGCCCCTCCCTGGTGTTTGTCCTCAACTGTATATAGCTGAGCTTCAACCTTCTGGCTCTCACTAAGTGCTGTTTTTTAAAAAATTGTTGGTTAGGGCCTACTAACGGTGTCTGCCCCTCCCTGGTGTTTGTCCTCAACTGTATAAAGCTGAGCTTCAACCTTCTGGCTTTCGAACTATAGTAGCAGATATTAAACTGCATTTGGCCTTCAACTTTGGTTAGGGCCTACTAACGGTGTCTGCCCCTCCCTGGTGTTTGTCCTCAACTGTATATAGCTGAGCTTCAACCTTCTGGCTCTCATTAAGTGCTGTTTTTTTTTAAATTGGTGGTTAGGGCCTACTAACGGTGTCTGCCCCTCCCTGGTGTTTGTCCTCAACTGTATAAAGCTGAGCTTCAACCTTCTGGCTCTCATTAAGTGCTGTTTTTTTAAAAATTGATGGTTAGGGCCTACTAACGGTGTCTGCCCCTCCCTGGTGTTTGTCCTCAACTGTATAAAGCTGAGCTTCAACCTTCTGGCTTTCTGCCTATAGTAGCAGATATTAAACTGCATTTGGCCTTCAACTTTGGTTAGGGCCTACTAACGGTGTCTGCCCCTCCCTGGTGTTTGTCCTTAACTGTATAAAGCTGAGCTTCAACCTTCTGGCTCTCTTTAAGTGCTGTTTTTTTTTAAATTGGTGGTTAGGGCCTACTAACGGTGTCTGCCCCTCCCTGGTGTTTGTCCTTAACTGTATAAAGCTGAGCTTCAACCTTCTGGCTCTCTTTAAGTGCTGTTTTTTAAAAAATTGGTGGTTAGGGCCTACTAACGGTGTCTGCCCCTCCCTGGTGTTTGTCCTCAACTGTATAAAGCTGAGCTTCAACCTTCTGGCTTTCGGCCTATAGTATCAGATATTAAACTGCATTTGGCCTTCAACTTTGGTTAGGGCCTACTAACGGTGTCTGCCCCTCCCTGGTGTTTGTCCTCAACTGTATATAGCTGAGCTTCAACCTTCTGGCTCTCATTAAGTGCTGTTTTTTTTTTTAAATTGGTGGTTAGGGCCTACTAACGGTGTCTGCCCCTCCCTGGTGTTTGTCCTCAACTGTATAAAGCTGAGCTTCAACCTTCTGGCTCTCATTAAGTGCTGTTTTTTTAAAAATTGGTGGTTAGGGCCTACTAACGGTGTCTGCCCCTCCCTGGTGTTTGTCCTCAACTGTATAAAGCTGAGCTTCACCCTTCTGGCTTTCGAACTATAGTAGCAGATATTAAACTGCATTTGGCCTTCAACTTTGGTTAGGGCCTACTAATGGTGTCTGCCCCTCCCTGGTGTTTGTCCTCAATGGTATAAAGCTGAGCTTCAACCTTCTGGCTCTCATTAAGTGCTGTTTTTTAAAAAATTGGTGGTTAGGGCCTACTAACGGTGTCTGCCCCTCCCTGGTGTTTGTCCTCAACTGTATAAAGCTGAGCTTCAACCTTCTGGCTCTCATTAAGTGCTGTTTTTTTAAAAATTGGTGGTTAGGGCCTACTAACGGTGTCTGCCCCTCCCTGGTGTTTGTCCTCAACTGTATAAAGCTGAGCTTCAAACTTCTGGCTTTTGGCCTATAGCATCAGATATTAAACTGCATTTGGCCTTCAACTTTGGTTAGGGCCTACTAACGGTGTCTGCCCCTCCCTGGTGTTTGTCCTCAACTGTATAAAGCTGAGATTCAACCTTCTGGCTTTCGGCCTATAGTATCAGATGTTAAACTGCATTTGGCCTTCAACTTTGGTTAGGGCCTACTAACGGTGTCTGCCCATCCCTGGTGTTTTTCCTCAACTGTATAAAGCTGAGCTTCAACCTTCTGGCTCTCATTAAGTGCTGTTTTTTTTTAAAAAATGGTGGTTAGGGCCTACTAACGGTGTCTGCCCCTCCCTGGTGTTCTCCTCAACTGTATAAAGCTGAGCTTCAACCTTCTGGCTTTCGGCCTATAGTATCAGATATTAAACTGCATTTGGCCTTCAACTTTGGTTAGGGCCTACTAACGGTGTCTGCCCCTCCCTGGTGTTTGTCCTCAACTGTATAAAGCTGAGCTTCAACCTTCTGGCTCTCATTAAGTGCTGTTTTTTTAAAAATTGGTGGTTAGGGCCTACTAACGGTGTCTGCCCCTCCCTGGTGTTTGTCCTCAACTGTATAAAGCTGAGCTTCAACCTTCTGGCTTTCTGCCTATAGTAGCAGATATTAAACTGCATTTGGCCTTCAACTTTGGTTAGGGCCTACTAACGGTGTCTGCCCCTCCCTGGTGTTTGTCCTTAACTGTATAAAGCTGAGCTTCAACCTTCTGGCTCTCTTTAAGTGCTGTTTTTTTTAAAATTGGTGGTTAGGGCCTACTAACGGTGTCTGCCCCTCCCTGGTGTTTGTCCTTAACTGTATAAAGCTGAGCTTCAACCTTCTGGCTCTCTTTAAGTGCTGTTTTTTTAAAAATTGGTGGTTAGGGCCTACTAACGGTGTCTGCCCCTCCCTGGTGTTTGTCCTCAACTGTATAAAGCTGAGCTTCAACCTTCTGGCTTTCGGCCTATAATATCAGATATTAAACTGCATTTGGCCTTCAACTTTGGTTAGGGCCTACTAACGGTGTCTGCCCCTCCCTGGTGTTTGTCCTCAACTATATATAGATGAGCTTCAACCTTCTGGCTCTCATTAAGTGCTGTTTTTTTTTTAAAATGGTGGTTAGGGCCTACTAACGGTGTCTGCCCCTCCCTGGTGTTTGTCCTCAACTGTATAAAGCTGAGCTTCAACCTTCTGGCTCTCATTAAGTGCTGTTTTTTTAAAAATTGGTGGTTAGGGCCTACTAACGGTGTCTGCCCCTCCCTGGTGTTTGTCCTCAACTGTATAAAGCTGAGCTTCAACCTTCTGGCTTTCGAACTATAGTATCAGATATTAAACTGCATTTGGCCTTCAACTTTGGTTAGGGCCTACTAACAGTGTCTGCCCCTCCCTGGTGTTTGTCCTCAACTGTATAAAGCTGAGCTTCAACCTTCTGGCTCTCTTTAAGTGCTGTTTTTTTTTAAATTGGTGGTTAGGGCCTACTAACGGTGTCTGCCCCTCCCTGGTGTTTGTCCTCAACTGTATAAAGCTGAGCTTCAACCTTCTGGCTCTCACTAAGTGCTGTTTTTAAAAAAAGTGTTGGTTAGGGCCTACTAACGGTGTCTGCCCCTCCCTGGTGTTTGTCCTCAACTGTATAAAGCTGAGCTTCAACCTTCTGGCTTTCGGCCTATAGTAGCAGATATTAAACTGCATTTGGCCTTCAACTTTGGTTAGGGCCTACTAACGGTGTCTGCCCCTCCCTGGTGTTTGTCCTCAACTGTATAAAGCTGAGCTTCAACCTTCTGGCTCTCATTAAGTGCTGTTTTTTTAAAAATTGGTGGTTAGGGCCTACTAACGGTGTCTGCCCCTCCCTGGTGTTTGTCCTCAACTGTATAAAGCTGAGCTTCAACTTTCTGGCTTTCGGCCTATAGTATCAGATATTAAACTGCATTTGGCCTTCAACTTTGGTTAGGGCCTACTAACGGTGTCTGCCCCTCCCTGGTGTTTTTCCTCAACTGTATAAAGCTGAGCTTCAACCTTCTGGCTCTCATTAAGTGCTGTTTTTTTAAAAAATGGTGGTTAGGGCCTACTAACGGTGTCTGCCCCTCCCTGGTGTTTGTCCTCAACTGTATAAAGCTGAGCTTCAACCTTCTGGCTTTCGGCCTATAATATCAGATATTAAACTGCATTTGGCCTTCAACTTTGGTTAGGGCCTACTAACGGTGTCTGCCCCTCCCTGGTGTTTGTCCTCAACTATATATAGATGAGCTTCAACCTTCTGGCTCTCATTAAGTGCTGTTTTTTTTTTAAAATGGTGGTTAGGGCCTACTAACGGTGTCTGCCCCTCCCTGGTGTTTGTCCTCAACTGTATAAAGCTGAGCTTCAACCTTCTGGCTCTCATTAAGTGCTGTTTTTTTAAAAATTGGTGGTTAGGGCCTACTAACGGTGTCTGCCCCTCCCTGGTGTTTGTCCTCAACTGTATAAAGCTGAGCTTCAACCTTCTGGCTTTCGAACTATAGTATCAGATATTAAACTGCATTTGGCCTTCAACTTTGGTTAGGGCCTACTAACAGTGTCTGCCCCTCCCTGGTGTTTGTCCTCAACTGTATAAAGCTGAGCTTCAACCTTCTGGCTCTCTTTAAGTGCTGTTTTTTTTTAAATTGGTGGTTAGGGCCTACTAACGGTGTCTGCCCCTCCCTGGTGTTTGTCCTCAACTGTATAAAGCTGAGCTTCAACCTTCTGGCTCTCACTAAGTGCTGTTTTTAAAAAAAGTGTTGGTTAGGGCCTACTAACGGTGTCTGCCCCTCCCTGGTGTTTGTCCTCAACTGTATAAAGCTGAGCTTCAACCTTCTGGCTTTCGGCCTATAGTAGCAGATATTAAACTGCATTTGGCCTTCAACTTTGGTTAGGGCCTACTAACGGTGTCTGCCCCTCCCTGGTGTTTGTCCTCAACTGTATAAAGCTGAGCTTCAACCTTCTGGCTCTCATTAAGTGCTGTTTTTTTAAAAATTGGTGGTTAGGGCCTACTAACGGTGTCTGCCCCTCCCTGGTGTTTGTCCTCAACTGTATAAAGCTGAGCTTCAACTTTCTGGCTTTCGGCCTATAGTATCAGATATTAAACTGCATTTGGCCTTCAACTTTGGTTAGGGCCTACTAACGGTGTCTGCCCCTCCCTGGTGTTTTTCCTCAACTGTATAAAGCTGAGCTTCAACCTTCTGGCTCTCATTAAGTGCTGTTTTTTTAAAAAATGGTGGTTAGGGCCTACTAACGGTGTCTGCCCCTCCCTGGTGTTTGTCCTCAACTGTATAAAGCTGAGCTTCAACCTTCTGGCTCTCATTAAGTGCTGTTTTTTAAAAAATTGGTGGTTAGGGCCTACTAACGGTGTCTGCCCCTGCCTGGTGTTTGTCCTCAACTGTATAAAGCTGAGCTTCAACCTTCTGGCTCTCATTAAGTGCTGTTTTTTAAAAAATTGGTGGTTAGGGCCTACTAATGGTGTCTGCCCCTCCCTGGTGTTTGTCCTCAACTGTATAAAGCTGAGCTTCAACCTTCTGGCTCTCATTAAGTGCTGTTTTTTTAAAAAATGGTGGTTAGGGCCTACTAACGGTGTCTGCCCCTCCCTGGTGTTTGTCCTCAACTGTATAAAGCTGAGCTTCAACCTTCTGGCTCTCATTAAGTGCTGTTTTTTAAAAAATTGGTGGTTAGGGCCTACTAACGGTGTCTGCCCCTGCCTGGTGTTTGTCCTCAACTGTATAAAGCTGAGCTTCAACCTTCTGGCTCTCATTAAGTGCTGTTTTTTTAAAAATTGGTGGTTAGGGCCTACTAATGGTGTCTGCCCCTCCCTGGTGTTTGTCCTCAACTGTATAAAGCTGAGCTTCAACCTTCTGGCTTTCGGCCTATAGTAGCAGATATTAAACTGCATTTGGCCTTCAACTTTGGTTAGGGCCTACTAACGGTGTCTGCCCCTCCCTGGTGTTTGTCCTTAACTGTATAAAGCTGAGCTTCAACCTTCTGGCTCTCTTTAAGTGCTGTTTTTTAAAAAATTGGTGGTTAGGGCCTACTAACGGTGTCTGCCCCTCCCTGGTGTTTGTCCTCAACTGTATAAAGCTGAGCTTCAACCTTCTGGCTTTCGGCCTATAGTATCAGATATTAAACTGCATTTGGCCTTCAACTTTGGTTAGGGCCTACTAATGGTGTCTGCCCCTCCCTGGTGTTTGTCCTCAACTGTATATAGCTGAGCTTCAACCTTCTGGCTCTCACTAAGTGCTGTTTTTAAAAAAATTGTTGGTTAGGGCCTACTAACGGTGTCTGCCCCACCCTGGTGTTTGTCCTCAACTGTATAAAGCTGAGCTTCAACCTTCTGGCTTTCGAACTATAGTAGCAGATATTAAACTGCATTTGGCCTTCAACTTTGCTTAGGGCCTACTAACGGTGTCTGCCCCTCCCTGGTGTTTGTCCTCAACTGTATATAGCTGAGCTTCAACCTTCTGGCTCTCATTAAGTGCTGTTTTTTTTAAATTGGTGGTTAGGGCCTACTAACGGTGTCTGCCCCTCCCTGGTGTTTGTCCTCAACTGTATAAAGCTGAGCTTCAACCTTCTGGCTCTCATTAAGTGCTGTTTTTTTAAAAATTGGTGGTTAGGGCCTACTAACGGTGTCTGCCCCTCCCTGGTGTTTGTCCTCAACTGTATAAAGCTGAGCTTCAACCTTCTGGCTTTCTGCCTATAGTAGCAGATATTAAACTGCATTTGGCCTTCAACTTTGGTTAGGGCCTACTAACGGTGTCTGCCCCTCCCTGGTGTTTGTCCTTAACTGTATAAAGCTGAGCTTCAACCTTCTGGCTCTCTTTAAGTGCTGTTTTTTTAAAATTGGTGGTTAGGGCCTACTAACGGTGTCTGCCCCTCCCTGGTGTTTGTCCTTAACTGTATAAAGCTGAGCTTCAACCTTCTGGCTCTCTTTAAGTGCTGTTTTTTTAAAAATTGGTGGTTAGGGCCTACTAACGGTGTCTGCCCCTCCCTGGTGTTTGTCCTCAACTGTATAAAGCTGAGCTTCAACCTTCTGGCTTTCGGCCTATAGTATCAGATATTAAACTGCATTTGGCCTTCAACTTTGGTTAGGGCCTACTAACGGTGTCTGCCCCTCCCTGGTGTTTGTCCTCAACTGTATATAGCTGAGCTTCAACCTTCTGGCTCTCATTAAGTGCTGTTTTTTTTTTTAAATTGGTGGTTAGGGCCTACTAACGGTGTCTGCCCCTCCCTGGTGTTTGTCCTCAACTGTATAAAGCTGAGCTTCAACCTTCTGGCTCTCATTAAGTGCTGTTTTTTTAAAAATTGGTGGTTAGGGCCTACTAACGGTGTCTGCCCCTCCCTGGTGTTTGTCCTCAACTGTATAAAGCTGAGCTTCAACCTTCTGGCTTTCGAACTATAGTAGCAGATATTAAACTGCATTTGGCCTTCAACTTTGGTTAGGGCCTACTAACGGTGTCTGCCCCTCCCTGGTGTTTGTCCTTAACTGTATAAAGCTGAGCTTCAACCTTCTGGCTCTCTTTAAGTGCTGTTTTTTTTAAAATTGGTGGTTAGGGCCTACTAACGGTGTCTGCCCCTCCCTGGTGTTTGTCCTCAACTGTATAAAGCTGAGCTTCAACCTTCTGGCTTTCGGCCTATAGTATCAGATATTAAACTGCATTTGGCCTTCAAATTTGGTTATGGCCTACTAACGGTGTCTGCCCCTCCCTGGTGTTTGTCCTCAACTGTATATAGCTGAGTTTCAACCTTCTGGCTCTCATTAAGTGCTGTTTTTTTAAAAAATTGGTGGTTAGGGCCTACTAACGGTGTCTGCCCCTCCCTGGTGTTTGTCCTCAACTGTATAAAGCTGAGCTTCAACCTTCTGGCTCTCACTAAGTGCTGTTTTTAAAAAAAGTGTTGGTTAGGGCCTACTAACGGTGTCTGCCCCTCCCTGGTGTTTGTCCTCAACTGTATAAAGCTGAGCTTCAACCTTCTGGCTTTCGGCCTATAGTAGCAGATATTAAACTGCATTTGGCCTTCAACTTTGGTTAGGGCCTACTAACGGTGTCTGCCCCTCCCTGGTGTTTGTCCTCAACTGTATAAAGCTGAGCTTCAACCTTCTGGCTCTCATTAAGTGCTGTTTTTTTAAAAATTGGTGGTTAGGGCCTACTAACGGTGTCTGCCCCTCCCTGGTGTTTGTCCTCAATGGTATAAAGCTGAGCTTCAACCTTCTGGCTCTCATTAAGTGCTGTTTTTTTAAAAATTGGTGGTTAGGGCCTACTAACGGTGTCTGCCCCTCCCTGGTGTTTGTCCTCAACTGTATAAAGCTGAGCTTCAACCTTCTGGCTCTCATTAAGTGCTGTTTTTTTAAAAATTGGTGGTTAGGGCCTACTAACGGTGTCTGCCCCTCCCTGGTGTTTGTCCTCAACTGTATAAAGCTGAGCTTCAAACTTCTGGCTTTTGGCCTATAGCATCAGATATTAAACTGCATTTGGCCTTCAACTTTGGTTAGGGCCTACTAACGGTGTCTGCCCCTCCCTCGTGTTTGTCCTCAACTGTATAAAGCTGAGCTTCAACCTTCTGGCTTTCGGCCTATAGTATCAGATATTAAACTGCATTTGGCCTTCAACTTTGGTTAGGGCCTACTAACGGTGTCTGCCCCTCCCTGGTGTTTGTCCTCAACTGTATAAAGCTGAGCTTCAACCTTCTGGCTCTCATTAAGTGCTGTTTTTTTAAAAATTGGTGGTTAGGGCCTACTAACGGTGTCTGCCCCTCCCTGGTGTTTGTCCTCAACTGTATAAAGCTGAGCTTCAACCTTCTGGCTTTCTGCCTATAGTAGCAGATATTAAACTGCATTTGGCCTTCAACTTTGGTTAGGGCCTACTAACGGTGTCTGCCCCTCCCTGGTGTTTGTCCTTAACTGTATAAAGCTGAGCTTCAACCTTCTGGCTCTCTTTAAGTGCTGTTTTTTTTAAAATTGGTGGTTAGGGCCTACTAACGGTGTCTGCCCCTCCCTGGTGTTTGTCCTTAACTGTATAAAGCTGAGCTTCAACCTTCTGGCTCTCATTAAGTGCTGTTTTTTTTTTAAATTGGTGGTTAGGGCCTACTAACGGTGTCTGCCCCTCCCTGGTGTTTGTCCTCAACTGTAAAAAGCTGAGCTTCAACCTTCTGGCTTTCGAACTATAGTATCAGATATTAAACTGCATTTGGCCTTCAACTTTGGTTAGGGCCTACTAACGGTGTCTGCCCCTCCCTGGTGTTTGTCCTCAACTGTATAAAGCTGAGCTTCAACCTTCTGGCTCTCTTTAAGTGCTGTTTTTTTTTAAATTGGTGGTTAGGGCCTACTAACGGTGTCTGCCCCTCCCTGGTGTTTGTCCTCAACTGTATAAAGCTGAGCTTCAACCTTCTGGCTTTCGGCCTATAGTATCAGATATTAAACTGCATTTGGCCTTCAAATTTGGTTATGGCCTACTAACGGTGTCTGCCCCTCCCTGGTGTTTGTCCTCAACTGTATATAGCTGAGTTTCAACCTTCTGGCTCTCATTAAGTGCTGTTTTTTTAAAAATTGGTGGTTAGGGCCTACTAACGGTGTCTGCCCCTCCCTGGTGTTTGTCCTCAACTGTATAAAGCTGAGCTTCAACCTTCTGGCTCTCACTAAGTGCTGTTTTTTAAAAAAGTGTTGGTTAGGGCCTACTAACGGTGTCTGCCCCTCCCTGGTGTTTGTCCTCAACTGTATAAAGCTGAGCTTCAACCTTCTGGCTTTCGGCCTATAGTAGCAGATATTAAACTGCATTTGGCCTTCAACTTTGGTTAGGGCCTACTAACGGTGTCTGCCCCTCCCTGGTGTTTGTCCTCAACTGTATAAAGCTGAGCTTCAACCTTCTGGCTCTCATTAAGTGCTGTTTTTTTAAAAATTGGTGGTTAGGGCCTACTAACGGTGTCTGCCCCTCCCTGGTGTTTGTCCTCAATGGTATAAAGCTGAGCTTCAACCTTCTGGCTCTCATTAAGTGCTGTTTTTTAAAAAATTGGTGGTTAGGGCCTACTAACGGTGTCTGCCCCTCCCTGGTGTTTGTCCTCAACTGTATAAAGCTGAGCTTCAACCTTCTGGCTTTCGGCCTATAGTATCAGATATTAAACTGCATTTGGCTTTCAACTTTGGTTAGGGCCTACTAACGGTGTCTGCCCCTCCCTGGTGTTTGTCCTCAACTGTATAAAGCTGAGCTTCAACCTTCTGGCTCTCATTAAGTGCTGTTTTTTTAAAAATTGGTGGTTAGGGCCTACTAACGGTGTCTGCCCCTCCCTGGTGTTTGTCCTCAACTGTATAAAGCTGAGCTTCAAACTTCTGGCTTTTGGCCTATAGCATCAGATATTAAACTGCATTTGGCCTTCAACTTTGGTTAGGGCCTACTAACGGTGTCTGCCCCTCCCTGGTGTTTGTCCTCAACTGTATAAAGCTGAGATTCAACCTTCTGGCTTTCGGCCTATAGTATCAGATGTTAAACTGCATTTGGCCTTCAACTTTGGTTAGGGCCTACTAACGGTGTCTGCCCATCCCTGGTGTTTTTCCTCAACTGTATAAAGCTGAGCTTCAACCTTCTGGCTCTCATTAAGTGCTGTTTTTTTTAAAAATGGTGGTTAGGGCCTACTAACGGTGTCTGCCCCTCCCTGGTGTTCTCCTCAACTGTATAAAGCTGAGCTTCAACCTTCTGGCTTTCGGCCTATAGTATCAGATATTAAACTGCATTTGGCCTTCAACTTTGGTTAGGGCCTACTAACGGTGTCTGCCCCTCCCTGGTGTTTGTCCTCAACTGTATAAAGCTGAGCTTCAACCTTCTGGTTCTCATTAAGTGCTGTTTTTTTAAAAATTGGTGGTTAGGACCTACTAACGGTGTCTGCCCCTCCCTGGTGTTTGTCCTCAACTGTATAAAGCTGAGCTTCAACCTTCTGGCTCTCATTAAGTGCTGTTTTTTTTTAAATTGGTGGTTAGGGCCTACTAACGGTCTCTGCCCCTCCCTGGTGTTTGTCCTCAACTGTATAAAGCTGAGTTTCAACCTTCTGGCTCTCATTAAGTGCTGTTTTTTTAAAAATTGGTGGTTAGGGCCTACTAACGGTGTCTGCCCCTCCCTGGTGTTTGTCCTCAACTGTATAAAGCTGAGCTTCAACCTTCTGGCTCTCACTAAGTGCTGTTTTTTAAAAAATTGGTGGTTAGGGCCTACTAATGGTGTCTGCCCCTCCCTGGTGTTTGTCCTCAACTGTATAAAGCTGAGCTTCAACTTTCTGGATTTCGGCCTATAGTATCAGATATTAAACTGCATTTGGCCTTCAACTTTGGTTAGGGCCTAATAACGGTGTCTGCCCTTCCCTGGTGTTTTTCCTCAACTGTATAAAGCTGAGCTTCAACCTTCTGGCTCTCATTAAGTGCTGTTTTTGAAAAAAATGGTGGTTAGGGCCTACTAACGGTGTCTGCCCCTCCCTGGTGTTTGTCCTCAACTGTATAAAGCTGAGCTTCAACCTTCTGGCTCTCACTAAGTGCTGTTTTTTAAAAAATTGGTGGTTAGGGCCTACTAATGGTGTCTGCCCCTCCCTGGTGTTTGTCCTCAACTGTATAAAGCTGAGCTTCAACTTTCTGGATTTCGGCCTACAGTATCAGATATTAAACTGCATTTGGCCTTCAACTTTGGTTAGGGCCTACTAACGGTGTCTGCCCCTCCCTGGTGTTTGTCCTCAACTGTATAAAGCTGAGCTTCAACCTTCTGGCTCTCATTAAGTGCTGTTTTTTTAAAAATTGGTGGTTAGGGCCTACTAACGGTGTCTGCCCCTCCCTGGTGTTTGTCCTCAACTGTATAAAGCTGAGCTTCAACCTTCTGGCTCTCATTAAGTGCTGTTTTTTTAAAAATTGGTGGTTAGGGCCTACTAACGGTGTCTGCCCCTCCCTGGTGTTTGTCCTCAACTGTATAAAGCTGAGCTTCAACCTTCTGGCTCTCACTAAGTGCTGTTTTTTAAAAAATTGGTGGTTAGGGCCTACTAATGGTGTCTGCCCCTCCCTGGTGTTTGTCCTCAACTGTATAAAGCTGAGCTTCAACCTTCTGGCTTTCTGCCTATAGTAGCAGATATTAAACTGCATTTGGCCTTCAACTTTGGTTAGGGCCTACTAACAGTGTCTGCCCCTCCCTGGTGTTTGTCCTTAACTGTATAAAGCTGAGCTTCAACCTTCTGGCTCTCTTTAAGTGCTGTTTTTTTTTAAATTGGTGGTTAGGGCCTACTAACGGTGTCTGCCCCTCCCTGGTGTTTGTCCTCAACTGTATAAAGCTGAGCTTCAACCTTCTGGCTTTCGGCCTATAGTATCAGATATTAAACTGCATTTGGCCTTCAAATTTGGTTATGGCCTACTAACGGTGTCTGCCCCTCCCTGGTGTTTGTTCTCAACTGTATATAGCTGAGTTTCAACCTTCTGGCTCTCATTAAATGCTGTTTTTTTAAAAATTGGTGGTTAGGGCCTACTAACGGTGTCTGCCCCTCCCTGGTGTTCTCCTCAACTGTATAAAGCTGAGCTTCAACCTTCTGGCTTTCGGCCTATAGTATCAGATATTAAACTGCATTTGGCCTTCAACTTTGGTTAGGGCCTACTAACGGTGTCTGCCCCTCCCTGGTGTTTGTCCTCAACTGTATAAAGCGGAGCTTCAACCTTCTGGCTCTCATTAAGTGCTGTTTTTAAAAAAATTGGTGGTTAGGGCCCACTAACGGTGTCTGCCCCTCCCTGGTGTTTGTCCTCAACTGTATAAAGCTGAGCTTCAACCTTCTGGCTCTCATTAAGTGCTGTTTTTTTTTAAATTGGTGGTTAGGGCCTACTAACGGTGTCTGCCCCTCCCTGGTGTTTGTCCTCAACTGTATAAAGCTGAGCTTCAACCTTCTGGCTTTCGGCCTATAGTATCAGATATTAAACTGCATTTGGCCTTCAACTTTGGTTAGGGCCTACTAATGGTGTCTGCCCCTCCCTGGTGTTTGTCCTCAACTGTATATAGCTGAGCTTCAACCTTCTGGCTCTCACTAAGTGCTGTTTTTTAAAAAATTGTTGGTTAGGGCCTACTAACGGTGTCTGCCCCTCCCTGGTGTTTGTCCTCAACTGTATAAAGCTGAGCTTCAACCTTCTGGCTTTCGAACTATAGTAGCAGATATTAAACTGCATTTGGCCTTCAACTTTGGTTAGGGCCTACTAACGGTGTCTGCCCCTCCCTGGTGTTTGTCCTCAACTGTATATAGCTGAGCTTCAACCTTCTGGCTCTCATTAAGTGCTGTTTTTTTTTAAATTGGTGGTTAGGGCCTACTAACGGTGTCTGCCCCTCCCTGGTGTTTGTCCTCAACTGTATAAAGCTGAGCTTCAACCTTCTGGCTCTCATTAAGTGCTGTTTTTTTAAAAATTGGTGGTTAGGGCCTACTAACGGTGTCTGCCCCTCCCTGGTGTTTGTCCTCAACTGTATAAAGCTGAGATTCAACCTTCTGGCTTTCGGCCTATAGTATCAGATGTTAAACTGCATTTGGCCTTCAACTTTGGTTAGGGCCTACTAACGGTGTCTGCCCATCCCTGGTGTTTTTCCTCAACTGTATAAAGCTGAGCTTCAACCTTCTGGCTCTCATTAAGTGCTGTTTTTTTTAAAAATGGTGGTTAGGGCCTACTAACGGTGTCTGCCCCTCCCTGGTGTTCTCCTCAACTGTATAAAGCTGAGCTTCAACCTTCTGGCTTTCGGCCTATAGTATCAGATATTAAACTGCATTTGGCCTTCAACTTTGGTTAGGGCCTACTAACGGTGTCTGCCCCTCCCTGGTGTTTGTCCTCAACTGTATAAAGCTGAGCTTCAACCTTCTGGCTCTCATTAAGTGCTGTTTTTTTAAAAATTGGTGGTTAGGACCTACTAACGGTGTCTGCCCCTCCCTGGTGTTTGTCCTCAACTGTATAAAGCTGAGCTTCAACCTTCTGGCTCTCATTAAGTGCTGTTTTTTTTTAAATTGGTGGTTAGGGCCTACTAACGGTCTCTGCCCCTCCCTGGTGTTTGTCCTCAACTGTATAAAGCTGAGTTTCAACCTTCTGGCTCTCATTAAGTGCTGTTTTTTTAAAAATTGGTGGTTAGGGCCTACTAACGGTGTCTGCCCCTCCCTGGTGTTTGTCCTCAACTGTATAAAGCTGAGCTTCAACCTTCTGGCTCTCACTAAGTGCTGTTTTTTGAAAAATTGGTGGTTAGGGCCTACTAATGGTGTCTGCCCCTCCCTGGTGTTTGTCCTCAACTGTATAAAGCTGAGCTTCAACTTTCTGGATTTCGGCCTATAGTATCAGATATTAAACTGCATTTGGCCTTCAACTTTGGTTAGGGCCTAATAACGGTGTCTGCCCTTCCCTGGTGTTTTTCCTCAACTGTATAAAGCTGAGCTTCAACCTTCTGGCTCTCATTAAGTGCTGTTTTTGAAAAAAATGGTGGTTAGGGCCTACTAACGGTGTCTGCCCCTCCCTGGTGTTTGTCCTCAACTGTATAAAGCTGAGCTTCAACTTTCTGGATTTCGGCCTATAGTATCAGATATTAAACTGCATTTGGCCTTCAACTTTGGTTAGGGCCTACTAACGGTGTCTGCCCCTCCCTGGTGTTTGTCCTCAACTGTATAAAGCTGAGCTTCAACCTTCTGGCTCTCATTAAGTGCTGTTTTTTTAAAAATTGGTGGTTAGGGCCTACTAACGGTGTCTGCCCCTCCCTGGTGTTTGTCCTCAACTGTATAAAGCTGAGCTTCAACCTTCTGGCTCTCATTAAGTGCTGTTTTTTTAAAAATTGGTGGTTAGGGCCTACTAACGGTGTCTGCCCCTCCCTGGTGTTTGTCCTCAACTATATAAAGCTGAGCTTCAACCTTCTGGCTCTCACTAAGTGCTGTTTTTTAAAAAATTGGTGGTTAGGGCCTACTAATGGTGTCTGCCCCTCCCTGGTGTTTGTCCTCAACTGTATAAAGCTGAGCTTCAACCTTCTGGCTTTCTGCCTATAGTAGCAGATATTAAACTGCATTTGGCCTTCAACTTTGGTTAGGGCCTACTAACAGTGTCTGCCCCTCCCTGGTGTTTGTCCTTAACTGTATAAAGCTGAGCTTCAACCTTCTGGCTCTCTTTAAGTGCTGTTTTTTTTAAAATTGGTGGTTAGGGCCTACTAACGGTGTCTGCCCCTCCCTGGTGTTTGTCCTCAACTGTATAAAGCTGAGCTTCAACCTTCTGGCTTTCGGCCTATAGTATCAGATATTAAACTGCATTTGGCCTTCAAATTTGGTTATGGCCTACTAACGGTGTCTGCCCCTCCCTGGTGTTTGTCCTCAACTGTATATAGCTGAGTTTCAACCTTCTGGCTCTCATTAAATGCTGTTTTTTTAAAAATTGGTGGTTAGGGCCTACTAACGGTGTCTGCCCCTCCCTGGTGTTCTCCTCAACTGTATAAAGCTGAGCTTCAACCTTCTGGCTTTCGGCCTATAGTATCAGATATTAAACTGCATTTGGCCTTCAACTTTGGTTAGGGCCTACTAACGGTGTCTGCCCCTCCCTGGTGTTTGTCCTCAACTGTATAAAGCGGAGCTTCAACCTTCTGGCTCTCATTAAGTGCTGTTTTTAAAAAAATTGGTGGTTAGGGCCCACTAACGGTGTCTGCCCCTCCCTGGTGTTTGTCCTCAACTGTATAAAGCTGAGCTTCAACCTTCTGGCTCTCATTAAGTGCTGTTTTTTTTTAAATTGGTGGTTAGGGCCTACTAACGGTGTCTGCCCCTCCCTGGTGTTTGTCCTCAACTGTATAAAGCTGAGCTTCAACCTTCTGGCTTTCGGCCTATAGTATCAGATATTAAACTGCATTTGGCCTTCAACTTTGGTTAGGGCCTACTAATGGTGTCTGCCCCTCCCTGGTGTTTGTCCTCAACTGTATATAGCTGAGCTTCAACCTTCTGGCTCTCACTAAGTGCTGTTTTTTAAAAAATTGTTGGTTAGGGCCTACTAACGGTGTCTGCCCCTCCCTGGTGTTTGTCCTCAACTGTATAAAGCTGAGCTTCAACCTTCTGGCTTTCGAACTATAGTAGCAGATATTAAACTGCATTTGGCCTTCAACTTTGGTTAGGGCCTACTAACGGTGTCTGCCCCTCCCTGGTGTTTGTCCTCAACTGTATATAGCTGAGCTTCAACCTTCTGGCTCTCATTAAGTGCTGTTTTTTTTTAAATTGGTGGTTAGGGCCTACTAACGGTGTCTGCCCCTCCCTGGTGTTTGTCCTCAACTGTATAAAGCTGAGCTTCAACCTTCTGGCTCTCATTAAGTGCTGTTTTTTTAAAAATTGGTGGTTAGGGCCTACTAACGGTGTCTGCCCCTCCCTGGTGTTTGTCCTCAACTGTATAAAGCTGAGATTCAACCTTCTGGCTTTCGGCCTATAGTATCAGATGTTAAACTGCATTTGGCCTTCAACTTTGGTTAGGGCCTACTAACGGTGTCTGCCCATCCCTGGTGTTTTTCCTCAACTGTATAAAGCTGAGCTTCAACCTTCTGGCTCTCATTAAGTGCTGTTTTTTTTAAAAATGGTGGTTAGGGCCTACTAACGGTGTCTGCCCCTCCCTGGTGTTCTCCTCAACTGTATAAAGCTGAGCTTCAACCTTCTGGCTTTCGGCCTATAGTATCAGATATTAAACTGCATTTGGCCTTCAACTTTGGTTAGGGCCTACTAACGGTGTCTGCCCCTCCCTGGTGTTTGTCCTCAACTGTATAAAGCTGAGCTTCAACCTTCTGGCTCTCATTAAGTGCTGTTTTTTTTTAAATTGGTGGTTAGGGCCTACTAACGGTCTCTGCCCCTCCCTGGTGTTTGTCCTCAACTGTATAAAGCTGAGTTTCAACCTTCTGGCTCTCATTAAGTGCTGTTTTTTTAAAAATTGGTGGTTAGGGCCTACTAACGGTGTCTGCCCCTCCCTGGTGTTTGTCCTCAACTGTATAAAGCTGAGCTTCAACCTTCTGGCTCTCACTAAGTGCTGTTTTTTAAAAAATTGGTGGTTAGGGCCTACTAATGGTGTCTGCCCCTCCCTGGTGTTTGTCCTCAACTGTATAAAGCTGAGCTTCAACTTTCTGGATTTCGGCCTATAGTATCAGATATTAAACTGCATTTGGCCTTCAACTTTGGTTAGGGCCTAATAACGGTGTCTGCCCTTCCCTGGTGTTTTTCCTCAACTGTATAAAGCTGAGCTTCAACCTTCTGGCTCTCATTAAGTGCTGTTTTTGAAAAAAATGGTGGTTAGGGCCTACTAACGGTGTCTGCCCCTCCCTGGTGTTTGTCCTCAACTGTATAAAGCTGAGCTTCAACTTTCTGGATTTCGGCCTATAGTATCAGATATTAAACTGCATTTGGCCTTCAACTTTGGTTAGGGCCTACTAACGGTGTCTGCCCCTCCCTGGTGTTTGTCCTCAACTGTATAAAGCTGAGCTTCAACCTTCTGGCTCTCATTAAGTGCTGTTTTTTTAAAAATTGGTGGTTAGGGCCTACTAACGGTGTCTGCCCCTCCCTGGTGTTTGTCCTCAACTGTATAAAGCTGAGCTTCAACCTTCTGGCTCTCATTAAGTGCTGTTTTTTTAAAAATTGGTGGTTAGGGCCTACTAACGGTGTCTGCCCCTCCCTGGTGTTTGTCCTCAACTGTATAAAGCTGAGCTTCAACCTTCTGGCTCTCACTAAGTGCTGTTTTTTAAAAAATTGGTGGTTAGGGCCTACTAATGGTGTCTGCCCCTCCCTGGTGTTTGTCCTCAACTGTATAAAGCTGAGCTTCAACCTTCTGGCTTTCTGCCTATAGTAGCAGATATTAAACTGCATTTGGCCTTCAACTTTGGTTAGGGCCTACTAACAGTGTCTGCCCCTCCCTGGTGTTTGTCCTTAACTGTATAAAGCTGAGCTTCAACCTTCTGGCTCTCTTTAAGTGCTGTTTTTTTTTTAAATTGGTGGTTAGGGCCTACTAACGGTGTCTGCCCCTCCCTGGTGTTTGTCCTCAACTGTATAAAGCTGAGCTTCAACCTTCTGGCTTTCGGCCTATAGTATCAGATATTAAACTGCATTTGGCCTTCAAATTTGGTTATGGCCTACTAACGGTGTCTGCCCCTCCCTGGTGTTTGTCCTCAACTGTATATAGCTGAGTTTCAACCTTCTGGCTCTCATTAAATGCTGTTTTTTTAAAAATTGGTGGTTAGGGCCTACTAACGGTGTCTGCCCCTCCCTGGTGTTCTCCTCAACTGTATAAAGCTGAGCTTCAACCTTCTGGCTTTCGGCCTATAGTATCAGATATTAAACTGCATTTGGCCTTCAACTTTGGTTAGGGCCTACTAACGGTGTCTGCCCCTCCCTGGTGTTTGTCCTCAACTGTATAAAGCGGAGCTTCAACCTTCTGGCTCTCATTAAGTGCTGTTTTTAAAAAAATTGGTGGTTAGGGCCCACTAACGGTGTCTGCCCCTCCCTGGTGTTTGTCCTCAACTGTATAAAGCTGAGCTTCAACCTTCTGGCTCTCATTAAGTGCTGTTTTTTTTTAAATTGGTGGTTAGGGCCTACTAACGGTGTCTGCCCCTCCCTGGTGTTTGTCCTCAACTGTATAAAGCTGAGCTTCAACCTTCTGGCTTTCGGCCTATAGTATCAGATATTAAACTGCATTTGGCCTTCAACTTTGGTTAGGGCCTACTAATGGTGTCTGCCCCTCCCTGGTGTTTGTCCTCAACTGTATATAGCTGAGCTTCAACCTTCTGGCTCTCACTAAGTGCTGTTTTTTAAAAAATTGTTGGTTAGGGCCTACTAACGGTGTCTGCCCCTCCCTGGTGTTTGTCCTCAACTGTATAAAGCTGAGCTTCAACCTTCTGGCTTTCGAACTATAGTAGCAGATATTAAACTGCATTTGGCCTTCAACTTTGGTTAGGGCCTACTAACGGTGTCTGCCCCTCCCTGGTGTTTGTCCTCAACTGTATATAGCTGAGCTTCAACCTTCTGGCTCTCATTAAGTGCTGTTTTTTTTTAAATTGGTGGTTAGGGCCTACTAACGGTGTCTGCCCCTCCCTGGTGTTTGTCCTCAACTGTATAAAGCTGAGCTTCAACCTTCTGGCTCTCATTAAGTGCTGTTTTTTTAAAAATTGGTGGTTAGGGCCTACTAACGGTGTCTGCCCCTCCCTGGTGTTTGTCCTCAACTGTATAAAGCTGAGCTTCAACCTTCTGGCTTTCTGCCTATAGTAGCAGATATTAAACTGCATTTGGCCTTCAACTTTGGTTAGGGCCTACTAACGGTGTCTGCCCCTCCCTGGTGTTTGTCCTTAACTGTATAAAGCTGAGCTTCAACCTTCTGGCTCTCTTTAAGTGCTGTTTTTTTTAAAATTGGTGGTTAGGGCCTACTAACGGTGTCTGCCCCTCCCTGGTGTTTGTCCTTAACTGTATAAAGCTGAGCTTCAACCTTCTGGCTCTCTTTAAGTGCTGTTTTTTAAAAAATTGGTGGTTAGGGCCTACTAACGGTGTCTGCCCCTCCCTGGTGTTTGTCCTCAACTGTATAAAGCTGAGCTTCAACCTTCTGGCTTTCGGCCTATAGTATCAGATATTAAACTGCATTTGGCCTTCAACTTTGGTTAGGGCCTACTAACGGTGTCTGCCCCTCCCTGGTGTTTGTCCTCAACTGTATATAGCTGAGCTTCAACCTTCTGGCTCTCATTAAGTGCTGTTTTTTTTTTTAAATTGGTGGTTAGGGCCTACTAACGGTGTCTGCCCCTCCCTGGTGTTTGTCCTCAACTGTATAAAGCTGAGCTTCAACCTTCTGGCTCTCATTAAGTGCTGTTTTTTTAAAAATTGGTGGTTAGGGCCTACTAACGGTGTCTGCCCCTCCCTGGTGTTTGTCCTCAACTGTATAAAGCTGAGCTTCACCCTTCTGGCTTTCGAACTATAGTAGCAGATATTAAACTGCATTTGGCCTTCAACTTTGGTTAGGGCCTACTAACGGTGTCTGCCCCTCCCTGGTGTTTGTCCTCAATGGTATAAAGCTGAGCTTCAACCTTCTGGCTCTCATTAAGTGCTGTTTTTTAAAAAATTGGTGGTTAGGGCCTACTAACGGTGTCTGCCCCTCCCTGGTGTTTGTCCTCAACTGTATAAAGCTGAGCTTCAACCTTCTGGCTCTCATTAAGTGCTGTTGTTTAAAAAATTGGTGGTTAGGGCCTACTAACGGTGTCTGCCCCTCCCTGGTGTTTGTCCTCAACTGTATAAAGCTGAGCTTCAAACTTCTGGCTTTTGGCCTATAGCATCAGATATTAAACTGCATTTGGCCTTCAACTTTGGTTAGGGCCTACTAACGGTGTCTGCCCCTCCCTGGTGTTTGTCCTCAACTGTATAAAGCTGAGATTCAACCTTCTGGCTTTCGGCCTATAGTATCAGATGTTAAACTGCATTTGGCCTTCAACTTTGGTTAGGGCCTACTAACGGTGTCTGCCCATCCCTGGTGTTTTTCCTCAACTGTATAAAGCTGAGCTTCAACCTTCTGGCTCTCATTAAGTGCTGTTTTTTTTTTAAAAATGGTGGTTAGGGCCTACTAACGGTGTCTGCCCCTCCCTGGTGTTCTCCTCAACTGTATAAAGCTGAGCTTCAACCTTCTGGCTTTCGGCCTATAGTATCAGATATTAAACTGCATTTGGCCTTCAACTTTGGTTAGGGCCTACTAACGGTGTCTGCCCCTCCCTGGTGTTTGTCCTCAACTGTATAAAGCTGAGCTTCAACCTTCTGGCTCTCATTAAGTGCTGTTTTTTTAAAAATTGGTGGTTAGGGCCTACTAACGGTGTCTGCCCCTCCCTGGTGTTTGTCCTCAACTGTATAAAGCTGAGCTTCAACCTTCTGGCTTTCTGCCTATAGTAGCAGATATTAAACTGCATTTGGCCTTCAACTTTGGTTAGGGCCTACTAACGGTGTCTGCCCCTCCCTGGTGTTTGTCCTTAACTGTATAAAGCTGAGCTTCAACCTTCTGGCTCTCTTTAAGTGCTGTTTTTTTTAAAATTGGTGGTTAGGGCCTACTAACGGTGTCTGCCCCTCCCTGGTGTTTGTCCTTAACTGTATAAAGCTGAGCTTCAACCTTCTGGCTCTCTTTAAGTGCTGTTTTTTTTAAAAATTGGTGGTTAGGGCCTACTAACGGTGTCTGCCCCTCCCTGGTGTTTGTCCTCAACTGTATAAAGCTGAGCTTCAACCTTCTGGCTTTCGGCCTATAATATCAGATATTAAACTGCATTTGGCCTTCAACTTTGGTTAGGGCCTACTAACGGTGTCTGCCCCTCCCTGGTGTTTGTCCTCAACTATATATAGATGAGCTTCAACCTTCTGGCTCTCATTAAGTGCTGTTCTTTTTTTAAATTGGTGGTTAGGGCCTACTAACGGTGTCTGCCCCTCCCTGGTGTTTGTCCTCAACTGTATAAAGCTGAGCTTCAACCTTCTGGCTCTCATTAAGTGCTGTTTTTTTAAAAATTGGTGGTTAGGGCCTACTAACGGTGTCTGCCCCTCCCTGGTGTTTGTCCTCAACTGTATAAAGCTGAGCTTCAACCTTCTGGCTTTCGAACTATAGTATCAGATATTAAACTGCATTTGGCCTTCAACTTTGGTTAGGGCCTACTAACGGTGTCTGCCCCTCCCTGGTGTTTGTCCTCAACTGTATAAAGCTGAGCTTCAACCTTCTGGCTCTCTTTAAGTGCTGTTTTTTTTTAAATTGGTGGTTAGGGCCTACTAACGGTGTCTGCCCCTCCCTGGTGTTTGTCCTCAACTGTATAAAGCTGAGCTTCAACCTTCTGGCTCTCACTAAGTGCTGTTTTTAAAAAAAGTGTTGGTTAGGGCCTACTAACGGTGTCTGCCCCTCCCTGGTGTTTGTCCTCAACTGTATAAAGCTGAGCTTCAACATTCTGGCTTTCGGCCTATAGTAGCAGATATTAAACTGCATTTGGCCTTCAACTTTGGTTAGGGCCTACTAACGGTGTCTGCCCCTCCCTGGTGTTTGTCCTCAACTGTATAAAGCTGAGCTTCAACCTTCTGGCTCTCATTAAGTGCTGTTTTTTTAAAAATTGGTGGTTAGGGCCTACTAACGGTGTCTGCCCCTCCCTGGTGTTTGTCCTCAACTGTATAAAGCTGAGCTTCAACTTTCTGGCTTTCGGCCTATAGTATCAGATATTAAACTGCATTTGGCCTTCAACTTTGGTTAGGGCCTACTAACGGTGTCTGCCCCTCCCTGGTGTTTTTCCTCAACTGTATAAAGCTGAGCTTCAACCTTCTGGCTCTCATTAAGTGCTGTTTTTTAAAAAAATGGTGGTTAGGGCCTACTAACGGTGTCTGCCCCTCCCTGGTGTTTGTCCTCAACTGTATAAAGCTGAGCTTCAACCTTCTGGCTCTCATTAAGTGCTGTTTTTTAAAAAATTGGTGGTTAGGGCCTACTAACGGTGTCTGCCCCTGCCTGGTGTTTGTCCTCAACTGTATAAAGCTGAGCTTCAACCTTCTGGCTCTCATTAAGTGCTGTTTTTTAAAAAATTGGTGGTTAGGGCCTACTAACGGTGTCTGCCCCTCCCTGGTGTTTGTCCTCAACTGTATAAAGCTGAGCTTCAACCTTCTGGCTTTCGGCCTATAGTAGCAGATATTAAACTGCATTTGGCCTTCAACTTTGGTTAGGGCCTAATAACGGTGTCTGCCCCTCCCTGGTGTTTGTCCTCAACTGTATAAAGCTGAGCTTCAACCTTCTGGCTCTCATTAAGTGCTGTTTTTTTAAAAATTGGTGGTTAGGGCCTACTAATGGTGTCTGCCCCTCCCTGGTGTTTGTCCTCAACTGTATAAAGCTGAGCTTCAACCTTCTGGCTTTCGGCCTATAGTAGCAGATATTAAACTGCATTTGGCCTTCAACTTTGGTTAGGGCCTACTAACGGTGTCTGCCCCTCCCTGGTGTTTGTCCTTAACTGTATAAAGCTGAGCTTCAACCTTCTGGCTCTCTTTAAGTGCTGTTTTTTTAAAAATTGGTGGTTAGGGCCTACTAACGGTGTCTGCCCCTCCCTGGTGTTTGTCCTCAACTGTATAAAGCTGAGCTTCAACCTTCTGGCTTTCGGCCTATAGTATCAGATATTAAACTGCATTTGGCCTTCAACTTTGGTTAGGGCCTACTAATGGTGTCTGCCCCTCCCTGGTGTTTGTCCTCAACTGTATATAGCTGAGCTTCAACCTTCTGGCTCTCACTAAGTGCTGTTTTTTAAAAAATTGTTGGTTAGGGCCTACTAACGGTGTCTGCCCCACCCTGGTGTTTGTCCTCAACTGTATAAAGCTGAGCTTCAACCTTCTGGCTTTCGAACTATAGTAGCAGATATTAAACTGCATTTGGCCTTCAACTTTGCTTAGGGCCTACTAACGGTGTCTGCCCCTCCCTGGTGTTTGTCCTCAACTGTATATAGCTGAGCTTCAACCTTCTGGCTCTCATTAAGTGCTGTTTTTTTTTAAATTGGTGGTTAGGGCCTACTAACGGTGTCTGCCCCTCCCTGGTGTTTGTCCTCAACTGTATAAAGCTGAGCTTCAACCTTCTGGCTCTCATTAAGTCCTGTTTTTTTAAAAATTGGTGGTTAGGGCCTACTAACGGTGTCTGCCCCTCCCTGGTGTTTGTCCTCAACTGTATAAAGCTGAGCTTCAACCTTCTGGCTTTCTGCCTATAGTAGCAGATATTAAACTGCATTTGGCCTTCAACTTTGGTTAGGGCCTACTAACGGTGTCTGCCCCTCCCTGGTGTTTGTCCTTAACTGTATAAAGCTGAGCTTCAACCTTCTGGCTCTCTTTAAGTGCTGTTTTTTTAAAATTGGTGGTTAGGGCCTACTAACGGTGTCTGCCCCTCCCTGGTGTTTGTCCTTAACTGTATAAAGCTGAGCTTCAACCTTCTGGCTCTCTTTAAGTGCTGTTTTTTTAAAAATTGGTGGTTAGGGCCTACTAACGGTGTCTGCCCCTCCCTGGTGTTTGTCCTCAACTGTATAAAGCTGAGCTTCAACCTTCTGGCTTTCGAACTATAGTAGCAGATATTACACTGCATTTGGCCTTCAACTTTGGTTAGGGCCTACTAACGGTGTCTGCCCCTCCCTGGTGTTTGTCCTTAACTGTATAAAGCTGAGCTTCAACCTTCTGGCTCTCTTTAAGTGCTGTTTTTTTTTAAATTGGTGGTTAGGGCCTACTAACGGTGTCTGCCCCTCCCTGGTGTTTGTCCTCAACTGTATAAAGCTGAGCTTCAACCTTCTGGCTTTCGGCCTATAGTATCAGATATTAAACTGCATTTGGCCTTCAAATTTGGTTATGGCCTACTAACGGTGTCTGCCCCTCCCTGGTGTTTGTCCTCAACTGTATATAGCTGAGTTTCAACCTTCTGGCTCTCATTAAGTGCTGTTTTTTTAAAAAATTGGTGGTTAGGGCCTACTAACGGTGTCTGCCCCTCCCTGGTGTTTGTCCTCAACTGTATAAAGCTGAGCTTCAACCTTCTGGCTTTCTGCCTATAGTAGCAGATATTAAACTGCATTTGGCCTTCAACTTTGGTTAGGGCCTACTAACGGTGTCTGCCCCTCCCTGGTGTTTGTCCTTAACTGTATAAAGCTGAGCTTCAACCTTCTGGCTCTCTTTAAGTGCTGTTTTTTTAAAATTGGTGGTTAGGGCCTACTAACGGTGTCTGCCCCTCCCTGGTGTTTGTCCTTAACTGTATAAAGCTGAGCTTCAACCTTCTGGCTCTCTTTAAGTGCTGTTTTTTTAAAAATTGGTGGTTAGGGCCTACTAACGGTGTCTGCCCCTCCCTGGTGTTTGTCCTCAACTGTATAAAGCTGAGCTTCAACCTTCTGGCTTTCGAACTATAGTAGCAGATATTACACTGCATTTGGCCTTCAACTTTGGTTAGGGCCTACTAACGGTGTCTGCCCCTCCCTGGTGTTTGTCCTTAACTGTATAAAGCTGAGCTTCAACCTTCTGGCTCTCTTTAAGTGCTGTTTTTTTTTAAATTGGTGGTTAGGGCCTACTAACGGTGTCTGCCCCTCCCTGGTGTTTGTCCTCAACTGTATAAAGCTGAGCTTCAACCTTCTGGCTTTCGGCCTATAGTATCAGATATTAAACTGCATTTGGCCTTCAAATTTGGTTATGGCCTACTAACGGTGTCTGCCCCTCCCTGGTGTTTGTCCTCAACTGTATATAGCTGAGTTTCAACCTTCTGGCTCTCATTAAGTGCTGTTTTTTTAAAAAATTGGTGGTTAGGGCCTACTAACGGTGTCTGCCCCTCCCTGGTGTTTGTCCTCAACTGTATAAAGCTGAGCTTCAACCTTCTGGCTCTCACTAAGTGCTGTTTTTTAAAAAAGTGTTGGTTAGGGCCTACTAACGGTGTCTGCCCCTCCCTGGTGTTTGTCCTCAACTGTATAAAGCTGAGCTTCAACCTTCTGGCTTTCGGCCTATAGTAGCAGATATTAAACTGCATTTGGCCTTCAACTTTGGTTAGGGCCTACTAACGGTGTCTGCCCCTCCCTGGTGTTTGTCCTCAACTGTATAAAGCTGAGCTTCAACCTTCTGGCTCTCATTAAGTGCTGTTTTTTTAAAAATTGGTGGTTAGGGCCTACTAACGGTGTCTGCCCCTCCCTGGTGTTTGTCCTCAATGGTATAAAGCTGAGCTTCAACCTTCTGGCTCTCATTAAGTGCTGTTTTTTTAAAAATTGGTGGTTAGGGCCTACTAACGGTGTCTGCCCCTCCCTGGTGTTTGTCCTCAACTGTATAAAGCTGAGCTTCAACCTTCTGGCTCTCATTAAGTGCTGTTTTTTTAAAAATTGGTGGTTAGGGCCTACTAACGGTGTCTGCCCCTCCCTGGTGTTTGTCCTCAACTGTATAAAGCTGAGCTTCAAACTTCTGGCTTTTGGCCTATAGCATCAGATATTAAACTGCATTTGGCCTTCAACTTTGGTTAGGGCCTACTAACGGTGTCTGCCCCTCCCTGGTGTTTGTCCTCAACTGTATAAAGCTGAGATTCAACCTTCTGGCTTTCGGCCTATAGTATCAGATGTTAAACTGCATTTGGCCTTCAACTTTGGTTAGGGCCTACTAACGGTGTCTGCCCATCCCTGGTGTTTTTCCTCAACTGTATAAAGCTGAGCTTCAACCTTCTGGCTCTCATTAAGTGCTGTTTTTTTAAAAATTGGTGGTTAGGGCCTACTAACGGTGTCTGCCCCTCCCTGGTGTTTGTCCTCAACTGTATAAAGCTGAGCTTCAACCTTCTGGCTTTCTGACTATAGTAGCAGATATTAAACTGCATTTGGCCTTCAACTTTGGTTAGGGCCTACTAACGGTGTCTGCCCCTCCCTTGTGTTTGTCCTTAACTGTATAAAGCTGAGCTTCAACCTTCTGGCTCTCTTTAAGTGCTGTTTTTTTTAAAATTGGTGGTTAGGGCCTACTAACGGTGTCTGCCCCTCCCTGGTGTTTGTCCTCAACTGTATAAAGCTGAGCTTCAACTTTCTGGATTTCGGCCTATAGTATCAGATATTAAACTGCATTTGGCCTTCAACTTTGGTTAGGGCCTACTAACGGTGTCTGCCCCTCCCTGGTGTTTGTCCTCAACTGTATAAAGCTGAGCTTCAACCTTCTGGCTCTCTTTAAGTGCTGTTTTTTTTAAAATTGGTGGTTAGGGCCTACTAACGGTGTCTGCCCCTCCCTGGTGTTTGTCCTCAACTGTATAAAGCTGAGATCCAACCTTCTGGCTTTCTGCCTATAGAAGCAGATATTAAACTGCATTTGGCCTTCAACTTTGGTTAGGGCCTACTAACGGTGTCTGCCCCTCCCTTGTGTTTGTCCTTAACTGTATAAAGCTGAGCTTCAACCTTCTGGCTCTCTTTAAGTGCTGTTTTTTTTAAAATTGGTGGTTAGGGCCTACTAACGGTGTCTGCCCCTCCCTGGTGTTTGTCCTCAACTGTATAAAGCTGAGCTTCAACTTTCTGGATTTCGGCCTATAGTATCAGATATTAAACTGCATTTGGCCTTCAACTTTGGTTAGGGCCTACTAACGGTGTCTGCCCCTCCCTGGTGTTTGTCCTCAACTGTATAAAGCTGAGCTTCAACCTTCTGGCTCTCATTAAGTGCTGTTTTTTTAAAAATTGGTGGTTAGGGCCTACTAACGGTGTCTGCCCCTCCCTGGTGTTTTTCCTCAACTGTATAAAGCTGAGCTTCAACCTTCTGGCTCTCTTTAAGTGCTGTTTTTTTAAAATTGGTGGTTAGGGCCTACTAACGCTGTCTGCCCCTCCCTGGTGTTTGTCCTTAACTGTATAAAGCTGAGCTTCAACCTTCTGGCTCTCTTTAAGTGCTGTTTTTTTAAAAATTGGTGGTTAGGGCCTACTAACGGTGTCTGCCCCTCCCTGGTGTTTGTCCTCAACTGTATAAAGCTGAGCTTCATCCTTCTGGCTTTCGGCCTATAGTATCAGATATTAAACTGCATTTGGCCTTCAACTTTGGTTAGGGCCTACTAACGGTGTCTGCCCCTCCCTGGTGTTTGTCCTCAACTGTATATAGCTGAGCTTCAACCTTCTGGCTCTCATTAAGTGCTGTTTTTTTTTTTAAATTGGTGGTTAGGGCCTACTAACGGTATCTGCCCCTCCCTGGTGTTTGTCCTCAACTGTATAAAGCTGAGCTTCAACCTTCTGGCTCTCATTAAGTGCTGTTTTTTTAAAAATTGGTGGTTAGGGCCTACTAACGGTGTCTGCCCCTCCCTGGTGTTTGTCCTCAACTGTATAAAGCTGAGCTTCAACCTTCTGGCTTTCGAACTATAGTAGCAGATATTACACTGCATTTGGCCTTCAACTTTGGTTAGGGCCTACTAACGGTGTCTGCCCCTCCCTGGTGTTTGTCCTTAACTGTATAAAGCTGAGCTTCAACCTTCTGGCTCTCTTTAAGTGCTGTTTTTTTTTAAATTGGTGGTTAGGGCCTACTAACGGTGTCTGCCCCTCCCTGGTGTTTGTCCTCAACTGTATAAAGCTGAGCTTCAACCTTCTGGCTTTCGGCCTATAGTATCAGATATTAAACTGCATTTGGCCTTCAAATTTGGTTATGGCCTACTAACGGTGTCTGCCCCTCCCTGGTGTTTGTCCTCAACTGTATATAGCTGAGTTTCAACCTTCTGGCTCTCATTAAGTGCTGTTTTTTTAAAAAATTGGTGGTTAGGGCCTACTAACGGTGTCTGCCCCTCCCTGGTGTTTGTCCTCAACTGTATAAAGCTGAGCTTCAACCTTCTGGCTCTCACTAAGTGCTGTTTTTTAAAAAAGTGTTGGTTAGGGCCTACTAACGGTGTCTGCCCCTCCCTGGTGTTTGTCCTCAACTGTATAAAGCTGAGCTTCAACCTTCTGGCTTTCGGCCTATAGTAGCAGATATTAAACTGCATTTGGCCTTCAACTTTGGTTAGGGCCTACTAACGGTGTCTGCCCCTCCCTGGTGTTTGTCCTCAACTGTATAAAGCTGAGCTTCAACCTTCTGGCTCTCATTAAGTGCTGTTTTTTTAAAAATTGGTGGTTAGGGCCTACTAACGGTGTCTGCCCCTCCCTGGTGTTTGTCCTCAATGGTATAAAGCTGAGCTTCAACCTTCTGGCTCTCATTAAGTGCTGTTTTTTTAAAAATTGGTGGTTAGGGCCTACTAACGGTGTCTGCCCCTCCCTGGTGTTTGTCCTCAACTGTATAAAGCTGAGCTTCAACCTTCTGGCTCTCATTAAGTGCTGTTTTTTTAAAAATTGGTGGTTAGGGCCTACTAACGGTGTCTGCCCCTCCCTGGTGTTTGTCCTCAACTGTATAAAGCTGAGCTTCAAACTTCTGGCTTTTGGCCTATAGCATCAGATATTAAACTGCATTTGGCCTTCAACTTTGGTTAGGGCCTACTAACGGTGTCTGCCCCTCCCTGGTGTTTGTCCTCAACTGTATAAAGCTGAGATTCAACCTTCTGGCTTTCGGCCTATAGTATCAGATGTTAAACTGCATTTGGCCTTCAACTTTGGTTAGGGCCTACTAACGGTGTCTGCCCATCCCTGGTGTTTGTCCTTAACTGTATAAAGCTGAGCTTCAACCTTCTGGCTCTCTTTAAGTGCTGTTTTTTTTAAAATTGGTGGTTAGGGCCTACTAACGGTGTCTGCCCCTCCCTGGTGTTTGTCCTCAACTGTATAAAGCTGAGCTTCAACTTTCTGGATTTCGGCCTATAGTATCAGATATTAAACTGCATTTGGCCTTCAACTTTGGTTAGGGCCTACTAACGGTGTCTGCCCCTCCCTGGTGTTTGTCCTCAACTGTATAAAGCTGAGCTTCAACCTTCTGGCTCTCTTTAAGTGCTGTTTTTTTTAAAATTGGTGGTTAGGGCCTACTAACGGTGTCTGCCCCTCCCTGGTGTTTGTCCTCAACTGTATAAAGCTGAGCTTCAACCTTCTGGCTTTCTGCCTATAGTAGCAGATATTAAACTGCATTTGGCCTTCAACTTTGGTTAGGGCCTACTAACGGTGTCTGCCCCTCCCTTGTGTTTGTCCTTAACTGTATAAAGCTGAGCTTCAACCTTCTGGCTCTCTTTAAGTGCTGTTTTTTTTAAAATTGGTGGTTAGGGCCTACTAACGGTGTCTGCCCCTCCCTGGTGTTTGTCCTCAACTGTATAAAGCTGAGCTTCAACTTTCTGGATTTCGGCCTATAGTATCAGATATTAAACTGCATTTGGCCTTCAACTTTGGTTAGGGCCTACTAACGGTGTCTGCCCCTCCCTGGTGTTTGTCCTCAACTGTATAAAGCTGAGCTTCAACCTTCTGGCTCTCATTAAGTGCTGTTTTTTTAAAAATTGGTGGTTAGGGCCTACTAACGGTGTCTGCCCCTCCCTGGTGTTTTTCCTCAACTGTATAAAGCTGAGCTTCAACCTTCTGGCTCTCTTTAAGTGCTGTTTTTTTAAAATTGGTGGTTAGGGCCTACTAACGGTGTCTGCCCCTCCCTGGTGTTTGTCCTTAACTGTATAAAGCTGAGCTTCAACCTTCTGGCTCTCTTTAAGTGCTGTTTTTTTAAAAATTGGTGGTTAGGGCCTACTAACGGTGTCTGCCCCTCCCTGGTGTTTGTCCTCAACTGTATAAAGCTGAGCTTCATCCTTCTGGCTTTCGGCCTATAGTATCAGATATTAAACTGCATTTGGCCTTCAACTTTGGTTAGGGCCTACTAACGGTGTCTGCCCCTCCCTGGTGTTTGTCCTCAACTGTATATAGCTGAGCTTCAACCTTCTGGCTCTCATTAAGTGCTGTTTTTTTTTTTAAATTGGTGGTTAGGGCCTACTAACGGTGTCTGCCCCTCCCTGGTGTTTGTCCTCAACTGTATAAAGCTGAGCTTCAACCTTCTGGCTCTCATTAAGTGCTGTTTTTTTAAAAATTGGTGGTTAGGGCCTACTAACGGTGTCTGCCCCTCCCTGGTGTTTGTCCTCAACTGTATAAAGCTGAGCTTCAACCTTCTGGCTTTCGAACTATAGTAGCAGATATTACACTGCATTTGGCCTTCAACTTTGGTTAGGGCCTACTAACGGTGTCTGCCCCTCCCTGGTGTTTGTCCTTAACTGTATAAAGCTGAGCTTCAACCTTCTGGCTCTCTTTAAGTGCTGTTTTTTTTTAAATTGGTGGTTAGGGCCTACTAACGGTGTCTGCCCCTCCCTGGTGTTTGTCCTCAACTGTATAAAGCTGAGCTTCAACCTTCTGGCTTTCGGCCTATAGTATCAGATATTAAACTGCATTTGGCCTTCAAATTTGGTTATGGCCTACTAACGGTGTCTGCCCCTCCCTGGTGTTTGTCCTCAACTGTATATAGCTGAGTTTCAACCTTCTGGCTCTCATTAAGTGCTGTTTTTTTAAAAAATTGGTGGTTAGGGCCTACTAACGGTGTCTGCCCCTCCCTGGTGTTTGTCCTCAACTGTATAAAGCTGAGCTTCAACCTTCTGGCTCTCACTAAGTGCTGTTTTTTAAAAAAGTGTTGGTTAGGGCCTACTAACGGTGTCTGCCCCTCCCTGGTGTTTGTCCTCAACTGTATAAAGCTGAGCTTCAACCTTCTGGCTTTCGGCCTATAGTAGCAGATATTAAACTGCATTTGGCCTTCAACTTTGGTTAGGGCCTACTAACGGTGTCTGCCCCTCCCTGGTGTTTGTCCTCAACTGTATAAAGCTGAGCTTCAACCTTCTGGCTCTCATTAAGTGCTGTTTTTTTAAAAATTGGTGGTTAGGGCCTACTAACGGTGTCTGCCCCTCCCTGGTGTTTGTCCTCAATGGTATAAAGCTGAGCTTCAACCTTCTGGCTCTCATTAAGTGCTGTTTTTTTAAAAATTGGTGGTTAGGGCCTACTAACGGTGTCTGCCCCTCCCTGGTGTTTGTCCTCAACTGTATAAAGCTGAGCTTCAACCTTCTGGCTCTCATTAAGTGCTGTTTTTTTAAAAATTGGTGGTTAGGGCCTACTAACGGTGTCTGCCCCTCCCTGGTGTTTGTCCTCAACTGTATAAAGCTGAGCTTCAAACTTCTGGCTTTTGGCCTATAGCATCAGATATTAAACTGCATTTGGCCTTCAACTTTGGTTAGGGCCTACTAACGGTGTCTGCCCCTCCCTGGTGTTTGTCCTCAACTGTATAAAGCTGAGATTCAACCTTCTGGCTTTCGGCCTATAGTATCAGATGTTAAACTGCATTTGGCCTTCAACTTTGGTTAGGGCCTACTAACGGTGTCTGCCCATCCCTGGTGTTTTTCCTCAACTGTATAAAGCTGAGCTTCAACCTTCTGGCTCTCATTAAGTGCTGTTTTTTTAAAAATTGGTGGTTAGGGCCTACTAACGGTGTCTGCCCCTCCCTGGTGTTTGTCCTCAACTGTATAAAGCTGAGCTTCAACCTTCTGGCTTTCTGCCTATAGTAGCAGATATTAAACTGCATTTGGCCTTCAACTTTGGTTAGGGCCTACTAACGGTGTCTGCCCCTCCCTTGTGTTTGTCCTTAACTGTATAAAGCTGAGCTTCAACCTTCTGGCTCTCTTTAAGTGCTGTTTTTTTTTAAATTGGTGGTTAGGGCCTACTAACGGTGTCTGCCCCTCCCTGGTGTTTGTCCTCAACTGTATAAAGCTGAGCTTCAACTTTCTGGATTTCGGCCTATAGTATCAGATATTAAACTGCATTTGGCCTTCAACTTTGGTTAGGGCCTACTAACGGTGTCTGCCCCTCCCTGGTGTTTGTCCTCAACTGTATAAAGCTGAGCTTCAACCTTCTGGCTCTCATTAAGTGCTGTTTTTTTAAAAATTGGTGGTTAGGGCCTACTAACGGTGTCTGCCCCTCCCTGGTGTTTGTCCTCAACTGTATAAAGCTGAGCTTCAACCTTCTGGCTCTCATTAAGTGCTGTTTTTTTAAAAATTGGTGGTTAGGGCCTACTAACGGTGTCTGCCCCTCCCTGGTGTTTGTCCTCAACTGTATAAAGCTGAGCTTCAACCTTCTGGCTCTCACTAAGTGCTGTTTTTTAAAAAATTGGTGGTTAGGGCCTACTAATGGTGTCTGCCCCTCCCTGGTGTTTGTCCTCAACTGTATAAAGCTGAGCTTCAACCTTCTGGCTTTCTGCCTATAGTAGCAGATATTAAACTGCATTTGGCCTTCAACTTTGGTTAGGGCCTACTAACAGTGTCTGCCCCTCCCTGGTGTTTGTCCTTAACTGTATAAAGCTGAGCTTCAACCTTCTGGCTCTCTTTAAGTGCTGTTTTTTTTTAAAATTGGTGGTTAGGGCCTACTAACGGTGTCTGCCCCTCCCTGGTGTTTGTCCTCAACTGTATAAAGCTGAGCTTCAACCTTCTGGCTTTCGGCCTATAGTATCAGATATTAAACTGCATTTGGCCTTCAAATTTGGTTATGGCCTACTAACGGTGTCTGCCCCTCCCTGGTGTTTGTCCTCAACTGTATATAGCTGAGTTTCAACCTTCTGGCTCTCATTAAATGCTGTTTTTTTAAAAATTGGTGGTTAGGGCCTACTAACGGTGTCTGCCCCTCCCTGGTGTTCTCCTCAACTGTATAAAGCTGAGCTTCAACCTTCTGGCTTTCGGCCTATAGTATCAGATATTAAACTGCATTTGGCCTTCAACTTTGGTTAGGGCCTACTAACGGTGTCTGCCCCTCCCTGGTGTTTGTCCTCAACTGTATAAAGCGGAGCTTCAACCTTCTGGCTCTCATTAAGTGCTGTTTTTAAAAAAATTGGTGGTTAGGGCCCACTAACGGTGTCTGCCCCTCCCTGGTGTTTGTCCTCAACTGTATAAAGCTGAGCTTCAACCTTCTGGCTCTCATTAAGTGCTGTTTTTTTTTAAATTGGTGGTTAGGGCCTACTAACGGTGTCTGCCCCTCCCTGGTGTTTGTCCTCAACTGTATAAAGCTGAGCTTCAACCTTCTGGCTTTCGGCCTATAGTATCAGATATTAAACTGCATTTGGCCTTCAACTTTGGTTAGGGCCTACTAATGGTGTCTGCCCCTCCCTGGTGTTTGTCCTCAACTGTATATAGCTGAGCTTCAACCTTCTGGCTCTCACTAAGTGCTGTTTTTTAAAAAATTGTTGGTTAGGGCCTACTAACGGTGTCTGCCCCTCCCTGGTGTTTGTCCTCAACTGTATAAAGCTGAGCTTCAACCTTCTGGCTTTCGAACTATAGTAGCAGATATTAAACTGCATTTGGCCTTCAACTTTGGTTAGGGCCTACTAACGGTGTCTGCCCCTCCCTGGTGTTTGTCCTCAACTGTATATAGCTGAGCTTCAACCTTCTGGCTCTCATTAAGTGCTGTTTTTTTTTAAATTGGTGGTTAGGGCCTACTAACGGTGTCTGCCCCTCCCTGGTGTTTGTCCTCAACTGTATAAAGCTGAGCTTCAACCTTCTGGCTCTCATTAAGTGCTGTTTTTTTAAAAATTGGTGGTTAGGGCCTACTAACGGTGTCTGCCCCTCCCTGGTGTTTGTCCTCAACTGTATAAAGCTGAGCTTCAACCTTCTGGCTTTCTGCCTATAGTAGCAGATATTAAACTGCATTTGGCCTTCAACTTTGGTTAGGGCCTACTAACGGTGTCTGCCCCTCCCTGGTGTTTGTCCTTAACTGTATAAAGCTGAGCTTCAACCTTCTGGCTCTCTTTAAGTGCTGTTTTTTTTAAAATTGGTGGTTAGGGCCTACTAACGGTGTCTGCCCCTCCCTGGTGTTTGTCCTTAACTGTATAAAGCTGAGCTTCAACCTTCTGGCTCTCTTTAAGTGCTGTTTTTTAAAAAATTGGTGGTTAGGGCCTACTAACGGTGTCTGCCCCTCCCTGGTGTTTGTCCTCAACTGTATAAAGCTGAGCTTCAACCTTCTGGCTTTCGGCCTATAGTATCAGATATTAAACTGCATTTGGCCTTCAACTTTGGTTAGGGCCTACTAACGGTGTCTGCCCCTCCCTGGTGTTTGTCCTCAACTGTATATAGCTGAGCTTCAACCTTCTGGCTCTCATTAAGTGCTGTTTTTTTTTTTAAATTGGTGGTTAGGGCCTACTAACGGTGTCTGCCCCTCCCTGGTGTTTGTCCTCAACTGTATAAAGCTGAGCTTCAACCTTCTGGCTCTCATTAAGTGCTGTTTTTTTAAAAATTGGTGGTTAGGGCCTACTAACGGTGTCTGCCCCTCCCTGGTGTTTGTCCTCAACTGTATAAAGCTGAGCTTCACCCTTCTGGCTTTCGAACTATAGTAGCAGATATTAAACTGCATTTGGCCTTCAACTTTGGTTAGGGCCTACTAACGGTGTCTGCCCCTCCCTGGTGTTTGTCCTCAATGGTATAAAGCTGAGCTTCAACCTTCTGGCTCTCATTAAGTGCTGTTTTTTAAAAAATTGGTGGTTAGGGCCTACTAACGGTGTCTGCCCCTCCCTGGTGTTTGTCCTCAACTGTATAAAGCTGAGCTTCAACCTTCTGGCTCTCATTAAGTGCTGTTTTTTAAAAAATTGGTGGTTAGGGCCTACTAACGGTGTCTGCCCCTCCCTGGTGTTTGTCCTCAACTGTATAAAGCTGAGCTTCAAACTTCTGGCTTTTGGCCTATAGCATCAGATATTAAACTGCATTTGGCCTTCAACTTTGGTTAGGGCCTACTAACGGTGTCTGCCCCTCCCTGGTGTTTGTCCTCAACTGTATAAAGCTGAGATTCAACCTTCTGGCTTTCGGCCTATAGTATCAGATGTTAAACTGCATTTGGCCTTCAACTTTGGTTAGGGCCTACTAACGGTGTCTGCCCATCCCTGGTGTTTTTCCTCAACTGTATAAAGCTGAGCTTCAACCTTCTGGCTCTCATTAAGTGCTGTTTTTTTTTTAAAAATGGTGGTTAGGGCCTACTAACGGTGTCTGCCCCTCCCTGGTGTTCTCCTCAACTGTATAAAGCTGAGCTTCAACCTTCTGGCTTTCGGCCTATAGTATCAGATATTAAACTGCATTTGGCCTTCAACTTTGGTTAGGGCCTACTAACGGTGTCTGCCCCTCCCTGGTGTTTGTCCTCAACTGTATAAAGCTGAGCTTCAACCTTCTGGCTCTCATTAAGTGCTGTTTTTTTAAAAATTGGTGGTTAGGGCCTACTAACGGTGTCTGCCCCTCCCTGGTGTTTGTCCTCAACTGTATAAAGCTGAGCTTCAACCTTCTGGCTTTCTGCCTATAGTAGCAGATATTAAACTGCATTTGGCCTTCAACTTTGGTTAGGGCCTACTAACGGTGTCTGCCCCTCCCTGGTGTTTGTCCTTAACTGTATAAAGCTGAGCTTCAACCTTCTGGCTCTCTTTAAGTGCTGTTTTTTTTAAAATTGGTGGTTAGGGCCTACTAACGGTGTCTGCCCCTCCCTGGTGTTTGTCCTTAACTGTATAAAGCTGAGCTTCAACCTTCTGGCTCTCTTTAAGTGCTGTTTTTTTAAAAATTGGTGGTTAGGGCCTACTAACGGTGTCTGCCCCTCCCTGGTGTTTGTCCTCAACTGTATAAAGCTGAGCTTCAACCTTCTGGCTTTCGGCCTATAATATCAGATATTAAACTGCATTTGGCCTTCAACTTTGGTTAGGGCCTACTAACGGTGTCTGCCCCTCCCTGGTGTTTGTCCTCAACTATATATAGATGAGCTTCAACCTTCTGGCTCTCATTAAGTGCTGTTCTTTTTTTAAATTGGTGGTTAGGGCCTACTAACGGTGTCTGCCCCTCCCTGGTGTTTGTCCTCAACTGTATAAAGCTGAGCTTCAACCTTCTGGCTCTCATTAAGTGCTGTTTTTTTAAAAATTGGTGGTTAGGGCCTACTAACGGTGTCTGCCCCTCCCTGGTGTTTGTCCTCAACTGTATAAAGCTGAGCTTCAACCTTCTGGCTTTCGAACTATAGTATCAGATATTAAACTGCATTTGGCCTTCAACTTTGGTTAGGGCCTACTAACGGTGTCTGCCCCTCCCTGGTGTTTGTCCTCAACTGTATAAAGCTGAGCTTCAACCTTCTGGCTCTCTTTAAGTGCTGTTTTTTTTTAAATTGGTGGTTAGGGCCTACTAACGGTGTCTGCCCCTCCCTGGTGTTTGTCCTCAACTGTATAAAGCTGAGCTTCAACCTTCTGGCTCTCACTAAGTGCTGTTTTTAAAAAAAGTGTTGGTTAGGGCCTACTAACGGTGTCTGCCCCTCCCTGGTGTTTGTCCTCAACTGTATAAAGCTGAGCTTCAACATTCTGGCTTTCGGCCTATAGTAGCAGATATTAAACTGCATTTGGCCTTCAACTTTGGTTAGGGCCTACTAACGGTGTCTGCCCCTCCCTGGTGTTTGTCCTCAACTGTATAAAGCTGAGCTTCAACCTTCTGGCTCTCATTAAGTGCTGTTTTTTTAAAAATTGGTGGTTAGGGCCTACTAACGGTGTCTGCCCCTCCCTGGTGTTTGTCCTCAACTGTATAAAGCTGAGCTTCAACTTTCTGGCTTTCGGCCTATAGTATCAGATATTAAACTGCATTTGGCCTTCAACTTTGGTTAGGGCCTACTAACGGTGTCTGCCCCTCCCTGGTGTTTTTCCTCAACTGTATAAAGCTGAGCTTCAACCTTCTGGCTCTCATTAAGTGCTGTTTTTTAAAAAAATGGTGGTTAGGGCCTACTAACGGTGTCTGCCCCTCCCTGGTGTTTGTCCTCAACTGTATAAAGCTGAGCTTCAACCTTCTGGCTCTCATTAAGTGCTGTTTTTTAAAAAATTGGTGGTTAGGGCCTACTAACGGTGTCTGCCCCTGCCTGGTGTTTGTCCTCAACTGTATAAAGCTGAGCTTCAACCTTCTGGCTCTCATTAAGTGCTGTTTTTTAAAAAATTGGTGGTTAGGGCCTACTAACGGTGTCTGCCCCTCCCTGGTGTTTGTCCTCAACTGTATAAAGCTGAGCTTCAACCTTCTGGCTTTCGGCCTATAGTAGCAGATATTAAACTGCATTTGGCCTTCAACTTTGGTTAGGGCCTAATAACGGTGTCTGCCCCTCCCTGGTGTTTGTCCTCAACTGTATAAAGCTGAGCTTCAATCTTCTGGCTCTCATTAAGTGCTGTTTTTTTAAAAATTGGTGGTTAGGGCCTACTAATGGTGTCTGCCCCTCCCTGGTGTTTGTCCTCAACTGTATAAAGCTGAGCTTCAACCTTCTGGCTTTCGGCCTATAGTAGCAGATATTAAACTGCATTTGGCCTTCAACTTTGGTTAGGGCCTACTAACGGTGTCTGCCCCTCCCTGGTGTTTGTCCTTAACTGTATAAAGCTGAGCTTCAACCTTCTGGCTCTCTTTAAGTGCTGTTTTTTTAAAAATTGGTGGTTAGGGCCTACTAACGGTGTCTGCCCCTCCCTGGTGTTTGTCCTCAACTGTATAAAGCTGAGCTTCAACCTTCTGGCTTTCGGCCTATAGTATCAGATATTAAACTGCATTTGGCCTTCAACTTTGGTTAGGGCCTACTAATGGTGTCTGCCCCTCCCTGGTGTTTGTCCTCAACTGTATATAGCTGAGCTTCAACCTTCTGGCTCTCACTAAGTGCTGTTTTTTAAAAAATTGTTGGTTAGGGCCTACTAACGGTGTCTGCCCCACCCTGGTGTTTGTCCTCAACTGTATAAAGCTGAGCTTCAACCTTCTGGCTTTCGAACTATAGTAGCAGATATTAAACTGCATTTGGCCTTCAACTTTGCTTAGGGCCTACTAACGGTGTCTGCCCCTCCCTGGTGTTTGTCCTCAACTGTATATAGCTGAGCTTCAACCTTCTGGCTCTCATTAAGTGCTGTTTTTTTTTAAATTGGTGGTTAGGGCCTACTAACGGTGTCTGCCCCTCCCTGGTGTTTGTCCTCAACTGTATAAAGCTGAGCTTCAACCTTCTGGCTCTCATTAAGTGCTGTTTTTTTAAAAATTGGTGGTTAGGGCCTACTAACGGTGTCTGCCCCTCCCTGGTGTTTGTCCTCAACTGTATAAAGCTGAGCTTCAACCTTCTGGCTTTCTGCCTATAGTAGCAGATATTAAACTGCATTTGGCCTTCAACTTTGGTTAGGGCCTACTAACGGTGTCTGCCCCTCCCTGGTGTTTGTCCTTAACTGTATAAAGCTGAGCTTCAACCTTCTGGCTCTCTTTAAGTGCTGTTTTTTTAAAATTGGTGGTTAGGGCCTACTAACGGTGTCTGCCCCTCCCTGGTGTTTGTCCTTAACTGTATAAAGCTGAGCTTCAACCTTCTGGCTCTCTTTAAGTGCTGTTTTTTTAAAAATTGGTGGTTAGGGCCTACTAACGGTGTCTGCCCCTCCCTGGTGTTTGTCCTCAACTGTATAAAGCTGAGCTTCATCCTTCTGGCTTTCGGCCTATAGTATCAGATATTAAACTGCATTTGGCCTTCAACTTTGGTTAGGGCCTACTAACGGTGTCTGCCCCTCCCTGGTGTTTGTCCTCAACTGTATATAGCTGAGCTTCAACCTTCTGGCTCTCATTAAGTGCTGTTTTTTTTTTTAAATTGGTGGTTAGGGCCTACTAACGGTGTCTGCCCCTCCCTGGTGTTTGTCCTCAACTGTATAAAGCTGAGCTTCAACCTTCTGGCTCTCATTAAGTGCTGTTTTTTTAAAAATTGGTGGTTAGGGCCTACTAACGGTGTCTGCCCCTCCCTGGTGTTTGTCCTCAACTGTATAAAGCTGAGCTTCAACCTTCTGGCTTTCGAACTATAGTAGCAGATATTACACTGCATTTGGCCTTCAACTTTGGTTAGGGCCTACTAACGGTGTCTGCCCCTCCCTGGTGTTTGTCCTTAACTGTATAAAGCTGAGCTTCAACCTTCTGGCTCTCTTTAAGTGCTGTTTTTTTTTAAATTGGTGGTTAGGGCCTACTAACGGTGTCTGCCCCTCCCTGGTGTTTGTCCTCAACTGTATAAAGCTGAGCTTCAACCTTCTGGCTTTCGGCCTATAGTATCAGATATTAAACTGCATTTGGCCTTCAAATTTGGTTATGGCCTACTAACGGTGTCTGCCCCTCCCTGGTGTTTGTCCTCAACTGTATATAGCTGAGTTTCAACCTTCTGGCTCTCATTAAGTGCTGTTTTTTTAAAAAATTGGTGGTTAGGGCCTACTAACGGTGTCTGCCCCTCCCTGGTGTTTGTCCTCAACTGTATAAAGCTGAGCTTCAACCTTCTGGCTCTCACTAAGTGCTGTTTTTTAAAAAAGTGTTGGTTAGGGCCTACTAACGGTGTCTGCCCCTCCCTGGTGTTTGTCCTCAACTGTATAAAGCTGAGCTTCAACCTTCTGGCTTTCGGCCTATAGTAGCAGATATTAAACTGCATTTGGCCTTCAACTTTGGTTAGGGCCTACTAACGGTGTCTGCCCCTCCCTGGTGTTTGTCCTCAACTGTATAAAGCTGAGCTTCAACCTTCTGGCTCTCATTAAGTGCTGTTTTTTTAAAAATTGGTGGTTAGGGCCTACTAACGGTGTCTGCCCCTCCCTGGTGTTTGTCCTCAACTGTATAAAGCTGAGCTTCAACCTTCTGGCTCTCATTAAGTGCTGTTTTTTTAAAAATTGGTGGTTAGGGCCTACTAACGGTGTCTGCCCCTCCCTGGTGTTTGTCCTCAATGGTATAAAGCTGAGCTTCAACCTTCTGGCTCTCATTAAGTGCTGTTTTTTTAAAAATTGGTGGTTAGGGCCTACTAACGGTGTCTGCCCCTCCCTGGTGTTTGTCCTCAACTGTATAAAGCTGAGCTTCAACCTTCTGGCTCTCATTAAGTGCTGTTTTTTTAAAAATTGGTGGTTAGGGCCTACTAACGGTGTCTGCCCCTCCCTGGTGTTTGTCCTCAACTGTATAAAGCTGAGCTTCAAACTTCTGGCTTTTGGCCTATAGCATCAGATATTAAACTGCATTTGGCCTTCAACTTTGGTTAGGGCCTACTAACGGTGTCTGCCCCTCCCTGGTGTTTGTCCTCAACTGTATAAAGCTGAGATTCAACCTTCTGGCTTTCGGCCTATAGTATCAGATGTTAAACTGCATTTGGCCTTCAACTTTGGTTAGGGCCTACTAACGGTGTCTGCCCATCCCTGGTGTTTTTCCTCAACTGTATAAAGCTGAGCTTCAACCTTCTGGCTCTCATTAAGTGCTGTTTTTTTAAAAATTGGTGGTTAGGGCCTACTAACGGTGTCTGCCCCTCCCTGGTGTTTGTCCTCAACTGTATAAAGCTGAGCTTCAACCTTCTGGCTTTCTGCCTATAGTAGCAGATATTAAACTGCATTTGGCCTTCAACTTTGGTTAGGGCCTACTAACGGTGTCTGCCCCTCCCTTGTGTTTGTCCTTAACTGTATAAAGCTGAGCTTCAACCTTCTGGCTCTCTTTAAGTGCTGTTTTTTTTAAAATTGGTGGTTAGGGCCTACTTACGGTGTCTGCCCCTCCCTGGTGTTTGTCCTCAACTGTATAAAGCTGAGCTTCAACCTTCTGGCTTTCGGCCTATAGTGTCAGATATTAAACTGCATTTGGCCTTCAACTTTGGTTAGGGCCTACTAACGGTGTCTGCCCCTCCCTGGTGTTTGTCCTCAACTATATATAGATGAGCTTCAACCTTCTGGCTCTCATTAAGTGCTGTTTTTTTTTTAAATTGGTGGTTAGGGCCTACTAACGGTGTCTGCCCCTCCCTGGTGTTTGTCCTCAACTGTATAAAGCTGAGCTTCAACCTTCTGGCTTTCGAACTATAGTATCAGATATTAAACTGCATTTGGCCTTCAACTTTGGTTAGGGCCTACTAACGGTGTCTGCCCCTCCCTGGTGTTTGTCCTCAACTGTATAAAGCTGAGCTTCAACCTTCTGGCTCTCTTTAAGTGCTGTTTTTTTTTAAATTGGTGGTTAGGGCCTACTAACGGTGTCTGCCCCTCCCTGGTGTTTGTCCTCAACTGTATAAAGCTGAGCTTCAACCTTCTGGCTTTCGGCCTATAGTATCAGATATTAAACTGCATTTGGCCTTCAAATTTGGTTATGGCCTACTAACGGTGTCTGCCCCTCCCTGGTGTTTGTCCTCAACTGTATATAGCTGAGTTTCAACCTTCTGGCTCTCATTAAGTGCTGTTTTTTTAAAAATTGGTGGTTAGGGCCTACTAACGGTGTCTGCCCCTCTCTAGTGTTTGTCCTCAACTGTATAAAGCTGAGCTTCAACCTTCTGGCTCTCACTAAGTGCTGTTTTTTAAAAAAGTGTTGGTTAGGGCCTACTAACGGTGTCTGCCCCTCCCTGGTGTTTGTCCTCAACTGTATAAAGCTGAGCTTCAACCTTCTATCTTTCGGCCTATAGTATCAGATATTAAACTGCATTTGGCTTTCAACTTTGGTTAGGGCCTACTAACGGTGTCTGCCCCTCCCTGGTGTTTGTCCTCAACTGTATAAAGCTGAGCTTCAACCTTCTGGCTCTCATTAAGTGCTGTTTTTTTAAAAATTGGTGGTTAGGGCCTACTAACGGTGTCTGCCCCTCCCTGGTGTTTGTCCTCAACTGTATAAAGCTGAGCTTCAAACTTCTGGCTTTTGGCCTATAGCATCAGATATTAAACTGCATTTGGCCTTCAACTTTGGTTAGGGCCTACTAACGGTGTCTGCCCCTCCCTGGTGTTTGTCCTCAACTGTATAAAGCTGAGATTCAACCTTCTGGCTTTCGGCCTATAGTATCAGATGTTAAACTGCATTTGGCCTTCAACTTTGGTTAGGGCCTACTAACGGTGTCTGCCCATCCCTGGTGTTTTTCCTCAACTGTATAAAGCTGAGCTTCAACCTTCTGGCTCTCATTAAGTGCTGTTTTTTTAAAAAATGGTGGTTAGGGCCTACTAACGGTGTCTGCCCCTCCCTGGTGTTCTCCTCAACTGTATAAAGCTGAGCTTCAACCTTCTGGCTTTCGGCCTATAGTATCAGATATTAAACTGCATTTGGCCTTCAACTTTGGTTAGGGCCTACTAACGGTGTCTGCCCCTCCCTGGTGTTTGTCCTCAACTGTATAAAGCTGAGCTTCAACCTTCTGGCTCTCATTAAGTGCTGTTTTTTTAAAAATTGGTGGTTAGGACCTACTAACGGTGTCTGCCCCTCCCTGGTGTTTGTCCTCAACTGTATAAAGCTGAGCTTCAACCTTCTGGCTCTCATTAAGTGCTGTTTTTTTTTAAATTGGTGGTTAGGGCCTACTAACGGTCTCTGCCCCTCTCTGGTGTTTGTCCTCAACTGTATAAAGCTGAGTTTCAACCTTCTGGCTCTCATTAAGTGCTGTTTTTTTAAAAATTGGTGGTTAGGGCCTACTAACGGTGTCTGCCCCTCCCTGGTGTTTGTCCTCAACTGTATAAAGCTGAGCTTCAACCTTCTGGCTCTCACTAAGTGCTGTTTTTTAAAAAATTGGTGGTTAGGGCCTACTAATGGTGTCTGCCCCTCCCTGGTGTTTGTCCTCAACTGTATAAAGCTGAGCTTCAACTTTCTGGATTTCGGCCTATAGTATCAGATATTAAACTGCATTTGGCCTTCAACTTTGGTTAGGGCCTAATAACGGTGTCTGCCCTTCCCTGGTGTTTTTCCTCAACTGTATAAAGCTGAGCTTCAACCTTCTGTCTCTCATTAAGTGCTGTTTTTGAAAAAAATGGTGGTTAGGGCCTACTAACAATGTCTGCCCCTCCCTGGTGTTTGTCCTCAACTGTATAAAGCTGAGCTTCAACCTTCTGGCTCTCACTAAGTGCTGTTTTTTAAAAAATTGGTGGTTAGGGCCTACTAATGGTGTCTGCCCCTCCCTGGTGTTTGTCCTCAACTGTATAAAGCTGAGCTTCAACTTTCTGGATTTCGGCCTATAGTATCAGATATTAAACTGCATTTGGCCTTCAACTTTGGTTAGGGCCTACTAACGGTGTCTGCCCCTCCCTGGTGTTTGTCCTCAACTGTATAAAGCTGAGCTTCAACCTTCTGGCTCTCATTAAGTGCTGTTTTTTTAAAAATTGGTGGTTAGGGCCTACTAACGGTGTCTGCCCCTCCCTGGTGTTTGTCCTCAACTGTATAAAGCTGAGCTTCAACCTTCTGGCTCTCATTAAGTGCTGTTTTTTTAAAAATTGGTGGTTAGGGCCTACTAACGGTGTCTGCCCCTCCCTGGTGTTTGTCCTCAACTGTATAAAGCTGAGCTTCAACCTTCTGGCTCTCACTAAGTGCTGTTTTTTAAAAAATTGGTGGTTAGGGCCTACTAATGGTGTCTGCCCCTCCCTGGTGTTTGTCCTCAACTGTATAAAGCTGAGCTTCAACCTTCTGGCTTTCTGCCTATAGTAGCAGATATTAAACTGCATTTGGCCTTCAACTTTGGTTAGGGCCTACTAACAGTGTCTGCCCCTCCCTGGTGTTTGTCCTTAACTGTATAAAGCTGAGCTTCAACCTTCTGGCTCTCTTTAAGTGCTGTTTTTTTTTAAATTGGTGGTTAGGGCCTACTAACGGTGTCTGCCCCTCCCTGGTGTTTGTCCTCAACTGTATAAAGCTGAGCTTCAACCTTCTGGCTTTCGGCCTATAGTATCAGATATTAAACTGCATTTGGCCTTCAAATTTGGTTATGGCCTACTAACGGTGTCTGCCCCTCCCTGGTGTTTGTCCTCAACTGTATATAGCTGAGTTTCAACCTTCTGGCTCTCATTAAATGCTGTTTTTTTAAAAATTGGTGGTTAGGGCCTACTAACGGTGTCTGCCCCTCCCTGGTGTTCTCCTCAACTGTATAAAGCTGAGCTTCAACCTTCTGGCTTTCGCCCTATAGTATCAGATATTAAACTGCATTTGGCCTTCAACTTTGGTTAGGGCCTACTAACGGTGTCTGCCCCTCCCTGGTGTTTGTCCTCAACTGTATAAAGCGGAGCTTCAACCTTCTGGCTCTCATTAAGTGCTGTTTTTAAAAAAATTGGTGGTTAGGGCCCACTAACGGTGTCTGCCCCTCCCTGGTGTTTGTCCTCAACTGTATAAAGCTGAGCTTCAACCTTCTGGCTCTCATTAAGTGCTGTTTTTTTTTAAATTGGTGGTTAGGGCCTACTAACGGTCTCTGCCCCTCCCTGGTGTTTGTCCTCAACTGTATAAAGCTGAGCTTCAACCTTCTGGCTCTCATTAAGTGCTGTTTTTTTAAAAATTGGTGGTTAGGGCCTACTAACGGTGTCTGCCCCTCCCTGGTGTTTGTCCTCAACTGTATAAAGCTGAGCTTCAACCTTCTGGCTCTCACTAAGTGCTGTTTTTTAAAAAAGTGTTGGTTAGGGCCTACTAACGGTGTCTGCCCCTCCCTGGTGTTTGTCCTCAACTGTATAAAGCTGAGCTTCAACCTTCTGGCTTTCGGCCTATAGTAGCAGATATTAAACTGCATTTGGCCTTCAACTTTGGTTAGGGCCTACTAACGGTGTCTGCCCCTCCCTGGTGTTTGTCCTCAACTGTATAAAGCTGAGATTCAACCTTCTGGCTTTCGGCCTATAGTATCAGATGTTAAACTGCATTTGGCCTTCAACTTTGGTTAGGGCCTACTAACGGTGTCTGCCCATCCCTGGTGTTTTTCCTCAACTGTATAAAGCTGAGCTTCAACCTTCTGGCTCTCATTAAGTGCTGTTTTTTTAAAAATTGGTGGTTAGGGCCTACTAACGGTGTCTGCCCCTCCCTGGTGTTTGTCCTCAACTGTATAAAGCTGAGCTTCAACCTTCTGGCTTTCTGCCTATAGTAGCAGATATTAAACTGCATTTGGCCTTCAACTTTGGTTAGGGCCTACTAACGGTGTCTGCCCCTCCCTTGTGTTTGTCCTTAACTGTATAAAGCTGAGCTTCAACCTTCTGGCTCTCTTTAAGTGCTGTTTTTTTTAAAATTGGTGGTTAGGGCCTACTAACGGTGTCTGCCCCTCCCTGGTGTTTGTCCTCAACTGTATAAAGCTGAGCTTCAACTTTCTGGATTTCGGCCTATAGTATCAGATATTAAACTGCATTTGGCCTTCAACTTTGGTTAGGGCCTACTAACGGTGTCTGCCCCTCCCTGGTGTTTGTCCTCAACTGTATAAAGCTGAGCTTCAACCTTCTGGCTCTCATTAAGTGCTGTTTTTTTAAAAATTGGTGGTTAGGGCCTACTAACGGTGTCTGCCCCTCCCTGGTGTTTGTCCTCAACTGTATAAAGCTGAGCTTCAACCTTCTGGCTCTCATTAAGTGCTGTTTTTTTAAAAATTGGTGGTTAGGGCCTACTAACGGTGTCTGCCCCTCCCTGGTGTTTGTCCTCAACTGTATAAAGCTGAGCTTCAACCTTCTGGCTCTCACTAAGTGCTGTTTTTTAAAAAATTGGTGGTTAGGGCCTACTAATGGTGTCTGCCCCTCCCTGGTGTTTGTCCTCAACTGTATAAAGCTGAGCTTCAACCTTCTGGCTTTCTGCCTATAGTAGCAGATATTAAACTGCATTTGGCCTTCAACTTTGGTTAGGGCCTACTAACAGTGTCTGCCCCTCCCTGGTGTTTGTCCTTAACTGTATAAAGCTGAGCTTCAACCTTCTGGCTCTCTTTAAGTGCTGTTTTTTTTTTAAATTGGTGGTTAGGGCCTACTAACGGTGTCTGCCCCTCCCTGGTGTTTGTCCTCAACTGTATAAAGCTGAGCTTCAACCTTCTGGCTTTCGGCCTATAGTATCAGATATTAAACTGCATTTGGCCTTCAAATTTGGTTATGGCCTACTAACGGTGTCTGCCCCTCCCTGGTGTTTGTCCTCAACTGTATATAGCTGAGTTTCAACCTTCTGGCTCTCATTAAATGCTGTTTTTTTAAAAATTGGTGGTTAGGGCCTACTAACGGTGTCTGCCCCTCCCTGGTGTTCTCCTCAACTGTATAAAGCTGAGCTTCAACCTTCTGGCTTTCGGCCTATAGTATCAGATATTAAACTGCATTTGGCCTTCAACTTTGGTTAGGGCCTACTAACGGTGTCTGCCCCTCCCTGGTGTTTGTCCTCAACTGTATAAAGCGGAGCTTCAACCTTCTGGCTCTCATTAAGTGCTGTTTTTAAAAAAATTGGTGGTTAGGGCCCACTAACGGTGTCTGCCCCTCCCTGGTGTTTGTCCTCAACTGTATAAAGCTGAGCTTCAACCTTCTGGCTCTCATTAAGTGCTGTTTTTTTTTAAATTGGTGGTTAGGGCCTACTAACGGTGTCTGCCCCTCCCTGGTGTTTGTCCTCAACTGTATAAAGCTGAGCTTCAACCTTCTGGCTTTCGGCCTATAGTATCAGATATTAAACTGCATTTGGCCTTCAACTTTGGTTAGGGCCTACTAATGGTGTCTGCCCCTCCCTGGTGTTTGTCCTCAACTGTATATAGCTGAGCTTCAACCTTCTGGCTCTCACTAAGTGCTGTTTTTTAAAAAATTGTTGGTTAGGGCCTACTAACGGTGTCTGCCCCTCCCTGGTGTTTGTCCTCAACTGTATAAAGCTGAGCTTCAACCTTCTGGCTTTCGAACTATAGTAGCAGATATTAAACTGCATTTGGCCTTCAACTTTGGTTAGGGCCTACTAACGGTGTCTGCCCCTCCCTGGTGTTTGTCCTCAACTGTATATAGCTGAGCTTCAACCTTCTGGCTCTCATTAAGTGCTGTTTTTTTTTAAATTGGTGGTTAGGGCCTACTAACGGTGTCTGCCCCTCCCTGGTGTTTGTCCTCAACTGTATAAAGCTGAGCTTCAACCTTCTGGCTCTCATTAAGTGCTGTTTTTTTAAAAATTGGTGGTTAGGGCCTACTAACGGTGTCTGCCCCTCCCTGGTGTTTGTCCTCAACTGTATAAAGCTGAGCTTCAACCTTCTGGCTTTCTGCCTATAGTAGCAGATATTAAACTGCATTTGGCCTTCAACTTTGGTTAGGGCCTACTAACGGTGTCTGCCCCTCCCTGGTGTTTGTCCTTAACTGTATAAAGCTGAGCTTCAACCTTCTGGCTCTCTTTAAGTGCTGTTTTTTTTAAAATTGGTGGTTAGGGCCTACTAACGGTGTCTGCCCCTCCCTGGTGTTTGTCCTTAACTGTATAAAGCTGAGCTTCAACCTTCTGGCTCTCTTTAAGTGCTGTTTTTTAAAAAATTGGTGGTTAGGGCCTACTAACGGTGTCTGCCCCTCCCTGGTGTTTGTCCTCAACTGTATAAAGCTGAGCTTCAACCTTCTGGCTTTCGGCCTATAGTATCAGATATTAAACTGCATTTGGCCTTCAACTTTGGTTAGGGCCTACTAACGGTGTCTGCCCCTCCCTGGTGTTTGTCCTCAACTGTATATAGCTGAGCTTCAACCTTCTGGCTCTCATTAAGTGCTGTTTTTTTTTTTAAATTGGTGGTTAGGGCCTACTAACGGTGTCTGCCCCTCCCTGGTGTTTGTCCTCAACTGTATAAAGCTGAGCTTCAACCTTCTGGCTCTCATTAAGTGCTGTTTTTTTAAAAATTGGTGGTTAGGGCCTACTAACGGTGTCTGCCCCTCCCTGGTGTTTGTCCTCAACTGTATAAAGCTGAGCTTCACCCTTCTGGCTTTCGAACTATAGTAGCAGATATTAAACTGCATTTGGCCTTCAACTTTGGTTAGGGCCTACTAACGGTGTCTGCCCCTCCCTGGTGTTTGTCCTCAATGGTATAAAGCTGAGCTTCAACCTTCTGGCTCTCATTAAGTGCTGTTTTTTAAAAAATTGGTGGTTAGGGCCTACTAACGGTGTCTGCCCCTCCCTGGTGTTTGTCCTCAACTGTATAAAGCTGAGCTTCAACCTTCTGGCTCTCATTAAGTGCTGTTTTTTAAAAAATTGGTGGTTAGGGCCTACTAACGGTGTCTGCCCCTCCCTGGTGTTTGTCCTCAACTGTATAAAGCTGAGCTTCAAACTTCTGGCTTTTGGCCTATAGCATCAGATATTAAACTGCATTTGGCCTTCAACTTTGGTTAGGGCCTACTAACGGTGTCTGCCCCTCCCTGGTGTTTGTCCTCAACTGTATAAAGCTGAGATTCAACCTTCTGGCTTTCGGCCTATAGTATCAGATGTTAAACTGCATTTGGCCTTCAACTTTGGTTAGGGCCTACTAACGGTGTCTGCCCATCCCTGGTGTTTTTCCTCAACTGTATAAAGCTGAGCTTCAACCTTCTGGCTCTCATTAAGTGCTGTTTTTTTTTAAAAAATGGTGGTTAGGGCCTACTAACGGTGTCTGCCCCTCCCTGGTGTTCTCCTCAACTGTATAAAGCTGAGCTTCAACCTTCTGGCTTTCGGCCTATAGTATCAGATATTAAACTGCATTTGGCCTTCAACTTTGGTTAGGGCCTACTAACGGTGTCTGCCCCTCCCTGGTGTTTGTCCTCAACTGTATAAAGCTGAGCTTCAACCTTCTGGCTCTCATTAAGTGCTGTTTTTTTAAAAATTGGTGGTTAGGGCCTACTAACGGTGTCTGCCCCTCCCTGGTGTTTGTCCTCAACTGTATAAAGCTGAGCTTCAACCTTCTGGCTTTCTGCCTATAGTAGCAGATATTAAACTGCATTTGGCCTTCAACTTTGGTTAGGGCCTACTAACGGTGTCTGCCCCTCCCTGGTGTTTGTCCTTAACTGTATAAAGCTGAGCTTCAACCTTCTGGCTCTCTTTAAGTGCTGTTTTTTTTAAAATTGGTGGTTAGGGCCTACTAACGGTGTCTGCCCCTCCCTGGTGTTTGTCCTTAACTGTATAAAGCTGAGCTTCAACCTTCTGGCTCTCTTTAAGTGCTGTTTTTTTAAAAATTGGTGGTTAGGGCCTACTAACGGTGTCTGCCCCTCCCTGGTGTTTGTCCTCAACTGTATAAAGCTGAGCTTCAACCTTCTGGCTTTCGGCCTATAATATCAGATATTAAACTGCATTTGGCCTTCAACTTTGGTTAGGGCCTACTAACGGTGTCTGCCCCTCCCTGGTGTTTGTCCTCAACTATATATAGATGAGCTTCAACCTTCTGGCTCTCATTAAGTGCTGTTCTTTTTTTAAATTGGTGGTTAGGGCCTACTAACGGTGTCTGCCCCTCCCTGGTGTTTGTCCTCAACTGTATAAAGCTGAGCTTCAACCTTCTGGCTCTCATTAAGTGCTGTTTTTTTAAAAATTGGTGGTTAGGGCCTACTAACGGTGTCTGCCCCTCCCTGGTGTTTGTCCTCAACTGTATAAAGCTGAGCTTCAACCTTCTGGCTTTCGAACTATAGTATCAGATATTAAACTGCATTTGGCCTTCAACTTTGGTTAGGGCCTACTAACGGTGTCTGCCCCTCCCTGGTGTTTGTCCTCAACTGTATAAAGCTGAGCTTCAACCTTCTGGCTCTCTTTAAGTGCTGTTTTTTTTTAAATTGGTGGTTAGGGCCTACTAACGGTGTCTGCCCCTCCCTGGTGTTTGTCCTCAACTGTATAAAGCTGAGCTTCAACCTTCTGGCTCTCACTAAGTGCTGTTTTTAAAAAAAGTGTTGGTTAGGGCCTACTAACGGTGTCTGCCCCTCCCTGGTGTTTGTCCTCAACTGTATAAAGCTGAGCTTCAACATTCTGGCTTTCGGCCTATAGTAGCAGATATTAAACTGCATTTGGCCTTCAACTTTGGTTAGGGCCTACTAACGGTGTCTGCCCCTCCCTGGTGTTTGTCCTCAACTGTATAAAGCTGAGCTTCAACCTTCTGGCTCTCATTAAGTGCTGTTTTTTTAAAAATTGGTGGTTAGGGCCTACTAACGGTGTCTGCCCCTCCCTGGTGTTTGTCCTCAACTGTATAAAGCTGAGCTTCAACTTTCTGGCTTTCGGCCTATAGTATCAGATATTAAACTGCATTTGGCCTTCAACTTTGGTTAGGGCCTACTAACGGTGTCTGCCCCTCCCTGGTGTTTTTCCTCAACTGTATAAAGCTGAGCTTCAACCTTCTGGCTCTCATTAAGTGCTGTTTTTTAAAAAAATGGTGGTTAGGGCCTACTAACGGTGTCTGCCCCTCCCTGGTGTTTGTCCTCAACTGTATAAAGCTGAGCTTCAACCTTCTGGCTCTCATTAAGTGCTGTTTTTTAAAAAATTGGTGGTTAGGGCCTACTAACGGTGTCTGCCCCTGCCTGGTGTTTGTCCTCAACTGTATAAAGCTGAGCTTCAACCTTCTGGCTCTCATTAAGTGCTGTTTTTTAAAAAATTGGTGGTTAGGGCCTACTAACGGTGTCTGCCCCTCCCTGGTGTTTGTCCTCAACTGTATAAAGCTGAGCTTCAACCTTCTGGCTTTCGGCCTATAGTAGCAGATATTAAACTGCATTTGGCCTTCAACTTTGGTTAGGGCCTAATAACGGTGTCTGCCCCTCCCTGGTGTTTGTCCTCAACTGTATAAAGCTGAGCTTCAACCTTCTGGCTTTCGGCCTATAGTAGCAGATATTAAACTGCATTTGGCCTTCAACTTTGGTTAGGGCCTACTAACGGTGTCTGCCCCTCCCTGGTGTTTGTCCTTAACTGTATAAAGCTGAGCTTCAACCTTCTGGCTCTCTTTAAGTGCTGTTTTTTTAAAAATTGGTGGTTAGGGCCTACTAACGGTGTCTGCCCCTCCCTGGTGTTTGTCCTCAACTGTATAAAGCTGAGCTTCAACCTTCTGGCTTTCGGCCTATAGTATCAGATATTAAACTGCATTTGGCCTTCAACTTTGGTTAGGGCCTACTAATGGTGTCTGCCCCTCCCTGGTGTTTGTCCTCAACTGTATATAGCTGAGCTTCAACCTTCTGGCTCTCACTAAGTGCTGTTTTTTAAAAAATTGTTGGTTAGGGCCTACTAACGGTGTCTGCCCCACCCTGGTGTTTGTCCTCAACTGTATAAAGCTGAGCTTCAACCTTCTGGCTTTCGAACTATAGTAGCAGATATTAAACTGCATTTGGCCTTCAACTTTGCTTAGGGCCTACTAACGGTGTCTGCCCCTCCCTGGTGTTTGTCCTCAACTGTATATAGCTGAGCTTCAACCTTCTGGCTCTCATTAAGTGCTGTTTTTTTTTAAATTGGTGGTTAGGGCCTACTAACGGTGTCTGCCCCTCCCTGGTGTTTGTCCTCAACTGTATAAAGCTGAGCTTCAACCTTCTGGCTCTCATTAAGTGCTGTTTTTTTAAAAATTGGTGGTTAGGGCCTACTAACGGTGTCTGCCCCTCCCTGGTGTTTGTCCTCAACTGTATAAAGCTGAGCTTCAACCTTCTGGCTTTCTGCCTATAGTAGCAGATATTAAACTGCATTTGGCCTTCAACTTTGGTTAGGGCCTACTAACGGTGTCTGCCCCTCCCTGGTGTTTGTCCTTAACTGTATAAAGCTGAGCTTCAACCTTCTGGCTCTCTTTAAGTGCTGTTTTTTTAAAATTGGTGGTTAGGGCCTACTAACGGTGTCTGCCCCTCCCTGGTGTTTGCCCTTAACTGTATAAAGCTGAGCTTCAACCTTCTGGCTCTCTTTAAGTGCTGTTTTTTTAAAAATTGGTGGTTAGGGCCTACTAACGGTGTCTGCCCCTCCCTGGTGTTTGTCCTCAACTGTATAAAGCTGAGCTTCATCCTTCTGGCTTTCGGCCTATAGTATCAGATATTAAACTGCATTTGGCCTTCAACTTTGGTTAGGGCCTACTAACGGTGTCTGCCCCTCCCTGGTGTTTGTCCTCAACTGTATATAGCTGAGCTTCAACCTTCTGGCTCTCATTAAGTGCTGTTTTTTTTTTTAAATTGGTGGTTAGGGCCTACTAACGGTGTCTGCCCCTCCCTGGTGTTTGTCCTCAACTGTATAAAGCTGAGCTTCAACCTTCTGGCTCTCATTAAGTGCTGTTTTTTTAAAAATTGGTGGTTAGGGCCTACTAACGGTGTCTGCCCCTCCCTGGTGTTTGTCCTCAACTGTATAAAGCTGAGCTTCAACCTTCTGGCTTTCGAACTATAGTAGCAGATATTACACTGCATTTGGCCTTCAACTTTGGTTAGGGCCTACTAACGGTGTCTGCCCCTCCCTGGTGTTTGTCCTTAACTGTATAAAGCTGAGCTTCAACCTTCTGGCTCTCTTTAAGTGCTGTTTTTTTTTAAATTGGTGGTTAGGGCCTACTAACGGTGTCTGCCCCTCCCTGGTGTTTGTCCTCAACTGTATAAAGCTGAGCTTCAACCTTCTGGCTTTCGGCCTATAGTATCAGATATTAAACTGCATTTGGCCTTCAAATTTGGTTATGGCCTACTAACGGTGTCTGCCCCTCCCTGGTGTTTGTCCTCAACTGTATATAGCTGAGTTTCAACCTTCTGGCTCTCATTAAGTGCTGTTTTTTTAAAAAATTGGTGGTTAGGGCCTACTAACGGTGTCTGCCCCTCCCTGGTGTTTGTCCTCAACTGTATAAAGCTGAGCTTCAACCTTCTGGCTCTCACTAAGTGCTGTTTTTTAAAAAAGTGTTGGTTAGGGCCTACTAACGGTGTCTGCCCCTCCCTGGTGTTTGTCCTCAACTGTATAAAGCTGAGCTTCAACCTTCTGGCTTTCGGCCTATAGTAGCAGATATTAAACTGCATTTGGCCTTCAACTTTGGTTAGGGCCTACTAACGGTGTCTGCCCCTCCCTGGTGTTTGTCCTCAACTGTATAAAGCTGAGCTTCAACCTTCTGGCTCTCATTAAGTGCTGTTTTTTTAAAAATTGGTGGTTAGGGCCTACTAACGGTGTCTGCCCCTCCCTGGTGTTTGTCCTCAACTGTATAAAGCTGAGCTTCAACCTTCTGGCTCTCATTAAGTGCTGTTTTTTTAAAAATTGGTGGTTAGGGCCTACTAACGGTGTCTGCCCCTCCCTGGTGTTTGTCCTCAATGGTATAAAGCTGAGCTTCAACCTTCTGGCTCTCATTAAGTGCTGTTTTTTTAAAAATTGGTGGTTAGGGCCTACTAACGGTGTCTGCCCCTCCCTGGTGTTTGTCCTCAACTGTATAAAGCTGAGCTTCAACCTTCTGGCTCTCATTAAGTGCTGTTTTTTTAAAAATTGGTGGTTAGGGCCTACTAACGGTGTCTGCCCCTCCCTGGTGTTTGTCCTCAACTGTATAAAGCTGAGCTTCAAACTTCTGGCTTTTGGCCTATAGCATCAGATATTAAACTGCATTTGGCCTTCAACTTTGGTTAGGGCCTACTAACGGTGTCTGCCCCTCCCTGGTGTTTGTCCTCAACTGTATAAAGCTGAGATTCAACCTTCTGGCTTTCGGCCTATAGTATCAGATGTTAAACTGCATTTGGCCTTCAACTTTGGTTAGGGCCTACTAACGGTGTCTGCCCATCCCTGGTGTTTTTCCTCAACTGTATAAAGCTGAGCTTCAACCTTCTGGCTCTCATTAAGTGCTGTTTTTTTAAAAATTGGTGGTTAGGGCCTACTAACGGTGTCTGCCCCTCCCTGGTGTTTGTCCTCAACTGTATAAAGCTGAGCTTCAACCTTCTGGCTTTCTGCCTATAGTAGCAGATATTAAACTGCATTTGGCCTTCAACTTTGGTTAGGGCCTACTAACGGTGTCTGCCCCTCCCTTGTGTTTGTCCTTAACTGTATAAAGCTGAGCTTCAACCTTCTGGCTCTCTTTAAGTGCTGTTTTTTTTAAAATTGGTGGTTAGGGCCTACTAACGGTGTCTGCCCCTCCCTGGTGTTTGTCCTTAACTGTATAAAGCTGAGCTTCAACCTTCTGGCTCTCTTTAAGTGCTGTTTTTTTTAAAATTGGTGGTTAGTGCCTACTTACGGTGTCTGCCCCTCCCTGGTGTTTGTCCTCAACTGTATAAAGCTGAGCTTCAACCTTCTGGCTTTCGGCCTATAGTGTCAGATATTAAACTGCATTTGGCCTTCAACTTTGGTTAGGGCCTACTAACGGTGTCTGCCCCTCCCTGGTGTTTGTCCTCAACTATATATAGATGAGCTTCAACCTTCTGGCTCTCATTAAGTGCTGTTTTTTTTTTAAATTGGTGGTTAGGGCCTACTAACGGTGTCTGCCCCTCCCTGGTGTTTGTCCTCAACTGTATAAAGCTGAGCTTCAACCTTCTGGCTTTCGAACTATAGTATCAGATATTAAACTGCATTTGGCCTTCAACTTTGGTTAGGGCCTACTAACGGTGTCTGCCCCTCCCTGGTGTTTGTCCTCAACTGTATAAAGCTGAGCTTCAACCTTCTGGCTCTCTTTAAGTGCTGTTTTTTTTTAAATTGGTGGTTAGGGCCTACTAACGGTGTCTGCCCCTCCCTGGTGTTTGTCCTCAACTGTATAAAGCTGAGCTTCAACCTTCTGGCTTTCGGCCTATAGTATCAGATATTAAACTGCATTTGGCCTTCAAATTTGGTTATGGCCTACTAACGGTGTCTGCCCCTCCCTGGTGTTTGTCCTCAACTGTATATAGCTGAGTTTCAACCTTCTGGCTCTCATTAAGTGCTGTTTTTTTAAAAATTGGTGGTTAGGGCCTACTAACGGTGTCTGCCCCTCCCTAGTGTTTGTCCTCAACTGTATAAAGCTGAGCTTCAACCTTCTGGCTCTCACTAAGTGCTGTTTTTTAAAAAAGTGTTGGTTAGGGCCTACTAACGGTGTCTGCCCCTCCCTGGTGTTTGTCCTCAACTGTATAAAGCTGAGCTTCAACCTTCTATCTTTCGGCCTATAGTATCAGATATTAAACTGCATTTGGCTTTCAACTTTGGTTAGGGCCTACTAACGGTGTCTGCCCCTCCCTGGTGTTTGTCCTCAACTGTATAAAGCTGAGCTTCAACCTTCTGGCTCTCATTAAGTGCTGTTTTTTTAAAAATTGGTGGTTAGGGCCTACTAACGGTGTCTGCCCCTCCCTGGTGTTTGTCCTCAACTGTATAAAGCTGAGCTTCAAACTTCTGGCTTTTGGCCTATAGCATCAGATATTAAACTGCATTTGGCCTTCAACTTTGGTTAGGGCCTACTAACGGTGTCTGCCCCTCCCTGGTGTTTGTCCTCAACTGTATAAAGCTGAGATTCAACCTTCTGGCTTTCGGCCTATAGTATCAGATGTTAAACTGCATTTGGCCTTCAACTTTGGTTAGGGCCTACTAACGGTGTCTGCCCATCCCTGGTGTTTTTCCTCAACTGTATAAAGCTGAGCTTCAACCTTCTGGCTCTCATTAAGTGCTGTTTTTTTAAAAAATGGTGGTTAGGGCCTACTAACGGTGTCTGCCCCTCCCTGGTGTTCTCCTCAACTGTATAAAGCTGAGCTTCAACCTTCTGGCTTTCGGCCTATAGTATCAGATATTAAACTGCATTTGGCCTTCAACTTTGGTTAGGGCCTACTAACGGTGTCTGCCCCTCCCTGGTGTTTGTCCTCAACTGTATAAAGCTGAGCTTCAACCTTCTGGCTCTCATTAAGTGCTGTTTTTTTAAAAATTGGTGGTTAGGACCTACTAACGGTGTCTGCCCCTCCCTGGTGTTTGTCCTCAACTGTATAAAGCTGAGCTTCAACCTTCTGGCTCTCATTAAGTGCTGTTTTTTTTTAAATTGGTGGTTAGGGCCTACTAACGGTCTCTGCCCCTCTCTGGTGTTTGTCCTCAACTGTATAAAGCTGAGTTTCAACCTTCTGGCTCTCATTAAGTGCTGTTTTTTTAAAAATTGGTGGTTAGGGCCTACTAACGGTGTCTGCCCCTCCCTGGTGTTTGTCCTCAACTGTATAAAGCTGAGCTTCAACCTTCTGGCTCTCACTAAGTGCTGTTTTTTAAAAAATTGGTGGTTAGGGCCTACTAATGGTGTCTGCCCCTCCCTGGTGTTTGTCCTCAACTGTATAAAGCTGAGCTTCAACTTTCTGGATTTCGGCCTATAGTATCAGATATTAAACTGCATTTGGCCTTCAACTTTGGTTAGGGCCTAATAACGGTGTCTGCCCTTCCCTGGTGTTTTTCCTCAACTGTATAAAGCTGAGCTTCAACCTTCTGGCTCTCATTAAGTGCTGTTTTTGAAAAAAATGGTGGTTAGGGCCTACTAACAATGTCTGCCCCTCCCTGGTGTTTGTCCTCAACTGTATAAAGCTGAGCTTCAACCTTCTGGCTCTCACTAAGTGCTGTTTTTTAAAAAATTGGTGGTTAGGGCCTACTAATGGTGTCTGCCCCTCCCTGGTGTTTGTCCTCAACTGTATAAAGCTGAGCTTCAACTTTCTGGATTTCGGCCTATAGTATCAGATATTAAACTGCATTTGGCCTTCAACTTTGGTTAGGGCCTACTAACGGTGTCTGCCCCTCCCTGGTGTTTGTCCTCAACTGTATAAAGCTGAGCTTCAACCTTCTGGCTCTCATTAAGTGCTGTTTTTTTAAAAATTGGTGGTTAGGGCCTACTAACGGTGTCTGCCCCTCCCTGGTGTTTGTCCTCAACTGTATAAAGCTGAGCTTCAACCTTCTGGCTCTCATTAAGTGCTGTTTTTTTAAAAATTGGTGGTTAGGGCCTACTAACGGTGTCTGCCCCTCCCTGGTGTTTGTCCTCAACTGTATAAAGCTGAGCTTCAACCTTCTGGCTCTCACTAAGTGCTGTTTTTTAAAAAATTGGTGGTTAGGGCCTACTAATGGTGTCTGCCCCTCCCTGGTGTTTGTCCTCAACTGTATAAAGCTGAGCTTCAACCTTCTGGCTTTCTGCCTATAGTAGCAGATATTAAACTGCATTTGGCCTTCAACTTTGGTTAGGGCCTACTAACAGTGTCTGCCCCTCCCTGGTGTTTGTCCTTAACTGTATAAAGCTGAGCTTCAACCTTCTGGCTCTCTTTAAGTGCTGTTTTTTTTAAAATTGGTGGTTAGGGCCTACTAACGGTGTCTGCCCCTCCCTGGTGTTTGTCCTCAACTGTATAAAGCTGAGCTTCAACCTTCTGGCTTTCGGCCTATAGTATCAGATATTAAACTGCATTTGGCCTTCAAATTTGGTTATGGCCTACTAACGGTGTCTGCCCCTCCCTGGTGTTTGTCCTCAACTGTATATAGCTGAGTTTCAACCTTCTGGCTCTCATTAAATGCTGTTTTTTTAAAAATTGGTGGTTAGGGCCTACTAACGGTGTCTGCCCCTCCCTGGTGTTCTCCTCAACTGTATAAAGCTGAGCTTCAACCTTCTGGCTTTCGCCCTATAGTATCAGATATTAAACTGCATTTGGCCTTCAACTTTGGTTAGGGCCTACTAACGGTGTCTGCCCCTCCCTGGTGTTTGTCCTCAACTGTATAAAGCGGAGCTTCAACCTTCTGGCTCTCATTAAGTGCTGTTTTTAAAAAAATTGGTGGTTAGGGCCCACTAACGGTGTCTGCCCCTCCCTGGTGTTTGTCCTCAACTGTATAAAGCTGAGCTTCAACCTTCTGGCTCTCATTAAGTGCTGTTTTTTTTTAAATTGGTGGTTAGGGCCTACTAACGGTCTCTGCCCCTCCCTGGTGTTTGTCCTCAACTGTATAAAGCTGAGCTTCAACCTTCTGGCTCTCATTAAGTGCTGTTTTTTTAAAAATTGGTGGTTAGGGCCTACTAACGGTGTCTGCCCCTCCCTGGTGTTTGTCCTCAACTGTATAAAGCTGAGCTTCAACCTTCTGGCTCTCACTAAGTGCTGTTTTTTAAAAAAGTGTTGGTTAGGGCCTACTAACGGTGTCTGCCCCTCCCTGGTGTTTGTCCTCAACTGTATAAAGCTGAGCTTCAACCTTCTGGCTTTCGGCCTATAGTAGCAGATATTAAACTGCATTTGGCCTTCAACTTTGGTTAGGGCCTACTAACGGTGTCTGCCCCTCCCTGGTGTTTGTCCTCAACTGTATAAAGCTGAGATTCAACCTTCTGGCTTTCGGCCTATAGTATCAGATGTTAAACTGCATTTGGCCTTCAACTTTGGTTAGGGCCTACTAACGGTGTCTGCCCATCCCTGGTGTTTTTCCTCAACTGTATAAAGCTGAGCTTCAACCTTCTGGCTCTCATTAAGTGCTGTTTTTTTAAAAATTGGTGGTTAGGGCCTACTAACGGTGTCTGCCCCTCCCTGGTGTTTGTCCTCAACTGTATAAAGCTGAGCTTCAACCTTCTGGCTTTCTGCCTATAGTAGCAGATATTAAACTGCATTTGGCCTTCAACTTTGGTTAGGGCCTACTAACGGTGTCTGCCCCTCCCTTGTGTTTGTCCTTAACTGTATAAAGCTGAGCTTCAACCTTCTGGCTCTCTTTAAGTGCTGTTTTTTTTAAAATTGGTGGTTAGGGCCTACTAACGGTGTCTGCCCCTCCCTGGTGTTTGTCCTTAACTGTATAAAGCTGAGCTTCAACCTTCTGGCTCTCTTTAAGTGCTGTTTTTTTTAAAATTGGTGGTTAGGGCCTACTTACGGTGTCTGCCCCTCCCTGGTGTTTGTCCTCAACTGTATAAAGCTGAGCTTCAACCTTCTGGCTTTCGGCCTATAGTGTCAGATATTAAACTGCATTTGGCCTTCAACTTTGGTTAGGGCCTACTAACGGTGTCTGCCCCTCCCTGGTGTTTGTCCTCAACTATATATAGATGAGCTTCAACCTTCTGGCTCTCATTAAGTGCTGTTTTTTTTTTAAATTGGTGGTTAGGGCCTACTAACGGTGTCTGCCCCTCCCTGGTGTTTGTCCTCAACTGTATAAAGCTGAGCTTCAACCTTCTGGCTTTCGAACTATAGTATCAGATATTAAACTGCATTTGGCCTTCAACTTTGGTTAGGGCCTACTAACGGTGTCTGCCCCTCCCTGGTGTTTGTCCTCAACTGTATAAAGCTGAGCTTCAACCTTCTGGCTCTCTTTAAGTGCTGTTTTTTTTTAAATTGGTGGTTAGGGCCTACTAACGGTGTCTGCCCCTCCCTGGTGTTTGTCCTCAACTGTATAAAGCTGAGCTTCAACCTTCTGGCTTTCGGCCTATAGTATCAGATATTAAACTGCATTTGGCCTTCAAATTTGGTTATGGCCTACTAACGGTGTCTGCCCCTCCCTGGTGTTTGTCCTCAACTGTATATAGCTGAGTTTCAACCTTCTGGCTCTCATTAAGTGCTGTTTTTTTAAAAATTGGTGGTTAGGGCCTACTAACGGTGTCTGCCCCTCCCTAGTGTTTGTCCTCAACTGTATAAAGCTGAGCTTCAACCTTCTGGCTCTCACTAAGTGCTGTTTTTTAAAAAAGTGTTGGTTAGGGCCTACTAACGGTGTCTGCCCCTCCCTGGTGTTTGTCCTCAACTGTATAAAGCTGAGCTTCAACCTTCTATCTTTCGGCCTATAGTATCAGATATTAAACTGCATTTGGCTTTCAACTTTGGTTAGGGCCTACTAACGGTGTCTGCCCCTCCCTGGTGTTTGTCCTCAACTGTATAAAGCTGAGCTTCAACCTTCTGGCTCTCATTAAGTGCTGTTTTTTTAAAAATTGGTGGTTAGGGCCTACTAACGGTGTCTGCCCCTCCCTGGTGTTTGTCCTCAACTGTATAAAGCTGAGCTTCAAACTTCTGGCTTTTGGCCTATAGCATCAGATATTAAACTGCATTTGGCCTTCAACTTTGGTTAGGGCCTACTAACGGTGTCTGCCCCTCCCTGGTGTTTGTCCTCAACTGTATAAAGCTGAGATTCAACCTTCTGGCTTTCGGCCTATAGTATCAGATGTTAAACTGCATTTGGCCTTCAACTTTGGTTAGGGCCTACTAACGGTGTCTGCCCATCCCTGGTGTTTTTCCTCAACTGTATAAAGCTGAGCTTCAACCTTCTGGCTCTCATTAAGTGCTGTTTTTTTAAAAAATGGTGGTTAGGGCCTACTAACGGTGTCTGCCCCTCCCTGGTGTTCTCCTCAACTGTATAAAGCTGAGCTTCAACCTTCTGGCTTTCGGCCTATAGTATCAGATATTAAACTGCATTTGGCCTTCAACTTTGGTTAGGGCCTACTAACGGTGTCTGCCCCTCCCTGGTGTTTGTCCTCAACTGTATAAAGCTGAGCTTCAACCTTCTGGCTCTCATTAAGTGCTGTTTTTTTAAAAATTGGTGGTTAGGACCTACTAACGGTGTCTGCCCCTCCCTGGTGTTTGTCCTCAACTGTATAAAGCTGAGCTTCAACCTTCTGGCTCTCATTAAGTGCTGTTTTTTTTTAAATTGGTGGTTAGGGCCTACTAACGGTCTCTGCCCCTCTCTGGTGTTTGTCCTCAACTGTATAAAGCTGAGTTTCAACCTTCTGGCTCTCATTAAGTGCTGTTTTTTTAAAAATTGGTGGTTAGGGCCTACTAACGGTGTCTGCCCCTCCCTGGTGTTTGTCCTCAACTGTATAAAGCTGAGCTTCAACCTTCTGGCTCTCACTAAGTGCTGTTTTTTAAAAAATTGGTGGTTAGGGCCTACTAATGGTGTCTGCCCCTCCCTGGTGTTTGTCCTCAACTGTATAAAGCTGAGCTTCAACTTTCTGGATTTCGGCCTATAGTATCAGATATTAAACTGCATTTGGCCTTCAACTTTGGTTAGGGCCTAATAACGGTGTCTGCCCTTCCCTGGTGTTTTTCCTCAACTGTATAAAGCTGAGCTTCAACCTTCTGGCTCTCATTAAGTGCTGTTTTTGAAAAAAATGGTGGTTAGGGCCTACTAACAATGTCTGCCCCTCCCTGGTGTTTGTCCTCAACTGTATAAAGCTGAGCTTCAACCTTCTGGCTCTCACTAAGTGCTGTTTTTTAAAAAATTGGTGGTTAGGGCCTACTAATGGTGTCTGCCCCTCCCTGGTGTTTGTCCTCAACTGTATAAAGCTGAGCTTCAACTTTCTGGATTTCGGCCTATAGTATCAGATATTAAACTGCATTTGGCCTTCAACTTTGGTTAGGGCCTACTAACGGTGTCTGCCCCTCCCTGGTGTTTGTCCTCAACTGTATAAAGCTGAGCTTCAACCTTCTGGCTCTCATTAAGTGCTGTTTTTTTAAAAATTGGTGGTTAGGGCCTACTAACGGTGTCTGCCCCTCCCTGGTGTTTGTCCTCAACTGTATAAAGCTGAGCTTCAACCTTCTGGCTCTCATTAAGTGCTGTTTTTTTAAAAATTGGTGGTTAGGGCCTACTAACGGTGTCTGCCCCTCCCTGGTGTTTGTCCTCAACTGTATAAAGCTGAGCTTCAACCTTCTGGCTCTCACTAAGTGCTGTTTTTTAAAAAATTGGTGGTTAGGGCCTACTAATGGTGTCTGCCCCTCCCTGGTGTTTGTCCTCAACTGTATAAAGCTGAGCTTCAACCTTCTGGCTTTCTGCCTATAGTAGCAGATATTAAACTGCATTTGGCCTTCAACTTTGGTTAGGGCCTACTAACAGTGTCTGCCCCTCCCTGGTGTTTGTCCTTAACTGTATAAAGCTGAGCTTCAACCTTCTGGCTCTCTTTAAGTGCTGTTTTTTTTAAAATTGGTGGTTAGGGCCTACTAACGGTGTCTGCCCCTCCCTGGTGTTTGTCCTCAACTGTATAAAGCTGAGCTTCAACCTTCTGGCTTTCGGCCTATAGTATCAGATATTAAACTGCATTTGGCCTTCAAATTTGGTTATGGCCTACTAACGGTGTCTGCCCCTCCCTGGTGTTTGTCCTCAACTGTATATAGCTGAGTTTCAACCTTCTGGCTCTCATTAAATGCTGTTTTTTTAAAAATTGGTGGTTAGGGCCTACTAACGGTGTCTGCCCCTCCCTGGTGTTCTCCTCAACTGTATAAAGCTGAGCTTCAACCTTCTGGCTTTCGCCCTATAGTATCAGATATTAAACTGCATTTGGCCTTCAACTTTGGTTAGGGCCTACTAACGGTGTCTGCCCCTCCCTGGTGTTTGTCCTCAACTGTATAAAGCGGAGCTTCAACCTTCTGGCTCTCATTAAGTGCTGTTTTTAAAAAAATTGGTGGTTAGGGCCCACTAACGGTGTCTGCCCCTCCCTGGTGTTTGTCCTCAACTGTATAAAGCTGAGCTTCAACCTTCTGGCTCTCATTAAGTGCTGTTTTTTTTTAAATTGGTGGTTAGGGCCTACTAACGGTCTCTGCCCCTCCCTGGTGTTTGTCCTCAACTGTATAAAGCTGAGCTTCAACCTTCTGGCTCTCATTAAGTGCTGTTTTTTTAAAAATTGGTGGTTAGGGCCTACTAACGGTGTCTGCCCCTCCCTGGTGTTTGTCCTCAACTGTATAAAGCTGAGCTTCAACCTTCTGGCTCTCACTAAGTGCTGTTTTTTAAAAAAGTGTTGGTTAGGGCCTACTAACGGTGTCTGCCCCTCCCTGGTGTTTGTCCTCAACTGTATAAAGCTGAGCTTCAACCTTCTGGCTTTCGGCCTATAGTAGCAGATATTAAACTGCATTTGGCCTTCAACTTTGGTTAGGGCCTACTAACGGTGTCTGCCCCTCCCTGGTGTTTGTCCTCAACTGTATAAAGCTGAGATTCAACCTTCTGGCTTTCGGCCTATAGTATCAGATGTTAAACTGCATTTGGCCTTCAACTTTGGTTAGGGCCTACTAACGGTGTCTGCCCATCCCTGGTGTTTTTCCTCAACTGTATAAAGCTGAGCTTCAACCTTCTGGCTCTCATTAAGTGCTGTTTTTTTAAAAATTGGTGGTTAGGGCCTACTAACGGTGTCTGCCCCTCCCTGGTGTTTGTCCTCAACTGTATAAAGCTGAGCTTCAACCTTCTGGCTTTCTGCCTATAGTAGCAGATATTAAACTGCATTTGGCCTTCAACTTTGGTTAGGGCCTACTAACGGTGTCTGCCCCTCCCTTGTGTTTGTCCTTAACTGTATAAAGCTGAGCTTCAACCTTCTGGCTCTCTTTAAGTGCTGTTTTTTTTAAAATTGGTGGTTAGGGCCTACTAACGGTGTCTGCCCCTCCCTGGTGTTTGTCCTTAACTGTATAAAGCTGAGCTTCAACCTTCTGGCTCTCTTTAAGTGCTGTTTTTTTTAAAATTGGTGGTTAGGGCCTACTTACGGTGTCTGCCCCTCCCTGGTGTTTGTCCTCAACTGTATAAAGCTGAGCTTCAACCTTCTGGCTTTCGGCCTATAGTGTCAGATATTAAACTGCATTTGGCCTTCAACTTTGGTTAGGGCCTACTAACGGTGTCTGCCCCTCCCTGGTGTTTGTCCTCAACTATATATAGATGAGCTTCAACCTTCTGGCTCTCATTAAGTGCTGTTTTTTTTTTTAAATTGGTGGTTAGGGCCTACTAACGGTGTCTGCCCCTCCCTGGTGTTTGTCCTCAACTGTATAAAGCTGAGCTTCAACCTTCTGGCTTTCGAACTATAGTATCAGATATTAAACTGCATTTGGCCTTCAACTTTGGTTAGGGCCTACTAACGGTGTCTGCCCCTCCCTGGTGTTTGTCCTCAACTGTATAAAGCTGAGCTTCAACCTTCTGGCTCTCTTTAAGTGCTGTTTTTTTTTAAATTGGTGGTTAGGGCCTACTAACGGTGTCTGCCCCTCCCTGGTGTTTGTCCTCAACTGTATAAAGCTGAGCTTCAACCTTCTGGCTTTCGGCCTATAGTATCAGATATTAAACTGCATTTGGCCTTCAAATTTGGTTATGGCCTACTAACGGTGTCTGCCCCTCCCTGGTGTTTGTCCTCAACTGTATATAGCTGAGTTTCAACCTTCTGGCTCTCATTAAGTGCTGTTTTTTTAAAAATTGGTGGTTAGGGCCTACTAACGGTGTCTGCCCCTCCCTAGTGTTTGTCCTCAACTGTATAAAGCTGAGCTTCAACCTTCTGGCTCTCACTAAGTGCTGTTTTTTAAAAAAGTGTTGGTTAGGGCCTACTAACGGTGTCTGCCCCTCCCTGGTGTTTGTCCTCAACTGTATAAAGCTGAGCTTCAACCTTCTATCTTTCGGCCTATAGTATCAGATATTAAACTGCATTTGGCTTTCAACTTTGGTTAGGGCCTACTAACGGTGTCTGCCCCTCCCTGGTGTTTGTCCTCAACTGTATAAAGCTGAGCTTCAACCTTCTGGCTCTCATTAAGTGCTGTTTTTTTAAAAATTGGTGGTTAGGGCCTACTAACGGTGTCTGCCCCTCCCTGGTGTTTGTCCTCAACTGTATAAAGCTGAGCTTCAAACTTCTGGCTTTTGGCCTATAGCATCAGATATTAAACTGCATTTGGCCTTCAACTTTGGTTAGGGCCTACTAACGGTGTCTGCCCCTCCCTGGTGTTTGTCCTCAACTGTATAAAGCTGAGATTCAACCTTCTGGCTTTCGGCCTATAGTATCAGATGTTAAACTGCATTTGGCCTTCAACTTTGGTTAGGGCCTACTAACGGTGTCTGCCCATCCCTGGTGTTTTTCCTCAACTGTATAAAGCTGAGCTTCAACCTTCTGGCTCTCATTAAGTGCTGTTTTTTTAAAAAATGGTGGTTAGGGCCTACTAACGGTGTCTGCCCCTCCCTGGTGTTCTCCTCAACTGTATAAAGCTGAGCTTCAACCTTCTGGCTTTCGGCCTATAGTATCAGATATTAAACTGCATTTGGCCTTCAACTTTGGTTAGGGCCTACTAACGGTGTCTGCCCCTCCCTGGTGTTTGTCCTCAACTGTATAAAGCTGAGCTTCAACCTTCTGGCTCTCATTAAGTGCTGTTTTTTTAAAAATTGGTGGTTAGGACCTACTAACGGTGTCTGCCCCTCCCTGGTGTTTGTCCTCAACTGTATAAAGCTGAGCTTCAACCTTCTGGCTCTCATTAAGTGCTGTTTTTTTTTAAATTGGTGGTTAGGGCCTACTAACGGTCTCTGCCCCTCCCTGGTGTTTGTCCTCAACTGTATAAAGCTGAGTTTCAACCTTCTGGCTCTCATTAAGTGCTGTTTTTTTAAAAATTGGTGGTTAGGGCCTACTAACGGTGTCTGCCCCTCCCTGGTGTTTGTCCTCAACTGTATAAAGCTGAGCTTCAACCTTCTGGCTCTCACTAAGTGCTGTTTTTTAAAAAATTGGTGGTTAGGGCCTACTAATGGTGTCTGCCCCTCCCTGGTGTTTGTCCTCAACTGTATAAAGCTGAGCTTCAACTTTCTGGATTTCGGCCTATAGTATCAGATATTAAACTGCATTTGGCCTTCAACTTTGGTTAGGGCCTAATAACGGTGTCTGCCCTTCCCTGGTGTTTTTCCTCAACTGTATAAAGCTGAGCTTCAACCTTCTGGCTCTCATTAAGTGCTGTTTTTGAAAAAAATGGTGGTTAGGGCCTACTAACAATGTCTGCCCCTCCCTGGTGTTTGTCCTCAACTGTATAAAGCTGAGCTTCAACCTTCTGGCTCTCACTAAGTGCTGTTTTTTAAAAAATTGGTGGTTAGGGCCTACTAATGGTGTCTGCCCCTCCCTGGTGTTTGTCCTCAACTGTATAAAGCTGAGCTTCAACTTTCTGGATTTCGGCCTATAGTATCAGATATTAAACTGCATTTGGCCTTCAACTTTGGTTAGGGCCTACTAACGGTGTCTGCCCCTCCCTGGTGTTTGTCCTCAACTGTATAAAGCTGAGCTTCAACCTTCTGGCTCTCATTAAGTGCTGTTTTTTTAAAAATTGGTGGTTAGGGCCTACTAACGGTGTCTGCCCCTCCCTGGTGTTTGTCCTCAACTGTATAAAGCTGAGCTTCAACCTTCTGGCTCTCATTAAGTGCTGTTTTTTTAAAAATTGGTGGTTAGGGCCTACTAACGGTGTCTGCCCCTCCCTGGTGTTTGTCCTCAACTGTATAAAGCTGAGCTTCAACCTTCTGGCTCTCACTAAGTGCTGTTTTTTAAAAAATTGGTGGTTAGGGCCTACTAATGGTGTCTGCCCCTCCCTGGTGTTTGTCCTCAACTGTATAAAGCTGAGCTTCAACCTTCTGGCTTTCTGCCTATAGTAGCAGATATTAAACTGCATTTGGCCTTCAACTTTGGTTAGGGCCTACTAACAGTGTCTGCCCCTCCCTGGTGTTTGTCCTTAACTGTATAAAGCTGAGCTTCAACCTTCTGGCTCTCTTTAAGTGCTGTTTTTTTTAAAATTGGTGGTTAGGGCCTACTAACGGTGTCTGCCCCTCCCTGGTGTTTGTCCTCAACTGTATAAAGCTGAGCTTCAACCTTCTGGCTTTCGGCCTATAGTATCAGATATTAAACTGCATTTGGCCTTCAAATTTGGTTATGGCCTACTAACGGTGTCTGCCCCTCCCTGGTGTTTGTCCTCAACTGTATATAGCTGAGTTTCAACCTTCTGGCTCTCATTAAATGCTGTTTTTTTAAAAATTGGTGGTTAGGGCCTACTAACGGTGTCTGCCCCTCCCTGGTGTTCTCCTCAACTGTATAAAGCTGAGCTTCAACCTTCTGGCTTTCGCCCTATAGTATCAGATATTAAACTGCATTTGGCCTTCAACTTTGGTTAGGGCCTACTAACGGTGTCTGCCCCTCCCTGGTGTTTGTCCTCAACTGTATAAAGCGGAGCTTCAACCTTCTGGCTCTCATTAAGTGCTGTTTTTAAAAAAATTGGTGGTTAGGGCCCACTAACGGTGTCTGCCCCTCCCTGGTGTTTGTCCTCAACTGTATAAAGCTGAGCTTCAACCTTCTGGCTCTCATTAAGTGCTGTTTTTTTTTAAATTGGTGGTTAGGGCCTACTAACGGTCTCTGCCCCTCCCTGGTGTTTGTCCTCAACTGTATAAAGCTGAGCTTCAACCTTCTGGCTCTCATTAAGTGCTGTTTTTTTAAAAATTGGTGGTTAGGGCCTACTAACGGTGTCTGCCCCTCCCTGGTGTTTGTCCTCAACTGTATAAAGCTGAGCTTCAACCTTCTGGCTCTCACTAAGTGCTGTTTTTTAAAAAAGTGTTGGTTAGGGCCTACTAACGGTGTCTGCCCCTCCCTGGTGTTTGTCCTCAACTGTATAAAGCTGAGCTTCAACCTTCTGGCTTTCGGCCTATAGTAGCAGATATTAAACTGCATTTGGCCTTCAACTTTGGTTAGGGCCTACTAACGGTGTCTGCCCCTCCCTGGTGTTTGTCCTCAACTGTTTAAAGCTGACCTTCAACCTTCTGGCTCTCATTAAGTGCTGTTTTTTTAAAAATTGGTGGTTAGGGCCTATTAACGGTGTCTGCCCCTCCCTGGTGTTTTCCTCAACTGTATAAAGCTGAGCTTCAACCTTCTGGCTTTCGGCCTATAGTATCAGATATTAAACTTCATTTGGCTTTCAACTTTGGTTAGGGCCTACTAACGTTGTCTGCCTCTCCCTGGTGTTTGTCCTCAACTGTATAAAGCTGAGCTTCAACCTTCCGGCTCTCATTAAGTGGTGTTTTTTTAAAAATTGGTGGTTAGGGCCTACTAACGGTGTCTGCCCCTCCCTGGTGTTTTTCCTCAATGGTATAAAGCTGAGCTTCAACCTTCTGGCTCTCATTAAGTGCTGTTTTTTTTAAAAATTGGTGGTTAGGGCCTACTAACGGTGTCTGCCCCTCCCTGGTGTTTGTCCTCAACTGTATAAAGCTGAGCTTCAACCTTCTGGCTTTCGGCCTATAGTATCAGATATTAAACTGCATTTGGCTTTCAACTTTGGTTAGGGCCTACTAACGGTGTCTGCCCCTCCCTGGTGTTTGTCCTCAACTGTATAAAGCTGAGCTTCAACCTTCTGGCTCTCATTAAGTGCTGTTTTTTTAAAAATTGGTGGTTAGGGCCTACTAACGGTGTCTGCCCCTCCCTGGTGTTTGTCCTCAACTGTATAAAGCTGAGCTTCAACCTTCTGGCTCTCATTAAGTGCTGTTTTTTTAAAAATTGGTGGTTAGGGCCTACTAACGGTGTCTGCCCCTCCCTGGTGTTTGTCCTCAACTGTATAAAGCTGAGCTTCAACCTTCTGGCTCTCACTAAGTGCTGTTTTTTAAAAAATTGGTGGTTAGGGCCTACTAATGGTGTCTGCCCCTCCCTGGTGTTTGTCCTTAACTGTATAAAGCTGAGCTTCAACCTTCTGGCTCTCTTTAAGTGCTGTTTTTTTTTAAATTGGTGGTTAGGGCCTACTAACGGTGTCTGCCCCTCCCTGGTGTTTGTCCTCAACTGTATAAAGCTGAGTTCAACCTTCTGGCTTTCGGCCTATAGTATCAGATATTAAACTGCATTTGGCCTTCAAATTTGGTTATGGCCTACTAACGGTGTCTGCCCCTCCCTGGTGTTTGTCCTCAACTGCATATAGCTGAGTTTCAACCTTCTGGCTCTCATTAAGTGCTGTTTTTTTAAAAATTGGTGGTTAGGGCCTACTAACAGTGTCTGCCCCTCCCTGGTGTTTGTCCTCAACTGTATAAAGCTGAGCTTCAACCTTCTGGCTCTCACTAAGTGCTGTTTTTTTAAAAAGTGTTGGTTAGGGCCTACTAACGGTGTCTGCCCCTCCCTGGTGTTTGTCCTCAACTGTATAAAGCTGAGCTTCAACCTTCTGGCTTTCGGCCTATAGTAGCAGATATTAAACTGCATTTGGCCTTCAACTTTGGTTAGGGCCTACTAACGGTGTCTGCCCCTCCCTGGTGTTTGTCCTCAACTGTATAAAGCTGAGCTTCAACCTTCTGGCTCTCATTAAGTGCTGTTTTTTTAAAAATTGGTGGTTAGGGCCTATTAACGGTGTCTGCCCCTCCCTGGTGTTTTCCTCAACTGTATAAAGCTGAGCTTCAACCTTCTGGCTTTCGGCCTATAGTATCAGATATTAAACTGCATTTGGCTTTCAACTTTGGTTAGGGCCTACTAACGTTGTCTGCCTCTCCCTGGTGTTTGTCCTCAACTGTATAAAGCTGAGCTTCAACCTTCTGGCTCTCATTAAGTGCTGTTTTTTTAAAAATTGGTGGTTAGGGCCTACTAACGGTGTCTGCCCCTCCCTGGTGTTTGTCCTCAATGGTATAAAGCTGAGCTTCAACCTTCTGGCTCTCATTAAGTGCTGTTTTTTTAAAAATTGGTGGTTAGGGCCTACTAACGGTGTCTGCCCCTCCTGTTGTGAAATTGGATTCTGGGCTCCCCCGGTGGCCACTTGTGGAATTTAACTTGTGTGCATCATCCCCTCTGTTCACCTGCTCCTATCAGGATGTGGGAGTCGCTATATAACCTTGCTCCTCTGTCAGTTTCATGCCGGTCAACAATGTAATCAGTAGCCTTTCTGTGCATGTTCCTGCTACTAGACAACTCCCAGCTAAGTTGGACTTTTGTCCTTGTGTGTTTTTGCATTTTGTTCCTGTTCACAGCTGCTGTTTCGTTACTGTGTCTGGAAAGCTCTTGTGAGTGGAAATTGCCACTCTGGTGTTATGAGTTAATGCTAGAGTCTTAAAGTAATTTCTGGATGGTGTTTTGATAGGGTTTTCTGCTGACCATGAAAGTGCCCTTTCTGTCTTCATGCTATCTAGTAAGCGGACCTCGATTTTGCTAAACCTATTTTCATACTACGTTTGTCATTTCATCTAAAATCACCGCCAATATATGTGGGGGCCTCTGTCTGCCTTTTGGGAAAATTTCTCTAGAGGTGAGCCAGGACTGTCTTTTCCTCTGCTAGGATTAGGTAGTTCTCCGGCTGGCGCTGGGCATCTAGGGATAAAAAAACGTAGGCATGCTACCCGGCCACTTCTAGTTGTGCGGCAGGTTTAGTTCATGGTCAGTATAGTTTCCATCTTCCAAGAGCTAGTTCTCATATATGCTGGGCTATGTTCTCTCGCCATTGAGAATCATGACAGTTTGACCGGCCCAAAAAAGGGTTAAATTACTGGCTGAGAAAGGAGAGAAAAAAGAAGTCTGCTACAATTTTTTTTTTTTTTTTTTTTCCCTCTAGTTCTGAGTGTGCTCTTAATTGAATCACTTGCTAGTCTGCCTATACTGCAGCCTTCCTCTCTTCCTCTCCTTCTAATCCTTGAATGGCTCTGTGTTCACCTGTTTCAAATGGATCTTCAGAGTGTAGCTACAGGTTTGAATAATCTCGCCACAAAGGTACAAAATTTGCAAGATTTTGTTGTTCATGCACCTATGTCTGAGCCTAGAATTCCTTTGCCTGAATTCTTCTCGGGGAATAGATCTCACTTTCAAAATTTTAAAAATAATTGCAAATTGTTTTTGTCCCTGAAGTCTCGCTCTGCCGGAGACCCTGCACAGCAGGTCAGGATTGTAATTTCCTTGCTCCGGGGCGACCCTCAAGACTGGGCTTTTGCATTGGCACCAGGGGATCCTGCGTTGCTCAATGTGGATGCGTTTTTTCTGGCCTTGGGGTTGCTTTATGAGGAACCTCATTTAGAGCTTCAGGCGGAAAAGGCCTTGATGTCCTTGTCTCAGGGGCAAGATGTGTTGTGAATTTGCTTTTTGCTCCCTCTAGTGGTTACTAGTTTTTTGACTCTGGTTTTTCTGTCATTCCTTTTATCCGCACCTGGGTCGTTAGTTAGGGGTGTTGCTATATAAGCTCCCTGGACCTTCAGTTCAATGCCTGGCAACGTAGTTATCAGAGCTAGTCTGCTGTGCTCTTGTCTACTGATCCTGGTTCCAGTTATATCAGCTAAGTCTGCCTTTTGCTTTTTGCTATTTGTTTTGGTTTTGTATTTTTGTCCAGCTTGTTCCAAATCTATATCCTGACCTTTGCTGGAAGCTCTAGGGGGCTGGTGTTCTCCCCCCGGACCGTTAGACGGTTCGGGGGTTCTTGAATTTCCAGTGTGGATTTTGATAGGGTTTTTGTTGACCATATAAGTTACCTTTCTTTATTCTGCTATCAGTAAGCGGGCCTCTCTGTGCTAAACCTGGTTCATTTCTGTGTTTGTCATTTCCTCTTACCTCACCGTCATTATTTGTGGGGGGCTTCTATCCAGCTTTGGGGTCCCCTTCTCTGGAGGCAAGAAAGGTCTTTGTTTTCCTCTACTAGGGGTAGCTAGATTCTACGGCTGGCGCGTGTCATCTAGAATCAACGTAGGAATGATCCCCGGCTACTTCTAGTGTTGGCGTTAGGAGTAGATATATGGTCAACCCAGTTACCACTGCCCTATGAGCTGGATTTTTGTATTCTGCAGACTTCCACGTTCCTCTGAGACCCTCGCCATTGGGGTCATAACAAAGATGAAGCTGAAATATACTGCCAAAAATTCCGCAAATGGTCTGTGCTTACTCAGTGGAATGAGTGCGCCCTGGCGGCGATTTTCAGAGAAGGTCTCTCTGATGCCATTAAGGATGTTATGGTGGGGTTCCCTGTGCCTGCGAGTCTGAATGAGTCCATGACGATGGCTATTCAGATCGATAGGCGTCTGCGGGAGCGCAAACCTGTGCACCATTTGGCGGTGTCTACTGAGAAAACGCCAGAAAATATGCAATGTGATAGAATTCTGTCCAGAAGCGAGCGGCAGAATTTTAGACGAAAAAATGGGTTGTGCTTCTATTGTGGTGATTCAACTCATGTTATATCAGCATGCTTTAAGCGTACTAAGAAGCCTGACAAGTCTGTTTCAATTAGCACTTTACAGTCTAAGTTTATTCTATCTGTGACCCTGATTTGTTCTTTGTCATCTATTACCGCGGACGCCTATGTCGACTCTGGCGCTGCTTTGAGTCTTATGGATTGGTCCTTTGCCAAACGCTGTGGGTATGATTTGGAGCCATTGGAGGCTCCGATACCTCTGAAAGGGATTGACTCCACCCCATTGGCTAGTAATAAACCACAATACTGGACACAAGTGACTATGCGTGTTAATCCGGATCACCAGGAGGTTATTCGCTTTCTGGTGCTGTATAATCTACATGATGTTTTGGTGCTGGGATTGCCATGGCTGCAATCTCATAACCCAGTCCTCGACTGGAGAGCTATGTCTGTGTTAAGCTGGGGATGTAAAGGAACTCATGGGGACGTACCTTTGGTTTCCATTTCATCATCTATTCCCTCTGAGATTCCTGAATTCTTGTCTGACTTTCGTGACGTTTTTGAAGAACCCAAGGTTGGTTCACTACCTCCGCACCGGGAGTGCGATTGTGCCATAGACTTGATCCCGGGTAGTAAATACCCTAAGGGTCGTTTATTTAATCTGTCTGTGCCTGAACACGCTGCTATGCGAGAATATATAAAGGAGTCCTTGGAAAAGGGACATATTCGTCCTTCGTCATCTCCCTTAGGAGCCGGTTTTTTCTTTGTGTCTAAGAAAGACGGCTCTTTGAGGCCGTGTATTGATTATCGACTTTTGAATAAAATCACGGTTAAATATCAATATCCGTTACCACTGCTTACTGATTTGTTTGCTCGTATAAAGGGGGCCAAGTGGTTCTCTAAGATTGATCTCCGTGGGGCGTATAATTTGGTGCGAATCAAGCAGGGGGATGAGTGGAAAACCGCATTTAATACGCCCGAGGGCCATTTTGAGTATTTGGTGATGCCTTTTGGTCTTTCAAATGCCCCTTCAGTCTTCCAGTCCTTTATGCATGACATTTTCCGCGATTATTTGGATAAATTTATGATTGTGTATCTGGATGATATTCTGATTTTTTCGGATGACTGGGACTCTCATGTCCAGCAGGTCAGGAGGGTTTTTCAGGTTTTGCGGTCTAATTCCTTGTGTGTGAAGGGTTCTAAGTGTGTTTTTGGGGTTCAGAAGATTTCCTTCTTGGGATACATTTTTTCCCCCTCTTCCATCGAGATGGATCCTGTCAAGGTTCAGGCTATTGGTGATTGGACGCAACCCTCTTCTCTTAAGAGTCTTCAGAAATTTTTGGGCTTTGCTAACTTTTATCGTCGATTTATTGCTGGTTTTTCTGATGTTGTAAAACCATTGACTGATTTGACTAAGAAGGGTGCTGATGTTGCTGATTGGTCCCCTGATGCTGTGGAGGCCTTTCGGGAGCTCAAGCGCCGCTTTTCTTCCGCCCCAGTGTTGCGTCAGCCTGATGTTGCTCTTCCTTTTCAGGTTGAGGTCGACGCTTCTGAAATCGGAGCTGGGGCGGTGTTGTCGCAGAGAAGTTCCGACTGCTCCGTGATGAGACCTTGTGCTTTTTTTTCCCGTAAATTTTCGCCCGCCGAGCGGAATTATGATATTGGGAATCGGGAGCTTTTGGCCATGAAGTGGGCTTTTGAGGAGTGGCGTCACTGGCTTGAGGGGGCCAGACATCAGGTGGTGGTATTGACTGACCACAAAAATTTAATTTACCTTGAGTCTGCCAGGCGCCTGAATCCTAGACAAGCGCGCTGGTCGTTGTTTTTCTCTCGGTTTAATTTTGTGGTGTCTTACCTACCGGGTTCTAAGAATGTTAAGGCGGATGCCCTTTCTAGGAGTTTTGAGCCTGACTCCCCTGGTAATTCTGAGCCCACAGGTATCCTTAAAGATGGAGTGATATTGTCTGCCGTTTCTCCAGACCTGCGGCGGGCCTTGCAGGAGTTTCAGGCGGATAGACCTGATCGTTGCCCACCTGGTAGACTGTTTGTTCCTGATGATTGGACCAGTAGAGTCATCTCTGAGGTTCATTCTTCTGCGTTGACAGGTCATCCTGGAATCTTTGGTACCAGGGATTTGGTGGCAAGGTCCTTCTGGTGGCCTTCCCTGTCACGAGATGTGCGAGGCTTTGTGCAGTCTTGTGACGTTTGTGCTCGGGCCAAGCCTTGTTGTTCTTGGGCTAGTGGATTGTTGTTACCCTTGCCTATCCCGAAGAGGCCTTGGACGCACATCTCGATGGATTTTATTTCGGATCTGCCTGTTTCTCAGAAGATGTCTGTCATCTGGGTGGTGTGTGACCGTTTCTCTAAGATGGTCCATCTGGTTCCCTTGCCTAAGTTGCCTTCTTCTTCCGAGTTGGTTCCTCTGTTTTTTCAAAATGTTGTTCGTTTGCATGGTATTCCGGAGAATATCGTTTCTGACAGAGGGACCCAATTCGTGTCTAGATTTTGGCGGGCATTCTGTGCTAGGATGGGCATAGATTTGTCTTTTTCGTCTGCTTTCCATCCTCAGACTAATGGCCAGACCGAGCGGACTAATCAGACCTTGGAGACATATTTGAGGTGTTTTGTGTCTGCGGATCAGGATGATTGGGTTGCTTTTTTGCCTTTGGCGGAGTTCGCCCTCAATAATCGGGCCAGCTCTGCCACCTTGGTGTCCCCGTTTTTCTGTAATTCGGGGTTTCATCCTCGATTTTCCTCCGGTCAAGTGGAATCTTCGGATTGTCCTGGAGTGGATGCTGTGGTGGAGAGGTTGCATCAGATTTGGGGGCAGGTGGTGGACAATTTGAAGTTGTCCCAGGAGAAGACTCAGCTTTTTGCCAACCGCCGTCGTCGTGTTGGTCCTCGGCTTTGTGTTGGGGACTTGGTGTGGTTGTCTTCTCGTTTTGTCCCTATGAGGGTTTCTTCTCCTAAGTTTAAGCCTCGGTTCATCGGCCCGTACAAGATATTGGAGATTCTTAACCCTGTGTCCTTCCGTTTGGACCTCCCTGCATCCTTTTCGATTCATAATGTTTTTCATCGGTCATTGTTGCGCAGGTATGAGGTACCAGCTGTGCCTTCCGTTGAGCCTCCTGCTCCGGTGTTGGTTGAGGGTGAGTTGGAGTACGTTGTGGAAAAGATCTTGGACTCTCGTGTTTCCAGACGGAAACTCCAGTATCTGGTCAAATGGAAGGGATACGGTCAGGAGGATAATTCTTGGGTCACTGCCTCTGATGTTCATGCCTCCGATCTTGTCCGTGCCTTTCATAGGGCTCATCCTGATCGCCCTGGTGGTTCTGGTGAGGGTTCGGTGCCCCCTCCTTGAGGGGGGGGTACTGTTGTGAAATTGGATTCTGGGCTCCCCCGGTGGCCACTTGTGGAATTTAACTTGTGTGCATCATCCCCTCTGTTCACCTGCTCCTATCAGGATGTGGGAGTCGCTATATAACCTTGCTCCTCTGTCAGTTTCATGCCGGTCAACAATGTAATCAGTAGCCTTTCTGTGCATGTTCCTGCTACTAGACAACTCCCAGCTAAGTTGGACTTTTGTCCTTGTGTGTTTTTGCATTTTGTTCCTGTTCACAGCTGCTGTTTCGTTACTGTGTCTGGAAAGCTCTTGTGAGCGGAAATTGCCACTCTGGTGTTATGAGTTAATGCTAGAGTCTTAAAGTAATTTCTGGATGGTGTTTTGATAGGGTTTTCTGCTGACCATGAAAGTGCCCTTTCTGTCTTCATGCTATCTAGTAAGCGGACCTCGATTTTGCTAAACCTATTTTCATACTACGTTTGTCATTTCATCTAAAATCACCGCCAATATATGTGGGGGCCTCTGTCTGCCTTTTGGGAAAATTTCTCTAGAGGTGAGCCAGGACTGTCTTTTCCTCTGCTAGGATTAGGTAGTTCTCCGGCTGGCGCTGGGCATCTAGGGATAAAAAAACGTAGGCATGCTACCCGGCCACTTCTAGTTGTGCGGCAGGTTTAGTTCATGGTCAGTATAGTTTCCATCTTCCAAGAGCTAGTTCTCATATATGCTGGGCTATGTTCTCTCGCCATTGAGAATCATGACACCCTCCCTGGTGTTTGTCCTCAACTGTATAAAGCTGAGCTTCAACCTTCTGGCTTTCGGCCTATAGTATCAGATATTAAACTGCATTTGGCTTTCAACTTTGGTTAGGGCCTACTAACGGTGTCTGCCCCTCCCTGGTGTTTGTCCTCAACTGTATAAAGCTGAGCTTCAACCTTCTGGCTCTCATTAAGTGCTGTTTTTTAAAAATTGATGGTTAGGGCCTACTAACGGTGTCTGCCCCTCCCTGGTGTTTGTCCTCAACTGTATAAAGCTGAGCTTCAAACTTCTGGCTTTTGGCCTATAGCATCAGATATTAAACTGCATTTGGCCTTCAACTTTGGTTAGGGCCTACTAACGGTGTCTGCCCCTCCCTGGTGTTTGTCCTCAACTGTATAAAGCTGAGATTCAACCTTCTGGCTTTCGGCCTATAGTATCAGATGTTAAACTGCATTTGGCCTTCAACTTTGGTTAGGGCCTACTAACGGTGTCTGCCCATCCCTGGTGTTTTTCCTCAACTGTATAAAGCTGAGCTTCAACCTTCTGGCTCTCATTAAGTGCAGTTTTTTTAAAAAATGGTGGTTAGGGCCTACTAACGGTGTCTGCCCCTCCCTGGTGTTCTCCTCAACTGTATAAAGCTGAGCTTCAACCTTCTGGCTTTCGGCCTATAGTATCAGATATTAAACTGCATTTGGCCTTCAACTTTGGTTAGGGCCTACTAACGGTGTCGGCCCCTCCCTGGTGTTTGTCCTCAACTGTATAAAGCTGAGCTTCAACCTTCTGGCTCTCATTAAGTGCTGTTTTTTAAAAAATTGGTGGTTAGGGCCTACTAACGGTGTCTGCCCCTCCCTGGTGTTTGTCCTCAACTGTATAAAGCTGAGCTTCAACCTTCTGGCTCTCATTAAGTGCTGTTTTATAAAAGATTGGTGGTTAGGGCCTACTAACGGTGTCTGCCCCTCCCTGGTGTTTGTCCTCAACTGTATAAAGCTGAGCTTCAACCTTCTGGCTCTCATTAAGTGCTGTTTTTTTAAAAATTGGTGGTTAGGGCCTACTAACGGTGTCTGCCCCTCCCTGGTGTTTGTCCTCAACTGTATAAAGCTGAGCTTCAACCTTCTGGCTTTTGGCCTATAGTATCAGATATTACACTGCATTTGGCCTTCAACTTTGGTTAGGGCCTACTAACGGTGTCTGCCCCTCCCTGGTGTTTGTCCTCAACTGTATAAAGCTGAGCTTCAACCTTCTGGCTCTCATTAAGTGCTGTTTTTTAAAAAATTGGTGGTTAGGGCCTACTAACGGTGTCTGCCCCTCCCTGGTGTTTGTCCTCAACTGTATAAAGCTGAGCTTCAACCTTCTGGCTCTCATTAAGTGCTGTTTTTTTTAAAAATGGTGGTTAGGGCCTACTAACGGTGTCTGCCCCTCCCTGGTGTTTGTCCTCAACTGTATAAAGCTGAGCTTCAACCTTCTGGCTTTCGGCCTATAGTATCAGATATTAAACTGCATTTGGCCTTCAACTTTGGTTAGGGCCTACTAACGGTGTCGGCCCCTCCCTGGTGTTTGTCCTCAACTGTATAAAGCTGAGCTTCAACCTTCTGGCTCTCATTAAGTGCTGTTTTTTAAAAAATTGGTGGTTAGGGCCTACTAACGGTGTCTGCCCCTCCCTGGTGTTTGTCCTCAACTGTATAAAGCTGAGCTTCAACCTTCTGGCTTTCGGCCTATAGTATCAGATATTAAACTGCATTTGGCCTTCAACTTTGGTTAGGGCCTACTAACGGTGTCGGCCCCTCCCTGGTGTTTGTCCTCAACTGTATAAAGCTGAGCTTCAACCTTCTGGCTCTCATTAAGTGCTGTTTTTTAAAAAATTGGTGGTTAGGGCCTACTAACGGTGTCTGCCCCTCCCTGGTGTTTGTCCTCAACTGTATAAAGCTGAGATTCAACCTTCTGGCTTTTGGCCTATAGTATCAGATATTACACTGCATTTGGCCTTCAACTTTGGTTAGGGCCTACTAACGGTGTCTGCCCCTCCCTGGTGTTTGTCCTCAACTGTATAAAGCTGAGCTTCAACCTTCTGGCTCTCATTAAGTGCTGTTTTTTTAAAAATTGGTGGTTAGGGCCTACTAACGGTGTCTGCCCCTCCCTGGTGTTTGTCCTCAACTGTATAAAGCTGAGATTCAACCTTCTGGCTTTCGGCCTATAGTATCAGATATCAAACTGCATTTGGCCTTCAACTTTGGTTAGGGCCTAGTAACGGTGTCTGCCCCTCCCTGGTGTTTTTCCTCAACTGTATAAAGCTGAGCTTCAACCTTCTGGCTCTCATTAAGTGCTGTTTTTTTAAAAAATGGTGGTTAGGGCCTACTAACGGTTTCTGCCCCTCCCTGGTGTTCTCCTCAACTGTATAAAGCTGAGCTTCAACCTTCTGGCTTTCGGCCTATAGTATCAGATATTAAACTGCATTTGGCCTTCAACTTTGGTTAGGGCCTACTAACGGTGTCTGCCCCTCCCTGGTGTTTGTCCTCAACTGTATAAAGCGGAGCTTCAACCTTCTGGCTCTCATTAAGTGCTGTTTTTAAAAAAATTGGTGGTTAGGGCCCACTAACGGTGTCTGCCCCTCCCTGGTGTTTGTCCTCAACTGTATAAAGCTGAGCTTCAACATTCTGGCTCTCATTAAGTGCTGTTTTTTTAAAAATTGGTGGTTAGGGCCTACTAACGGTGTCTGCCCCTCCCTGGTGTTTGTCCTCAACTGTATAAACCTGAGCTTCAACCTTCTGGCTTTCGGCCTATAGTAGCAGATATTAAACTGCATTTGGCCTTCAACTTTGGTTAGGGCCTACTAACGGTGTCTGCCCCTCCCTGGTGTTTGTCCTCAACTGTATAAAGCTGAGCTTCAACCTTCTGGCTCTCATTAAGTGCTGTTTTTTTAAAAAATGGTGGTTAGGGCCTTCTAACGGTGTCTGCCCCTCCCTGGTGTTCTCCTCAACTGTATAAAGCTGAGCTTCAACCTTCTGGCTTTCGGCCTATAGTATCAGATATTAAACTGCATTTGGCCTTCAACTTTGGTTAGGGCCTACTAACGGTGTCTGCCCCTCCCTGGTGTTTGTCCTCAACTGTATAAAGCGGAGCTTCAACCTTCTGGCTCTCATTAAGTGCTGTTTTTAAAAAAATTGGTGGTTAGGGCCCACTAACGGTGTCTGCCCCTCCCTGGTGTTTGTCCTCAACTGTATAAAGCTGAGCTTCAACCTTCTGGCTTTTGGCCTATAGTATCAGATATTACACTGCATTTGGCCTTCAACTTTGGTTAGGGCCTACTAACGGTGTCTGCCCCTCCCTGGTGTTTGTCCTCAACTGTATAAAGCTGAGCTTCAACCTTCTGGCTCTCATTAAGTGCTGTTTTTTTAAAAATTGGTGGTTAGGGCCTACTAACGGTGTCTGCCCCTCCCTGGTGTTTGTCCTCAACTGTATAAAGCTGAGATTCAACCTTCTGGCTTTCGGCCTATAGTATCAGATATCAAACTGCATTTGGCCTTCAACTTTGGTTAGGGCCTACTAACGGTGTCGGCCCCTCCCTGGTGTTTGTCCTCAACTGTATAAAGCTGAGCTTCAACCTTCTGGCTCTCATTAAGTGCTGTTTTTTAAAAAATTGGTGGTTAGGGCCTACTAACGGTGTCTGCCCCTCCCTGGTGTTTGTCCTCAACTGTATAAAGCTGAGATTCAACCTTCTGGCTTTTGGCCTATAGTATCAGATATTACACTGCATTTGGCCTTCAACTTTGGTTAGGGCCTACTAACGGTGTCTGCCCCTCCCTGGTGTTTGTCCTCAACTGTATAAAGCTGAGCTTCAACCTTCTGGCTCTCATTAAGTGCTGTTTTTTTAAAAATTGGTGGTTAGGGCCTACTAACGGTGTCTGCCCCTCCCTGGTGTTTGTCCTCAACTGTATAAAGCTGAGATCCAACCTTCTGGCTTTCGGCCTATAGTATCAGATATCAAACTGCATTTGGCCTTCAACTTTGGTTAGGGCCTACTAACGGTGTCTGCCCCTCCCTGGTGTTTTTCCTCAACTGTATAAAGCTGAGCTTCAACCTTCTGGCTCTCATTAAGTGCTGTTTTTTTAAAAAACTGGTGGTTAGGGCCTACTAACGGTTTCTGCCCCTCCCTGGTGTTCTCCTCAACTGTATAAAGCTGAGCTTCAACCTTCTGGCTTTCGGCCTATAGTATCAGATATTAAACTGCATTTGGCCTTCAACTTTGGTTAGGGCCTACTAACGGTGTCTGCCCCTCCCTGGTGTTTGTCCTCAACTGTATAAAGCGGAGCTTCAACCTTCTGGCTCTCATTAAGTGCTGTTTTTAAAAAAATTGGTGGTTAGGGCCCACTAACGGTGTCTGCCCCTCCCTGATGTTTGTCCTCAACTGTATAAAGCTGAGCTTCAACATTCTGGCTCTCATTAAGTGCTGTTTTTTTAAAAATTGGTGGTTAGGGCCTACTAACGGTGTCTGCCCCTCCCTGGTGTTTGTCCTCAACTGTATAAAGCTGAGCTTCAACCTTCTGGCTTTCGGCCTATAGTAGCAGATATTAAACTGCATTTGGCCTTCAACTTTGGTTAGGGCCTACTAACGGTGTCTGCCCCTCCCTGGTGTTTGTCCTCAACTGTATAAAGCTGAGCTTCAACCTTCTGGCTCTCATTAAGTGCTGTTTTTTTAAAAATTGGTGGTTAGGGCCTACTAACGGTGTCTGCCCCTCCCTGGTGTTTGTCCTCAACTGTATAATGCTGAGATTCAACCTTCTGGCTTTCGGCCTATAGTATCAGATATCAAACTGCATTTGGCCTTCAACTTTGGTTAGGGCCTACTAACGGTGTCTGCCCCTCCCTGGTGTTTTTCCTCAACTGTATAAAGCTGAGCTTCAACCTTCTGGCTCTCATTAAGTGCTGTTTTTTTAAAAAATGGTGGTTAGGGCCTACTAACGGTGTCTGCCCCTCCCTGGTGTTCTCCTCAACTGTATAAAGCTGAGCTTCAACCTTCTGGCTTTCGGCCTATAGTATCAGATATTAAACTGCATTTGGCCTTCAACTTTGGTTAGGGCCTACTAACGGTGTCTGCCCCTCCCTGGTGTTTGTCCTCAACTGTATAAAGCGGAGCTTCAACCTTCTGGCTCTCATTAAGTGCTGTTTTTAAAAAAATTGGTGGTTAGGGCCCACTAACGGTGTCTGCCCCTCCCTGGTGTTTGTCCTCAACTGTATAAAGCTGAGCTTCAACCTTCTGGCTCTCATTAAGTGCTGTTTTTTTAAAAATTGGTGGTTAGGGCCTAATAACGGTGTCTGCCCCTCCCTGGTGTTTGTCCCCAACTGTATAAAGCTGAGCTTCAACCTTCTGGCTTTCGGCCTATAGTAGCAGATATTAAACTGCATTTGGCCTTCAACTTTGGTTAGGGCCTACTAACGGTGTCTGCCCCTCCCTGGTGTTTGTCCTCAACTGTATAAAGCTGAGCTTCAACCTTCTGGCTCTCATTAAGTGCTGTTTTTTTTTAAATTGGTGGTTAGGGCCTACTAACGGTCTCTGCCCCTCCCTGGTGTTTGTCCTCAACTGTATAAAGCTGAGCTTCAACCTTCTGGCTCTCATTAAGTGCTGTTTTTTTAAAAATTGGTGGTTAGGGCCTACTAACGGTCTCTGCCCCTCCCTGGTGTTTGTCCTCAACTGTATAAAGCTGAGCTTCAACCTTCTGGCTCTCATTAAGTGCTGTTTTTTTAAAAATTGGTGGTTAGGGCCTACTAACGGTGTCTGCCCCTCCCTGGTGTTTGTCCTCAACTGTATAAAGCTGAGCTTCAAACTTCTGGCTCTCATTAAGTGCTGTTTTTTTTTAAATTGGTGGTTAGGGCCTACTAACGGTCTCTGCCCCTCCCTGGTGTTTGTCCTCAACTGTATAAAGCTGAGCTTCAACCTTCTGGCTCTCATTAAGTGCTGTTTTTTTAAAAATTGGTGGTTAGGGCCTACTAACGGTGTCTGCCCCTCCCTGGTGTTTGTCCTCAACTGTATAAAGCTGAGCTTCAACCTTCTGGCTTTCGGCCTATAGTAGCAGATATTAAACTGCATTTGGCCTTCAACTTTGGTTAGGGCCTACTAACGGTGTCTGCCCCACCCTGGTGTTTGTCCTCAACTGTATAAAGCTGAGCTTCAACCTTCTGGCTCTCATTAAGTGCTGTTTTTTAAAAAAATGGTGGTTAGGGCCTACTAACGGTGTCTGCCCCTCCCTGGTGTTCTCCTCAACTGTATAAAGCTGAGCTTCAACCTTCTGGCTTTCGGCCTATAGTATCAGATATTAAACTGCATTTGGCCTTCAACTTTGGTTAGGGCCTACTAACGGTGTCTGCCCCTCCCTGGTGTTTGTCCTCAACTGTATAAAGCTGAGCTTCAACCTTCTGGCTCTCATTAAGTGCTGTTTTTTTAAAAATTGGTGGTTAGGGCCTACTAACGGTCTCTGCCCCTCCCTGGTGTTTGTCCTCAACTGTATAAAGCTGAGCTTCAACCTTCTGGCTCTCATTAAGTGCTGTTTTTTTAAAAATTGGTGGTTAGGGCCTACTAACGGTGTCTGCCCCTCCCTGGTGTTTGTCCTCAACTGTATAAAGCTGAGCTTCAACCTTCTGGCTCTCACTAAGTGCTGTTTTTTAAAAAATTGGTGGTTAGGGCCTACTAATGGTGTCTGCCCCTCCCTGGTGTTTGTCCTCAACTGTATAAAGCTGAGCTTCAACTTTCTGGATTTCGGCCTATAGTATCAGATATTAAACTGCATTTGGCCTTCAACTTTGGTTAGGGCCTAATAACGGTGTCTGCCCTTCCCTGGTGTTTTTCCTCAACTGTATAAAGCTGAGCTTCAACCTTCTGGCTCTCATTAAGTGCTGTTTTTAAAAAAAAATGGTGGTTAGGGCCTACTAACGGTGTCTGCCCCTCCCTGGTGTTTGTCCTCAACTGTATAAAGCTGAGCTTCAACCTTCTGGCAATCACTAAGTGCTGTTTTTTAAAAAATTGGTGGTTAGGGCCTACTAATGGTGTCTGCCCCTCCCTGGTGTTTGTCCTCAACTGTATAAAGCTGAGCTTCAACTTTCTGGATTTCGGCCTATAGTATCAGATATTAAACTGCATTTGGCCTTCAACTTTGGTTAGGGCCTACTAACGGTGTCTGCCCCTCCCTGGTGTTTGTCCTCAACTGTATAAAGCTGAGCTTCAACCTTCTGGCTCTCATTAAGTGCTGTTTTTTAAAAAATTGGTGGTTAGGGCCTACTAACGGTGTCTGCCCCTCCCTGGTGTTTGTCCTCAACTGTATAAAGCTGAGCTTCAACCTTCTGGCTCTCATTAAGTGCTGTTTTTTTAAAAATTGGTGGTTAGGGCCTACTAACGGTGTCTGCCCCTCCCTGGTGTTTGTCCTCAACTGTATAAAGCTGAGCTTCAACCTTCTGGCTCTCACTAAGTGCTGTTTTTTAAAAAATTGGTGGTTAGGGCCTACTAATGGTGTCTGCCCCTCCCTGGTGTTTGTCCTCAACTGTATAAAGCTGAGCTTCAACCTTCTGGCTTTCTGCCTATAGTAGCAGATATTAAACTGCATTTGGCCTTCAACTTTGGTTAGGGCCTACTAACAGTGTCTGCCCCTCCCTGGTGTTTGTCCTTAACTGTATAAAGCTGAGCTTCAACCTTCTGGCTCTCTTTAAGTGCTGTTTTTTTTTAAATTGGTGGTTAGGGCCTACTAACGGTGTCTGCCCCTCCCTGGTGTTTGTCCTCAACTGTATAAAGCTGAGCTTCAACCTTCTGGCTTTCGGCCTATAGTATCAGATATTAAACTGCATTTGGCCTTCAAATTTGGTTATGGCCTACTAACGGTGTCTGCCCCTCCCTGGTGTTTGTCCTCAACTGTATATAGCTGAGTTTCAACCTTCTGGCTCTCATTAAATGCTGTTTTTTTAAAAATTGGTGGTTAGGGCCTACTAACGGTGTCTGCCCCTCCCTGGTGTTTGTCCTCAACTGTATAAAGCTGAGCTTCAACCTTCTGGCTTTCGGCCTATAGTAGCAGATATTAAACTGCATTTGGCCTTCAACTTTGGTTAGGGCCTACTAACGGTGTCTGCCCCTCCCTGGTGTTTGTCCTCAACTGTATAAAGCTGAGCTTCAACCTTCTGGCTCTCATTAAGTGCTGTTTTTTTAAAAATTGGTGGTTAGGGCCTATTAACGGTGTCTGCCCCTCCCTGGTGTTTTCCTCAACTGTATAAAGCTGAGCTTCAACCTTCTGGCTTTCGGCCTATAGTATCAAATATTAAACTGCATTTGGCTTTCAACTTTGGTTAGGGCCTACTAACGTTGTCTGCCTCTCCCTGGTGTTTGTCCTCAACTGTATAAAGCTGAGCTTCAACCTTCCGGCTCTCATTAAGTGGTGTTTTTTTAAAAATTGGTGGTTAGGGCCTACTAACGGTGTCTGCCCCTCCCTGGTGTTTTTCCTCAATGGTATAAAGCTGAGCTTCAACCTTCTGGCTCTCATTAAGTGCTGTTTTTTTAAAAATTGGTGGTTAGGGCCTACTAACGGTGTCTGCCCCTCCCTGGTGTTTGTCCTCAACTGTATAAAGCTGAGCTTCAACCTTCTGGCTTTCGGCCTATAGTATCAGATATTAAACTGCATTTGGGTTTCAAATTTGGTTAGGGCCTACTAACAGTGTCTGCCCCTCCCTGGTGTTTGTCCTCAACTGTATAAAGCTGAGCTTCAACCTTCTGGCTCTCATTAAGTGCTGTTTTTTTAAAAATTGGTGGTTAGGGCCTACTAACGGTGTCTGCCCCTCCCTGGTGTTTGTCCTCAACTGTATAAAGCTGAGCTTCAACCTTCTGGCTCTCACTAAGTGCTGTTTTTTAAAAAATTGGTGGTTAGGGCCTACTAATGGTGTCTGCCCCTCCCTGGTGTTTGTCCTCAACTGTATAAAGCTGAGCTTCAACCTTCTGGCTTTCTGCCTATAGTAGCAGATATTAAACTGCATTTGGCCTTCAACTTTGGTTAGGGCCTACTAACGGTGTCTGCCCCTCCCTGGTGTTTGTCCTTAACTGTATAAAGCTGAGCTTCAACCTTCTGGCTCTCTTTAAGTGCTGTTTTTTTTTAAATTGGTGGTTAGGGCCTACTAACGGTGTCTGCCCCTCCCTGGTGTTTGTCCTCAACTGTATAAAGCTGAGTTCAACCTTCTGGCTTTCGGCCTATAGTATCAGATATTAAACTGCATTTGGCCTTCAAATTTGGTTATGGCCTACTAACGGTGTCTGCCCCTCCCTGGTGTTTGTCCTCAACTGCATATAGCTGAGTTTCAACCTTCTGGCTCTCATTAAGTGCTGTTTTTTTAAAAATTGGTGGTTAGGGCCTACTAACGGTGTCTGCCCCTCCCTGGTGTTTGTCCTCAACTGTATAAAGCTGAGCTTCAACCTTCTGGCTCTCATTAAGTGCTGTTTTTTTAAAAATTGGTGGTTAGGGCCTACTAACGGTGTCTGCCCCTCCCTGGTGTTTGTCCTCAACTGTATAAAGCTGAGCTTCAACCTTCTGGCTCTCATTAAGTGCTGTTTTTTTAAAAATTGGTGGTTAGGGCCTACTAACGGTGTCTGCCCCTCCCTGGTGTTTGTCCTCAACTGTATAAAGCTGAGCTTCAACCTTCTGGCTCTCACTAAGTGCTGTTTTTTAAAAAATTGGTGGTTAGGGCCTACTAATGGTGTCTGCCCCTCCCTGGTGTTTGTCCTCAACTGTATAAAGCTGAGCTTCAACCTTCTGGCTTTCTGCCTATAGTAGCAGATATTAAACTGCATTTGGCCTTCAACTTTGGTTAGGGCCTACTAACGGTGTCTGCCCCTCCCTGGTGTTTGTCCTTAACTGTATAAAGCTGAGCTGAGGAATGAGTGCGCCCTGGCGGCGATTTTCAGAGAAGGTCTCTCTGATGCCATTAAGGATGTTATGGTGGGGTTCCCTGTGCCTGCGAGTCTGAATGAGTCCATGACGATGGCTATTCAGATCGATAGGCGTCTGCGGGAGCGCAAACCTGTGCACCATTTGGCAGTGTCTACTGAGAAAACGCCAGAAAATATGCAATGTGATAGAATTCTGTCCAGAAGCGAGCGGCAGAATTTTAGACGAAAAAATGGGTTGTGCTTCTATTGTGGTGATTCAACTCATGTTATATCAGCATGCTTTAAGCGTACTAAGAAGCCTGACAAGTCTGTTTCAATTAGCACTTTACAGTCTAAGTTTATTCTATCTGTGACCCTGATTTGTTCTTTGTCATCTATTACCGCGGACGCCTATGTCGACTCTGGCGCTGCTTTGAGTCTTATGGATTGGTCCTTTGCCAAACGCTGTGGGTATGATTTGGAGCCATTGGAGGCTCCGATACCTCTGAAAGGGATTGACTCCACCCCATTGGCTAGTAATAAACCACAATACTGGACACAAGTGACTATGCGTGTTAATCCGGATCACCAGGAGGTTATTCGCTTTCTGGTGCTGTATAATCTACATGATGTTTTGGTGCTGGGATTGCCATGGCTGCAATCTCATAACCCAGTCCTCGACTGGAGAGCTATGTCTGTGTTAAGCTGGGGATGTAAAGGAACTCATGGGGACGTACCTTTGGTTTCCATTTCATCATCTATTCCCTCTGAGATTCCTGAATTCTTGTCTGACTTTCGTGACGTTTTTGAAGAACCCAAGGTTGGTTCACTACCTCCGCACCGGGAGTGCGATTGTGCCATAGACTTGATCCCGGGTAGTAAATACCCTAAGGGTCGTTTATTTAATCTGTCTGTGCCTGAACACGCTGCTATGCGAGAATATATAAAGGAGTCCTTGGAAAAGGGACATATTCGTCCTTCGTCATCTCCCTTAGGAGCCGGTTTTTTCTTTGTGTCTAAGAAAGACGGCTCTTTGAGGCCGTGTATTGATTATCGACTTTTGAATAAAATCACGGTTAAATATCAATATCCGTTACCACTGCTTACTGATTTGTTTGCTCGTATAAAGGGGGCCAAGTGGTTCTCTAAGATTGATCTCCGTGGGGCGTATAATTTGGTGCGAATCAAGCAGGGGGATGAGTGGAAAACCGCATTTAATACGCCCGAGGGCCATTTTGAGTATTTGGTGATGCCTTTTGGTCTTTCAAATGCCCCTTCAGTCTTCCAGTCCTTTATGCATGACATTTTCCGCGATTATTTGGATAAATTTATGATTGTGTATCTGGATGATATTCTGATTTTTTCGGATGACTGGGACTCTCATGTCCAGCAGGTCAGGAGGGTTTTTCAGGTTTTGCGGTCTAATTCCTTGTGTGTGAAGGGTTCTAAGTGTGTTTTTGGGGTTCAGAAGATTTCCTTCTTGGGATACATTTTTTCCCCCTCTTCCATCGAGATGGATCCTGTCAAGGTTCAGGCTATTGGTGATTGGACGCAACCCTCTTCTCTTAAGAGTCTTCAGAAATTTTTGGGCTTTGCTAACTTTTATCGTCGATTTATTGCTGGTTTTTCTGATGTTGTAAAACCATTGACTGATTTGACTAAGAAGGGTGCTGATGTTGCTGATTGGTCCCCTGATGCTGTGGAGGCCTTTCGGGAGCTCAAGCGCCGCTTTTCTTCCGCCCCAGTGTTGCGTCAGCCTGATGTTGCTCTTCCTTTTCAGGTTGAGGTCGACGCTTCTGAAATCGGAGCTGGGGCGGTGTTGTCGCAGAGAAGTTCCGACTGCTCCGTGATGAGACCTTGTGCTTTTTTTTCCCGTAAATTTTCGCCCGCCGAGCGGAATTATGATATTGGGAATCAGGAGCTTTTGGCCATGAAGTGGGCTTTTGAGGAGTGGCGTCACTGGCTTGAGGGGGCCAGACATCAGGTGGTGGTATTGACTGACCACAAAAATTTAATTTACCTTGAGTCTGCCAGGCGCCTGAATCCTAGACAAGCGCGCTGGTCGTTGTTTTTCTCTCGGTTTAATTTTGTGGTGTCTTACCTACCGGGTTCTAAGAATGTTAAGGCGGATGCCCTTTCTAGGAGTTTTGAGCCTGACTCCCCTGGTAATTCTGAGCCCACAGGTATCCTTAAAGATGGAGTGATATTGTCTGCCGTTTCTCCAGACCTGCGGCGGGCCTTGCAGGAGTTTCAGGCGGATAGACCTGATCGTTGCCCACCTGGTAGACTGTTTGTTCCTGATGATTGGACCAGTAGAGTCATCTCTGAGGTTCATTCTTCTGCGTTGACAGGTCATCCTGGAATCTTTGGTACCAGGGATTTGGTGGCAAGGTCCTTCTGGTGGCCTTCCCTGTCACGAGATGTGCGAGGCTTTGTGCAGTCTTGTGACGTTTGTGCTCGGGCCAAGCCTTGTTGTTCTTGGGCTAGTGGATTGTTGTTACCCTTGCCTATCCCGAAGAGGCCTTGGACGCACATCTCGATGGATTTTATTTCGGATCTGCCTGTTTCTCAGAAGATGTCTGTCATCTGGGTGGTGTGTGACCGTTTCTCTAAGATGGTCCATCTGGTTCCCTTGCCTAAGTTGCCTTCTTCTTCCGAGTTGGTTCCTCTGTTTTTTCAAAATGTTGTTCGTTTGCATGGTATTCCGGAGAATATCGTTTCTGACAGAGGGACCCAATTCGTGTCTAGATTTTGGCGGGCATTCTGTGCTAGGATGGGCATAGATTTGTCTTTTTCGTCTGCTTTCCATCCTCAGACTAATGGCCAGACCGAGCGGACTAATCAGACCTTGGAGACATATTTGAGGTGTTTTGTGTCTGCGGATCAGGATGATTGGGTTGCTTTTTTGCCTTTGGCGGAGTTCGCCCTCAATAATCGGGCCAGCTCTGCCACCTTGGTGTCCCCGTTTTTCTGTAATTCGGGGTTTCATCCTCGATTTTCCTCCGGTCAAGTGGAATCTTCGGATTGTCCTGGAGTGGATGCTGTGGTGGAGAGGTTGCATCAGATTTGGGGGCAGGTGGTGGACAATTTGAAGTTGTCCCAGGAGAAGACTCAGCTTTTTGCCAACCGCCGTCGTCGTGTTGGTCCTCGGCTTTGTGTTGGGGACTTGGTGTGGTTGTCTTCTCGTTTTGTCCCTATGAGGGTTTCTTCTCCTAAGTTTAAGCCTCGGTTCATCGGCCCGTACAAGATATTGGAGATTCTTAACCCTGTGTCCTTCCGTTTGGACCTCCCTGCATCCTTTTCGATTCATAATGTTTTTCATCGGTCATTGTTGCGCAGGTATGAGGTACCAGCTGTGCCTTCCGTTGAGCCTCCTGCTCCGGTGTTGGTTGAGGGTGAGTTGGAGTACGTTGTGGAAAAGATCTTGGACTCTCGTGTTTCCAGACGGAAACTCCAGTATCTGGTCAAATGGAAGGGATACGGTCAGGAGGATAATTCTTGGGTCACTGCCTCTGATGTTCATGCCTCCGATCTTGTCCGTGCCTTTCATAGGGCTCATCCTGATCGCCCTGGTGGTTCTGGTGAGGGTTCGGTGCCCCCTCCTTGAGGGGGGGGGTACTGTTGTGAAATTGGATTCTGGGCTCCCCCGGTGGCCACTTGTGGAATTTAACTTGTGTGCATCATCCCCTCTGTTCACCTGCTCCTATCAGGATGTGGGAGTCGCTATATAACCTTGCTCCTCTGTCAGTTTCATGCCGGTCAACAATGTAATCAGTAGCCTTTCTGTGCATGTTCCTGCTACTAGACAACTCCCAGCTAAGTTGGACTTTTGTCCTTGTGTGTTTTTGCATTTTGTTCCTGTTTACAGCTGCTGTTTCGTTACTGTGTCTGGAAAGCTCTTGTGAGCGGAAATTGCCACTCTGGTGTTATGAGTTAATGCTAGAGTCTTAAAGTAATTTCTGGATGGTGTTTTGATAGGGTTTTCTGCTGACCATGAAAGTGCCCTTTCTGTCTTCATGCTATCTAGTAAGCGGACCTCGATTTTGCTAAACCTATTTTCATACTACGTTTGTCATTTCATCTAAAATCACCGCCAATATATGTGGGGGCCTCTGTCTGCCTTTTGGGAAAATTTCTCTAGAGGTGAGCCAGGACTGTCTTTTCCTCTGCTAGGATTAGGTAGTTCTCCGGCTGGCGCTGGGCATCTAGGGATAAAAAAACGTAGGCATGCTACCCGGCCACTTCTAGTTGTGCGGCAGGTTTAGTTCATGGTCAGTATAGTTTCCATCTTCCAAGAGCTAGTTCTCATATATGCTGGGCTATGTTCTCTCGCCATTGAGAATCATGACACCCTCCCTGGTGTTTGTCCTCAACTGTATAAAGCTGAGCTTCAACCTTCTGGCTTTCGGCCTATAGTATCAGATATTAAACTGCATTTGGCTTTCAACTTTGGTTAGGGCCTACTAACGGTGTCTGCCCCTCCCTGGTGTTTGTCCTCAACTGTATAAAGCTGAGCTTCAAACTTCTGGCTTTTGGCCTATAGCATCAGATATTAAACTGCATTTGGCCTTCAACTTTGGTTAGGGCCTACTAACGGTGTCTGCCCCTCCCTGGTGTTTGTCCTCAACTGTATAAAGCTGAGATTCAACCTTCTGGCTTTCGGCCTATAGTATCAGATGTTAAACTGCATTTGGCCTTCAACTTTGGTTAGGGCCTACTAACGGTGTCTGCCCATCCCTGGTGTTTTTCCTCAACTGTATAAAGCTGAGCTTCAACCTTCTGGCTCTCATTAAGTGCAGTTTTTTTTAAAAATGGTGGTTAGGGCCTACTAACGGTGTCTGCCCCTCCCTGGTGTTCTCCTCAACTGTATAAAGCTGAGCTTCAACCTTCTGGCTTTCAGCCTATAGTATCAGATATTAAACTGCATTTGGCCTTCAACTTTGGTTAGGGCCTACTAACGGTGTCTGCCCCTCCCTGGTGTTTGTCCTCAACTGTATAAAGCTGAGCTTCAACCTTCTGGCTCTCATTAAGTGCTGTTTTTTTTAAAATTGGTGGTTAGGGCCTACTAACGGTGTCTGCCCCTCCCTGGTGTTTGTCCTCAACTGTATAAAGCTGAGCTTCAACCTTCTGGCTCTCATTAAGTGCTGTTTTTTAAAAAATTGGTGGTTAGGGCCTACTAACGGTGTCTGCCCCTCCCTGGTGTTTGTCCTCAACTGTATAAAGCTGAGCTTCAACCTTCTGGCTCTCACTAAGTGCTGTTTTTTAAAAAATTGGTGGTTAGGGCCTACTAATGGTGTCTGCCCCTCCCTGGTGTTTGTCCTCAACTGTATAAAGCTGAGCTTCAACTTTCTGGATTTCGGCCTATAGTATCAGATATTAAACTGCATTTGGCCTTCAACTTTGGTTAGGGCCTAATAACGGTGTCTGCCCTTCCCTGGTGTTTTTCCTCAACTGTATAAAGCTGAGCTTCAACCTTCTGGCTCTCATTAAGTGCTGTTTTTTAAAAAAATGGTGGTTAGGGCCTACTAACGGTGTCTGCCCCTCCCTGGTGTTTGTCCTCAACTGTATAAAGCTGAGCTTCAACCTTCTGGCTTTCGGCCTATAGTATCAGATATTAAATGGCATTTGGCCTTCAACTTTGGTTAGGGCCTACTAACGGTGTCTGCCCCTCCCTGGTGTTTGTCCTCAACTGTATAAAGCTGAGCTTCAACCTTCTGGCTCTCATTAAGTGCTGTGTTTTTAAAAATTGGTGGTTAGGGCCTACTAACGGTGTCTGCCCCTCTCTGGTGTTTGTCCTCAACTGTATAAAGCTGAGCTTCAACCTTCTGGCTCTCATTAAGTGCTGTTTTTTAAAAAATTGGTGGTTAGGGCCTACTAACGGTGTCTGCCCCTCCCTGGTGTTTGTCCTCAACTGTATAAAGCTGAGCTTCAACCTTCTGGCTTTCGGCCTATAGTATCAGATATTAAACTGCATTTGGCCTTTAACTTTGGTTAGGGCCTACTAACGATGTCTGCCCCTCCCTTGTGTTTGTCCTCAACTGTATAAAGCTGAGCTTCAACCTTCTGGCTCTCATTAAGTGCTGTTTTTTTAAAAATTGGTGGTTAGGGCCTACTAATGGTGTCTGCCCCTCCCTGGTGTTTGTCCTCAACTGTATAAAGCTGAGCTTCAACCTTCTGGCTTTCGGCCTATAGTATCAGATATTAAATGGCATTTGGCCTTCAACTTTGGTTAGGGCCTACTAACGGTGTCTGCCCCTCCCTGGTGTTTGTCCTCAACTGTATAAAGCTGAGCTTCAACCTTCTGGCTCTCATTAAGTGCTGTGTTTTTAAAAATTGGTGGTTAGGGCCTACTAACGGTGTCTGCCCCTCCCTGGTGTTTGTCCTCAACTGTATAAAGCTGAGCTTCAACCTTCTGGCTCTCATTAAGTGCTGTTTTTTTAAAAATTGGTGGTTAGGGCCTACTAACGGTGTCTGCCCCTCCCTGGTGTTTGCTTTCAACTGTATAAAGCTGAGCTTCAACCTTCTGGCTCTCACTAAGTGCTGTTTTTAAAAAAATTGGTGGTTAGGGCCTACTAATGGTGTCTGCCCCTCCCTGGTGTTTGTCCTCAACTGTATAAAGCTGAGCTTCAACCTTCTGGCTTTCGGCCTATAGTAGCAGATATTAAACTGCATTTGGCCTTTAACTTTGGTTAGGGCCTACTAACGGTGTCTGCCCCTCCCTGGTGTTTGTCCTCAACTGTATAAAGCTGAGCTTCAACCTTCTGGCTCTCATTAAGTGCTGTTTTTTTAAAAATTGGTAGTTAGGGCCTACTAACGGTGTCTACCCCTCCCTGGTGTTTGTCCTCAACTGTATAAAGCTGAGCTTCAACCTTCTGGCTTTCGGCCTATAGTAGCAGATATTAAACTGCATTTGGCCTTCAACTTTGGTTAGGGCCTACTAACGGTGTCTGCCCCTCCCTGGTGTTTGTCCTCAACTGTATAAAGCTGAGCTTCAACCTTCTGGCTCTCATTAAGTGCTGTTTTTTTAAAAATTGGTGGTTAGGGCCTACTAACGGTGTCTGCCCCTCCCTGGTGTTTGTCCTCAACTGTATAAAGCTGAGCTTCAACCTTCTGGCTTTTGGCCTATAGTATCAGATATTACACTGCATTTGGCCTTCAACTTTGGTTAGGGCCTACTAACGGTGTCTGCCCCTCCCTGGTGTTTGTCCTCAACTGTATAAAGCTGAGCTTCAACCTTCTGGCTCTCATTAAGTGCTGTTTTTTAAAAAATTGGTGGTTAGGGCCTACTAACGGTGTCTGCCCCTCCCTGGTGTTTGTCCTCAACTGTATAAAGCTGAGATTCAACCTTCTGGCTTTCGGCCTATAGTATCAGATATCAAACTGCATTTGGCCTTCAACTTTGGTTAGGGCCTACTAACGGTGTCTGCCCCTCCCTGGTGTTTGTCCTCAACTGTATAAAGCTGAGCTTCAACCTTCTGGCTCTCATTAAGTGCTGTTTGTTTAAAAATTGGTGGTTAGGGCCTACTAACGGTGTCTGCCCCTCCCTGGTGTTTGTCCTCAACTGTATAAAGCTGAGCTTCAACCTTCTGGCTTTCGGCCTATAGTATCAGATATTAAACTGCATTTGGCCTTCAACTTTGGTTAGGGCCTACTAACGGTGTCTGCCCCTCCCTGGTGTTTGTCCTCAACTGTATAAAGCTGAGCTTCAACCTTCTGGCTCTCATTAAGTGCTGTTTTTTTAAAAATTGGTGGTTAGGGCCTACTAACGGTGTCTGCCCCTCCCTGGTGTTTGTCCTCAACTGTATAAAGCTGAGCTTCAACCTTCTGGCTTTCGGCCTATAGTATCAGATATTAAACTGCATTTGGCCTTCAACTTTGGTTAGGGCCTACTAACGGTGTCGGCCCCTCCCTGGTGTTTGTCCTCAACTGTATAAAGCTGAGCTTCAACCTTCTGGCTCTCATTAAGTGCTGTTTTTAAAAAAATTGGTGGTTAGGGCCTACTAACGGTGTCTGCCCCTCCCTGGTGTTTGTCCTCAACTGTATAAAGCTGAGCTTCAACCTTCTGGCTCTCATTAAGTGCTGTTTTTTTAAAAATTGGTGGTTAGGGCCTACTAACGGTGTCTGCCCCTCCCTGGTGTTTGTCCTCAACTGTATAAAGCTGAGCTTCAACCTTCTGGCTTTTGGCCTATAGTATCAGATATTACACTGCATTTGGCCTTCAACTTTGGTTAGGGCCTACTAACGGTGTCTGCCCCTCCCTGGTGTTTGTCCTCAACTGTATAAAGCTGAGCTTCAACCTTCTGGCTCTCATTAAGTGCTGTTTTTTTAAAAATTGGTGGTTAGGGCCTACTAACGGTGTCTGCCCCTCCCTGGTGTTTGTCCTCAACTGTATAAAGCTGAGATTCAACCTTCTGGCTTTCGGCCTATAGTATCAGATATCAAACTGCATTTGGCCTTCAACTTTGGTTAGGGCCTACTAACGGTGTCTGCCCCTCCCTGGTGTTTTTCCTCAACTGTATAAAGCTGAGCTTCAACCTTCTGGCTCTCATTAAGTGCTGTTTTTTTAAAAAATGGTGGTTAGGGCCTACTAACGGTTTCTGCCCCTCCCTGGTGTTTGTCCTCAACTGTATAAAGCTGAGCTTCAACCTTCTGGCTTTCGGCCTATAGTATCAGATATTAAACTGCATTTGGCCTTCAACTTTGGTTAGGGCCTACTAACGGTGTCGGCCCCTCCCTGGTGTTTGTCCTCAACTGTATAAAGCTGAGCTTCAACCTTCTGGCTCTCATTAAGTGCTGTTTTTTAAAAAATTGGTGGTTAGGGCCTACTAACGGTGTCTGCCCCTCCCTGGTGTTTGTCCTCAACTGTATAAAGCTGAGCTTCAACCTTCTGGCTCTCATTAAGTGCTGTTTTTTTTTAAATTGGTGGTTAGGGCCTACTAACGGTGTCTGCCCCTCCCTGGTGTTTGTCCTCAACTGTATAAAGCTGAGCTTCAACCTTCTGGCTCTCATTAAGTGCTGTTTTTTTAAAAATTGGTGGTTAGGGCCTACTAACGGTGTCTGCCCCTCCCTGGTGTTTGTCCTCAACTGTATAAAGCTGAGATTCAACCTTCTGGCTTTCAGCCTATAGTATCAGATATCAAACTGCATTTGGCCTTCAACTTTGGTTAGGGCCTACTAACGGTGTCTGCCCCTCCCTGGTGTTTGTCCTCAACTGTATAAAGCTGAGCTTCAACCTTCTGGCTCTCATTAAGTGCTGTTTTTTAAAAAATTGGTGGTTAGGGCCTACTAACGGTGTCTGCCCCTCCCTGGTGTTTGTCCTCAACTGTATAAAGCTGAGATTCAACCTTCTGGCTTTCGGCCTATAGTATCAGATATCAAACTGCATTTGGCCTTCAACTTTGGTTAGGCCCTACTAACGGTGTCTGCCCCTCCCTGGTGTTCTCCTCAACTGTATAAAGCTGAGCTTCAACTTTCTGGCTTTCGGCCTATAGTATCAGATATTAAACTGCATTTGGCCTTCAACTTTGGTTAGGGCCTACTAACGGTGTCTGCCCCTCCCTGGTGTTTGTCCTCAACTGTATAAAGCGGAGCTTCAACCTTCTGGCTCTCATTAAGTGCTGTTTTTTAAAAAATTGGTGGTTAGGGCCCACTAACGGTGTCTGCCCCTCCCTGGTGTTTGTCCTCAACTGTATAAAGCTGAGCTTCAACCTTCTGGCTTTCGGCCTATAGTAGCAGATATCAAACTGCATTTGGCCTTTAACTTTGGTTAGGGCCTACTAACGGTTTCTGCCCATCCCTGGTGTTTTTCCTCAACTGTATAAATCTGAGCTTCAACCTTCTGGCTCTCATTAAGTGCTGTTTTTTTAAAAAATGGTGGTTAGGGCCTACTAACGGTGTCTGCCCCTCCCTGGTGTTCTCCTCAACTGTATGAAGCTGAGCTTCAACCTTCTGGCTTTCGGCCTATAGTATCAGATATTAAACTGCATTTGGCCTTCAACTTTGGTTAGGGCCTACTAACGGTGTCTGCCCCTCCCTGGTGTTTGTCCTCAACTGTATAAAGCGGAGCTTCAACCTTCTGGCTCTCATTAAGTGCTGTTTTTAAAAAAATTGGTGGTTAGGGCCCACTAACGGTGTCTGCCCCTCCCTGGTGTTTGTCCTCAACTGTATAAAGCTGAGCTTCAACCTTCTGGCTTTCGGCCTATAGTAGCAGATATTAAACTGCATTTGGCCTTTAACTTTGGTTAGGGCCTACTAACGGTGTCTGCCCCTCCCTGGTGTTTGTCCTCAACTGTATAAAGCTGAGCTTCAACCTTCTGGCTCTCATTAAGTGCTGTTTGTTTAAAAATTGGTGGTTAGGGCCTACTAACGGTGTCTGCCCCTCCCTGGTGTTTGTCCTCAACTGTATAAAGCTGAGCTTCAACCTTCTGGCTTTCGGCCTATAGTATCAGATATTAAACTGCATTTGGCCTTCAACATTGGTTAGGACCTACTAACGGTGTCTGCCCCTCCCTGGTGTTTGTCCTCAACTGTATAAAGCTGAGCTTCAACCTTCTGGCTCTCATTAAGTGCTGTTTTTTTAAAAATTGGTGGTTAGGGCCTACTAACGGTGTCTGCCCCTCCCTGGTGTTTGTCCTCAACTGTATATAGCTGAGCTTCAACCTTCTGGCTTTCGGCCTATAGTATCAGATATTAAACTGCATTTGGCCTTCAACTTTGGTTAGGGCCTACTAACGGTGTCTGCCCCTCCCTGGTGTTTGTCCTCAACTGTATAAAGCTGAGCTTCAACCTTCTGGCTCTCATTAAGTGCTGTTTTTTAAAAAATTGGTGGTTAGGGCCTACTAACGGTGTCTGCCCCTCCCTGGTGTTTGTCCTCAACTGTATAAAGCTGAGCTTCAACCTTCTGGCTCTCATTAAGTGCTGTTTTTTTAAAAATTGGTGGTTAGGGCCTACTAACGGTGTCTGCCCCTCCCTGGTGTTTGTCCTCAACTGTATAAAGCTGAGCTTCAACCTTCTGGCTTTTGGCCTATAGTATCAGATATTACACTGCATTTGGCCTTCAACTTTGGTTAGGGCCTACTAACGGTGTCTGCCCCTCCCTGGTGTTTGTCCTCAACTGTATAAAGCTGAGCTTCAACCTTCTGGCTCTCATTAAGTGCTGTTTTTTTAAAAATTGGTGGTTAGGGCCTACTAACGGTGTCTGCCCCTCCCTGGTGTTTGTCCTCAACTGTATAAAGCTGAGATTCAACCTTCTGGCTTTCGGCCTATAGTATCAGATATCAAACTGCATTTGGCCTTCAACTTTGGTTAGGGCCTACTAACGGTGTCTGCCCCTCCCTGGTGTTTTTCCTCAACTGTATAAAGCTGAGCTTCAACCTTCTGGCTCTCATTAAGTGCTGTTTTTTTAAAAAATGGTGGTTAGGGCCTACTAACGGTGTCTGCCCCTCCCTGGTGTTCTCCTCAACTGTATAAAGCTGAGCTTCAACCTTCTGGCTTTCGGCCTATAGTATCAGATATTAAACTGCATTTGGCCTTCAACTTTGGTTAGGGCCTACTAACGGTGTCGGCCCCTCCCTGGTGTTTGTCCTCAACTGTATAAAGCTGAGCTTCAACCTTCTGGCTCTCATTAAGTGCTGTTTTTTAAAAAATTGGTGGTTAGGGCCTACTAACGGTGTCTGCCCCTCCCTGGTGTTTGTCCTCAACTGTATAAAGCTGAGCTTCAACCTTCTGGCTCTCATTAAGTGCTGTTTTTTTAAAAATTGGTGGTTAGGGCCTACTAACGGTGTCTGCCCCTCCCTGGTGTTTGTCCTCAACTGTATAAAGCTGAGCTTCAACCTTCTGGCTTTTGGCCTATAGTATCAGATATTACACTGCATTTGGCCTTCAACTTTGGTTAGGGCCTACTAACGGTGTCTGCCCCTCCCTGGTGTTTGTCCTCAACTGTATAAAGCTGAGCTTCAACCTTCTGGCTCTCATTAAGTGCTGTTTTTTTAAAAATTGGTGGTTAGGGCCTACTAACGGTGTCTGCCCCTCCCTGGTGTTTGTCCTCAACTGTATAAAGCTGAGATTCAACCTTCTGGCTTTCGGCCTATAGTATCAGATATCAAACTGCATTTGGCCTTCAACTTTGGTTAGGGCCTACTAACGGTGTCTGCCCCTCCCTGGTGTTTTTCCTCAACTGTATAAAGCTGAGCTTCAACCTTCTGGCTCTCATTAAGTGCTGTTTTTTTTAAAAATGGTGGTTAGGGCCTACTAACGGTGTCTGCCCCTCCCTGGTGTTCTCCTCAACTGTATAAAGCTTAGCTTCAACCTTCTGGCTTTCGGCCTATAGTATCAGATATTAAACTGCATTTGGCCTTCAACTTTGGTTAGGGCCTACTAACGGTGTCTGCCCCTCCCTGGTGTTTGTCCTCAACTGTATAAAGCTGAGCTTCAACCTTCTGGCTCTCATTAAGTGCTGTTTTTTTAAAAATTGGTGGTTAGGGCCTACTAACGGTGTCTGCCCCTCCCTGGTGTTTGTCCTCAACTGTATATAGCTGAGCTTCAACCTTCTGGCTTTCGGCCTATAGTATCAGATATTAAACTGCATTTGGCCTTCAACTTTGGTTAGGGCCTACTAACGGTGTCGGCCCCTCCCTGGTGTTTGTCCTCAACTGTATAAAGCTGAGCTTCAACCTTCTGGCTCTCATTAAGTGCTGTTTTTTAAAAAATTGGTGGTTAGGGCCTACTAACGGTGTCTGCCCCTCCCTGGTGTTTGTCCTCAACTGTATAAAGCTGAGCTTCAACCTTCTGGCTCTCATTAAGTGCTGTTTTTTTAAAAATTGGTGGTTAGGGCCTACTAACGGTGTCTGCCCCTCCCTGGTGTTTGTCCTCAACTGTATAAAGCTGAGCTTCAACCTTCTGGCTTTTGGCCTATAGTATCAGATATTACACTGCATTTGGCCTTCAACTTTGGTTAGGGCCTACTAACGGTGTCTGCCCCTCTCTGGTGTTTGTCCTCAACTGTATAAAGCTGAGCTTCAACCTTCTGGCTCTCATTAAGTGCTGTTTTTTTAAAAATTGGTGGTTAGGGCCTACTAACGGTGTCTGCCCCTCCCTGGTGTTTGTCCTCAACTGTATAAAGCTGAGCTTCAACCTTCTGGCTTTCGGCCTATAATATCAGATATTAAACTGCATTTGACCTTCAACTTTGGTTAGGGCCTACTAACGGTGTCGGCCCCTCCCTGGTGTTTGTCCTCAACTGTATAAAGCTGAGCTTCAACCTTCTGGCTCTCATTAAGTGCTGTTTTTTAAAAAATTGGTGGTTAGGGCCTACTAACGGTGTCTGCCCCTCCCTGGTGTTTGTCCTCAACTGTATAAAGCTGAGCTTCAACCTTCTGGCTCTCATTAAGTGCTGTTTTTTTAAAAATTGGTGGTTAGGGCCTACTAACGGTGTCTGCCCCTCCCTGGTGTTTGTCCTCAACTGTATAAAGCTGAGCTTCAACCTTCTGGCTTTTGGCCTATAGTATCAGATATTACACTGTATTTGGCCTTCAACTTTGGTTAGGGCCTACTAACGGTGTCTGCCCCTCCCTGGTGTTTGTCCTCAACTGTATAAAGCTGAGCTTCAACCTTCTGGCTCTCATTAAGTGCTGTTTTTTTAAAAATTGGTGGTTAGGGCCTACTAACGGTGTCTGCCCCTCCCTGGTGTTTGTCCTCAACTGTATAAAGCTGAGATTCAACCTTCTGGCTTTCGGCCTATAGTATCAGATATCAAACTGCATTTGGCCTTCAACTTTGGTTAGGGCCTACTAACGGTGTCTGCCCCTCCCTGGTGTTTTTCCTCAACTGTATAAAGCTGAGCTTCAACCTTCTGGCTCTCATTAAGTGCTGTTTTTTTTAAAAATGGTGGTTAGGGCCTACTAACGGTGTCTGCCCCTCCCTGGTGTTCTCCTCAACTGTATAAAGCTGAGCTTCAACCTTCTGGCTTTCGGCCTATAGTATCAGATATTAAACTGCATTTGGCCTTCAACTTGGTTAGGGCCTACTAACGGTGTCTGCCCCTCCCTGGTGTTTGTCCTCAACTGTATAAAGCTGAGCTTCAACCTTCTGGCTCTCATTAAGTGCTGTTTTTTAAAAAATTGGTGGTTAGGGCCTACTAACGGTGTCTGCCCCTCCCTGGTGTTTGTCCTCAACTGTATAAAGCTGAGCTTCAACCTTCTGGCTCTCACTAAGTGCTGTTTTTTTTAAAAATGGTGGTTAGGGCCTACTAACGGTGTCTGCCCCTCCCTGGTGTTTGTCCTCAACTGTATAAAGCTGAGCTTCAACCTTCTGGCTCTCATTAAGTGCTGTTTTTTTAAAAATTGGTGGTTAGGGCCTACTAACGGTGTCTGCCCCTCCCTGGTGTTTGTCCTCAACTGTATAAAGCTGAGCTTCAACCTTCTGGCTTTCGGCCTATAGTATCAGATATTAAATGGCATTTGGCCTTCAACTTTGGTTAGGGCCTACTAACGGTGTCTGCCCCTCCCTGGTGTTTGTCCTCAACTGTATAAAGCTGAGCTTCAACCTTCTGGATCTCATTAAGTGCTGTTTTTTAAAAAAATTGGTGGTTAGGGCCTACTAACGGTGTCTGCCCCTCCCTGGTGTTTGTCCTCAACTGTATAAAGATGAGCTTCAACCTTCTGGCTTTCGGCCTATAGTATCAGATATTAAACTGCATTTGGCCTTCAACTTTGGTTAGGGCCTACTAACGGTGTCTGCCCCTCCCTGGTGTTTGTCCTCAACTGTATAAAGCTGAGCTTCAACCTTCTGGCTCTCATTAAGTGCTGTTTTTTAAAAAATTGGTGGTTAGGGCCTACTAACGGTGTCTGCCCCTCCCTGGTGTTTGTCCTCAACTGTATAAAGATGAGCTTCAACCTTCTGGCTTTTGGCCTATAGTATCAGATATTAAACTGCATTTGGCCTTCAACTTTGGTTAGGGCCTACTAACAGTGTCTGCCCCTCCCTGGTGTTTGTCCTCAACTGTATAAAGCTGAGATTTAACCTTCTGGCTTTCGGCCTATAGTATCAGATATTAAACTGCATTTGGCCTTCAACTTTGGTTAGGGCCTACATACACCAGTTAAAAATTTACCTTAGTGAAATGATACTGCGGAGATTTTTCATAAACTTTTTATTAATTTTTTTTTTTTTAAACATCACAATAGGAGCAAAAATGCTCTTTATTTGAAATACAAGTACATCAAATGGAAATTTATTCAGCAATAAAACACCAAAAATATATGTTGAGAAAAAAAGAACACACACGCAAGACACAGGCTGACACACGCTCACACACTAAACCACAGGCTGCACAAATCACACAACTTGGTAAATACATCACAGTAAAAAAAAAAGCACGTGCACGGATGCATGCACCCGCAATCACACAGACACATGCACGAAAGCACACAGGTGCAGGCATAAAATGCACGAACACATACAAAAGCACACAGCCGTACGCAAACACACACCTGCACACACACACAAAATAAAGCCGGCCAAAAGCACAAGACGCACACAGACACGCACAAACACACACACATGCACCCACAGACGAATGCAAAAATGGCAGGAATCAGGCTGGAGCTCAAAGCTGACTGGCTTCACAAGGGCAGGCCTCATGCTGGAGCTGGACTCTGGCAGGACGCTGGTTGGTGCAGTACGCTGTCAGGCCTCTGGCTGTATTCAAGTTTAGCTCTGGTTCAGGTTTAATAATAATAATAATAATAATAAGGTTTAGCTCTGACTGTATTCAGTACGTCATATAGACAAAAACACATGCACACGCACACACACACATGCACACAGCCGCACCCAAAAATGGCAGTATATATACTCACACTGGCTCGAATGCTGCAGCTTTAAGTTCTGAAGCTGGCAGGCCTCTGGACACTGGCTGGCTTGGCAGATGCTGGCAGGCTTGGCAGATGATGGCAGGCTGGGCACAGGCTTGCAGGCTGGGCAGATGCTGGCAGGCTGTCTTCTGGCTTCTGTCTTTCTGGCATATCTGGGGTTGAAGGCTCAGGCCTGGTTTATATAGATTTGGGGTTGTCCGGTGAAATTGGCAACAAAATCCTGCTTCTGAGCATGATCAGTGTAAAAAAACGGATTGCAGTGCTGCATTCTGTCAAAAACGTGTCCCGACGCATCCTGCGCTCATAGGCAGCCATTGTAGCCAATGACGCATTAATAAGGAAGCGTCGCGACACGTTTTTCCAGCGCAGACAAAAAACGTTACAATCAACGTTTTTTCCAGATGACGTGTCGGAACATTCTGACGCATCCGTCGCAAAACGTATGCAACGCATGACAATCCGTCTCGATGCGTCGCTAATGCAAGTCTATGGGAAAAAACGCATCCTGCGGGAGATTTTTCTTTTCAACGTCTGCAGAAAAACGCTAGTGTGAAAGTAGCCTAACAAGAACAGTGGAGGTCACAATAAGGTCTATGAGACCAAACAACATTTCAGTAAGAGCTGCGTGTAGATTTGCTAGAGACAAATCAGAACCCCCACTTGATTGCAAAAGACCCTCGGCAAGATTTAGGAGACTCTGGAGTTCAGCTGTTCAGAGACAAATGCAAAAATATGGCCTTCATGGAAGAGTCATCAGAAGAAAACCTCTCTTGGATCCTCACCATAAAATTCACCTTCTACAGTATGTGAAACAACATCAACAAGCCTGATGCATTTTGGGAACAAGTCCTCTGAACGGATGAGGTTAAAATAGAACTCATTGATAAAAATGATCAAGGCTATGGAAGTACTCAGTACTAGAGCTGGGCAATCCCGAACAGTAAAGTTCAGCATCCATACCTAATACCTGCTGTTCGGGCACGGACAACAGGAAGTCCATGTTACTTTTTGGGTTCGGCCCCCTGAACACCTGGTGTTTGTCGTGGTGTCATGTGCTTGACAGCACGGCTAAAACAGCTTCTGATCAGTGGTAAAATCATCACCACCAGTCAGACAGCCGTGGTTCCCAAGCTGTCAAATCACAGCGCAGCTGTGATCTGAGATGTAAAGTTTAACTCCGGTCACTACTGCTCCCATCAGCCGACACCTGATGCGGCTAATTACAGTGAGACTTGGAGCGACTGATGGGAGTATTCATCAGCCAGCTCCTGCACTGTAAATAAATAAATTATAACAAAAACTGGCATGGGTTTCCTTGTATTTTTGATAAACAGCAAGGAAAACTGATATCTGGGGGCTGCAACCCTCAGCTCTCAGTGTTAGCAAGCCCATTTTTGACAACCAGCCAAGCAACGCAGACCACTGGGGGCTGGTAAACTCCAGCCTAAAACTAGCAGCCTGCAGCCACCCAGAAAAGGTGCATCTATTAGATACACTAATTTTGGCACTTTTCCTGGCTCTTCCCAATTACCCTGCAGCAGTGGCAAGTGGGGTTTATATTTGTGGGGTTGATGTCACCTTTGTATTTTCAGGTGGCATCAAGCCCATGGATTACTAATGGAGAGGCATCTATAAGACACTTAACCATTACTAATCCTATTGTTATATTGTAAGTAAAGACACAGCAAGTTTAAAGTCTTTCATTTGAAATAAAAACAACACACTTATCCTTGTTTTATTTAAAAATAACAAACACAGTTATACTTACCTAACGACTAATTCCACTGAATGCCTCGTCTCCTGTAATTAAACGAAAATAATAACAAAAAAACAGTATCCCTCACCTGTCCGTCGCTCTGTCTCACATCATAATCCATGTCTGGGGATAAACCGTTTTCAACCTGGACGGTGCCAAGATGTGACCTTCCAGGCTGAGAGCCACTCGTGACTGAACTACGAGCACAGTTTCAGTGACTAGCGGTGACATCCTTGAGGTTACTGCTGCTCACTGAGGCTGCATTCCCAGCACTTAGCAGGTGTACAGAGGGAGGGAGCTCCTTCTTCACTCCGACCGGCAACATCATAGCGGGGGCCCGATCATTGCCATCGTGACCCGATGTCGTCATGACAACATTTGGGTCACAAGGCTATAGCAAGCACCTCAGACCATGTGCAGAACATGGTCTCAGTGGCTTGTGTCAGTGTAGCACTGATAGCTACAGTCTATTGCACTGCTTGTGCATTGCAATGGAATATAACTGTAATCAGACTGCTGAAAGTAAAAGTCCCATACTGGGATAAAGTAAAAAACGTAAAAAAAAAAATGTTAAAGATATAAAAAAAAAATCAGAAAATAATATTGTACTGATGCATTTCTATTATTATGTTATAAAAAAATAAACAAAAAAGGTAGACGTTTAGTATCGCTGCGACTGTAACGACACACCACATAAAACTTTCCTACTAGTTAACCGCTTCAGTGAACACAATAAAAAAAATTATAAAAACCAGGTCAATAACCATGCTTTTTCATCATATTGCTGAACAAAGAGAGGAATAAAATGCGATTAATTAAAAGTGATTAAATAAAAAAATTATAGCTCTCAGAATGAAGCTATGCAAAAATATCTTTTTTTGTGTAAAATAGTTTTAAACTGTGTAAAAGCACCAAAATATAAAAAATAAATAAATGTGGTATCGCTGTAATCACACTGGCCCAAAGAATAAAGCTGCCTTATCAATTTTTCCATATGCAGAATGGCATTAAAAAAAGAATTACTGAATTGATGATTTTTTTCATTCTGTCTCAAAACAATCAGAATAGAAAGCGATCCAAAAATGTCATGTGACCGAAAATGTTACCAAAAAAAGTCAACTCCTCCTTCAAGAAAAAAGCCATCACATAACGAACAAAATATGGAAAAACTATAGCCCTTACAATGTGGCAATACTTTTTGCAATAAAAAAGCATTCTTTAGTGTGTGACCGCAACCAAACATAAAAAAACTATATAAACCTGGCATTGCTCTAATCGCGCTGAGCCAAAGAATAAAGTTCCATAATCACTTATTCCTCATGAGGAACAGCGTAAAAAATAAATAGAACCAATTCTTCACCTTCTGTTGATTGTTTCATTCTGCCTCCCAAAGATCACAGTAGGGCTTGGCTCACATTTATCCTGCGCTCTCTACGCTGAGCGCTTACACCGGGTTTCTATGTACGTCTTTGAAATACGTGATTCAGATGGAAGCCCTGGTGGAAAATTCCCTATAATGAGGCATATGGAGGCACTGTGGATGCCGTTTGGCAGCCTATAATCTGGAACTATCTGTTTTTTTAGGCTTGCATAAAAGTGCGGTCCACCACAGTTTTGTGCACTTCTGAAATGAAGGAAACCGCTAAACAGACAGTGTCCAGAGTAACTCTGCTGCCTCATTATAGTGAGTGGATCCCTCGGGGGTTTCATCTGAATCATGTCAGTTGGCGATTTAGATGGAAACCCCAAAGTAAGTGCTCAACAAAGAGCCCAGGATAAATGTGATCCCAAATATTATTTAAAATGCTCACAATAAAAGCTTCAACTGAATCCACAAAAATGACAAGTCCCCACTAAGGTCCATCACATGTCAATGGAAATATAAGGGGCTTCCACATTATAGATATATAGATAGCACGAAGACTCTGGAAAAGAGAAATTGCTCCTCGCCAACCAAAGAAATCCAAATGCCCCTCTCCCTTCTGAAACCCAATGTGCTTAATCCACATTTAGATTCCACATGTTTAGCATTTTTGTAGCAATGAGAGCTGGCCTAATTTGCATATGTGTGTCTCCAGAAGCATGAGCTGGGCGGGCACAATGTGCTGGTCACTATAATGTACTGGTCACTACAAGGTACTGGTCTCTACAATGGCAGTTTGCCATTTACTCAGCAACATCCACTGCTGCTTGTTTCTGGAAAACACCCATGGTATCAAAATAGTCATTACATCTCTGGATAAATTTACAAAGGGGTATAATTGCCAAAATGGAGACACTTGATGGAGGATTCTGCTCTGCTAGTTCTTAGTAGTATATGGGGTCCGAAAAAATATTCTACAAAAATCTGCGCTTCAGGAGGCAAACAGTTTTGTGTCCTTCCTGAGTCTGGCCGTATGGCTAAATAGTGTTGCACAGCCACATATGGGGCATTTCTACATTCATCAGAAATTGTGGGACAAATTTTGGTGCCATTTATACCCATTTCTCCTTGTAAAAAATTTAAATTTATGGCTAAAACAATTTTTTTGTGGTAAAAATTTAATAATTTTTTCTTCACAGCCCAATGGTATAAAATTCTGTGACATGCCTTTGATGATCACTGTAATCCTAGATTAGTTCATCAATTGATATATTTTGTAAAATGCGGACACTTATGAGGAATTGTGCTGTTCTGCCATTTCAGAGGCTCTCCCATTGGATCATGGCACTCGCAAACCAGGACAGTAAAATCTTCACTATAATATTGCGCTCCTTCCCTCTGAGCTCTGAGAATTTCCCGTTTACATAGGGTATTGGCACACTCAGGAGAAACAAACTACAACGAACTAAGGTGCATTGTTTCTATATAAGCCCTTAAAAAAATGAAAAACTTAGGGCTAAAACATTTTAGTTGTAATGTAATAATTCATTATCTCCCAATAGAATAAAAATCTGTGACACATGTGGTGTCAAGATAATCTCTGCACCCTTAGATGAATTCATTAGGGAGTCTAATTTGTAAAATGAAATCATATATGGTGGGTTTCTGATGTCCTGGCACCTCGTGGGCTCTGTCAATGTGACCCTCAAACCATTCCAGCAAAACATTAATGCCAAAATGGTGCTTCTTCCATTCTGCGCTTTGGGCTGTGTCTCAAAAGTAGTTTTCAACCACATATTGGGTATCTTTGTTCTCAGGAGAAATTGCTCAACAAAATTTGTGGTCCAGTTTCTTCTGCAATCTTTTTTTCTTTTTTTCATTTTCACAGATCAAATTTGAAAAATGTTGTGAAGCACCCGGGGGTTAAAGGTGCCCATCACATGTCTAGATAAATGGGGATGGAAGTTTTCTAGTGTCTAGGCACACCAGAGGCTCTCCAAATATGACATGAGACCCACACACAATTCCAGTCTGCATTCCAAAACATCACTCCTTCTATTCTAAGAGCTGCCATGCGACTAAGCAGTAGTTTTTCCCCCACATATGGGGTATCAACTTACTGAGGAGAAATTTCACAACAAACTGTATGGTGCAATATCTCTTCTTAACTTTATAAAAAGGCAAAAGTTGGGGCTAAAAAATATTTTTGTGGGAAAAATGTATTTTTTTTATTTTCAAGGCTCAATGTTATAAACTTCTGAGAAGCACCTGGAGGTTCAAGTTGCTCTAAACACATCTAGATAAGTTCCCAAAGGGATCTAATTTCCAAAATGGTGTCACTTGGGTCGGTTTCCATTTTTTTGGCACATCATGGGCTCTCCATACACGATATGGCATTCGTAATTATTCCAGGATCCAAGAAGTATTGTTTCTCCTTGCGGAGAGTGACATGATAAGCAAGTCGAGGTGAGGAGACTTAAAGCTGCAATGCTCCTCTGGGAAATATGCAAATTGTCTCTTCAGAGAGGAAAAGGACTAGAACTCTAGTGCCACCTATTGGAAGTAGCAATCCTAACAGTCAATGTTGACCCTTTAACGAGCCATGTCACATGACTTAGGATAATAGCAAAACCAGAATCTCAATTTGCAGACACTGTGTTTCGGGGTACTGCCCCTCATCAGTGCAAAGTGGAGATCTGGTTTGGCTGATTGAGAGGGGTCTGACCGGGATCCAAGAAGTATCGTTGTTCCTTGTGGAGAGTGACATGATAAGCATGTTGAGGTGAGGAGACTTAAAGCCGCAATGCTCCTCTGGGAAATATGCAAATTGTCTCTTCAGAGAGGAAGAGGACTAGAACTCTAGTGCCACCTATTGGAAGTAGCAATCCTAGCAGTCAATGTCTACCCTTTAATGAGCCTCTCTGAAGAGACAATTTGCATATTTCCCAAAGGAGCATTGCGGCTTTAAGTCTCCTCACCTCAACATGCTTATCATGTCACTCTCCGCAAGGAGAAACGATACTTCTTGGATTCCGGTCAGACCCTTCTCAATCAGCCAAACCAGATCTCCACTTTGCACTGATGAGGGGCAGTACCCCGAAACACAGTGTCTGCAAATTGAGATTCTGGTTTGGCTATTATTCTAAGTCATGTGACAAGGCTCGTTAAAGGGTCAACATTGACTGTTAGCATTGCTACTTCCAATAGGTGGCACTAGAGTTCTAGTCCTCTTCCTCTCTGAAGAGACAATTTGCGTAATTATTTCAGCAAATTTTAAATTCAAAAAATCAAATGGCTCTCTTTCCTTTCCAAGTCCTACTGTGTGCCCAAACAATAATTTTTCCCCACTTATTGGGTATCAGCATTCTTAGGAGAAATTGCACAACAAATTGTATGGTGTAATTTCCCTTACCCTTTTGGAAATGTAAATTGTGGGGCTAGAGTACATTTTGGTGGGAAAAAATAGTTTTTTTTTCTTTTTACAGCTCAACGTTATAAACTTCTGTGAAGCAACTGGGGGTTTAAGGTGCACACCACACATTCAGATAAATTCTCTAAGTGGTCTAGTTTTCATAATGGTGTCACTTGTGAGCGGTTTCCACTGTTTAGGCACATCAGGTGCTCTCCAAACGCAACATGGCGACCACTAATTATTCCGGCAAATGTTACATTTAAACAAGTCAATTAGCACTCCTCCCTTCCAAGCCGTGCTGTGCGCCTAAACAGTGGTTTTCTCGCACATATGGGGTATCAGCATGCTCAGGAGACATTACACAACACATTTTAGGGTCCACTTTTTACTGTTAGCCTTGTAAAAATAAAAAAAATGGTTCTAATGTAAAATTTTTGTGACAAAAAGTTAAATGTTCATCTTTTTCTTCCACTTTCCAACAATTGCTGTAAGGCACCTGAAGGGTTAGTAAATTAATTTCATGAATGTGGTTTTAAGCACCTTGAGGGGTGCAGTTTTTAGAATAGTGTCATGTTTGGGTATTTTCTCTCTCACACATTCCCCTGTCTGAAACCAACGAATCCCCACAGTGCGTGCGCTGGAGGAATTCATAAATCTGCAATCACACAATATGACTGCAGACTTATCGATTTTGATCGGACAACCTATTTAACTTTAGGCTTTTTAAAGATCATTTCATTTTCATCTTTCTTATCTGTTCACAATAACAGTAATTTTGACCAGTGGTGTCCAAACTTGTACATGCCACAGTATTCCTTTTAATTAATTTGATTGCTTTGACAGAGTTGTAATGTATCTATAAAGATTATTTTTTCTTATTGCTTATCCTGTTTTCTGCTTGTGCTAGGAATCCCTTTGGAAGAACTGGTCTTAAAGGCAGAGGAACTCTTTGTTGGTTTGGACCAAATCATGCCATTCACCCTATAATTACACAGTATGTAGACATAATACTTTTTAATAATGTGTATTTCCAAAGAAATTAAGTTTATTCACACTGAGCATTTACGTGGAGGTTTCTAATGAGACACATGGAGTCAGACTTTGTCAGGTCTCAGCTCCTGCAATGTCTTAAATTGTTAGGCATACACAAAAGTGCAGTCGATCATGCATTTGTGTACCTCCTAAAAGTTGGACACAGCCGGAATAGTAGCCATATGGAGTCCAAAGTGACTCTATCTGCCTCATTACAGTGATTGGTTTTCTCTGAATCACATTTTTTTATGCTGAAACCCTAATGTAAATGTTTGGTGTAGAACTCATAAGGATAAGTGTAAACATAGCCTTTGTTGTTATTTAACCCACAGTGATACTAAAGGTACCGTCACACTCAGCAACTTTGCAAAGAGAACGACAACGATCCGTGACGTTGCAGCGTCCTGGATAGCGATCTCGTTGTGTTTGACACGCAGCAGCGATCTGGATCCCGCTGTGCCATCGCTGGTCGGAGCTAGAAGTCCAGAACTTTATTTTGTCGCCAGGTCGGCATGTATCGTCATGTTTGACATCAAAAGCAACGAGGCTAACAATGGATCTAATGGAGCTAACAACCAGCGAGAACGAGAAGTGAGTCGCCATTACGTCACTGGATCGCTCTTGCATCGTTCTGGAGTTGCTGTGTTTGACATCTCTACAGCGACCTAAATAGCGACGCTCCAGCGATCTAGTTTAGGTCGGCTCGTTGTCTATATCGCCGCAGCGTTGCTGAGTGTGATGGTACCTAAGAAAAGATATACTTGTCCTGCAAGAGGAAAAGCCACTTAGATTTGTCAACTGTCAACAGAAAAATTAGTTGTTTCTATGCCACTAGTAGCTTAAATTCTCTGAAAAGAGACTCGTCTCCCCAATTTCATCCCATCAGGTGTTCCATGCCTAATGGCTCCTCTTATTCTGATCCCCACAGTATGCACAGACTGTTAGCTTCCACATGCAAGGAAATGCTATATCAAAACCTAAGATGTTTTGCAAATGGATTCTTCAAGCTTTTCCATTAAATTCTGTGCTACAAAAGTCAAGCAATGCTCCTTCCCTTCCGAGACACCCCAGACTAAAATAATAATTTAAACTGCATATGGTGTGCTGCTTTATTTCTCACAAGATGTACCAGAAATTATGGAGTAAATTGCCTTCTGTTACCCATTGTCAAAATGAAAAATGTGATGTTAAAACAGCATTTTTGTAGAAATGTTGTTTGTTTTTTTATCTTAATGGCTGAATGGTATAAAATTATTTGAAAAAATTGTGATGCCAAAATGATCTATACACATCTACATGAATTCTTCAGTTGTGTGAAGTATAGCTAATAAATTGCATTGAATTTTAGTGTACGGACTCACAAGATAGCGAGGATTCTTGACGTGTGTTGCCAGCTTGTGACACCATATCACCACACATAATCCCCCGCACCCCATCACCACACATAGTCCCACCCCCCCACCACACATAATCCCGCCCCCCCACCACATTACCACACATAATCCCGCCTCCCACCACATTACTAAATATAATCCCACCCCCCCCAACATTACCACAAAAATCCCACCCCCATCACATTACACACATAATCCCGCCCCCCCACCACATCACAACACATAATCCCGCCCGCCCACCACAACACCACACATTAGCAAACCTTTTAAGGTTTGATTTGGTTTGGATTCACCGAACGGGCATCTGTTTGCCGAAAAGTAAGCTAAGAATAGTAAGAATAAGAATCACAAGCTGTTAAATACGCTTATTTTGCACATTTATTTAATCAAGACTATTCACCAGGTGCATTACTCGTAAATAAAAATGTCATGATATTCCCATAAAAAATTGTAGTGGTTTATTGAATTGTCCACTGAAAAACCAAATTGCAGCAAAACATAAAAATAGATGAAATCGTTACAAACAGATTGTCCATGTGTAAATATCAGCGCTTGTTACTCATCTTTCCCAAAGTTCTCAATGGTAAAAGCCGTCTGTCTGTGTGAAATCTGAAATCATCATGGCTACCAGTTGTTCCTTCCTTGTGTGTCTTGTCTGATGTCCATGGAGAATGATGGTAAAGGCAGGAGGTGACAGCCCCATGTGACAAAAGCCCCCACATGACAAAAGCCCCTTCCTAAGAGCTGTGTTTATATATGTGTCCTACAGATCACGTGTTCCCTTTATATGGTGTTGACTTATACTCTGAGCTATATACACAGAAATAGCTTATTGTAATGTCAGCAAGAAGCAATGTGCTCAGTACAGAATTGAGATTAAGAATAATTAATATTTAACAATACCCCCTTTTGAGGGTGACAGACATTGATTGGAACCCTCAAAATAAACATATTAATAAGATCTTCTTTCTTATTTTCTTCTTCTTTGGCAAAATAATTTAATGTTCATAATAATATAAATAATAATAATAATTTTGTTATACGTTCTCAATAACATAATGATATGTAAATTCATGTTATGGTAAGCCATGACTAATATTTACAATTATACTTCCCTATACTTAATCTGAAGCATCTCGGCTTCAGGAAAATGGCCGCCGCGATCTCCATCTGCGCATGCGCGGCATCCCGCAGCCATTTTCCTGAAGCCCCGGGCAGCAGAGCGCTCCATCTGCGCACGCGCGGCCACAGGAAGATGGCCGCCCCCACCGATCACCAGGGGAATACCGCAGATCGCGCTCTTTTCCCTCCCCTGTGCAGTGGATTCGGGACTTGAGCATGCGCAAACCACTACGCCACCAACGGAAAACTAAGCAAGATCTGGGGGAAGAAACAGCAATGTCACCACGCCCATCTGACCAGACCAGCCTGATTGACAGGCGAAAACGGCGACTTTGGTAACGTATTTCGGCAGCATAGGTGGGGAATCGGGGTCCACAAAATACAATATTGTAATGCACAGCTCAGGCCCTATTTAACAGTATTTTTATCTCATACGGAAAAAACGGGGTGACAGGTTCCCTTTAATATTGACTGAATCTTATTTTCTCATAAACACAAGGTTTTTTCTTTTTTTTTTCCAACATACCATGAATCATGAGGCCTCTTTCATACTGTGCATACATTCCACATTATATTCACTCCTTCGTTAAGTGCACTCTTAGCAGCTGCTCATACACTCATCTGTCATCTGTCACTCAGACTGTGACTCACATATAAGTTGAGACTACATATTTCACATACAAAGAATAAGAATACATGAATATTAACCCAAAATATTGTATCCTAATTATCAATGCACATTGTAAACTATTACTTTATTTTAATATTTATTTGAATATTCCCCAAATATTATCTAACACTATGTGAAACATCTATAATTAGGACTCATAAGAACTTGAGCATTTGTTCTACAGCTATATTTGGTACAAGCCTGCAACTGAATCCATTTGACTTGTAAAGCTTGAGGGCTTCAGAGGCTTCTGATTACAGCTCTAAATTGAAACAGGGGTGTGACATGTCATGCCATGCAGTGAAAAAAAGACAAGTTTTAGATTGTTACAGGACAAGATTACAGTACACAAATTTTAGATTGTTAGTTATGTACTATTTTCTTTTAAGTGTTAAATATATAAAATCTAGCAGTTATTATAACTTCCTATGTAAATAAAGACATACGTTCATGTAAGAGTTTTTTTTTGTTCAATTCCTGCTTTGAAATGAAAGCTCTAAGGAAAAATAAGAGATAAGATTAATTTCATATTTATTCTGAAACAAAATAATTTAAATATCTTATACATATGTATATATTTAATAAATGTAATGTAATTCTAAATATTATTACTGGAGTAAATTTTAATTATTTCACTATACATATAAAAATACAGTTAATATAATCTCTACTTATACAAATATGCTACTGTATTTACTGTATATTATATTAATATATAACTGCAGAATTATATTGTATAAAATAATTACATATTAATAAATAATACATTGTATAACTCATTTACACATCATATAATATAATTACATTTTTAGCCAATTCCTTAACAAAATCTCAACTCTCTGTCAATAATTTGTTGAAAAGCCCTATTTAATAAGGTCATTTTTACGGATTCTTTGAAGAGCTCTGTTTATGGAGTATTCAGTCTACCCCCCCCCCCCCATGCTGTTGCTCACCTGCTTCTGTCTTTCAATTTCCACCATCTTTACAGACAGATCTGGCCCATCAACTTTTAACCCATTCAGGGCAGCTTCTTTAATGGACTCCTGAATCTGTTCATAGGGTTTGTAGCAAATATGTAATTTTCTTCGTACTTCATAGATTTGATTTTGGGTCAGTTTTGGAGATTTTGATTTTGGCTTCTGATAAGATTTAATTATGTTATTAGTTTTAGTATAATTTGATTTCCTTTCAAGATTCTCATGTTTTCTAGAAAAATCAAGGGATTGCGCACATTCAAATAAAGAATATTTTTGTGACGCAATAACACGAGATGCAGGATTTAGGAATCCAAATTTGTTTACAAAACAATTTATCATTGATTGTTTATTCAAATTTGTAATGACAATTATGTACAACCTTTCAAATATGGACATGAATATAAAAGTACATTCTTTCCGGCCAATCTTCAATTTTAGAAGAATATCAAGATCTGGATAATTTCCTTTTAATCCACAGAATATCAAAATTTTTAATCTTTCTACATCAGTCATTTCTTCATGGAACTCATCACTCTGCATTTTTAATGAGAACCTTCTGGAAAAAGTTACTGGAAGCCACATTTTAAACACCTGATTTTTCTCCTCATTAGTCAAATTAAGCTTATCAGCAAAACTCTCAAATATCTCTGAATTTCTGCACACATGGATTTTGTCATCATATGCAGGAATGATTTTGCATAATTTTAACAAGATTTTCCTAGATTTAGTTTGGGGTTGGCTCTCTGACTCGTCTTCTATTTTTAGTGACCCATGTACATTTGTTTCTTGTACATCATCTTTGTCAGATGTCATGTCTCCTACGTTTCCTCCATCTTGTTTTTCATCATGAGACACAAGGTCACCTTGAGTGGCCATTACAGACACGTGCGTCACATCTTGTTGACTCTTTACATTACAGTCAATCTTGGGAACATCATTAATTTCCTTAGAAATTCTTTCTACACAGTCTTTTTTGGACTTCTCTGTAACGAACTTGTTAAATACATAAACCATATGTAAAACATTTTTAATTTGCTCTTTTTCTTTTTTCCTAGATATTAGCTTAGAATCTAACTTTAGATTTGCTATCTTGCATTCTGCAAATAAAGCCAAAATATTTTTAAGCTAGATTTGTACAAACTTACAAATTCCATCTGACTTGACTTAGAATACATATTAATTAAATCCATTTATCTTACCTTGAAATATCTCAGCTTGTAGTTCCTTTGCTTCACAATGCTGAGCTCTGATCATCAGCACGTCTATTTTCAGCACTTCCAATGCTAGTGCTTGTCAATCCGTCTGACACCTGTTAAAGTCTCCTTACTCATAGGTTCTTGTGAGAACTTTGTGACTTGAAGTTTTGAAGTGAATTCCTGAAAACTTGCACAACATCTAGCGAAGCTCTTATCTCTTCCCCCGTGTGCAAGGTGAAGGAAATCCACGCAAAAATAGCACAAAAAATCAAAACTAGCTGGCTTGGCCAATGTTAAATATGCTTATTTTGCACATTTATTTAATCAAGACTATTCACCAGGTGCATTACTCTTAAAGAAAAATGTCATGATATTCTCATAAAAAATTGCAGTGGTTTATTGCATTGTCCACAGAAAAACCAAATTGCAGCAAAACATAAAAATAGATGAAATAGTTACAAACAGATTGTCCATGTGTAAATATCAGCGCTTGTTACTCATCTTTCCCAAAGTTCTCAATGGTAAAAGCCATCTGTCTGTGTGAAATCTGAAATCATCATGGATACCAGCAGTTCCTTCCTTGTGTGTCTTGTCTGATGTCCATGGAGAATGATGGTGAAGGCAGGAAGTGACAGCCCCACGTGACAAAAGCCCCCACGTGACAAAAGCCCCTTCCTAAGAGCTGTGTTTATATATGTGTCCTACAAATCACGTGTTCCCTTTATATGATGTTGACTTATACTCTGAGCTACATACACAGAAATAGCTTATTGTAATGTCAGCAAGAAGCAATGTGCTTAGTACAGAATTGAAATTAAGAATAATTCAATTAATAATTAATATTTAACACAAGCAGTCAGCCATAGGCCTTGCATATGAGGTATCTGGGTCTGGCCAAGCATTTACAACTTGGAATTGAAGTTTCAATGAGGACCTGGTGGTTAAGGGAGCAGTGTAAGCCTTCTTAGCTGCAAGACCTTAAATCTCATGCAACACCTCCATTTTTTTTTTATTCCAGCCACACTCAGATGGCACAAACATCAGTTTTATAGACTATTATTGATAAAAAAATGTAACAATAGTAACACAGGTAGTTGACTGATCAATTGACCCACAGCCGAACCTGTTAGAATGGCACACAAGCAGTCAGCCAATCACCATGCATGAGGTATCTGGGTCTGACCCAGCGTTTACAGCTTGGAATTTAAGTTTTAATGAGGACCTGGTGCTTAAAGGGAACCTGTCACCTGAATTTGGCGGGACCAGTTTTGGGTCATATGGGCGGGGTTTTCGGGTGTTTGATTCACCCTTTCCTTATCCGCTGGCTGCATGCTGGCCGCAATATTGGATTGAAGTTCATTCTCTGTCCTCCGGAGTACATGCCTGCGCAAGGCAATATTGCCTTGCGCTGGCGTGTACTCCTGAGGACAGAGAATAAACTTCAATCCAATATTGCGGCCAGCATGCAGCCAGCGGGTAAGGAAAGGGTGAATAAGACACCCGAAAACCCCGCCCATATGACCCAAAACAGGTCCCGCCAAATTCAGGTGACAGGTTCCGCCAAATTCAGGTGACAGGTTCCCTTTAAAAGAGAGGTGTAAGCCTTCTTAGCTGGGAGACTTCACAGCTCATGCAACACTTCCAAATGTTTTTATTTTTACTCTAGCCACACTCAGATGGCACAAACATCAGTTTTATAGACTGTTTTTGATAGAAAAATGGAAGGAAAGTAACACAGGTAGTTGACTGAAAGTAAGAGAAGGCCTGCCTGTCTTGGGAGACCTACTTACAAATGCAACCCACCAGATGGAGACCCCACTTGGAGTCTCCACATTTCAAAAAACTGTTTGTTGCATCAGCAGCAGTAGCAACAGCAGGCACAAAAGACACCGCAAAGATGGCACAGACTGCAATAACACAAGATCAATATATGACGCTAAAAACAACACCATTGCCTAGTGTGCCCAATCTGTGACTGTGGTGCAAAAGTCATCGGATATCATTGACTTGTTCATTGAAAGTTAGGCGGTCTACACTTTGAGAGGACAGCTGGATGTGCTTATCTGTCAGGACGCCACCAGCAGCCCTGAAGACACGTTCTGAGAGAACGCTGACTGCCAGGCATGACAAAAACCTCCAAGTTTTGAATCGCAAGCACAGATCACTTCTCCATTTTTGAAGCCCAACACTTAAAAGTGTCCCAACCCTCCTGATGGCATTGATATTGAGCTCCAGATACTCCTGCAGCATCCTCTCCAGTCATTCACAACATGACAGACTTGTACTCTGTTCTGCTGGTGCATGGGCTGGTCTAAAAAACAACTCACAGAAATTGTTTATGCCACCTACACTGTGTTAGGACTGGCGGAACGCACTGAGTAAATAGTGAGATGATATTTGGTGCATTCGCAGCCCGGGGTCCACCATGCAGGAGAGAACCTGCTGCTGGCAAATGGAGGCACTATTGTTATGACCCCAATGGCGAGGGTCTCAGAGGAACAAGTAAGTCTGCGAAGTACAAAAATCCAGCTCATAGGGCAGTGGTAACTGGGTTGACCATATATCTACTCCTAACGCCAACACTAGAAGTAGCCGGGGAACATGCCTACGTTGGTCGCTAGATGTCTCGCGCCAGCCGGAGGACTAACTACCCCTAGAAGAGGAAAACAAAGACCTCTCTTGCCTCCAGATAATAGACCCCAAAAGTAGGATACAAGCCCCCCACAAATAGTAACGGTGAGGTAAGAGGAAATGACAAACACAGAGATGAACTAGGTTTAGCAAAGAGAGGCCCACTTACTAATAGCAGAATGTAGTAAGATAACTTATATGGTCAACGAAAACCCTATCAAAATTCCACACTGGAAATTCAAGAACCCCCGAACCGTCTAACGGCCCGGGGGGAGAACTCCAGCCTCCCTAGAGCTTCCAGCAAGGTTAGGATACAGATTATGTACAAGCTGGACAAAAATGCAAACAAAAACAAATAGCAAAAAGCAAGAAAGCAGACTTAGCTTAATCTAGCAGGAACCAGGATCAGTAGACAAGAGCACAACAGATTAGCTCTGATTACAACGTTGCCAGGCATTGAACTGAAGGTCCAGGGAGCTTATATAGCAACACCCCTGAACTAACGGCCCAGGTGAGCATACAAGGGATGACTGACATACCCAGAGTCAAATCACTAGTAACCACTAGAGGGAGCCAAAAAGCAAATTCACAACAGTACCCCCCCCTTAGTGAGGGGTCACCGAACCCTCACCAAGACCACCAGGGCGATCAGGATGAGCGGCGTGAAAGGCACGAACCAAATCGGCCGCATGCACATCAGAGGCGACCACCCAGGAATTATCCTCCTGACCATAGCCCTTCCACTTGACCAGGTACTGAAGCCTCCGCCTGGAGAGACGAGAATCTAAGATCTTCTCCACCACGTACTCCAACTCGCCCTCAACCAACACCGGAGCAGGAGGCTCCGCAGAAGGGACCACAGGCACAAACAATCTGTCAGATGGACAAGAGTCAGGCCTACCAGCCTGAAATCTCTGCAACACACGCCGCAGATCAGGAGAAATAGCTGACAAGATAACTCCTTCCTTAAGAATACCCACAGGTTCAGCGACTCCAGGAGCATCAGGCACAAAGCTCCTAGACAGAGCATCGGCCTTCACATTCTTAGAACCTGGTAAATACGAGACCACAAAGTCAAAACGGGAGAAAAACAATGACCAGCGGGCCTGTCTAGGATTCAGGCGTTTAGCAGACTCGAGATACATCAGATTTTTGTGATCAGTCAAGACCACCACACGATGCTTAGCACCCTCGAGCCAATGACGCCACTCCTCAAATGCCCACTTCATGGCCAACAACTCTCGATTGCCCACATCATAATTTCGCTCTGCCGGCGAAAACTTCCTGGAGAAAAAGGCACAAGGTCTCATAGTAGAGCAACCAGGGCCTCTCTGCGACAAAACGGCCCCTGCCCCAATCTCCGAAGCATCCACCTCCACCTGAAAGGGAAGTGAGGTGTCAGGTTGGCACAAAACAGGCGCCGAAGTAAACCGGCGTTTCAACTCCTGGAAAGCCTCCACGGCAGCAGGAGCCCAGTTAGCTACATCAGAGCCTTTCTTGGTCATATCCGTCAATGGTTTAACAACGCTAGAAAAATTTGCGATAAAACGACGGTAGAAGTTAGCAAAACCCAAGAACTTCTGAAGACTCTTAACTGACGAGGGTTGAGTCCAATCATGAATAGCTCGGACCTTGACTGGGTCCATCTCCACAGCAGAAGGGGAAAAAATGAACCCCAAAAAGGGAACCCTCTGTACACCAAAGAGACACTTTGAGCCTTTAACAAACAAAGAATTTTCACGCAAAATCTTAAAAACCATCCTGACCTGCTCCACATGCGAGTCCCAATCATCAGAAAAAACTAGAATATCATCCAGATAAACAATCAAAAATTTATCCAGATACTTCCGGAAAATGTCATGCATGAAGGACTGAAAAACTGAAGGTGCATTAGAGAGACCAAATGGCATCACCAAGTACTCAAAATGACCTTCGGGCGTATTGAATGCGGTTTTCCATTCATCGCCTTGCTTAATGCGCACAAGGTTGTACGCACCACGAAGGTCTATCTTGGTGAACCACTTGGCACCTTTAATCCGGGCAAACAAGTCTGACAACAGCGGCAAAGGATACTGAAATTTGACAGTGATCTTGTTTAAAAGCCGATAGTCAATACAAGGCCTCAAAGATCCGTCCTTTTTGGCCACAAAAAAGAATCCCGCACCAAGAGGGGAAGAAGAAGGACGGATATGCCCCTTTTCAAGAGACTCCTTGATATATGAACGCATCGCGGTATGTTCAGGTACCGACAAATTAAACAGTCTCCCCTTAGGAAACTTACTGCCAGGAATCAAATCTATTGCACAGTCACATTCCCTATGAGGAGGCAGTGCACTGGACTTAGACTCGCTGAAGACATCCTGATAATCAGACAAATACGCCGGAACTTCCGAAGGCGTAGAAGAAGCAATAGACAAGGGCAGGGAATCTCCATGAATTCCATGGCAGCCCCAACTTGACACCGACATTGCCTTCCAGTCCAAGACTGGATTATGGGTCTGTAACCATGGCAAACCCAAAACAACCAAATCATGCATCTTATGCAGAACAAGAAAACGTATCACCTCCCGATGTTCGGGAGTCATGCACATGGTAACCTATGTCCAAAACTGCGGTTTATTTTTTGCCAAAGGCGTAGCATCAATACCCCTAAGAGGGATAGGATTTTCTAATGGCTCCAGAACAAAACCGCAGCGCTTGGCAAATGACAGATCCATCAGACTCAGGGCAGCACCTGAGTCTACAAATGCCATGACAGGATACGATGACAGTGAGCAAATCAAAGTTACAGATAGAATAAATTTAGGTTGCAAATTACCAATGGCGACAGGACTAACAACCCTAGTAAGACGTTTAGAGCATGCTGAGATAACATGTGTAGAATCACCACAGTAGTAACATAAGCCATTCTGGCGTCTATGAATTTTCCGCTCATTTCTAGTCAGGATTCTATCACATTGCATTAAATCAGGTGCCTGTTCAGACAACACCATGAGGGAATTTGCGGTTTTGCGCTCCCGCAACCGCCGGTCGATTTGAATTGCCAGGGCCATGGAATCATTCAGACCTGTGGGAATGGGAAAACCCACCATCACATTCTTAATGGCTTCAGAAAGGCCATTTCTGAAATTTGCAGCCAATGCACACTCGTTCCACTGGGTCAGCACTGTTGTGAATTTGCTTTTTGCTCCCTCTAGTGGTTACTAGTTTTTTGACTCTGGTTTTTCTGTCATTCCTTTTATCCGCACCTGGGTCGTTAGTTAGGGGTGTTGCTATATAAGCTCCCTGGACCTTCAGTTCTATGCCTGGCAACGTAGTTATCAGAGCTAGTCTGCTGTGCTCTTGTCTACTGATCCTGGTTCCAGTTATATCAGCTAAGTCTGCCTTTTGCTTTTTGCTATTTGTTTTGGTTTTGTATTTTTGTCCAGCTTGTTCCAAAACTATATCCTGACCTTTGCTGGAAGCTCTAGGGGGGCTGGTGTTCTCCCCCCGGACCGTTAGACGGTTCGGGGGTTCTTGAATTTCCAGTGTGGATTTTGATAGGGTTTTTGTTGACCATATAAGTTACCTTTCTTTATTCTGCTATCAGTAAGCGGGCCTCTCTGTGCTAAACCTGGTTCATTTCTGTGTTTGTCATTTCCTCTTACCTCACCGTCATTATTTGTGGGGGGCTTCTATCCAGCTTTGGGGTCCCCTTCTCTGGAGGCAAGAAAGGTCTTTGTTTTCCTCTACTAGGGGTAGCTAGATTCTCCGGCTGGCGCGTGTCATCTAGAATCAACGTAGGAATGATCCCCGGCTACTTCTAGTGTTGGCGTTAGGAGTAGATATATGGTCAACCCAGTTACCACTGCCCTATGAGCTGGATTTTTGTATTCTGCAGACTTCCACGTTCCTCTGAGACCCTCGCCATTGGGGTCATAACAGTTTGCCAGGCCAGTATTAAATGTTTAATGCATTGCAGAAGAGGGATTATAAGAAAGAAGATTCTGAGTTTTTTTTTTTTTTCTTCTTCCCCTTTACCTCAGAGTGGCTATGCTTGCTGCAGACATGAATGTCCAGACCTTGATTACAAGTGTGGACCAGCTGGCTACTCGTGTGCAGGGCATACAAGACTATGTTATCAGAAATCCTAGGTCAGAACCTAAAATACCGATTCCTGAACTGTTTTCCGGAGACAGGTTTAAGTTTAGGAATTTCGTGAATAATTGTAAATTGTTTTTGTCCCTGAGACCCTGTTCATCTGGAGATTCTGCTCAGCAAGTAAAAATTGTTATTTCGTTCTTACGGGGCGACCCTCAGGATTGGGCTTTTTCGCTGGCGCCAGGAGATCCGGCATTGGCTGATCTTGATGCGTTTTTTCTGGCGCTCGGTTTACTTTATGAGGAACCCAATCTTGAGATTCAGGCAGAAAAGGCCTTGCTGGCTATGTCTCAGGGGCAGGACGAGGCTGAAGTGTATTGCCAAAAATTTCGGAAATGGTCCGTGCTGACACATTGGAACGAGTGTGCACTGGCCGCTAATTTTAGAAATGGCCTTTCTGAAGCCATTAAGAATGTTATGGTGGGTTTTCCCATTCCCACAGGTCTGAATGATACTATGGCACTGGCTATTCAAATTGACCGGCGGTTGCGGGAGCGCAAAACCGCAAATTCCCTCATGGTGTTGTCTGAACAGACACCTAATTCGGTGCAATGTGATAGAAAAACCGCAAATTCCCTCATGGTGTTGTCTGAACAGACACCTGATTTAATGCAATGTGATAGAATCCTGACTAGAGATGAGCGGAAAATTCATAGACGCCGGAATGGCTTGTGCTACTACTGTGGTGATTCTACACATGTTATCTCAGCATGCTCTAAACGTATAGCTAAGGTTGTTAGTCCTGTCACCGTTGGTAATTTGCAACCTAAATTTATTCTGTCTGTAACTTTGATTTGCTCACTGTCATCTTATCCTGTCATAGCGTTTGTAGATTCAGGTGCTGCCCTGAGTCTCATGGATCTCTCATTTGCTAAGCGCTGTGGTTTTACTCTTGAGCCATTGGGAAATCCTATTCCTCTTAGGGGTATTGATGCTACACCATTGGCTGCAAATAAACCGCAGTATTGGACACAGGTTACCATGTGCATGACTCCTGAACACCGCGAGGTGATACGTTTCCTGGTTTTACATAAAATGCATGATTTGGTTGTTTTAGGGCTGCCATGGTTACAGACCCATAATCCAGTCCTGGACTGGAAGGCTATGTCAGTCTCAAGTTGGGGCTGTCGTGGTATTCATGGGGATTCCCTGCCTGTGTCTATTGCTTCTTCTACGCCTTCGGAAGTTCCGGAGTATTTGTCTGATTATCAGGACGTCTTCAGTGAGTCTGAGTCCAGTGCACTGCCTCCTCATAGGGACTGTGACTGTGCTATAGATTTGATCCCAGGCAGTAAATTTCCTAAGGGAAGACTGTTTAATCTGTCGGTACCTGAACATACCGCTATGCGTTCATATATCAAGGAGTCTCTGGAGAAAGGACATATTCGTCCGTCTTCTTCCCCTCTTGGTGCGGGATTCTTTTTTGTGGCAAAAAAGGACGGATCTTTGAGACCTTGTATTGATTATCGGCTTTTAAATAAGATCACTGTCAAATTTCAGTATCCTTTACCGCTGTTGTCTGACTTGTTTGCCCGGATTAAGGGTGCCAAGTGGTTCACCAAGATAGACCTTCGTGGTGCGTACAACCTTGTGCGCATTAAGCAAGGTGATGAATGGAAAACCGCATTCAATACGCCCGAAGGTCATTTTGAGTACTTGGTGATGCCTTTTGGTCTCTCCAATGCGCCTTCAGTTTTTCAGTCCTTTATGCATGACATTTTCCGGAAGTATCTGGATAAATTTTTGATTGTTTATCTGGATGATATTTTGGTTTTTTCTGATAATTGGGATTCGCATGTGGAGCAGGTCAGGTTGGTCTTTAAAATTTTGCGTGAAAATTCTTTGTTTGTCAAGGGCTCAAAGTGTCTCTTTGGTGTACAGAAGGTTCCCTTTTTGGGGTTCATTTTTTCCCCTTCTGCTGTGGAGATGGACCCAGTCAAGGTCCGAGCTATTCTTGATTGGACTCAGCCCTCGTCAGTTAAGAGTCTTCAGAAGTTCTTGGGCTTCGCTAACTTCTACCGTCGTTTTATCGCTAATTTTTCTAGCATTGTGAAACCTTTGACGGATATGACCAAGAAGGGCTCCGATGTAGCTAACTGGGCTCCTGCTGCCGTGGAGGCTTTCCAGGAGTTGAAACGCCGGTTTACTTCGGCGCCTGTTTTGTGCCAGCCTGACGTCTCACTTCCCTTTCAGGTTGAGGTGGATGCTTCGGAGATTGGGGCAGGGGCTGTTTTGTCGCAGAGAGGCCCTGGTTGCTCTGTTATGAAACCTTGTGCCTTTTTCTCTAGGAAGTTTTCGCCTGCCGAGCGAAATTATGATGTGGGCAATCGGGAGTTGTTGGCCATGAAATGGGCATTTGAGGAGTGGCGTCATTGGCTCGAGGGTGCTAAGCATCGTGTGGTGGTCTTGACTGATCACAAAAATCTGATGTATCTCGAGTCTGCTAAACGCCTTAATCCGAGACAGGCCCGCTGGTCATTGTTTTTCTCCCGCTTTGATTTTGTTGTCTCGTATTTACCAGGTTCAAAGAATGTGAAGGCCGATGCTCTTTCTAGGAGCTTTGTGCCTGATGCTCCTGGAGTCGCTGATCCTGTTGGTATTCTTAAAGATGGAGTTATCTTGTCAGCTATTTCTCCGGATCTGCGACGTGTGTTGCAGAGATTTCAGGCTGATAGGCCTGAGTCTTGTCCACCTGACAGACTGTTTGTCCCGGATAAGTGGACCAGCAGAGTCATTTCCGAGGTTCATTCCTCGGTGTTGGCAGGTCACCCGGGAATTTTTGGCACCAGAGATCTGGTGGCCAGGTCCTTTTGGTGGCCTTCCTTGTCAAGGGATGTGCGGTCATTTGTGCAGTCCTGTGGGACTTGTGCTCGAGCTAAGCCTTGCTGTTCTCGTGCCAGCGGTTTGCTCTTGCCCTTGCCTGTCCCGAAGAGACCTTGGACACATATCTCCATGGATTTCATTTCTGATCTTCCGCTATCTCAGGGCATGTCCGTTATCTGGGTGATATGTGATCGCTTCTCCAAGATGGTCCATTTGGTTCCTTTGCCTAAGCTGCCTTCCTCTTCCGATCTGGTTCCTGTGTTTTTCCAGAACGTGGTTCGTTTGCACGGCATCCCTGAGAATATTGTGTCTGACAGAGGATCCCAGTTCGTTTCCAGGTTCTGGCGATCCTTTTGTAGTAGGATGGGCATTGATTTGTCGTTTTCGTCTGCTTTCCATCCTCAGACTAATGGACAGACGGAGCGAACCAATCAGACTTTGGAGGCTTATTTGAGGTGTTTTGTCTCTGCTGATCAGGACGATTGGGTGACATTCTTGCCGTTGGCTGAGTTTGCCCTTAATAATCGGGCTAGTTCCGCCACCTTGGTTTCACCTTTTTTCTGCAACTCTGGTTTCCATCCTCGCTTTTCTTCGGGTCATGTGGAGCCTTCTGACTGTCCTGGGGTGGATTCTGTGGTGGATAGGTTGCAGCAGATCTGGAATCATGTGGTGGACAACTTGAAGTTGTCACAGGAGAAGGCTCAGCGCTTTGCCAACCGCCGCCGCGGTGTGGGTCCCCGACTACGCGTTGGGGATTTGGTATGGCTTTCTTCCCGCTTTGTTCCTATGAAGGTCTCCTCTCCCAAATTTAAACCTCGTTTTATTGGGCCTTACAAGATATTGGAAATCCTTAATCCTGTATCTTTTCGTCTGGATCTTCCTGTGTCGTTTGCTATTCACAATGTATTTCATAGGTCCTTGTTGCGGCGGTACATTGTGCCTGTAGTTCCTTCTGCTGAGCCTCCTGCTCCGGTGTTGGTTGAGGGCGAGTTGGAGTATGTGGTGGAGAAGATCTTGGATTCTCGCCTCTCCAGGCGGAGGCTTCAGTACCTGGTCAAGTGGAAGGGCTATGGTCAGGAGGATAATTCCTGGGTGGTCACCTCTGATGTTCATGCGGCCGATTTAGTTCGTGCCTTTCATGCCGCTCATCCTGATCGCCCTGGTGGTCGTGGTGAGGGTTCTCACTAAGGGGGGGGTACTGTTGTGAATTTGCTTTTTGCTCCCTCTAGTGGTTACTAGTTTTTTGACTCTGGTTTTTCTGTCATTCCTTTTATCCGCACCTGGGTCGTTAGTTAGGGGTGTTGCTATATAAGCTCCCTGGACCTTCAGTTCTATGCCTGGCAACGTAGTTATCAGAGCTAGTCTGCTGTGCTCTTGTCTACTGATCCTGGTTCCAGTTATATCAGCTAAGTCTGCCTTTTGCTTTTTGCTATTTGTTTTGGTTTTGTATTTTTGTCCAGCTTGTTCCAAAACTATATCCTGACCTTTGCTGGAAGCTCTAGGGGGGCTGGTGTTCTCCCCCCGGACCGTTAGACGGTTCGGGGGTTCTTGAATTTCCAGTGTGGATTTTGATAGGGTTTTTGTTGACCATATAAGTTACCTTTCTTTATTCTGCTATCAGTAAGCGGGCCTCTCTGTGCTAAACCTGGTTCATTTCTGTGTTTGTCATTTCCTCTTACCTCACCGTCATTATTTGTGGGGGGCTTCTATCCAGCTTTGGGGTCCCCTTCTCTGGAGGCAAGAAAGGTCTTTGTTTTCCTCTACTAGGGGTAGCTAGATTCTCCGGCTGGCGCGTGTCATCTAGAATCAACGTAGGAATGATCCCCGGCTACTTCTAGTGTTGGCGTTAGGAGTAGATATATGGTCAACCCAGTTACCACTGCCCTATGAGCTGGATTTTTGTATTCTGCAGACTTCCACGTTCCTCTGAGACCCTCGCCATTGGGGTCATAACACAGCACGGACCATTTCCGAAATTTTTGGCAATACACTTCAGCCTCGTCCTGGCCCTGAGACATAGCCAGCAAGGCTTTTTCTGCCTGAATCTCAAGATTGGGTTCCTCATAAAGCAAACCGAGCGCCAGAAAAAACGCATCAATATCAGCCAATGCCGGATCTCCTGGCGCCAGCGAGAAGGCCCAATCCTGAGGGTCGCCCCGTAAAAAAGAAATAACAATTTTCACTTGCTGAGCGGAGTCTCCAGATGAACAGGGTCTCAGGGACAAAAACAATTTACAATTATTCCTGAAATTTCTAAATTTAAATCGGTCTCCGGAAAACAGTTCAGGAATCGGTATCTTAGGTTCTGTGTTGTGAATTTGGTTTCTGGGCTCCCCCGGTGGTCACTGGTGGTACTGAACTTGTGTGCTTCATCGCCTCTGTTCACCTGTTTCCATCAGGATGTGGGAGTTGTCTATTTAGCCTTGCTCCTCAGTCATTTCTCTAGAGGTAAGCCAGGTCTGTATTTTCTGCTAGGGTCAGTCAGTTCTCCGGCTGGCGCTGGGCGTCTAGGGATAAAACGTAGGCACGCTACCCGGCCACTGTTATTTGTGCGGTAGGTTTAGCTCACAGTCAGCTCGAGTTCCCATCTTCCAAGAGCTAGTCCTTTTTGTATGCCTTACTACGTTCTCTTGCCATTGAGAACCATGACAGTTTGGCCGGCCAAGGGTTAAAATTATTGGCAGAAGAAAGGAGAGAAAAGAAGTCTGCAGAGAATTTTTTTTTTTTTTTCCTGAGTTTGCTCATTAGTTGATTCTCTAGCATCTCTGCTTACTGCAGCCTTCGTCTCTCTCTCCTTCTAATCCTTGAATGGTTCTGATTTCACCTGATGAAAATGGATCCTCAGAGTTTAGCTACAGGTCTGAACAATCTCGCTATGAAGGTTCAAAGTTTACAGGATTTTGTGGTTCGTGCTCCTATATCTGAACCTAGAGTACCTTTGCCTGAATTTTTCTCTGGGGATAGATCTCGCTTCCAGAATTTCAAACATAATTGTAAATTATTTTTGTCTCTGAGATCTCGCTCCGCTGGAGATCCTGCACAGCAGGTCAGGATTGTAATATCCTTGCTCCGGGGCGACCCTCAGGACTGGGCGTAGATGCGTTTTTCCTGGCTTTGGGGTTGCTTTATGAGGAACCTCATTTAGAGATTCAGGCTGAAAAAGCCTTGATGGCCCTGTCTCAAGGGCAAGATGAGGCTGAAATATACTGCCAAAAATTTCCTAAGTGGTCTGTGCTTACTCAGTGGAATGAGTGCGCCCTGGCGGCGAATTTCAGAGAGGGTCTCTCTGATGCCATTAAAGATTAAAGATGTTATGGTGGGGTTCCCTGTGCCTGCAGGTCTGAATGAGTCCATGACAATGGCTATTCAGATTGATCGGCGTTTGCGGGAGCGCAAACCTGTGCACCATTTGGCGGTGTCTACTGAGAAGGCGCCAGAGATTATGCAATGTGATAGAATTCTGTCCAGAAGCGAACGACAGAATTTTAGGCGAAAAAATGGGTTATGTTTCTATTGTGGCGATTCAACTCATGTTATATCAGCATGCTCTAAACGTACTAAGAAGGTTGATAAGTCTGTTTCAATTGGTACTTTACAGTCCAAGTTTATTCTATCTGTGACCCTGATTTGCTCTTTATCATCTATTACCGCGGACGCCTATGTCGACTCTGGCGCCGCTTTGAGTCTTATGGATTGGTCCTTTGCCAAACGCTGTGGGTTTAATTTAGAGCCTCTGGAAGTTCCTATACCTCTGAAGGGTATTGACTCCACGCCATTGGCTAGTAATAAACCACAGTACTGGACACAAGTAACTATGCGTATTAATCCGGATCACCAGGAGATTATTCGCTTCCTTGTGTTGTTTAATCTACATGATGTGTTGGTGCTTGGATTGCCATGGCTGCAATCTCATAACCCAGTCCTCGACTGGAAAGCAATGTCTGTGTTAAGCTGGGGATGTCAGGGGACTCATGGGGACGTACCTTTGGTTTCCATTTCGTCATCTATTCCCTCTGAGATTCCGGAATTTTTATCTGATTATCGTGACGTTTTTGAGGAGCCTAAACTTGGTTCACTACCTCCGCACAGAGATTGCGATTGTACAATAGATCTGATTCCGGGCAGTAAGTTTCCAAAGGGTCGTTTATTTAATCTATCTGTGCCTGAACACGCTGCTATGCGGGAATATATTAAGGAGTCCTTGGAAAAGGGACATATTCGTCCTTCGTCATCTCCCTTAGGAGACGGTTTTTTCTTTGTATCTAAAAAAGATGGCTCTTTGAGGCCGTGTATTGATTATCGGCTTTTGAATAAAATCATGGTTAAATATCAGTATCCTTTGCCACTGCTTACTGATTTGTTTGCTCGAATAAAGGGGGCCAAGTGGTTCTCTAAGATTGATCTTCGTGGGGCGTATAATTTAGTGCGAATTAAGCAGGGGGATGAGTGGAAAACCGCATTTAATACGCCTGAGGGCCATTTTGAGTATTTAGTAATGCCTTTTGGTCTTTCAAATGCCCCTTCGGTCTTTCAGTCTTTTATGCATGACATTTTCCGTGAATATTTGGATAAATTTATGATTGTGTATCTGGATGATATTTTGATTTTTTCGGACGACTGGGACTCTCATGTCCAACAGGTCAGGAGGGTTTTTCAGGTTTTGCGCTCTAATTCCTTGTGTGTAAAGGGTTCTAAGTGCGTTTTTGGGGTTCAAAAGATTTCGTTTTTGGGGTACATTTTTTCCCCCTCTTCCATTGAGATGGACCCTGTCAAGGTTCAGGCTATTTGTGATTGGACGCAACCCTCTTCTCTTAAAAGCCTTCAGAAGTTTTTGGGCTTTGCTAATTTTTATCGTCGATTTATAACTGGTTTTTCTGATGTTGCTAAACCGTTGACTGATTTGACTAAGAAGGGTGCTGATGTTGCTGATTGGTCCCCTGCTGCTGTGGAGGCCTTTCGGGAGCTTAAGCGCCGCTTTTCTTCCGCCCCTGTATTGCGTCAGCCTGATGTTACTCTTCCTTTTCAGGTTGAGGTCGACGCTTCAGAAATCGGAGCTGGGGCGGTTTTGTCGCAGAAAAGTTCCGACTGCTCCGTGATGAGACCTTGCGCGTTCTTTTCTCGTAAATTTTCGCCCGCTGAGCGAAATTATGATATTGGTAATCGGGAGCTCTTGGCTATGAAGTGGGCTATTGAGGAGTGGCGTCATTGGCTTGAGGGGGCTAGACATCAGGTGGTGGTATTGACTGACCACAAGAATTTGATTTATCTTGAGTCTGCCAGGCGCCTGAATCCTAGACAGGCGCGCTGGTCGTTATTTTTCTCTCGGTTTAATTTTGTGGTTTCTTACCTACCGGGTTCTAAAAATGTGAAGGCGGATGCCCTTTCTAGGAGTTTTGAGCCTGATTCCCCTGGTAATTCTGAACCTACAGGTATCCTTAAGGATGGAGTGATATTATCTGCTGTTTCCCCAGACTTGCGACGGGTCTTGCAGGAGTTTCAGGCGGATAGACCTGATCGTTGCCCGCCTGGTAGAATGTTTGTTCCTGATGATTGGACCAGTAGAGTCATCTCGGAGGTCCATTCTTCTGCGTTAGCTGGTCATCCTGGAATCTTTGGTACCAGGGATTTGGTGGCTAGGTCCTTCTGGTGGCCTTCCCTGTCGCGAGATGTGCGAGGTTTTGTGCAGTCTTGTGATATTTGTGCTCGGGCCAAGCCTTGTTGTTCTCGGGCTAGTGGATTGTTGTTATCTTTGCCTATTCCAAAGAGGCCTTGGACTCACATCTCCATGGATTTTATTTCCGATCTCCCTGTTTCTCAGAAGATGTCTGTCATCTGGGTGGTGTGTGACCGTTTCTCTAAGATGGTCCATTTGGTCCCCTTGCCTAAATTGCCTTCCTCATCCGAGCTGGTTCCTCTGTTTTTTCAAAATGTGGTTCGCTTGCATGGTATTCCGGAGAATATCGTGTCTGACAGGGGAACCCAATTCGTGTCTAGATTTTGGCGAGCGTTCTGTGCTAGGATGGGCATTGATTTGTCTTTTTCGTCTGCTTTCCATCCTCAGACTAATGGCCAGACCGAGCGAACTAATCAGACCTTGGAGACTTATTTGAGGTGTTTTGTGTCTGCGGATCAGGATGATTGGGTTGCCTTTTTGCCCTTGGCGGAGTTTGCCCTCAATAATCGGGCTAGTTCTGCCACCTTGGTTTCTCCTTTCTTCTGTAATTCGGGGTTTCATCCTCGTTTCTCTTCCGGTCAGGTGGAGTCTTCGGATTGTCCTGGAGTGGATGCTGTGGTGGAGAGGTTGCATCAGATTTGGGGGCATGTGGTGGACAATTTGAAGTTGTCCCAGGAGAATACTCAGCATTTTGCCAACCGCCGTCGTCGTGTTGGTCCTCGTCTTTGTGTTGGGGACTTGGTGTGGTTGTCTTCTCGTTTTGTCCCTATGAAGGTTTCTTCTCCTAAGTTTAAGCCTCGGTTCATCGGCCCGTACAAGATATTGGAGATTCTTAACCCTGTGTCCTTTCGTTTGGACCTCCCTGCATCTTTTTCTATTCATAATGTCTTCCATCGGTCATTGTTGCGCAGGTATGAGGTACCGGTTGTGCCTTCCGTTGAGCCTCCTGCTCCGGTGTTGGTTGAGGGTGAGTTGGAGTACGTTGTCGAGAAGATCTTGGACTCCCGTGTTTCCAGACGGAGACTTCAGTATCTGGTCAAGTGGAAGGGCTACGGTCAGGAGGATAATTCTTGGGTGACTGCCTCTGATGTTCATGCCTCCGATTTGGTCCGTGCCTTTCATAGGGCTCATCCTGATCGCCCTGGTGGTTCTGGTGAGGGTTCGGTGCCCCCTCCTTGAGGGGGGGGTACTGTTGTGAATTTGGTTTCTGGGCTCCCCCGGTGGTCACTGGTGGTACTGAACTTGTGTGCTTCATCGCCTCTGTTCACCTGTTTCCATCAGGATGTGGGAGTTGTCTATTTAGCCTTGCTCCTCAGTCATTTCTATGCCGGCCAACAATGTTACCAGAAGCCTTTCTGTTGCATGTTCCTGCTCCTAGACTACTATCAGCTAAGTTGGACTTGTAGTCCTAAGTTTGTTTTGCATTTTTGTTCCAGTTCTCTGTGATTGTTATTTTCTGAGGCTGGAAGCTCTTGTGAACTGAAATTGCCACTCTGGTGTCATGAGTTGATATTAGAGTCTTAAAGTAATTTCTGGATGGTGTTTTGATAGGGTTTTCAGCTGACTGTGAAGTTCCCTTTTCTGTCTTCCTACTATCTAGTAAGCGGACCTCAATTTGCTAAACCTATCTTCATACTTCGTATGTCAATTTCCTCTGAAATCACCGACAATATATGTGGGGGCTACTGTCTGCCTTTTGGGGAAAATTTCTCTAGAGGTAAGCCAGGTCTGTATTTTCCTCTGCTAGGGTCAGTCAGTTCTCCGGCTGGCGCTGGGCGTCTAGGGATAAAACGTAGGCACGCTACCCGGCCACTGTTATTTGTGCGGTAGGTTTAGCTCACAGTCAGCTCGAGTTCCCATCTTCCAAGAGCTAGTCCTTTTTGTATGCCTTACTACGTTCTCTTGCCATTGAGAACCATGACAGTTCTGACATAGGATTTCTGATAACATAATCTTGTATGCCCTGCACACGAGCAGTAAGCTGGTCCACACCTGTAATCAAGGTCTGGACATTCATGTCTGCAGCAAACACAAGCCACTCAGAGGTAAAGGGGAAAAGAAAAAAAAAATGAGAAAAAGAAAAAAAAAACAGAATTTTCTTTCTTATAATCCCGCTTCTGCAATGCATTTAACATTTAATACTGGCCTGGCAAACTGTTATGACCCCAATGGCGAGGGTCTCAGAGGAACAAGTAAGTCTGCGAAGTACAAAAATCCAGCTCATAGGGCAGTGGTAACTGGGTTGACCATATATCTACTCCTAACGCCAACACTAGAAGTAGCCGGGGAACATGCCTACGTTGGTCGCTAGATGTCTCGCGCCAGCCGGAGGACTAACTACCCCTAGAAGAGGAAAACAAAGACCTCTCTTGCCTCCAGATAATAGACCCCAAAAGTAGGATACAAGCCCCCCACAAATAATAACGGTGAGGTAAGAGGAAATGACAAACACAGAGATGAACTAGGTTTAGCAAAGAGAGGCCCACTTACTAATAGCAGAATGTAGTAAGATAACTTATATGGTCAACGAAAACCCTATCAAAATTCCACACTGGAAATTCAAGAACCCCCGAACCGTCTAACGGCCCGGGGGGAGAACTCCAGCCTCCCTAGAGCTTCCAGCAAGGTTAGGATACAGATTATGTACAAGCTGGACAAAAATGCAAACAAAAACAAATAGCAAAAAGCAAGAAAGCAGACTTAGCTTAATCTAGCAGGAACCAGGATCAGTAGACAAGAGCACAACAGATTAGCTCTGATTACAACGTTGCCAGGCATTGAACTGAAGGTCCAGGGAGCTTATATAGCAACACCCCTGAACTAACGGCCCAGGTGAGCATACAAGGGATGACTGACATACCCAGAGTCAAATCACTAGTAACCACTAGAGGGAGCCAAAAAGCAAATTCACAACACACTATATGGCGGTGGAAGCGAACTCTGTTACATTACAGGACCGCGGTACCGCACAAAGAGTGCAAGCAAGGAGTCACAGAACTCAATCAAAAAACTCTGGAATAGAGTTCGTCTAGACCACTTGCGCTCGACACCGCTACTGGGTGTCAGACTATAACTAATAATAGTAAAATTAAGCACAAGAGTGCGAGCAGTGCCGCACTGGCGGACGCCACCAACCACCCAGACTTGGGTTAGAGAAGCGCTCTAAAAGTGCACGGCGGCGCACTGGCGGTCACAGCAATAGACGCTGTATCGTATGGTTAATTTTGATAGCTTAGTCGGGCGCTAGACAGCAGACATCCACCTTATGCGAGCAGTCATACACAAGGGAGGGGATGTTTAAAGTACGACTTGCACTCATCAACACACACACATTTTCAAATGTACACTAGCGCATGGCCGTGCGGTCATGCAAACCTTTTATAGATGCAGCAAGTACAGGACCTTCCCAGAAGGACCAATGGGAGGCTGCCACAGAAGTTCAGCACCTTCAGGACCTTCCTAGAGGACCAATGAGATTTGCTGCAGTATATGAGCATGTGACCCTTGATCTCCAATGAGAGATCTTACCCTGGGCATGCTCAGAAGGGGAAAAGTAGGACTTAGCCCCAAAAATATCTGCTTGCCGCTGCTCAGTACTGACTACAATGGCAGAAGCTGGAAAGGCAGCAGTAACCCTTTGCACAGAGTTAGACTGAGGGAGACACTGGGACCGACGTCTCCGCTGAGCAGACTCCACTGCGGCAGGAGAAGAATGGGAGACCGCAGCGGTGATGGCCCGAGATTCCCCTTGTGCAGAAGTGGGAACTCAACCCCTAACACACTGCTACTGATGATGTTATTGTGATGACGCCTTGACGTTCCCGGGGTTGGATGTCTAGAACTGGGATGCACACAGCCTCACTGCTGTCTTGGGGAAAACCACTCTTCAGATTTTCTACAAGCATGTTTCGATACTGCAGCATGCGTGCATCCGTTTCCTGCACTATTTCTACCCCTAAGAATATGGGCATCTGTTATGGACCTGGTGGTTAGGTGCACCAGGAATGACCTGATAGTTAAACACAGATTCAGGACGAGCTCTGGGGAAATGGGAACTCTGCTGACCGCAAACCCTACTCCTATCAACACAACTAGAAATAGCCGTGGAGCGTGCCTGACTCTGCCTAGACGCCTCTTCACAGCCTAAGAGCTAACTACCCCTAAAGAAAGGAAACAAAGCCTCACTTGCCTCAGAGAAATTTCCCCAAAGGTAAAAGCAGCCCCCCCACAAGTATTGACTGTGAGTAAAGAGGAAATCACAAACACAGGATAGCAAAGGGAGGCCAGTCTAACTAAACAGATTGAGGATAGAAAAGGGATCTTTGCGGTCAACACAAAAAGCTACAAAAACCACGCAGAGTGTGCAAAAAATACCCCCGCACCGACTCACGATGCGGTGGTGCCACTCTGCACCCCCAGAGCTTCCAGCTAGCCAGGTAGTTTCATGATAGCAAGCTGGACTAGAACTTAGCAAGAAAAACCATATGTAACAAATGAACAAGCAGGAACTTAGCTTGTGCTGTGTCATGATTTCCCAATGGCAAGGAAATAAAAAATAACAAAACGGACTAGCTCTCGGGTGATGGAAACTAAAGTTGACCGTGACCTGAACCTCACACAACACTTGAAGCAGCCGGGGAGTGTTCCTACGATGCCCTAGACACCACGCGCCAGCCGGAGATCTAACTACCCCTATCAGAGGAATATACAGGCCTGTCTTACCTCCAGAGATGTACCCCAAAAGGAGATAGCAGCCCCCCACAGATATTGACGGTGAGTTCAGAGGAAATGACATACGTAGGATGAACAGCAGGTTTAGCATAGAGAGGTCCGCTTTCTAGATAGCAGAAGGACAGGAAAGTGTTACTTCACGGTCAACTTAAAACTCTACTCAAAAACACCATCCAGAAATTACTTTAAACTCCAGTGACAACTCATGCCACTTGGAGTGGCAATTTCTGTCCACAAGAGCTTCCAGCTGCAGCGAGACACATTACTGCAATCTGGACAAGAAGTTAGCATAAACTCAAAACAAAATTCAACTTAGCTGAAAAGGAACTTGAGGCAGGAGAATGCAACAGAATGCTACTGATACATTGTTGGCCGGCATAGGACTAACAGCCAAGCAGCCTTAAATAGGAAACTCCCCTAATGGGCGGCAACAGGTGAGCAGAGATAGCAGAAAGCACACAAGTGGCACTACCATCAAACACCACCGGGGGAGCCCACAAACAGAATTCACAACAGTGCTGGAGTAGACAGGTCCTCAGAAAGATCCAGGAGAGATCTGAACCAGTACTAGAACATTGACAGCTGGCATGGAGTAATGATCTGAGTGGAGTTAAATAGAGAATCCAGCCTAGCCCTAAACGAGGGCAGCTGGAGAAGGAATCTCAGAACCAGCAGCTCCACTCACAGCCACCAGAGGGAGTCCACGGACAGAACTCACCGAAGTACCATTCATGACCACAGGAGGGAGTTCGAGAACGGAATTCACAACAGTACCCCCCCCTTGAGGAGGGGTCACCGAACCCTCACCAGAGCCCCCAGGCCGATCAGGATGAGCCAAATGAAAGGCACGAACTAAATCGGCAGCATGGACATCAGAGGCAACAACCCAGGAATTATCCTCCTGACCATAGCCCTTCCATTTGAACAAGTACTGAAGTTTTCGTCTCGACATACGAGAATCCAAAATCTTCTCCACCACATACTCCAACTCCCCCTCGACCAACACTGGAGCAGGAGGATCAACGGAGGGAACCATAGGCGCCACATATCTCTGCAGCAACGACCTATGGAACACATTATGGATGGCAAAAGAAGCAGGAAGGGCCAAACGAAATGACACAGGATTAAGAATTTCAGAAATCTTATAAGGACCAATGAAACGAGGCTTAAACTTAGGAGAAGAAACCTTCATAGGAACATAACGAGATGATAACCAAACCAAATCCCAAACACGAAGTCGGGGACCAACACGGCGACGGCGGTTAGCGAAACGTTGAGCCTTCTCTTGGGACAAGGTCAAATTGTCCACCACATGAGTCCAAATTTGTTGCAACCTGTCCACCACAGAATCTACACCAGGACAGTCCGAAGGCTCAACCTGCCCTGAAGAAAAACGAGGATGAAAACCAGAATTACAAAAAAAAGGCGAAACCAAAGTAGCCGAACTGGCCCGATTATTAAGGGCGAACTCAGCCAATGGCAAGAAGATCACCCAATCATCCTGATCCGCAGAAACAAAGCATCTCAGATAAGTTGCCAAAGTCTGATTGGTTTGTTCGGTTTGGCCATTTGTCTGAGGATGGAAAGCCGAAGAAAAAGACAAATCAATGCCCATCTTAGCAGAAAAGGACCGCCAAAACCTTGAAATTAACTGGGAACCTCTATCAGACACGATGTTCTCCGGAATGCTTGCAAACGAACCACATGTTGGAAAAAAAATGGAACCAAATCAGAGGAAGAAGGCAATTTAGGCAAGGGTACCAAATGGACCATTTTAGAGAAGCGATCGCAAACCACCCAGATGACCGACATCCTTTGAGAAACAGGGAGATCTGAAATAAAATCCATGGAAACATGCTTCCAAGGCCTTTTCGGGACCGGCAAGGGCAAAAGTAACCCACTGGCACGAGAACAGCAGGGCTTAGCCCGAGCACAAGTCCCACAAGACTGCACAAAAGAACGCACATCCCACGACAAGGAAGGCCACCAAAAGGACCTAGCCACCAAATCTCTGGTACCAAAAATCCCAGGATGACCAGCCAACACCGAACAATGAACCTCAGAGATAACTCTATTAGTCCATCTATCAGGGACAAACAGTTTCTCCGCTGGACAACGGTCAGGTCTATCAGCCTGGAACTCCTGCAGCACCCGCCGCAAATCAGGGGAGATGGCAGACAGAAGTACCCCTTCTCTGAGAATACCAGCCGGCTCAGGAACCCCAGGAGAATCAGGCACAAAACTCCTTGAAAGGGCATCAGCCTTCACATTCTTAGAACCCGGAAGGTACGAAACCACAAAATTGAAACGGGAGAAAAACAGCGACCAACGAGCCTGTCTAGGATTCAACCGCTTGGCAGACTCGAGATAAGTCAGATTCTTGTGATCTGTCAAGACCACCACGCGATGCTTGGCTCATTCAAGCCAATGTTGCCACTCCTCGAATGCCCACTTCATAGCCAACAACTCCCGATTGCCAACATGATAATTACGCTCAGCAGGTGAAAACTTTCTCGAAAAGAAAGCACATGGCTTCATTACAGAGCAATCAGAACTTCTCTGAGACAAAACAGCCCCTGCTCCAATTTCAGAAGCATCAACCTCGACCTGAAAAGGGAGCAAAACATCTGGCTGACACAACACAGGAGCCGAAGAGAAACGATGTTTCAACTCCTGAAAAGCCTCAACGGCCGCAGAGGACCAATTCACCACATCAGCACCCTTCTCGGTCAAATCAGTCAACGGTTTAACAACACTAGAAAAATTAGCGATGAAGCGACGGTAAAAATTGGCAAAGCCCAGAAATTTCTGAAGGCTCTTCACAGATGTAGGCCAAGTCCAATCATAAATAGCTTGGACTTTAACAGGATTCATCTCGATAGTAGAAGGGGAAAAAATGAAGCCCAAAAAGGAAACCTTCTGAACTCCAAAGAGACACTTAGATCCCTTCACAAACAAGGAATTAGCACGAAGGACCGGGAACACCATTCTGATTTGCTTCACATGGGACTCCCAATCATCTGAAAAGACCAAAATATCATCCAAATATATGATCATGAATCTATCCAGATACTTTCGGAAGATGTCTTGCATAAAGGACTGAAACACAGAGGGAGCATTAGCAAGGCCGAATGGCATCACCAGGTACTCAAAATGGCCCTCGGGCGTATTAAATGCTGTTTTCCATTCATCGCCCTGTTTAATACGCACGAGATTATACGCCCCTCGAAGGTCTATATTGGTGAACCAACTAGCCCCCTTAATCCGAGCAAATAAATCAGACAGTAGAGGCAAAGGGTACTGAAATTTGACCGTGATTTTATTAAGAAGGCGGTTATCTATACAAGGTCTCAGAGAACCATCCTTCTTGGCCACAAAAAAGAACCCTGCTCCCAATGGTGACGACGACGGGCGGATATGCACTTTCTCCAAGGACTCCTTTATATAATTCCGCATAGCGGCGTGTTCTGGCACAGACAAATTGAAAAGTCGTCCCTTAGGGAACTTGCTACCAGGAATCAAATTAATAGCACAATCACAATCCCTATGAGGAGGTAGGGTACTGGACTTGGGCTCATCAAATACATCCCGGTAATCCGACAAAAACTCAGGGACTTCAGAAGGAGTGGAGGAAGAAATTGACAATAATGAAACATCCCCATGTACCCCTTGACAACCCCAACTGGACACTGACATTGATTTCCAATCCAATACTGGATTATGGACCTGCAGCCATGGCAAACCCAACACAACCACATCATGCAGATTATGCAACACCAAAAAGCGAATATCCTCCTGATGCGCAGGAGCCATGCACATGGTCAACTGGGTCCAGTACTGAGGCTTATTCTTGGCCAAAGGCGTAGCATCAATTCCCCTCAAAGGAATGGGATGCTGCAAGGGCTCCAAGAAAAAACCACAGCGCCTGGCAAACTCCAAGTCCGTCAAATTCAGGGCAGCACCTGAATCCACAAATGCCATAACCGAATAGGATGACAAAGAGCAAATCAGAGTAACGGACAGAAGAAATTTAGGCTGTACAGTACCAATGGTGACGGACCTAGCGAACCACTTAGTGCGCTTAGGACAATTAGAGATAGCAAGAGTGGAGTCACCACAGTAAAAACACAGCCCATTCTGACGTCTATGTTCTTGCCGTTCAGCTCTGGTCAAAGTCCTATCACATTGCATAGGCTCAGGCCTCTGCTCAGAGGATACCGCCAAATGGTGCACAGTTTTGCGCTCACGTAAGCGCCGATCGATCTGCATGGCCAAGGACATTGATTCATTCAGACCAGCAGGCGTGGGGAACCCCACCATAACATCCTTAAGGGCTTCAGAAAGATCCTTTCTGAAAATTGCTGCCAGGGCACACTCATTCCACTGGGTAAGCACCAACCACTTTCTGAACTTCTGGCAATATACCTCCGCTTCATCCTGACCCTGACACAAAGCCAGCAAAATTTTCTCTGCCTGATCCACAGAATTCGGTTCATCATAAAGCAAACCCAGCGCCAGAAAAAACGCATCTACATTACGCAATGCAGGATCTCCTGGTGCCAGTGCAAATGCCCAGTCTTGAGGGTCGCCACGCAACAAAGAAATAATGATTCTTACTTGCTGAATAGGGTCACCAGAAGAGCGGGGTTTCAGAGCAAGAAACAGTTTACAATTGTTTTTGAAATTCAGGAATTTAGATCTATCCCCAGAAAATAAATCAGGAATTGGAATTCTAGGCTCCAACATAGGATTCTGAACTACATAATCTTGAATGTTTTGTACCCTTACAGCGAGTTGATCTACACTAGAGGACAGACCTTGAATGTCCATATCCACACCTAAGTTCTGAACCACCCAGAGTTTAAGGGGAAAAGAAAGGAAAAACACACTGCAGAGAAAAAAAAATGGTCTCAGAACTTCTCTTTTCCCTCTATTGAGATGCATTAACACTTTGTGGGCCAGCTGTACTGTTATGGACTTGGTGGTTAGGTGCACCAGGAATGACCTGATAGTTAAACACAGATTCAGGACGAGCTCTGGGGAAATGGGAACTCTGCTGACCGCAAACCCTACTCCTATCAACACAACTAGAAATAGCCGTGGAGCGTGCCTGACTCTGCCTAGACACCTCTTCACAGCCTAAGAGCTAACTACCCCTAAAGAAAGGAAACAAAGCCTCACTTGCCTCAGAGAAATTTCCCCAAAGGTAAAAGCAGCCCCCCACAAGTATTGACTGTGAGATAAGACGAAATCACAAACACAGGATAAAATAGGTTTTAGCAAAGAGAGGCCAGTCTAACTAAATTGAGGATAGAAAAGGGATCTTTGCGGTCAACACAAAAAGCTACAAAAACCACGCAGAGTGTGCAAAAAATACCCCCGCACCGACTCACGATGCAGTGGTGCCACTCTGCACCCCCAGAGCTTCCAGCTAGCCAGGTAGTTTCATGATAGCAAGCTGGACTTGAACTTAGCAAGAAAAACCATATGTAACAAATGAACAAGCAGGAACTTAGCTTGTGCTGGAGTAGACAGGTCCTCAGAAAGATCCAGGAGAGATCTGAACCAGTACTAGAACATTGACAGCTGGCATGGAGTAACGATCTGAGTGGAGTTATAGAGAATCCAGCCTAGCCCTAAACGAGGGCAGCTGGAGAAGGAATCTCAGAACCAGCAGCTCCACTCACAGCCACCAGAGGGAGTCCACGGACAGAACTCACCGAAGTACCATTCATGACCACAGGAGGGAGTTAGAGAACGGAATTCACAACAGGCATCATGTTGAAGATAGCGCAGCAAGAAAGTGCTCTTGTGTCGGGCGCTTCCATGAGGTCCAAGTCAATGGTGTGTTGGTGGCTTGGTAACACTCAAGGTTAATTCCTCCATCCCCTCCCACCAACCACAGACAAAAAAGTGTGGATTATTATCCTCTTCATCTTCTGACTGTTGCGTGTCCATCACCTCATTCTCCTCCATTTTTTCCTCGGCTCCTGCACCTTCCCTAACTGTTTGTCTGGTACCTTGAGCTCCCCTCAATCGCTGTAAGCATTCGCCTGTGTGATGACAGTCAGGATTCGAAACCAGATCTTGAGCACCAACTGGCAGCTCTTCCCTCAGAGCTATTCAGCTCGCTATATATATTTCCTTACTATAAATAAACTCTTTGTAACAGAAATCATGTTATTTCTCAAAAATTATTAAACCCAATACTAAGTGGTGAGGGGGGCTGTAATAGCCAGGGATACTCTCATGATGCAGAATATAACCAAAAGGAAGAAAGGAGCAAAAAAACATCCCATAATATAAAAGGGTATCAAATTTTATTAAAAAAAGACAGGTAAAACACAGCAGGAATAAATACATAAACAAGTCGAAGAAAAAGTGAAATAAGTTACATTTCAGGTATAAAACATGGTGACCACCTACATTAGGTGGTAGGAAGTTGCAGAGGACAGCAATAAAACACCAAAGCAAGTGCTAGTGGTGAGTGTTTTGTTCCCTTAGAGATCTGTAAAAATACAAGCACTAACCACCAAACTGTCTGTGCTGGATGAATAAAGAAAAACTAAATCGGCATGTGAAGTGCTAGTGAGAAAGGACACAAAACAGTAAGCTAGACCTAGTTTTGAATCCAAATAAAACACCTGTGTGTACCACTTTAAGGGAACGAACATATACTAACAACTGCTCTTACCCTTGATCTCCACTGGAGGACACCGTGAGCGCAGCCACAACGCGCGTTTCGTCCCCCGATTCGAAAGATAATGTTCTCAGCAAGAAGGAGGTAGCAGAGTCTCCATACTTTCCTCAGCCTTCCATGTAAGATCCTGAACAAGTATGAATGGTCAATTCTCTAAGAAAGCCCTAAGAACCAGATTTGAGTATGTTTAATGAATACTGTAAAAATGAGCAGAAATCTAACTGCATAGAAGCAGAGAAGGATAGATCTGTGCAAAACTGATGTATAGACAAAAATAGCAGTTGGCTTGTTTTGTCTAAGCCTTTTAGGGATCTCAGGACAGCGGCAATTCTGAGGATAAAGTATTTTTCGGTCCATTGGACTCTTTCAGTGAAGCAACAGATGCATCATCTCTGTTTAAATCTGTGCCACCTAGACAGCAGATGAAACCTGCTCATTCTAAATTGTCATCTTGTGTTGCTGCTTTGGTGGCCCTGCAGAACAAACAAATTGTGGTAATCCCTAAGGAGAAATCTTTAAATCCTTCTAAAGACATTGATATTTCTTTTAAGGAGGGATTTTGCAAGCAGAACCACAAAATATATGTCCCCGAATCTGCTTGACTTGAAGTTGTAAACTTGTCCATGATTCTAAACTTGTAGGATTCCCTGGAGTCATGAAAACACAAGAACTACTGTTTTGTTATTTTAGGTGGACTAATTGTAGGAAGGCAGTGAGAAAATATGTTTCCTCCTGTTTAACATGTGCGTGCAACCAGATACCATGATATTCTCCTCTAGAACTCCTTTCACCTCTTCCAGTTCCATCCATGCCTTGGGGATCAATCTCAAAGGATTTTATCGCGGACCTACCACAATCTAAAGAAATGACTGTTATCCTTGTTGTGGTGGGTCGGCTCACAAAAATGGCCCATTTTAATCCAACTTAAGGGATTCCTACCACCTACCACAAACCGTAGACTAAATAGTGAAATAGATATTATGCTGCATAGAATCCCTGACAATGTAATTTCTGATAGAGATTTTCAGTTTAGATCAATATTTTGAGAAAGCTTCTGTACAGCTTTAGGAGTTACTGTCAATTTGTCTACTGCCTTCCATCCACAATCTAGTGGCCAGACTGAAAGAACTAACAAAACTCTCTAACAATACCTGCACTGTTTTATTTATGACTTACAGGATGACTGGGTGGACAATTTACCAACAGAAGAATTTGCCTATAATATTTCCAAACACAGTTCAGAATCTCAATGTCCATTTTTTGATAACTTTGGCTTGAATTCTAAATTTATTCCTAATCTTCCATTTAATACTTCTGTTCCTGCTGTTACAAAAAGACTTTGGCCATGTTCACACAATCCTTTTTTTGATCCTTTTTTTTCAGGTCCTGATTTGGAAAACCCGCAGTGCAAAACTGCACTGCTGATTTCCCTGCAGTTTCTTCTGCAGATTCCTCTGCAGGTTTTCAACAGCACTTTCCTATTGGTGCCTGTTGAAAACAGGAGCTGAATCCGCAGAAAGAAGTGACATGGTACTTCTTTTTTTCTGCAGGCAAATCCGCGCGAATTTGCCTGAGAAAAAAAGGATAGTGGGCACAGCGGTTTTTGTTTTCCATAGGCTAACATTGTACTGTACCCTGCATGGAAAAAGGATGCAGATCCGCAGCCTGAAAAGCGCTGCGGAACAGCAGCAAAAAAAGGATCGTGTGAACATAGCCTTACAGTGTTGCAGAAAACTCAGAAGGAACTAACCACTATCACATAGAATGTAAGTCCGCAAGGACAGGGTCCTCTCCCCTCTGTACCAGTGTGTCACTGTAAACCTGTTTACTGTAAATGATATCTATAACTCTGTATGCAACCCCTTTCTCATGTACAGCACCATGGAATTAATGGTGCTATATAAATAAATAATAATAATAATAATAATAATAATAATAATAATAATAATAACCAAGATGTTACAAGAGGCCCAAGAAGATTACAAAGAAACAGCAGATAAACAATGCAAAACCCCTCCTTCAGGGTCAATTAACCCTTCAGGCCGGTGACAAGTTGTGGATTTCTACAAAAATTATGAAAACGAATGTACCGTCTTCTAAATTGGGTCAAAAATCCATAGGACCTTTTAAAATTTCTGCACAAATTAACCCAGTTGCTTTCTGTTTAAAACTTCCTAACAGCCTTAAAATTCACCCTGTGTTCCATGTATCCTTGCTCAAACCATTCAGCGAGAACCCATTTCCAGGTAGAACTCCACCACCTCCACCACCCTAAAAGGTCCAAGGTGAAGAATAGCACATCGTGGATAAAATTCTGGACTCTAGAAGATTTAGAGGAAGACTACAATATAAGGTGCCATGGAGGGGTTAGGTAGCAGAAGATAATTGAAGGGAGCCAGAGGGCAACATTCATGCACCTAGGTTTACAAGAGCTTTCATCTGAGACATCCAGAGAAGCCAGCACCTGAGATGTCAAGAGGCCATCCTGGAAGGAGGGGGGTACTGTCAGGATTCAAACCCAGCGGCTCTTGTTGCACCAGGTGTCAGCACTTCCTTATTTAGCATTAGCTGCAGTGTTGTTTATTATTGTCTCCACCCTGAGTTCATTATTGGCTCCACCCTTATTGAACACCCTACTTAACCCCTTAGTGATGGGTTCAATTTTTTAAATTCTGACCAATGTCAATTTATGTGGTGATAACTCTGGAACGCTTCAAGAAATTCCATTGATTTTGAGAGTGTTTTTTCGTGGCACATTATAATTTATGATAATGGTAAATTTAGGTTGATATGTTTTGTGGTTATTTATAAAAAATATCAGAAATTTGACGAAAGTGTAAAAAAAAATAGCAATTTTCAAACTTTGAATGATTATCCCTTTTATCCAGATAGTCATACCACACAAAAACATTAATAAATAACATTTCCCACATGTGTGCCTTACATTAGCGCCATTTTTAAAACGCTAATTTATTTTGTTAGCATTTTAGGAGGTTTAAAAATGTAGCAGTAATTTTTCATTTTTTCAAGGCAGTTTTACAAACTGGATTTTCTTGAGGGACCTATCCAGGTATGAAGTGACTTTGGGGGTGCTATATATTGAAAAACCCCAAACGCGATACCATTTTAAAAAAAGCACCCCCTGACATATTGAAAACTTCTGTCAGATAGTTTATTAACCCTTCAGGTGATTTTCAGGAATTAATGCAAAGTGGTATAGCAGGAATGAAAAAGTGTTTGTTTAACACCTAAATGTGGCTAACTTCTAAAATGACCGCTGTAACGGGGTCTACTGTGCTGTAGTACCTCTTTAGGTACCACCCCGTGTTTCAGGAGGTCCACTCTGCCTTGGCTAGTTCTGAATGAAGGACGCTGGCTGGAATTCCTTGATTACATGGGTGCATATATAATCTCACTGCTTCTCCACATATTTCCAGTCTAACAACACTTTATTCACAGCACACAGAATATATAACACAGATACAGAGAGCAGGCCAATAGAACAGCAGCAGGCCAGACATACATTACAATAGTCGCAGGTGGCTGGAGCCTGCCGATATTTACTGTGGGAATTACAAAGGTGGGGGAGGTCAGAAGGAGAATATCTTGTGCAGAGGCGCAGCCTGTGGCCTGATGCATTTCACATGGAACCTATTATACATACATATACTGCATAACATATTCTTGGTGCTGGGGGTTCTGTAATACGGCTCCCCTTTTCAGCAACACGATCGGCATACACAGTCTGATCCTTAACGGATCGGTTTGGGAATGACCGAAGTTTATGGGGCTGGTACAAGTTCCGTTTGTCGACTTAGTCCATCGGCGTTACCGTTTTGTTTGCCGGGTCTGTAGTGGATGGTGAAGTCCAGAGGTTGTAGGGCTAAACTCCACCGCAGTAATCTGGCGTTGTCTCCAGAGACCCGATTAAGCCAGACTAGGGGATTATGGTCTGTTAGGAGGGAAAACTATCGTCCATACAAATATGGTTGTAACTTTTTGAGTGCCCATACTATTGCCAGGCACTCCTTCTCAATGGCCTCATAGCTCACTTCACGGGGCAGTAGTTTCTGACTCAGGTAAGCTACCGGGTGTTCTTGGCCATCCGGCCCGACTTGGCTTAGCACTGCCCCCAATCCAAACATAGAAGCATCCGTGTGAACAAGGAAACGTTTAGTTGGATCGGGTGCGGCCAATACAGGGGTATTGGTGAGGGCGTCCTTTAGCTGGCGGAAGCCTTCCTCACACTCTGAGGTCCAGGTTACCTGGCGGGGTTGGTTCTTATGGGTCAGATCAGTGAGGGGCTTGGCTACGCTGTTGTAATTGGGAACGAATTTCCTGTAATACCCCGCTGTCCCTAGAAATGCCATGACCTGGGTTTTAGTGCGTGGGGTGGGCCATTTGGCTATGGTCTCAATCTTGGCTGGTTCTGGTCTCTGTTTCCCACTTCCCACCCAATGCCCTAAATACTGAACCTCTGCTTTGCCCACGTGACACTTGTTTGGGTTCAGGATGATTCCGACCTTGTGGATCCTGTCTAATACTGTCTCTAGGTGATTTAGATGCTCTTCCCATGTCGCGCTGTAGATGGCGATGTCATCCAGGTAGGCACAAGCATAGTCCTGGAGACCATCCAGAAGCCGGTCAGCCAGCCTCTGGAAGGTCGCCGGGGCATTCTTCATCCCGAATGGCATAACTCGAAACTGGAATAAACCGAACGGGGTGACAAATGCAGACTTGGCAATAGCGTCAGGACTAAGGGGAATCTGCCAGAAGCCTTTGCATAGATTGATGGTGGTCAAATACTTTGCCCCTGCCAGCCGGTCCAACAACTCATCCACACGCGGCATGGGATACGCATCCGTCACTGTTTTCTCATTGAGCTTACGATAGTCTACACAAAACCGTGTAGTCCCATCCTTCTTGGGCACTAACACTACAGGGGATGCCCAGGGACTATCTGACTCTTCAATGACCCCTAAACGCAACATCTCTTGTATCTCTTGTCGCATCCCTCCTCGTACAGACTCAGGGGCGCGGAAGGGGGGTTGTCGCAGGGGGGTCTGATCCTGGGTCTCAACCTTGTGTTGTGCCAGGTGAGTGTACCCGGGTTTCCCCGAAAACATCCTCTGTCGCTGCCTCAACAACGCCTCCACCTGCTGTCTCTCCCGGGGGCCTAGGTCTTCACCCAAGTGTACCTGGTCCCATGTTTTAGAATGAGTCCTTTCCCCTAAAACATCAGGCAAGGGAAGTCCGGCTAAATCCTCTGCTTCAGGTGCACAGATGGCCACTACCTCTTCAGGGCGCTCCCGGTAGGGCTTCAGCATATTCACGTGGAACATGCGGATAACCCGGGGGTCGTCACAATCGGCGACATTATAGGTGGTGTCGGCTATTTTCCCCACTACCTGGTAGGGCCCCTGCCATGCAGCTTGGAACTTGTTCTGCCTTGTGGGCTCTAACACCAGGACCTTCTGTCCTATTTCCAAGGTGCGCTCTCTGGCCTTCCGATCATACCATACGCGCCGCTGAGCCTCCTGCATGTTCCCACATACAGCCTGGGTCAGCTCCTGTAGGCGGTCCCGGAATTCCAGCACATAGGGTACAATAGGTACCCCTTCTATGATGCCCTCCCCTTCCCAGTGTTCTAGCACTAAGTCTAGGGGTCCCCTTACCCGTCTCTCGTATACCAGTTCGAACGGAGAGAACCCCGTGGATTCTTGAGGCACCTCCCGATAGGCAAACAGGAGGTGAGGCAAGAATTTCTCCCAGTCCCTGTAGGTCCTGGTAAAAGTCCCAATGAGTTGTTTTAATGTCCAACCCATGAGAAAACCTGGAGCAGGGCAGCCGCCACCGTCTCTGCCAGTATGTTAGGTAACACAACCGCCTCTGGATACCGTGTGGCATAATCTACCACTGTCAATATATACCTTTTCCCTGACGGACTGGGTTTGGCTAACGGCCCGATCAGATAGACCGCTACTCGACTAAATGGTTCCTCCACAATGGGGAGGGGGCGTAATTTGGCCTTGCATCGATATCCCCTCTTGCCAATGTGCTGGCAACTGTAACAGGTCTGGCAGTACTGACGAACATCATAGGTTACCCCCGGCCAAAAGAAGTTTTGTGTCAGATGATGCCTGGTGCGACTGACGCCAAAGTGCCCGGCCAAGGGTATGTCATGAGAGATTCGCAGTAACTCCTGCCTGTTCTTCTTGGGAACTACCAGCTGTCGTTTTATAGTGGGGCTCGTCCCTGTGTGGTGCTGCTCTGTGATCCAGTAGAGGAGTCCCTGCTTCCATATAAACTGTTCCCCTTCCAGTACCCCTCTCCCCTCTGGTGCCTTCCCACAATATCCCTCCAATGAAGGATCCTCAAGTAACTCCCTCTTAAATTCATCTGGTGTGGCCCAAGAAATGTGCCTGGCTATGGGAATACGTGTAGGTCTGGGATGTCTTACCTGGGCCTCCTCTGAGTGTGATTTCGCCTCCGCAGCTCGAGCTTGTCTCCGGGTGGTCACAGGATATGTCTCAGCCAGAGGGGCAACCGAGAAGGCAGACAACATGGGCCCCAAGTCATTTCCCAGCAAGACATCTGCCTGAAAATCCTCCATCAAGCCGACCTCAACAAGGCCATCCCTGACTCCCCAGTTCAGGTGAATCTGGGCAGTGGGCAGTCGATGTATGGCTCCCCTGCTACACAGACTGCCACTGTCCGGTCTGTCTTCTCTTGGTCCCGGATGAGATGAGGCTTCACAAGGGTCAAAGTTGCCCCGGAATCTCTTAGTCCCTGCATACGTTTCCCATTAACCCACACGACCTGATGATGCTGTTGTCGATTATCTGCCTGGGCTGCCTGCATGGGGTCCACTTCATGCAGCACTTCCTCCATCTCTTCCACCCCTTGGTTAGTCGTAGCCCCCAATGTCGGGTCAACTTCGCCTTGGTAGCAGTGTACAGCGGCCCGGCTGAAGGTAGCTGTTCCCGCCTTTGGCCACTGGGTATGCTGAGTCCGGTTGGGACATTGTCTTTGCAGGTGGCCCAGCTGACGGCTGGTGTGGCATCGCGCCCCAGGGGAACTGTGGTAGGCCGGGTTTCTAGCTGGTCCCCCTACAATCTTCGGTGGTTTGGGGCCCTCCAGGTCCATGGGCGGACCCCTAGTGACCATCTTTGATCTGGACAACTGAGGCCTCCTGGCATCATGATGTTCATCGGCCAGACGAGCGGCTTCCTCAAGAGTCATTGGCCGTCTGTCCCAAAGCCATTCCTGTGTCTCGGGGGTTAGTCCATTAAAGAATCGTTCTAACAAGATGAGCTGGAGGACATCCTCCTTAGTGGTTGCTTGGCTCCCTTGTACCCACTGTAGCAGTGACTGCCGTAATTTACAGGCCCATTCATGGGTATCGATTACTCGTTTTATAAGTCCGCAGAACTTTTGGCGGTATGCATCTGGTGTCAGCTCATACCGGGCCAAGATCACTTCTTTGATCCGCTCATAGTCCATACAGTCCTCATCAGGTACCATGCGATAGGCGTCTGCTGCCCGGCCTGTTAACTTGCTGGCCAGAATCTGAACCCGTTCCTCCGGCTTCACTTGGCGAAGGGCACACTGCCGCTCAAAGTCCTGCAGAAAGCCATCAATGTCTTCCTCTGCCTCCCTCAACTGTCGGAAGGCATTATACTGGATCTTTTTGTGGCTTACTGTTGAAGGTACCTGGTCGGAGGCCAGAGCTCCCCCTGCTCGCTGACTCTCCTCTCTCCGCTCTGCCATCTCCATCTTGGCCAGCTCCACTTTGGTTTGCTCTGGCATCTCCATCTTGGCTAGCTCTATCCTGGTCCGCTCGGCCATCTTTTCCTTCAGACCAGTACGCACATCAGCCATCACCTCTCGTATGATCTCTGCTGCAGGTTTTGGGCCATAGAACACCAGTCTGTTCTTTACCTCCCTCTGGAATTCAGTATCCTCCACGTTCACATTGGGGGGCGCTGCACTGTCATGTTCCATGATGGCTGCTATCAAATCTACTTTTGTTTTGTTGCTGGCGATTAACCCTTGGGCTTCCACCAGATCTTTTAACCCCTTCGCGACATGCGCCGTACTAGTACTGCGCTGCCGGCACTGCATTTGTGCCAGCCACAGTACTAGTACGGCGCTGCCATTTTCCGGTCACCGCGTCGCATCGCGCGGTGATCGGGTTCCGATGGCTGCTGTCCCTGACAGCAGACCATCTCTGCATGTAGCTCCGGGGGGCTGCACCGCCCCCCCGCATCAGCGATCGCTGTGATTGGCTGGTCAATTCTGACCAGCCAATCACAGCGACATGACAATAAAGTTTAAAAAAAAAAAAAAAGCATGTGACAGGCTGTGATTGGTGCTGTGTGACGTCGCACCAATCACAGCCGTCACAGTAGGTGGGGTGATTCGCACGTCACCTCACCTGATTAACCCCTATGGCGCTGATTGGCTGAACAATAGCTTCTAGCCAATCAGCGCCAAAGGGGTTAATTTAAAATACCGATCACCGCCCTGCACGCCATCTTTCTCTCAGATTTGGCGTGCAGAGCGGTGGTCTAAGCCCCTCTGTGTCACCTGAGTGAAGGAATCCATTGGTGGCCAGTGCGATCGTCCCTGTGATCTCCTGCCTCCTGTGCTGATCTCCTGCTCCAGCTTGTGCTCTGTGCTGTGTGCTCTCTGCTGCCATCTGCTGCTGTGTGAGGCCTGTGATCACAGCAGCAGTAGCAGCACCTCCCCCACCCCTTTCTCATCCCCCCATCCCTGTTCCAGTACCCCCTCCCCCACCCTCCAATTGAAATTTTTTTCGCACTTTTTTGCACTTTTTTTCCTGTGCGCGGCGTCCCGCGCAGATCATTCGTGCTCTTCCTGTGTCCGCAGTGCTCTGATCAGTATCGCTGCTGATCAGGACTTTTTTTTTTGTAGCTAGTTAGCGTAGCGGACATTGCAGTCTAAGCGACGTCCATTTTTTCTTTTTGTTTAGAAAAAATTTGTAGTTAGTACAGTGTAGTTTTAGACGTAACAAGGTAGCGTAGCCGGCGTCACTGTTTGGTGACGTCCCTCCATCCCTGTTCCAGTACCCCCCTCCCATTCAATTTTTAGCGCACTTTTTTGCGCTTTTTTTCCTGTGCGCGGCATCCCGCACAGAGCATTTTGTGTTCTTCCTGTGTCCGCAGCTCTTTGATCAGTATCGCTGCTGATCAGAGACTGCGCTACAGGACTTTTTTTTTTTTTTTAGCTAGTTAGCGTAGCGGACATTGCAGTCTAAGCGACGTCCGATTTTTTTTTTTACAAAAATATAATAATAGTAGTTAGTACAGTGTAGCTTTAGACGTAGATTAGCTGGTGTCACGGCGTTAGTGACGACCGGTCTTTTTTTTAGAGAAAAAAAATCGTACAGAGTAGTTTTATAGGTAGGGAGGTAGCGTCTTTTTTGCACACCACACTGTTAGTGGCGTTCGCTTTTTTTTGTAAAAAGAATAATTAGTTGCGTCGTCTAATTTTTAGCGCGTTCATTAGGGGAGCGTACGTCACACTGTTAGTGGCGTTCGCTTTTCTTTTGTAAAAATAATAATTAGTTGCGTCGTCTAATTTTTAGCGCGTTCATTAGGGGAGCGTACGTCACACTGTTAGTGGCGTTCGCTTTTCTTTTGTAAAAAGAATAATTAGTTGCGTCGTCTAATTTTTAGCGAGTGCATTATTGGAGCGTACGTCACACTGTTAGTGGCAATCGCTTTTCTTTTGTAAAAAGAATAACTAGTTGCGTCGCCTAATTTTTAGCGCATTCATTAGGGGAGCGTACGTCACACTATTAGTGGCGTTCATTTTTTCTTTTGCAAAAAAAAGATTTAGTTGCGTACGGTAAATTTATACTTTTTTTTTATACAAACTTATTTTTCACATCTGATTTTTCCTTTCATCTTTTTTTTCTTGTTTCTTCTACATTTTTTCTCACTACTTGTTTTTTCTCTCTGATTGGTTATAATAAGGAGTACCTTATACACAAGCCCCACACATTACACGTGTAAAAGCACCACTTACACACACATCCCCAGGGTTTGGGAAAAAAAAACGGCCCATTCGTCAACAAGGCGCTATTCACCAGAGGAGGCTTACGCCATCCTTGCGTCTGACACGGATACAGCCAGTGAGGAAGATCCCACATTCCTCCTCCTCCTCCTCTGGTGAGGAAGGACCCCCAACAAGGTGCCGAAGGACCCAGGCAACTCCTGCAGCAATCGATCCCATATGGATTGCACCCCCTGAAAATTTTCAGCCCGTCATTCCGGATTTCAGCAGCAGCTCAGGAATCCAGTTTGACACGACTGGCCTCACTGAAATTGACTTCTTCAAATTCTTTTTCAGTGATGAAATAATAAATCTTATGGTGGCCCAGAGGAACCTTTATGCCCAGCAATTTTTCACCCAAAATCCCACATCATCTTACGCCAGATGGACCCCCGTAAATGCAGCTGAGATGATGACATTTTGGGGAATTGTGCTGCATATGGGCATAATCAAAAAGCCAAAGCTTCGGCAATACTGGAGTACTGAAATTCTCTACCGTACACCGGTATTCCGCATGAAAAGGACACGATTTGAAGGGATCCAAAAATTTTTGCATTTCAGTGATAATGCGCAGTGTCCTCCCCGAGACGATCCAAACTTTGATCGTCTATATAAAATTCGGCCAGTGATTGAACACTTCAGCAGAAAATTTGCTGAGACGTACACACCCCAGAGGGACATCGCTATTGATGAATCTCTCGTTCATTTCAAAGGGAGGCTAAAATTCCGACAGTACCTGCCCAGTAAGAGGTCCAGGTACGGAATAAAGCTGTACAAACTGTGTCAGAGTACCTCAGGGTACACCCACAGATTTAGGGTCTACGAGGGTAAGGACACCCTGATTAACCCCCTGAATTCCCCCCCATCCTGGGGGTGAGTGGGAAAATTGTGTGGGAATTGCTGCACCCACTGCTGGATAAGGGTTATCACCTCTACATTGACAACTTTTACACCAGCATCCCACTCTTTAAGTCCCTCTCTGCCAGAGGTACAGCTGCATGTGGCACCGTGCGAAAAAATCAGCGAGGCCTCCCTAAGCCGCTAATTGGACAAATGCTGAGAAAAGAGGAAAGCAGAGCCAAATGCAGCGACAACATGCTGGTGTTCAAGTATAAGGACAAAAGGGATGTCCTTATCCTGACCACCATACACAGTGACAACAGCACCCTTGTCACTGTTCGTGGGGCCACAACACAAGTCCCAAAGCCAGATTGGATCCTGGATTACAATCGGTGCATGGGGGGTGTGGATCTCTCAGATCAGGTCCTCCAACCATACAGTGCCATGCGAAAAGCTTACGTATGGTACAAAAAATTGGCCGTGCACATTGTACAGATGGCACTGTACAATGCTTTTGTGCTGTTCCGATCTACAAGCAATATGGGGGGGACCTTCCTTCAGTTTCAGGAGGTAGTCATCAAGGCCCTAATGTTTGGCACTCAGGGAGGTGAGGGTCCCAGTACTTCTGAATCTGATAGTGCCCGTATTGTCCCAGGTCAACATTTCCCAGGACAGGTTCCCCAAACAGCGAGGACAGGACGATCACAAAAACGGTGCAGAGTATGTTCCAAGAGGGGAATCCGAAAGGACACAATTTACCATTGTGAAATCTGCCCTTTGCATTAAGGATTGCTTCAAAGCATACCACACGTCCACAAATTAATAAAATTAGTTTATACCCTGTTGACACAACACACTTTTATTATCTGATGTACCGAGCACATCTCACACATAACACCACATTATAAATTCATACACCAGTAAAACCAAAAGAATTATAATCAATACTATAAAACTATGCCTCTAGATATATTCCTTCAGGGGTGTAGTTTCCAAAATGGGGTCACTTGTGGAGGATTTCCACTGTTCAGGCACATCAGGGGCTCTGCAAACACAACATGACGCCCGCAGACCATTCCATCAAAGTCTGCAATCCAAAACGTCACTTATTCCATTCCAAGCCCCGACGTGTGCCCAAACAGTGGTTTTTCCCCACATATGGGGTATCGGCGTATTCATGAAAAATTGCACATCTTTTTCTGTCTATTTTGTCCTATAACCCTTGGGAAAATAAAAAAATCGTAGCTAAAAGATCATTTTTGTGAAAAAAATGTGTTTTATTTTTTTTTCACGACTCATCGTTATAATTTTTGGTGAGGCACTTGGAGGTTCACGGTGCTCACCACATATCTAAATAAATTCCTTGGGAGGTCCAGTTTTCAAAATGGGGTCACTTGTGGGAGATTTCCACTGTTGAGGCACATCACGGGGCTCTGCAAACACAACATGATGCCCGCAGACCATTCCATCAAAGTCTGCAATCCAAAACATCACTTATTCTATTCCGAGCCTCGACGTGTGCCCAAACAGTGGTTTTTCCCCACATATGGGGTATCGGCGTACTCATAAAAAATTGCACAACATCTTTTTCTGTCTATTTTGTCCTATAACCTTTGGGAAAATAAAAAAATCGTAGCTAAAAGATCACTTTTGTGGAAAAAATGTGTTTTATTTTTTTATGACTCATCGTTATAATTTTTGGTGAGGCACTTGGAGGTTCACGGTGCTCATCACATAGCTAGATAAGTTCCTTGAAGAGTCTATTTTCCAAAATGGGGTCACTTGTGGCGGTTTTCCACTATTTAGGTACATCAGGGGCTCTCCAAACACGACATGGTGTCCGATCTCAATTCCAGCCAATTTTGGTTTGAAAAAGTCAAATGGCGCTCCTTCCCTTCCAAGCCCTGCCTTGCGCCCAAACAGCAGTTTTCCCCCACATATGGGGTATCACTGTATTCAGGAGAAATTGCACAACAACATTAGTGGTCCATTTTCTCGTTTCACACTTGTGAAGATAAAAATTTTTTTGCTAAAAGATCATTTTTGGGGAAAAAATGTCATTTTTTATTTTCACGCCTCTATGTTCTAAACTTATGTGAAGCACCTGGGGGATCAAAGTGCTCACAACATAGCTAGATATGTTCCTTGATGGGTCTACTTTCCAAAATGGGGTCACTTGTGGTGGTTTTCCACTGCTTAGGTACATCATGGGCTCTCCAAACGCGACATGGTGTCCGATCTCAATTCCAGCCAATTTTGATTTGAAAAAGTCAAATGGCGCTCCTTCCCTTCCGAGCCCTGCCGTGCGCCCAAACAGTGGTTTAGCCCCACCTATGGGGTATCAGTATATTCAGGAGAAATTGCACAACAACATTAGTGGTCCATTTTCTCCTTTTACACTTGTGAAGATAAAAAAAATTGTTGCTAAAATATCATTTTTTGGGGAAAAATGTGATTTTTTATTTTCACGCCTCTATGTTCTAAACCTCTGTGAAGCACCTGGGGGTTCGAAGTGCTCACAACATAGCTAGATAAGTTCATTGAAGGGTCTAATTTACAAAATGTGGTCACTTGTGGTGGTTTTCCACTGATTAGGTACATCAGGGGCTCTTCAAACGCGACATGTTGTCAGATCTCAATTCCAGCCAATTTTGGTTTGAAAAAGTCAAATGGCGCTCCTTCCCTTCCGAGCCCTGCCGTGCACCCCAACAGTAGTTTTTCCTCACATATGGGGTATCACTGTATCAGGAGAAATTGCACAACTTCAGTGGTCCATTTTCTCCTTTCACACTTGTGAAGATAAAAAAATTGTTGCTAAAATATCATTTTTGGGGAAAAAATGTGATTTTTTATTTTCATGCCTCTATGTTCTAAACTTCTGTGAAGCACCTGGGGGTTCAAAGTGCTCACAACATAGCTAGATAAGTTCCTTGAAGGGTCTAGTTTCCAAAATGGGGTCACTTGTGGCGGTTTTCCACTGTTTAGGTACATCAGGGGCTCTCCAAACGTGACATGGTGTCAGATCTCAATTCCAGCCAATTTTGGTTTGAAAAAGTCAAATGGCGCTCCTTTCTTTCCGAGCCCTGCCGTGTGCCCAAACAGTGGTTTTCCCCCACATATGGGGTATCAGTGTATTCAAGAGAAATTGCACAACAACATTAGTGGTCCATTTTCTCATTTTATACTTGGAAGATGAAAAAATTGTTGCTAAAAGATCATTATGTGGAAAAAAAAGTTAAATGATGATTTTTTCCTTCCACATTCCGTTAATTCCTGTGAAGCACCTGAAGGGTTAATAAACTTCTTGAATGTGGTTTTGAGTACCTCGAGGGGTGTAGTTTTTAGAATGGTGTCACTTTTGGGTATTTTAAATCTTATAAGCCCCTCAAAGTGACTTCAAATGTGATGTGGTCCCTAAAAAAATGGTTTTGTAAAGGTTGTTGAAAAAATTAGAAATCGCTGTTTAACTTTTAACCCTTATAACTCCCTAACAAAAAAAAATTTGGTTCCAAAATTTTGCTGATGTAAGGTAGACATGTGGGAAATGTTATTTATTACCTAATTTGTGCTATATGAGTCTCTACTGCAAGGGTATAAAAATTCAAAGTTTGAAAATTGCAAAATTTTCTAAATTTTCACCAAATTTCTGTTTTTTTCACAAATAAACACAAGTAATATCAAAGAAATTTTGCCACTATCATAAAATACAATATGTCACGAGAAAACATTGTCAGAATCACCAGGATCCGTTGAAGTGTTTCAGAGTTATTACCTCATAAAGTGACAATGGTCAGAATTGTAAAAATTGGCCCTGTCACTTAGTTGAAAACAGGCTTCGGGGTGAAGGGGTTAATGTAGTCCTCTTTAACTTCTGGTAGTTGTTTTCCATTCATTCCTTTCCTCCTGTAGAAGGGGTCTCACATCCCGCTGTCTGCCACCAGTGTAACGGGGTCTACTGTGCTGTAGTACCTCTTTAGGTAAAACCCCGTGTTTCAGGAGGTCCACTCTGCCTTGGCTATATTCTGAATGAAGGATGCTGGCTGGAATTCCTTGATTACATGTGTGGGTGCATATAAAATCTCACTGCTTCTCCACGTATTTCCAGTCTAACAACACTTTATTCACAGCACACAGAATATATAACACAGATAGAGAGGGCAGGCCAATAGAACAGCAGCAGGCCAGACATACATTACAATAGCCGCAGGTGGCCGGAGCCTGACGATATTTACAGTGGGAATTACAAAGGTGGGAGAGGTCAGAAGGAGAATATCTTGTCCAGAGGCGCAGCCTGTGGACTGATGCATTTCACATGGAACCTATTATAAATACATATACTGCATAACATATTCTTGGTGCTGGGGGGTTCTGTAACACGCTATAGCCGGGAGACTCTAAGGCTGCTATTTGGCTATGAACTGCCATGACAAACACCAGGACCACACAATCATGATCTTGGTGTGTCAACTAGATTAAAGCGGAAGCCCCCACAACCTATTAACCATTCATTTGATGTAATCACTTTTGACAGCAGCAACTAAGGCATTAAATAGATATGGACAGTGCCAACATTGATCGTGGCTGATGCAGCAAGTTGTCAGCTATAGTGTACAGTTGACAGCTGCTGGATTGTCACCTGTATGAGGATGATATTCTCTTAGATCTCAGGTCAGTAAAAACTATTGGCTGTCATTAAGGGGTTAAACTTGGCATTGTACTTCCTTCCTTGGGAAATTATTGCACTACCAGCCCTTAGTCAAGCTTATTTTTACATGCTGATCCTATAAACAACATTGCTTCTCCTGTGTATCGACCCCTGGCTATTCCCAAATATGCTACCAGTCGGTAATGCGCCTAGTGGTTGCAAAACCACTACTCCATCCCAGGTCAGTCCATAACAGAGGGATTCGATCTGCACTGGTGGAACGCGTGTGTGGTTAAAGGAGCGGTTGAGGGCACAGGTGGAGGCCCTAGAGGAGGTGGAAAGAGCCAGAAGCAGTGGAGGAACTGTTAAATACAGAGGTTTTTCCCAAAAACCTGTGATGTCGGACACTGTTCAGACCAGGTCATTCGACAGACAGCGGTAATTCCGCTTTTGACCACTATTTGCTCATTGGCGTCGGCTACATTTTATCTAGCTGTTCTGGGGTTAATTTACCTGATCCTCGGATTGGAAGCTGGGCCATGCCCATTGCCTTTAAATAGCTCTCCTGAACATTGGGCGTCGCCGATTATAGCTTCTGTCTTGTGCGTTGTTATCTCGGTCCGGAGTGAAGAGCTGGTTGTTGGAGATTCGTTGCTGGTGGTATATTTTCCTTTGTCTTATTTACTCCTTCCTATATTTGCATTTATTTTGCCCTGCAAATTTATAGTGTATTCCTGAGTAACTGCGGCGTGGTGTATATTTTCCTTTATCCTTGTCTGTGCTAACTGTGGGTATTGGTGAATTACCTCTTCACTGGGTGGTGTGCGGAGGTTTCAGCCTAGGGTTGAAACAGGAGACAGGGTGAGGTTCGAGGCCTGGACATGCACACCATCAGTGTAAACTCCAGGTAGAGGGTCAGTCAGGATTTCCCTAGTCTGAGGGAAATTGCAGGGGCCCAGGTTATTAGCTCTCACTCACCTAGTCTCCCCGTGACAAAACCTTGGGGATTCAAAGACTTGGGGAGCAGCCCCTTGACCTCCTACCCCCACAGCCAGGGGCGGACACAGACAGCTTGGGGCCCCTGTGCAGGAAGCATGTCTGGGCCCACCACCTTTTAAGGCAAAAAAGCTACATATATACTGTATATATATATATATATATATATATATATACATACATATACATATACGTGACTCTGTCACGTTTGTCACATGTGCTCAGTGTGAACCTGCTTTCATCTGTGAAGAGCACAGAGCACCAGTGGTGATTTTGCCAATCCTGGTGTAATGTGGCAAATGCCAAGCATCCTGCATGGTGTTGGGCTGTTAGCACAACCCCCATATGTGCACGTCAGGCACTCAGACCATCCTCATGGAGTCGGTTTCTAACTGTTTGTGCAGACACATGCACATTTGTGGCCTGCTGGAGGTCATTTTGCAGTGCTCTGGCAGTGCTCCTCCTGTTCCTCCTTGCATAAAGGCCGAGGTGGCGGTCCTGCTGCGGAGTTGTTGCCCTCCTACGGCCCCCTCCACGTCTCCTGGTGTACTGGCCTGTCTCCTGGTAGCTCCTCCAGCCTCTGGACACTATGCTGACAGACACAGCAAACCTTCTTGCCACAGCTCGCATTGATGTGCCATCCTGGATGAGCTTAATTACCTGAGCCACTTGTGAGGGTTGTAGAGTCCATCTCATGCTACCACAAGTGTAAATGCACAATTGACATTCAAAGTGACCAAAACATCAGCCAGAAAGCATTGGTACTGAGATATGGTCTGTGGTCCCCACCTGCAGAACCACTCCTTTATTAAGTGTGTCTTGATAATTGCCAATAATTTCCATCTGTTGTCTATTCCGTCTATTCCATTTGCACAACAGCATGTGAAATTGATTGTCAAACAGTTGTAAGATTGTAGTAGCATCATACGTAGTGAAGAGGCAGTGACTCACAAAGTTCCAACACAAAAGTCTCTTTAATGTGTTTCCTCACAGCATTAAAGTCCAATTCACACAAATACATATAACTTCAGTGTATATTATCAGTGTACAGTTCGCACCAGTTCATAGCAATACATATCATATGGCTTCAAACTGCAGTCCCTAAACAGGCCAGATATCCATTGTCCAGTTTCCCTGGGCGACCGCACACCATATTGCAGTCTTCATATACACAGCCTCATAAGTTGCAGACACTACACACGCTAGCACCCTCCGACTAGTTCCCGTGGTTGTCCTGCATCACTGTATCAGTCTCTTACAGTTTCTAATACTCACACAGCCGTACACAGCCCAGGATATTCTCCAGATAGCAGCCGGGCACCATATCCACCTGTTTGCAATCATTACACATGCTAGTTCTCTTTTGGGCACAGGACATCCACCTCCGGGCACAGGATTGTCCACATCCGACTCCTTCAGGCACAGGACATCCACCTCCGGGCACAGGATTGGCCACATCCATCTCTTTCACACACAGGACATCCACCTCCAGGCACAGGACTGTCCACATCCGAGACAAGTAGCATGGATGACTTGCATCACTGTGTATGCTGCGGGTGCGAGGCTATTCAGCTGCCATGGGTGCTGGCTCCAATGGCCTGTGCCTCCATGCACTCAGCCAGCACTCTGCTGGCCTCTGCTCTGCACACCAGCACACACCAGCCTGACACTGACGTGCACCTGACACACCCATACCTCTTACTGCAGGGCTTTTAACACACACAAGCCTGTGGCCTTCAGCCACATGGAAAACCCAGATCGGATATCTGTGACTCCCATGCACACCTATGGACTTCATCCGTCTGCATGCACAACATCCTGGGGAGAAGACACAGCGACCCCTACCTGTGACATGAGTCACTGCCTCACATTGCAATCACAGCTACACCTGCAACTACCATGAACACCTGTGGCCTTTATACGCCTCTGTGCACTTTCTGGGGAGCACAAATAGCGCCCCCTAGCTGTAACAAGGGTTACTGCCTCACACAGTGTTGCTTCCTAAGTGGACAGTTTGACTTCACAGAAGTTTGATTTACTTGGAGTTATGTTCTGTTTAGGGTTGAACAAAACGGGTCGGCCATTTTCAGAAGTCGCCGACTTTTGGCAAAGTCGGGTTTCATGAAACCCGACCCGACCTCTGTGTGGGGTCGGCCATGAGGTCGGCGATCTTCTGAATCTGGTATCGGAATTCCGATACCGAGTTCCGATATGTTTGCGATATCGGGAATCGGTATCGGAATCCATATTTAAGTGTAAAATAAAGAATCAAAATAAAAAATATTGATATACTCAACCTCGGACGCGCCCTGGTACTAATCGGCAGCCTTCCTTCCTAAGAATGAGCGTTTGAATGACCTGCGGTGATGTCGCGGCTTATGATTGGTCGCGTGAGCGGTCACATGGGTGGTCACGCGACCAATCACAAGCCGCGACGTCACCGCAGGTCCGTCACGCGCTCATTCTTAGGAAGGAAGGCTGCCGGAAAGAAGCAGGGCGCGTCCGAGGGTGAGTATATACCTAATAGGAATATACTCACCCTCGTACGCGCCCTGCTTCTTTCCGGCAGCCTTCCTTCCTAAGAATGAGCGCGTGAATGACCTGTGGTGACGTCGCGGCTTGTGATTGGTTGCGTGACCGCCCATGTGACCACTCACGCGACCAATCACAAGCCGCGACATCACCGCAGGTCATTCACGCGCTCATTCTTAGGAAGGAAAGCTGCCGGTTAGTACCAGGGCGCGTCCGAGGGTGAGTATATCAATATTTTTTATTTTGATTCTTTATTTTACACATTAATATGGATCCCAGGGCCTGAAGGAGAGTTTCCTCTCCTTCAGACCCTGGGAACCATAGTATCCCATTGCACTGCATTGGGTTTCGTGTTTCGGACGACCCCGACCCCGACTTTTTTATAGGATCGGACGATTTCACTCTTGAAACCCGACCTGATCCTATAAAAATAAAAGTCGCTCAACCCTAGTTCTGTTGTTTAAGTGTTCCCTTTATTTTTTTGAGCAGCATATAAAAGCATTGGGTAAAAGCTCACAGATGCACAAAAAGGACAAAAAATCCTACAGAAAATTGACAAAAAATCACAGAGAAAAGCAGAGGTGATTACCTGCTGAAGCCTCCAAACAAATGCACTAGCAGGGCGCATCGGACCCGTTTAATGATGGCAAGAACACAGGTGCAAGAAATACCGATAAAACAACCACTTTCAATCCAGTGTTGGCTGTTTGGATTAATGCACAAAAAGATAAGAGATAATAGTCTGTATGTGGCATCGTTCACACAGACAATGCAAAGCATCTGGTTTACAGCCTATTAAAAACGCACATACAGGCGGGCCGCCCAGTGCTACAAAATGCATGCTGTGTGAACAGTAGCCTACAGACTATTATCGCTTTTTTTGTGCATTAATGCCAAACAGCCAACACTGGATTGAAAGTGGTTGTTCTTGCCATCATTAAACGGGTCCGATGCGCCCTGCTAGTGTATTTGTTTGGAAGCTTCAGCAGGTAATCACCTCTGCTTTTCTCTGTGATTTTTTGTCAATTTTCTATAAAAGAATTGGGTAGAATCACTCTATTCCCATACATTGATCATAAACCATATGCAATATTATATTTATATAAAGTGATATTTTGATAATTGTGTTTAGATGTATGAGTCTATAAATTCCAAATTGAGTTATAATGTTGTCAAGCCCCTATTATCATTTTTTTCAGCAGTGACCAAATTTTGTAATCTCACTATCTGTTTTTAATTTATGAAAATACAAGTTTGTAATTTTCATTGAGCTCTTTTGGACTTCTTTTTGTCACTTAGTGTCAAGGTGAGGAACTGAAGTGTATAGGAAAACACTAACCAGGGTGTATGACAATCTGTGCAGATGCAAAACATCTCTTTAAAGTAGCAAATACCTCACTGGCTGGACTGGACCATTTAGAAAAGTCACTCCCTTTCCTGATCATATCCATCACTGGTTTGGCCACTATTAAAAAGTTATTGATGAACATATGGTAGTTATTGGTGAACCCTAAAAATCTTTGTAAAGCATTCAAATCTTCAGGCTGATGCCAATCCATTACCACCTGGACTTTCGCCAGATCTATGCGAAAACCAGTGGGCGATAAGAAATATCCCAGCAAAGGGATCTCTTGAACCTAAAAAAAACATACAGTACATTTCTCTGGTTTGACAAAGAATTTGTTGTCCCTGAGTATTTGTAAACAACAAAAGACTGACTGTTCCAAACAGAAACCAGGTGTATACAGGTGCAAATTAAGAGTAGCCACCTCCATATATAACAAACAAATAAATTTGCACTCTGTAGTGCTAAAGCATGAGAACATGAAATATATGAAACATATAAGTGCATAAATTGGTCAATTCATGTGTACCCAGCAGCCAAAATACGGCGATTCTTGTTGTTAAAACTGCCAGGGGCTGATGGGTGGAGTGCTCAGTCAGACTATTCATGCAAATACCAAAAGACTGACTCATTTCCAAACAGAACCCAGGTGTGTACAGGTGCGAACTAAGAGTAGCCATTTCCATATATAGTCGCGAACAAATAACATTGCACTCTTTAGTGCTATAGCATGAAAATATGAAATATGTGAAATATTAATTGCATTTCTGCTCTAGAAAATAGTAACAATTGAGCATTTATAAGACCTGCCTGACATGTACCTGATGTGACTTCAGGTCTGGCGAATAAATCAATATGTCATCCAAATAGACTAACACAAATCTACCTACCAGACGAGAAAAAATGTCATTTACAAAGTACTGAAAAACAGATCCAGTCTAGGAAACCACTTAGCTCTGACGATCTCGTTAAAGAGGTCCAGATTGAGAGGGAGAGGATAAGGATCCTGAACTGTGATCTGTTAAGTGCTCTACAACAAGCAGGGTACTACAATGTACTGGTGACAACAAGATACTGGGGACTATAGTACATGGGCACTACAATGGCAGTTTGCAATTTTCACTCAGCAACATCCACTGCTTCTTATTTCTGGAAATCACCCATGGAGTTAAAATCATCAATACACCTGTAGATAAATTCCCAAATTGGTATTTCCAAAATGGGGTCACTTGAGGGGGGATTCTTCTTTTTTACCACTTAAGTACTCTGTATATGTCCAGAAACTATTCTACACAAATCTGTGCTCCAGCAGGTAAATAGTGCTCAGTCTCTCCCAAGCCTTGCCGTATAGGTAAGCAGCACTGTACAGCCACATATGGGATATGTCTAAATGTAAAAGAAATTGTGGGACAAATTTTTTGGCACTTTTGCTCACTTCCCCTTTTGAAAATGTAAAATCTGGGGCTAAAACTTAATTTTGGTGGAAAAAAAAAAATCGAATTATTTTTTCTTCGCTGCCCAATGGTATAAATTTCTATGACACACCTGTGGTGTCAATGTGATCAACGCACACCTATATGAATTCCTTGAGAAGTGTAGTTTGTAAAATGGGGTAACTAATGAGTGGTTCTGCTGTTTTGGCACCTGAGGGGCTCTACCAATGTGACATGATACTGTCAAACTTTTTCAGCATAATCTAAACTCCAATATGGCACTTCTTTCCCTAAGACCTTTGCACTGTACCCCAAAAGTAGTTTTCGAACACACATGGGATTTCGGTGCACTTAGGAGAAATTGTTCAACAATTTTGTTGTGTTGTTTTTGTCCAGTTACCCTCATGAAAATAAAAAATTTGGGGCCAAAATAACATTTCTTTGGGAAAAATGCAAATCTTTTATTTTCACGGCTCAACATTATAAACTCCTGTGAAGCATCTGGGGGTTCAGTGTGCTCACGACACATCTAGATACATTCCTTAAAAGTTTTAGTTTCCAAAATGGGGTTAATTGTTGGCGGCTTCCACTGTTTAGGCACATAATGGGTTTTCCAAACACAATATGGCTTCGACTAATTATTCCAGCAAATTTTGAATGCAAAAAGTCAAATGGCGCTCTTTCCCTTCCAAACTCTGCTATGCACCAAACAGTAGTTTTCCCACACATATGGGGTCATACTCAGGAGAAATTGTACAATAAACTGTACAGTTACGTTTCTTCTGTTACCCTTGTCAAAATAAAAAAATGGGGCTAAAATAAAATAACATTTTTGTGGGAAAAATGTGTTTTTTTTAATATTTTCACAGCTTAATGTAATTAACTTCTGAGAAGCACCTAGGAGATCAATGTGCTCATCAGACATCTAGATACATTCCTTGAGGGGTCTCTTTTCCAAAATGTTACTACTTGTGGGGGGTTTCCACTGTTTAGGCACATCATGGGCTCTCCAAATGCTACATGGCATCAGCTATTGATTCCAACCAATTTTTCTTTCAAAAAGTCAACCGATGATCATTCCCTTCTGAGCCCTGCTGTATGCCCAAACAATACTTTTCCCCCACATATGGATATCTGCGTGCTCAGGAGAAATTCCACATCAAGTTTTAGGGTCCATTTTCTCCTGTTACCATTGTAAAAATTTAAAGAATTGGGTCTAAAAAATTTTGTGAAAGAGCGTTAAATGTTCATTTTTTAATTCCACATTGCAAAAATTCCTGTGAAGCACCTGAAGGGTTAATAAACTTCTCATATATGGTTTTGAGCACATTGAGAAGTTCCGTTTTTATAATGGTTTCAATTTAGAGTATTTTCTGTAATATAGCACTTCAAAAGTGCTGTGGTCCATAAAAAAATGGTTTTGTAAATTTTGTTGGAAAAATGAGTAATTGCTTGTCAAATTTTACACTTCTAAATTCCTAACAAAAAATGATGTTTCAAAAATTGTTCTGATGTAAAGTACACATGTGGGAAATGTTATTTATTAACTATTTTGTGTGATATAACTCTCATTTAAGGGCATAAAAACTAGGAGTTAGACATACCGGTAACGGTATTTCCAGGAGTCCGTTATGACAGCACCACAAGGAGGTTGCTCTTCATATCCTTGATAGGGACAGGAACACAGAAGAGGTTAAATAGCCCCTCCCCACCTCCACCCTTCAGTGATTTTACAAAGTACCACACCAGGATGGATACAACGCAATTTTATTGAACTTCCTCCCTATACATGTTTATATCACACATCAGACAGGAGTTCAAGGGAGGGCAAATAATAGGTGCTGTCATAATGGACTCCTGGAAATACCGTTACCGGTATGTCTAACTCCTAGTTTCCAGGTCGTCCCTTATGACAGCACCACAAGGAGAAATACCAAATAACTCCTACTTAGGGCGGGATTGCAGCTTGGAGGACCTTCCTCCCAAAGCCGGTCTGTTGTTTTGACAGAACGTCTAGTTTGTAATGTCTACAAAAGGTATTTGAACTAGACCAAGTTGCCGCCCGGCAAATTTGGTCCATGGATGCACCCGCGCTCTCTGCCCATGAAGCAGATATTGCTCTCAGAGAGTGGGCTTTTAGATGTTCTGGAGGGGATTCACCAGCTGAAGTATACGCAGCGCAAATAGTAGATTTAATCCATCTAGCTAGAGTCGCTTTTGAGGCTTTTTTGCCTCTATTTTTCCCCGACATCTGTATAAAGAGATTTGGATCAATTCTCCAGCCATCTGTAAGTTTCAAATACTGCAAAACTGTTCTCTTAACATCCAGGGAATGGAGAGAACGTTCTTTTTCATTGTTAAAGTTCTGACAGAACGTATGCAAAATTATTTCCTGGCTTCTGTGAAAGTCCGTCACAACTTTTGGAAGAAACGAAGGTTCCAACCTTAGAATGATGCAGTCTTCCTGTATCTTTAAATATGGATCTGTTATGGACAAGGCTTGAATTTCGCCTATTCGCCTTGCTGTCGTTATTGCGACTAGAAAGACAGTCTTGAATGTTACAGATCTTAGGTCTGACTGATCAAGTGGCTCGTATGGAGCCTTCCGTAATTCATTAAGTACCAATGTGAGGTTCCATGAGGGTACTGAACTTCTTATTGTCGGTCTGATACGTTGCGTAGCTTTGATGTATCTCATTATCCAGGGATGGTTTGCTAATGGATAATCATAAAAGGCACTTAACGCTGAGATTTGTACTTTTAGCGTACTAGGCCTCAAGCCCATATCAAACCCTGTTTGGAGGAAATTTAAGATTTGGGAGATATCTGGTTCTTGTAGAACGGATAATGGAGTATTGGTTTGAGTACAAAATTTCTTCCAAATTTTTTGGTATATAGCCGAGGTTACCGGCTTCCTGCTTTTCTTCATGGTTGAGATAACCGATTCTGACAGTCCTTTTGATCTCAAGATTTCCCTCTCAAGATCCATGCTGAGAGTTGTAACATTTTTAGATTTTGATGGACCAGAGGTCCTTGCGTTAGAAGATCCGGCCTCAGCGGTAGTAACACTGGGTCTTCTATCGCCATCCACTTCAGCAGAGGAAACCAGCTCCTCTTGGGCCAATATGGCACTATTAGGATCACTACCGCTGGACTTTCCTGAATTTTTCTCAGAACTCTGGGAATTAGAGCTAGGGGAGGAAACGCGTATGCAAGTTCCATGTCCCAATGTTGAGCCAAGGCATCTATGCCAGTTGGATTGTCTCCTGGATTTAATGAGAAAAATTCTTTTGTTTTTGTATTGTCCTTTGTGGCAAATAAATCTACCTGCGGAGTGCCCCATTGTTGGATTAGCTGAGCAAAGACTTCTCCGTTTAGAGACCACTCTGTCGGCTGCAATTTCTCTCTGCTGAGAAAATCCGCTATTTGGTTTTGTGAGCCTTTTAGATGAACTGCTGTGATGGACTTCACAGTATCCTCTGCCCAGGAGAATATTGTCTCTGCTAGCGCTTGAAGTGGACGGTGCCTCGGTCCTCCCTGATGCAGGAGAAAGGCTACCGTGGTCGAATTGTCTGAGAAGACTCGGATATGGTGTCCCTGCACCTCGTGTTGGCACCCCTTTAGCGCTTCCCAGACTGCTCTGAGTTCCCTGTAATTGGAGGAACTGTTGCGTACCGATGGTGGCCATGTCCCCTGAAGGTATCGTCCTTCTATGTGGGCTCCCCAGCCACTTGAGCTTGCATCGGTGGTTATATTTACGCTTAGAGATATTCTCCATGGTTTTCCTCTTTCCAGATTTTTTATGTCGATCCACCATGAGAGGGACCGTTTTACCTCGCTGGGTAACCGCATCTTGTTGTCTAAAGAATTTTCTTTCCCGTTCCATACGGAAAGAACTTCCCTTTGAAGCGTTCTGGAGTGAAATTGACTCCACTGTACGCTGGGGATACATGAGGTCATCAGTCCTAGAACCCTCATAGCCTTCCTGATGGAAATGAATTTGCGTTTCTTTATCGTTTGAAGTTCTTTTTTGATTGACCGTTGTTTTTGGTCTGGTAGGAAGGAGTATTCCAGTTCGGAATCTAGTAGTACTCCCAGAAATATTTTCCGTGTCTCTGGTTCGAGACTTGTCTTTTTTAAATTTATTATCCACCCCAGACGCTTCAGGAGGGCCATGGTAATTTTTAAGGATTCTTCCATCTGTTGAGATGAATCTGCTATTAGCAACAGATCGTCCAGGTATGGTGCAATGAGAACTTCTTTTTCTCTTAAATGGGCCATGACCTCTGTCATGAGCTTCTTATTGCAAATCTGAGGAATTTTTGATGTGAGGGATGGATGGGAACATGATAATATGCATGTTTGAGATCTATCGTGCACATTACCGAGCTCTTTTTTTATTAATGGTATAATTGACCTGAGAGATTCCATCTTGAAGTGTTTGTATGCTACCCATCTGTTTAATGGCTTTAAATTTATTATTGTACGGTATTCTCCGTTTGTTTTTTTTATAGAGAACAGACTGGAGTAATGCCCCTGAAAATGCTGATGATGGGGTACCGGAACTATGACCTGTAACTCTACGAGTTCCTGTATGTCTGTTAGCAGCCTTTGATGTACTGCTGACGACTCCGTCTGTGTCAAACAGAATCTCTTGGGGGGTAGATGAGTAAACTCTATCTTGTACCCTTGTGCAACTGTCTGCAGAATCCACTGATTCTGAGAAATGTTCTGCCACCCCTCTAGGAAGTATTGTAGTCTTCCTCCTATGTTGTTGGCATCATTGTTTGCTGGGTCCTGCTGACTGGTCTCGAAAGGAACCTCTTCCTCTACCCCCTTTAGGGTAGCTCCATATGCCGGACTTCCCTTTCCCTCTGTAGTCCTGTCTTGGGTGGGAGCGAGTTTTCCGAAAGAATTGTGTTTTCTTTGGCTTCTCTTCAGGGAAGCCTTTTTTCTTATCGGACGCTTTCTCAAGAAGCTCGTCGAGCACTGGACCAAAGACGTGAGATCCTGAGAATGGAATCGAACACAGCTTATTTTTTGATTTTGTATCTCCTGTCCACGATCTCAGCCATAAGGCCCTTCTTGCTGCGTTTGAGAGTGCATTATTCCTTGCAGCAAAACGTACTGATTCCGCTGAAGCGTCCGCCATGAAATCAGTCGCCATTTTTAGAACTGAAAGAGATTTCAGGATTTCTTCTCTTGGAGTTCTGTCTTTAATATGGCTCTCCAGCTCATCTACCCAAAGACACATGGATCTTGCCACGGGGGTAGCCGCTATGTTCGTCTTCATAATGGCAGCCGACGACTCACAGGCTTTATTGAGAAGATCCTCTGATCTTTTATCCATTGGGTCCTTTAACCCTGACGAATCCTCAAAAGGAATAGCTGTTTTCCTTGTGACCTTGGCCACAGGAATATCAATTTTTGGGACCGATTCCCAAACTTTAGTTTCTTCCGGGTCAAAGGGAAGACGGTACTTGAAGTCTCTTGGGACTATTAGCTTCTTTCCCACGTCTTCCCATTCTTCCATTATCATTGCTGTTATGTGGTTGTTGACCGGAAAAACTCTATTTCTGCGAGTTCTTAGTCCTCCGAACATTTCATCTTGAACTGATAATGGCTCGGACGAGTCCTCTATTTTCATAGTGCTCCTAACTGCTTTTAGCAGCACGTCTGTATTTTCGGATGAGAACCGGTATTTTTTCCGTTCTTCTGGGAACACAGCCGACGAATTATCTTCTTCGTCTGAGCCCGGATCAGAGTAACCTGAGACCTCGCCTTCCTCAGAAGTTAAGTCCATATCCCATCTAGGTCTTTTAGGCCGCGGAGACTGGGGTGGCACCATTGTAGATACCGTAGCTTGGACTTCGTCTCTGATCATTGTTTTAATACTATCTAATAGCGAAGACTGTTCGTCTTTTAGGAGTTTAGCGATACATTTTTCGCATAACTTCTTTTTATGGCCATCCGGGAGTTTGGTGTTACATAACGGACATCTGATGGTCCTTTTCTTAACAGTTGGCCTTTCAGGAATGTCCTTATCCTGTAAAGGTAAAGGAAATCCCTGTAGCTATGGCTCTAGCCTGTAAAATATCCCATACCAAGTACTACTCACATGGTCCGTGGGCGGCTCTAAGGACTGGACGTCAGGACGACTAGCACCTTCCATCTTACTGAGTCAAGTGTGCTGTCAGTTTGTCCGTCATTAAATAGTCAGTCTTACCCAGCTTCAAGACATCTGATTCGTCCTCCTTCCGAGCTCAGCTGCTGGCCTCCATGGTGATTCCAGGTCCTCAGCTGTAGTGCGCATGCGTTATCCGGAACGCACGCCGACCAGCCTGGGACCTAGATTCTGGCGCACAATCCGGACCCCATTCTGTTCCGGCCGCTGCTTTCCCCTGTGGCTTTCCGGCGTACCCGGAAATGCACCGGCGCTGCCGACCCAAGGATTCTGGCCACGCCCCCCGGAAGTCGTCATCGGCGTCGTCCGACCCTGGAGCCTGGGCAGGAAGTTCGGGGAACGATGTCAGCGCCGGCCGCACATGGAGCCCTGAGCAAGCGCCGGACACTGCGGCTGCAGCTGCCGCCCCAGAGCCCCTTTGTGAAGGGATGAAGCGGCCCTAAGGGAGCGCACAGCTCTACCTTTGTCGTGGAGGGACCTCCATCGGTATCCAGCGACCTGGGGAGATTTCCACAACGGGACTCCCGCGGCCAGAGCCCCCTCCAGGGGGATAGGGCCGCCTTCGGGAGCGCCTGCTCTCCGAGACCTGACTCCGGAATCAGGTAAATTCAATCTTCTGGAGAACTCTCTCCTGCGTCTGTCCCTGATAGGGACAGGAAAAACACTGAAGGGTGGAGGTGGGGAGGGGCTATTTAACCTCTTCTGTGTTCCTGTCCCTATCAAGGATATGAAGAGCAACCTCCTTGTGGTGCTGTCATAAGGGACGACCTGGAAATTAAAAGTTTAAAAATTGCAATATTTTTCAAATTTTCACCAAATTGCTGATTTGTTCACAAATAAGCACAAGTAGTATCAAACAAATTTTACCACTGTAATGACTTACAATATGTCTTGAAAAAATATTCTCAGAATCAGTGGGATCCATTGATGCATGTTAAAGTTTTACCTGATAAAGTGACACAGGTCAGAGTTGTAAAATTTGGCCTGGTGAGGAAGGTGAAAACAGGTCTGGAGGTGAAGAGGTTAAGCGCTGATTTCCCCTGTAACTGGGGCTGGTATATTAGCCCTAGTTATAAGGAAAATCCAGCCTACTGGCTGTGTAATAGAGCTGACTGGGTCTCCCAGCACCCAGCAGCTCCTGCTCCTTACCCACTCTTATCGATCACGTGGTCGTTGAGTCCAGAGGGGGAAGCACGGTCAATGCTTTCTAGTCTACATACATAGTCCTTGTTCACCTTTGTGTACACAGAAAACAAGAAGGCAAACATGATAAAAAACATGTCTGGCTTCTCATTGGGGAGTCTGACTGTGTCTGACAACCAGCTCCCGACCCTCATAGTTGCACAGTCTCCTGCAAGATGCTTATTATTTTTTAACATTTTAGAATGTCAATGCGGTGTAAATTGTTGAGTGCTTGGTTATTTAAAGTGTATAGGCAGTCCAGAAGAAGCTAATACCCTAGGTGTATGTCATCTGAATCTGTTGATTTCTATCAACAAGTTATTTAGATACAGAGCTAATAAACTATATTAATATTTAAATAAGTTAAGTAGCATGGGTGCTTAACTTTGGGTGCTTAAAAGAGGACATATGATTAGGTTAAAAGTAGGCCGCTTTTGCTCTGTTATTATTCCTGCTGCTCTCTTGAGTATTTGTTTAATTTTTTTTAAATCCACCTTATAGTTTTAGAGATATGGGCATTCATATTTAATGCTACTTTTTATGGTTTTCACTAAGGTGCTTTTGCTCACTAGGGTGTGTCTTTAGGCTGTTAACATGTGAGCATTGCCCCATTGGTAAAAATATAAAAAAAAATAAAAAGGTCCATATCTCTGGAACTTTATGAAGGATTTAAATAAAACAACAAAAAATGAATACTTAGGGGAGCAGTGAAAATAACATAGTTGTTGCATTTGTGATTGTCTGAAATAACGATTATAAAATTATCTATCTCATATGATAAAATGGAAAAAATCAAAATTGAATAATTGCTGTTTTTTCATTCCTAAACAAAAAAAGGTAAAAAAATGATCAAGAATTAGTATGGACTTTTAAATGTTTCCAATAAAAACCATAGATCTTAACTTAAAGCAATTAGCTCTAATACAATTCGAAAGTATTGAGTTACAAATAAATAGTTATGTAAAGTTATGGCTCTAATAATATGATGACTAACACCAAAATTTCTTTTGCAAGTGTTTTTATTTTTTTAGGTAGTTAAAGAAAAAAAAAAAGTACATTTGATATTACTTAATTACTTAGAACCAAATCAACTAGTAGAACTAAAAGAAGATTACAAGGTCAAATTTCCTGAAAAGGGAACATTAAAAAATGTTACCCAAAACATAACAGGATTACTGTTTTTTGTCAATATTCCCATTTTTCATTACATTATGTGGTAAAACTAATGTGTCATTGAAAATCGCCAGGAAGTGGTTACCTATGCCTGCAGTACACGCCATCTAAGTACTACTCATGTGGTTGTAGAAACCACTTGTCTATCATTGCCCATTGCTTTGCTATTGCCAGGCTATTACTCTTAACTAAATAATCTCACCACCCACTGCTGAATTAAAAAAAACAAAACATGTTTGCTACCCAACAGTAACCCTACCAGTGTATGCAACATCACACATAGTTAGGCCCAAATTTTTAAGTTAAGTTATGGCTTAGGTATTTGGACAACCTCTCTTTAAGAATAGCATTATTCACAATCTGAAACAGAAACAGTGCAGAAACTTCACTTAATTGGTACTGGAAAGGGAAACACACTTTGTGTGTCAAGTTCAAGTTTAGTCTGAAAAGATAATTTGGTATTGGTTGTACTTTACAGGATGGCTCACTGCTAGCAGATGCTGAGCTTATGATTTGGGCAAGTACATCATTATCCCTGTTCTCCTCCATCTCTGTTCCACATACACACAGGCTAGGTAAATAATCTACAAACCTTTTGTTAGGTGTCCAGGCAGTCAGTTCTTCCCTCAGGCTTCTGTTGTCTACTGGATTGATACTGTCTTGGGCCACTGCAACTGATCCAGATGCTCATTCACAAAATGGTCTGAGACGCAAAGGCTTGCATGCTTCTGCCAATGCTCCTGTAGATTTGCTCTGCACACATACATACTGTCTCCAAGATAAATGGATTCCACTATTAGAAATCCTTGCCTTCCACACATTGGGTTATTAAAACCCCAACTACTGAAATCTTCAAACAGGATTTCTGCTACTCATAGCCACCTCTCAGCCTACTTGCTTGCTGCTTGACTTACAACTCCTAATTGCTATCTAAAGGCCCCGTCTCACTTAGCGATTTACCAACGATCACGACCAGCGATATGACCTGGCCGTGATCGTTGGTAAGTCGCTGTGTGGTCGCTGGGGAGCTGTCACACAGACAGCTCTCCCCAGCGACCAACGATCAGGGGAACGAGTTCGGCATCGTTGAAACTGTCTTCAACGATGCCGAAGTCCCCCTGCAGCACCCGGGTAACCAGGGTAAACATCGGGTTACTAAGCGCAGGGCCGCGCTTAGTAACCCGATGTTTACCCTGGTTACCAAAAAAAACAAACAGTACATACTCGCCTTTCGGTGTCCAGGTCCCTTGCCGTCTGCTTCCTGCTCTGACTGACTGAGCCGCCGTACAGCGAGAGCAGAGCGCAGCGGTGACGTCACTGCTGTGCTCTCACTTCTCACTGTACGGCCGGCAGTCAGTGAGAGCAGGAAGCAGACGGCAAGGGACCTGACGGACATCAGAAGGCGAGTATGTATTGTTTTTTTTTTTTTACATTTACGCTGGTAACCAGGGTAAACATCGGGTTACTAAGCGCGGCCCTGCGCTTAGTAACCCGATGTTTACCCTGGTTACCAGTGAAGACATCGCTGGATCGGTGTCACACACACCGATTCAGCAATGTCAGCGGGGCCTCAACGACCAAAAAAAGGTCCAGGCCATTCCGACACGACCAGCGATCTCGCAGCAGGGGCCTGATCGCTGGTACGTGTCACACATAGCGAGATCGCTATGGAGGTCGCTGTTGCGTCACAAAACTTGTGACTCAGCAGCGATCTCGCTAGCGATCTCGCTATGTGAGACGGGGCCTTTAGTGTCTCAGGGCCACAACAATCTCTGCCATGTAAGTGTAGGGCTTTTACTACAAGAAGCTCCAATGCATGACACTTCCTTCTCATGGAGGCTGGTATCCATGAAACTGTCTTGTGCCTACTTTTCTGATGAGGTAGAATCCATGGAGGTCTACCAGTCTTTTGCAAGTACAGGCTAACATCACCAAGTACAAACTTATGAACGACTTACTTACAGTCAAAGCTAACAGACAATTCTCTATACTCCTCCTTCTAGACCTGTCCTCTGCCTTCGACACAGTTGACCACTGCCTCCTACTGCAGATCCTTTCTTCCTTTGGTGTCAAAGACCTCGCCCTATCCTGGATCTCCTCATAACTTACCAGCCACATATTTAGCATTTCCTACTCCCATACTACCTCTTCATCTCGCCCCCTCTCTGTTGGTGTCCCTCAAGGCTCTGTCCTAGGACCCCTTCTCTTCTCAATCTATACCCTTGGCCTGGGACAACTCATAAAGTCCTGCAACCTGCAACAGTGACCCAATTCCTTCACATATCCTGCAGTCTCTCTCACCAGTGGTCACCACTCACCTGACTAAAATATTTAACCTCTCTCTTTCTTCAGGTATCTTTCCCTCCTCATTTAAACATGTCATCATAACCCCTTTGCTTAAAAAGCCATCCCTGGACCAGAGCTGCACTGCTAACTACAGACCTGTCTCTAACCTTTCCTTCATCTCTAAACTCCTGGAACGCTTGGTCCACTCCCGTCTAATCCGCTATCTCTCAGATAACTCTCTTCTTGACCCCTTAAAATCTGGTTTCCGCTCTTTGCATTCCACTGAAACTGCCCTCACTAAAGTCTCTAATGATCTAATAATAGCTAAATCCAAAGGTCATTGCTCTCTCCTGGATCTATCTGCCACATTTGACACTGTGGATCACCAGCTCCTTCTCACTATGCTCCGTTCCATAGGCCTCAAAGACACAGCCCTCTCCTGGTTCTCCTCCTACCTCTCTGACCGCTCCTTCACTGTATCTTTTGCCAGCTCCTCTTCCTCTCCTCGTCCCCTTACTATCGGAGTTCCGCAAGGCTCAGTCCTAGGCCCCCTCCTCTTCTCTCTTTACACAGCCCCCTATTGGACAAACAATCAGCAGATTTGGGTTCCAGTATCATCTCTATGCTGATGACACCCAATTATACACTTCTTCCCCCGACATCACCCCTACCCTAATTCAAAATACCAAGGATAGTCTGTCTGCTGTCTCTAACATCATGTCCTCCCTCTACCTGAAACTAAATCTCTCCAAAACGGAACTTCTTGTGTTTCTCCCTTCTACTAACCTCACTCTACCCAACATCGAAATTACCCTGGAGGGTTCAACCATAACTCCAAAGCAGCATGCCCGCTGTCTTGGGGTCATGCCCTCCGTTCTACAAACGACCTAAGACTAACATTCCCTGTAATCCGAACCTTACACCTCCGTCTCGCCCCAACCTATTCAAGCGCGCTTTGAAAACCCATCTCTTCAAACAAGCCTACCACATCAACTACTCAGTAAACTAACTTTGCCCTGTTCCCTCCTTCCAAATATTACTCTGAATCTGCACCCTACTATTCATCTGTCTCCACACCCTCCATGCACACGACAACTGCACTTGATACTTGACTACTGCACTTAAACACATGGGCTGATGACCGGATCATGCAGCTTTGTATGAAAATCCCTATGTATTATAATTGACAGACCTGAAATAACAAGCACTTTTCACCTATTGTGTCCCCCCATTTCCTTGTAGATTGTAAGCTTGCGAGCAGGGACCTCACTCCTAATGTCACTGTTTAAATTGTCTTAACTCGTACCAAATTTATTGTTTGTACATATCCCCGCTTAATTGTAAAGTGTTGCTGAATATGTTGGCGCTATATAAATAAAAATTATTATATAATTATTATAAAGTCCTATGGCTTCCAGTACCATCTATATGCTGATAGCACTCAGATCTACCTCTCTGGCCCAGATGTCACCTCTCTGCTGTCCAGAATTCCAGAGAGTCTATCAGCCATATCCTCCTTCTTCTGCTCTTGCTTCCTCAAACTCAATGTGGACAAATCTGAACTAATTATCTTTCCTCCATCTCGAAAACACCTTTCATACCTGATCTATCTATCACAATACATGAATTCATACTTTCCCCTGTCCCGAAATCTGCTGCCTCGGAGTAACCGTTGACTCTGCCCGGTCCTTTAAACCGCACATCCAAGCTCTCGCCACCTCCTGTCGCCTCCAGCTCAAAAATATTTCCAGAATCCGTCCTTTCCTCAACCCTCACTCTACCAAAATGCTTGTGCATGCCCTAATCATCTCCCGCCTTGACTACTGCAACTGTTATGACCTGGTGGTTAAGAAGCAACATGGGACAAGCTCTGAGGATGTGGTATCTGTACTGACCGCAGTTCCTAATCCTAACACCAACACTAGAAGTAGCCGTGGGATGTTCCTGTCACTCCCTAGACACCTCGTCACAGCCTGAGAACTAACTACCCCTAAAGATGGAAACAGAAAGCTATCTTGCCTCAGAGAAAACCCCCAAAGGAAAGATAGCCCCCCCACAAATATTGACTGTGAGTGGAGAGGAAAATGATATACACAGAATGAAAACAGGATTTAGCAAAGGAGGCCAAAACTACCTAGATAGACAGAACAGGAAAGGATACTGTGCGGTCAGTATTAAAAGCTAAAAAATCCACGCAGAGTTTACAAAAATAATCTCCACACCGACTCACGGTGTGGAGGGCAAATCTGCTTCCTCAGAGCTTCCAGCTAAGTTGAATATATCATACTGAAAAGCTGGACAAGAAAAAACATAACATGAGCTGAGCGATTAAGCCCACAGCAAGTGGACAACAAAAGAACAAGCAAGGACTTATCTTTGCTGAAATGGACAGACAATCAGAGAAATCCAAGGAGAGATCTGAATCCAACCAAGAAACATTGACAGCTGGCACTGGCTGAAGACTAGAGCCAGGTTAAATAGCAGAGCCAGGAGAGACGATCAGTGGAAGCAGCTGCTAATGCTAAACCCAAGGAGCAGCAGTTCCACTCAAAACCACCAGAGGGTGCCCAAGGGCAGAATTCACAAAAGTGCCATTTACAACCACCGGAGGGAGCCCAAGAACGGAATTCACAACAGTACCCCCCCCCTTGAGGAGGGGTCACTGAACCGTCACCAGAGCCCCCAGGCCAATCCGGACGAGCCAAGTGAAAAGCACAAACCAAATCGGCAGCATGGACATCGGAGGCAACAACCCAAGAATTATCCTCCTGGCCATAACCCTTCCACTTGACCAGATACTGAAGCTTCCGCCTCGAAAAACGAGAATCCAAAATCTTCTCCACCACATATTCCAACTCCCCCTCAACCAACACCGGAGCAGGAGGATCAACAGAGGGAACCACGGGCACCACATATCTCCACAACAAAGATTTATGGAAAACATTATGGATGGAAAAAGAAGCTGGAAGGGCCAAACGAAAAGATACCGGATTGATAATTTCAGAAATCTTATAAGGACCAATAAAGCGAGGCTTGAGCTTAGGGGAAGAAACCTTCATAGGAACATGACGAGAAGATAACCAGACTAAATCAACAACACGAAGCCGGGGACCAACACACCGACGACGGTTAGCAAAACGTTGAGCCTTTTCCTGAGACAACGTCAAAATTGTCCACCACATGAGTCCAAATCTGCTGTAACCTGTCTACCACAGAATCCACACCAGGACAGTCAGAAGGCTCAACCTGCCCTGAAGAAAAACGAGGATGAAAACCAAAATTACAAAAAAAAGGCGAAACCAAGGTAGCCGAACTAGCCCGATTATTAAGGGCAAACTCGGCCAACGGCTAGAAGGTCACCCAATCATCCTGATCAGCAGACACAAAGCATCTCAAATAGGTTTCCAAGGTCTGATTGGTTCGCTCAGTTTGGCCATTTGTCTGAGGATGAAATGCTGAAGAAAAAGACAAATCAATGCCCACTCTAGCACAAAAGGACCGCCAAAACCTAGAAACAAACTGGGAACCTCTGTCAGACACAATATTCTCCGGAATGCCATGCAAACGAACCACATGCTGAAAAAACAATGGAACCAAATCAGAGGAGGAAGGCAACTTAGGCAAAGGTACTAAATGGACCATCTTAGAAAACCGGTCACAAACCACCCAGATAACAGACATCTTCTGGGAAACAGGAAGATCCGAAATAAAATCCATGGAAATATGCGTCCAGGGCCTCTCAGGGACCGGCAAAGGCAAAAGCAACCCACTAGCACAGGAACAGCAAGGCTTGGCCCGGGCACAAGTCCCACAGGACTGCACAAAAGAACGCACATCCCGCGACAAGGAAGGCCACCAAAAGGACCTAGCAACCAAATCTCTGGTACCAAAAATCCCAGGATGACCAGCCAACACCGAACAATGAACCTCAGAAATTACCTTACTAGTCCATCTATCAGGAACAAACAGTTTCCCCACTGGACAGCGGTCAGGTTTATCAGCCTGAAACTCCCGAAGCACCCGCCGTAAATCAGGGGAGATGGCAGAAAGAATCACCCCCTCCTTGAGAATACCAACCGGCTCAAGGACTCCCGGAGAATCAGGCAAAAAACTCCTAGAGAGGGCATCAGCCTTCACATTCTTAGATCCCGGAAGATACGAGACCACAAAATCAAAACGGGAGAAAAACAGGGACCATCGAGCTTGTCTAGGATTCAACCGCTTGGCAGACTCGAGGTAAATCAGATTCTTATGATCGGTCAAGACCACAACACGATGCTTGGCTCCCTCAAGCCAATGTCGCCACTCCTCGAATGCCCACTTCATAGCCAACAACTCCCGATTGCCGACATCATAATTACGCTCAGCAGGCGAAAACTTTCTGGAGAAGAAGGCACACGGTTTCATCAAAGAACCATCAGAACTTCTCTGAGACAAAACAGCCCCTGCCCCAATCTCAGAAGTGTCAACCTCAACCTGAAAAGGAAGAGAAACATCCGGCTGACCCAACACAGGGGCAGAAGTAAAACGACGTTTAAGCTCCTGAAAGGCCTCAACAGCCGCAGAGGACCAATTCATCACATCAGCGCCTTTCTTCGTCAAATCGGTCAGGGGCTTAACCACACTGGAAAACTTAGCAATGAAACAGCGATAAAAATTAGCAAAGCCCAAAAATTTCTGAAGGCTCTTCACAGATGTGGGTTGAATCCAATCATGAATGGCCTGGACCTTAACAGGATCCATTTCTATAGCCGAGGGAGAAAAAATGAAACCCAAAAAAGAAACCTTCTGAACTCCAAAAAGGCACTTAGACCCCTTCACAAACAAAGCATTAGCACGAAGGATCTGAAATACCATCCTGACCTGTTTCACATGAGACTCCAATCATCGGAAAAAACAAAATATCATCCAAATATACAATCATGAATTTATCAAGATAATTCCGGAAGATATCATGCATAAAGGACTGAAACACAGATGGAGCATTAGAGAGCCCGAATGGCATCACCAGGTATTCAAAATGGCCTTCGGGCGTATTAAATGCTGTTTTCCATTCGTCACCTTGTTTAATACGAAGAAGATTATACGCCCCTCGAAGGTCAATCTTAGTAAACCAACTAGCCCCCTTAATCCGAGCAAACAAATCAGAAAGCAAAGGTAAAGGGTATTGGAATTTGACCGTGATCTTATTGAGAAGGCGATAATCTATACAGGGTCTCAAGGAGCCATCCTTCTTGGCAACAAAGAAGAATCCAGCTCCCAACGGTGACGAAGACGGGTGAATATGCCCCTTCTCCATAGACTCCTTTACATAACTCCGCATGGCGGCATGCTCTGGCACAGACAGATTGAAAAGTCGGCCCTTAGGGAACTTACAGCCAGGAATCAAGTTAATAGCACAATCGCAGTCCCTATGAGGAGGAAGGGAGCTGGACTTGGCTCATCAAATACATCCTGGAAATCCGACGAAAACTCAGGAACTTCAGAAGAGGGGGAAGAGGAAATTGACATCAAAGGAACATCACTATGTATCCCTTGACAACCCCAACTAGTCACAGACATAGATTTCCAATCCAGCACTGGATTATGTACCTGTAACCATGGAAAACCCAGCACAACAACATCATGCAAATTATGCAACACCAGAAAAGGACAATCTTCCTGATGTGCTGGAGCCATGTACATGGTCAACTGTGTCCAGTACTGAGGTTTATTCTTGGCCAATGGTGTAGCATCAATCCCCCTTAAGGGAATAGGGCTCTGCAAAGGCTGCAAGGAAAAACCACAGCGTCTGGCGAACTCTAAGTCCATTAAGCTCAGGGCAGCGCCTGAATCCACAAATGCCATAATAGAAAAGGACGATAATGAGCAAATCAGGGTAACAGAAAAGAGAAATTTAGGCTGTACAGTACTAATGGTAACAGACCTAGCGACCCTCTTAGCACGCTTAGGGCAATCAGAAATAGCATGAGCAGAATCACCACAGTAAAAACACAGCCTATTCTGACATCTGAATTCCTGCCATTCTGCTCTAGTGAAAATCCTATCACATTGCATAGGCTCAGGACTCAGCCCAGAGGACACCGCCATATGGTGCACCACCTTGCGCTCGTGCAGGCGCCGATCAATTTGAATGGCTAGAGACATTGATTAGTTCAAACCAGCAGGCGTGGGGAACCCCACCATAACATCCTTAAGGGCTTCAGAAAGACCCTTTCTGAAGATTGCTGCCAGGGCATACTCATTCCATTTAGTGAGCACAGACCCCTTTCTAAATTTCTGGCAGTATACTTCTGCCGCTTCCTGACCCTGACACAGAGCCAGCAAGGTTTTTTCTGCCTGATCCACAGAATTAGGTTCGTCATACAGCAATCCGAGCGCTTGAAAAAATGCGTCTACATTGAGCAATGCAGGATCCCCTGACTCAAGGGAGAATGCCCAGTCCTGAGGGTCTCCACGCAGCAGAGAAATGACAATCTTCACCTGCTGAATGGGGTCACCAGAGGAACGGGGTCTCAAAGCAAAAAACAATCTGCAGTTATTTTTAAAGTTCAAAAATTTGGATCTATCCTCAAAAAACAAATCAGGAGTAGGAATTCTAGGCTCTAAAGCTGGAGTCTGAACAACATAGTCTTGGATACTCTGTACCCTTGCAGCGAGTTGATCCACACGAGAGAACAAACCCTCAACATCCATGTCAGCGCCAGAATCCTGACCCACCCAGAGATTAAGGGGAAAAAAAAAGACAAAACAGGCTGCAGAGAAAAAGAAAAAAAAATGGCTCAGAACTTTTTTTTCCCTCTTTTGAGATGCATTCAACACATTGTGGGCCAGCTGTACTGATATGACCTGGTGGTTAAGAAGCAACATGGGACAAGCTCTGAGGAGGTGGTATCTGTACTGACCGCAGTTCCTAATCCTAACACCAACACTAGAAGTAGCCGTGGGATGTTCCTGTCACTCCCTAGACACCTCGTCACAGCCTGAGAACTAACTACCCCTAAAGATGGAAACAGAAAGCTATTTTGCCTCAGAGAAAACCCCCAAAGGAAAGATAGCCCCCCCACAAATATTGACTGTGAGTGGAGAGGAAAATGATATACACAGAATGAAAACAGGATTTAGCAAAGGAGGCCAAAACTACCTAGATAGACAGAACAGGAAAGGATACTGTGCGGTCAGTATTAAAAGCTAAAAAATCCACGCAGAGTTTACAAAAATAATCTCCACACCGACTCATGGTGTGGAGGGCAAATCTGCTTCCTCAGAGCTTCCAGCTAAGTTGAATATATCATACTGAAAAGCTGGACAAGAAAAAACATAACATGAGCTGAGCGATTAAGCCCACAGCAAGTGGACAACAAAAGAACAAGCAAGGACTTATCTTTGCTGAAATGGACAATCAGAGAAATCCAAGGAGAGATCTGAATCCAACCAAGAAACACTGACAGCTGGCACTGACTGAAGACTAGAGCCAGGTTAAATATCAGAGCCAGGAGAGACGATCAGTGCAAGCAGCTGCTAATGCTAAATCCAAGGAGCAGCAGTTCCACTCAAAACCACCAGAGGGCAGAATTCACAAAAGTGCCATTTACAACCACCGGAGGGAGCCCAAGAACGGAATTCACAACATGCAACATCCTCCTCTGTGGCCTACTTTCTAACACTCTTGCACCCTTCCAGTCTGTCCTTAACTCTGCTGCCTGACTAATTAATCTCTCTCTCCTCGCTACACTCCTGCTTCCCCTCTTTGCAAATCCCTTCACTGGTCCCAATTTCCCAGTGTATCCAGTTTAAACTACTAATACTGACCTTCAAAGCCATCCATAACCTTTCTGCTTATATTTCTGAACTAATCTCTCAATATCTTTCCTTACATAATCTCCGGTCCTCCCAAGACCTCCTTCTCTCCTCCACGCTTATTCGCTCCTCACCCAATCGCCTCCAAGACTTCTCCCGAATATCCCCCATCATCTGGAATTCTGTGCCCTAACACGTCCGGTTATCCACCACATTAGGATCCTTCAAACATAACATGAAAACCCATCTCTTCAAAGAAGCTTACAACCTGTAATGACCACATGACCACCTCAACACTACCGGAGCTACTGCAACCCCCGACCTACTGTTTCCTTCCCCACAATCCTGTATAATGTAAGCCCGCAAGGGCAGGGTCCTCGCCCCTCTGTATCAGTCTGTCATTGTTAGTTTTGTTTACTGTAAGTGATATTTGTATTTTGATGTAACCCCGTCTAATGTACAGCACCATGGAATTAATGGTGCTATATAAATAAAGAAATAAATAATAATAATAATACAAACATGGCTTAGCAATACAAGGACATTAGCTCCCTACAATATTATCACTGTCTGTTTAATTGGTTTTCATAATGTGATATTCTTAAAAATCAGCTATATATACAGTATACAGTAGAGTGTGCAAAGCAGTCATCAAAGCAAAAGGTGGCTACTTTGAAGAACCTAGAATACAAGACACATTTTCAGTTGTTTCACACTTTTTTTGTTAAGTATATAATTTCACATGTGTTAATTCATAGTTTTGATGCCTGCAGTATGGATTTACAATTTTCATAGTCATGAAAATACAGAAAAATTTTTAAATGAGGAGTGTGCAGACTTTTGGTGTGTACTATATATATATATATATATATATATATATATATATATATATATATATATATATATATATAGCATCGTGACTACTCGCTAATCCGGCCCCCTGCACAGTAGCTCCGCCCCCACCACATCACCACACACAATCCCGCCCCCCAACCCATTACCACACATAATCCCGCCACCACCACATTACACATGATCCCGCCCCACCACACATAATCCCGCCCCCCACCACATTACCACACACAATCCCGCCCCCACCACATTACCACACACAATCCCGCACCCCCACCACATTACCACACACAATCCCGCCCCCTACCACATTTCTACACACAATCCTGCCCCCCCACCACATTACCACACATAATCCTGCCCCCACCACCTTACTACACATAATCCCGCCCCCCACCACATTACCACACATAATCCCGCCCTCCCACATTACCACACACAATCCCGCCCCCACCACATTACCACACATAATCCCGCCACCACATTACACATAATCCCGCCCCCCACCACATTACCACACACAATCCCACCCCCACCACATTACCACACACAATCCCGCCCCCACCACATTACCACACACAATCCCACCCCCCTCCACATTACCACACACAATCCCGCCCTCCCACCACATTACCACACACAATCCCGCCCCCACCACAATACCACACATAATCCCGCCCACAACACATTACCACACATAATCCCGTTCCCCCACCACATTACCACACACAATCCCGCCCCCCACCACATTACCACACATAATCCCGCCCCCACAAGATTACCACACACAATCCCGCCCCCCACCACATTACTACACATAATCTCTCCAACCACATTACCACACATATTCCTGCACCCACCAAATTACCACACATAATCCCACTCCCCCACCACATTACCACACACATTCCCGCCCCCAACCACATTACCACACATAATTCCGCTCCCACCACATTACCACACATAATCCCGCCCCACCACATCACCACACACAATCCCACCCCCGACCACATTACCACACACAATCCCGCCCCCACCACATTACCACACACAATACCACCCCCCCACCACATACAATCCCGCCCTTCACTACATTACCACACATAATGCCCCCACATTACCACACAATCCCGCCCCCACCACATTACCACACATAATCCCGCCCCCCACCACATTACCACACACAATCCCACCCCCACCACATTACCACACACAATCCCGCCCCCACCACATTACCACACACAATCCCGCCCCCCCAACATATTACCACACACAATCCCGCCCCCCCACCACATTACCACACATAATCCCGCCCCCCACCACATTGCTACACATAATCCCGCCCCCCACCACATTACCACACATAATCCCGCCCCCCACCACATTACCACACATAATCCCGCCCCCCACCACATTGCTACACATAATCCCGCCCCCCACCACATTACCACACATAATCCCGCCCCCCACCACATTACCACACATAATCCTGCCCTCCCACCACATTACCACACACAATCCCGCCCCCCCACCACATTACCACACATAATCCCGCCACCGCCACATTACACATAATCCCGCCCCCCACCACACATAATCCCGCCCCCACCACATTACCACACACAATCCTGCCCCCACCACATTACCACACACAATCCCGCCCCCCACCACATTACCACACACAATCCCGCCCCCCCACATTACCACACACAATCCTGCCCCCCACCAAATTACCACACATAATCCTGCCCCCCAACACATTACCACACATAATCCCGCCCCACCACATCACCACAAACAATCCCACCCCCCCACCACATTACCTCACACAATCCCACCCCCCCACCACATTATCACACACAATCCCGCCCCCCACCACATTACCGCACACAATCCCGCCCCCCACCACATTACCACACACAATCCCGCCCCCCTCCACATTACCACACACAATCCCGCCCCCCACCACATTACCGCACACAATCCCGCCCCTCACCACATTACCACACAAAATTCCACCCCCCACCACATTACCACACATAATCCCGCCCCCCACCACTTTACCACACAAAATCCCACTCCCTACCACCTTACAGCACATAATAAATTACCACTCATAATCCCGCCCCCCCACCACATTACCAATTAATCCAGTCCCCTGCACAGTTGCTCCACCCCCCACCCCATCAACACACATAACAACCCGCCCCTCCACCCCATCACAATACATAATCCCGCCCCCCACCACATTACCACTCATAATCCCGCCCCCACCATATCACCACACATAATTCCGCTCCCACCACATTACCACACATAATCCCGCCCCACCACATCACCACACACAATCCCACCCCCCGACCACATTACCACACACAATCCCGCCCCCACCACATTACCACACACAATACCACCCCCCCACCACATACAATCCCGCCCTTCACTACATTACCACACATAATGCCCCCACATTACCACACAATCCCGCCCCCACCACATTACCACACATAATCCCGCCCCCCACCACATTACCACACACAATCCCACCCCCACCACATTACCACACACAATCCCGCCCCCACCACATTACCACACACAATCCCGCCCCCCCAACATATTACCACACACAATCCCGCCCCCCCACCACATTACCACACATAATCCCGCCCCCCACCACATTGCTACACATAATCCCGCCCCCCACCACATTACCACACATAATCCCGCCCCCCACCACATTACCACACATAATCCCGCCCCCCACCACATTGCTACACATAATCCCGCCCCCCACCACATTACCACACATAATCCCGCCCCCCACCACATTACCACACATAATCCTGCCCTCCCACCACATTACCACACACAATCCCGCCCCCCCACCACATTACCACACATAATCCCGCCACCGCCACATTACACATAATCCCGCCCCCCACCACACATAATCCCGCCCCCACCACATTACCACACACAATCCTGCCCCCACCACATTACCACACACAATCCCGCCCCCCACCACATTACCACACACAATCCCGCCCCCCCACATTACCACACACAATCCTGCCCCCCACCAAATTACCACACATAATCCTGCCCCCCAACACATTACCACACATAATCCCGCCCCACCACATCACCACAAACAATCCCACCCCCCCACCACATTACCTCACACAATCCCACCCCCCCACCACATTATCACACACAATCCCGCCCCCCACCACATTACCGCACACAATCCCGCCCCTCACCACATTACCACACACAATTCTACCCCCCACCACATTACCACACATAATCCCGCCCCCCACCACATTACCGCACACAATCCCGCCCCTCACCACATTACCACACACAATTCCACCCCCCACCACATTACCACACATAATCCCGCCCCTGCCACATTACCACACATAATCCCGCCCCCCACCACATTACCACACACAATCCCGCCCCCCTCCACATTACCACACACAATCCCGCCCCCCACCACATTACCGCACACAATCCCGCCCCTCACCACATTACCACACAAAATTCCACCCCCCACCACATTACCGCACACAATCCCGCCCCTCACCACATTACCACACAAAATTCCACCCCCCACCACATTACCGCACACAATCCCGCCCCTCACCACATTACCACACAAAATTCCACCCCCCACCACATTACCACACATAATCCCGCCCCCCACCACTTTACCACACAAAATCCCACTCCCTACCACCTTACAGCACATAATAAATTACCACTCATAATCCCGCCCCCCCACCACATTACCAATTAATCCAGTCCCCTGCACAGTTGCTCCACCCCCCACCCCATCAACACACATAACAACCCGCCCCTCCACCCCATCACAATACATAATCCCGCCCCCCACCACATTACCACACATAATCTTGCCCCCCACCACATTGCCACTCATAATCCCGCCCCCACCATATCACCACACATAATCCGGCCCCTCACATTTCCACACACAATCCCGCCCCCACCACATTACCACACATAATCCCGCCCCCGGTACAGTAGCTCCTCCCCCACCCCATCACCACACAATCCTACCCCCATCACATTTCCACACACAATCCCACCCTACCACCACATTACCACAGATAATCCCACCCCCTGCAAAGTAGCTCCTCCCCCCACCCCATCACCACACAATCCCGCACCACCACACACAATCATGCCCCCCAACCACATTACACACACAATCCCGCCCCCCACCACATTACCACACATAATCCCGCTCCCCCACCACATTACCACACATAATCCCACCCCCCACCACATTACCACACATAATCCCACCCCACACCACATTACCACATATAATCCCGCCCCCCACCACATTACCACACATAATCCCACCCCTACCACATTACCACACACATTCCCGCCCCCCAGCACATTACCACACATAATCCCTCCCCCACCACATTATCACACATAATGCCACCCCCCAGGGCCGTATTTAGAGTTTCTGCTGCCCTAGGCACTTTTAGTGCTGCCTCACCCATTGGTGAGTATGAGTAAGGGCTCATTTCCACTTGCGAGAAACACGCCCGTGTCTCGCATGTGGAAACCAAGCTCTGGCGCCTGCACTTTGGTGCGGAGCGTGCAGCTCCATGTGTTCCTATGCGGCTGCACGCTCCGCTCTGGAGTGCCGGCGCCACAGCTTGGTTTCCACATGCGAGACACGGACGTGTTTCTCGCAAGTGGAAATGAGCCCTAAGGCTGGAGTTACACTAGCGAGGAATACGGGCGACTGCTATGTGATAAAAAAAAAAAATCGCATCACACTTGGACCAGTATAAATCTATGGGGCAGCTCCCATCATCGTTTTTTTCTCGGCTGTTTTATCAGTGCGAGTGATTTCTCTCGTATATCAGCCGAGACTTGCCAATGCAAGTCAATGGGTGCAAAGAAAAAAATCCTACAGCACTCGCACCATGCAAGTGCTGTCCGATTTTTATGCACCGGCGTCCATTGAAAAGCTGTCAATTCATTTCCGGTGTACAGTAAAATCACACGGCCTCATTCATTCCCTATGGGACTTGCGGACATGTGCGGCACTTGCAGCAACGGAAAAAAAACTCTGCTAGCAGTGTTTTTTTGTCTCACCGCAAGTGCCCCACATGTTGGCAAGTAGCCATCACTACCTGTCCCTAGTGAATCAACCACAGGGCATGCTGGGATTTGCAGTCCCTACAGTATCAACCACAGGGCATGCTGGGATTTGCAGTCCCTACAGTATCAACCACAGGGCATGCTGGGATTTGCAGTCCCTATAGTACCAACCACAGGGCATGCTGGGATTTGCAGTCCCTACAGTATCAACCACAGGGCATGCTGGGATTTGCAGTCCTACATCTCCATAATTAGAATGACAGGACATGTAACCTAAACCTGTAGTTATCCTGCAGCTACAGAATAGAAGTCAGGGCGTGAAGGTACAAGTCCCCCTTACACAAAGACTGGGATGCTGGAATTTATGGTTCTACAGCAGCTCCAGACTAATAAAAACAAGACTTGCTGGAAGGTGTACATGGGGCAGAGTGGACACATACTGCAGAGGCCCCCTAATAGTGATCAGGATATGGGTAATGTCCTGCTTCAGTGATGTACCTCTCAGCACCTCCCCCTCTGTTCACAGCCTCATGTCAGCAGCAGGGCACAGGCAGCAGTAGAGGGAATCACAGCGTGAGGCTCCGTGTGATGCGCCTTCCCTCCCTGCAGACCGCAGCATCAACACTAACAGGTGAGGACAGGGCCCCTGTCAGCATATTCTTGTGCAGTCTGTAGCTGAGCGGGCCCAGCCTCTCCTGCTAGCGCTGAAGCTGCCGGACATGCTGGGACTAGCAGTTACACAGCAAGCACCGCACAACTGACCTAGACACAACAATCCTCACACCATCCTCCCCCGCAGCTCCTCAGGCAGGAACTGAACTTGGCGCCACAGCGAGGAGGGGGCGGGCCTGCAGTGTGTTCCTCTTCCAGCTCCCGGCCTCCACTGCAGCATATGTGATAGCGCAGCGCAGGATCCGATAGCACCACAGCAGCCAGAAGATGGAGATGGGGAAGAGGGAGTTAAGGAGGGTGGGTTTGGGTGGGCACTACCCCGCACTATTATTAAAAAAAAAAAAAACCTTGCTCAGGCGTCGCCCCCCGCATCCTCCTGCCCCTAGGCACGTGCCCTCAAGTGCCTAGTGGCAAATATGGCCCTGCCGCCCCCCCACCACATTACCACACAAAATCCTGCCCCCCCACCACATTACCACACATGATCCTGCCCCCCCACCACAATACTACACATAATCCCACCCCCACCTCATTACCACACATAATCCTGCCCCCCCCACTGCATTACCACACATAATCCTGCCCCCCCACTGCATTACCACACATAATCCCACACGAGGAGCCGTCCCCACACATTACCACACGAGGCTCCGTCCCTCCACATTACCTCATGAGTCTCCGTCCCCACACATTACCTCACGAGTCTCCGTCCCCACACATTACCTCACGAGTCTCCGTCCCCACACATTACCACATGAGGCTGCGTCCCCACACATTACCACACAAGGCTCTGTCCCCACACATTATTACCACACTAATCCAGTTTGCTTTTGATTTTTCAATGTGAATAAAATGTATTAGTATTATTCAGATTTTTAATTATTATTATTAACTTCATTTTAAGTTAATTTACCGCCTGCGTAAGCGCTATTGAATGTTGTCATTATTTACTTTAATTTAATCACTAGCAGCTTTAATTAGATAGCAATGAGCATGCCGAGCGTTAGCTGGCTGGAATCATCATATATATATATATATATATTATATTATCATAATTTTTAATTATGCTTTTTTAACCTTTTTTTCTTTTTGCTTTGTGCAGGTGGAAGAGAAACAATGATGGATCTATTAGTAGAAAAAAATCTAAGAAAATGCTGGAAATCCTAGCCATCAAGCACATTTCTTCAGAGCACTGGTCTCTTCCTGGAGTAGGTTTCTTTATATTATGATCATTATTACTGATACATTTAAGGGTATGTTTCCACGGTCAGGAAACGCTGCTTGTTTGACGCTGCGCAGAGCTGCAGCGTCAAACAAGCAGCGTCCAGATGTTCCAGCATAGTGGAGGGGATTTTATGAAATCCCGTCTCCACTATGCGTGGAAAACCGCACGCGGCGGCCCTGCGACTCCGGACATGCTGCGCGTCTTTTCAGATCGCAGCATGTCCGTACACCTTGCGGGGACGCGGCGTCCCCGCAAGGCATATCACAGGGCCCTATGGGAGAGAGCGATCATCCCGGATGTGAAGAGTTAACACATCCGTCATGATCGCGTCCCAGAAAGGGGGCGGGGCTTAGCGCCGAGCGGCTTCGCCGCTGCGGCGATACCGCCGGCCATCCTGACCGTGGAAACATACCCTTAGAATGTCACAAATACATATCAGTATACAAAAAATGTGTATTTAAAAATGTAAACTAATATTAATCTGGGATATAGAAGAGTGTGTTTTTTCATAATGCTATGTTTAAAACCTAATTCTCAGTTTTCATGGAGAAAGAAATCCAATAACTGTAAATACACAACATTCAGTGAACTATATCGATATTAACACAGTTTATATGATTTGTTACTTCATAGTAATTTCTGTAAAGCACCATTCCAGCATTTTTATTATTTTTATTTTACCTCCTGAGTGGTGGCACTAATCTAATTTCCCTACACCTAGTATCATACTTATCAGCCACTGTTTTCATCTACTACCAGCACCGCTCTGGTTGGCCTTTTGCAGGTTGTGACCTGCAGGATCGCTTCAGTGTTTGCTGGGTGATCTGGAATTCCCTACTTAAGGTAAGTTTGAGGGCTAGAACGAGGCCCTTATAGAGTTACATTAAGAGCTTGTGACTGTTGGTCAGTCAGATGTTATGGTGACAAGATGACAAATCAGGATCGAACGGGCGCCGTGAAGAGCTGAAGACTGCGGCTGGTGAGTCAGGGTCAGGAACTTAGATTAATGTCACCACTCCAGTGCTGAAATAAAAAAAAATGTTGGAGTAGTGTTTTAAAAATTACAAACAGGCAACACAGATCAAAGTTCTGTACTTTTCATGAACTGAAAAATCTGAACAATGTCCATGCACCAAAATCTTACTTTACTTTTTTTTACATTACTGAAAGTTTTAGATGATTACTCTTGATTCAATGACTCATTGTCTGAAGCATCTAAACATATGGAAATTATTGGCTGTTTAATGGAATATTGGAACACTGATACAAAGGAAAAAGTTTGTTGCAATATTTACTTAATTGTATTTCTTATCTTTGGTATACTATACTAAAGAAAACATTTGAACCACTCGACAGCTAATTTGCTGGTTTGGATCAAGCAAAATCTGTTCAGCTTGAAGTAATTTGTTGTTGCCTTTTATCCCTTCCTGACATTTGAAGCATATATACTGTACGTCATGAAATGTAAGGGCTTTCCGACCAATGAAGTATATATATGACATGCTAATCATGCGATCACGGTGATCACATGAAAGTGCTTCCTGTTTCTGACAGAAGAGCATTGGACTGGTAGCCACTGGGGGGTGCCGCCACACTGCAAATATGATCGCTGTAATTGGCTGCTCAGTTCTGAACAGCCAATCACAGCGTTTCCAGTGTTTCAGGCAATGAAACAAAGATGTCCAGCCTATGATCTGTAATGGCACTGATCATAGGCTGGAGTCTAGCAATGCCACCATCATCAGGGCCAGCTGTGATTGGTGCGATTGGACAAGCACACCAATCAGAGAGTACAGAGGCGATCTGACCGTAGTATGACCATCCTGCAATTCCTTTTTCTAGCTTCATACATGTGCAGGGTGGCCAGACTATCATTCTGTCTTGCTATGCTGGGCTTTGTGGTGCCACAGACTTTGTCCAGCATGTGTCTTCACTGCAGCTGGTGTTTCTGTGATTCATGAAAGAAGAAAGAAGTTGTTCCTGATCTGTTCCTGATCTCTAGCTTTTTCCTATTCCAACCAAATGTGGTGCACCTGAGGGTCCAATCACCACAGAGGTACTGCACCTCAGCCAGGTGTGGTACTTTACTCTTGGGTAAGGAGGGGGCACTACCCAGTACTCACACACTAGCACCCAACACTAGACCTCTCCAGGCCAGGGAGGGACTTGGTAGAAGGTGTGGGTGGAGAGAGTGACAGATAGAGGAGCTGTCATGGAAACTAGAAGGAGGAGTTGATGAGTTGGAACTGGGGACTTGAGGAGTGAGGAGCTCATCCCAGCATGAGAGGTCAGAGAGAAAGAGAACAGGGAAGATAGAGAAAAGATCCTAACAGAAAGAAGAGAGAGAAGGGGTCCTAGGGGAATGGGTAGTGAGGAATCCACCCGTGGAGCCCTAATCCACGCTGACTGTAGTTGAGTGGAGGGACCAGGTCGCAGTGGTGGAACCGACCTCCAGACTAGTGGAGGTCTAGAAGGCTCAGATAGCCAGCCAGGGGCTTTGGTTTCTGTACGTGGCACAGCCACTTCCACACACATTCACCGAAAAGGCAGCCACATAGGGTCAAGAGGATCAAGAGGACGTTGCCCAGCAGGATCTGAGGCTGCTGGCTTGGGACACTGTGTGTGAAGGCGCAGGGCAGGAGAGGCGGCAGCCAGTGGAGTGAGATGGTCAGGGAAGGCACATAAGAAGGGTGTTCTGGCAAAATGGACCCGAAATTACCTTAGAGTTGGTGGGATCACAGACTAGGAGGACACAGCACCCGTCTGGGACTGCATTTAAGAACTGTGAGTGAAAGTGTGGAAACTGCACCCTCATGTGTCCTCTGAATATTTATTGTCACCTGCCCTGCACTACATCATTCACCATCATATACTTTAACTCATTAACTGCCCTGGCGCCTAGCTCTACCCGTGGAGAGCGGTAACACCTTTGCTGCATCACCAACTGAGCCAGTGGACCTGAACTGCAGCGTCGGCCATTTCCCTATTGCTGAGGATCACAGGTGGGGTCATGAACTAACTCCCTATAGGCTTTATTTCCCCTTTATTTCACTAATTTTATTAGATGCCCAGGGCCAAGGACCAGGTCACTGCTGCCGTGACAACCCCCTTAAGAACAGTCGGACCCGGCCTGAGTACCCCACGGTCCTATCGGGCGCTCCATTTTAGCATCACAAACAGGATTTTGTAGCCCGGTACCACCGGGTGCTGTGCACCAGAGACTTTGTTGAATTGTGAAATCACCACCATTACGGCGTTATACAGCGCGTGGGAGAAGAGAGGTGTGTTGTCATGGGCAGAACCTGGAAGAAAGGCGCGAAAACCACACCCACCCTTTGTAGATACTTCTATGTACTGAGAACATATCAGTCAGCCATGGAGATCCACCTCCTAGTCTGGGATGGCGGGAAGAGAAAGAGACCACCCATAAAGGAGAGCGTGGGAACAGCACGTGGGTGCAACCAAGGACCCGACAAGAAAGATGGTGAGTGGTGGTTAAACCGGAGCGTGTTGTGGAAGTGAAGGACTCCCCCAGCCGACAAGATGAGAACCCTGACCAGCTGCCAACTATGGACCCGGAGTTCCTGGGGGCCGATGTTGAGGAGCTGAGCCGCCAGCTCCTGAAATCACACATCACCGAGGTACTAAAATGCTGTGTCCTCTGAATATTTATTGCGTCACTTGCCCTGCACTACAACATTCACCATCATATACTTTAACTCATTAACTGTCCTGGGGCCTAGCTCTACCCAGGCAGAGCTGTAAAACCTTTGCTGCATCACCAACTGCCCCAGTGGACCTGAACTGCAGGGTCAGCTATTTCCCTATTGCCAAGCACCACGAGTGGCATCACAAACTAACTACCTATAGACTTTATTTCCCCTTTAATTGACTTTTATTGGACGCCCAGGGCCACGTACCGGGTCACTGCTGCCGTGACAACCCCTTTAAGAACCGTCAGACTTGGCCAGAGTATCTCACGGCCCTAGCGGGCACTCCACAAGTCCACCTCAAACCACTTTTCGCCCGTTTTCCTCATGTCCCACTTTCTCTTATCCCCTCCCCATCCCCCTTCTGCTACCAAGCGCTGATCAGTACTTGATTGATGATCAGCACTTGCTCTCTCAATTTTTGGCAGTTTCTGTTTGTGCATCCTGCAGCCACCGAGCAATGATCAGTGATGCAAATCACTGATCAACGTCCATGCTCGTTGTTTTCCAGGACATCCTGCAGCCGCTGAGCGCTGATTAGTGACACAAATCACTGGCTGGTGCCTATGCTCGCTGTTTTCCTGGACTCCCCCCCCCCCCTTTGCACCACTCCATGCATATGTTCTACATCTGCCTAGCAACTGATCAGACAAACATCACTGGCAACTGTGCTTACTTTTAGCTAGGAATTTTTTACTTGTCTATTTTTTATCCCCTTCTTGTACCACATCAATGAGTGCATCCTACAGCCATCAAAAGTTGGTCAGTAACACAAATCACTGATCATTCTCCAGTTGTTTTTTTGTGTGAAAAAAGAATTGAATAAAAATATTTTAGATTAGTTGATACAACTAGATTAGGGACAATAAAAATATACCATAGTTATCAGTGTCTACTACAGTATTTTTACTGCATATATAGTCAGGGTTACTGTCAGTGCAGAAAAATACAATCACATTATTATTGTTACCACGCCGTAGACACACAGGATAACACTATAATGTGCACAGGGCAAAACAAATACAAATATAGGAAGGAGGAATATGACAAAGGATAATACACCACCAGATACGATATTCCTACAACAAGACCACCACTCCAGACCGGAATCACTAGGCACAAAGCACAAGCTAAAATCAGCGACGCCCAAAGTCCAGCACGACTATTTAAAGGCCGTGGGCGTGACCCAGCCTCCAACCTAATTACCAGCAAGATTAACCCCGAGCAAGCTGGATAAAGTCTAACCAACGCCACTGAGCGTGTAGTGGACGTATGTGGAATTACCGCTGTCTGTCGGATGCCCTAGTGTGAACAGCATCTGACATGACAGTACCCTGCCTTCTACGAGGGACCCCAGTGCCCTCACGACTTATAGGACCTGGCTTGTCCGGATGGCGGCGGTGAAACATACTGACCAGCCAGTCCACATGTATGTCTGAGGCTGGTACCCAGGACCTCTCTTCCGGCCCATAACCACGCCAGTGTACCAGGTACTGTAATGTGCGGCGCACTACTAGAGAGTCAACCACCTTGGAGACTTCAAACTCCAAACTGCCATCCACCAAGACTGGAGGTGGCATAGGCACCGTGTCCACGGAACCCACCACCTTTTTTAATAAAGATCTGTGGAACACGACGTGTATTTTATATACCGTAGGGAGCGCCAAACGGTAGGCTACCGGGTTAATGATGGCGGCAACCCTAAATGGACCAATAAACCTTGGACCCAATTTCAAAGATGGAATCTTGAGTCTTATGTTTTTTGTGGACAACCACACCCAGTCACCCACACTCAGGTCCGGACCTGTCACACATTTACTGTCAGTCACTCGTTTGTACCTTGCACCTACGCTTAACAAGCGCTGTTTCACTCTCCTCCAAACGGATGCCAGTTGTGCTCCCAAGTGGTCCTCCTCCGGGACGCCAGTAGAAGCCCCCTGATGCAGAGTACAAAACTGAGGATGGAGCCCGTAAACACAAAAGAACGGGGACTCCACAGATGATTCCTGATGATTATTTATAGCAAACTCAGCCAAAGGAAGGAACGTCGGCCACTCCTCCTGATTGTCAGAAACAAAACAGCGTAAGTACTGCTCCAAATTCTGGTTCATACGCTCGGTCTGACCATTTGACTAAGGATGAAACGCAGAAGAATGCGACAACTTGATCCCCAGCCATGAGCAAAAAGCTTTCCAAAATTTTGCCACAAACTGAGTACCCCTATCAGACACGATGTCAGACGGGACCCTGTGATGTCTGACCACCTCCTGCACAAATACCTGAGCCAGAGTCTTAGCGTTAGGCAATGAAGGCAAAGACACAAAGTGCGACATCTTTGAGAACCGATCAACAACCACCAGAATGACCGTGTTCATAGCAGAGGAGGGCAAATCTGTGATAAAATCCATGGAAATCTCCGTCCATGGCCTACTGGGTACCCCGAGAGGATGCAGTGTGCCAGCAGGACAAGAGCGGGACGTCTTAGCCCTAGCATACGTGGTACATGCTGATACGTACGAGACCACGTCCTGTTGGATTTTGGGCCACCAAAACTGCCGCAACACCAACTCCAAGGTACCCCTAACCCCTGGATCGCCAGCCAGGACAGCATCATGATGCTCACCCAACACCTTTAGGCGAAGATTGAGCGGTACAAATGATTTATTAATGGGAAGCTCTGGTGGTACCTCCTCCTGAGCCTCGGCAATCTCAGCCTCAACCTCTGTCGTGAAAGCCGAGACCACTACACCCTTTTGGAGGATGGGTACCGGATCTTCCCGAGGTTCTCCCCCTAGAAAACACATGGACAAAGCATCCGCCTTAGTGTTCTTAGACCCAGGTCAGTACGTAACAAAAAAGTTTAACCGCATGATAAACAATGCCCAGCGAGACTGCCTGGGGGACAGACGCTTGGTTGACTCCAAATACAGCAGATTTTTATGGTCGGTGATAACTGTAACCTGATGGACCGACCCCTCCAAAAAGTGTCACCATTCCTCAAAAGCCAATTTGATAGCCAACAACTCCCTGTTGCCTATATCGTAATTATGTTCAGCAGACAACAACTTCTTGGAAAAGAAGGCGCAAGGACGCAACTCGCCCAAGGATGAGCCTTGTGACAGCACCGCCCCCACTCCAACCTCAGACTCATCAACTTCCATGGTAAATGGTTTTGATACGTCCGGTTGCACCAGAATGGGGGCCAAAGCAAAACTGTTCTTCAGAAATTCAAATGCAAGCACAGCAGCCTGAGGCCAGGCGGAGAAATTGGTACCCTTTTTCTTCATGTCAGTAAGTGGCTTAGCAATGGTAGAGAAATCCTTGATATACTTTCTATAATAGTTGGAAAACCCAAGGAACCGCTGGAGTGCTTTTAGGTTATCAGGTTGTTCTCAATGCAGCACCGCTTCCACCTTAGCGGCGTCTATTTTAACCCCTTTACCCCCAAGGGTGGTTTGCACGTTATGGAAAGGGCCAATTTTTACAATTCTGACCACTGTCCATTTATGAGGTTATAACTCTGGAACGCTTCAACGGATCCCAGTTCTTCTGACACTGTTTTCTCGTGACATATAGTACTTCATGACAGTGGTAAAAGTTCTTTGATATTACCTGCGTTTATTTGTGAAAAAAATGGAAATTTGGCGAAAATTTTGAAAATTTTGCAATTTTCCAAATTTGAATTTTTATACAATTAAATCACAGAGATATGTCACACAAAGTACTTAATAAGTAACATTGCCCACATGTCTACTTTACATCAGCATGATTTTGGAACCAAAATTTTTTTTTGTTAGGGAGTTATAAGGGTTAAAAGTTGACCAGCAATTTCTCATTTTTACAACACCATTTTTTTTTAGGTTTTTTAGGGACCACATCACATTTGAAGTCATTTTGAGGGGTCTATATGATAGAAAATACCCAAGTGTGACACCATTCTAAAAACTGCACCCATCAAGGTGCTCAAAACCACATTCAAGAAGTTTATTAACCCTTCAGGTGTTTCACAGGAATTTTTGGAATGTTTAAATAAAAATAAACATTTAACTTTTTTTCACAAAAAAATTACTTCAGCTCCAATTTGTTTTATTTTAATAAGGGTAACAGGAGAAAATGGACCCCAGACGTTGTTGTACAATTTGTCCTGAGTATGCTGATACCCCATATGTTGGGGTAAACCACTGTTTGGGCGCATGGCAGAGCTCGAAAAGGAAGGAGCGCCGTTCGACTTTTCAATGCAAAATTGACAGGAATTGAGATGGGACGCCATGTTGCGTTTGGAGAGCCACTGATGTGCCTAAACATTGAAACCCCCCACAAGTGACACCATTTTGGAAAGTAGACCCCCTAAGGAACTTATCTAGAGGTGTGGTGAGCACTTTGACCCAAGTGCTTCACAGAAGTTTATAAGGCAGAACCGTAAAAATAAAAAATCATTTTTTTTTCACAAAAATTATCTTTTCGCCCCCTATTTTTTATTTTCCTAAGGGTAAGAGAAGAAATTGGACCTGAAAAGTTGTTGTACAATTTGTCCTGAGTATGCTGATACCCCATATGTTGGGGAAAACTACTGTTTGGGCACATGGGAGAGCTCGGAAGGGAAGGAGCATCGTTTGACTTTTCAATGCAAAATTGACAGGAATTGAGATGGGACACCATGTTGCGTTTGGAGAGCCACTGATGTGCCTAAAGATTGAAACCCCCCACAAGTGACACCATTTTGGAAAGTAGACCCCCTAAGTAACTTATCTAGATGTGTGGTGAGCACTTTGACCCACCAAGGGCTTCACAGAAGTTTATAATGCAGAGCCGTAAAAATAAAACAAACATTTTTTCCCACAAAAATTATTTTTTAGCCCCCAGTTTTGTATTTTTCCGAGGGTAACAGGAGAAATTGGACCCCCAAAGTTGTTGTGCAATTTGTCCTGAGTGCGCTGATACCCCATATGTGGGGGGAACCACTGTTTGGGTGCATGGGAGGGCTCGGAAGGGAAGGAGCGTCATTTGGAATGCAGACTTAGATGGAATGGTCTGCAGGCGTCACATTGCGTTTGCAGAGCCCCTAATGTACCTAAACAGTAGAAACCCCCCACAAGTGACACAATTTTGGAAAGTAGACGCCCTAAGGAACTCATCTAGATGTGTTGTGAGAGCTTTGAACCCCCGAGTGTTTCACTACAGTTTATAACGCAGAGGCGTGAAAATAAAAAAAAAATTTTTTCCACAAAAATTATTTTTTAGCCCCCAGTTTTGTATTTTTCCAAGGGTAACAGGAGAAATTGGACCCTAAATATTGTTATCCAATTTGTCATGAGTACGCTGATACCTGACATGTGGGGGGGAACCACCGTTTAAGCGCATGGCAGAGCTCGGAAGGGAAGGAGCATCATTTGGAATGCAGACTTAGATGGATTGGTCTGCAGGCGTCACATTGCGTTTGCAGAGCCCCTAATGTACCTAAACAGTAGAAACCCCCCACAAGTGAACCCAAATTGGAAACTAGACCCCCAAGGAACTTATCTAGATGTGTTGTGAGAACTTTGAGCCCCCAAGTGTTTCACTACAGTTTATAACGCAGAGCCGTGAAAATAAAAAATATTTTTTTCCCACAAAAATTATTTTTTAGCCCCCAGTTTTGTATTTTCCCAAGGGTAACAGGAGAACTTGGACCCCAAAAGTTGTTGTCCAATTTGTCCTGAGTATGCTGATACCCCATGTGTTGGGGTAAACCCCTGTGTGGGCACACGGGAGAGCTCGGAAGGGAAGGAGCACTGTTTTACTTTTTCAACGCAGAATTGGCTGGAATTGAGATCGGACGCCATGTCGCGTTTGGAGAGCCCCTGATGTGCCTAAACAGTGGAAACCCCCCCAATTATAACTGAAACCCTAATGCAAACACACCCCTAATCCCAACGGTAACCCTAACCACACCTCTAACCCAGACACACCCCTAACCCTAATCCCAACCCTATTCCCAGCCATAAATGTAATTCTAACCCTAACTTTAGCCCCAACCCTAACTTTAGCCCCAACCCTAACTGTAGCCTTAACCCTAGCCCCAACCCTAACCCTAGCCCTAACCCTAAACCTAGCCCTAACCCAAGCCCTAACCCTAGCCCTAACCCTAATCCTAACCCTAGCCCCAACCCTAACCCTAGCACTAACCCTAGCCCTAACCCTAATCCTAACCCTAACCCTAGTCCTAATGGGAAAAAGGAAATAAATGCGTTTTTTTAATTTTTTTATTTTTCCCTAACTAAGGGGGTGATGAAGTGGGGTTTGATTTACTTTTATAGCGGGTTTTTTAGCGGATTTTTATGATTGGCAGCCGTCACACACTGAAAGACGCTTTTTATTGCAAAAAATACTTTTTGCGTTACCACATTTTGAGAGCTATAATTTTTCCATATTTGAGACCGCAGAGTAATGTGAGGTCTTGTTTTTTGTGGGACGAGTTGACGTTTTTATTGGTAACATTTTCGGGCACGTGACATTTTTTGATCGCTTTTTATTCCGATTTTTGTGAGGCAGAATGACCAAAAACCAGCTATTCATGAATTTCTTTTGGGGGAGGCGTTTATACCATTCTGCGTTTGGTAAAATTGATTAATCAGTGTTATTCTTCGGGTCAGTATGATTACAGCGATATCTTTTTTATATCTTTTTTTTATGTTTTGGCGCTTTTATACGATAAAAACTATTTTATAGAAAAAATAATTATTTTGCCATCGCTTTATTCTGAGGACTATAACTTTTTTTTTTTTTTTGCTGATGATGCTGTATGGCGGCTCTTTTTTGCGGGACAAAATGACGCTTTCAGTGGTACCATGGTTATTTATATCTGTATTTTTGATCGCGTTTTATTCCACTTTTTATTCGGCGGCATGATAATAAAGCGTTTTTTGCCTCGTTTTTTTTTTTTTTTTCTAACTGTGTTCACTGAAGGGGTTAACTAGTGGGACAGTTTTATAGGTTGGGTCGTTACGGACGCGGCAATACTAAATATGTGTACTTTTATTGTTTGTTTTTTTTATTTAGATAAAGAAATGTATTTATGGGAATAATATTTTTTTTTCTTTATTTAGGAATTTTTTTTTTTTTTTTTTTTTTTTTTACACATGTGGAAATTTTTTTTAAAACTTTTTTACTTTGTCCCAGGGGGGGACATCACAGATCGGTGATCTGACAGTTTGCACAGCACTCTGTCAGATCACCGATCTGACTTAGAGCACTGCAGGCTTACCAGCGCCTGCTCTGAGCAGGCACTCGGTAAGCCACCTCCCTCCCTGCAGGACCCGGATGCCGCGGCCATCTTGGATCCGGGACCTGCAGCGAGGAAGGAGGTAGGAGACCCTCGGAGCAACGCGATCACATCGCGTTGCTGCTGGGGTCTCAGGGAAGCCTGCAGGGAGCCCCCTCCCTGCGCGATGCTTCCCTGTACCGCCGGCACACCGCGATCATGTTTGATCGCGGTGTGCCGGGGGTTATTGTGCCGGGGGCAGTCCGTGACCGCTCCTGGCACATAGCGCCGGATGTCATCTGCGATAGGCAGCTGACACCCGGCCGCGATCGGCCGCGCTCCCCCCGTGAGCGCGGCCGATCGCGCTGGACGTACTATTCCATCCTTGGGAAGTAGGGCCCACCCCACATGGACGGAATAGTACATCCAATGACAGAAAGGGGTTAAACCCTGAAGTAGACACAATATAACCCAAGAAAGGCAACTCCTGAACCGAAAATACACATTTCTCAAGTTTAGCATAGAGCTTATTTTCCCTGAGTAGCTGTAATACGTGCCTCACATGCTCTAAATGAGTATCACGGTCGCATGAATAAATGAGAATGTCATCTAGATACACAATAACGAATTTCCCCAGAACATGCGAGAATACATCATTTATGAAATGTTGAAAAACTGCAGGCGCGTTTGTCAACCCAAATGGCATCACCAAATTTTCAAAATGACCCTCAGGAGTAATAAAAGCCATCTTCCACTCATCACCTTGACGGACTCTTATGAGGTTGTACGCCCCGCCTCCTTCAAGCTTGGAAAACCATTTAGCACCAGCCACCTGGTTGAACAAATCAGGTATCAATGGCATAGGGTATGGATCACGAACCGTAATCTGGTTTAACTCCCTGAAATCCAGACACGGGCGTAGTCCGCCATCTTTCTTTTTAATGAAGAAGAACCCTGCTGCCACCGGCGAGGACGAAGGCCTGATGTGCCCTTTGCTCAGACTCTCAGCAATGTAGTCTTTTAACGCTTGCCTCTCAGGACCAGAGATGTTGAACATCCTAGCTTTCGTCAATTTGGCCCCTGGTTTAAACCTAATAGTACAGTCATAGGGGCGATGTGGTGGCAATTCTGAGCAACCCTTCTCTGAGAACACATCTGCAAAATCCAACAGTGACTCAAGAATGCTTGGAGTCACAGCGGACACACATGTGGCCAGGCAATTCTCCTGGCAAAATCCGCTCCACTGAATTATGTCCTGAGTTTTCCAGTCAATAACCGGGTTGTACATAGATAACCATGGAAAACCCAGAACCATTTGTGCAGGAAGATTACTGAGCACCCTACATGTAACCTGCTCAGAATGTAGGAGCCCAATGTGGAGTTTCACCTCAGCCACAAACTCAGTAATCTTCCCCTGAGAGAGAGGGGTAGCATTGATGGTGACCACCAGTATAGGATGAGGCAATTTTTCGACCGTGAACCCGGCCGTGTGCGCAAACTCTTCATCTATGAGATTAGTGGCCGAACCACTATCCACAAAAACAGTGATTGGCAGCTCTCTGCCAGCGACCATAACTCTGGCAGGGAGCATACATTGAGGGACCACCATACACATAAGCTCAGATTGGCCTCCTCCACACCCTCTGAGTTTAGTAGTTTTCCGCCGTTGCTTTTTTCTTAGAAAACAGAGGACAAGCGTTTACATAATGCCCCTTTTTACCACAGCAAAAACAGGCTCACTGCTTCCTGAGCAAGGGGGATTGCTGACGTGACACCCCTGCCATTTGTATAGGCTCCGTGGGCTCACCTGCAGCAACCTCACGAGCACCTACGACCTCCCCCATAGGCGGCGTCTCTAGCGCCCCCTGACGCAAACGTCGATCAATGCGGACAACAAGACTCATAGCAGACTCTAGAGAAGCAGGAGTCTCATACATCAGAAGGGCTTGTTTAACCCTTCTCGAAACGCCATATACAAACTGACTCCGCAGCGCTGGGTCATTCCATTGTGTGTCCACCGCCCAACGGTGAAATTCAGAACAGTAATCCTCCGCCATTCGCTCCCCCTGGTGGAGAGCGCGTATTTTAGATTCTGCTAGAGCCAATCTGTCAGGATCATCATATATGAGTCCAAGAGCAGAAAAAAACCTCTCCACTGAGTTAAATGCAGCTGAATCAGAAGGTAATGAAAACGCCCATGCTTGGGGATCTCCGTTCAGTAAAGACAAAACCAAGCCCAACGCTGAGCTTCATTACCTGAGGAAAGCAGGCACATACGAAAATATAATTTGCAAGCTTCACGGAAAACAACAAACTTACTGCATTCCCCAGCAAACTTCTCAGGTAAAGGGATTTTTGGCTCTGCAACTCTACCTGCAGCTTCCACTTGCACATAAGACACCACTAGACCCTGTTGCTGAACTGCCCCCTTCAATTCAGTGACCTGTAACGACAGCGCCTCCAACTGGCGGGTTATGGAAGTCATGAGATCCATGACATAAAAAAATATTCTTTTTTTTTTTTTTTTCTTTTTGGGCCGATTATAATGTCACGGGGGTACTGGGTAGACTAAGGCTGGTTACCCGGGCCCCTGCGATATCCCTCAGACTAGGGAAACCCTGTCTGTCCCTTTCCCAGAAGTTAAACTAAAGGTGTGCATGTCTGGGCCGCCAGGCCTGACCCTGTCTCCTGTTTCAGCCCTAAGCTGAAACCACTACCCACGACCCAGTGATGAGACCACACACCAATCCTCACAGAAAGCACAGACAGGGTAAACTGAAAAACGCACCACGCTGCAGACACACAGGATAACACTATAATGTGCACAGGGCAAAACAAATACAAATATAGGAAGGTGGAATATGACAAAGGATAATACACCACCAGATACGATATTCCTACAACAAGACCACCACTCCAGACCGGAATCACTAGGCACAAAGCACAAGCTATAATCGGCGACGCCCAAATTCCGGCACAACTATTTAAAGGCCGTGGGCGTGACCCAGCCTCCAACCTAATTACCAGCAAGATTAACCCCGAGCAAGCTGGATAAAGTCTAGCCGACGCCACTGAGTGTGTAGTGGACGTATGTGGAATTACCGCTGTCTGTTGGACGCCCTAGTGTGAACAGCGTCCGACATGACATAAACAATACAAGTCACAACTGGTACAGGAGGAGAGAGGACCTTGCTCGCTAGGGCTCACAATCTACAAGGGATGGGTAAGTATACAATAGGTGAGAGGTAGAGCTGGTCGTGCAGCGGTTTGGTAGATCGGTGATTACTGCAGGTTGTAGGCTTGTCGGAAGAGGTGTGTCTTCAGGTTCTTTTTGAAGGTTTCTATGGTAGGCGAGAGTCTAATATGTTGTATTAGAAAGTTCCACAGTAGGGGTGATGCGCGAGAGAAATCTTGTATGCGATTGCGGGAAGAGGAGATAAGAGTGCAGTAGAGAAGGAGATCTTTTCAGGATCGGAGGTTGCGTGCAGGTAAGTTCCAAGAGACGAGGTCACAGTTGTATGGAGGAGACATGTTGTGGATGGCTTTGTATGTCATGGTTAGGGTTTTGTACGGGAGTCTCTGGGCAATGGGGAGCCAGTGAAGGGATTGTCTGAGGGGTGAGGCTGGGGAATAGTGGGGGGGGACAGGTGGATTAGTTGGGCAGCAGAGTTTAGAATAGATTGGAGGGGTGTGAGAGTGTTCGAGGGGAGGCCACAGAGCAGGAGGTTGCAGTCAACATCTGCAGTCAACATCTGTGCGAGCATCCTACAGCCGTCGAGCGCTGATCAGCAACATATCAGTGATTGGCATCCAGTTGTGCTTTTTCTTTGTGTGAAAAAAGATTAAAAACATAATTTAGAATAGTTGATAGGACTAGATTTGGGACAGTAAAAATATACTGTAGTAATTGTCGACTATTACAGTATTTTTGTTATGCCCATGGTTGTGGAACCACTGTGTTACGATCCGTAGAAAGTCTGGAAGGGCATAACTAAGCAAACACCTGGTTCTTCACTAGAGCCACACGAGGAAAGAAATTCCAGCATTCGCAAAACGTAAAGATATTAAAATATTACTTTTAAGTGACATTAAAAATATCTTCGAGCAAAAATCATCAAAATAAAATAAAAAAGGGGCGGGGGTTGGGACAGCAGTGAGGGGACACAGGTGTCTGGCTTTCAGTCTCACAAGTTCTTAGTACTGAAAATGTGGGTGTCCAGGGCAGAAAGATTTATTGGAAAGAGGGGAGGGAAAAGACAAATGAGATGTCAGGCCTAATTAAATACAGACCAATAATTTTTACAACTAATGAAAGTGTAGACACCAAATGCACAGAAGAGACATAGTAACAGAGCCCATAAAAGGAAAATATGATGTGGATACATGTCTTAAGAACATTATTCATACTATGATAATAAAGATTGCGCAACTAATAATATGCACATAATATGTCCAAAGATAATGCATATACTGTATGTAGACACTGTTGGTATAAAAGAGACGTAATTACACAGCACGTGAGAAAACAAGAAGTGAAAAAAAAACAAAAACCTGCAGAGTTAATGCATACCAAAAATCGATCTACACACTATAGTAAAAATAAATTGCACAATAGTTAATATACATGGAATATGTTCAAAGATATCACATGTATATAGACACCGTTCATGCAAAAGAAACATACTCACATAGCACATAAAGGAAAAAAAAATGCAGTGTGAATGCATACAAAAAATGTGATCTACACTTAAAGTAAAAAAAATTGCACAAAAGTTAGTATACACAGAATATATGAAAAGATATAAGAAACACATACGTGCGCTGTTGAGTGCAGATCAGTGATACGTAACTGTTTGGCATCTGATTGTTACATAGTTGTGTATGTTGAATAAAGATTTAGGTCCATCAAAGGTCAACCTTTCTCCACTAGTGATGAGCGAACATACTCATTAATCGCTAGAGTATCACTATGCTCGGTGTACTCGGCGAGCACTGAGTATTTCCGGGATTATTCGGCGGTAACTGGTGTATCCTCCCAGCATTTTTGACAGACTTTAGAGACCCAATCACGGTGCAGGGATTGTCTACCAGGCAATGAAATGCCGCAGCCATCTTTGTTGTATGCAGTGATTGGCTTGACCGCACAGCATCATCCCGAGTATAAGAGACCTGGCGCCACCCTACTTGCCGCATTCTGCTCCAGATTCAGCGAAAATAGGGAGAGCTGCTGCTGAGATAGGGTCAGAATCATGGTTTTTAGAGTTAGTGTAGGCCTGCAACTCTTAAATCCACAACTCCTGAGAAACCAACTGTCCTTTTTAGGGCTAATTCGTGGGTCCCGATATTGCAGCGCTAGGTAGGCAGGGCACAGCATATCCACATCAGTGCAAGGGCTGCAGGCACTGTATGTGCATCCATTAATCCCACTGCATCCCTCCTAAAGCTCCATAACTGTCTGCGGCTGCTGCTGCAGCTTCTTTACTATATACCTAGTTGCATTTTTTTTTCCCAAAAAATTCACCCCCCCAAAAAAAAAAAATATATACAGTGTGTTCTATCAGACTGAGGCCTGTTTAAAAATCATAGTTTGTCAGGCATACGTAGCATAGTTGTGTATGCTAGCCTTGTGCCACTGTTTTTTTTGTGTGTGTTTTAAATTCACCAAAAAAGGCCTCATATATTTGCGTGCTCCAAGTTTTTGCATTTTAGGCCATTTTGCCACTGTTTTTGCTGTCTGTTACTCTAATTATATACAGTGCTATTTAGCATAAAAAATATAAAAAGGCCACATATTTGCCAGTGTCAGCCCTCATATATCTGCGTGCTCCAAGTTTGGTCATTGTAGGCCGGAGGACCACTTTTTTTGCTGTCTGTTACTGAAATTATATACTGCACTATTTAGCATAAAAAAATATACAAAGGACACATAATTGCCAGTGTGGTATTTCCGTGAGAGCCCTCATATCTGCGTGCTCCAAGTTTGGACATTGTAGGCCATTTTGCCACTGTTTTTGCTGTCTTTTACACTAAATATATACAGCACTATTTAGCATAAAACAAATATAAAAAGGCCACATGTTTGCCAGTGTGGTATTTCCGTGAGAGCCATCATATATCTGCATGCTCCAAGTTTGGGCATTGTAGGCCGTTTTGCCACTGTTTTTGCTGTCTGTTACTCTAATTATATACAGCACTATTTAGCATAAAAAATATAAAATGGCCACATATTTGCCAGTGTGGTATTTCTGTGACAGCCCTCAAATATCTGCGTGGTCCAAGTTTGGGCATTGTAGGCTGGTGTACCCCTTTTTTTCTGACTGTTACTCTACTTATATACAGCACTATTTTACATAAATTAACTTCACAAAAAAAACCTCCCAAAATTGAATACAATCTGTTATGTTAGGCTGAGGCCTGCCTGGTGTTTGGGTTTGAAAAATCATAGATTTGCAGGCATACTGATCAGATATTATTTGGCTACTAATAAATATATTTGTGTTGAGCATTTGAAATAGTGCAGTAGTCCATTTAAAATGGGCAAGGCAAGGGGCAAGGGACTGGGAAGTGGACGTGATGATGATGGTGCATGCAGAGGCCGAGGCCGTGGCCAAGGTGAAAGTGGGCAACAACAAAGACCCACATCTTCTCGCTCAACCTTCCTGTCCCAGTTTCTAGGGGACCGCAGCACACCACTATTGAAGCCAGAGCAGTGTTAAACAGTTGTTGGTTGGATTGCAGATAATGCTTCCAGTCACTTAGCTACCATCATCACCACCATGTCTTCCACACGGTCAAGTCTGAGTAGCTGTGAGTGTGGCCCAGATATTTCTCACCCTGATCCTCCTTCCTCCCACCATGTCGAGTGCCCGGAGACAACTGATCCCACACTTGGACACTCTGAAGAGCTGTTCAGTTTTGCATTTCAAGATTCAGAACTATCGGCCGGTCAACTTGAAGTTGGGACAGATGAAATCACACGTAGAGATGCCCAAATCTTTGACCAGCCCCGGTCACATGAAGGCGATGGTGGAAAATTGTCACAAGAGGTGGACGATGATGAGACACATTGCCGGAAAGTCAGGAGGAGGAGCAGGGTGCTGATGTGGAAGACGAGTTGTTGGATGACTATGTGACTGACCCAACCTGGCAAGAGGACATGCAGTGCGAGGTCAGCAGCACACATGGGGAAGGAGGCATATCACCCCAACAGGCAGGAAGAAGCAGTGTGGTGGCCACAGACAGAAGGTGTGCATCCGGTCCCCTTAACACCAACATGAGGGAAGTTGCCATTCCAACTGTTAGATCTTCCCAAGTCTGGTTATTTTTTAAGACTCTGCCGATAACCCCAAACAGGCCATTTGCAGCACCTGCCACGCCTGCATCAGCAGGGGTAGCAAAACAACCAGACTGACCACAACACAGCATGATCAGGCACATGGCAGCAAAGCACCCGACTGTGGGCCAAACCCCAGGCTCCAGGACCAATGCCTGCAAGTCACACCACTGCCTCTTCCACTGTTTTGCGAAGAAGCCAATCCTTAGTACACCGTGCATGTGAAGATGCCTCTAGCCCTGCACCTGTTGTGGCCCACAGTCAAGCAGCACCATCATCAAGCCTGACAACGTCCTTGTCCCAGCACAGACTTCAGTTGTCTATAACCCAGTCTTTGGAACGCAAGCGGAAATACCCAGCCAACGCCTCATAGGCCACAGTCCTAAATTCTAATATTTCTCTTCTGCTTGTGCTAGAAATGTTGCCTTTTAGGCTCGTTGAGACAGAAGCTCTCCGCAACCCGATGACGGCAGCCATCCCAAGGTACCCTGTCCCCAGTCACCACTATTTCTCCCGGTGTGCCGTACCGGCATTACACCAGCATATGTCCCACAACATTACCCGTGCCCTCAACAATGCTGTTACAGGGAAAGTCCACCTAACCAAGGACACATGTACAAGTGCTGGTGGGCAGGGACGGTACATCTCTTTGATGGCACACTGGGTTAATATAGTGGAAGCCGGGACCCAGTCGGTCCTTTGGAAGGAACACATCCTCCCCACGCCAAGGATTGCTGGCCCTATGTCAATCATGGTTGCCCCCACAGTCTACAGCTCCTGCCCCTCCTCCTACTCCACTGAACCTACAGCCAGGCATGGTCATGTGTGACAATGGCCATAACCTGGTGGCAGCTCTGAGGCAAGGTGAGCTCACACATATACCTTGATTTGCCCATGTGCTTAACCTCGTGGTTCATCGCTTTCTTAAAAGCTACCCTTAGCTGCCGGATTTGCTAGTGAATGTATGCCGCTGTCTGCCCATTTTAGAAAGTCAGCTACAGCTTCAGACATCCTTGCCGTGCTTCAGCAGCATTTGCAGCTTCCAGCTCACCGGCTGGTGTGTGATTTCCCCACACGCTGGAACTCTATGCTGCATATGTTGGAAAGGATTTGTGAGCAGAAGAGGGCAGTTATTGACTACCAACATCAACAAGGCCGTCGATATTCAGTTCAGACTCCACACATAAGACCTCAGGAGTAGACATGGATGTCCGACATATGTACCATCCTCCAAAACTTTGAGGACTGCACCAAGATGGTGAGCAGCGATGATGCCATAATTTACATCACCGTCCCACTTCTCAGCATTCTGAAAACCTCTCTGCTCACAATCAAAGAGGATGCATGGTAGGCAGAGCATGAGGACATGAAACAAGGATTCAGAAACTTACAGGGGGATTACACTCAGCCCAGCCTCATGTCGTCTCAATGTGGATTAATAGGCAATGAGGAGGAGGAGGAAGAACAGGAGCTACTTTCATGTGCTATAGATGGTACTACAAACACATCTGTATTAGCTTATATTCAGCATGGATTGCCTGAGGACAGGGAGGAGGAGGATGAGGATGATGAGGAGGAGGACAGCATGGTCAGTCATCCTGTTAGTGAGGACTCGTAAGTCTTGCCTGTTAGCAGTCTGGCACGCATGGCTGACTTTATGTTGCGCTGCATTTCACGTGACCCTCGGATTATCAAAATTTTGGGTGACACTCATTACTGGTTGGTGACTCTTATAGACCCACGCTACAAGGAGAACTTTCAATCTCTTCTGCCGGAGGCAGAGAGGTGTACTAAAATGTTGCAGTACCACAGGGCGCTTGTAGAGGAATTACTTAGAAAATTCCCATGTGAGAACATGGCAGCAGACGTCAGAGTTTGCTGTACAACCAAGGAGTACAAGCGAGAAAGACAGAAGTACAATCCAGCTCAGGCAGGGGAACAATGGCCATGTTCTGGGACAGTTTTCTCAGACCCTCCCATCGTGGCGGCACAAAGGGAAGGGGTGCTGTCACAAGAAGAGCAATGTTTGGGAAGATGGTGTGGGAGTACCTTGCAGATCGTACAAACGTCCTCCTTGATTCCTCTGTGCCTTTTAATTATTGGGTATCCAAGCTGAATACGTGGCATGAACTGTCTCTCTACGCCTTGGAGGTCCTGGCCTGCCCTGCTGCTAGCGTTCTGTCAGAGCGGGTTTTAGTGCCGCTGGTGGAATTATAAAAAATAAACGCATCTGCCTGTCAATTGAAAATGCTGATAGGCTGACTCTTATAAAAATGAACAAGGCCTGGATTGCAAAAGACTTCTGTACACCACCAAGTGAAAACAGCAAAACATAACCTCAAATACATTCTCTCTTTTGGGGAGGTGTATTCTCATGCACCTCTTCACAACGACACATGGGTATACGCTTCCACATTTGGTCTGTTTGTTGTTATCCTCCTCTTTATCCTCATCCTCATCATCCAGAACCACTAGATGACCAGGGTGAAAGTGCTCTGTACTGTTATAGGCCGGTGATTTTTGGGCACGGGGCTGTGAAGGCACTATTTTATTTTGTAGAAACAGGACCCCACATTGGGGAATTGGGCATTACATTACATTGGGCCTACTCCTTAAGTCTGTCTCCTGCAATGTGTCCTTTAACTGCCACTAGATGACCAGGGTGAACGTGCTCAGTACTGTTATAGGCCGGTGAATTTTGGGCAAGGGGCCTGCAATGGAACTAGTCTAATTTTAAAAAAGTCTACCAGCTAATCCCACATAGTTATATGTGAGAAGAAGAAGAGATCCCAAATCATTATTAAAACCAATGTGTATTAATAAATATTAAAAATAACATGATAAAAAAGCAAACAATACCGTAGGGGACACCACCATACACAGATATCTATACCTATACACACAATGTACCTATACACACAATGTGATATATAGTAATTATTAGCAAGTAACTCCACTGAGAAACAAATCAATCTGGACTAGTGTTGAGCATTCCGATACCACAAGTATCAGGTATCGGCCGATATTTGCTGTATCGGAATTCCGATACCGAGTTCCGATATTTTTGTGATATCGGAAATCGGAATCAGAAGTTCCCAGTGTATGGTTCCCAGGGTCTGGAGGAGAGGAGACTCCCCTTCAGGCCCTGGGATCCATATTCATGTAAAAAATAAAGCATAAAAATAAAAAATATGGATATACTCACCCCTCCGGCGGACCCTGGACCTTAGCGATGTACCCGGCATCCTCCGTTCCTAAGAATACAGTGAGTGTAGGACCTGCGATGACTTCGCGGCTTGTGATTGGTCGCGTGAGCGGTCACATGAGCGGTCACGCGACCAATCACAAGCTGCGACGTCATCGAAGGTCCTTCATGCTGCATTCTTAGGAACGAAGGCTGCCGGTTACATCGCTAAGGTCCAGGGTCCGCCGGAGGGGTGAGTATATCCATATTTTTTATTTTTATTCTTTATTTTTTACATGAATATGGATCCCAGGGCCTGAAGGAGAGTTTCCTCTCCTTCAGACCCTGGGTACCATCCAGGATACCTTCCGATATTTGTGTCCCATTGACTTGTTTTGGTATCGGGTATCGGTATCGGCGAGATCCGATATTTTGCCGGTATCGGCCGATCCAATCCGATACCGATACTTTCGAATATCGGAAGGTATCGCTCAACACTAATCTGGACACAATTCCAAACGGAAATGTCCACAAGAAGGCGGTTATTACATCACGTAGTCATATAATATAGTCAGCATATACAGCCCAAACAATGCATAACTAACCTATAAAGAGGTAATTATAATCGGCATAATGGCCTCTTTTTACATAGGCAAAAATGCTGATGAAGGTATGCGACCCGAAACAACCCCCTAGAGTGGACCAGTGTGGAAGCCAAATATCATACAATGCAGTGAGAGGGTATGTTACCTTGTGCTTACGGTGTCCCCTCACCCCGATGTGCGTTTTGCCTCCTGCTTCTTCCGGGGCGTGACGAGGTGAGGGGCAACCGTGCTTATATAGGAGAGGTGATTTGCAGAGCATATCGGTAATGCCGGCGCATCGCGTGTGACTCCGCCCAATTCCCCATAACGCACTTCCTGTCGACGCTCAATAACATCCAAGCCGAATCTATGTGTGTCAGTGTGAGAGCGTCGCAGGATGCGACCGAGGGCAGGATCACAACGCATGCACACTTACCAAATGGCAGTAAAGGGAAGAAGAAATCAGGGGAAAATGATAGAAAAAGATAGATAAGCCGTGAGGAAGGTATATGAATAAAAAACAACTATAATACATGTGCCCATTCATTACATATGAAAAGAGACCATATCATATTATGTGCATATTAAACTTAAATAAATATAAATATAATATATAGATGTGTCTCCATATAACGAAAGTGCAAAAGTTCTTGATTAATAAATCAATAAATAAGGTGCCCATTCATTAGATATGAAAAGAAACTATTTCATATTAAAACTTAATTGAAAAAAAAAAAATATATATATATATATATATGTAAATGTGTCTCTATATAGCAGAAGTGCAAGAGTGCTCAATTAATGAATAATTACGACTATACATTGTGTATCATATTATGCTAAATAGACAATAAGAATTAATGAATAATACAATGTGAAAAAATACCCATAGTCAGAAATTGCAATATTGACTACTGTGAAATCAGTAAATAAATGAATATACATACATTTAGAATCTAAAATACCTCCCCCACAAAAAAACTGTACAACCTATATACATCCTCCCCAAGACAAAATACGCCAAATATTAACCAATAATTTTCAAAATTCTTCTTGCTCTTTTCTTCTTTCCAAAAATCACCGAATCCACTGTACATCTCCTCCGATAAATAGGACACAAAATTCATATCCATGAAAAAAACGATATACAGGCAGAAAACTAAAACACAGAAATAAACAATTAGAAGATGCAATAAAAAATACATGATAAACCCAAAAATGAATCAGTAACAATAATACCCCTCAACCCCCTAAAAAGACGCCAATCACAAAAATGCAGAAAAGCCCATGCGTTCATTTAACCCTGACGGGCTCATAATACCTAGACGATAAATCCAGCGACACTCCAATTGTGCCAAGGCTTTGCTGATATCACCACCTCTGGACCCCAGATCCAGTTGATCGATGGCTTTAATCCGTAGACCCCGAGAATTGCATTTGTGATATTTCTTAAAATGCCGTGGTAACGTTTTCAAAAGGGTGTCATTCTCAATAGTTGAAGCCTTTTCAATATCCATCCCATGTTATCTTACCCTGAGTTTCAATTCTCTGGTGGTGAGGCCGACATAGATTTTCCCACAAGGGCAGGTGGCATGGTATATTATTCCTTTGGAGGTACGTGTGAGGTGCTTACGGATGTCATATAATCGTGTACCATCAGCATTACGAAATTTCTTTGATTTGTCCAAATTTAAACAAGCTTTACACAACCCACAAGGAAAGAAACCCGGGGATAGCTGTCTACTGCTGGAAGACCGTTTAGGATCATAGTGACTATGCACCAATAAATCCTTGACGTTGACAGAACGCTGAGCCACACACTGTGGAGACAGGGGTAATACTTGCTTCCGAATTGGGTCCGTTGATAGGACGTTCCAGTGTCGCTTGATCAAATCCTTCAAGTTGTTCCATTGTCCATTAAAGGTGGATATGAAGCAAACCTGTTTGTTATCCCCCTTGTCGTTGACTCTATTACTATACAGTAATTCATTTCTGGTAGTGGCCACAGCTCTTCTGTATCCTCTCCTAATCTTCCTCCGACTATAACCCCTATCTTCAAATCTCCTAGTCAGTTCCTCACATTGTCTCTCAAACATAGTATCATCAGAACATATTCATTTGACACGTAGGAACTGACCTATAGGGATTCCTCGAATCGTGCTGGCCGGGTGTGAAGAGTCAGCATGCAGATAAGAATTAGTCGCCGTTGGCTTCCTGAATACGTCCGTATGTATGGATCCGTCGACAGGAAGTGCGTCATGGGGAATTGGGCGGAGTCACACAAGATGCGCCGGCATTACCGATATGCTCTGTAAATCATTTCTCCTATATAAGCATGGTTGCCCCTCACCTCGTCACGCCCCCGGAAGAAGCAGGAGGCGAAACACGCATCAGGGTGAGGGGACACCGTAAGCACAAGATAACATACCCTCTCACTGCATTGTATGATATTTGGCTTCCACACTGGTCCACTCTAGGGGGTTGTTTCAGGTCGCATACCTTCATCAGCATTTTTGCCTATGTAAAAAGAGGCCATTGTGCCGATTACAATTACCTCTTTATAGGTTAGTTATGCATTGGTTGGGCTGTATATGCTGACTATGTTATATGACTACGTGATGTAATAACCGCCTTCTTGTGGACATTTCCATTTGGAATTGTGTCCAGATTGATTTGTTTCTCAGTGGAGTTACTTGCTAATAATTACTATATATCACATTGTGTGTATAGGTACATTGTGTGTATAGGTATAGATATCTGTGTATGGTGGTGTCCCCTATGGTATTGTTTGCTTTTTTATCATGTTATTTTTAATATTTACTAATAAACATTGGTTTTAATAATGATTTGGGATCTCTTCTTCTTCTCGCATATAACTATGTGGGATTAGTTGGTATGTTATTGTGAAGTTCCCTGGGATTAGAATAGACATATTTTGAATTAATTTTAAAAAAGGTAACCCCACGGGGGAATTGTTTGGCAGATCATGCACTGCATTACAAGTCTCAGAGACACCCACCACAACATTGGGCTAATTCTTAACTCTGTCTCCTGCAATCTGTCCTGTTTCTGCCAGTAGATCACCAGGGTGAACGTGCTATGTACGGTGCATTTTGGCCAAGGGGGTTGTGATGGCACTCTTTTATTTTTTTTTAAAAAGACAACACATTGGGGAATTTGGCCTGACATAACTTTGGGCCTACTTCTTAACTCTTTCTCCTGCAATCTGTCCTGTTCCTGCCAGTAGATCACCAGGGTGAACGTGCTCTGTACTATTATAGGCCGGTGAATTTTTGGCAAGGGACCTGCGATGGCACTAGTATATTTTTAAAAAAGGTACCCCATATTGGTGAAATCACATCCTTGTTGGCAAAGACTACATAACATTTCTGTACCTTAAAGAGCTCCATTAAAAAGCTCCTTTTTGTGTTGCCTGGTTGCTCACATTCGACACAATACACTTCATATAAATTTGATAAAGCAATGCTGTTAGTTTGGCTCAGTAGTTCATTACAAATATTTCTTTGTTGACTACATTAGTTTTTCTCCTTGAGAGCCATAACTTTGGCTGCCTGAAATGTGCAAATGGCAAATATACAAATGGCGATTTGTAACCAATATTTAAATACTGTATACCGAATGCATTCAGACAATCACATAGCTGCATTTCTTGTACAACATTTACAAATGTGACAGACAATGCTCATAGTGACACAATCTTGATAAATGTTTGTTTATTCACTTCACAAACAGTTCTAAGCCTCTATATGTTTGCTGTTTGTCATTGTAAAACATTAAGATTTACTAAAACTATGCCAGTGGTGGTTTGATCTAAATCCTCATGGCTTTATTTCCTAGGGGTTTATGGCCCCTCGTCTGATGAGTCCATGATATCTCAGTTTCATCCAACCTTGAAAAGTGGCCACTTGAAGGTCTGGGTGAAATTAGAGTTACTACATAGTGTAAATCACTATAAAAAACCAGAGAAACATGACTAAGACAGATGCCAAAACTGGGGTACCTGTACATGTACAGTGTGCTGATACTTGCATAATTGAGGACGCCCATGCAGTGTAGTTAATCTCCCAGGGGTTCTCTGTCTTGGTGTTGCTTCTCTGATATTCCAGACGGATTTTGTTTTAAAGCCTCTTGGTGATGATCTAAGTATACTGTATATAGTTAATCTTCATATATAAGTATAATCACTATATTATTTACTCCTTATATGTACTTATTATCCTGTGTATGTTAACATATACAAAAGTGTACGCACTCACACTATTCAATCATACTATTCCTTGAATTTTGTTGTTAGCAATAAAATTGTGTTGTATTACAAGTATTACCCTTTTTTTAAAGCCATATCTGAACCTTAGTGTTAAAAACATGGCGAATATAATTGCAAAATTCTCCTGTAAATAAATGTGCAAAGAGGGAATCATCATTCCATTACAAAATACGAGTGGAATTTCATGGGCCCATCCAGTATGTGGGTTCCAAGGCCTAATGGGGTGCATATGACTATGCAGCAGGGCTGGCCTTGCTGCCAATATGTAAAACAAAGGAGTATGGGAGTAGGAAATGCATATTGTGAAGTGGATTTTCATGGGCCCATCCAGTATGTGGGTTCCAAGGCCTAATGGGGTGCATATGACTATATAATCAAACTCCCAGAAATGACATGGGTCCCATATAACAAAAATCTAAATCCTAGTGAATGCCCTGTAAATTACAGGACAGTGAATGTATACTCCAGATACAATTTAGAAACAAACAAAAAATGGAGTTCCATACAATGTGGTAAAATCAAATGGAAAAAATACTTTATTGCGTGTCCAGCCTCCCGTGACGTCACGGCTTGTGATTGGTCAGGGCGGCCATGTTGCCGGGACGCGGACCAATCACAGCAAGCCGTGACGAAATTACGTCACGGCTTGCTGTGATTGGTCCGCGTCCCGGCAACATGGCCGCCATTAACCAATCACAAGCCGTGACGTCACGGGAGGCTGGACATGCGCGTATTTTGAAAAGCGCGCGTGTCCAGCCTCCAGTGACGTCCCGGCAACATGGCCGCCATTAACCAATCACAAGCCGGGACGTCACTGGAGGCTGGACACGCGCGCTTTTCAAAATACGCGCATGTCCAGCCTCCCGTGACGTCACGGCTTGTGATTGGTTAATGGCGGCCATGTTGCCGGGACGCGGACCAATCACAGCAAGCCGTGACGTAATTTCGTCACGGCTTGCTGTGATTGGTCCGCGTCCCGGCAACATGGCCGCCCTGACCAATCACAAGCCGGGACCTCACGTAACCAAGTAAAAGCGCGAATTTTAAACAAACAACGCTGCCGGTTCCCTCGCTGAGGTCCCGGCTGCGTCGGACAGGTGAGTATAGCGATATTTTTTATTTTAATTCTTTCTTTTACACATTAATATGGTTCCCAGGGCCTGAAGGAGAGTTTCCTCTCCTTCAGACCCTGGGAACCATCAGGAATACCGTCCGATACCTGAGTCCCATTGACTTGTATTGGTATCGGGTATCGGTATCGGATTGGATCCGATACTCTGCCGGTATCGGCCGATACTTTCCGATACCGATACTTTCAAGTATCGGACGGTATCGCTCAACACTAGTAATGAGATAATAGAACACGTTACAACAGTGCAAGAATAAATGCTATATGTACATAAATACTACAAGGTAAGAATAGAGACAAATAATATGCAAAATGTGAATTGTAGAGCGTGCCACAATAATGTATGTGATATTGCCTGTTGTGAATTCCGTTCTTTGGCCCCCTCCTGTGGTTGTGAATGGTACTTTTGTGAGTTCTGCCCTTGGGCTCCCTCTGGTGGTTTCGAGTGGAACTGCTGCTCCTTGAGTTTAGCTGTAGCAGCTGCTTTCACTGACTGTCTCTCCTGGCTTTGCTATTTAACCTGGCTCTGGTCTTCAGTTCATGCCAGCTGTCAATGTTTTCTGGGTTGGATTCAGATCTCTTCTTGGATTTCTCCTATGGCCTGTCCATTTCAGCAAAAGATAAGTTTTTGCTAGTTCTTTGGTTGTCCATTTGCTGTGGACTTAATTGCTCGGCTCATGTTATGTTTCTTTTTGTCCAGCTTGTCATCATGATATATTCAGGCTAGCTGGAAGCTCTGGGGAAGCAGATTTGCCCTCCACACTGTGAGTTGGTGTGGAGATCATTTTTGTAAACTATGCGTGGATTTTTAGTTTTTAATACTGACCGCACAGTAACCTTTCCTATTCTGTCTATCTAGATTAGTATTGGCCCCCTTTGCTAAATCCTGTTTTCATTCTGTGTATGTCATTTCCCTCTCCACTCACAGTCAATATTTGTGGGGGGCTATCTTTCCTTTGGGGGTTTTCTCTGAGGCAAGATAGCTTTCTGTTTTCCATCTTAGGGGTAGTTAGTTCTCAGGCTGTGACGAGGTGTCTAGGGAGTGACAGGAACATCCCACGGCTACTGCTAGTGTTGGTGTTAGGATTAGGAACTGCGGTCAGTAAAGATACCACATCCTCAGAGCTCGTCCCATGTTGCTGTTTAACCACCAGGTCATATCAGTGTTACTCCTTAACCACCAGGTCATAACAGTTGCCATATTGAAAAGCCACCCATACTTTGCTGCATCGTTTTTCTCACAAAAGCATGAACAATGGCGTAAATCCATATATTTTTCTTCCATGTCAATTTCCACCGTCTTCAGATATAAGGCTCACTGGTGTGATAAAGGATGTAATCCTCCTCAACTTCTTACGTTTATTGCACAATCGGCCACAAAGCGCAAGATATGGGAGAACCCCATCTAGGGATGTAAGAATGATGACATAAATGACAGAAAAAACACTGAGCTAAAATTACGAAAACATAAAAAATAAAAATGAATCTACAAGAATTGTTATCACTCTCAGCACAGAGAAGAACACGGAAGAGCAAGGGCCCTCATAAGAAAGGAGCAAAACTTAATTTCTCATTTAATCCCACAGGGGACATAGAATCAAGAGTCACAATCCACCTACATTCCACCTGTGCCAATAACCGTTTGACATTCCCTCCTCTGTTGCCACCATGTACCTGGTCAATTCCAATGATCCGCAGACCCCCTAGGATCACACCCATGAAACATATGTAAATGTTTTGGGATGGTTTTCAGGGTACTGACATCATCAACCTCACGTGCATTTGTGATGTCCCTCACGTGTTCCCTAACGCGAACGCGAAGTTGATGCAACGTCAGCTCTACATTTATTTTGGAGCAAAGACATGTGGCCAGATATATCACAAATTTGCTTCTACAGCATATATGATGTCGAATCTGGAATTTTTTCTTTGCGTTAGATGACATAAAATGGGTGCCTCTAATTAAATTATTTTCTTTCATGCCAAACAATCCCACAGGGATAACATCCTCAATTTGGACCTCTATTAGTTGGATTTAGGGGATTAATGGTCTTTACCACATAGTGACTTTTTTACTAATAGAGCCTTAATACTTTTTCCTCATTTGGCTGTAAAGCATGGTCTCATTGGAATATTTGATGCTAAGACAGGGTCATTAAGAAGTATTGACCAGTGTGTATTATTTATCTCCTGCATATGTTTCCAATGGCAATTATATGTAGAGATAAATCTGATATTATTTTCAGGTATCACATTTTTTTCTTTTTTATACAGCAACTGATGTCTATCGGTCTTTTTAGCTCTAACCTATCCTTGTATTATACAGTGGTTACTGTATGAATGAGCCTTAAACCTGTTTATCAGATCTTCAGATTGAACCTCAAAATTTTGATCAGTTGAGCAGATCCGCTTCATCCTGAGAAACTGACCAACTGGGATGGCCTTGATGGTATGTGTGGTATGAGAGGAGGACACGTGCAACAAAGAGTTCACAGAGGTCGCTTTCCTAAATACATCTGTATGTAATGTCCCCCTCTCATCCACCTCTAAACAAATATTGAGAAAATCTATTTTTTGTCTGTGAGCCTTGTATGTCAATTTGATGTTATACGGATTGACCCACAAATTCCACAATACTTGTTTCACTACCCTGCCAAATAAAGAAGATGTCATCAATATATCTATGCCAGCACTGCACCCGATCCAAAGCAGAGACCCCCATCCTGATGGAATATGCATCTCTCCCATAGAGCGAGAAACAGGTTGGCATAGGCTAGGGCACAAGCTGCCCCCATGGCAGTACCACATTTTTGCAGGTAGTACCTGTCTTTGAAAATAAACAAATTGTGGGTCAAAACAAACTGCAACAACATGACAACAAAATCATAGATCTGACCATCCCAGTTGTCGTTCTCCAGGAAGAAGCAGTCCTCCTTAATGCCATCATCATGTGAAATACAGGTATATAATGACTCAACATCTGCTATTACTAGCCACATGTCCTGCTCCAAAATCATCCCCTCTATTTTGGTTAACATGTCTGTGGTGTCTCTTATATACGAGGGCAATGTCTCTACCATGGTTTTCAAATAGAAGTCGATGTACTTGCAAATTGCATCACAAAGGCCATCTATCCCGGAGACGATAGGTCTCCCTGGGGGATTTTTTGGATCCTTATGGATCTTTGGTAATAAATATAATGTTGGAATTTTTGGAAATTCCACTGATAAACCATCAAAGATCTTTTTATTGATGGTTCCTTGATCCAACGCACCCTGTAAAATTCTGTCCAATTCCAATTTGTATGTAGCCATTGGACAATGAGAAAGTCGGGTGTAGGTTTCTTTACAACCCAACTGTCTCAGTGCCTCCCTTTCATATTTGACAGTAGGCCAAATGACAATGTTCCCTCCCTTGTCCGCCGCCTTGATCACAACATTATCTAATTCACCAAGTTCATGTAAAGCCTGTCACTGAGATTTTGTTATATTGTCCTTTCTGACAAACTCAGGGATATTCTTGAAATCCTCTAATACTAATTTGGTGAAAATCTCAACCTGTGGGCATAGGGACAAAGGAGGGAACGTCGTTGATTTGGGTAAAATTGATTTGGAAGCATTCCTTTGGAATCAAGTTCTTGTTCCTTCAATAAATCCTCCAAGATGGCCAATGCCTCCTTTTCAACCCTAGATGTCAATCCATATTCTTCACTTTCCCTTTTATTATGTATTTTTTCTAAAATTAACTTACGAGAAAAAAGATGTAAATCTTTCATGGCTGAAAAATAATTTGAACGGATTATTAGGTACAAATGTAAGACCAAGTGATAGCACTTCAAGTTGTGCATCAGATAATCTATGATTGGATAAATTGATTACCTCTAACGTTCCAGATCTCTCTTTTTTATCATCAGATTGATATGGTGCAGATTTCTTTCATCTCTCTGACGCCCATGACGGCACCATGGAGAAAGGGGGATCCGCCCACCAAGGACAGGAAACCTACAGATAAAAAGGCGGTACCTCTCTCCCACATCAGTTGGTTTCCTGTCCTTGTTAGGAGACCTACAGACTTACCAACAGGAAGAACGTCGTGGGACTCCAGGGCCAATCAGTCCGACTCAGGCAGTGGGGGTCCCCCTGCCTCGTCTGGTGTGGTGACCCGAGGCGCCACCGCTGGGGCTAGTTGACCTCTAGGGTGTGCGGGGGAGGTGGCATGGAGTTCACGGCTACCTCCCCATGTAAGATGCCTGCAGCAGCGACAACATCCAGGGGGGTCCCTCTGTGGTTGTGGGGGGAGCGGTGCGGTTCTCCCTCCGGAGCATCAGCAGGCACATTGCAAAAGTCGGGGGTTCCGGCGTGCAGCATCCCGCACGTAATGCGCTGCGCCATCTTGGATTGGACTGCGCGTGTGCGAGATTTGGCCGCAATTCTCGCGATGCGGTCCATTGCGCATGCACCGGCGGCAAAAGCGCTACTGTGCAGGATTGGCTTGAAAAGATGGCGGGAATCGCCGCCACATAAAAGGGGAAAGGTTGCCCAGGTCAGGCGCTTCTGTTGAGCTCTACCAGGCATCATGAGCAACCTAGAGGCATCACCCCTATCAAAATCACCACCAGCATCGCCGCAGCAGCAGCAGCAGAAAAGCGACGACCAGCAAAAAGGACACAAAGATGTTACCAGTAAAGAACGCCAAAGGTCCCTGCTTAGCCTGGAGTCCAGTACGGCGTCCGGGAAAAGAACAGATGCAGAGCATCCCCAACCGGTATTTATGGGTCCGCAAGGTGGTAAGTGATCTCCGTGAAAGTCAGTGACAGTAAGGACATATTTTTCTTTCTTACTTTAGGGGAAGAAAAGCTTAGGCAAACCTACCTGGGAGAAAAGACTTTGTAGCATGTGTATACAGCAGACAGTATCCGAAGGGCTTCCCGGGTTCGTAGCCAACCTCAAAACCCTGATAAAACAGGTGGAAGTTTAGATCCCTAAAAAGTGGTAAAAAGCGGAGGAAGACACAGGTCCCCATCTCCTGGGTCTAATATTACCGATAGTGATGCTGCGGACTCAGATACATCAAACTCCTCTTCTTCTTCTTCATCATCCTCGTCTTCTTCTGGAGGTCACAGTTGTTTCCCCTTGGAGGCCACAGATGGCCTCATTAAAGTAGTTAGAAGCAATATGGGGCTAGTGGACCCTCACCCCAAAAAATAGGTACAGGACATCATGTTTGGGGTTCTTGAGCAAAAAAAGAGATTAGAGCATTCCCCCTTAACGAGACAGTATCCGCACTAATCAAAAAAGAGTGGAAAAAACCCATAAGGAAGGCGTTGCTAGCGCCAAAAAGAAAATACCCCTTCGAGTATGAATCTTGCTCCTTCTGGGAAAAAGCCCCTAAACTAGCTGTCGCCATAGCTAAGGCATCAAAGAAATTCACCCTCCCATTTGAGGACATGGGGGTCTTGAAAGATCCCATGGACAAAAAGGCGGACGCCTGTCTCAAAAGTTCCAGTGAAGCAGCTGGGGGAGGTCTAAAACCGGCAGTCACCGCCGCATGTATATCCCGTTCATTAATGGTATGGTTAGACCAACTGGAAGGCCAGCTGAAAGGGAAATCATCCCGGGACTCCATATTAAATACCTTGCCGGTGATGAGGGGGGCGGCTGCGTTCTTGGCAAGTGCTTCTGCCGATTCAATCAGGTTAGCTGCTAGGTCGGCAGTTTTCTCTAACGCGGCTAGGCGCTCCCTCTGGCTTAAGTGTTGGCCAGGGGACCTGCAAACAAAATCTAAGTTATGTATCATCCGCTGTGAGGGCTAATTCTTATTTGGCCCCACCTTAGATGACATCTTAGAAAAGGCGGGGGATAAAAAGAAATCTTTTCCCTCCCTGAGTTTCCCTTCGTACAGAAGGCCCTTTCGGAACAAGAGGTTTTTCCGAAGGAAACAGGGGAAAAACTACGAAAAGTGGGAGGATAAGAGGAACAAGAATAAAGGGTTCTTGTTCAATAAGAGCCCCAGTGACACCAAAAAACCTTCCCAATGAATGTTTGCCCCAGGTGGGGGGAAGACTGTCCCTCTTTCTCTCGGCCTGGGAGAAAATTACCTGCAGTCCATGGATCCTGAACATAATAAAATCAGGACAGAAACTGACATTTTTCAAACCCCCTCGTCCCTCCTTTATGGTGACATTGCCAAGATCTTCAGGGGAAGAGCAACTGGCATTGGAAAACGAGGTCATTGGACTAGTGAACAAGGGGGTTCTCCTAGAAGTTCCCCCCAAGAAAAAGGGCAAGGATATTATTCCCCTCTGTTCCTGAGAAAAAAACGGATGGGTCTTACATGACTATCATAAACTTGAGAAATCTAAAAAAATACCTAGAGATCCAAGCATTCAAGATGGAAACAATAAAGTCATTTATAAAAATGCTGTTTCCTCGGTGTTTCATGGTAGTCCTGGACCTGAAGGACGCTTACTATCACATCCCTATCCACAGAGATCACCAAAAATTTCTCAGAATAGCAGGTCACATCAGGGGTGTGTTACACCACTTTCAATTCTCAGCCCTACCCGTCGGGCTAGCTATAGCTCCAAAAGTATTCACCAAGCTAGTCGCAGAGGTGATGGCTCACCTGAGGGAACAGGACACACTGATAGTGCCATACCTAGATGACCTTTTGTTAATCAGCTCCTCTCCCCAACACTGCAGCAAACAACTAGAGGCAATAATGAGCTCTCTAGAAAAGCTGGGCTGGCTAATAACCTTAAAAAAATCCAGGTTACTACCATCCCAAATCCAAGAATATCTGGGTCTTACTCTAGACTCCATAAAACAGGAATGCCGCCTTCCTGGGGAAAAAATACAAAAAATATCGGGGTTGGTGTCCAAAATGCAAGATCTTCCCTCCATAACCCTCTGCCAAGCCATGTCCCTCTTGGGATCCATGACATCATGTATCCCTGAAGTCTAATGGGCTCAGCTACATTCGAGGGACCTTCAATGGCAAATCTTGTCAGAAGAAGTCTCTCTAAAAGGGAATTTAGAAGGTCGGTCCAGTTTATCTCCGCACACAACTCGTTCACTAAACTGGTGGACATCGCAAAGCAATCTTTCCCAAGGGGTCCCATCGGTAACTCCAATTTCAAAGATAGTAACTATGGACGCAAGCCCCAGCAGGTGGGGGGCTCATCTGAATGACCTATTAGCCCAAGGTACTTGGCCACCAACTCTAGCAAGAGAATCTTCCAACATGAAAACTGCTGGCGGTCAAGTTTGCACTACTGGTGTTCTTAGGGCCCCTTCACTCCCACCATGTCAGGATTATGTCAGACGACAGGGTAGTGATAGCGTACCTGAATCACCATGGGGGTACTCGCTCTCAAAAACTGATGGAAGTAGCCAAATCAAAATTCCACATAGCCGAAAGCAACCTTCTATCCCTGTCAGGCCTTCACATAAAAGGGGTGGACAATTACAGAGCGGACTTTTTGAGGCGTTCCCATCTAAAGCAAGGAGAATGGGAGCTAAATCAAACAGTATTCACCCAGATTACGGAAAAATGGGGGGTACCGAGCATAGACCTGTTCGCAAGCAACCTGAACAAAAAAGTGAACACTTTTTGCTCCATAACTCCATTGGGGAACCCAGTATCGTTGGATGCGTTCCTGACTCAATGGCTCCATCAACTAGCATATGCATTTCCCCAATTGCTCTGATTCTGGCAGTGCTGAGGAAGATTCGGGAGGGTGGGGCTCATGTAATCTTGATAGCCCCGTTCTGGCCGAAGAGGCCACCTGTCCTTGGTGGGCGGATCCCCCTCTCTCCGTGGTGCCGTCATGGGCTCAGATAAATACCGTTATCGGTAAGAACTATATTTTTTGTAGAAAGTCTGCCCTATGACTATGCAGCAGGTGTTAGTGCTGGCAGAACGCACAGAGTAAATATAATGATGGAAAAGGTTCGTTTGCAGCCCAGGGTCCACCGTGGAGGAGTGGGACCTGCTGCTAGTAAATGGCGGCATTATATGGCGGTACTACGCCAGAATAGACACGGGTTCCATCACACGGTCTGTATAGGGGCAAACTCTGTTGCTTCACAGAGTCGCCGGGAATAAAGGTAGCACTGTGCCCTGTTAGCTGACACAGGGTGCAGCAAATGGATACTAGTGGGATCCCTGCAATTCACCCCTACTACTTACTGGTGATTGATCCCGCTGTGACCCTCGGTGGCTTTTGAGCCTGTGCCTGAGGACTCCCCCAGTCAGATGCTGGGATCAATCACGAGTTCCCACCCTACACTGACAGTTTGTCAGGAGATAGCCGCACAGAGTGCGTACAGCACTGAACTGGCGGACACTGCTGGTTAGATGCAGTATGAATTGTGCCTGGTGCTGGATGGCACTATCTGGTGCTTGACAGCTACAACACTCGCAAGCATTCAACAACACTAGGGATGGGAATGATTCAGAGCTTTCACCAGAACAGGCATACATCCACACAATTACAGAGTTATACTAGCGCATGGCCGAGTGGCCATGTGAACATTTTATAGCTGCAGCACTCCAGGACCTTCCTAATGGACCAATAGGAGCTGCTACAGGGCCTGAGCGTGTGACCCCCGACCTCCAATGAGAAGTCCACCCTTGGGCATGCTCAGAGGGAGAAAAGCAGGACTTAGTCCCAGGAGCGCCTGCTCACCACTGAACATTACTTGTTATAATGGCTGAACCAGGAAGGGCATCAGTAACCAAACGTGCAGTATCTGTCACGGGAAGCCTAGGTGGGCAAGAGCTAATAACCCGGGCCCCTGCAATTTCCCTCAAACTAGGGAAATCCTGACTGACCCTCTACCTAGAGTTTACACTGATGGTGTGCATGTCTAGGCCTCCACCCTCACCCTGTCTCCTGTTTAAAACCTAGGCTGAAACCACCACCCAGTGAAGAGATCATAAACCAATACCCACAGTTAGCACAGACAAGGATAACGGAAAATATACACCACGCCGCAGTCACTCAGGAATACACTATAAATGCACAGGGCAAAACAAATACAAATATAGGAAGGAGTAAATAAGACAAAGGGTAATACACCACCAGATACGATACTCCAACTCCTAGCTCACCACTCCAGACCGAGATAACCAAGCACTAGATAGAAGCTGTAATCGGCGACGCCCAATGTTCAGAAGAACTATTTAAAGGCAGTGGGCTTGGCCCAGCTTCCAATCCGAGCACCGGCTAAATTAACCCCGGACCAGCTAGATAAAATCTAGCCGACGCCACTGAGCACATAGTGGACAAAAGCGGAATTACCGCTGTCTGTCGAACGCCCTGGTATGAACAGCGTCCGACATGACAGTATCTGTATGAGCCAGGCGCTGGGACCGACATCTCCGCTGAGCAGGATCCACTGCGGCTGGAGGAGAATGGGAGACCACAGTGGAGGTGGTTCGAGATTCTCCCTGTGCAGCAGCGGGAACTCGACACCTAACAGCAGAGCTGGCCTTGCTGCCAATGTGTAAAACAAAAGAGTATGGAGCACAAAATGCATATTGTGAAGTGGATTTTCATGGGCCTATCCAGTATGTGGGTTCCAAGGCCTAATGGGGTGCATATGACTGACTATGTAACAGGGCTCGCCTTCCTGCCAATGTATAAAACAAAGGAGAATGGAGCACAAAATGCATATTGTGAAGTGGATTTCCATGGGTCCATCCAGTATGTGTGTTCCAAGGCCTAATGAGATGCATATGACTAAGCAGAAGGGCTGGCCTTGCTACCAATGTGTAAAACAAAGGAATACGGGAGTACAAAGTGCATATTGTGAAGTGGATTTTCATGGGCCCATCCAGTATGTGGGTTCCAAGGCCAAATGGGGTGCATATGACTATGCAGCAGGGCTGGCCTTGCTGCCAATGTGTAAAAGAAAGGAGTATGGTGCAAAAAATGCATATTGTGAAGTGGATTTTCATGGGCCCATCCAGTATGTGGGTTCCAAGGCCTAATGGGGTGCATATGACTATGCAGCAGGGCTGGCCTTGCTGCCAATGTGTAAAACAAAGGAGTATGGAGCACAAAATGCACATTGTGAAGTTGATTTTCATGGGCCCATCCAGTATGTGGGTTCCAAGGCCTAATGGGGTGCATATGACTATGCAGCAGGGCTGGCCTTGCTGCCAATGAGTAAAACAATGGAGTATGGAGCACAAAATGCATATTGTGAAGTGGATTTTCATGGGCCCATCCAGTATGTGGGTTCCAAGGCCTAATGGGGTGCATATGACTATGCAGCAGGGCTGGCCTTGCTGCCAATGTGTAAAACAAAGGAGTATGGAGCACAAAATGCACATTGTGAAGTTGATTTTCATGGGCCCATCCAGTATGTGGGTTCCAAGGCCTAATGGGGTGCATATGACTATGCAGCAGGGCTGGCCTTGCTGCCAATGAGTAAAACAATGGAGTATGGAGCACAAAATGCATATTGTGAAGTGGATTTTCATGGGCCCATCCAGTATGTGGGTTCCAAGGCCTAATGGGGTGCATATGACTATGCAGCAGGGCTGGCCTTGCCGCCAATGTATAAAACAAAGGAGTATGGGAGTCCAAAATGCATATTGTGAAGTGGATTTTCATGGGCCCATACAGTGTGTGGGTTCCAAGGCGTAGGTGGGGGCATATGAATTGGTAGCAGGGCAGGCCTTGCATTCAATGCAACATTTTTTCAGGAGTCCCCCATGGACATCTTATGAAAGGGGTATTGTGGTGCGTCGTAATTCTTGGCAGCCCATCCACTCACACCATAGGCTACAACAGTTTAGGAGACCCACAGTTTAATAATGGCCCTTTGAGAAGATTAATGCTGCCTAATGCACCAGTAAAAATAGCCTCTGTGACTTTAAGAGTCCCTCCTTCGTAAATGAAACAAGGTCTTCTGCTTATTTGTCAGACACCACATGGCCAGCTAGGGGTGTTAAATGTTACAATTAGACTTTTACTTTATTCAGATCGAGTCGGGTCTCTCGAAACCCGACTTTGTCAAAAGTCGGGTTGAGTGAAATCGGCCGATTATTGGGAAAAGTCGGGGGCCGACTGAAACACGAAACCCAATGCAAGTCAATGGGGAATCAAAGTCGGCAGTGAGTGGAGGACAGGAAAACACCTACAGTGCCCATTTTAATGCCAAAAACATCACTTCTTATTACTGAAGCTTGTCAATTTTAATTTACTTTATAATAATAGTTAGGCATTAAAAACTGGGGGTCATTTGGCTAAAGTTGTGGGGGGTTAGGGCTGGCTCAAAATTTTCGTGGGCCCAGGAAACACGGAATACGTCACAGCGGTGGAGCAGGGAGAGGTAAGTATTTCAACTTTGCAAGTGCTGTGATAATGAGCAAGCAGGGGGGGCCCAATCATTGGCACTGGCACAGGGCCCCTCATAGTACGGCGGTGTGTTTGACGGCCGGGTGGCGCCTCACACCGGCAGAGACACTTTTGCGTACTATGAGGGGCCATGTGTCAGTGACGCCGCCAACGAGTATGCCCCCTACCTGATGAAGGAACCTACAATTTCATCTGCACCTTCCTCTTTGTCCCCGTGTAAGGTGGTATAGTATGCGGGAAGGGGAACCTGACTTTCAGCATGGTCAGATTCTGGCTGTGTAGCGTGCAAGGGGAATGTAGTGATCTGTGTCAGTGTACCAGCAGACTCATCTAGCGCAGTGGCTGGGCAATGGGCAGGATGAGGAGGAAACACAGATATAGGCCCAAATAATAAAATAGGCTAAATGCAGTTCAAAATTGGTAACAGGACTAAACAGGCGGCATTGCTTTGTTCAGCGGAGGACAACTGTAAGGAGTGGCAGACACAGTTAGTAGGCCCAAATAATAAAGTGGGCTAAATGCAGTTCAAAATTGGTAACAGGACTAAACAGGCAGCATTGCTTTGTTCATTGGAGGACAACTGTAATGAGAGGCAGACACAGTTAGTAGGCCCAAATAATTAAGTAGGCTAAATGCAGTTCAAAATTGGTAACAGGACTAAACTGGCGGCATTGCTTTGTTCAGCGGAAGACAACTGTAATGAGCGGCAGACACAGTTAGTAGGCCCAAATAATTAAGTAGGCTTAATGAAGTTCAAAATTGGTAACAGGACTAAACAGGCGGCATTGCTTTGTACAGTGGAGGACAACTGTAATGAGGGGCAGACACAATTAGTAGGCCCAAATAATTAAGTATACTAAATGCAGTTCAAAATTGGTAACAGGACTAAACTAGCGGCATTGCTTTATTCAGCGGAGGACAACTGTAAGGAGTGGCAGGCACAGTTAGTAGGCCAAAATAAGAAAGTGGGCTGAATGCAGTTCAAAACTGGTAAGAGGACTAAACTGGTGGCATTACTTTCTTCAGCGGAGGGCAACTGTAAGGAGTGGCAGACAGAATTAGTAGGCCCAAATAATATAGTGGGCTAAATGCCGTTCAAAATTGGCAACAGGACTAAACAGGTGGCATTGCTTTGTTCAGTGGAGGACAGCTGTAATGAGCGGCTTTAATAATTATAGGGGATAACTCAGGAGACTCTTCGTGGAAGAAGACAACTACAGGACACAGTTTTATAAGTGGTAAAGTCTATATTATCACACGGTGATTCAAACAAGTGCAGGGAGAAACTCAAGTCCACAACACTTGGTGCAAATAATAAATGCAGCTTAGCAGTCTATAGGAAACTTCATAGGAAAATGCAATCAAGCAGAAAGTCTATGAAACACAGTTATTCTTGAGGATACTTGACACGAATAAATCCTTGTCTTAGTCCATAAGCCTCCTTACCTTCACAAGCCAGAGATGGTATGTCACTCTCCATAAGGAGAAACGATACCCCTTAGACCCCAGTCCAGAGCATCTCACCTAGCCAAATCAGTTCTCAGGCTTCGCACTGACGAGGGCCAACAGCCCAAAACACCGTGTCTGCGAATTGAGATACTGATTTGGCTTTTATCCTAAGTCATATTGCACGACTCGTTAGAGGGTTGATTGTGACTTGTAGGATCGCTACTTCCAACATTTGGCGCTATAAAGTTAAGTCCTCTTTTTCTCAGAAGAGGCAATTTGCATATTTAATTTCCCAAAGGAGCATTGTACGGCAAATAAGCCTCCTTACCTTGACAAGCCAGAGATGGTATGTCACTCTCCATAAGGAGAAACGATACCCCTTAGACCCCTGTCTTAGTCCAGGCACAGATAGATATGCTTATTAGGCAGTTCAAATCATATCTTAGATCAACCATGGAGGTCTGGTTAATAGTCTCAGGTTATTGCAAAGTAGCAACAGCTTACATGTCCAGCAAATGCAGATGGAAGTAAACACGAACAGCAGATGAAGGAGGATTACTGGAAACTTGTGTATACAGCAGGAACTCAGAGCAGAGTAGCAGGATCACCACACAGGTTCACAGGAGCAGGTGTATACCCAGGGACTAATCAGAGATCAGGAGCTGGATGCAAAGCAGAATACTCTAGCACAGACTGAAGGCTGGGGTGGAGTTTTATAGCAGGAAGACACTGCACATGAGACCAAAGACGGCATCTTGGAAAAGGGCAGTAATGCACAAAAGGTAAAAAAAATTCAGATTCCTGACAGCGGCAGACACATTTAGTAGGCCCAAATTATAAAGTGGGCTAAATGCAGTTCAAAATTGGTAACAGGACTAAACAGGCTGCATTGCTTTGTTCAGCGGAGGACAACTGTAAGGAGTGGCAGACACAGTTAGTAGGCCCAAATAATAAAGTGGGCTAAATGCAGTTCAAAATTGGTAACAGGACTAAACAGGCAGCATTGCTTTGTTAAGTGGAGGACAACTGTAATGAGGGGCAGACACAGTTAGTAGGCCCAAATAATTAAGTAGGCTAAATGCAGTTCAAAATTGGTAACAGGACTAAACTGGCGGCATTGCTTTGTTCAGCGGAGGACAACTGTAAGGAGTGGCAGACATAGTTAGTAGGCCCAAATAATAAAGACGGCTAAATGCAGTTCAAAATTGGTAACAGGACTAAACAGGCGGTATTCCTTTGTTCAGTGGAGGACAACTGTAATGAGCGGCAGACACAGTTAGTAGGCCCAAATAATTAAGCAGGTTTAATGCCGTTCAAAATTGGTAACAGGACTAAACAGGCAGCATTGCTTTGTTCAGTGGAGGACAGCTGTAATGAGCGGCTTTAATAATTATAGGGGATAACTCAGGAGACTCTTCGTGGAAGAAGACAACTACAGGACACAGTTTTATAAGTGGTAAAGTCTATATTATCACACGGTGATTCAAACAAGTGCAGGGAGAAACTCAAGTCCACAACACTTGGTGCAAATAATAAATGCAGCTTAGCAGTCTATAGGAAACTTCATAGGAAAATGCAATCAAGCAGAAAGTCTATGAAACACAGTTATTCTTGAGGATACTTGACACGAATAAATCCTTGTCTTAGTCCATAAGCCTCCTTACCTTCACAAGCCAGAGATGGTATGTCACTCTCCATAAGGAGAAACGATACCCCTTAGACCCCAGTCCAGAGCATCTCACCTAGCCAAATCAGTTCTCAGGCTTCGCACTGACGAGGGCCAACAGCCCAAAACACCGTGTCTGCGAATTGAGATACTGATTTGGCTTTTATCCTAAGTCATATTGCACGACTCGTTAGAGGGTTGATTGTGACTTGTAGGATCGCTACTTCCAACATTTGGCGCTATAAAGTTAAGTCCTCTTTTTCTCAGAAGAGGCAATTTGCATATTTAATTTCCCAAAGGAGCATTGTACGGCAAATAAGCCTCCTTACCTTGACAAGCCAGAGATGGTATGTCACTCTCCATAAGGAGAAACGATACCCCTTAGACCCCTGTCTTAGTCCAGGCACAGATAGATATGCTTATTAGGCAGTTCAAATCATATCTTAGATCAACCATGGAGGTCTGGTTAATAGTCTCAGGTTATTGCAAAGTAGCAACAGCTTACATGTCCAGCAAATGCAGATGGAAGTAAACACGAACAGCAGATGAAGGAGGATTACTGGAAACTTGTGTATACAGCAGGAACTCAGAGCAGAGTAGCAGGATCACCACACAGGTTCACAGGAGCAGGTGTATACCCAGGGACTAATCAGAGATCAGGAGCTGGATGCAAAGCAGAATACTCTAGCACAGACTGAAGGCTGGGGTGGAGTTTTATAGCAGGAAGACACTGCACATGAGACCAAAGACGGCATCTTGGAAAAGGGCAGTAATGCACAAAAGGTAAAAAAAATTCAGATTCCTGACAGCGGCAGACACATTTAGTAGGCCCAAATTATAAAGTGGGCTAAATGCAGTTCAAAATTGGTAACAGGACTAAACAGGCTGCATTGCTTTGTTCAGCGGAGGACAACTGTAAGGAGTGGCAGACACAGTTAGTAGGCCCAAATAATAAAGTGGGCTAAATGCAGTTCAAAATTGGTAACAGGACTAAACAGGCAGCATTGCTTTGTTAAGTGGAGGACAACTGTAATGAGGGGCAGACACAGTTAGTAGGCCCAAATAATTAAGTAGGCTAAATGCAGTTCAAAATTGGTAACAGGACTAAACTGGCGGCATTGCTTTGTTCAGCGGAGGACAACTGTAAGGAGTGGCAGACATAGTTAGTAGGCCCAAATAATAAAGACGGCTAAATGCAGTTCAAAATTGGTAACAGGACTAAACAGGCGGTATTCCTTTGTTCAGTGGAGGACAACTGTAATGAGCGGCAGACACAGTTAGTAGGCCCAAATAATTAAGCAGGTTTAATGCCGTTCAAAATTGGTAACAGGACTAAACAGGCAGCATTGCTTTGTTCAGTGGAGGACAACTGTAATGAGGGGCAGACACAGTTAGCAGGCCAAATAATAAAGTGGGCTATATGCAGTTCAAAATTGGTAACAGGGCTAAACAGTCGGCATTGCTTTGTTCAGTGGAGGACAACTGTAAGGAGTGGCAGACACAGTTAGTAGGCCAAAATAATAAAGTGGGTAAATGCAGTTCAAAATTAGTAACAGGACTAAACAGGCAGCATTGCTTTGTTCAGCGGAGGACAACTGTAAGGAGTGGCAGACACAGTTAGTAGGCCAAAATAATGAAGTGGGCTAAATGCAGTTCAAAATTGGTAACAGGAGTAAACAGGCGGCATTGCTTTGTTCAGTGGAGGACAACTGAAATGAGCGGCAGACACAGTTAGTGGGCCCTAATAATAAAGTAGGCTAAATGTCTGCTAAAAAATTGTTCATAAATAAATAAATAAACAGGTGGCATAGCTAGGTACAGGGTTGGGCTCCTCTGCTGAGTGGAGGCCAGGGCCCCTGTATATTTTAACTATCATCTATCATTTCAACAAATTTGTATTGGCAGTGCCATTGAAGGATTTAACAGCACAGACTACACAGTGGTGGAGCAGGGAGAAGTAAGTATTGCAAGTGGTAGAGCACTGTTTGAGCTGGAGGGAACACTCTCTCATGGGCGGCAGTACTGGCACAGGGCACCTCATAATACGACGGTGTGTCTGACGTTGGTTGTGCACCACCACCGTCAGAGACACTTCATTGTACTATGAGGGACCCTGTGCCAGTGTTGTCGCCCAAGAGTGGGCACACCCACCTGTCCAGGCAAACGGCACTCGCATGGGTGTTTGTGCCAGCTGGTGACCACGGCCCTGTGGGGGGAGTCAGCCAATTTAGGGAGGTATAAAAATGGCCTATGGTGGACATTCAGCAGCTGCAAATGGAGGAATTGAAGCAGTCAGTAAGAGGAGGCCAAAAGCAAGACATTTTTACAGGCAAGCTACGTGGCAGCAGGGGAAGGTGGGGCCAAATAATTTGAAATCCATGATTGATTCATTTTAATGAAGGTTAGATAATTGACATTTCGGGTAGCCAGACGTGTCCTTTTTTCAGTCAGTATTGAACCAGCAGCACTGAAGACTATTTCTGATAGCACACTAGCAGCAGGGCAAGCGAGCTCCTGTAATGCATATTCTGCCAATTCAGGCCAGGTGTCTATTTTAGATGCCCAGTAATCAAAGGGGAATGACCTGTGAGGGAGAACATCGATGAGGGAGGAAAAGTAGTTCATAACCATACTGGAAAAATGCTGTATCCTGTCACTTTGAATCGATGCGGCAGTACCTGTCGTGTCAGCGGTCATTGCGAAATCACTCCACAACCTGGTCATAAAACCCCTCTGTCCAACGCTACTTTGGATTTGTGCACCTCTAACACCTCTGCCATATTGCCCCCTACGGCTCGTGTGAGAACCATCACCGCCGCTGTGTGCTGGGAATGCCTGAACCAAATGGTCTACAAGAGTTGCTTGTTTGGTAGCCAATATTTGCTCAAGGTTCTCATGTGGCATGATATTTTGTAATTTTCCTTTATGTCGTGGATCCAGGAGGCAGGCCAACCAGTAATCGTCATCGGTCATCATTTTGATAATGCGGGGGTCCCTTTTTAGGATACGCAAGGCATACTCAGCCATGTGGGACAATGTTCCAGGTGTCAATTCACTGCTTGTGCTGGATTGAGGAGCACTTTCTGGCAAATCAACATCACTTGTGTCACGCAAAAACCCTGTACCTGACCTTGCAACACAACCAGTTTCTATTGCCCCCTAAGAAGCATCCTCCCCCATAAATATTCATCCCCATCATCATCCTCCTCCTCCTCTTCATCCACCACCTCTTCCAGGAGAGTTCCCTGAGCAGACAATGGCTGACTGTCATCAAGGCTTCCCTCCTCGGCTGCAGATGCCTGCTCCTTAATGTGCGTCAAACTTTGCATCAGCATCCCTACCTGGGAGAAAAGACTTTGTAGCATGTGTATACAGCAGACAGTATCCGAAGGGCTTCCCGGGTTCGTAGCCAACCTCAAAACCCTGATAAAACAGGTGGAAGTTTAGATCCCTAAAAAGTGGTAAAAAGCGGAGGAAGACACAGGTCCCCATCTCCTGGGTCTAATATTACCGATAGTTATGCTGCGGACTCAGATACATCAAACTCCTCTTCTTCTTCTTCATCATCCTCGTCTTCTTCTGGGGGTCACAGTTGTTTCCCCTTGGAGGCCACAGATGGCCTCATTAAAGTGGTTAGAAGCAATATGGGGCTAGTGGACCCTCACCCCAAAAAATAGGTACAGGACATCATGTTTGGGGTTCTTGAGCAAAAAAAGAGATTAGAGCATTCCCCCTTAACGAGACAGTATCCGCACTAATCAAAAAAGAGTGGAAAAAACCCATAAGGAAGGCGTTGCTAACGCCAAAAAGAAAATACCCCTTCGAGTATGAATCTTGCTCCTTCTGGGAAAAAGCCCCTAAACTAGCTGTCGCCATAGCTAAGGCATCAAAGAAATTCACCCTCCCATTTGAGGACATGGGGGTCTCGAAAGATCCCATGGACAAAAAGGCGGACGCCTGTGTCAAAAGTTCCAGTGAAGCAGCTGGGGGAGGTCTAAAACCGGCAGTCACCGCCGCATGTATATCCCGTTCATTAATGGTATGGTTAGACCAACTGGAAGGCCAGCTGAAAGGGAAATCATCCCGGGACTCCATATTAAATACCTTGCCGGTGATGAGGGGGGCGGCTGCGTTCTTGGCAAGTGCTTCTGCCGATTCAATCAGGTTAGCTGCTAGGTCGGCAGTTTTCTCTAACGCAGCTAGGCGCTCCCTCTGGCTTAAGTGTTGGCCAGGGGACCTGCAAACAAAATCTAAGTTATATATCATCCGCTGTGAGGGCTAATTCTTATTTGGCCCCACCTTAGATGACATCTTAGAAAAGGCGGGGGATAAAAAGAAATCTTTTCCCTCCCTGAGTTTCCCTTCGTACAGAAGGCCCTTTCGGAACAAGAGGTTTTTCCGAAGGAAACAGGGGAAAAACTACGAAAAGTGGGAGGATAGGAGGAACAAGAATAAAGGGTTCTTGTTCAATAAGAGCCCCAGTGACACCAAAAAACCTTCCCAATGAATGTTTGCCCCAGGTGGGGGGAAGACTGTCCCTCTTTCTCTCGGCCTGGGAGAAAATTACCTGCAGTCCATGGATCCTGAACATAATAAAATCAGGACAGAAACTGACATTTCTCAAACCCCCTCGTCCCTCCTTTATGGTGACATTGCCAAGATCTTCAGGGGAAGAGCAACTGGCATTGGAAAACGAGGTCATTGGACTAGTGAACAAGGGGGTTCTCCTAGAAGTTCCCCCCAAGAAAAAGGGCAAGGATATTATTCCCCTCTGTTCCTGAGAAAAAAACGGATGGGTCTTACATGACTATCATAAACTTGAGAAATCTAAAAAAATACCTAGAGATCCAAGCATTCAAGATGGAAACAATAAAGTCATTTATAAAAATGCTGTTTCCTCGGTGTTTCATGGTAGTCCTGGACCTGAAGGACGCTTACTATCACATCCCTATCCACAGAGATCACCAAACATTTCTCAGAATAGCAGGTCACATCAGGGGTGTGTTACACCACTTTCAATTCTCAGCCCTACCCGTCGGGCTAGCTATAGCTCCAAAAGTATTCACCAAGCTAGTCGCAGAGGTGATGGCTCACCTGAGGGAACAGGACACACTGATAGTGCCATACCTAGATGACCTTTTGTTAATCAGCTCCTCTCCCCAACACTGCAGCAAACAACTAGAGGCAATAATGAGCTCTCTAGAAAAGCTGGGCTGGCTAATAACCTTAAAAAAATCCAGGTTACTACCATCCCAAATCCAAGAATATCTGGGTCTTACTCTAGACTCCATAAAACAGGAATGCCGCCTTCCTGGGGAAAAAATACAAAAAATATCGGGGTTGGTGTCCAAAATGCAAGATCTTCCCTCCATAACCCTCTGCCAAGCCATGTCCCTCTTGGGATCCATGACATCATGTATCCCTGAAGTCTAATGGGCTCAGCTACATTCGAGGGACCTTCAATGGCAAATCTTGTCAGAAGAAGTCTCTCTAAAAGGGAATTTAGAAGGTCGGTCCAGTTTATCTCCGCACACAACTCGTTCACTAAACTGGTGGACATCGCAAAGCAATCTTTCCCAAGGGGTCCCATCGGTAACTCCAATTTCAAAGATAGTAACTATGGACGCAAGCCCCAGCAGGTGGGAGGCTCATCTGAATGACCTATTAGCCCAAGGTACTTGGCCACCAACTCTAGCAAGAGAATCTTCCAACATGAAAACTGCTGGCGGTCAAGTTTGCACTACTGGTGTTCTTAGGGCCCCTTCACTCCCACCATGTCAGGATTATGTCAGACGACAGGGTAGTGATAGCGTACCTGAATCACCATGGGGGTACTCGCTCTCAAAAACTGATGGAAGTAGCCAAATCAAAATTCCACATAGCCGAAAGCAACCTTCTATCCCTGTCAGGCCTTCACATAAAAGGGGTGGACAATTACAGAGCGGACTTTTTGAGGCGTTCCCATCTAAAGCAAGGAGAATGGGAGCTAAATCAAACAGTATTCACCCAGATTACGGAAAAATGGGGGGTACCGAGCATAGACCTGTTCGCAAGCAACCTGAACAAAAAAGTGAACACTTTTTGCTCCATAACTCCATTGGGGAACCCAGTATCGTTGGATGCGTTCCTGACTCAATGGCTCCATCAACTAGCATATGCATTTCCCCAATTGCTCTGATTCTGGCAGTGCTGAGGAAGATTCGGGAGGGTGGGGCTCATGTAATCTTGATAGCCCCGTTCTGGCCGAAGAGGCCACCTGTCCTTGGTGGGCGGATCCCCCTCTCTCCGTGGTGCCGTCATGGGCTCAGATAAATACCGTTATCGGTAAGAACTATATTTTTTGTAGAAAGTCTGCCCTATGACTATGCAGCAGGTGTTAGTGCTGGCAGAACGCACAGAGTAAATATAATGATGGAAAAGGTTCGTTTGCAGCCCAGGGTCCACTGTGGAGGAGTGGGACCTGCTGCTAGTAAATGGCGGCATTATATGGCGGTACTACGCCAGAATAGACACGGGTTCCATCACACGGTCTGTATAGGGGCAAACTCTGTTGCTTCACAGAGTCGCCGGGAATAAAGGTAGCACTGTGCCCTGTTAGCTGACACAGGGTGCAGCAAATGGATACTAGTGGGATCCCTGCAATTCACCCCTACTACTTACTGGTGATTGATCCCGCTGTGACCCTCGGTGGCTTTTGAGCCTGTGCCTGAGGACTCCCCCAGTCAGATGCTGGGATCAATCACGAGTTCCCACCCTACACTGACAGTTTGTCAGAAGATAGCCGCACAGAGTGCGTACAGCACTGAACTGGCGGACACTGCTGGTTAGATGCAGTATGAATTGTGCCTGGTGCTGGATGGCACTATCTGGTGCTTGACAGCTACAACACTCGCAAGCATTCAACAACACTAGGGATGGGAATGATTCAGAGCTTTCACCAGAACAGGCATACATCCACACAATTACAGAGTTATACTAGCGCATGGCCGAGTGGCCATGTGAACATTTTATAGCTGCAGCACTCCAGGACCTTCCTAATGGACCAATAGGAGCTGCTACAGGGCCTGAGCGTGTGACCCCGGACCTCCAATGAGAAGTCCACCCTTGGGCATGCTCAGAGGGAGAAAAGCAGGACTTAGTCCCAGGAGCGCCTGCTCACCACTGAACATTACTTGTTATAATGGCTGAACCAGGAAGGGCATCAGTAACCAAACGTGCAGTATCTGTCACGGGAAGCCTAGGTGGGCAAGAGCTAATAACCCGGGCCCCTGCAATTTCCCTCAAACTAGGGAAATCCTGACTGACCCTCTACCTAGAGTTTACACTGATGGTGTGCATGTCTAGGCCTCCACCCTCACCCTGTCTCCTGTTTAAAACCTAGGCTGAAACCACCACCCAGTGAAGAGATCATAAACCAATACCCACAGTTAGCACAGACAAGGATAACGGAAAATATACACCACGCCGCAGTCACTCAGGAATACACTATAAATGCACAGGGCAAAACAAATACAAATATAGGAAGGAGTAAATAAGACAAAGGGTAATACACCACCAGATACGATACTCCAACTCCTAGCTCACCACTCCAGACCGAGATAACCAAGCACTAGATAGAAGCTGTAATCGGCGACGCCCAATGTTCAGAAGAACTATTTAAAGGCAGTGGGCTTGGCCCAGCTTCCAATCCGAGCACCAGCTAAATTAACCCCGGACCAGCTAGATAAAATCTAGCCGACGCCACTGAGCACATAGTGGACAAAAGCGGAATTACCGCTGTCTGTCGAACGCCCTGGTATGAACAGCGTCCGACATGACAGTATCTGTATGAGCCAGGCGCTGGGACCGACATCTCCGCTGAGCAGGATCCACTGCGGCTGGAGGAGAATGGGAGACCACAGTGGAGGTGGTTCGAGATTCTCCCTGTGCAGCAGCGGGAACTCGACACCTAACAGCAGAGCTGGCCTTGCTGCCAATGTGTAAAACAAAAGAGTATGGAGCACAAAATGCATATTGTGAAGTGGATTTTCATGGGCCTATCCAGTATGTGGGTTCCAAGGCCTAATGGGGTGCATATGACTGACTATGTAACAGGGCTCGCCTTCCTGCCAATGTATAAAACAAAGGAGAATGGAGCACAAAATGCATATTGTGAAGTGGATTTCCATGGGTCCATCCAGTATGTGTGTTCCAAGGCCTAATGAGATGCATATGACTAAGCAGAAGGGCTGGCCTTGCTACCAATGTGTAAAACAAAGGAATACGGGAGTACAAAGTGCATATTGTGAAGTGGATTTTCATGGGCCCATCCAGTATGTGTGTTCCAAGGCCAAATGGGGTGCATATGACTATGCAGCAGGGCTGGCCTTGCTGCCAATGTGTAAAAGAAAGGAGTATGGTGCAAAAAATGCATATTGTGAAGTGGATTTTCATGGGCCCATCCAGTATGTGGGTTCCAAGGCCTAATGGGGTGCATATGACTATGCAGCAGGGCTGGCCTTGCTGCCAATGTGTAAAACAAAGGAGTATGGAGCACAAAATGCACATTGTGAAGTTGATTTTCATGGGCCCATCCAGTATGTGGGTTCCAAGGCCTAATGGGGTGCATATGACTATGCAGCAGGGCTGGCCTTGCTGCCAATGAGTAAAACAATGGAGTATGGAGCACAAAATGCATATTGTGAAGTGGATTTTCATGGGCCCATCCAGTATGTGGGTTCCAAGGCCTAATGGGGTGCATATGACTATGCAGCAGGGCTGGCCTTGCCGCCAATGTATAAAACAAAGGAGTATGGGAGTACAAAATGCATATTGTGAAGTGGATTTTCATGGGCCCATACAGTATGTGGGTTCCAAGGCGTAGGTGGGGGCATATGAATTGGTAGCAGGGCAGGCCTTGCATTCAATGCAACATTTTTTCAGGAGTCCCCCATGGACATCTTATGAAAGGGGTATTGTGGTGCGTCGTAATTCTTGGCAGCCCATCCACTCACACCATAGGCTACAACAGTTTAGGAGACCCACAGTTTAATAATGGCCCTTTGAGAAGATTAATGCTGCCTAATGCACCAGTAAAAATAGCCTCTGTGACTTTAAGAGTCCCTCCTTCGTAAATGAAACAAGGTCTTCTGCTTATTTGTCAGACACCACATGGCCAGCTAGGGGTGTTAAATGTTACAATTAGACTTTTACTTTATTCAGATCGAGTCGGGTCTCTCGAAACCCGACTTTGTCAAAAGTCGGGTTGAGTGAAATCGGCCGATTATTGGGAAAAGTTGGGGGCCGACTGAAACACGAAACCCAATGCAAGTCAATGGGGAATCAAAGTCGGCAGTGAGTGGAGGACAGGAAAACACCTACAGTGCCCATTTTAATGCCAAAAACATCACTTCTTATTACTGAAGCTTGTCAATTTTAATTTACTTTATAATAATAGTTAGGCATTAAAAACTGGGGGTCATTTGGCTAAAGTTGTGGGGGGTTAGGGCTGGCTCAAAATTTTCGTGGGCCCAGGAAACACGGAATACGTCACAGCGGTGGAGCAGGGAGAGGTAAGTATTTCAACTTTGCAAGTGCTGTGATAATGAGCAAGCAGGGGGGGCCCAATCATTGGCACTGGCACAGGGCCCCTCATAGTACGGCGGTGTGTTTGACGGCCGGGTGGCGCCTCACACCGGCAGAGACACTTTTGCGTACTATGAGGGGCCATGTGTCAGTGACGCCGCCAACGAGTATGCCCCCTACCTGATGAAGGAACCTACAATTTCATCTGCACCTTCCTCTTTGTCCCCGTGTAAGGTGGTATAGTATGCGGGAAGGGGAACCTGACTTTCAGCATGGTCAGATTCTGGCTGTGTAGCGTGCAAGGGGAATGTAGTGATCTGTGTCAGTGTACCAGCAGACTCATCTAGCAGTGGCTGGGCAATGGGCAGGATGAGGAGGAAACACAGATATAGGCCCAAATAATAAAATAGGCTAAATGCAGTTCAAAATTGGTAACAGGACTAAACAGGCGGCATTGCTTTGTTCAGCGGAGGACAACTGTAAGGAGTGGCAGACACAGTTAGTAGGCCCAAATAATAAAGTGGGCTAAATGCAGTTCAAAATTGGTAACAGGACTAAACAGGCAGCATTGCTTTGTTCATAGGAGGACAACTGTAATGAGAGGCAGACACAGTTAGTAGGCCCAAATAATTAAGTAGGCTAAATGCAGTTCAAAATTGGTAACAGGACTAAACTGGCGGCATTGCTTTGTTCAGCGGAAGACAACTGTAATGAGCGGCAGACACAGTTAGTAGGCCCAAATAATTAAGTAGGCTTAATGAAGTTCAAAATTGGTAACAGGACTAAACAGGCGGCATTGCTTTGTACAGTGGAGGACAACTGTAATGAGGGGCAGACACAGTTAGTAGGCCCAAATAATTAAGTATACTAAATGCAGTTCAAAATTGGTAACAGGACTAAACTAGCGGCATTGCTTTATTCAGCGGAGGACAACTGTAAGGAGTGGCAGGCACAGTTAGTAGGCCAAAATAAGAAAGTGGGCTGAATGCAGTTCAAAACTGGTAAGAGGACTAAACTGGTGGCATTACTTTCTTCAGCGGAGGGCAACTGTAAGGAGTGGCAGACAGAATTAGTAGGCCCAAATAATATAGTGGGCTAAATGCCGTTCAAAATTGGCAACAGGACTAAACAGGTGGCATTGCTTTGTTCAGTAGAGGACAGCTGTAATGAGCGGCTTTAATAATTATAGGGGATAACTCAGGAGACTCTTCGTGGAAGAAGACAACTACAGGACACAGTTTTATAAGTGGTAAAGTCTATATAATCACACGGTGATTCAAACAAGTGCAGGGAGAAACTCAAGTCCACAACACTTGGTGCAAATAATAAATGCAGCTTAGCAGTCTATAGGAAACTTCATAGGAAAATGCAATCAAGCAGAAAGTCTATGAAACACAGTTATTCTTGAGGATACTTGACACGAATAAATCCTTGTCTTAGTCCATAAGCCTCCTTACCTTCACAAGCCAGAGATGGTATGTCACTCTCCATAAGGAGAAACGATACCCCTTAGACCCCAGTCCAGAGCCTCTCACCTAGCCAAATCAGTTCTCATGCTTCGCACTGACGAGTTCCAATAGCCCGAAACACCGTGTCTGCGAATTGAGATACTGATTTGGCTTTTATCCTAAGTCATATTGCACGACTCGTTAGAGGGTTGATTGTGACTTGTAGGATCGCTACTTCCAACAGGTGGCGCTATAGATTTAAGTCCTCTTTTTCTCAGAAGAGGCAATTTGCATATTTAATTTCCCAAAGGAGCATTGTACGGCAAATAAGCCTCCTTACCTTGACAAGCCAGAGATGGTCTGTCACTCTCCATAAGGAGAAACGATACCCCTTAGACCCCAGTCCAGAGCATCTCACCTAGCCAAATCAGTTCTCAGGCTTCACACTGACGAGGGCCAACAGCCCAAAACACCGTGTCTGCGAATTGAGATACTGATTTGGCTTTTATCCTAAGTCATATTGCACGACTCGTTAGAGGGTTGATTGTGACTTGTAGGATCGCTACTTCCAACATTTGGCGCTATAAAGTTAAGTCCTCTTTTTCTCAGAAGAGGCAATTTGCATATTTAATTTCCCAAAGGAGCATTGTACGGCAAATAAGCCTCCTTACCTTGACAAGCCAGAGATGGTATGTCACTCTCCATAAGGAGAAACGATACCCCTTAGACCCCTGTCTTAGTCCAGGCACAGATAGATATGCTTATTAGGCAGTTCAAATCATATCTTAGCTCAACCATGGAGGTCTGGTTAATAGTCTCAGGTTATTGCAAAGTAGCAACAGCTTACATGTCCAGCAAATGCAGATGGAAGTAAACACGAACAGCAGATGAAGGAGGATTACTGGAAACTTGTGTATACAGCAGGAACTCAGAGCAGAGTAGCAGGATCACCACACAGGTTCACAGGAGCAGGTGTATACCCAGGGACTAATCAGAGATCAGGAGCTGGATGCAAAGCAGAATACTCTAGCACAGACTGAAGGCTGGGGTGGAGTTTTATAGCAGGAAGACACTGCACATGAGACCAAAGACGGCATCTTGGAAAAGGGCAGTAATGCACAAAAGGTAAAAAAAATTCAGATTCCTGACAGCGGCAGACACTAAATGCAGTTCAAAATTGGTAACAGGACTAAACAGGCTGCATTGCTTTGTTCAGCGGAGGACAACTGTAAGGAGTGGCAGACACAGTTAGTAGGCCCAAATAATAAAGTGGGCTAAATGCAGTTCAAAATTGGTAACAGGACTAAACAGGCGGCATTGCTTTGTTAAGTGGAGGACAACTGTAATGAGGGGCAGACACAGTTAGCAGGCCCAAATAATTAAGTAGGCTAAATGCAGTTCAAAATTGGTAACAGGACTAAACTGGCGGCATTGCTTTGTTCAGCGGAGGACAACTGTAAGGAGTGGCAGACACAGTTAGTAGGCCCAAATAATAAAGACGGCTAAATGCAGTTCAAAATTGGTAACAGGACTAAACAGGCGGTATTCCTTTGTTCAGTGGAGGACAACTGTAATGAGCGGCAGACACAGTTAGTAGGCCCAAATAATTAAGCAGGCTTAATGCCGTTCAAAATTGGTAACAGGACTAAACAGGCAGCATTGCTTTGTTCAGTGGAGGACAACTGTAATGAGGGGCAGACACAGTTAGCAGGCCAAATAATAAAGTGGGCTATATGCAGTTCAAAATTGGTAACAGGGCTAAACAGTCGGCATTGCTTTGTTCAGTGGAGGACAACTGTAAGGAGTGGCAGACACAGTTAGTAGGCCAAAATAATAAAGTGGGTAAATGCAGTTCAAAATTAGTAACAGGACTAAACAGGCAGCATTGCTTTGTTCAGCGGAGGACAACTGTAAGGAGTGGCAGACACAGTTAGTAGGCCAAAATAATGAAGTGGGCTAAATGCAGTTCAAAATTGGTAACAGGAGTAAACAGGCGGCATTGCTTTGTTCAGTGGAGGACAACTGAAATGAGCGGCAGACACAGTTAGTGGGCCCTAATAATAAAGTAGGCTAAATGTCTGCTAAAAAATTGTTCATAAATAAATAAATAAACAGGTGGCATAGCTAGGTACAGGGTTGGGCTCCTCTGCTGAGTGGAGGCCAGGGCCCCTGTATATTTTAACTATCATCTATCATTTCAACAAATTTGTATTGGCAGTGCCATTGAAGGATTTAACAGCACAGACTACACAGTGGTGGAGCAGGGAGAAGTAAGTATTGCAAGTGGTAGAGCACTGTTTGAGCTGGAGGGAACACTCTCTCATGGGCGGCAGTACTGGCACAGGGCACCTCATAATACGACGGTGTGTCTGACGTTGGTTGTGCACCACCACCGTCAGAGACACTTCATTGTACTATGAGGGACCCTGTGCCAGTGTCGTCGCCCAAGAGTGGGCACACCCACCTGTCCAGGCAAACGGCACTCGCATGGGTGTTTGTGCCAGCTGGTGACCACGGCCCTGTGGGGGGAGTCAGCCAATTTAGGGAGGTATAAAAATGGCCTATGGTGGACATTCAGCAGCTGCAAATGGAGGAATTGAAGCAGTCAGTAAGAGGAGGCCAAAAGCAAGACATTTTTACAGGCAAGCTACGTGGCAGCAGGGGAAGGTGGGGCCAAATAATTTGAAATCCATGATTGATTCATTTTAATGAAGGTTAGATCATTGACATTTCGGGTAGCCAGACGTGTCCTTTTTTCAGTCAGTATTGAACCAGCAGCACTGAAGACTATTTCTGATAGCACACTAGCAGCAGGGCAAGCAAGCTCCTGTAATGCATATTCTGCCAATTCAGGCCAGGTGTCTATTTTAGATGCCCAGTAATCAAAGGGGAATGACCTGTGAGGGAGAACATCGATGAGGGAGGAAAAGTAGTTCATAACCATACTGGAAAAATGCTGTATCCTGTCACTTTGAATCGATGCGGCAGTACCTGTCGTGTCAGCGGTCATTGCGAAATCACTCCACAACCTGGTCATAAAACCCCTCTGTCCAACGCTACTTTGGATTTGTGCACCTCTAACACCTCTGCCATATTGCCCCCTACGGCTCGTGTGAGAACCATCACCGCCGCTGTGTGCTGGGAATGCCTGAACCAAACGGTCTACAAGAGTTGCTTGTTTGGTAGCCAATATTTGCTCAAGGTTCTCATGTGGCATGATATTTTGTAATTTTCCTTTATGTCGTGGATCCAGGAGGCAGGCCAACCAGTAATCGTCATCGGTCATCATTTTGATAATGCGGGGGTCCCTTTTTAGGATACGCAAGGCATACTCAGCCATGTGGGACAATGTTCCAGGTGTCAATTCACTGCTTGTGCTGGATTGAGGAGCACTTTCTGGCAAATCAACATCACTTGTGTCACGCAAAAACCCTGTACCTGACCTTGCAACACAACCAGTTTCTATTGCCCCCTAAGAAGCATCCTCCCCCATAAATATTCATCCCCATCATCATCCTCCTCCTCCTCTTCATCCACCACCTCTTCCAGGAGAGTTCCCTGAGCAGACAATGGCTGACTGTCATCAAGGCTTCCCTCCTCGGCTGCAGATGCCTGCTCCTTAATGTGCGTCAAACTTTGCATCAGCAGATGCATTAGTGGGATGCTCATGCTTATGATGGCGTCGTCTGCCCTTACCAGCCGTGTGCATTCCTCAAGACACTGAAGGACTTGACAGAGGTCTTGTAGCTTTGACCACTGCACACCAGACAACTCCATGTCTGCCATCCAAGTGCCTGCCCGCCCGTGTATGTGTATCCTCCCACAAATAAATTATAGCACGCCTCTGTTCGCACAGCCTCTGAAGCATGTGCAGTGTGGAGTTCCACCTTGTTGCAACGCCGATTATTAGGCAGTGCTGGGGAAGATTCAGCGATCGCTGATGGTTCAGCATACGGCTGGAGTGTACGGGCGACCGGCGGATGTGCGAGCAAAGTCTTCGCACCTTCAGGAGTAGGGCTGGTAACCCTGGATATTTTTTCAGGAAGCACTGCACCACCAGGTTCAAGGTGTGAGCCAGGCAAGGTATGTGTTTCAGTTCTGAAAGGGATATAGCAGCCATAAAATTCCTTCCGTTATCACTGACTACCTTGCCTGCCTCAAGATGTACATTGCCCAGCCATGACTGAGTTTCTTGCTGCAAGTACTCGGCCAGTACTTCCGTGGTGTGTCTGTTGTCGCCCAAACACTTCATTTGTAACACAGCCTGCTGACGCTTACCACTAGATGTTCAATAATGGGACACCTTGTGTGCAACACTGGCAGCTGCGGATGGAGTGGTCGTGCGACTGCACTCTGTGGACGAGCTTTCGCTTCTGGAGGAGGAGGAGGAGGGGTGGCGAACGCCTACAGCCCTTTCCTAGACCATGGGCTAGGCAGAACTGTCCCACTATGGCTGTCCCCTGTGGACCCTGCATCCACCAAATTAACCCAGTGCGCTGTGATAGACATTTAATGTCCCTGGCCATGCCTACTGGTCCATGCATCTCTTGTGAGGTGCACCTTTCTACTGACTGATGGCCTCAGTGCATGGACAATGCGGTCTTTGACATGCTGGTGGAGGGCTGGGATGGCTTTTCTCGCAAAGAAGTGCCGACTGGGTAGGTCATAACTTGGTACTGCGTAGGCCATCAGGTCTTTGAAAGCTTCGCTTTCAACCAACTGGTAGGGCATCAACTCTAACGAGATTAGTATAGCAATGTGGGCGTTCAAACCCTGTGTACACGGATGAGAGGATGAGTACTTTCTTTTCCTAACGAGAGTCTCTTGTAGGGTGAGCTGGACTGGAGAGCTGCATATGGTATGAACTAGCGGTGGTGGTGGTGGACATGGTGGATTGAGAGAGGGTTGGTGATGGTATTCTTGATTTTGGCCCACATACAGTGTTTCCTACCTAAAACCTTGTGATTCCCTGACTGCTTTGGCCTTGCGACGATACCTCCACATTTGCTGCTGTTGTTGTTTTAACCGACGGGTTTACAGTGAGGGAAGCAATGTAGCGTTGCTGACTACCTTCATTCTGAGCAGGTGCACCAACAGTGCGGAACGTTTGATAGTTAGTCCAGGCTTGCAAGTGCATGCTGGTTAAATGTCTTAGCATGCACGTTGTATTTAAATTTTGGAGATTCTTCCCTCTGCTAAAGGTCTTTGAGCATTTCTGACAGATAACTTTGCACTGATCATTCGGATCTTGGTTAAAAAATTGCCACACTACACTCTTCCTACTATGGAATACCTTTTCAGGCATTGCACGCTGTGCTACTTTCACCGGATGGCCACGCTGTCCTAAAACTGTTTTTGTTTTTGACAAATGTTTTTGGCCTGATACGGGCCTGCCAGATGACAGCTGTTGCGATGTAGATGGCTGCTGCGGATCATCCTCCTCCGCTTCTGAGCTACTGGCAGCGGCACCCTCTTCCCCCAATGGCTGCCAATCTGGGTCAACAACTGGGTCATCTATCACCTCCTCTTCAATGTCATGTGCACCTTCCTCTGTGTCACCGTGTAAGGTGCTATGGCGTTCGGGACGGGGCACCATAGTCTCATCAGGGTCAGATTCTGGCTCAGTACACTGCGAGGGCAATGTAGTGATCTGAGTCAATGGAACAGCATAATAATCTAGCTGTGGTTGTGCATCAGTGCACTCCATGTCCGATTCATCTTGAAATGGGCAGTTAACAATTTCCCTTTCTAACCCAGGCACGGTATGTGTAAAGAGCTCCATGGAGTAACATGTAGTGTCGCCTGACGCATCCTTCACTTTTGGTTGGGGTGAAGGATACAAGGAAACGTCTTGTTCCTGACCGGGAGCATCCACTGACGACTTGCTGCTTTTATATTTGGAACTTTCTGAAGAGGAGGCGAAAGAGCTAGAGGCTGAGTCAGCAAGGAAAGCCAAAACTTTTTTCCTGCTGCTCCGGCTTTAAAAGCTGTTTTCCTACTCCAAGATAAGGGAGCCTTCGAGGCCTTGTGTAGCCAGACGATGATGCTGGCTCAACACCTCCAGCCTTAGGTGCTATTGTGCTTTTCCCACTACCACCAGATGCTCCACCACCACCATCACCAACATTACCATCTGGCAAGGATCGCCCACAGCCTCTTCCACCAGACTTCCTTATTTTTGGGAAAATCTAACCAAAATAACAACCGTTATAATGTACTGTAAAACAAGGTAGAAGGTGTATATAAACTTGTTGAGAATTTAAATCTCCCTTTTTTGGGGGGGGGACTGCACCAAAACTCAGGCCCAGTGTATATAACACAAATGGCTGATATATGACAAACTAACAGAGCTGACGTATATCCACTTTGTGACAATTTGAATCTCCCTTTTTTGGGGGGAGACTGCACCAAAACTCAGGCCCAGTGTATAACACAACACAATGTAAGTGGCAGAACGTGGATGGCAGATATATGACAAACTAACAGAGCTGACGTATATCCACTTTGTGACAATTTGAATCTCCCTTTTTTGGGGGGAGACTGCACCAAAACTCAGGCCCATTGTATAACACAACACAATGTAAGTGGCAGAACGTGGATGGCTGATATATGACAAACTAACAGAGCTGACGTATATCCACTTTGTGACAATTTGAATCTCCCTTTTTTGGGGGGGAGACTGCACCAAAACTCAGGCCCAGTGTATAACACAATACAATGTAAGTGGCAGAACGTGGCTGGCTGATATACGACAAACTAACAGGACTGACGTATATCCACTTTGTGACAATTTAACTCTCCCTTTTTTTGGAAGAGACAGCACCAAAACTCAGGCCCAGTGTATAACACAACACAATGTAAGTGGCAAAACGTGGCTGGCTGATATACGACAAACTAACAGAACTGACTTATATCCACTTTGTGACAATTTGAATCTCTCTTTTTTTGGGGGGAGACTGCACCAAAACTCAGGCCCAGTCTATAACACAACACAATGTAAGTGGCAGAACGTGGCTAGCTGATATACAACAAACTAACAGAACTGACATATATCCACTTTGTGACAATTTGAATCTCCCTTTTTTTGGGGGGAGACTGCACCAAAACTCAGGCCCAGTGTTGAACACAACACAATGTAAGTGGCAGAATGTGGCTGGCTGATATACGACAAACTAACAGAACTGACGTATATCCACTTTGTGACAATTTGAATCTCCCTTTTTTGGTGGGAGACTGCACCAAAACTCAGGCCCAGTGTATAACACAACACAATGTAAGTGGCAGAACGTGGCTGGCTGATATACGACAAACTAACAGAACTGACGTATATCCACTTTGTGACAATTTGAATCTCCCTTTTTTGGGGGGAGACTGCACCAAAACTCAGGCCCAGTGTATAACACAACACAATGTAAGTGGCAGAACGTGGCTGGCTGATATACAACAAACTAACAGAACTGACATATATCCACTTTGTGACAATTTGAATCTCCCTTTTTTTGGGGGGAGACTGCACCAAAACTCAGGCCCAGTGTTGAACACAACACAATGTAAGTGGCAGAATGTGGCTGGCTGATATACGACAAACTAACAGAACTGACGTATATCCACTTTGTGACAATTTAACTCTCCCTTTTTTTGGAAGAGACAGCACCAAAACTCAGGCCCAGTGTATAACACAACACAATGTAAGTGGCAAAACGTGGCTGGCTGATATACGACAAACTAACAGAACTGACGTATATCCACTTTGTGACAATTTGAATCTCCCTTTTTTTGGGGGGAGACTGCACCAAAACTCAGGCCCAGTGTATAACACAACGCAATGTAAGTGGCAGAATGTGGCTGGCTGATGTATGACAAACTAACATAACTAACGTATATCCACTTTGTGACAATTTGAATCTCCCTTTTTTGTGGGGGAGACTGCACCAAAACTCAGGCCCAGTGTATAACACGACACAATGTAAGTGGCAGAAAGTGGCTGGAAGATATATGAAAAAATACAAGGACTGTGGTACAATTTCAATCTCCCTACAATGATCTCAGGACAAGTATGGCAGCAATACAAAGGACTGCTGCACACAAAAGTGTGGACAAATAAACAAGATAACTGTGCAGAAAGGAGCAACAGGATTTTTGCTTTTAAAAAAGCAGTTGGTTTGCACAGCAGTGTGCAAACAGCAATGCAGCTATCAGGGAGCCTTATAAGGCAGCCTAATAAGTTACAACATTGATGCACAAAAATATACCCTCCACTGTCCCTGCAAAAAAAAGGTGGTATTTTACAGTGGAAATCGCTACAGCACAAGCGGTTTGGGGGTTAATCTTCCCTCCCTAACTATATCCCTTCTTCTGATGAAGCTGCAGCAACCTCTCCCTATGCTCAGATCGGCAGAAGTAAGATGGCGGTTGGCGTGCACGCCCCTTTATACCTCCTGTGACACCGCAGAAAGCAAGCCAATCACTGTCATGCCCTTCTCTAAGATGGTGGGGACCGAGACCTATGTCATCACGCTGCCCACTCTCTGCGTCCTCCTTCATTGGCTGAAAAATGGTGCTGAACACGTCATATGAAACGTGACTTTGGCGCAAAGATTGCCGACCTCATGGCTGATCCCACACTAGGATCGGGTCGGGTTTCATGAAACCCGACTTTGCCGAAAGTCGGCGATTTTTGAATTTGTCCGATCCGTTTCGCTCAACCCTAGTTACAATGACATTTCACAGTGAATGCATTTGTAGTGGTTGAAAGCAATGTTACAGATGAAAAATGCTTCAAAAACGCTGCGTCTGAACTAAGCCTAAGTGGGGGAGGAAATTTTTGGTCTGGGGTGAAATATTTGGCCTTACAGGCAAGTCATTAACCTGCAAAGGATGTACCTTGACATATTTCCAAGCAAAACCCGTTTTGGTTTCGTTTTAATGTGTTTTTTGTGGCCCCTCGAAAAATGGCTTGAATCTTGGAAAAAAATGATTAAAGCTGTGAACTAGGAGTCAGGAATGCTTCCAGGGGCGATTCCCATGATGTCCCTGTGTCATTTGAGCAGTGTTTCCATCATTTTCAGACATTTTTAGACCTTAAAAGGACCCCTGGGGGGGTTGCGGTAAAAATGCTCGGGTCTCCCATAGACTTACATTGGGCTCGTTTTTCTGGCCGAGTGCCCGAGTATTCCAATTTGCTCGACCCGAGCAATGAGCACCCGAGCATTTTAGTGCTCGCCCATCACTAGTCGTTATTGATGTTGTTAAAATGTTCTTTATTCTGCAAAAGGCTAAGTGCTATACAGTTCTTTATTGTTTCCGCTCTCTGGAATATGAAACTGGATCTCTGTGCAATCAATTCTTTCAGTATTGAGTAGAACTAGATACTAGGGTTGAGCGACCTTTACTTTTATAGGATCGGGTCGGGTTTCACGAAACCCGACTTTTTCAAAAGTCGGGTCGAGTGAAATCAGCCGATCCTATAAAAAAGTCGGGGTCGGGGTCGGCCGAAACTCGAAACCCAATGCAGTGCATTGGGTTTCCAATGGTTCCCAGGGTCTGAAGGAGCGAAAACTCTCCTTCAGGCCCTGGGATCCATATTTAAGTGTAAAATAAAGAATTAAAATAAAAAATATCGCTATACTTACGCTCTGACGGGCCCTGGTACTAACCGGGAACCTTCCTTCCTTAGAATCAGCCTTCCAGGACCCTGCGGTGACGTCACGGTGACGTCGCGGCTTGTGATTGGTCGCGCGGTCGCCCATGTGACCGCTCGCGCGGTCGCCCATGTGACCGCTCGCGCGACCAATCACAAGCCGCGACGTCACCGTGACGTCACCGAAGGTCCTGGAAGAGCTGATTCTTAGGAAGGAAGGCTGCCGGAAAGAAGCAGGGCGTGTCCGAGGGTGAGTATATAACTAATAGGAATATACTCACCCTCGGCTTCGTTCCGGCAGCCTTCCTTCCTAAGAATCAGCCCTTCCAGGACCTTCGGTGACGTCACGGTGACGTCGCGGCTTGTGATTGGTCGCGCGAGCGGTCACATGGGCGGCCGCGCGACCAATCACAAGCCGCGACGTCACCGTGACGTCACCTCAGGGTCCTGGAAGGCTGATTCTAAGGAAGGAAGGTTCCCGGTTAGTACCAGGGCCCGTCAGAGGGTAAGTATAGCGATATTTTTTATTTTAATTCTTTATTTTACACTTAAATCTGAATTCCGATACCAATTCCCGATATCTTAAATGAATCGGTATCGGAATTCCGATTCCAGATTCAGAAGATCGCCGACTTCATGGCCGACCCCACACAGGGGTCGGGTCGGGTTTCATGAAACCCGACTTTGCCAAAAGTCGGCGACTTCTGAAAATTGCCGACCCGTTTCGCTCAACCCTACTAGATACTAATATTTATTTAGAATATTATGAATAGTTTGATTGTTCCTGTTGTATGTTGTAATAAAACTATATTTTCATCTCAATCTCTCCTCAACTTTGTTGGATTCATAAGGGTGTTTATTGAGGTCTGACTAAGATGGAGATTATGTCGATATGCTGTGTGAACCGACAGTTTAGGATATCTTTTTTCTCTAAACCTGAGAAGTAGAACACGTGATTGTGGGGTATAGTCTGTGGTGGAAGTACAATTACGAATAATGCGATGGAATTCGCTAGATGGTATGTTCTTTTTCCATTTGGAATAATGTGAACTACATTTGCAGCAGATGAAACCGTGAAATTATCAAAACAAGCCCAGTAAGTGATACATCACTGAAATTATGGTCTCTGCCCCTACATCATGCTGTTCTTAATTGGGATTATGAAAACCTGGTGATGGAATCCCTTTAATTCTCCTGTAAAATGTTTTGATAGACTACTAAATTTATTGACCCCTAAAGGTAGCGCCAACCCATGTTGTCTCCTCCATCACACTTGGGGCGAGGTTTAGTTTTGATGCACAATGGTCTATTTCCTCAAAACATATTACATAGGACATGGGTGTGTTAAAAGGCTTCAATTTTTATATCCATACATCCATAGTACATTTGTCCAGGAGCATTGTGGAGTAGGGTTGAGCGACTTTCATTTTTTAAAGATCGAGTCGGGTTTTGTGAAACCCGACTTTGTCCAGAGTCGAGTCGAGTGCAGTCGGCCGATTATCGCTAAAAGTCGGGGATCGACCGAAACACGAAACCCAATGCAAGTCAATGGGGAAGCATAGTCGGCAGTGAGTGGAGGCCAGGAAAACACCTACAGTGCCCATTTTAATGCCAAAAACATCCATTCTTGTTTCTGAAGCTTGCCAATCTTAATTAACTTTATAATAATAGTTGTTCAATGGAACTTGGGGGTCATTTGGCAAAAGTTGTGGGGGGTAGGGCTGGTTCAAGGTTTTAGTGGGCCCAATAATCGTGGACTACGTCACGGCGGTGGAGCAGGGAGAGGTAAGTATTTCAACGTTGCAAGTGCTGTGATCCTGAGCAAGCAGAGGGGCACACTTGTTCGCATTGGCACTGGCACAGGGCCCCTCAAAGTACAGCGGTGTGTTTGCACGGCGGGGGCGCCTCCCACCAGCAGCGACACTTTTGCGTACTCTGAGGGGCCCTGTGCCAGTGACGTCGCCAACGAGTATGCCCCCCCCACCTGATGAAGGAACCTGCACTTTCATCTGCACCTTCCTCTTTGTCCCTGTGTAAGGTGGTATAACATGCGGGAAGGGGAACCTTACTTTCAGCAGGGTCAGATTCTGGCTGTGTAGAGTGCAAGGGGAATGTAGTGGTCTAGGTCAATGTACCAGCAGACTCATCTAGCAGTGGCTGGGCAATGGGCAGGATGAGGAGGAAACAGATATAGGGCCAAAGAATAACGTAGGCTAAATGCAGTTCAAAATTGGTAACAGGACTAGACAGGCGGCATTGCTTTGTTCAGTGGAGTAGCAAACCCAGGAGCAGCAGACACTGTTTTAAGGGCCCAAACACACTAATAGGCCAAATGCAGTTTAATATCTTATACTTTAGGCCAAAAGCCTAAAGACTGAAGCTCAGCTTTATTCAGTTGAGGGCAAACACCAGGGAGAGGCAGATACCGTTAGTAGGCCCTAACCACCAATTTTTAAAAACACAGCACTTAATGAGAGCCAGAAGGTTGAAGCTCAGCTTTATTCAGTTGAGGACAAACACCAGGCAGGGGCAGACACCGTTAGTAGGCCGTAACCAAATTTGAAGGCCAAATGAAGTTTAATATCTGATACTATAGGCCGAAAGCCAGAAGGTGGAAGCTCAGCTTTATTCAGTTGAGGGCAAACACCAGGGAGGGGCAAACACCGTTAGTAGGCCCTAACCACCAATTTTTAAAAACACAGCACTTAATGAGAGCCAGCTTTATTCAGCTTTATTCAGTTGAGGACAAACACCAGGCAGGGGCAGACACCGTTAGTAAGCCGTAACCAAAGTTGAAGGCCAAATGCAGTTTAATATCTGATACTATAGGCCGAAAGCCAGAAGGTGGAAGCTCAGCTTTATTCAGTTGAGGGCAAACACCAGGGAGGGGCAGACACCGTTAGTAGGCCCTAACCACCAATTTTTAAAAACACAGCACTTAATGAGAGCCAGAAGGTTGAAGCTCAGCTTTATTCAGTTGAGGACAAACACCAGGCAGGGGCAGACACCGTTAGTAGGCCGTAACCAAAGTTGAAGGCCAAATGCAGTTTAATATCTGATACTATAGGCCGAAAGCCAGAAGGTGGAAGCTCCGATTTAGACAGTGGAGGACAATTTGAATTAGGGACTGCAGACAGACTTAGTAGGCTGTCCCCTGTGGACCATGCATCCACCACATTAACCCATTGCACCGTAATGGACACGTAATCTTCCGTGGCCATGCCTACAGGTCCATGCGTCTGTTGTCAGGTGCACCTTTGTACTCACAGATTGCCAGAGTGCATGGACAATGCGGTCTTTTACATGCTGGTGGAGGGTTGGGATGGTTTTTCTCGCAAAAGAAGTGTCGACTGGTTAGCTTGTAGCGTGGTACAGCGCAGTCCATCATGGCCTTATTAATAGTAAATAAAATATATAACTAAGCTCTATGAACTTTTAAATAGGTTCCAGGGGTACACGGGCAGCATTGGTGTGGTCAGTGGAGGAGTATTGCAAGTAGGGGCCGCAGACAGGCTATCAAAGGCCTAAAATAACAAACAATAGGCAGGCATGGCAGTTTTAAATCGGTTACATGGATACACAGGCAGGCACTCCAGGCAGCATTGTGGTCAGTGGAGGAGTATTGCAAGTAGGGGCCGCAGACAGGCTATCAAAGGCCTAAAATAACAAACAATAGGCAGGCATGGCAGTTTTAAATCAGTTACATGGATACACAGGCAGGCACTCCAGGCAGCATTGTGGTCAGTGGAGGAGTATTGCAAGTAGGGGCCGCAGACAGGCTATCAAAGGCCTAAAATAACAAACAATAGGCAGGCATGGCAGTTTTAAATCGGTTACATGGATACACAGGCAGGCACTCCAGGCAGCATTGTGGTCAGTGGAGTAGTATTGCAAGTAGGGGCCGCAGACAGGCTATCAAAGGCCTAAAATAACAAACAATAGGCAGGCATGGCAGTTTTAAATCGGTTACATGGATACACAGGCAGGCAGTCCAGGCAGCATTGTGGTCAGTGGAGGAGTATTGCAAGTAGGGGCCGCAGACAGGCTATCAAAGGCCTAAAATAACAAACAATAGGCAGGCATGGCAGTTTTAAATCGGTTACATGGATACACAGGCAGGCAGCATTGTGGTCAGTGGAGGAGTATTGCAAGTAGGGGCCGCAGACAGGCTATCAAAGGCCTAAAATAACAAACAATAGGCAGGCATGGCAGTTTTAAATCGATTACATGGATACACAGGCAGGCACTCCAGGCAGCATTGTGGTCAGTGGAGGAGTATTGCAAGTAGGGGCCGCAGACAGGCTATCAAAGGCCTAAAATAACAAACAATAGGCAGCCATGGCAGTTTTAAATCGGTTACATGGATACACAGGCAGGCACTCCAGGCAGCATTGTGGTCAGTGGAGGAGTATTGCAAGTAGGGGCCGCAGACAGGCTATCAAAGGCCTAAAATAACAAACAATAGGCAGGCATGGCAGTTTTAAATCGGTTACATGGATACACAGGCAGGCAGCATTGTGGTCAGTGGAGGAGTATTGCAAGTAGGGGCCGCAGACAGGCTATCATCAAAGGCCTAAAATAACAAACAATAGGCAGGCATGGCAGTTTTAAATCGGTTACATGGATACACAGGCAGGCACTCCAGGCAGCATTGTGGTCAGTGGAGGAGTATTGCAAGTAGGGGCCGCAGACAGGCTATCAAAGGCCTAAAATAACAAACAATAGGCAGGCATGGCAGTTTTAAATCGGTTACATGGATACACAGGCAGGCACCCCAGGCAGCATTGTGGTCAGTGGAGGAGTATTGCAAGTAGGGGCCGCAGACAGGCTATCAAAGGCCTAAAATAACAAACAATAGGCAGGCATGGCAGTTTTAAATCGGTTACATGGATACACAGGCAGGCACTCCAGGCAGCATTGTGGTCAGTGGAGTAGTATTGCAAGTAGGGGCCGCAGACAGGCTATCAAAGGCCTAAAATAACAAACAATAGGCAGGCATGGCAGTTTTAAATAGGTTACATGGATACACAGGCAGGCACTCCAGGCAGCATTGTGGTCAGTGGAGGAGTATTGCAAGTAGGGGCCGCAGACAGGCTATCAAAGGCCTAAAATAACAAACAATAGGCAGGCATGGAATTTTTAAATCGGTTACATGGATACACAGGCAGGCAGCATTGTGGTCAGTGGAGGAGTATTGCAAGTAGGGGCCTCAGACAGGCTATCAAAGGCCTAAAATAACAAACAATAGGCAGGCATGGCAGTTTTAAATCGATTACATGGATACACAGGCAGGCACTCCAGGCAGCATTGTGGTCAGTGGAGGAGTATTGCAAGTAGGGGCCGCAGACAGGCTATCAAAGGCCTAAAATAACAAACAATAGGCATGCATGGCAGTTTTAAATCGGTTACATGGATACACAGGCAGGCACTCCAGGCAGCATTGTGGTCAGTGGAGGAGTATTGCAAGTAGGGGCCGCAGACAGGCTATCAAAGGCCTAAAATAACAAACAATAGGCAGGCATGGCAGTTTTAAATCGGTTACATGGATACACAGGCAGGCAGCATTGTGGTCAGTGGAGGAGTATTGCAAGTAGGGGCCGCAGACAGGCTATCAAAGGCCTAAAATAACAAACAATAGGCAGGCATGGCAGTTTTAAATCGGTTACATGGATACACAGGCAGGCACTCCAGGCAGCATTGTGGTCAGTGGAGTAGTATTGCAAGTAGAGGCTGCAGACAGGCTATCAAAGGCCTAAAATAACAAACAATAGGCAGGCATGGCAGTTTTAAATCGGTTACATGGATACACAGGCAGGCACTCCAGGCAGCATTGTGGTCAGTGGAGGAGTATTGCAAGTAGGGGCCGCAGACAGGATATCAAAGGCCTAAAATAACAAACAATAGGCAGGCATGGCAGTTTTAAATCGGTTACATGGATACACAGGCAGGCACTCCAGGCAGCATTGTGGTCAGTGGAGTAGTATTGCAAGTAGAGGCCGCAGACAGGCTATCAAAGGCCTAAAATAACAAACAATAGGCAGGCATGGCAGTTTTAAATCGGTTACATGGATACACAGGCAGGCACTCCAGGCAGCATTGTGGTCAGTGGAGGAGTATTGCAAGTAGGGGCCGCAGACAGGCTATCAAAGGCCTAAAATAACAAACAATAGGCAGGCATGGCAGTTTTAAATCGGTTACATGGATACACAGGCAGGCACTCCAGGCAGCATTGTGGTCAGTGGAGTAGTATTGCAAGTAGGGGCCGCAGACAGGCTATCAAAGGCCTAAAATAACAAACAATAGGCAGGCATGGCAGTTTTAAATCGGTTACATGGATACACAGGCAGGCACTCCAGGCAGCATTGTGGTCAGTGGAGGAGTATTGCAAGTAGGGGCCGCAGACAGGCTATCAAAGGCCTAAAATAACAAACAATAGGCAGGCATGGCAGTTTTAAATCGGTTACATGGATACACAGGCAGGCACTCCAGGCAGCATTGTGGTCAGTGGAGTAGTATTGCAAGTAGGGGCCGCAAACAGGCTATCAAAGGCCTAAAATAACAAACAATAGGCAGGCATGGCAGTTTTAAATCAGTTACATGGATACACAGGCAGGCACTCCAGGCAGCATTGTGGTCAGTGGAGGAGTATTGCAAGTAGGGGCCGCAGACAGGCTATCAAAGGCCTAAAATAACAAACAATAGGCAGGCATGGCAGTTTTAAATCGGTTACATGGATACACAGACAGGCACTCCAGGCAGCATTGTGGTCAGTGGAGTAGTATTGCAAGTAGGGGCCGCAGACAGGCTATCAAAGGCCTAAAATAACAAAATAGGCAGGCATGGCAGTTTTAAATCGGTTACATGGATACACAGGCAGGCACTCCAGGCAGCATTGTGGTCAGTGGAGGAGTATTGCAAGTAGGGGCCGCAGACAGGCTATCAAAGGCCTAAAATAATAAACAATAGGCAGGCATGGCAGTTTTAAATCGGTTACATGGATACACAGGCAGGCAGCATTGTGGTCAGTGGAGGAGTATTGCAAGTAGGGGCCGCAGACAGGCTATCAAAGGCCTAAAATAACAAACAATAGGCAGGCATGGCAGTTTTAAATCGGTTACATGGATACACAGGCAGGCACTCCAGGCAGCATTGTGGTCAGTGGAGGAGTATTGCAAGTAGGGGACGCAGACAGGCTATCAAAGGCCTAAAATAACAAACAATAGGCAGGCATGGCAGTTTTAAATCGGTTACATGGATACACAGGCAGGCACTCCAGGCAGCATTGTGGTCAGTGGAGGAGTATTGCAAGTAGGGGCCTCAGACAGGCTATCAAAGGCCTAAAATAACAAACAATAGGCAGGCATGGCAGTTTTAAATCGATTACATGGATACACAGGCAGGCACTCCAGGCAGCATTGTGGTCAGTGGAGGAGTATTGCAAGTAGGGGCCGCAGACAGGCTATCAAAGGCCTAAAATAACAAACAATAGGCAGGCATGGCAGTTTTAAATCGGTTACATGGATACACAGGCAGGCACTCCAGGCAGCATTGTGGTCAGTGGAGGAGTATTGCAAGTAGGGGCCGCAGACAGGCTATCAAAGGCCTAAAATAACAAACAATAGGCAGGCATGGCAGTTTTAAATCGGTTACATGGATACACAGGCAGGCACTCCAGGCAGCATTGTGGTCAGTGGAGTAGTATTGCAAGTAGGGGCCGCAGACAGGCTATCAAAGGCCTAAATCAACAAACAATAGGCAGGCATGGCAGTTTTAAATCGGTTACATGGATACACAGGCAGGCACTCCAGGCAGCATTGTGGTCAGTGGAGGAGTATTGCAAGTAGGGGCCGCAGACAGGCTATCAAAGGCCTAAAATAACAAACAATAGGCAGGCATGGCAGTTTTAAATCGGTTACATGGATACACAGGCAGGCACTCCAGGCAGCATTGTGGTCAGTGGAGTAGTATTGCAAGTAGGGGCCGCAAACAGGCTATCAAAGGCCTAAAATAACAAACAATAGGCAGGCATGGCAGTTTTAAATCGGTTACATGGATACACAGGCAGGCACTCCAGGCAGCATTGTGGTCAGTGGAGGAGTATTGCAAGTAGGGGCCGCAGACAGGCTATCAAAGGCCTAAAATAACAAACAATAGGCAGGCATGGCAGTTTTAAATCGGTTACATGGATACACAGACAGGCACTCCAGGCAGCATTGTGGTCAGTGGAGTAGTATTGCAAGTAGGGGCCGCAGACAGGCTATCAAAGGCCTAAAATAACAAAATAGGCAGGCATGGCAGTTTTAAATCGGTTACATGGATACACAGGCAGGCACTCCAGGCAGCATTGTGGTCAGTGGAGGAGTATTGCAAGTAGGGGCCGCAGACAGGCTATCAAAGGCCTAAAATAATAAACAATAGGCAGGCATGGCAGTTTTAAATCGGTTACATGGATACACAGGCAGGCAGCATTGTGGTCAGTGGAGGAGTATTGCAAGTAGGGGCCGCAGACAGGCTATCAAAGGCCTAAAATAACAAACAATAGGCAGGCATGGCAGTTTTAAATCGGTTACATGGATACACAGGCAGGCACTCCAGGCAGCATTGTGGTCAGTGGAGGAGTATTGCAAGTAGGGGACGCAGACAGGCTATCAAAGGCCTAAAATAACAAACAATAGGCAGGCATGGCAGTTTTAAATCGGTTACATGGATACACAGGCAGGCACTCCAGGCAGCATTGTGGTCAGTGGAGGAGTATTGCAAGTAGGGGCCTCAGACAGGCTATCAAAGGCCTAAAATAACAAACAATAGGCAGGCATGGCAGTTTTAAATCGATTACATGGATACACAGGCAGGCACTCCAGGCAGCATTGTGGTCAGTGGAGGAGTATTGCAAGTAGGGGCCGCAGACAGGCTATCAAAGGCCTAAAATAACAAACAATAGGCATGCATGGCAGTTTTAAATCGGTTCCATGGATACACAGGCAGGCACTCCAGGCAGCATTGTGGTCAGTGGAGGAGTATTGCAAGTAGGGGCCGCAGACAGGCTATCAAAGGCCTAAAATAACAAACAATAGGCAGGCATGGCAGTTTTAAATCGGTTACATGGATACACAGGCAGGCAGCATTGTGGTCAGTGGAGGAGTATTGCAAGTAGGGGCCGCAGACAGGCTATCAAAGGCCTAAAATAACAAACAATAGGCAGGCATGGCAGTTTTAAATCGGTTACATGGATACACAGGCAGGCACTCCAGGCAGCATTGTGGTCAGTGGAGTAGTATTGCAAGTAGAGGCCGCAGACAGGCTATCAAAGGCCTAAAATAACAAACAATAGGCAGGCATGGCAGTTTTAAATCGGTTACATGGATACACAGGCAGGCACTCCAGGCAGCATTGTGGTCAGTGGAGGAGTATTGCAAGTAGGGGCCGCAGACAGGCTATCAAAGGCCTAAAATAACAAACAATAGGCAGGCATGGCAGTTTTAAATCGGTTACATGGATACACAGGCAGGCACTCCAGGCAGCATTGTGGTCAGTGGAGTAGTATTGCAAGTAGGGGCCGCAGACAGGCTATCAAAGGCCTAAAATAACAAACAATAGGCAGGCATGGCAGTTTTAAATCGGTTACATGGATACACAGGCAGGCACTCCAGGCAGCATTGTGGTCAGTGGAGGAGTATTGCAAGTAGGGGCCGCAGACAGGCTATCAAAGGCCTAAAATAACAAACAATAGGCAGGCATGGCAGTTTTAAATCGGTTACATGGATACACAGGCAGGCACCCCAGGCAGCATTGTGGTCAGTGGAGGAGTATTGCAAGTAGGGGCCGCAGACAGGCTATCAAAGGCCTAAAATAACAAACAATAGGCAGGCATGGCAGTTTTAAATCGGTTACATGGATACACAGGCAGGCACTCCAGGCAGCATTGTGGTCAGTGGAGTAGTATTGCAAGTAGGGGCCGCAAACAGGCTATCAAAGGCCTAAAATAACAAACAATAGGCAGGCATGGCAGTTTTAAATCGGTTACATGGATACACAGGCAGGCACTCCAGGCAGCATTGTGGTCAGTGGAGGAGTATTGCAAGTAGGGGCCGCAGACAGGCTATCAAAGGCCTAAAATAACAAACAATAGGCAGGCATGGCAGTTTTAAATCGGTTACATGGATACACAGACAGGCACTCCAGGCAGCATTGTGGTCAGTGGAGTAGTATTGCAAGTAGGGGCCGCAGACAGGCTATCAAAGGCCTAAAATAACAAAATAGGCAGGCATGGCAGTTTTAAATCGGTTACATGGATACACAGGCAGGCACTCCAGGCAGCATTGTGGTCAGTGGAGGAGTATTGCAAGTAGGGGCCGCAGACAGGCTATCAAAGGCCTAAAATAATAAACAATAGGCAGGCATGGCAGTTTTAAATCGGTTACATGGATACACAGGCAGGCAGCATTGTGGTCAGTGGAGGAGTATTGCAAGTAGGGGCCGCAGACAGGCTATCAAAGGCCTAAAATAACAAACAATAGGCAGGCATGGCAGTTTTAAATCGGTTACATGGATACACAGGCAGGCACTCCAGGCAGCATTGTGGTCAGTGGAGGAGTATTGCAAGTAGGGGACGCAGACAGGCTATCAAAGGCCTAAAATAACAAACAATAGGCAGGCATGGCAGTTTTAAATCGGTTACATGGATACACAGGCAGGCACTCCAGGCAGCATTGTGGTCAGTGGAGGAGTATTGCAAGTAGGGGCCTCAGACAGGCTATCAAAGGCCTAAAATAACAAACAATAGGCAGGCATGGCAGTTTTAAATCGATTACATGGATACACAGGCAGGCACTCCAGGCAGCATTGTGGTCAGTGGAGGAGTATTGCAAGTAGGGGCCGCAGACAGGCTATCAAAGGCCTAAAATAACAAACAATAGGCATGCATGGCAGTTTTAAATCGGTTCCATGGATACACAGGCAGGCACTCCAGGCAGCATTGTGGTCAGTGGAGGAGTATTGCAAGTAGGGGCCGCAGACAGGCTATCAAAGGCCTAAAATAACAAACAATAGGCAGGCATGGCAGTTTTAAATCGGTTACATGGATACACAGGCAGGCAGCATTGTGGTCAGTGGAGGAGTATTGCAAGTAGGGGCCGCAGACAGGCTATCAAAGGCCTAAAATAACAAACAATAGGCAGGCATGGCAGTTTTAAATCGGTTACATGGATACACAGGCAGGCACTCCAGGCAGCATTGTGGTCAGTGGAGTAGTATTGCAAGTAGAGGCCGCAGACAGGCTATCAAAGGCCTAAAATAACAAACAATAGGCAGGCATGGCAGTTTTAAATCGGTTACATGGATACACAGGCAGGCACTCCAGGCAGCATTGTGGTCAGTGGAGGAGTATTGCAAGTAGGGGCCGCAGACAGGCTATCAAAGGCCTAAAATAACAAACAATAGGCAGGCATGGCAGTTTTAAATCGGTTACATGGATACACAGGCAGGCACTCCAGGCAGCATTGTGGTCAGTGGAGTAGTATTGCAAGTAGGGGCCGCAGACAGGCTATCAAAGGCCTAAAATAACAAACAATAGGCAGGCATGGCAGTTTTAAATCGGTTACATGGATACACAGGCAGGCACTCCAGGCAGCATTGTGGTCAGTGGAGGAGTATTGCAAGTAGGGGCCGCAGACAGGCTATCAAAGGCCTAAAATAACAAACAATAGGCAGGCATGGCAGTTTTAAATCGGTTACATGGATACACAGGCAGGCACTCCAGGCAGCATTGTGGTCAGTGGAGTAGTATTGCAAGTAGGGGCCGCAAACAGGCTATCAAAGGCCTAAAATAACAAACAATAGGCAGGCATGGCAGTTTTAAATCGGTTACATGGATACACAGGCAGGCACTCCAGGCAGCATTGTGGTCAGTGGAGGAGTATTGCAAGTAGGGGCCGCAGACAGGCTATCAAAGGCAAAAAATAACAAACAATAGGCAGGCATGGCAGTTTTAAATCGGTTACATGGATACACAGACAGGCACTCCAGGCAGCATTGTGGTCAGTGGAGTAGTATTGCAAGTAGGGGCCGCAGACAGGCTATCAAAGGCCTAAAATAACAAAATAGGCAGGCATGGCAGTTTTAAATCGGTTACATGGATACACAGGCAGGCACTCCAGGCAGCATTGTGGTCAGTGGAGGAGTATTGCAAGTAGGGGCCGCAGACAGGCTATCAAAGGCCTAAAATAATAAACAATAGGCAGGCATGGCAGTTTTAAATCGGTTACATGGATACACAGGCAGGCACTCCAGGCAGCATTGTGGTCAGTGGAGGAGTATTGCAAGTAGGGGCCGCAGACAGGCTATCAAAAGCCTAAAATAACAAACAATAGGCAGGCATGGCAGTTTTAAATCGGTTACATGGATACACAGGCAGGCAGCATTGTGGTCAGTGGAGGAGTATTGCAAGTAGGGGCCGCAGACAGGCTATCAAAGGCCTAAAATAACAAACAATAGGCAGGCATGGCAGTTTTAAATCGGTTACATGGATACACAGGCAGGCACTCCAGGCAGCATTTTTTTCAGTGGAGGAGTATTGCAAGTAGTGGCCGCAGACAGGCTATCAAAGGCCTAAAATAACAAACAATAGGCAGGCATGGCAGTTTTAAATCGGTTACATGGATACACAGGCAGGCACTCCAGGCAGCATTGTGGTCAGTGGAGGAGTATTGCAAGTAGGGGTTGCAGACAGGCTATCAAAGGCCTAAAATAACAAACAATAGGCAGACATGGCAGTTTTAAATCGGTTACATGGATACACAGGCAGGCAGCATTGTGGTCAGTGGAGGAGTATTGCAAGTAGGGGCCGCAGACAGGCTATCAAAGGCCTAAAATAACAAACAATAGGCAGGCATGGCAGTTTTAAATCGGTTACATGGATACACAGGCAGGCACTCCAGGCAGCATTGTGGTCAGTGGAGGAGTATTGCAAGTAGGGGCCGCAGACAGGCTATCAAAGGCCTAAAATAATAAACAATAGGCAGGCATGGCAGTTTTAAATCGGTTACATGGATACACAGGCAGGCACTCCAGGCAGCATTGTGGTCAGTGGAGGAGTATTGCAAGTAGGGGCCGCAGACAGGCTATCAAAAGCCTAAAATAACAAACAATAGGCAGGCATGGCAGTTTTAAATCGGTTACATGGATACACAGGCAGGCAGCATTGTGGTCAGTGGAGGAGTATTGCAAGTAGGGGCCGCAGACAGGCTATCAAAGGCCTAAAATAACAAACAATAGGCAGGCATGGCAGTTTTAAATCGGTTACATGGATACACAGGCAGGCACTCCAGGCAGCATTTTTTTCAGTGGAGGAGTATTGCAAGTAGGGGCCGCAGACAGGCTATCAAAGGCCTAAAATAACAAACAATAGGCAGGCATGGCAGTTTTAAATCGGTTACATGGATACACAGGCAGGCACTCCAGGCAGCATTGTGGTCAGTGGAGGAGTATTGCAAGTAGGGGTTGCAGACAGGCTATCAAAGGCCTAAAATAACAAACAATAGGCAGGCATGGCAGTTTTAAATCGGTTACATGGATACACAAGCAGGCACTCCAGGCAGCATTGTGGTCAGTGGAGTAGTATTGCAAGTAGGGGCCGCAGACAGGCTATCAAAGGCCTAAAATAACAAACAATAGGCAGGCATGGCAGTTTTAAATCGGTTACATGGATACACAGGCAGGCACTCCAGGCAGCATTGTGGTCAGTGGAGGAGTATTGCAAGTAGGGGCCGCAGACAGGCTATCAAAGGCCTAAAATAACAAACAATAGGCAGGCATGGCAGTTTTAAATCGGTTACATGGATACACAGGCAGGCAGCATTGTGGTCAGTGGAGGAGTATTGCAAGTAGGGGCCGCAGACAGGCTATCAAAGGCCTAAAATAACAAACAATAGGCAGGCATGGCAGTTTTAAATCGGTTACATGGATACACAGGCAGGCACTCCAGGCAGCATTGTGGTCAGTGGAGGAGTATTGCAAGTAGGGGCCGCAGACAGGCTATCAAAGGCCTAATATAACAAACAATAGGCAGGCATGGCAGTTTTAAATCGGTTACATGGATACACAGGCAGGCACTCCAGGCAGCATTGTGGTCAGTGGAGTAGTATTGCAAGTAGGGGCCGCAGACAGGCTATCAAAGGCCTAAAATAACAAACAATAGGCAGGCATGGCAGTTTTAAATCGGTTACATGGATACACAGGCAGGCAGCATTGTGGTCAGTGGAGGAGTATTGCAGGTAGGGGCCACAGACAGGCTATCAAAGGCCTAAAATAACAAACAATAGGCAGGCATGGCAGTTTTAAATCGGTTACATGGATACACAGGCAGGCACTCCAGGCAGCATTGTGGTCAGTGGAGGAGTATAGCAAGTAGGGGCCGCAGACAGGCTATCAAAGGCCTAAAATAACAAACAATAGGCAGGCATGGCAGTTTTAAATCGGTTACATGGATACACAGGCAGGCACTCCAGGCAGCATTGTGGTCAGTGGAGGAGTATTGCAAGTAGGGGCCGCAGACAGGCTATCAAAGGCCTAAAATAACAAACAATAGGCAGGCATGGCAGTTTTAAATCGGTTACATGGATACACAGGCAGGCACTCCAGGCAGCATTGTGGTCAGTGGAGGAGTATTGCAAGTAGGGGCCGCAGACAGGCTATCAAAGGCCTAAAATAATAAACAATAGGCAGGCATGGCAGTTTTAAATCGGTTACATGGATACACAGGCAGGCACTCCAGGCAGCATTGTGGTCAGTGGAGGAGTATTGCAAGTAGGGGCCGCAGACAGGCTATCAAAAGCCTAAAATAACAAACAATAGGCAGGCATGGCAGTTTTAAATCGGTTACATGGATACACAGGCAGGCAGCATTGTGGTCAGTGGAGGAGTATTGCAAGTAGGGGCCGCAGACAGGCTATCAAAGGCCTAAAATAACAAACAATAGGCAGGCATGGCAGTTTTAAATCGGTTACATGGATACACAGGCAGGCACTCCAGGCAGCATTTTTTTCAGTGGAGGAGTATTGCAAGTAGGGGCCGCAGACAGGCTATCAAAGGCCTAAAATAACAAACAATAGGCAGGCATGGCAGTTTTAAATCGGTTACATGGATACACAGGCAGGCACTCCAGGCAGCATTGTGGTCAGTGGAGGAGTATTGCAAGTAGGGGTTGCAGACAGGCTATCAAAGGCCTAAAATAACAAACAATAGGCAGGCATGGCAGTTTTAAATCGGTTACATGGATACACAAGCAGGCACTCCAGGCAGCATTGTGGTCAGTGGAGTAGTATTGCAAGTAGGGGCCGCAGACAGGCTATCAAAGGCCTAAAATAACAAACAATAGGCAGGCATGGCAGTTTTAACTCGGTTACATGGATACACAGGCAGGCACTCCAGGCAGCATTGTGGTCAGTGGAGGAGTATTGCAAGTAGGGGCCGCAGACAGGCTATCAAAGGCCTAAAATAACAAACAATAGGCAGGCATGGCAGTTTTAAATCGGTTACATGGATACACAGGCAGGCAGCATTGTGGTCAGTGGAGGAGTATTGCAAATAGGGGCCGCAGACAGGCTATCAAAGGCCTAAAATAACAAACAATAGGCAGGCATGGCAGTTTTAAATCGGTTACATGGATACACAGGCAGGCACTCCAGGCAGCATTGTGGTCAGTGGAGGAGTATTGCAAGTAGGGGCCGCAGACAGGCTATCAAAGGCCTAAAATAACAAACAATAGGCAGGCATGGCAGTTTTAAATCGGTTACATGGATACACAGGCAGGCACTCCAGGCAGCATTGTGGTCAGTGGAGGAGTATTGCAAGTAGGGGCCGCAGACAGGCTATCAAAGGCCTAAAATAACAAACAATAGGCAGGCATGGCAGTTTTAAATCGGTTACATGGATACACAGGCAGGCACTCCAGGCAGCATTGTGGTCAGTGGAGGAGTATTGCAAGTAGGGGCCGCAGACAGGCTATCAAAGGCCTAAAATAACAAACAATAGGCAGGCATGGCAGTTTTAAATCGGTTACATGGATACACAGGCAGGCAGCATTGTGGTCAGTGGAGGAGTATTGCAGGTAGGGGCCACAGACAGGCTATCAAAGGCCTAAAATAACAAACAATAGGCAGGCATGGCAGTTTTAAATCGGTTACATGGATACACAGGCAGGCACTCCAGGCAGCATTGTGGTCAGTGGAGGAGTATAGCAAGTAGGGGCCGCAGACAGGCTATCAAAGGCCTAAAATAACAAACAATAGGCAGGCATGGCAGTTTTAAATCGGTTACATGGATACACAGGCAGGCACTCCAGGCAGCATTGTGGTCAGTGGAGGAGTATTGCAAGTAGGGGCCGCAGACAGGCTATCAAAGGCCTAAAATAACAAACAATAGGCAGGCATGGCAGTTTTAAATCGGTTACATGGATACACAGGCAGGCACTCCAGGCAGCATTGTGTTCAGTGGAGGAGTATTGCAAGTAGGGGCCGCAGACAGGCTATCAAAGGCCTAAAATAACAAACAATAGGCAGGCATGGCAGTTTTAAATCGGTTACATGGATACACAGGCAGGCAGCTTTGTGGTCAGTGGAGGAGTATTGCAAGTATGGGCCGCAGACAGGCTATCAAAGGCCTAAAATAACAAACAATAGGCAGGCATGGCAGTTTTAAATCGGTTACATGGATACACAGGCAGGCAGCATTGTGGTCAGTGGAGGAGTATTGCAAGTAGGGTCCGCAGACAGGCTATCAAAGGCCTAAAATAACAAACAATAGGCAGGCATGGCAGTTTTAAATTTGTTACATGGATAAACAGGCAGGCACTCCAGGCAGCATTGTGGTCAGTGGAGGAGTATTGCAAGTAGGGGCCGCAGACAGGCTATCAAAGGCCTAAAATAACAAACAATAGGCAGGCATGGCAGTTTTACATCGGTTACATGGATACACAGGCAGGCACTCCAGGCAGCATTGTGGTCAGTGGAGTAGTATTGCAAGTAGGGGCCGCAGACAGGCTATCAAAGGCCTAAAATAACAAACAATAGGCAGGCATGGCAGTTTTAAATCGGGTACATGGATACACAGGCAGGCAGCATTGTGGTCAGTGGAGGAGTATTGCAGGTAGGGGCCGCAGACAGGCTATCAAAGGCCTAAAATAACAAACAATAGGCAGGCATGGCAGTTTTAAATCGGTTACATGGATACACAGGCAGGCACTCCAGGCAGCATTGTGGTCAGTGGAGGAGTATTGCAAGTAGGGGCCGCAGACAGGCTATCAAAGGCCTAAAATAACAAACAATAGGCAGGCATGGCAGTTTTAAATCGGTTACATGGATACACAGGCAGGCAGCATTGTGGTCAGTGGAGGAGTATTGCAAGTATGGGCCGCAGACAGGCTATCAAAGGCCTAAAATAACAAACAATAGGCAGTCATGGCAGTTTTAAATCGTTTACATGGATACACAGGCAGGCAGCATTGTGGTCAGTGGAGGAGTATTGCAAGTAGGGGCCACAGACAGGCTATCAAAGGCCTAAAATAACAAACAATAGGCAGGCATGGCAGTTTTAAATCGTTTACATGGATACACAGGCAGGCACTCCAGGCAGCATTGTGGTCAGTGGAGGCGTATTGCAAGTAGGGGCCGCAGAGAGGCTATCAAAGGCCTAAAATAACAAACAATAGGCAGGCATGGCAGTTTTAAATCGGTTACATGGATACACAGGCAGGCAGCATTGTGGTCAGTGGAGGAGTATTGCAAGTAGGGGCCGCAGACAGGCTATCAAAGGCCTAAAATAACAAACAATAGGCAGGCATGGCAGTTTTAAATCGGTTACATGGATACACAGGCAGGCACTCCAGGCAGCATTGTGGTCAGTGGAGGAGTATTGCAAGTAGGGGCCGCAGACAGGCTATCAAAGGCCTAAAATAACAAATAATAGGCAGGCATGGCAGTTTTAAATCGGTTACATGGATACACAGGCAGGCACTCCAGGCAGCATTGTGGTCAGTGGAGGAGTATTGCAAGTAGGGGCCGCAGACAGGCTATCAAAGGCCTAAAATAACAAACAATAGGCAGGCATGGCAGTTTTAAATCGGTTACATGGATACACAGGCAGGCAGCATTGTGGTCAGTGGAGGAGTATTGCAAGTAGGGGCCGCAGACAGGCTATCGAAGGCCTAAAATAACAAACAATAGGCAGGCATGGCAGTTTTAAATCGGTTACATGGATACACAGGCAGGCACTCCAGGCAGCATTGTGGTCAGTGGAGGAGTATTGCAAGTAGGGGCCGCAGACAGGCTATCAAAGGCCTAAAATAACAAACAATAGGCAGGCATGGCAGTTTTAAATCGGTTACATGGATACACAGGCAGGCAGCATTGTGGTCAGTGGAGGAGTATTGCAAGTAGGGGCCGCAGACAGGCTATCAAAGGCCTAAAATAACAAACAATAGGCAGGCATGGCAGTTTTAAATCGGTTACATGGATACACAGGCAGGCACTCCAGGCAGCATTGTGGTCACTGGAGGAGTATTGCAAGTAGGGGCCGCAGACAGGCTATCAAAGGCCTAAAATAACAAACAATAGGCAGGCATGGCAGTTTTAAATCGGTTACATGGATACACAGGCAGGCACTCCAGGCAGCATTGTGGTCAGTGGAGGAGTATTGCAAGTAGGGGCCGCAGACAGGCTATCAAAGGCCTAAAATAATAAACAATAGGCAGGCATGGCAGTTTTAAATCGGTTACATGGATACACAGGCAGGCACTCCAGGCAGCATTGTGGTCAGTGGAGGAGTATTGCAAGTAGGGGCCGCAGACAGGCTATCAAAAGCCTAAAATAACAAACAATAGGCAGGCATGGCAGTTTTAAATCGGTTACATGGATACACAGGCAGGCAGCATTGTGGTCAGTGGAGGAGTATTGCAAGTAGGGGCCGCAGACAGGCTATCAAAGGCCTAAAATAACAAACAATAGGCAGGCATAGCAGTTTTAAATCGGTTACATGGATACACAGGCAGGCACTCCAGGCAGCATTTTTTTCAGTGGAGGAGTATTGCAAGTAGGGGCCGCAGACAGGCTATCAAAGGCCTAAAATAACAAACAATAGGCAGGCATGGCAGTTTTAAATCGGTTACATGGATACACAGGCAGGCACTCCAGGCAGCATTGTGGTCAGTGGAGGAGTATTGCAAGTAGGGGTTGCAGACAGGCTATCAAAGGCCTAAAATAACAAACAATAGGCAGGCATGGCAGTTTTAAATCGGTTACATGGATACACAAGCAGGCACTCCAGGCAGCATTGTGGTCAGTGGAGTAGTATTGCAAGTAGGGGCCGCAGACAGGCTATCAAAGGCCTAAAATAACAAACAATAGGCAGGCATGGCAGTTTTAAATCGGTTACATGGATACACAGGCAGGCACTCCAGGCAGCATTGTGGTCAGTGGAGGAGTATTGCAAGTAGGGGCCGCAGACAGGCTATCAAAGGCCTAAAATAACAAACAATAGGCAGGCATGGCAGTTTTAAATCGGTTACATGGATACACAGGCAGGCAGCATTGTGGTCAGTGGAGGAGTATTGCAAGTAGGGGCCGCAGACAGGCTATCAAAGGCCTAAAATAACAAACAATAGGCAGGCATGGCAGTTTTAAATCGGTTACATGGATACACAGGCAGGCACTCCAGGCAGCATTGTGGTCAGTGGAGGAGTATTGCAAGTAGGGGCCGCAGACAGGCTATCAAAGGCCTAAAATAACAAACAATAGGCAGGCATGGCAGTTTTAAATCGGTTACATGGATACACAGGCAGGCACTCCAGGCAGCATTGTGGTCAGTGGAGGAGTATTGCAAGTAGGGGCCGCAGACAGGCTATCAAAGGCCTAAAATAACAAACAATAGGCAGGCATGGCAGTTTTAAATCGGTTACATGGATACACAGGCAGGCACTCCAGGCAGCATTGTGGTCAGTGGAGTAGTATTGCAAGTAGGGGCCGCAGACAGGCTATCAAAGGCCTAAAATAACAAACAATAGGCAGGCATGGCAGTTTTAAATCGGTTACATGGATACACAGGCAGGCAGCATTGTGGTCAGTGGAGGAGTATTGCAGGTAGGGGCCACAGACAGGCTATCAAAGGCCTAAAATAACAAACAATAGGCAGGCATGGCAGTTTTAAATCGGTTACATGGATACACAGGCAGGCACTCCAGGCAGCATTGTGGTCAGTGGAGGAGTATAGCAAGTAGGAGCCGCAGACAGGCTATCAAAGGCCTAAAATAACAAACAATAGGCAGGCATGGCAGTTTTAAATCGGTTACATGGATACACAGGCAGGCACTCCAGGCAGCATTGTGGTCAGTGGAGGAGTATTGCAAGTAGGGGCCGCAGACAGGCTATCAAAGGCCTAAAATAACAAACAATAGGCAGGCATGGCAGTTTTAAATCGGTTACATGGATACACAGGCAGGCACTCCAGGCAGCATTGTGTTCAGTGGAGGAGTATTGCAAGTAGGGGCCGCAGACAGGCTATCAAAGGCCTAAAATAACAAACAATAGGCAGGCATGGCAGTTTTAAATCGGTTACATGGATACACAGGCAGGCAGCTTTGTGGTCAGTGGAGGAGTATTGCAAGTATGGGCCGCAGACAGGCTATCAAAGGCCTAAAATAACAAACAATAGGCAGGCATGGCAGTTTTAAATCGGTTACATGGATACACAGGCAGGCAGCATTGTGGTCAGTGGAGGAGTATTGCAAGTAGGGTCCGCAGACAGGCTATCAAAGGCCTAAAATAACAAACAATAGGCAGGCATGGCAGTTTTAAATTTGTTACATGGATAAACAGGCAGGCACTCCAGGCAGCATTGTGGTCAGTGGAGGAGTATTGCAAGTAGGGGCCGCAGACAGGCTATCAAAGGCCTAAAATAACAAACAATAGGCAGGCATGGCAGTTTTACATCGGTTACATGGATACACAGGCAGGCACTCCAGGCAGCATTGTGGTCAGTGGAGTAGTATTGCAAGTAGGGGCCGCAGACAGGCTATCAAAGGCCTAAAATAACAAACAATAGGCAGGCATGGCAGTTTTAAATCGGGTACATGGATACACAGGCAGGCAGCATTGTGGTCAGTGGAGGAGTATTGCAGGTAGGGGCCGCAGACAGGCTATCAAAGGCCTAAAATAACAAACAATAGGCAGGCATGGCAGTTTTAAATCGGTTACATGGATACACAGGCAGGCACTCCAGGCAGCATTGTGGTCAGTGGAGGAGTATTGCAAGTAGGGGCCGCAGACAGGCTATCAAAGGCCTAAAATAACAAACAATAGGCAGGCATGGCAGTTTTAAATCGGTTACATGGATACACAGGCAGGCAGCATTGTGGTCAGTGGAGGAGTATTGCAAGTATGGGCCGCAGACAGGCTATCAAAGGCCTAAAATAACAAACAATAGGCAGTCATGGCAGTTTTAAATCGTTTACATGGATACACAGGCAGGCAGCATTGTGGTCAGTGGAGGAGTATTGCAAGTAGGGGCCACAGACAGGCTATCAAAGGCCTAAAATAACAAACAATAGGCAGGCATGGCAGTTTTAAATCGTTTACATGGATACACAGGCAGGCACTCCAGGCAGCATTGTGGTCAGTGGAGGCGTATTGCAAGTAGGGGCCGCAGAGAGGCTATCAAAGGCCTAAAATAACAAACAATAGGCAGGCATGGCAGTTTTAAATCGGTTACATGGATACACAGGCAGGCAGCATTGTGGTCAGTGGAGGAGTATTGCAAGTAGGGGCCGCAGACAGGCTATCAAAGGCCTAAAATAACAAACAATAGGCAGGCATGGCAGTTTTAAATCGGTTACATGGATACACAGGCAGGCACTCCAGGCAGCATTGTGGTCAGTGGAGGAGTATTGCAAGTAGGGGCCGCAGACAGGCTATCAAAGGCCTAAAATAACAAATAATAGGCAGGCATGGCAGTTTTAAATCGGTTACATGGATACACAGGCAGGCACTCCAGGCAGCATTGTGGTCAGTGGAGGAGTATTGCAAGTAGGGGCCGCAGACAGGCTATCAAAGGCCTAAAATAACAAACAATAGGCAGGCATGGCAGTTTTAAATCGGTTACATGGATACACAGGCAGGCAGCATTGTGGTCAGTGGAGGAGTATTGCAAGTAGGGGCCGCAGACAGGCTATCGAAGGCCTAAAATAACAAACAATAGGCAGGCATGGCAGTTTTAAATCGGTTACATGGATACACAGGCAGGCACTCCAGGCAGCATTGTGGTCAGTGGAGGAGTATTGCAAGTAGGGGCCGCAGACAGGCTATCAAAGGCCTAAAATAACAAACAATAGGCAGGCATGGCAGTTTTAAATCGGTTACATGGATACACAGGCAGGCAGCATTGTGGTCAGTGGAGGAGTATTGCAAGTAGGGGCCGCAGACAGGCTATCAAAGGCCTAAAATAACAAACAATAGGCAGGCATGGCAGTTTTAAATCGGTTACATGGATACACAGGCAGGCACTCCAGGCAGCATTGTGGTCAGTGGAGGAGTATTGCAAGTAGGGGCCGCAGACAGGCTATCAAAGGCCTAAAATAACAAACAATAGGCAGGCATGGCAGTTTTAAATCGGTTACATGGATACACAGGCAGGCACTCCAGGCAGCATTGTGGTCAGTGGAGGAGTATTGCAAGTAGGGGCCGCAGACAGGCTATCAAAGGCCTAAAATAATAAACAATAGGCAGGCATGGCAGTTTTAAATCGGTTACATGGATACACAGGCAGGCACTCCAGGCAGCATTGTGGTCAGTGGAGGAGTATTGCAAGTAGGGGCCGCAGACAGGCTATCAAAAGCCTAAAATAACAAACAATAGGCAGGCATGGCAGTTTTAAATCGGTTACATGGATACACAGGCAGGCAGCATTGTGGTCAGTGGAGGAGTATTGCAAGTAGGGGCCGCAGACAGGCTATCAAAGGCCTAAAATAACAAACAATAGGCAGGCATAGCAGTTTTAAATCGGTTACATGGATACACAGGCAGGCACTCCAGGCAGCATTTTTTTCAGTGGAGGAGTATTGCAAGTAGGGGCCGCAGACAGGCTATCAAAGGCCTAAAATAACAAACAATAGGCAGGCATGGCAGTTTTAAATCGGTTACATGGATACACAGGCAGGCACTCCAGGCAGCATTGTGGTCAGTGGAGTAGTATTGCAAGTAGGGGCCGCAGACAGGCTATCAAAGGCCTAAAATAACAAACAATAGGCAGGCATGGCAGTTTTAAATCGGTTACATGGATACACAGGCAGGCACTCCAGGCAGCATTGTGGTCAGTGGAGGAGTATTGCAAGTAGGGGCCGCAGACAGGCTATCAAAGGCCTAAAATAACAAACAATAGGCAGGCATGGCAGTTTTAAATCGGTTACATGGATACACAGGCAGGCAGCATTGTGGTCAGTGGAGGAGTATTGCAAGTAGGGGCCGCAGACAGGCTATCAAAGGCCTAAAATAACAAACAATAGGCAGGCATGGCAGTTTTAAATCGGTTACATGGATACACAGGCAGGCACTCCAGGCAGCATTGTGGTCAGTGGAGGAGTATTGCAAGTAGGGGCCGCAGACAGGCTATCAAAGGCCTAAAATAACAAACAATAGGCAGGCATGGCAGTTTTAAATCGGTTACATGGATACACAGGCAGGCACTCCAGGCAGCATTGTGGTCAGTGGAGGAGTATTGCAAGTAGGGGCCGCAGACAGGCTATCAAAGGCCTAAAATAACAAACAATAGGCAGGCATGGCAGTTTTAAATCGGTTACATGGATACACAGGCAGGCACTCCAGGCAGCATTGTGGTCAGTGGAGTAGTATTGCAAGTAGGGGCCGCAGACAGGCTATCAAAGGCCTAAAATAACAAACAATAGGCAGGCATGGCAGTTTTAAATCGGTTACATGGATACACAGGCAGGCAGCATTGTGGTCAGTGGAGGAGTATTGCAGGTAGGGGCCACAGACAGGCTATCAAAGGCCTAAAATAACAAACAATAGGCAGGCATGGCAGTTTTAAATCGGTTACATGGATACACAGGCAGGCACTCCAGGCAGCATTGTGGTCAGTGGAGGAGTATAGCAAGTAGGAGCCGCAGACAGGCTATCAAAGGCCTAAAATAACAAACAATAGGCAGGCATGGCAGTTTTAAATCGGTTACATGGATACACAGGCAGGCACTCCAGGCAGCATTGTGGTCAGTGGAGGAGTATTGCAAGTAGGGGCCGCAGACAGGCTATCAAAGGCCTAAAATAACAAACAATAGGCAGGCATGGCAGTTTTAAATCGGTTACATGGATACACAGGCAGGCACTCCAGGCAGCATTGTGTTCAGTGGAGGAGTATTGCAAGTAGGGGCCGCAGACAGGCTATCAAAGGCCTAAAATAACAAACAATAGGCAGGCATGGCAGTTTTAAATCGGTTACATGGATACCCAGGCAGGCAGCTTTGTGTTCAGTGGAGGAGTATTGCAAGTATGGGCCGCAGACAGGCTATCAAAGGCCTAAAATAACAAACAATAGGCAGGCATGGCAGTTTTAAATCGGTTACATGGATACACAGGCAGGCAGCATTGTGGTCAGTGGAGGAGTATTGCAAGTAGGGTCCGCAGACAGGCTATCAAAGGCCTAAAATAACAAACAATAGGCAGGCATGGCAGTTTTAAATTTGTTACATGGATAAACAGGCAGGCACTCCAGGCAGCATTGTGGTCAGTGGAGGAGTATTGCAAGTAGGGGCCGCAGACAGGCTATCAAAGGCCTAAAATAACAAACAATAGGCAGGCATGGCAGTTTTAAATCGGTTACATGGATACACAGGCAGGCACTCCAGGCAGCATTGTGGTCAGTGGAGTAGTATTGCAAGTAGGGGCCGCAGACAGGCTATCAAAGGCCTAAAATAACAAACAATAGGCAGGCATGGCAGTTTTAAATCGGGTACATGGATACACAGGCAGGCAGCATTGTGGTCAGTGGAGGAGTATTGCAGGTAGGGGCCGCAGACAGGCTATCAAAGGCCTAAAATAACAAACAATAGGCAGGCATGGCAGTTTTAAATCGGTTACATGGATACACAGGCAGGCACTCCAGGCAGCATTGTGGTCAGTGGAGGAGTATTGCAAGTAGGGGCCGCAGACAGGCTATCAAAGGCCTAAAATAACAAACAATAGGCAGGCATGGCAGTTTTAAATCGGTTACATGGATACACAGGCAGGCAGCATTGTGGTCAGTGGAGGAGTATTGCAAGTATGGGCCGCAGACAGGCTATCAAAGGCCTAAAATAACAAACAATAGGCAGTCATGGCAGTTTTAAATCGTTTACATGGATACACAGGCAGGCAGCATTGTGGTCAGTGGAGGAGTATTGCAAGTAGGGGCCACAGACAGGCTATCAAAGGCCTAAAATAACAAACAATAGGCAGGCATGGCAGTTTTAAATCGTTTACATGGATACACAGGCAGGCACTCCAGGCAGCATTGTGGTCAGTGGAGGAGTATTGCAAGTAGGGGCCGCAGACAGGCTATCAAAGGCCTAAAATAACAAACAATAGGCAGGCATGGCAGTTTTAAATCGGTTACATGGATACACAGGCAGGCAGCATTGTGGTCAGTGGAGGAGTATTGCAAGTAGGGGCCGCAGACAGGCTATCAAAGGCCTAAAATAACAAACAATAGGCAGGCATGGCAGTTTTAAATCGGTTACATGGATACACAGGCAGGCACTCCAGGCAGCATTGTGGTCAGTGGAGGAGTATTGCAAGTAGGGGCCGCAGACAGGCTATCAAAGGCCTAAAATAACAAACAATAGGCAGGCATGGCAGTTTTAAATCGGTTACATGGATACACAGGCAGGCACTCCAGGCAGCATTGTGGTCAGTGGAGGAGTATTGCAAGTAGGGGCCGCAGACAGGCTATCAAAGGCCTAAAATAACAAACAATAGGCAGGCATGGCAGTTTTAAATCGGTTACATGGATACACAGGCAGGCACTCCAGGCAGCATTGTGGTCAGTGGAGTAGTATTGCAAGTAGGGGCCGCAGACAGGCTATCAAAGGCCTAAAATAACAAACAATAGGCAGGCATGGCAGTTTTAAATCGGTTACATGGATACACAGGCAGGCAGCATTGTGGTCAGTGGAGGAGTATTGCAGGTAGGGGCCACAGACAGGCTATCAAAGGCCTAAAATAACAAACAATAGGCAGGCATGGCAGTTTTAAATCGGTTACATGGATACACAGGCAGGCACTCCAGGCAGCATTGTGGTCAGTGGAGGAGTATAGCAAGTAGGGGCCGCAGACAGGCTATCAAAGGCCTAAAATAACAAACAATAGGCAGGCATGGCAGTTTTAAATCGGTTACATGGATACACAGGCAGGCACTCCAGGCAGCATTGTGGTCAGTGGAGGAGTATTGCAAGTAGGGGCCGCAGACAGGCTATCAAAGGCCTAAAATAACAAACAATAGGCAGGCATGGCAGTTTTAAATCGGTTACATGGATACACAGGCAGGCACTCCAGGCAGCATTGTGGTCAGTGGAGGAGTATTGCAAGTAGGGGCCGCAGACAGGCTATCAAAGGCCTAAAATAACAAACAATAGGCAGGCATGGCAGTTTTAAATCGGTTACATGGATACACAGGCAGGCAGCTTTGTGGTCAGTGGAGGAGTATTGCAAGTATGGGCCGCAGACAGGCTATCAAAGGCCTAAAATAACAAACAATAGGCAGGCATGGCAGTTTTAAATCGGTTACATGGATACACAGGCAGGCAGCATTGTGGTCAGTGGAGGAGTATTGCAAGTAGGGTCCGCAGACAGGCTATCAAAGGCCTAAAATAACAAACAATAGGCAGGCATGGCAGTTTTAAATTTGTTACATGGATAAACAGGCAGGCACTCCAGGCAGCATTGTGGTCAGTGGAGGAGTATTGCAAGTAGGGGCCGCAGACAGGCTATCAAAGGCCTAAAATAACAAACAATAGGCAGGCATGGCAGTTTTAAATCGGTTACATGGATACACAGGCAGGCACTCCAGGCAGCATTGTGGTCAGTGGAGTAGTATTGCAAGTAGGGGCCGCAGACAGGCTATCAAAGGCCTAAAATAACAAACAATAGGCAGGCATGGCAGTTTTAAATCGGGTACATGGATACACAGGCAGGCAGCATTGTGGTCAGTGGAGGAGTATTGCAGGTAAGGGCCGCAGACAGGCTATCAAAGGCCTAAAATAACAAACAATAGGCAGGCATGGCAGTTTTAAATCGGTTACATGGATACACAGGCAGGCACTCCAGGCAGCATTGTGGTCAGTGGAGGAGTATTGCAAGTAGGGGCCGCAGACAGGCTATCAAAGGCCTAAAATAACAAACAATAGGCAGGCATGGCAGTTTTAAATCGGTTACATGGATACACAGGCAGGCAGCATTGTGGTCAGTGGAGGAGTATTGCAAGTATGGGCCGCAGACAGGCTATCAAAGGCCTAAAATAACAAACAATAGGCAGTCATGGCAGTTTTAAATCGTTTACATGGATACACAGGCAGGCAGCATTGTGGTCAGTGGAGGAGTATTGCAAGTAGGGGCCACAGACAGGCTATCAAAGGCCTAAAATAACAAACAATAGGCAGGCATGGCAGTTTTAAATCGTTTACATGGATACACAGGCAGGCACTCCAGGCAGCATTGTGGTCAGTGGAGGCGTATTGCAAGTAGGGGCCGCAGAGAGGCTATCAAAGGCCTAAAATAACAAACAATAGGCAGTCATGGCAGTTTTAAATCGTTTACATGGATACACAGGCAGGCAGCATTGTGGTCAGTGGAGGAGTATTGCAAGTAGGGGCCACAGACAGGCTATCAAAGGCCTAAAATAACAAACAATAGGCAGGCATGGCAGTTTTAAATCGTTTACATGGATACACAGGCAGGCACTCCAGGCAGCATTGTGGTCAGTGGAGGCGTATTGCAAGTAGGGGCCGCAGAGAGGCTATCAAAGGCCTAAAATAACAAACAATAGGCAGGCATGGCAGTTTTAAATCGGTTACATGGATACACAGGCAGGCAGCATTGTGGTCAGTGGAGGAGTATTGCAAGTAGGGGCCGCAGACAGGCTATCAAAGGCCTAAAATAACAAACAATAGGCAGGCATGGCAGTTTTAAATCGGTTACATGGATACACAGGCAGGCACTCCAGGCAGCATTGTGGTCAGTGGAGGAGTATTGCAAGTAGGGGCCGCAGACAGGCTATCAAAGGCCTAAAATAACAAATAATAGGCAGGCATGGCAGTTTTAAATCGGTTACATGGATACACAGGCAGGCACTCCAGGCAGCATTGTGGTCAGTGGAGGAGTATTGCAAGTAGGGGCCGCAGACAGGCTATCAAAGGCCTAAAATAACAAACAATAGGCAGGCATGGCAGTTTTAAATCGGTTACATGGATACACAGGCAGGCAGCATTGTGGTCAGTGGAGGAGTATTGCAAGTAGGGGCCGCAGACAGGCTATCGAAGGCCTAAAATAACAAACAATAGGCAGGCATGGCAGTTTTAAATCGGTTACATGGATACACAGGCAGGCACTCCAGGCAGCATTGTGGTCAGTGGAGGAGTATTGCAAGTAGGGGCCGCAGACAGGCTATCAAAGGCCTAAAATAACAAACAATAGGCAGGCATGGCAGTTTTAAATCGGTTACATGGATACACAGGCAGGCAGCATTGTGGTCAGTGGAGGAGTATTGCAAGTAGGGGCCGCAGACAGGCTATCAAAGGCCTAAAATAACAAACAATAGGCAGGCATGGCAGTTTTAAATCGGTTACATGGATACACAGGCAGGCACTCCAGGCAGCATTGTGGTCAGTGGAGGAGTATTGCAAGTAGGGGCCGCAGACAGGCTATCAAAGGCCTAAAATAACAAACAATAGGCAGGCATGGCAGTTTTAAATCGGTTACATGGATACACAGGCAGGCACTCCAGGCAGCATTGTGGTCAGTGGAGGAGTATTGCAAGTAGGGGCCGCAGACAGGCTATCAAAGGCCTAAAATAATAAACAATAGGCAGGCATGGCAGTTTTAAATCGGTTACATGGATACACAGGCAGGCACTCCAGGCAGCATTGTGGTCAGTGGAGGAGTATTGCAAGTAGGGGCCGCAGACAGGCTATCAAAAGCCTAAAATAACAAACAATAGGCAGGCATGGCAGTTTTAAATCGGTTACATGGATACACAGGCAGGCAGCATTGTGGTCAGTGGAGGAGTATTGCAAGTAGGGGCCGCAGACAGGCTATCAAAGGCCTAAAATAACAAACAATAGGCAGGCATAGCAGTTTTAAATCGGTTACATGGATACACAGGCAGGCACTCCAGGCAGCATTTTTTTCAGTGGAGGAGTATTGCAAGTAGGGGCCGCAGACAGGCTATCAAAGGCCTAAAATAACAAACAATAGGCAGGCATGGCAGTTTTAAATCGGTTACATGGATACACAGGCAGGCACTCCACGCAGCATTGTGGTCAGTGGAGTAGTATTGCAAGTAGGGGCCGCAGACAGGCTATCAAAGGCCTAAAATAACAAACAATAGGCAGGCATGGCAGTTTTAAATCGGTTACATGGATACACAGGCAGGCACTCCAGGCAGCATTGTGGTCAGTGGAGGAGTATTGCAAGTAGGGGCCGCAGACAGGCTATCAAAGGCCTAAAATAACAAACAATAGGCAGGCATGGCAGTTTTAAATCGGTTACATGGATACACAGGCAGGCAGCATTGTGGTCAGTGGAGGAGTATTGCAAGTAGGGGCCGCAGACAGGCTATCAAAGGCCTAAAATAACAAACAATAGGCAGGCATGGCAGTTTTAAATCGGTTACATGGATACACAGGCAGGCACTCCAGGCAGCATTGTGGTCAGTGGAGGAGTATTGCAAGTAGGGGCCGCAGACAGGCTATCAAAGGCCTAAAATAACAAACAATAGGCAGGCATGGCAGTTTTAAATCGGTTACATGGATACACAGGCAGGCACTCCAGGCAGCATTGTGGTCAGTGGAGGAGTATTGCAAGTAGGGGCCGCAGACAGGCTATCAAAGGCCTAAAATAACAAACAATAGGCAGGCATGGCAGTTTTAAATCGGTTACATGGATACACAGGCAGGCACTCCAGGCAGCATTGTGGTCAGTGGAGTAGTATTGCAAGTAGGGGCCGCAGACAGGCTATCAAAGGCCTAAAATAACAAACAATAGGCAGGCATGGCAGTTTTAAATCGGTTACATGGATACACAGGCAGGCACTCCAGGCAGCATTGTGGTCAGTGGAGGAGTATAGCAAGTAGGAGCCGCAGACAGGCTATCAAAGGCCTAAAATAACAAACAATAGGCAGGCATGGCAGTTTTAAATCGGTTACATGGATACACAGGCAGGCACTCCAGGCAGCATTGTGGTCAGTGGAGGAGTATTGCAAGTAGGGGCCGCAGACAGGCTATCAAAGGCCTAAAATAACAAACAATAGGCAGGCATGGCAGTTTTAAATCGGTTACATGGATACACAGGCAGGCACTCCAGGCAGCATTGTGTTCAGTGGAGGAGTATTGCAAGTAGGGGCCGCAGACAGGCTATCAAAGGCCTAAAATAACAAACAATAGGCAGGCATGGCAGTTTTAAATCGGTTACATGGATACACAGGCAGGCAGCTTTGTGGTCAGTGGAGGAGTATTGCAAGTATGGGCCGCAGACAGGCTATCAAAGGCCTAAAATAACAAACAATAGGCAGGCATGGCAGTTTTAAATCGGTTACATGGATACACAGGCAGGCAGCATTGTGGTCAGTGGAGGAGTATTGCAAGTAGGGTCCGCAGACAGGCTATCAAAGGCCTAAAATAACAAACAATAGGCAGGCATGGCAGTTTTAAATTTGTTACATGGATAAACAGGCAGGCACTCCAGGCAGCATTGTGGTCAGTGGAGGAGTATTGCAAGTAGGGGCCGCAGACAGGCTATCAAAGGCCTAAAATAACAAACAATAGGCAGGCATGGCAGTTTTAAATCGGTTACATGGATACACAGGCAGGCACTCCAGGCAGCATTGTGGTCAGTGGAGTAGTATTGCAAGTAGGGGCCGCAGACAGGCTATCAAAGGCCTAAAATAACAAACAATAGGCAGGCATGGCAGTTTTAAATCGGGTACATGGATACACAGGCAGGCAGCATTGTGGTCAGTGGAGGAGTATTGCAGGTAGGGGCCGCAGACAGGCTATCAAAGGCCTAAAATAACAAACAATAGGCAGGCATGGCAGTTTTAAATCGGTTACATGGATACACAGGCAGGCACTCCAGGCAGCATTGTGGTCAGTGGAGGAGTATTGCAAGTAGGGGCCGCAGACAGGCTATCAAAGGCCTAAAATAACAAACAATAGGCAGGCATGGCAGTTTTAAATCGGTTACATGGATACACAGGCAGGCAGCATTGTGGTCAGTGGAGGAGTATTGCAAGTATGGGCCGCAGACAGGCTATCAAAGGCCTAAAATAACAAACAATAGGCAGTCATGGCAGTTTTAAATCGTTTACATGGATACACAGGCAGGCAGCATTGTGGTCAGTGGAGGAGTATTGCAAGTAGGGGCCACAGACAGGCTATCAAAGGCCTAAAATAACAAACAATAGGCAGGCATGGCAGTTTTAAATCGTTTACATGGATACACAGGCAGGCACTCCAGGCAGCATTGTGGTCAGTGGAGGCGTATTGCAAGTAGGGGCCGCAGAGAGGCTATCAAAGGCCTAAAATAACAAACAATAGGCAGGCATGGCAGTTTTAAATCGGTTACATGGATACACAGGCAGGCAGCATTGTGGTCAGTGGAGGAGTATTGCAAGTAGGGGCCGCAGACAGGCTATCAAAGGCCTAAAATAACAAACAATAGGCAGGCATGGCAGTTTTAAATCGGTTACATGGATACACAGGCAGGCACTCCAGGCAGCATTGTGGTCAGTGGAGGAGTATTGCAAGTAGGGGCCGCAGACAGGCTATCAAAGGCCTAAAATAACAAATAATAGGCAGGCATGGCAGTTTTAAATCGGTTACATGGATACACAGGCAGGCACTCCAGGCAGCATTGTGGTCAGTGGAGGAGTATTGCAAGTAGGGGCCGCAGACAGGCTATCAAAGGCCTAAAATAACAAACAATAGGCAGGCATGGCAGTTTTAAATTGGTTACATGGATACACAGGCAGGCAGCATTGTGGTCAGTGGAGGAGTATTGCAAGTAGGGGCCGCAGACAGGCTATCGAAGGCCTAAAATAAGAAACAATAGGCAGGCATGGCAGTTTTAAATCGGTTACATGGATACACAGGCAGGCACTCCAGGCAGCATTGTGGTCAGTGGAGGAGTATTGCAAGTAGGGGCCGCAGACAGGCTATCAAAGGCCTAAAATAACAAACAATAGGCAGGCATGGCAGTTTTAAATCGGTTACATGGATACACAGGCAGGCAGCATTGTGGTCAGTGGAGGAGTATTGCAAGTAGGGGCCGCAGACAGGCTATCAAAGGCCTAAAATAACAAACAATAGGCAGGCATGGCAGTTTTAAATCGGTTACATGGATACACAGGCAGGCACTCCAGGCAGCATTGTGGTCAGTGGAGGAGTATTGCAAGTAGGGGCCGCAGACAGGCTATCAAAGGCCTAAAATAACAAACAATAGGCAGGCATGGCAGTTTTAAATCGGTTACATGGATACACAGGCAGGCACTCCAGGCAGCATTGTGGTCAGTGGAGGAGTATTGCAAGTAGGGGCCGCAGACAGGCTATCAAAGGCCTAAAATAACAAACAATAGGCAGGCATGGCAGTTTTAAATCGGTTACATGGATACACAGGCAGGCACTCCAGGCAGCATTGTGGTCAGTGGAGTAGTATTGCAAGTAGGGGCCGCAGACAGGCTATCAAAGGCCTAAAATAACAAACAATAGGCAGGCATGGCAGTTTTAAATCGGTTACATGGATACACAGGCAGGCAGCATTGTGGTCAGTGGAGGAGTATTGCAGGTAGGGGCCACAGACAGGCTATCAAAGGCCTAAAATAACAAACAATAGGCAGGCATGGCAGTTTTAAATCGGTTACATGGATACACAGGCAGGCACTCCAGGCAGCATTGTGGTCAGTGGAGGAGTATAGCAAGTAGGGGCCGCAGACAGGCTATCAAAGGCCTAAAATAACAAACAATAGGCAGGCATGGCAGTTTTAAATCGGTTACATGGATACACAGGCAGGCACTCCAGGCAGCATTGTGGTCAGTGGAGGAGTATTGCAAGTAGGGGCCGCAGACAGGCTATCAAAGGCCTAAAATAACAAACAATAGGCAGGCATGGCAGTTTTAAATCGGTTACATGGATACACAGGCAGGCACTCCAGGCAGCATTGTGGTCAGTGGAGGAGTATTGCAAGTAGGGGCCGCAGACAGGCTATCAAAGGCCTAAAATAACAAACAATAGGCAGGCATGGCAGTTTTAAATCGGTTACATGGATACACAGGCAGGCAGCTTTGTGGTCAGTGGAGGAGTATTGCAAGTATGGGCCGCAGACAGGCTATCAAAGGCCTAAAATAACAAACAATAGGCAGGCATGGCAGTTTTAAATCGGTTACATGGATACACAGGCAGGCAGCATTGTGGTCAGTGGAGGAGTATTGCAAGTAGGGTCCGCAGACAGGCTATCAAAGGCCTAAAATAACAAACAATAGGCAGGCATGGCAGTTTTAAATTTGTTACATGGATAAACAGGCAGGCACTCCAGGCAGCATTGTGGTCAGTGGAGGAGTATTGCAAGTAGGGGCCGCAGACAGGCTATCAAAGGCCTAAAATAACAAACAATAGGCAGGCATGGCAGTTTTAAATCGGTTACATGGATACACAGGCAGGCACTCCAGGCAGCATTGTGGTCAGTGGAGTAGTATTGCAAGTAGGGGCCGCAGACAGGCTATCAAAGGCCTAAAATAACAAACAATAGGCAGGCATGGCAGTTTTAAATCGGGTACATGGATACACAGGCAGGCAGCATTGTGGTCAGTGGAGGAGTATTGCAGGTAAGGGCCGCAGACAGGCTATCAAAGGCCTAAAATAACAAACAATAGGCAGGCATGGCAGTTTTAAATCGGTTACATGGATACACAGGCAGGCACTCCAGGCAGCATTGTGGTCAGTGGAGGAGTATTGCAAGTAGGGGCCGCAGACAGGCTATCAAAGGCCTAAAATAACAAACAATAGGCAGGCATGGCAGTTTTAAATCGGTTACATGGATACACAGGCAGGCAGCATTGTGGTCAGTGGAGGAGTATTGCAAGTATGGGCCGCAGACAGGCTATCAAAGGCCTAAAATAACAAACAATAGGCAGTCATGGCAGTTTTAAATCGTTTACATGGATACACAGGCAGGCAGCATTGTGGTCAGTGGAGGAGTATTGCAAGTAGGGGCCACAGACAGGCTATCAAAGGCCTAAAATAACAAACAATAGGCAGGCATGGCAGTTTTAAATCGTTTACATGGATACACAGGCAGGCACTCCAGGCAGCATTGTGGTCAGTGGAGGCGTATTGCAAGTAGGGGCCGCAGAGAGGCTATCAAAGGCCTAAAATAACAAACAATAGGCAGGCATGGCAGTTTTAAATCGGTTACATGGATACACAGGCAGGCAGCATTGTGGTCAGTGGAGGAGTATTGCAAGTAGGGGCCGCAGACAGGCTATCAAAGGCCTAAAATAACAAACAATAGGCAGGCATGGCAGTTTTAAATCGGTTACATGGATACACAGGCAGGCACTCCAGGCAGCATTGTGGTCAGTGGAGGAGTATTGCAAGTAGGGTCCGCAGACAGGCTATCAAAGGCCTAAAATAACAAATAATAGGCAGGCATGGCAGTTTTAAATCGGTTACATGGATACACAGGCAGGCACTCCAGGCAGCATTGTGGTCAGTGGAGGAGTATTGCAAGTAGGGGCCGCAGACAGGCTATCAAAGGCCTAAAATAACAAACAATAGGCAGGCATGGCAGTTTTAAATCGGTTACATGGATACACAGGCAGGCAGCATTGTGGTCAGTGGAGGAGTATTGCAAGTAGGGGCCGCAGACAGGCTATCGAAGGCCTAAAATAACAAACAATAGGCAGGCATGGCAGTTTTAAATCGGTTACATGGATACACAGGCAGGCACTCCAGGCAGCATTGTGGTCAGTGGAGGAGTATTGCAAGTAGGGGCCGCAGACAGGCTATCAAAGGCCTAAAATAACAAACAATAGGCAGGCATGGCAGTTTTAAATCGGTTACATGGATACACAGGCAGGCAGCATTGTGGTCAGTGGAGTAGTATTGCAAGTAGGGGCCGCAGACAGGCTATCAAAGGCCTAAAATAACAAACAATAGGCAGGCATGGCAGTTTTAAATCGGTTACATGGATACACAGGCAGGCACTCCAGGCAGCATTGTGGTCAGTGGAGGAGTATTGCAAGTAGGGGCCGCAGACAGGCTATCAAAGGCCTAAAATAACAAACAATAGGCAGTCATGGCAGTTTTAAATCGTTTACATGGATACACAGGCAGGCAGCATTGTGGTCAGTGGAGGAGTATTGCAAGTAGGGGCCACAGACAGGCTATCAAAGGCCTAAAATAACAAACAATAGGCAGGCATGGCAGTTTTAAATCGTTTACATGGATACACAGGCAGGCACTCCAGGCAGCATTGTGGTCAGTGGAGGCGTATTGCAAGTAGGGGCCGCAGACAGGCTATCAAAGGCCTAAAATAACAAACAATAGGCAGGCATGGCAGTTTTAAATCGGTTACATGGATACACAGGCAGGCAGCATTGTGGTCAGTGGAGGAGTATTGCAAGTAGGGGCCGCAGACAGGCTATCAAAGGCCTAAAATAACAAACAATAGGCAGGCATGGCAGTTTTAAATCGGTTACATGGATACACAGGCAGGCACTCCAGGCAGCATTGTGGTCAGTGGAGGAGTATTGCAAGTAGGGGCCGCAGACAGGCTATCAAAGGCCTAAAATAACAAACAATAGGCAGGCATGGCAGTTTTAAATCGGTTACATGGATACACAGGCAGGCAGCTTTGTGGTCAGTGGAGGAGTATTGCAAGTATGGGCCGCAGACAGGCTATCAAAGGCCTAAAATAACAAACAATAGGCAGGCATGGCAGTTTTAAATCGGTTACATGGATACACAGGCAGGCAGCATTGTGGTCAGTGGAGGAGTATTGCAAGTAGGGTCCGCAGACAGGCTATCAAAGGCCTAAAATAACAAACAATAGGCAGGCATGGCAGTTTTAAATTTGTTACATGGATAAACAGGCAGGCACTCCAGGCAGCATTGTGGTCAGTGGAGGAGTATTGCAAGTAGGGGCCGCAGACAGGCTATCAAAGGCCTAAAATAACAAACAATAGGCAGGCATGGCAGTTTTAAATCGGTTACATGGATACACAGGCAGGCACTCCAGGCAGCATTGTGGTCAGTGGAGTAGTATTGCAAGTAGGGGCCGCAGACAGGCTATCAAAGGCCTAAAATAACAAACAATAGGCAGGCATGGCAGTTTTAAATCGGTTACATGGATACACAGGCAGGCAGCATTGTGGTCAGTGGAGGAGTATTGCAAGTAGGGGCCGCAGACAGGCTATCGAAGGCCTAAAATAACAAACAATAGGCAGGCATGGCAGTTTTAAATCGGTTACATGGATACACAGGCAGGCACTCCAGGCAGCATTGTGGTCAGTGGAGGAGTATTGCAAGTAGGGGCCGCAGACAGGCTATCAAAGGCCTAAAATAACAAACAATAGGCAGGCATGGCAGTTTTAAATCGGTTACATGGATACACAGGCAGGCAGCATTGTGGTCAGTGGAGTAGTATTGCAAGTAGGGGCCGCAGACAGGCTATCAAAGGCCTAAAATAACAAACAATAGGCAGGCATGGCAGTTTTAAATCGGTTACATGGATACACAGGCAGGCACTCCAGGCAGCATTGTGGTCAGTGGAGGAGTATTGCAAGTAGGGGCCGCAGACAGGCTATCAAAGGCCTAAAATAACAAACAATAGGCAGTCATGGCAGTTTTAAATCGTTTACATGGATACACAGGCAGGCAGCATTGTGGTCAGTGGAGGAGTATTGCAAGTAGGGGCCACAGACAGGCTATCAAAGGCCTAAAATAACAAACAATAGGCAGGCATGGCAGTTTTAAATCGTTTACATGGATACACAGGCAGGCACTCCAGGCAGCATTGTGGTCAGTGGAGGCGTATTGCAAGTAGGGGCCGCAGACAGGCTATCAAAGGCCTAAAATAACAAACAATAGGCAGGCATGGCAGTTTTAAATCGGTTACATGGATACACAGGCAGGCAGCATTGTGGTCAGTGGAGGAGTATTGCAAGTAGGGGCCGCAGACAGGCTATCAAAGGCCTAAAATAACAAACAATAGGCAGGCATGGCAGTTTTAAATCGGTTACATGGATACACAGGCAGGCACTCCAGGCAGCATTGTGGTCAGTGGAGGAGTATTGCAAGTAGGGGCCGCAGACAGGCTATCAAAGGCCTAAAATAACAAACAATAGGCAGGCATGGCAGTTTTAAATCGGTTACATGGATACACAGGCAGGCAGCTTTGTGGTCAGTGGAGGAGTATTGCAAGTATGGGCCGCAGACAGGCTATCAAAGGCCTAAAATAACAAACAATAGGCAGGCATGGCAGTTTTAAATCGGTTACATGGATACACAGGCAGGCAGCATTGTGGTCAGTGGAGGAGTATTGCAAGTAGGGTCCGCAGACAGGCTATCAAAGGCCTAAAATAACAAACAATAGGCAGGCATGGCAGTTTTAAATTTGTTACATGGATAAACAGGCAGGCACTCCAGGCAGCATTGTGGTCAGTGGAGGAGTATTGCAAGTAGGGGCCGCAGACAGGCTATCAAAGGCCTAAAATAACAAACAATAGGCAGGCATGGCAGTTTTAAATCGGTTACATGGATACACAGGCAGGCACTCCAGGCAGCATTGTGGTCAGTGGAGTAGTATTGCAAGTAGGGGCCGCAGACAGGCTATCAAAGGCCTAAAATAACAAACAATAGGCAGGCATGGCAGTTTTAAATCGGGTACATGGATACACAGGCAGGCAGCATTGTGGTCAGTGGAGGAGTATTGCAGGTAGGGGCCACAGACAGGCTATCAAAGGCCTAAAATAACAAACAATAGGCAGGCATGGCAGTTTTAAATCGGTTACATGGATACACAGGCAGGCACTCCAGGCAGCATTGTGGTCAGTGGAGGAGTATTGCAAGTAGGGGCCGCAGACAGGCTATCAAAGGCCTAAAATAACAAACAATAGGCAGGCATGGCAGTTTTAAATCGGTTACATGGATACACAGGCAGGCAGCATTGTGGTCAGTGGAGGAGTATTGCAAGTATGGGCCGCAGACAGGCTATCAAAGGCCTAAAATAACAAACAATAGGCAGTCATGGCAGTTTTAAATCGTTTACATGGATACACAGGCAGGCAGCATTGTGGTCAGTGGAGGAGTATTGCAAGTAGGGGCCACAGACAGGCTATCAAAGGCCTAAAATAACAAACAATAGGCAGGCATGGCAGTTTTAAATCGTTTACATGGATACACAGGCAGGCACTCCAGGCAGCATTGTGGTCAGTGGAGGCGTATTGCAAGTAGGGGCCGCAGAGAGGCTATCAAAGGCCTAAAATAACAAACAATAGGCAGGCATGGCAGTTTTAAATCGGTTACATGGATACACAGGCAGGCAGCATTGTGGTCAGTGGAGGAGTATTGCAAGTAGGGGCCGCAGACAGGCTATCAAAGGCCTAAAATAACAAACAATAGGCAGGCATGGCAGTTTTAAATCGGTTACATGGATACACAGGCAGGCACTCCAGGCAGCATTGTGGTCAGTGGAGGAGTATTGCAAGTAGTGGCCGCAGACAGGCTATCAAAGGCCTAAAATAACAAACAATAGGCAGGCATGGCAGTTTTAAATCGGTTACATGGATACACAGGCAGGCAGCATTGTGGTCAGTGGAGGAGTATTGCAAGTAGGGGCCGCAGACAGGCTATCAAAGGCCTAAAATAACAAACAATAGGCAGGCATGGCAGTTTTAAATCGGTTACATGGATACACAGGCAGGCACTCCAGGCAGCATTGTGGTCAGTGGAGGAGTATTGCAAGTAGGGGACGCAGACAGGCTATCAAATGCCTAAAATAACAAACAATAGGCAGGCATGGCAGTTTTAAATCGGTTACATGGATACACAGGCAGGCACTCCAGGCAGCATTGTGGTCAGTGGAGTAGTATTGCAAGTAGGGGCCGCAGACAGGCTATCAAAGGCCTAAAATAACAAACAATAGGCAGGCATGGCAGTTTTAAATCGGTTACATGGATACACAGGCAGGCACTCCAGGCAGCATTGTGGTCAGTGGAGGAGTATTGCAAGTAGGGGCCGCAGACAGGCTATCAAAGGCCTAAAATAACAAACAATAGGCAGGCATGGCAGTTTTAAATCGGTTACATGGATACACAGGCAGGCACTCCAGGCAGCATTGTGGTCAGTGGAGTAGTATTGCAAGTAGGGGCCGCAGACAGGCTATCAAAGGCCTAAAATAACAAACAATAGGCAGGCATGGCAGTTTTAAATCGGTTACATGGATACACAGGCAGGCAGCATTGTGGTCAGTGGAGGAGTATTGCAAGTAGGGTCCGCAGACAGGCTATCAAAGGCCTAAAATAACAAACAATAGGCAGGCATGGCAGTTTTAAATTTGTTACATGGATAAACAGGCAGGCACTCCAGGCAGCATTGTGGTCAGTGGAGGAGTATTGCAAGTAGGGGCCGCAGACAGGCTATCAAAGGCCTAAAATAACAAACAATAGGCAGGCATGGCAGTTTTAAATCGGTTACATGGATACACAGGCAGGCAGCATTGTGGTCAGTGGAGGAGTATTGCAAGTAGGGGCCGCAGAGAGGCTATCAAAGGCCTAAAATAACAAACAATAGGCAGGCATGGCAGTTTTAAATCGGTTACATGGATACACAGGCAGGCAGCATTGTGGTCAGTGGAGGAGTATTGCAAGTAGGGGCCGCAGACAGGCTATCAAAGGCCTAAAATAACAAACAATAGGCAGGCATGGCAGTTTTAAATCGGTTACATGGATACACAGGCAGGCAGCATTGTGGTCAGTGGAGGAGTATTGCAAGTAGGGGCCGCAGACAGGCTATCGAAGGCCTAAAATAACAAACAATAGGCAGGCATGGCAGTTTTAAATCGGTTACATGGATACACAGGCAGGCACTCCAGGCAGCATTGTGGTCAGTGGAGGAGTATTGCAAGTAGGGGCCGCAGACAGGCTATCAAAGGCCTAAAATAACAAACAATAGGCAGGCATGGCAGTTTTAAATCGGTTACATGGATACACAGGCAGGCAGCATTGTGGTCAGTGGAGGAGTATTGCAAGTAGGGGCCGCAGACAGGCTATCAAAGGCCTAAAATAACAAACAATAGGCAGGCATGGCAGTTTTAAATCGGTTACATGGATACACAGGCAGGCACTCCAGGCAGCATTGTGGTCAGTGGAGGAGTATTGCAAGTAGGGGACGCAGACAGGCTATCAAATGCCTAAAATAACAAACAATAGGCAGGCATGGCAGTTTTAAATCGGTTACATGGATACACAGGCAGGCACTCCAGGCAGCATTGTGGTCAGTGGAGTAGTATTGCAAGTAGGGGCCGCAGACAGGCTATCAAAGGCCTAAAATAACAAACAATAGGCAGGCATGGCAGTTTTAAATCGGTTACATGGATACACAGGCAGGCACTCCAAGCAGCATTGTGGTCAGTGGAGGAGTATTGCAAGTAGGAGCCGCAGACAGGCTATCAAAGGCCTAAAATAACAAACAATAGGCAGGCATGGCAGTTTTAAATCGGTTACATGGATACACAGGCAGGCAGCATTGTGGTCAGTGGAGGAGTATTGCAAGTAGGGGCCGCAGACAGGCTATCGAAGGCCTAAAATAACAAACAATAGGCAGGCATGGCAGTTTTAAATCGGTTACATGGATACACAGGCAGGCACTCCAGGCAGCATTGTGGTCAGTGGAGGAGTATTGCAAGTAGGGGCCGCAGACAGGCTATCAAAGGCCTAAAATAACAAACAATAGGCAGGCATGGCAGTTTTAAATCGGTTACATGGATACACAGGCAGGCAGCATTGTGGTCAGTGGAGGAGTATTGCAAGTAGGGGCCGCAGACAGGCTATCAAAGGCCTAAAATAACAAACAATAGGCAGGCATGGCAGTTTTAAATCGGTTACATGGATACACAGGCAGGAACTCCAGGCAGCATTGTGGTCAGTGGAGGAGTATTGCAAGTAGGGGACGCAGACAGGCTATCAAATGCCTAAAATAACAAACAATAGGCAGGCATGGCAGTTTTAAATCGGTTACATGGATACACAGGCAGGCACTCCAGGCAGCATTGTGGTCAGTGGAGGAGTATTGCAAGTAGGGGCCGCAGACAGGCTATCAAAGGCCTAAAATAACAAACAATAGGCAGGCATGGCAGTTTTAAATCGGTTACATGGATACACAGGCAGGCACTCCAGGCAGCATTGTGGTCAGTGGAGGAGTATTGCAAGTAGGGGCCGCAGACAGGCTATCAAAGGCCTAAAATAACAAACAATAGGCAGGCATGGCAGTTTTAAATCGGTTACATGGATACACAGGCAGGCACTCCAGGCAGCATTGTGGTCAGTGGAGTAGTATTGCAAGTAGGGGCCGCAGACAGGCTATCAAAGGCCTAAAATAACAAACAATAGGCAGGCATGGCAGTTTTAAATCGGTTACATGGATACACAGGCAGGCAGCATTGTGGTCAGTGGAGGAGTATTGCAAGTAGGGTCCGCAGACAGGCTATCAAAGGCCTAAAATAACAAACAATAGGCAGGCATGGCAGTTTTAAATTTGTTACATGGATAAACAGGCAGGCACTCCAGGCAGCATTGTGGTCAGTGGAGGAGTATTGCAAGTAGGGGCCGCAGACAGGCTATCAAAGGCCTAAAATAACAAACAATAGGCAGGCATGGCAGTTTTAAATCGGTTACATGGATACACAGGCAGGCACTCCAGGCAGCATTGTGGTCAGTGGAGTAGTATTGCAAGTAGGGGCCGCAGACAGGCTATCAAAGGCCTAAAATAACAAACAATAGGCAGGCATGGCAGTTTTAAATCGGGTACATGGATACACAGGCAGGCAGCATTGTGGTCAGTGGAGGAGTATTGCAGGTAGGGGCCGCAGACAGGCTATCAAAGGCCTAAAATAACAAACAATAGGCAGGCATGGCAGTTTTAAATCGGTTACATGGATACACAGGCAGGCACTCCAGGCAGCATTGTGGTCAGTGGAGGAGTATTGCAAGTAGGGGCCGCAGACAGGCTATCAAAGGCCTAAAATAACAAACAATAGGCAGGCATGGCAGTTTTAAATCGGTTACATGGATACACAGGCAGGCAGCATTGTGGTCAGTGGAGGAGTATTGCAAGTATGGGCCGCAGACAGGCTATCAAAGGCCTAAAATAACAAACAATAGGCAGTCATGGCAGTTTTAAATCGTTTACATGGATACACAGGCAGGCAGCATTGTGGTCAGTGGAGGAGTATTGCAAGTAGGGGCCACAGACAGGCTATCGAAGGCCTAAAATAACAAACAATAGGCAGGCATGGCAGTTTTAAATCGGTTACATGGATACACAGGCAGGCACTCCAGGCAGCATTGTGGTCAGTGGAGGAGTATTGCAAGTAGGGGCTGCAGACAGGCTATCAAAGGCCTAAAATAACAAACAATAGGCAGGCATGGCAGTTTTAAATCGGTTACATGGATACACAGGCAGGCAGCATTGTGGTCAGTGGAGGAGTATTGCAAGTAGGGGCCGCAGACAGGCTATCAAAGGCCTAAAATAACAAACAATAGGCAGGCATGGCAGTTTTAAATCGGTTACATGGATACACAGGCAGGCACTCCAGGCAGCATTGTGGTCAGTGGAGGAGTATTGCAAGTAGGGGACACAGACAGGCTATCAAAGGCCTAAAATAACAAACAATAGGCAGGCATGGCAGTTTTAAATCGGTTACATGGATACACAGGCAGGCACTCCAGGCAGCATTGTGGTCAGTGGAGTAGTATTGCAAGTAGGGGCCGCAGACAGGCTATCAAAGGCCTAAAATAACAAACAATAGGCAGGCATGGCAGTTTTAAATCGGTTACATGGATACACAGGCAGGCACTCCAGGCAGCATTGTGGTCAGTGGAGGAGTATTGCAAGTAGGGGCCGCAGACAGGCTATCAAAGGCCTAAAATAACAAACAATAGGCAGTCATGGCAGTTTTAAATCGTTTACATGGATACACAGGCAGGCAGCATTGTGGTCAGTGGAGGAGTATTGCAAGTAGGGGCCACAGACAGGCTATCAAAGGCCTAAAATAACAAACAATAGGCAGGCATGGCAGTTTTAAATCGTTTACATGGATACACAGGCAGGCACTCCAGGCAGCATTGTGGTCAGTGGAGGCGTATTGCAAGTAGGGGCCGCAGACAGGCTATCAAAGGCCTAAAATAACAAACAATAGGCAGGCATGGCAGTTTTAAATCGGTTACATGGATACACAGGCAGGCAGCATTGTGGTCAGTGGAGGAGTATTGCAAGTAGGGGCCGCAGACAGGCTATCAAAGGCCTAAAATAACAAACAATAGGCAGGCATGGCAGTTTTAAATCGGTTACATGGATACACAGGCAGGCACTCCAGGCAGCATTGTGTTCAGTGGAGGAGTATTGCAAGTAGGGGCCGCAGACAGGCTATCAAAGGCCTAAAATAACAAACAATAGGCAGGCATGGCAGTTTTAAATCGGTTACATGGATACACAGGCAGGCAGCTTTGTGGTCAGTGGAGGAGTATTGCAAGTATGGGCCGCAGACAGGCTATCAAAGGCCTAAAATAACAAACAATAGGCAGGCATGGCAGTTTTAAATTTGTTACATGGATAAACAGGCAGGCACTCCAGGCAGCATTGTGGTCAGTGGAGGAGTATTGCAAGTAGGGGCCGCAGACAGGCTATCAAAGGCCTAAAATAACAAACAATAGGCAGGCATGGCAGTTTTAAATCGGTTACATGGATACACAGGCAGGCACTCCAGGCAGCATTGTGGTCAGTGGAGTAGTATTGCAAGTAGGGGCCGCAGACAGGCTATCAAAGGCCTAAAATAACAAACAATAGGCAGGCATGGCAGTTTTAAATCGGGTACATGGATACACAGGCAGGCAGCATTGTGGTCAGTGGAGGAGTATTGCAGGTAGGGGCCGCAGACAGGCTATCAAAGGCCTAAAATAACAAACAATAGGCAGGCATGGCAGTTTTAAATCGGTTACATGGATACACAGGCAGGCACTCCAGGCAGCATTGTGGTCAGTGGAGGAGTATTGCAAGTAGGGGCTGCAGACAGGCTATCAAAGGCCTAAAATAACAAACAATAGGCAGGCATGGCAGTTTTAAATCGGTTACATGGATACACAGGCAGGCAGCATTGTGGTCAGTGGAGGAGTATTGCAAGTATGGGCCGCAGACAGGCTATCAAAGGCCTAAAATAACAAACAATAGGCAGTCATGGCAGTTTTAAATCGTTTACATGGATACACAGGCAGGCAGCATTGTGGTCAGTGGAGGAGTATTGCAAGTAGGGGCCACAGACAGGCTATCAAAGGCCTAAAATAACAAACAATAGGCAGGCATGGCAGTTTTAAATCGTTTACATGGATACACAGGCAGGCACTCCAGGCAGCATTGTGGTCAGTGGAGGCGTATTGCAAGTAGGGGCCGCAGAGAGGCTCTCAAAGGCCTAAAATAACAAACAATAGGCAGGCATGGCAGTTTTAAATCGGTTACATGGATACACAGGCAGGCAGCATTGTGGTCAGTGGAGGAGTATTGCAAGTAGGGGCCGCAGACAGGCTATCAAAGGCCTAAAATAACAAACAATAGGCAGGCATGGCAGTTTTAAATCGGTTACATGGATACACAGGCAGGCACTCCAGGCAGCATTGTGGTCAGTGGAGGAGTATTGCAAGTAGGGGCCGCAGACAGGCTATCAAAGGCCTAAAATAACAAACAATAGGCAGGCATGGCAGTTTTAAATCGGTTACATGGATACACAGGCAGGCAGCATTGTGGTCAGTGGAGGAGTATTGCAAGTAGGGGCCGCAGACAGGCTATCGAAGGCCTAAAATAACAAACAATAGGCAGGCATGGCAGTTTTAAATCGGTTACATGGATACACAGGCAGGCACTCCAGGCAGCATTGTGGTCAGTGGAGGAGTATTGCAAGTAGGGGCCGCAGACAGGCTATCGAAGGCCTAAAATAACAAACAATAGGCAGGCATGGCAGTTTTAAATCGGTTACATGGATACACAGGCAGGCACTCCAGGCAGCATTGTGGTCAGTGGAGGAGTATTGCAAGTAGGGGCTGCAGACAGGCTATCAAAGGCCTAAAATAACAAACAATAGGCAGGCATGGCAGTTTTAAATCGGTTACATGGATACACAGGCAGGCAGCATTGTGGTCAGTGGAGGAGTATTGCAAGTAGGGGCCGCAGACAGGCTATCAAAGGCCTAAAATAACAAACAATAGGCAGGCATGGCAGTTTTAAATCGGTTACATGGATACACAGGCAGGCACTCCAGGCAGCATTGTGGTCAGTGGAGGAGTATTGCAAGTAGGGGACACAGACAGGCTATCAAAGGCCTAAAATAACAAACAATAGGCAGGCATGGCAGTTTTAAATCGGTTACATGGATACACAGGCAGGCACTCCAGGCAGCATTGTGGTCAGTGGAGTAGTATTGCAAGTAGGGGCCGCAGACAGGCTATCAAAGGCCTAAAATAACAAACAATAGGCAGGCATGGCAGTTTTAAATCGGTTACATGGATACACAGGCAGGCACTCCAGGCAGCATTGTGGTCAGTGGAGGAGTATTGCAAGTAGGGGCCGCAGACAGGCTATCAAAGGCCTAAAATAACAAACAATAGGCAGTCATGGCAGTTTTAAATCGTTTACATGGATACACAGGCAGGCAGCATTGTGGTCAGTGGAGGAGTATTGCAAGTAGGGGCCACAGACAGGCTATCAAAGGCCTAAAATAACAAACAATAGGCAGGCATGGCAGTTTTAAATCGTTTACATGGATACACAGGCAGGCACTCCAGGCAGCATTGTGGTCAGTGGAGGCGTATTGCAAGTAGGGGCCGCAGACAGGCTATCAAAGGCCTAAAATAACAAACAATAGGCAGGCATGGCAGTTTTAAATCGGTTACATGGATACACAGGCAGGCAGCATTGTGGTCAGTGGAGGAGTATTGCAAGTAGGGGCCGCAGACAGGCTATCAAAGGCCTAAAATAACAAACAATAGGCAGGCATGGCAGTTTTAAATCGGTTACATGGATACACAGGCAGGCACTCCAGGCAGCATTGTGTTCAGTGGAGGAGTATTGCAAGTAGGGGCCGCAGACAGGCTATCAAAGGCCTAAAATAACAAACAATAGGCAGGCATGGCAGTTTTAAATCGGTTACATGGATACACAGGCAGGCAGCTTTGTGGTCAGTGGAGGAGTATTGCAAGTATGGGCCGCAGACAGGCTATCAAAGGCCTAAAATAACAAACAATAGGCAGGCATGGCAGTTTTAAATTTGTTACATGGATAAACAGGCAGGCACTCCAGGCAGCATTGTGGTCAGTGGAGGAGTATTGCAAGTAGGGGCCGCAGACAGGCTATCAAAGGCCTAAAATAACAAACAATAGGCAGGCATGGCAGTTTTAAATCGGTTACATGGATACACAGGCAGGCACTCCAGGCAGCATTGTGGTCAGTGGAGTAGTATTGCAAGTAGGGGCCGCAGACAGGCTATCAAAGGCCTAAAATAACAAACAATAGGCAGGCATGGCAGTTTTAAATCGGGTACATGGATACACAGGCAGGCAGCATTGTGGTCAGTGGAGGAGTATTGCAGGTAGGGGCCGCAGACAGGCTATCAAAGGCCTAAAATAACAAACAATAGGCAGGCATGGCAGTTTTAAATCGGTTACATGGATACACAGGCAGGCACTCCAGGCAGCATTGTGGTCAGTGGAGGAGTATTGCAAGTAGGGGCTGCAGACAGGCTATCAAAGGCCTAAAATAACAAACAATAGGCAGGCATGGCAGTTTTAAATCGGTTACATGGATACACAGGCAGGCAGCATTGTGGTCAGTGGAGGAGTATTGCAAGTATGGGCCGCAGACAGGCTATCAAAGGCCTAAAATAACAAACAATAGGCAGTCATGGCAGTTTTAAATCGTTTACATGGATACACAGGCAGGCAGCATTGTGGTCAGTGGAGGAGTATTGCAAGTAGGGGCCACAGACAGGCTATCAAAGGCCTAAAATAACAAACAATAGGCAGGCATGGCAGTTTTAAATCGTTTACATGGATACACAGGCAGGCACTCCAGGCAGCATTGTGGTCAGTGGAGGCGTATTGCAAGTAGGGGCCGCAGAGAGGCTCTCAAAGGCCTAAAATAACAAACAATAGGCAGGCATGGCAGTTTTAAATCGGTTACATGGATACACAGGCAGGCAGCATTGTGGTCAGTGGAGGAGTATTGCAAGTAGGGGCCGCAGACAGGCTATCAAAGGCCTAAAATAACAAACAATAGGCAGGCATGGCAGTTTTAAATCGGTTACATGGATACACAGGCAGGCACTCCAGGCAGCATTGTGGTCAGTGGAGGAGTATTGCAAGTAGGGGCCGCAGACAGGCTATCAAAGGCCTAAAATAACAAACAATAGGCAGGCATGGCAGTTTTAAATCGGTTACATGGATACACAGGCAGGCAGCATTGTGGTCAGTGGAGGAGTATTGCAAGTAGGGGCCGCAGACAGGCTATCGAAGGCCTAAAATAACAAACAATAGGCAGGCATGGCAGTTTTAAATCGGTTACATGGATACACAGGCAGGCACTCCAGGCAGCATTGTGGTCAGTGGAGGAGTATTGCAAGTAGGGGCCGCAGACAGGCTATCAAAGGCCTAAAATAACAAACAATAGGCAGGCATGGCAGTTTTAAATCGGTTACATGGATACACAGGCAGGCAGCATTGTGGTCAGTGGAGGAGTATTGCAAGTAGGGGCCGCAGACAGGCTATCAAAGGCCTAAAATAACAAACAATAGGCAGGCATGGCAGTTTTAAATCGGTTACATGGATACACAGGCAGGCACTCCAGGCAGCATTGTGGTCAGTGGAGGAGTATTGCAAGTAGGGGACGCAGACAGGCTATCAAAGGCCTAAAATAACAAACAATAGGCAGGCATGGCAGTTTTAAATCGGTTACATGGATACACAGGCAGGCAGCATTGTGGTCAGTGGAGGAGTATTGCAAGTATGGGCCGCAGACAGGCTATCAAAGGCCTAAAATAACAAACAATAGGCAGTCATGGCAGTTTTAAATCGTTTACATGGATACACAGGCAGGCAGCATTGTGGTCAGTGGAGGAGTATTGAAAGTAGGGGCCACAGACAGGCTATCAAAGGCCTAAAATAACAAACAATAGGCAGGCATGGCAGTTTTAAATCGTTTACATGGATACACAGGCAGGCACTCCAGGCAGCATTGTGGTCAGTGGAGGCGTATTGCAAGTAGGGGCCGCAGAGAGGCTCTCAAAGGCCTAAAATAACAAACAATAGGCAGGCATGGCAGTTTTAAATCGGTTACATGGATACACAGGCAGGCAGCATTGTGGTCAGTGGAGGAGTATTGCAAGTAGGGGCCGCAGACAGGCTATCAAAGGCCTAAAATAACAAACAATAGGCAGGCATGGCAGTTTTAAATCGGTTACATGGATACACAGGCAGGCACTCCAGGCAGCATTGTGGTCAGTGGAGGAGTATTGCAAGTAGGGGCCGCAGACAGGCTATCAAAGGCCTAAAATAACAAACAATAGGCAGGCATGGCAGTTTTAAATCGGTTACATGGATACACAGGCAGGCAGCATTGTGGTCAGTGGAGGAGTATTGCAAGTAGGGGCCGCAGACAGGCTATCGAAGGCCTAAAATAACAAACAATAGGCAGGCATGGCAGTTTTAAATCGGTTACATGGATACACAGGCAGGCACTCCAGGCAGCATTGTGGTCAGTGGAGGAGTATTGCAAGTAGGGGCCGCAGACAGGCTATCAAAGGCCTGAAATAACAAACAATAGGCAGGCATGGCAGTTTTAAATCGGTTACATGGATACACAGGCAGGCAGCATTGTGGTCAGTGGAGGAGTATTGCAAGTAGGGGCCGCAGACAGGCTATCAAAGGCCTAAAATAACAAACAATAGGCAGGCATGGCAGTTTTAAATCGGTTACATGGATACACAGGCAGGCACTCCAGGCAGCATTGTGGTCAGTGGAGGAGTATTGCAAGTAGGGGACGCAGACAGGCTATCAAAGGCCTAAAATAACAAACAATAGGCAGGCATGGCAGTTTTAAATCGGTTACATGGATACACAGGCAGGCACTCCAGGCAGCATTGTGGTCAGTGGAGGAGTATTGCAAGTAGGGGCCGCAGACAGGCTATCAAAGGCCTAAAATAACAAACAATAGGCAGGCATGGCAGTTTTAAATCGGTTACATGGATACACAGGCAGGCACTCCAGGCAGCATTGTGGTCAGTGGAGTAGTATTGCAAGTAGGGGCCGCAGACAGGCTATCAAAGGCCTAAAATAACAAACAATAGGCAGGCATGGCAGTTTTAAATCGGTTACATGGATACACAGGCAGGCAGCATTGTGGTCAGTGGAGGAGTATTGCAGGTAGGGGCCACAGACAGGCTATCAAAGGCCTAAAATAACAAACAATAGGCAGGCATGGCAGTTTTAAATCGGTTACATGGATACACAGGCAGGCACTCCAGGCAGCATTGTGGTCAGTGGAGGAGTATAGCAAGTAGGGGCCGCAGACAGGCTATCAAAGGCCTAAAATAACAAACAATAGGAAGGCATGGCAGTTTTAAATCGGTTACATGGATACACAGGCAGGCACTCCAGGCAGCATTGTGGTCAGTGGAGGAGTATTGCAAGTAGGGGCCGCAGACAGGCTATCAAAGGCCTAAAATAACAAACAATAGGCAGGCATGGCAGTTTTAAATCGGTTACATGGATACACAGGCAGGCACTCCAGGAAGCATTGTGGTCAGTGGAGTAGTATTGCAAGTAGGGGCCGCAGACAGGCTATCAAAGGCCTAAAATAACAAACAATAGGCAGGCATGGCAGTTTTAAATCGGTTACATGGATACACAGGCAGGCACTCCAGGCAGCATTGTGGTCAGTGGAGGAGTATTGCAAGTAGGGGCTGCAGACAGGCTATCAAAGGCCTAAAATAACAAACAATAGGCAGGCATGGCAGTTTTAAATCGGTTACATGGATACACAGGCAGGCAGCATTGTGGTCAGTGGAGGAGTATTGCAAGTATGGGCCGCAGACAGGCTATCAAAGGCCTAAAATAACAAACAATAGGCAGTCATGGCAGTTTTAAATCGTTTACATGGATACACAGGCAGGCAGCATTGTGGTCAGTGGAGGAGTATTGCAAGTAGGGGCCACAGACAGGCTATCAAAGGCCTAAAATAACAAACAATAGGCAGGCATGGCAGTTTTAAATCGTTTACATGGATACACAGGCAGGCACTCCAGGCAGCATTGTGGTCAGTGGAGGCGTATTGCAAGTAGGGGCCGCAGAGAGGCTCTCAAAGGCCTAAAATAACAAACAATAGGCAGGCATGGCAGTTTTAAATCGGTTACATGGATACACAGGCAGGCAGCATTGTGGTCAGTGGAGGAGTATTGCAAGTAGGGGCCGCAGACAGGCTATCAAAGGCCTAAAATAACAAACAATAGGCAGGCATGGCAGTTTTAAATCGGTTACATGGATACACAGGCAGGCACTCCAGGCAGCATTGTGGTCAGTGGAGGAGTATTGCAAGTAGGGGCCGCAGACAGGCTATCAAAGGCCTAAAATAACAAATAATAGGCAGGCATGGCAGTTTTAAATCGGTTACATGGATACACAGGCAGGTACTCCAGGCAGCATTGTGGTCAGTGGAGGAGTATTGCAAGTAGGGGCCGCAGACAGGCTATCAAAGGCCTAAAATAACAAACAATAGGCAGGCATGGCAGTTTTAAATCGGTTACATGGATACACAGGCAGGCAGCATTGTGGTCAGTGGAGGAGTATTGCAGGTAGGGGCCACAGACAGGCTATCAAAGGCCTAAAATAACAAACAATAGGCAGGCATGGCAGTTTTAAATCGGTTACATGGATACACAGGCAGGCACTCCAGGCAGCATTGTGGTCAGTGGAGGAGTATAGCAAGTAGGGGCCGCAGACAGGCTATCAAAGGCCTAAAATAACAAACAATAGGAAGGCATGGCAGTTTTAAATCGGTTACATGGATACACAGGCAGGCACTCCAGGCAGCATTGTGGTCAGTGGAGGAGTATTGCAAGTAGGGGCCGCAGACAGGCTATCAAAGGCCTAAAATAACAAACAATAGGCAGGCATGGCAGTTTTAAATCGGTTACATGGATACACAGGCAGGCACTCCAGGAAGCATTGTGGTCAGTGGAGTAGTATTGCAAGTAGGGGCCGCAGACAGGCTATCAAAGGCCTAAAATAACAAACAATAGGCAGGCATGGCAGTTTTAAATCGGTTACATGGATACACAGGCAGGCACTCCAGGCAGCATTGTGGTCAGTGGAGGAGTATTGCAAGTAGGGGCTGCAGACAGGCTATCAAAGGCCTAAAATAACAAACAATAGGCAGGCATGGCAGTTTTAAATCGGTTACATGGATACACAGGCAGGCAGCATTGTGGTCAGTGGAGGAGTATTGCAAGTATGGGCCGCAGACAGGCTATCAAAGGCCTAAAATAACAAACAATAGGCAGTCATGGCAGTTTTAAATCGTTTACATGGATACACAGGCAGGCAGCATTGTGGTCAGTGGAGGAGTATTGCAAGTAGGGGCCACAGACAGGCTATCAAAGGCCTAAAATAACAAACAATAGGCAGGCATGGCAGTTTTAAATCGTTTACATGGATACACAGGCAGGCACTCCAGGCAGCATTGTGGTCAGTGGAGGCGTATTGCAAGTAGGGGCCGCAGAGAGGCTCTCAAAGGCCTAAAATAACAAACAATAGGCAGGCATGGCAGTTTTAAATCGGTTACATGGATACACAGGCAGGCAGCATTGTGGTCAGTGGAGGAGTATTGCAAGTAGGGGCCGCAGACAGGCTATCAAAGGCCTAAAATAACAAACAATAGGCAGGCATGGCAGTTTTAAATCGGTTACATGGATACACAGGCAGGCACTCCAGGCAGCATTGTGGTCAGTGGAGGAGTATTGCAAGTAGGGGCCGCAGACAGGCTATCAAAGGCCTAAAATAACAAATAATAGGCAGGCATGGCAGTTTTAAATCGGTTACATGGATACACAGGCAGGTACTCCAGGCAGCATTGTGGTCAGTGGAGGAGTATTGCAAGTAGGGGCCGCAGACAGGCTATCAAAGGCCTAAAATAACAAACAATAGGCAGGCATGGCAGTTTTAAATCGGTTACATGGATACACAGGCAGGCAGCATTGTGGTCAGTGGAGGAGTATTGCAAGTAGGGGCCGCAGACAGGCTATCGAAGGCCTAAAATAACAAACAATAGGCAGGCATGGCAGTTTTAAATCGGTTACATGGATACACAGGCAGGCACTCCAGGCAGCATTGTGGTCAGTGGAGGAGTATTGCAAGTAGGGGCCGCAGACAGGCTATCAAAGGCCTAAAATAACAAACAATAGGCAGGCATGGCAGTTTTAAATCGGTTACATGGATACACAGGCAGGCAGCATTGTGGTCAGTGGAGGAGTATTGCAAGTAGGGGCCGCAGACAGGCTATCAAAGGCCTAAAATAACAAACAATAGGCAGGCATGGCAGTTTTAAATCGGTTACATGGATACACAGGCAGGCACTCCAGGCAGCATTGTGGTCAGTGGAGGAGTATTGCAAGTAGGGGCTGCAGACAGGCTATCAAAGGCCTAAAATAACAAACAATAGGCAGGCATGGCAGTTTTAAATCGGTTACATGGATACACAGGCAGGCAGCATTGTGGTCAGTGGAGGAGTATTGCAAGTATGGGCCGCAGACAGGCTATCAAAGGCCTAAAATAACAAACAATAGGCAGTCATGGCAGTTTTAAATCGTTTACATGGATACACAGGCAGGCAGCATTGTGGTCAGTGGAGGAGTATTGCAAGTAGGGGCCACAGACAGGCTATCAAAGGCCTAAAATAACAAACAATAGGCAGGCATGGCAGTTTTAAATCGTTTACATGGATACACAGGCAGGCACTCCAGGCAGCATTGTGGTCAGTGGAGGCGTATTGCAAGTAGGGGCCGCAGAGAGGCTCTCAAAGGCCTAAAATAACAAACAATAGGCAGGCATGGCAGTTTTAAATCGGTTACATGGATACACAGGCAGGCAGCATTGTGGTCAGTGGAGGAGTATTGCAAGTAGGGGCCGCAGACAGGCTATCAAAGGCCTAAAATAACAAACAATAGGCAGGCATGGCAGTTTTAAATCGGTTACATGGATACACAGGCAGGCAGCATTGTGGTCAGTGGAGGAGTATTGCAAGTAGGGGCCGCAGACAGGCTATCAAAGGCCTAAAATAACAAACAATAGGCAGGCATGGCAGTTTTAAATCGGTTACATGGATACACAGGCAGGCACTCCAGGCAGCATTGTGGTCAGTGGAGGAGTATTGCAAGTAGGGGCTGCAGACAGGCTATCAAAGGCCTAAAATAACAAACAATAGGCAGGCATGGCAGTTTTAAATCGGTTACATGGATACACAGGCAGGCAGCATTGTGGTCAGTGGAGGAGTATTGCAAGTATGGGCCGCAGACAGGCTATCAAAGGCCTAAAATAACAAACAATAGGCAGTCATGGCAGTTTTAAATCGTTTACATGGATACACAGGCAGGCAGCATTGTGGTCAGTGGAGGAGTATTGCAAGTAGGGGCCACAGACAGGCTATCAAAGGCCTAAAATAACAAACAATAGGCAGGCATGGCAGTTTTAAATCGTTTACATGGATACACAGGCAGGCACTCCAGGCAGCATTGTGGTCAGTGGAGGCGTATTGCAAGTAGGGGCCGCAGAGAGGCTCTCAAAGGCCTAAAATAACAAACAATAGGCAGGCATGGCAGTTTTAAATCGGTTACATGGATACACAGGCAGGCAGCATTGTGGTCAGTGGAGGAGTATTGCAAGTAGGGGCCGCAGACAGGCTATCAAAGGCCTAAAATAACAAACAATAGGCAGGCATGGCAGTTTTAAATCGGTTACATGGATACACAGGCAGGCACTCCAGGCAGCATTGTGGTCAGTGGAGGAGTATTGCAAGTAGGGGCCGCAGACAGGCTATCAAAGGCCTAAAATAACAAATAATAGGCAGGCATGGCAGTTTTAAATCGGTTACATGGATACACAGGCAGGCACTCCAGGCAGCATTGTGGTCAGTGGAGGAGTATTGCAAGTAGGGGCCGCAGACAGGCTATCAAAGGCCTAAAATAACAAACAATAGGCAGGCATGGCAGTTTTAAATCGGTTACATGGATACACAGGCAGGCAGCATTGTGGTCAGTGGAGGAGTATTGCAAGTAGGGGCCGCAGACAGGCTATTGAAGGCCTAAAATAACAAACAATAGGCAGGCATGGCAGTTTTAAATCGGTTACATGGATACACAGGCAGGCACTCCAGGCAGCATTGTGGTCAGTGGAGGAGTATTGCAAGTAGGGGCCGCAGACAGGCTATCAAAGGCCTAAAATAACAAACAATAGGCAGGCATGGCAGTTTTAAATCGGTTACATGGATACACAGGCAGGCAGCATTGTGGTCAGTGGAGGAGTATTGCAAGTAGGGGCCGCAGACAGGCTATCAAAGGCCTAAAATAACAAACAATAGGCAGGCATGGCAGTTTTAAATCGGTTACATGGATACACAGGCAGGCACTCCAGGCAGCATTGTGGTCAGTGGAGGAGTATTGCAAGTAGGGGACGCAGACAGGCTATCAAAGGCCTAAAATAACAAACAATAGGCAGGCATGGCAGTTTTAAATCGGTTACATGGATACACAGGCAGGCACTCCAGGCAGCATTGTGGTCAGTGGAGGAGTATTGCAAGTAGGGGCCGCAGACAGGCTATCAAAGGCCTAAAATAACAAACAATAGGCAGGCATGGCAGTTTTAAATCGGTTACATGGATACACAGGCAGGCACTCCAGGCAGCATTGTGGTCAGTGGAGGAGTATTGCAAGTAGGGGCCGCAGACAGGCTATCAAAGGCCTAAAATAACAAACAATAGGCAGGCATGGCAGTTTTAAATCGGTTACATGGATACACAGGCAGGCAGCATTGTGGTCAGTGGAGGAGTATTGCAGGTAGGGGCCACAGACAGGCTATCAAAGGCCTAAAATAACAAACAATAGGCAGGCATGGCAGTTTTAAATCGGTTACATGGATACACAGGCAGGCACTCCAGGCAGCATTGTGGTCAGTGGAGGAGTATAGCAAGTAGGGGCCGCAGACAGGCTATCAAAGGCCTAAAATAACAAACAATAGGCAGGCATGGCAGTTTTAAATCGGTTACATGGATACACAGGCAGGCACTCCAGGCAGCATTGTGGTCAGTGGAGGAGTATTGCAAGTAGGGGCCGCAGACAGGCTATCAAAGGCCTAAAATAACAAACAATAGGCAGGCATGGCAGTTTTAAATCGGTTACATGGATACACAGGCAGGCACTCCAGGCAGCATTGTGGTCAGTGGAGGAGTATTGCAAGTAGGGGCCGCAGACAGGCTATCAAAGGCCTAAAATAACAAACAATAGGCAGGCATGGCAGTTTTAAATCGGTTACATGGATACACAGGCAGGCAGCTTTGTGGTCAGTGGAGGAGTATTGCAAGTATGGGCCGCAGACAGGCTATCAAAGGCCTAAAATAACAAACAATAGGCAGGCATGGCAGTTTTAAATCGGTTACATGGATACACAGGCAGGCAGCATTGTGGTCAGTGGAGGAGTATTGCAAGTAGGGTCCGCAGACAGGCTATCAAAGGCCTAAAATAACAAACAATAGGCAGGCATGGCAGTTTTAAATTTGTTACATGGATAAACAGGCAGGCACTCCAGGCAGCATTGTGGTCAGTGGAGGAGTATTGCAAGTAGGGGCCGCAGACAGGCTATCAAAGGCCTAAAATAACAAACAATAGGCAGGCATGGCAGTTTTAAATCGGTTACATGGATACACAGGCAGGCACTCCAGGCAGCATTGTGGTCAGTGGAGTAGTATTGCAAGTAGGGGCCGCAGACAGGCTATCAAAGGCCTAAAATAACAAACAATAGGCAGGCATGGCAGTTTTAAATCGGGTACATGGATACACAGGCAGGCAGCATTGTGGTCAGTGGAGGAGTATTGCAGGTAGGGGCCGCAGACAGGCTATCAAAGGCCTAAAATAACAAACAATAGGCAGGCATGGCAGTTTTAAATCGGTTACATGGATACACAGGCAGGCACTCCAGGCAGCATTGTGGTCAGTGGAGGAGTATTGCAAGTAGGGGCCGCAGACAGGCTATCAAAGGCCTAAAATAACAAACAATAGGCAGGCATGGCAGTTTTAAATCGGTTACATGGATACACAGGCAGGCAGCATTGTGGTCAGTGGAGTAGTATTGCAAGTATGGGCCGCAGACAGGCTATCAAAGGCCTAAAATAACAAACAATAGGCAGTCATGGCAGTTTTAAATCGTTTACATGGATACACAGGCAGGCAGCATTGTGGTCAGTGGAGGAGTATTGCAAGTAGGGGCCACAGACAGGCTATCAAAGGCCTAAAATAACAAACAATAGGCAGGCATGGCAGTTTTAAATCGTTTACATGGATACACAGGCAGGCACTCCAGGCAGCATTGTGGTCAGTGGAGGCGTATTGCAAGTAGGGGCCGCAGAGAGGCTATCAAAGGCCTAAAATAACAAACAATAGGCAGGCATGGCAGTTTTAAATCGGTTACATGGATACACAGGCAGGCAGCATTGTGGTCAGTGGAGGAGTATTGCAAGTAGGGGCCGCAGACAGGCTATCAAAGGCCTAAAATAACAAACAATAGGCAGGCATGGCAGTTTTAAATCGGTTACATGGATACACAGGCAGGCACTCCAGGCAGCATTGTGGTCAGTGGAGGAGTATTGCAAGTAGGGTCCGCAGACAGGCTATCAAAGGCCTAAAATAACAAATAATAGGCAGGCATGGCAGTTTTAAATCGGTTACATGGATACACAGGCAGGCACTCCAGGCAGCATTGTGGTCAGTGGAGGAGTATTGCAAGTAGGGGCCGCAGACAGGCTATCAAAGGCCTAAAATAACAAACAATAGGCAGGCATGGCAGTTTTAAATCGGTTACATGGATACACAGGCAGGCAGCATTGTGGTCAGTGGAGGAGTATTGCAAGTAGGGGCCGCAGACAGGCTATCGAAGGCCTAAAATAACAAACAATAGGCAGGCATGGCAGTTTTAAATCGGTTACATGGATACACAGGCAGGCACTCCAGGCAGCATTGTGGTCAGTGGAGGAGTATTGCAAGTAGGGGCCGCAGACAGGCTATCAAAGGCCTAAAATAACAAACAATAGGCAGGCATGGCAGTTTTAAATCGGTTACATGGATACACAGGCAGGCAGCATTGTGGTCAGTGGAGGAGTATTGCAAGTAGGGGCCGCAGACAGGCTATCAAAGGCCTAAAATAACAAACAATAGGCAGACATGGCAGTTTTAAATCGGTTACATGGATACACAGGCAGGCACTCCAGGCAGCATTGTGGTCAGTGGAGGAGTATTGCAAGTAGGGGACGCAGACAGGCTATCAAAGGCCTAAAATAACAAACAATAGGCAGGCATGGCAGTTTTAAATCGGTTACATGGATACACAGGCAGGCACTCCAGGCAGCATTGTGGTCAGTGGAGTAGTATTGCAAGTAGGGGCCGCAGACAGGCTATCAAAGGCCTAAAATAACAAACAATAGGCAGGCATGGCAGTTTTAAATCGGTTACATGGATACACAGGCAGGCACTCCAGGCAGCATTGTGGTCAGTGGAGGAGTATTGCAAGTAGGGGCCGCAGACAGGCTATCAAAGGCCTAAAATAACAAACAATAGGCAGTCATGGCAGTTTTAAATCGTTTACATGGATACACAGGCAGGCAGCATTGTGGTCAGTGGAGGAGTATTGCAAGTAGGGGCCACAGACAGGCTATCAAAGGCCTAAAATAACAAACAATAGGCAGGCATGGCAGTTTTAAATCGTTTACATGGATACACAGGCAGGCACTCCAGGCAGCATTGTGGTCAGTGGAGGCGTATTGCAAGTAGGGGCCGCAGACAGGCTATCAAAGGCCTAAAATAACAAACAATAGGCAGGCATGGCAGTTTTAAATCGGTTACATGGATACACAGGCAGGCAGCATTGTGGTCAGTGGAGGAGTATTGCAAGTAGGGGCCGCAGACAGGCTATCAAAGGCCTAAAATAACAAACAATAGGCAGGCATGGCAGTTTTAAATCGGTTACATGGATACACAGGCAGGCACTCCAGGCAGCATTGTGGTCAGTGGAGGAGTATTGCAAGTAGGGGCCGCAGACAGGCTATCAAAGGCCTAAAATAACAAACAATAGGCAGGCATAGCAGTTTTAAATCGCTTACATGGATACACAGGCAGGCACTCCAGGCAGCATTGTGGTCAGTGGAGGAGTATTGCAAGTAGGGGCCGCAGACAGGCTATCAAAGGCCTAAAATAACAAACAATAGGCAGGCATGGCAGTTTTAAATCGGTTACATGGCCGCAGACAGGCTATCAAAGGCCTAAAATAACAAACAATAGGCAGGCATGGCAGTTTTAAATCGGTTACATGGATACACAGGCAGACAGCATTGTGGTCAGTGGAGGAGTATTGCAAGTAGGGGCCGCAGACAGGCTATCAAAGGCCTAAAATAACAAACAATAGGCAGTCATGGCAGTTTTAAATCGTTTACATGGATACACAGGCAGGCAGCATTGTGGTCAGTGGAGGAGTATTGCAAGTAGGGGCCACAGACAGGCTATCAAAGGCCTAAAATAACAAACAATAGGCAGGCATGGCAGTTTTAAATCGTTTACATGGATACACAGGCAGGCACTCCAGGCAGCATTGTGGTCAGTGGAGGCGTATTGCAAGTAGGGGCCGCAGACAGGCTATCAAAGGCCTAAAATAACAAACAATAGGCAGGCATGGCAGTTTTAAATCGGTTACATGGATACACAGGCAGGCAGCATTGTGGTCAGTGGAGGAGTATTGCAAGTAGGGGCCGCAGACAGGCTATCAAAGGCCTAAAATAACAAACAATAGGCAGGCATGGCAGTTTTAAATCGGTTACATGGATACACAGGCAGGCACTCCAGGCAGCATTGTGGTCAGTGGAGGAGTATTGCAAGTAGGGGCCGCAGACAGGCTATCAAAGGCCTAAAATAACAAACAATAGGCAGGCATAGCAGTTTTAAATCGCTTACATGGATACACAGGCAGGCACTCCAGGCAGCATTGTGGTCAGTGGAGGAGTATTGCAAGTAGGGGCCGCAGACAGGCTATCAAAGGCCTAAAATAACAAACAATAGGCAGGCATGGCAGTTTTAAATCGGTTACATGGCCGCAGACAGGCTATCAAAGGCCTAAAATAACAAACAATAGGCAGGCATGGCAGTTTTAAATCGGTTACATGGATACACAGGCAGGCAGCATTGTGGTCAGTGGAGGAGTATTGCAAGTAGGGGCCGCAGACAGGCTATCAAAGGCCTAAAATAACAAACAATAGGCAGGCATGGCAGTTTTAAATCGGTTACATGGATACACAGGCAGGCACTCCAGGCAGCATTGTGGTCAGTGGAGGAGTATTGCAAGTAGGGGCCGCAGACAGGCTATCAAAGGCCTAAAATAACAAACAATAGGCAGGCATGGCAGTTTTAAATCGGTTACATGGATACACAGGCAGGCAGCATTGTGGTCAGTGGAGGAGTATTGCAAGTAGGGGCCGCAGACAGGCTATCAAAGGCCTAAAATAACAAACAATAGGCAGGCATGGCAGTTTTAAATCGGTTACATGGATACACAGGCAGGCACTCCAGGCAGCATTGTGGTCAGTGGAGGAGTATTGCAAGTAGGGGCCGCAGACAGGCTATCAAAGGCCTAAAATAACAAACAATAGGCAGGCATGGCAGTTTTAAATCGGTTACATGGATACACAGGCAGGCAGCATTGTGGTCAGTGGAGGAGTATTGCAAGTAGGGGCCGCAGACAGGCTATCAAAGGCCTAAAATAACAAACAATAGGCAGGCATGGCAGTTTTAAATCGGTTACATGGATACACAGGCAGGCACTCCAGGCAGCATTGTGGTCAGTGGAGGAGTATTGCAAGTAGGGGCCGCAGACAGGCTATCAAAGGCCTAAAATAACAAACAATAGGCAGGCATGGCAGTTTTAAATCGGTTACATGGATACACAGGCAGGCACTCCAGGCAGCATTGTGGTCAGTGGAGGAGTATTGCAAGTAGAGGCCGCAGACAGGCTATCAAAGGCCTAAAATAACAAACAATAGGCAGGCATGGCAGTTTTAAATCGGTTACATGGATACACAGGCAGGCAGCATTGTGGTCAGTGGAGGAGTATTGCAAGTAGGGGCCGCAGACAGGCTATCAAAGGCCTAAAATAACAAACAATAGGCAGGCATAGCAGTTTTAAATCGCTTACATGGATACACAGGCAGGCACTCCAGGCAGCATTGTGGTCAGTGGAGGAGTAGTGCAAGTAGGGGCCGCAGACAGGCTATCAAAGGCCTAAAATAACAAACAATAGGCAGGCATGGCAGTTTTAAATCGGTTACATGGATACACAGGCAGGCACTCCAGGCAGCATTGTGGTCAGTGGAGGAGTATTGCAAGTAGGGGCCGCAGACAGGCTATCAAAGGCCTAAAATAACAAACAATAGGCAGGCATGGCAGTTTTAAATCGGTTACATGGATACACAGGCAGGCAGCATTGTGGTCAGTGGAGGAGTATTGCAAGTAGGGGCCACAGACAGGCTATCAAAGGCCTAAAATAACAAACAATAAGCAGGCATGGCAGTTTTACATCGGTTACATGGATACACAGGCAGGCACTCCAGGCAGCATTGTGGTCAGTGGAGGAGTATTGCAAGTAGGGGCCGCAGACAGGCTATCAAAGGCCTAAAATAACAAACAATAGGCAGGCATGGCAGTTTTAAATCGGTTACATGGATACACAGGCAGGCAGCGTTGTAGTCAGTGGAGGAGTATTGCAAGTAGGGGCCGCAGACAGGCTATCAAAGGCCTAAAATAACAAACAATAGGCAGGCATGGCAGTTTTACATCGGTTACATGGATACACAGGCAGGCACTCCAGGCAGCATTGTGGTCAGTGGAGCAGTATTGCAAGTAGGGGCCGCAGACAGGCTATCAAAGGCGTAAAATAACAAACAATAGGCAGGCATGGCAGTTTTAAATCGGTTACATGGATAGACAGGCAGGCACTCCAGGCAGCATTGTGGTCAGTGGAGGAGTATTGCAAGTAGGGGCCGCAGACAGGCTATCAAAGGCCTAAAATAACAAACAATAGGCAGGCATGGCAGTTTTAAATCGGTTACATGGATACACAGGTAGGCACTCCAGGCAGCATTGTGGTCAGTGGAGTAGTATTGCAAGTAGGGGCCGCAGACAGGCTATCAAAGGCCTAAAATAACAAACAATAGGCAGGCATGGCAGTTTTAAATCGGTTACATGGATACACAGGCAGGCACTCCAGGCAGCATTGTGGTCAGTGGAGGAGTATTGCAAGTAGGGGCCGCAGACAGGCTATCAAAGGCCTAAAATAACAAACAATAGGCAGGCATGGCAGTTTTAAATCGGTTACATGGATACACAGGCAGGCAGCATTGTGGTCAGTGGAGGAGTATTGCAAGTAGGGGCCGCAGACAGGCTATCAAAGGCCTAAAATAACAAACAATAGGCAGGCATGGCAGTTTTAAATCGGTTACATGGATACACAGGCAGGCACTCCAGGCAGCATTGTGGTCAGTGGAGGAGTATTGCAAGTAGGGGACGCAGACAGGCTATCAAAGGCCTAAAATAACAAACAATAGGCAGGCATGGCAGTTTTAAATCGGTTACATGGATACACAGGCAGGCACTCCAGGCAGCATTGTGGTCAGTGGAGGAGTATTGCAAGTAGGGGCCGCAGACAGGCTATCAAAGGCCTAAAATAACAAACAATAGGCAGGCATGGCAGTTTTAAGTCGGTTACATGGATACACAGGCAGGCACTCCAGGCAGCATTGTGGTCAGTGGAGTAGTATTGCAAGTAGGGGCCGCAGACAGGCTATCAAAGGCCTAAAATAACAAACAATAGGCAGGCATGGCAGTTTTAAATCGGTTACATGGATACACAGGCAGGCAGCATTGTGGTCAGTGGAGGAGTATTGCAGGTAGGGGCCACAGACAGGCTATCAAAGGCCTAAAATAACAAACAATAGGCAGGCATGGCAGTTTTAAATCGGTTACATGGATACACAGGCAGGCACTCCAGGCAGCATTGTGGTCAGTGGAGGAGTATAGCAAGTAGGGGCCGCAGACAGGCTATCAAAGGCATAAAATAACAAACAATAGGCAGGCATGGCAGTTTTAAATCGGTTACATGGATACACAGGCAGGCACTCCAGGCAGCATTGTGGTCAGTGGAGGAGTATTGCAAGTAGGGGCCGCAGACAGGCTATCAAAGGCCTAAAATAACAAACAATAGGCAGGCATGGCAGTTTTAAATCGGTTACATGGATACACAGGCAGGCACTCCAGGAAGCATTGTGGTCAGTGGAGTAGTATTGCAAGTAGGGGCCGCAGACAGGCTATCAAAGGCCTAAAATAACAAACAATAGGCAGGCATGGCAGTTTTAAATCGGTTACATGGATACACAGGCAGGCACTCCAGGCAGCATTGTGGTCAGTGGAGGAGTATTGCAAGTAGGGGCTGCAGACAGGCTATCAAAGGCCTAAAATAACAAACAATAGGCAGGCATGGCAGTTTTAAATCGGTTACATGGATACACAGGCAGGCAGCATTGTGGTCAGTGGAGGAGTATTGCAAGTATGGGCCGCAGACAGGCTATCAAAGGCCTAAAATAACAAACAATAGGCAGTCATGGCAGTTTTAAATCGTTTACATGGATACACAGGCAGGCAGCATTGTGGTCAGTGGAGGAGTATTGCAAGTAGGGGCCACAGACAGGCTATCAAAGGCCTAAAATAACAAACAATAGGCAGGCATGGCAGTTTTAAATCGTTTACATGGATACACAGGCAGGCACTCCAGGCAGCATTGTGGTCAGTGGAGGCGTATTGCAAGTAGGGGCCGCAGAGAGGCTCTCAAAGGCCTAAAATAACAAACAATAGGCAGGCATGGCAGTTTTAAATCGGTTACATGGATACACAGGCAGGCAGCATTGTGGTCAGTGGAGGAGTATTGCAAGTAGGGGCCGCAGACAGGCTATCAAAGGCCTAAAATAACAAACAATAGGCAGGCATGGCAGTTTTAAATCGGTTACATGGATACACAGGCAGGCACTCCAGGCAGCATTGTGGTCAGTGGAGGAGTATTGCAAGTAGGGGCCGCAGACAGGCTATCAAAGGCCTAAAATAACAAATAATAGGCAGGCATGGCAGTTTTAAATCGGTTACATGGATACACAGGCAGGCACTCCAGGCAGCATTGTGGTCAGTGGAGGAGTATTGCAAGTAGGGGCCGCAGACAGGCTATCAAAGGCCTAAAATAACAAACAATAGGCAGGCATGGCAGTTTTAAATCGGTTACATGGATACACAGGCAGGCAGCATTGTGGTCAGTGGAGGAGTATTGCAAGTAGGGGCCGCAGACAGGCTATTGAAGGCCTAAAATAACAAACAATAGGCAGGCATGGCAGTTTTAAATCGGTTACATGGATACACAGGCAGGCACTCCAGGCAGCATTGTGGTCAGTGGAGGAGTATTGCAAGTAGGGGCCGCAGACAGGCTATCAAAGGCCTAAAATAACAAACAATAGGCAGGCATGGCAGTTTTAAATCGGTTACATGGATACACAGGCAGGCAGCATTGTGGTCAGTGGAGGAGTATTGCAAGTAGGGGCCGCAGACAGGCTATCAAAGGCCTAAAATAACAAACAATAGGCAGGCATGGCAGTTTTAAATCGGTTACATGGATACACAGGCAGGCACTCCAGGCAGCATTGTGGTCAGTGGAGGAGTATTGCAAGTAGGGGACGCAGACAGGCTATCAAAGGCCTAAAATAACAAACAATAGGCAGGCATGGCAGTTTTAAATCGGTTACATGGATACACAGGCAGGCACTCCAGGCAGCATTGTGGTCAGTGGAGGAGTATTGCAAGTAGGGGCCGCAGACAGGCTATCAAAGGCCTAAAATAACAAACAATAGGCAGGCATGGCAGTTTTAAATCGGTTACATGGATACACAGGCAGGCACTCCAGGCAGCATTGTGGTCAGTGGAGTAGTATTGCAAGTAGGGGCCGCAGACAGGCTATCAAAGGCCTAAAATAACAAACAATAGGCAGGCATGGCAGTTTTAAATCGGTTACATGGATACACAGGCAGGCAGCATTGTGGTCAGTGGAGGAGTATTGCAGGTAGGGGCCACAGACAGGCTATCAAAGGCCTAAAATAACAAACAATAGGCAGGCATGGCAGTTTTAAATCGGTTACATGGATACACAGGCAGGCACTCCAGGCAGCATTGTGGTCAGTGGAGGAGTATAGCAAGTAGGGGCCGCAGACAGGCTATCAAAGGCCTAAAATAACAAACAATAGGCAGGCATGGCAGTTTTAAATCGGTTACATGGATACACAGGCAGGCACTCCAGGCAGCATTGTGGTCAGTGGAGGAGTATTGCAAGTAGGGGCCGCAGACAGGCTATCAAAGGCCTAAAATAACAAACAATAGGCAGGCATGGCAGTTTTAAATCGGTTACATGGATACACAGGCAGGCACTCCAGGCAGCATTGTGGTCAGTGGAGGAGTATTGCAAGTAGGGGCCGCAGACAGGCTATCAAAGGCCTAAAATAACAAACAATAGGCAGGCATGGCAGTTTTAAATCGGTTACATGGATACACAGGCAGGCAGCTTTGTGGTCAGTGGAGGAGTATTGCAAGTATGGGCCGCAGACAGGCTATCAAAGGCCTAAAATAACAAACAATAGGCAGGCATGGCAGTTTTAAATCGGTTACATGGATACACAGGCAGGCAGCATTGTGGTCAGTGGAGGAGTATTGCAAGTAGGGTCCGCAGACAGGCTATCAAAGGCCTAAAATAACAAACAATAGGCAGGCATGGCAGTTTTAAATTTGTTACATGGATAAACAGGCAGGCACTCCAGGCAGCATTGTGGTCAGTGGAGGAGTATTGCAAGTAGGGGCCGCAGACAGGCTATCAAAGGCCTAAAATAACAAACAATAGGCAGGCATGGCAGTTTTAAATCGGTTACATGGATACACAGGCAGGCACTCCAGGCAGCATTGTGGTCAGTGGAGTAGTATTGCAAGTAGGGGCCGCAGACAGGCTATCAAAGGCCTAAAATAACAAACAATAGGCAGGCATGGCAGTTTTAAATCGGGTACATGGATACACAGGCAGGCAGCATTGTGGTCAGTGGAGGAGTATTGCAGGTAGGGGCCGCAGACAGGCTATCAAAGGCCTAAAATAACAAACAATAGGCAGGCATGGCAGTTTTAAATCGGTTACATGGATACACAGGCAGGCACTCCAGGCAGCATTGTGGTCAGTGGAGGAGTATTGCAAGTAGGGGCCGCAGACAGGCTATCAAAGGCCTAAAATAACAAACAATAGGCAGGCATGGCAGTTTTAAATCGGTTACATGGATACACAGGCAGGCAGCATTGTGGTCAGTGGAGGAGTATTGCAAGTATGGGCCGCAGACAGGCTATCAAAGGCCTAAAATAACAAACAATAGGCAGTCATGGCAGTTTTAAATCGTTTACATGGATACACAGGCAGGCAGCATTGTGGTCAGTGGAGGAGTATTGCAAGTAGGGGCCACAGACAGGCTATCAAAGGCCTAAAATAACAAACAATAGGCAGGCATGGCAGTTTTAAATCGTTTACATGGATACACAGGCAGGCACTCCAGGCAGCATTGTGGTCAGTGGAGGCGTATTGCAAGTAGGGGCCGCAGAGAGGCTATCAAAGGCCTAAAATAACAAACAATAGGCAGGCATAACAGTTTTAAATCGGTTACATGGATACACAGGCAGGCAGCATTGTGGTCAGTGGAGGAGTATTGCAAGTAGGGGCCGCAGACAGGCTATCAAAGGCCTAAAATAACAAACAATAGGCAGGCATGGCAGTTTTAAATCGGTTACATGGATACACAGGCAGGCACTCCAGGCAGCATTGTGGTCAGTGGAGGAGTATTGCAAGTAGGGTCCGCAGACAGGCTATCAAAGGCCTAAAATAACAAATAATAGGCAGGCATGGCAGTTTTAAATCGGTTACATGGATACACAGGCAGGCACTCCAGGCAGCATTGTGGTCAGTGGAGGAGTATTGCAAGTAGGGGCCGCAGACAGGCTATCAAAGGCCTAAAATAACAAACAATAGGCAGGCATGGCAGTTTTAAATCGGTTACATGGATACACAGGCAGGCAGCATTGTGGTCAGTGGAGGAGTATTGCAAGTAGGGTCCGCAGACAGGCTATCAAAGGCCTAAAATAACAAACAATAGGCAGGCATGGCAGTTTTAAATTTGTTACATGGATAAACAGGCAGGCACTCCAGGCAGCATTGTGGTCAGTGGAGGAGTATTGCAAGTAGGGGCCGCAGACAGGCTATCAAAGGCCTAAAATAACAAACAATAGGCAGGCATGGCAGTTTTAAATCGGTTACATGGATACACAGGCAGGCAGCATTGTGGTCAGTGGAGGAGTATTGCAAGTAGGGTCCGCAGACAGGCTATCAAAGGCCTAAAATAACAAACAATAGGCAGGCATGGCAGTTTTAAATTTGTTACATGGATAAACAGGCAGGCACTCCAGGAAGCATTGTGGTCAGTGGAGGAGTATTGCAAGTAGGGGCCGCAGACAGGCTATCAAAGGCCTAAAATAACAAACAATAGGCAGGCATGGCAGTTTTAAATCGGTTACATGGATACACAGGCAGGCACTCCAGGCAGCATTGTGGTCAGTGGAGTAGTATTGCAAGTAGGGGCCGCAGACAGGCTATCAAAGGCCTAAAATAACAAACAATAGGCAGGCATGGCAGTTTTAAATCGGGTACATGGATACACAGGCAGGCAGCATTGTGGTCAGTGGAGGAGTATTGCAGGTAGGGGCCGCAGACAGGCTATCAAAGGCCTAAAATAACAAACAATAGGCAGGCATGGCAGTTTTAAATCGGTTACATGGATACACAGGCAGGCACTCCAGGCAGCATTGTGGTCAGTGGAGGAGTATTGCAAGTAGGGGCCGCAGACAGGCTATCAAAGGCCTAAAATAACAAACAATAGGCAGGCATGGCAGTTTTAAATCGGTTACATGGATACACAGGCAGGCAGCATTGTGGTCAGTGGAGGAGTATTGCAAGTAGGGGCCGCAGACAGGCTATCAAAGGCCTAAAATAACAAACAATAGGCAGGCATGGCAGTTTTAAATCGGTTACATGGATACACAGGCAGGCACTCCAGGCAGCATTGTGGTCAGTGGAGGAGTATTGCAAGTAGGGTCCGCAGACAGGCTATCAAAGGCCTAAAATAACAAATAATAGGCAGGCATGGCAGTTTTAAATCGGTTACATGGATACACAGGCAGGCACTCCAGGCAGCATTGTGGTCAGTGGAGGAGTATTGCAAGTAGGGGCCGCAGACAGGCTATCAAAGGCCTAAAATAACAAACAATAGGCAGGCATGGCAGTTTTAAATCGGTTACATGGATACACAGGCAGGCAGCATTGTGGTCAGTGGAGGAGTATTGCAAGTAGGGGCCGCAGACAGGCTATCGAAGGCCTAAAATAACAAACAATAGGCAGGCATGGCAGTTTTAAATCGGTTACATGGATACACAGGCAGGCACTCCAGGCAGCATTGTGGTCAGTGGAGGAGTATTGCAAGTAGGGGCCGCAGACAGGCTATCAAAGGCCTAAAATAACAAACAATAGGCAGGCATGGCAGTTTTAAATCGGTTACATGGATACACAGGCAGGCAGCATTGTGGTCAGTGGAGGAGTATTGCAAGTAGGGGCCGCAGACAGGCTATCAAAGGCCTAAAATAACAAACAATAGGCAGGCATGGCAGTTTTAAATCGGTTACATGGATACACAGGCAGGCACTCCAGGCAGCATTGTGGTCAGTGGAGGAGTATTGCAAGTAGGGGACGCAGACAGGCTATCAAAGGCCTAAAATAACAAACAATAGGCAGGCATGGCAGTTTTAAATCGGTTACATGGATACACAGGCAGGCACTCCAGGCAGCATTGTGGTCAGTGGAGGAGTATTGCAAGTAGGGGCCGCAGACAGGCTATCAAAGGCCTAAAATAACAAACAATAGGCAGTCATGGCAGTTTTAAATCGTTTACATGGATACACAGGCAGGCAGCATTGTGGTCAGTGGAGGAGTATTGCAAGTAGGGGCAACAGACAGGCTATCAAAGGCCTAAAATAACAAACAATAGGCAGGCATGGCAGTTTTAAATCGTTTACATGGATACACAGGCAGGCACTCCAGGCAGCATTGTGGTCAGTGGAGGCGTATTGCAAGTAGGGGCCGCAGACAGGCTATCAAAGGCCTAAAATAACAAACAATAGGCAGGCATGGCAGTTTTAAATCGGTTACATGGATACACAGGCAGGCAGCATTGTGGTCAGTGGAGGAGTATTGCAAGTAGGGGCCGCAGACAGGCTATCAAAGGCCTAAAATAACAAACAATAGGCAGGCATGGCAGTTTTAAATCGGTTACATGGATACACAGGCAGGCACTCCAGGCAGCATTGTGGTCAGTGGAGGAGTATTGCAAGTAGGGGCCGCAGACAGGCTATCAAAGGCCTAAAATAACAAACAATAGGCAGGCATAGCAGTTTTAAATCGCTTACATGGATACACAGGCAGGCACTCCAGGCAGCATTGTGGTCAGTGGAGGAGTATTGCAAGTAGGGGCCGCAGACAGGCTATCAAAGGCCTAAAATAACAAACAATAGGCAGGCATGGCAGTTTTAAATCGGTTACATGGCCGCAGACAGGCTATCAAAGGCCTAAAATAACAAACAATAGGCAGGCATGGCAGTTTTAAATCGGTTACATGGATACACAGGCAGACAGCATTGTGGTCAGTGGAGGAGTATTGCAAGTAGGGGCCGCAGACAGGCTATCAAAGGCCTAAAATAACAAACAATAGGCAGTCATGGCAGTTTTAAATCGTTTACATGGATACACAGGCAGGCAGCATTGTGGTCAGTGGAGGAGTATTGCAAGTAGGGGCCACAGACAGGCTATCAAAGGCCTAAAATAACAAACAATAGGCAGGCATGGCAGTTTTAAATCGTTTACATGGATACACAGGCAGGCACTCCAGGCAGCATTGTGGTCAGTGGAGGCGTATTGCAAGTAGGGGCCGCAGACAGGCTATCAAAGGCCTAAAATAACAAACAATAGGCAGGCATGGCAGTTTTAAATCGGTTACATGGATACACAGGCAGGCAGCATTGTGGTCAGTGGAGGAGTATTGCAAGTAGGGGCCGCAGACAGGCTATCAAAGGCCTAAAATAACAAACAATAGGCAGGCATGGCAGTTTTAAATCGGTTACATGGATACACAGGCAGGCACTCCAGGCAGCATTGTGGTCAGTGGAGGAGTATTGCAAGTAGGGGCCGCAGACAGGCTATCAAAGGCCTAAAATAACAAACAATAGGCAGGCATAGCAGTTTTAAATCGCTTACATGGATACACAGGCAGGCACTCCAGGCAGCATTGTGGTCAGTGGAGGAGTATTGCAAGTAGGGGCCGCAGACAGGCTATCAAAGGCCTAAAATAACAAACAATAGGCAGGCATGGCAGTTTTAAATCGGTTACATGGCCGCAGACAGGCTATCAAAGGCCTAAAATAACAAACAATAGGCAGGCATGGCAGTTTTAAATCGGTTACATGGATACACAGGCAGGCAGCATTGTGGTCAGTGGAGGAGTATTGCAAGTAGGGTCCGCAGACAGGCTATCAAAGGCCTAAAATAACAAACAATAGGCAGGCATGGCAGTTTTAAATTTGTTACATGGATAAACAGGCAGGCACTCCAGGCAGCATTGTGGTCAGTGGAGGAGTATTGCAAGTAGGGGCCGCAGACAGGCTATCAAAGGCCTAAAATAACAAACAATAGGCAGGCATGGCAGTTTTAAATCGGTTACATGGATACACAGGCAGGCACTCCAGGCAGCATTGTGGTCAGTGGAGTAGTATTGCAAGTAGGGGCCGCAGACAGGCTATCAAAGGCCTAAAATAACAAACAATAGGCAGGCATGGCAGTTTTAAATCGGGTACATGGATACACAGGCAGGCAGCATTGTGGTCAGTGGAGGAGTATTGCAGGTAGGGGCCGCAGACAGGCTATCAAAGGCCTAAAATAACAAACAATAGGCAGGCATGGCAGTTTTAAATCGGTTACATGGATACACAGGCAGGCACTCCAGGCAGCATTGTGGTCAGTGGAGGAGTATTGCAAGTAGGGGCCGCAGACAGGCTATCAAAGGCCTAAAATAACAAACAATAGGCAGGCATGGCAGTTTTAAATCGGTTACATGGATACACAGGCAGGCAGCATTGTGGTCAGTGGAGGAGTATTGCAAGTATGGGCCGCAGACAGGCTATCAAAGGCCTAAAATAACAAACAATAGGCAGTCATGGCAGTTTTAAATCGTTTACATGGATACACAGGCAGGCAGCATTGTGGTCAGTGGAGGAGTATTGCAAGTAGGGGCCACAGACAGGCTATCAAAGGCCTAAAATAACAAACAATAGGCAGGCATGGCAGTTTTAAATCGTTTACATGGATACACAGGCAGGCACTCCAGGCAGCATTGTGGTCAGTGGAGGCGTATTGCAAGTAGGGGCCGCAGAGAGGCTATCAAAGGCCTAAAATAACAAACAATAGGCAGGCATGGCAGTTTTAAATCGGTTACATGGATACACAGGCAGGCAGCATTGTGGTCAGTGGAGGAGTATTGCAAGTAGGGGCCGCAGACAGGCTATCAAAGGCCTAAAATAACAAACAATAGGCAGGCATGGCAGTTTTAAATCGGTTACATGGATACACAGGCAGGCACTCCAGGCAGCATTGTGGTCAGTGGAGGAGTATTGCAAGTAGGGTCCGCAGACAGGCTATCAAAGGCCTAAAATAACAAATAATAGGCAGGCATGGCAGTTTTAAATCGGTTACATGGATACACAGGCAGGCACTCCAGGCAGCATTGTGGTCAGTGGAGGAGTATTGCAAGTAGGGGCCGCAGACAGGCTATCAAAGGCCTAAAATAACAAACAATAGGCAGGCATGGCAGTTTTAAATCGGTTACATGGATACACAGGCAGGCAGCATTGTGGTCAGTGGAGGAGTATTGCAAGTAGGGGCCGCAGACAGGCTATCGAAGGCCTAAAATAACAAACAATAGGCAGGCATGGCAGTTTTAAATCGGTTACATGGATACACAGGCAGGCACTCCAGGCAGCATTGTGGTCAGTGGAGGAGTATTGCAAGTAGGGGCCGCAGACAGGCTATCAAAGGCCTAAAATAACAAACAATAGGCAGGCATGGCAGTTTTAAATCGGTTACATGGATACACAGGCAGGCAGCATTGTGGTCAGTGGAGGAGTATTGCAAGTAGGGGCCGCAGACAGGCTATCAAAGGCCTAAAATAACAAACAATAGGCAGGCATGGCAGTTTTAAATCGGTTACATGGATACACAGGCAGGCACTCCAGGCAGCATTGTGGTCAGTGGAGGAGTATTGCAAGTAGGGGACGCAGACAGGCTATCAAAGGCCTAAAATAACAAACAATAGGCAGGCATGGCAGTTTTAAATCGGTTACATGGATACACAGGCAGGCACTCCAGGCAGCATTGTGGTCAGTGGAGGAGTATTGCAAGTAGGGGCCGCAGACAGGCTATCAAAGGCCTAAAATAACAAACAATAGGCAGTCATGGCAGTTTTAAATCGTTTACATGGATACACAGGCAGGCAGCATTGTGGTCAGTGGAGGAGTATTGCAAGTAGGGGCCACAGACAGGCTATCAAAGGCCTAAAATAACAAACAATAGGCAGGCATGGCAGTTTTAAATCGTTTACATGGATACACAGGCAGGCACTCCAGGCAGCATTGTGGTCAGTGGAGGCGTATTGCAAGTAGGGGCCGCAGACAGGCTATCAAAGGCCTAAAATAACAAACAATAGGCAGGCATGGCAGTTTTAAATCGGTTACATGGATACACAGGCAGGCAGCATTGTGGTCAGTGGAGGAGTATTGCAAGTAGGGGCCGCAGACAGGCTATCAAAGGCCTAAAATAACAAACAATAGGCAGGCATGGCAGTTTTAAATCGGTTACATGGATACACAGGCAGGCACTCCAGGCAGCATTGTGGTCAGTGGAGGAGTATTGCAAGTAGGGGCCGCAGACAGGCTATCAAAGGCCTAAAATAACAAACAATAGGCAGGCATAGCAGTTTTAAATCGCTTACATGGATACACAGGCAGGCACTCCAGGCAGCATTGTGGTCAGTGGAGGAGTATTGCAAGTAGGGGCCGCAGACAGGCTATCAAAGGCCTAAAATAACAAACAATAGGCAGGCATGGCAGTTTTAAATCGGTTACATGGCCGCAGACAGGCTATCAAAGGCCTAAAATAACAAACAATAGGCAGGCATGGCAGTTTTAAATCGGTTACATGGATACACAGGCAGACAGCATTGTGGTCAGTGGAGGAGTATTGCAAGTAGGGGCCGCAGACAGGCTATCAAAGGCCTAAAATAACAAACAATAGGCAGTCATGGCAGTTTTAAATCGTTTACATGGATACACAGGCAGGCAGCATTGTGGTCAGTGGAGGAGTATTGCAAGTAGGGGCCACAGACAGGCTATCAAAGGCCTAAAATAACAAACAATAGGCAGGCATGGCAGTTTTAAATCGTTTACATGGATACACAGGCAGGCACTCCAGGCAGCATTGTGGTCAGTGGAGGCGTATTGCAAGTAGGGGCCGCAGACAGGCTATCAAAGGCCTAAAATAACAAACAATAGGCAGGCATGGCAGTTTTAAATCGGTTACATGGATACACAGGCAGGCAGCATTGTGGTCAGTGGAGGAGTATTGCAAGTAGGGGCCGCAGACAGGCTATCAAAGGCCTAAAATAACAAACAATAGGCAGGCATGGCAGTTTTAAATCGGTTACATGGATACACAGGCAGGCACTCCAGGCAGCATTGTGGTCAGTGGAGGAGTATTGCAAGTAGGGGCCGCAGACAGGCTATCAAAGGCCTAAAATAACAAACAATAGGCAGGCATAGCAGTTTTAAATCGCTTACATGGATACACAGGCAGGCACTCCAGGCAGCATTGTGGTCAGTGGAGGAGTATTGCAAGTAGGGGCCGCAGACAGGCTATCAAAGGCCTAAAATAACAAACAATAGGCAGGCATGGCAGTTTTAAATCGGTTACATGGCCGCAGACAGGCTATCAAAGGCCTAAAATAACAAACAATAGGCAGGCATGGCAGTTTTAAATCGGTTACATGGATACACAGGCAGGCAGCATTGTGGTCAGTGGAGGAGTATTGCAAGTAGGGGCCGCAGACAGGCTATCAAAGGCCTAAAATAACAAACAATAGGCAGGCATGGCAGTTTTAAATCGGTTACATGGATACACAGGCAGGCACTCCAGGCAGCATTGTGGTCAGTGGAGGAGTATTGCAAGTAGGGGCCGCAGACAGGCTATCAAAGGCCTAAAATAACAAACAATAGGCAGGCATGGCAGTTTTAAATCGGTTACATGGATACACAGGCAGGCAGCATTGTGGTCAGTGGAGGAGTATTGCAAGTAGGGGCCGCAGACAGGCTATCAAAGGCCTAAAATAACAAACAATAGGCAGGCATGGCAGTTTTAAATCGGTTACATGGATACACAGGCAGGCACTCCAGGCAGCATTGTGGTCAGTGGAGGAGTATTGCAAGTAGGGGCCGCAGACAGGCTATCAAAGGCCTAAAATAACAAACAATAGGCAGGCATGGCAGTTTTAAATCGGTTACATGGATACACAGGCAGGCAGCATTGTGGTCAGTGGAGGAGTATTGCAAGTAGGGGCCGCAGACAGGCTATCAAAGGCCTAAAATAACAAACAATAGGCAGGCATGGCAGTTTTAAATCGGTTACATGGATACACAGGCAGGCACTCCAGGCAGCATTGTGGTCAGTGGAGGAGTATTGCAAGTAGGGGCCGCAGACAGGCTATCAAAGGCCTAAAATAACAAACAATAGGCAGGCATGGCAGTTTTAAATCGGTTACATGGATACACAGGCAGGCACTCCAGGCAGCATTGTGGTCAGTGGAGGAGTATTGCAAGTAGAGGCCGCAGACAGGCTATCAAAGGCCTAAAATAACAAACAATAGGCAGGCATGGCAGTTTTAAATCGGTTACATGGATACACAGGCAGGCAGCATTGTGGTCAGTGGAGGAGTATTGCAAGTAGGGGCCGCAGACAGGCTATCAAAGGCCTAAAATAACAAACAATAGGCAGGCATAGCAGTTTTAAATCGCTTACATGGATACACAGGCAGGCACTCCAGGCAGCATTGTGGTCAGTGGAGGAGTAGTGCAAGTAGGGGCCGCAGACAGGCTATCAAAGGCCTAAAATAACAAACAATAGGCAGGCATGGCAGTTTTAAATCGGTTACATGGATACACAGGCAGGCACTCCAGGCAGCATTGTGGTCAGTGGAGGAGTATTGCAAGTAGGGGCCGCAGACAGGCTATCAAAGGCCTAAAATAACAAACAATAGGCAGGCATGGCAGTTTTAAATCGGTTACATGGATACACAGGCAGGCAGCATTGTGGTCAGTGGAGGAGTATTGCAAGTAGGGGCCACAGACAGGCTATCAAAGGCCTAAAATAACAAACAATAAGCAGGCATGGCAGTTTTACATCGGTTACATGGATACACAGGCAGGCACTCCAGGCAGCATTGTGGTCAGTGGAGGAGTATTGCAAGTAGGGGCCGCAGACAGGCTATCAAAGGCCTAAAATAACAAACAATAGGCAGGCATGGCAGTTTTAAATCGGTTACATGGATACACAGGCAGGCAGCGTTGTAGTCAGTGGAGGAGTATTGCAAGTAGGGGCCGCAGACAGGCTATCAAAGGCCTAAAATAACAAACAATAGGCAGGCATGGCAGTTTTACATCGGTTACATGGATACACAGGCAGGCACTCCAGGCAGCATTGTGGTCAGTGGAGCAGTATTGCAAGTAGGGGCCGCAGACAGGCTATCAAAGGCGTAAAATAACAAACAATAGGCAGGCATGGCAGTTTTAAATCGGTTACATGGATAGACAGGCAGGCACTCCAGGCAGCATTGTGGTCAGTGGAGGAGTATTGCAAGTAGGGGCCGCAGACAGGCTATCAAAGGCCTAAAATAACAAACAATAGGCAGGCATGGCAGTTTTAAATCGGTTACATGGATACACAGGTAGGCACTCCAGGCAGCATTGTGGTCAGTGGAGTAGTATTGCAAGTAGGGGCCGCAGACAGGCTATCAAAGGCCTAAAATAACAAACAATAGGCAGGCATGGCAGTTTTAAATCGGTTACATGGATACACAGGCAGGCACTCCAGGCAGCATTGTGGTCAGTGGAGGAGTATTGCAAGTAGGGGCCGCAGACAGGCTATCAAAGGCCTAAAATAACAAACAATAGGCAGGCATGGCAGTTTTAAATCGGTTACATGGATACACAGGCAGGCAGCATTGTGGTCAGTGGAGGAGTATTGCAAGTAGGGGCCACAGACAGGCTATCAAAGGCCTAAAATAACAAACAATAGGCAGGCATGGCAGTTTTAAATCGGTTACATGGATACACAGGCAGGCACTCCAGGCAGCATTGTGGTCAGTAGAGGAGTATTGCAAGTAGGGGCCGCAGACAGGCTATCAAAGGCCTAAAATAACAAACAATAGGCAGGCATGGCAGTTTTAAATTGGTTACATGGATACACAGGCAGGCACTCCAGTCAGCATTGTGGTCAGTGGAGGAGTATTGCAAGTAGGGGCCGCAGACAGGCTATCAAAGGCCTAAAATAACAAACAATAGGCAGGCATGGCAGTTTTAAATCGGTTACATGGATACACAGGCAGGCAGCATTGTGGTCAGTGGAGGAGTATTGCAAGTAGGGGCCGCAGACAGGCTATCAAAGGCCTAAAATAAACAATAGGCAGGCATGGCAGTTTTAAATCGGTTACATGGATACACAGGCAGGCACTCCAGGCAGCATTGTGGTCAGTGGAGGAGTATTGCAAGTAGGGGCCGCAGACAGGCTATCAAAGTCCTAAAATAACAAACAATAGGCAGGCATGGCAGTTTTAAATCGGTTACATGGATACACAGGCAGGCAGCATTGTGGTCAGTAGAGGAGCATTGCAAGTAGGGGCCGCAGACAGGCTATCAAAGGCCTAAAATAACAAACAATAGGCAGGCATGGCAGTTTTAAATCGGTTACATGGATACACAGGCAGGCACTCCAGGCAGCATTGTGGTCAGTGGAGGAGTATTGCAAGTAGGGGCCGCAGACAGGCTATCAAAGGCCTAAAATAACAAACAATAGGCAGGCATAGCAGTTTTAAATCGCTTACATGGATACACAGGCAGGCACTCCAGGCAGCATTGTGGTCAGTGGAGGAGTATTGCAAGTAGGGGCCGCAGACAGGCTATCAAAGGCCTAAAATAACAAACAATAGGCAGGCATGGCAGTTTTAAATCGGTTACATGGCCGCAGACAGGCTATCAAAGGCCTAAAATAACAAACAATAGGCAGGCATGGCAGTTTTAAATCGGTTACATGGATACACAGGCAGACAGCATTGTGGTCAGTGGAGGAGTATTGCAAGTAGGGGCCGCAGACAGGCTATCAAAGGCCTAAAATAACAAACAATAGGCAGTCATGGCAGTTTTAAATCGTTTACATGGATACACAGGCAGGCAGCATTGTGGTCAGTGGAGGAGTATTGCAAGTAGGGGCCACAGACAGGCTATCAAAGGCCTAAAATAACAAACAATAGGCAGGCATGGCAGTTTTAAATCGTTTACATGGATACACAGGCAGGCACTCCAGGCAGCATTGTGGTCAGTGGAGGCGTATTGCAAGTAGGGGCCGCAGACAGGCTATCAAAGGCCTAAAATAACAAACAATAGGCAGGCATGGCAGTTTTAAATCGGTTACATGGATACACAGGCAGGCAGCATTGTGGTCAGTGGAGGAGTATTGCAAGTAGGGGCCGCAGACAGGCTATCAAAGGCCTAAAATAACAAACAATAGGCAGGCATGGCAGTTTTAAATCGGTTACATGGATACACAGGCAGGCACTCCAGGCAGCATTGTGGTCAGTGGAGGAGTATTGCAAGTAGGGGCCGCAGACAGGCTATCAAAGGCCTAAAATAACAAACAATAGGCAGGCATAGCAGTTTTAAATCGCTTACATGGATACACAGGCAGGCACTCCAGGCAGCATTGTGGTCAGTGGAGGAGTATTGCAAGTAGGGGCCGCAGACAGGCTATCAAAGGCCTAAAATAACAAACAATAGGCAGGCATGGCAGTTTTAAATCGGTTACATGGCCGCAGACAGGCTATCAAAGGCCTAAAATAACAAACAATAGGCAGGCATGGCAGTTTTAAATCGGTTACATGGATACACAGGCAGGCAGCATTGTGGTCAGTGGAGGAGTATTGCAAGTAGGGGCCGCAGACAGGCTATCAAAGGCCTAAAATAACAAACAATAGGCAGGCATGGCAGTTTTAAATCGGTTACATGGATACACAGGCAGGCACTCCAGGCAGCATTGTGGTCAGTGGAGGAGTATTGCAAGTAGGGGCCGCAGACAGGCTATCAAAGGCCTAAAATAACAAACAATAGGCAGGCATGGCAGTTTTAAATCGGTTACATGGATACACAGGCAGGCAGCATTGTGGTCAGTGGAGGAGTATTGCAAGTAGGGGCCGCAGACAGGCTATCAAAGGCCTAAAATAACAAACAATAGGCAGGCATGGCAGTTTTAAATCGGTTACATGGATACACAGGCAGGCACTCCAGGCAGCATTGTGGTCAGTGGAGGAGTATTGCAAGTAGGGGCCGCAGACAGGCTATCAAAGGCCTAAAATAACAAACAATAGGCAGGCATGGCAGTTTTAAATCGGTTACATGGATACACAGGCAGGCAGCATTGTGGTCAGTGGAGGAGTATTGCAAGTAGGGGCCGCAGACAGGCTATCAAAGGCCTAAAATAACAAACAATAGGCAGGCATGGCAGTTTTAAATCGGTTACATGGATACACAGGCAGGCACTCCAGGCAGCATTGTGGTCAGTGGAGGAGTATTGCAAGTAGGGGCCGCAGACAGGCTATCAAAGGCCTAAAATAACAAACAATAGGCAGGCATGGCAGTTTTAAATCGGTTACATGGATACACAGGCAGGCACTCCAGGCAGCATTGTGGTCAGTGGAGGAGTATTGCAAGTAGAGGCCGCAGACAGGCTATCAAAGGCCTAAAATAACAAACAATAGGCAGGCATGGCAGTTTTAAATCGGTTACATGGATACACAGGCAGGCAGCATTGTGGTCAGTGGAGGAGTATTGCAAGTAGGGGCCGCAGACAGGCTATCAAAGGCCTAAAATAACAAACAATAGGCAGGCATAGCAGTTTTAAATCGCTTACATGGATACACAGGCAGGCACTCCAGGCAGCATTGTGGTCAGTGGAGGAGTAGTGCAAGTAGGGGCCGCAGACAGGCTATCAAAGGCCTAAAATAACAAACAATAGGCAGGCATGGCAGTTTTAAATCGGTTACATGGATACACAGGCAGGCACTCCAGGCAGCATTGTGGTCAGTGGAGGAGTATTGCAAGTAGGGGCCGCAGACAGGCTATCAAAGGCCTAAAATAACAAACAATAGGCAGGCATGGCAGTTTTAAATCGGTTACATGGATACACAGGCAGGCAGCATTGTGGTCAGTGGAGGAGTATTGCAAGTAGGGGCCACAGACAGGCTATCAAAGGCCTAAAATAACAAACAATAAGCAGGCATGGCAGTTTTACATCGGTTACATGGATACACAGGCAGGCACTCCAGGCAGCATTGTGGTCAGTGGAGGAGTATTGCAAGTAGGGGCCGCAGACAGGCTATCAAAGGCCTAAAATAACAAACAATAGGCAGGCATGGCAGTTTTAAATCGGTTACATGGATACACAGGCAGGCAGCGTTGTAGTCAGTGGAGGAGTATTGCAAGTAGGGGCCGCAGACAGGCTATCAAAGGCCTAAAATAACAAACAATAGGCAGGCATGGCAGTTTTACATCGGTTACATGGATACACAGGCAGGCACTCCAGGCAGCATTGTGGTCAGTGGAGCAGTATTGCAAGTAGGGGCCGCAGACAGGCTATCAAAGGCGTAAAATAACAAACAATAGGCAGGCATGGCAGTTTTAAATCGGTTACATGGATAGACAGGCAGGCACTCCAGGCAGCATTGTGGTCAGTGGAGGAGTATTGCAAGTAGGGGCCGCAGACAGGCTATCAAAGGCCTAAAATAACAAACAATAGGCAGGCATGGCAGTTTTAAATCGGTTACATGGATACACAGGTAGGCACTCCAGGCAGCATTGTGGTCAGTGGAGTAGTATTGCAAGTAGGGGCCGCAGACAGGCTATCAAAGGCCTAAAATAACAAACAATAGGCAGGCATGGCAGTTTTAAATCGGTTACATGGATACACAGGCAGGCACTCCAGGCAGCATTGTGGTCAGTGGAGGAGTATTGCAAGTAGGGGCCGCAGACAGGCTATCAAAGGCCTAAAATAACAAACAATAGGCAGGCATGGCAGTTTTAAATCGGTTACATGGATACACAGGCAGGCAGCATTGTGGTCAGTGGAGGAGTATTGCAAGTAGGGGCCACAGACAGGCTATCAAAGGCCTAAAATAACAAACAATAGGCAGGCATGGCAGTTTTAAATCGGTTACATGGATACACAGGCAGGCACTCCAGGCAGCATTGTGGTCAGTAGAGGAGTATTGCAAGTAGGGGCCGCAGACAGGCTATCAAAGGCCTAAAATAACAAACAATAGGCAGGCATGGCAGTTTTAAATTGGTTACATGGATACACAGGCAGGCACTCCAGTCAGCATTGTGGTCAGTGGAGGAGTATTGCAAGTAGGGGCCGCAGACAGGCTATCAAAGGCCTAAAATAACAAACAATAGGCAGGCATGGCAGTTTTAAATCGGTTACATGGATACACAGGCAGGCAGCATTGTGGTCAGTGGAGGAGTATTGCAAGTAGGGGCCGCAGACAGGCTATCAAAGGCCTAAAATAAACAATAGGCAGGCATGGCAGTTTTAAATCGGTTACATGGATACACAGGCAGGCACTCCAGGCAGCATTGTGGTCAGTGGAGGAGTATTGCAAGTAGGGGCCGCAGACAGGCTATCAAAGGCCTAAAATAACAAACAATAGGCAGGCATGGCAGTTTTAAATCGGTTACATGGATACACAGGCAGGCAGCATTGTGGTCAGTAGAGGAGCATTGCAAGTAGGGGCCGCAGACAGGCTATCAAAGGCCTAAAATAACAAACAATAGGCAGGCATGGCAGTTTTAAATCGGTTACATGGATACACAGGCAGGCACTCCAGGCAGCATTGTGGTCAGTGGAGGAGTATTGCAAGTAGGGGACGCAGACAGGCTATCAAAGGCCTAAAATAACAAACAATAGGCAGGCATGGCAGTTTTAAATCGGTTACATGGATACACAGGCAGGCACTCCAGGCAGCATTGTGGTCAGTGGAGTAGTATTGCAAGTAGGGGCCGCAGACAGGCTATCAAAGGCCTAAAATAACAAACAATAGGCAGGCATGGCAGTTTTAAATCGGTTACATGGATAAACAGGCAGGCAGCATTGTGGTCAGTGGAGGAGTATTGCAAGTAGGGGCCGCAGACAGGCTATCAAAGGCCTAAAATAACAAACAATAGGCAGGCATGGCAGTTTTAAATCGGTTACATGGATACACAGGCAGGCACTCCAGGCAGCATTGTGGTCAGTGGAGGAGTATTGCAAGTAGGGGCCGCAGACAGGCTATCAAAGGCCTAAAATAACAAACAATAGGCAGGCATAGCAGTTTTAAATCGCTTACATGGATACACAGGCAGGCACTCCAGGCAGCATTGTGGTCAGTGGAGGAGTATTGCAAGTAGGGGCCGCAGACAGGCTATCAAAGGCCTAAAATAACAAACAATAGGCAGGCATGGCAGTTTTAAATCGGTTACATGGCCGCAGACAGGCTATCAAAGGCCTAAAATAACAAACAATAGGCAGGCATGGCAGTTTTAAATCGGTTACATGGATACACAGGCAGACAGCATTGTGGTCAGTGGAGGAGTATTGCAAGTAGGGGCCGCAGACAGGCTATCAAAGGCCTAAAATAACAAACAATAGGCAGTCATGGCAGTTTTAAATCGTTTACATGGATACACAGGCAGGCAGCATTGTGGTCAGTGGAGGAGTATTGCAAGTAGGGGCCACAGACAGGCTATCAAAGGCCTAAAATAACAAACAATAGGCAGGCATGGCAGTTTTAAATCGTTTACATGGATACACAGGCAGGCACTCCAGGCAGCATTGTGGTCAGTGGAGGCGTATTGCAAGTAGGGGCCGCAGACAGGCTATCAAAGGCCTAAAATAACAAACAATAGGCAGGCATGGCAGTTTTAAATCGGTTACATGGATACACAGGCAGGCAGCATTGTGGTCAGTGGAGGAGTATTGCAAGTAGGGGCCGCAGACAGGCTATCAAAGGCCTAAAATAACAAACAATAGGCAGGCATGGCAGTTTTAAATCGGTTACATGGCCGCAGACAGGCTATCAAAGGCCTAAAATAACAAACAATAGGCAGGCATGGCAGTTTTAAATCGGTTACATGGATACACAGGCAGGCAGCATTGTGGTCAGTGGAGGAGTATTGCAAGTAGGGGCCGCAGACAGGCTATCAAAGGCCTAAAATAACAAACAATAGGCAGGCATGGCAGTTTTAAATCGGTTACATGGATACACAGGCAGGCACTCCAGGCAGCATTGTGGTCAGTGGAGGAGTATTGCAAGTAGGGGCCGCAGACAGGCTATCAAAGGCCTAAAATAACAAACAATAGGCAGGCATGGCAGTTTTAAATCGGTTACATGGATACACAGGCAGGCACTCCAGGCAGCATTGTGGTCAGTGGAGGAGTATTGCAAGTAGGGGCCGCAGACAGGCTATCAAAGGCCTAAAATAACAAACAATAGGCAGGCATGGCAGTTTTAAATCGGTTACATGGATACACAGGCAGGCACTCCAGGCAGCATTGTGGTCAGTGGAGGAGTATTGCAAGTAGGGGCCGCAGACAGGCTATCAAAGGCCTAAAATAACAAACAATAGGCAGGCATGGCAGTTTTAAATCGGTTACATGGATACACAGGCAGGCACTCCAGGCAGCATTGTGGTCAGTGGAGGCGTATTGCAAGTAGGGGCCGCAGACAGGCTATCAAAGGCCTAAAATAACAAACAATAGGCAGGCATGGCAGTTTTAAATCGGTTACATGGATACACAGGCAGGCAGCATTGTGGTCAGTGGAGGAGTATTGCAAGTAGGGGCCGCAGACAGGCTATCAAAGGCCTAAAATAACAAACAATAGGCAGGCATGGCAGTTTTAAATCGGTTACATGGATACACAGGCAGGCACTCCAGGCAGCATTGTGGTCAGTGGAGGAGTATTGCAAGTAGGGGCCGCAGACAGGCTATCAAAGGCCTAAAATAACAAACAATAGGCAGGCATAGCAGTTTTAAATCGCTTACATGGATACACAGGCAGGCACTCCAGGCAGCATTGTGGTCAGTGGAGGAGTATTGCAAGTAGGGGCCGCAGACAGGCTATCAAAGGCCTAAAATAACAAACAATAGGCAGGCATGGCAGTTTTAAATCGGTTACATGGCCGCAGACAGGCTATCAAAGGCCTAAAATAACAAACAATAGGCAGGCATGGCAGTTTTAAATCGGTTACATGGATACACAGGCAGGCAGCATTGTGGTCAGTGGAGGAGTATTGCAAGTAGGGGCCGCAGACAGGCTATCAAAGGCCTAAAATAACAAACAATAGGCAGGCATGGCAGTTTTAAATCGGTTACATGGATACACAGGCAGGCACTCCAGGCAGCATTGTGGTCAGTGGAGGAGTATTGCAAGTAGGGGCCGCAGACAGGCTATCAAAGGCCTAAAATAACAAACAATAGGCAGGCATGGCAGTTTTAAATCGGTTACATGGATACACAGGCAGGCACTCCAGGCAGCATTGTGGTCAGTGGAGGAGTATTGCAAGTAGGGGCCGCAGACAGGCTATCAAAGGCCTAAAATAACAAACAATAGGCAGGCATGGCAGTTTTAAATCGGTTACATGGCCGCAGACAGGCTATCAAAGGCCTAAAATAACAAACAATAGGCAGGCATGGCAGTTTTAAATCGGTTACATGGATACACAGGCAGGCAGCATTGTGGTCAGTGGAGGAGTATTGCAAGTAGGGGCCGCAGACAGGCTATCAAAGGCCTAAAATAACAAACAATAGGCAGGCATGGCAGTTTTAAATCGGTTACATGGATACACAGGCAGGCACTCCAGGCAGCATTGTGGTCAGTGGAGGAGTATTGCAAGTAGGGGCCGCAGACAGGCTATCAAAGGCCTAAAATAACAAACAATAGGCAGGCATGGCAGTTTTAAATCGGTTACATGGATACACAGGCAGGCACTCCAGGCAGCATTGTGGTCAGTGGAGGAGTATTGCAAGTAGGGGCCGCAGACAGGCTATCAAAGGCCTAAAATAACAAACAATAGGCAGGCATGGCAGTTTTAAATCGGTTACATGGATACACAGGCAGGCACTCCAGGCAGCATTGTGGTCAGTGGAGGCGTATTGCAAGTAGGGGCCGCAGACAGGCTATCAAAGGCCTAAAATAACAAACAATAGGCAGGCATGGCAGTTTTAAATCGGTTACATGGATACACAGGCAGGCAGCATTGTGGTCAGTGGAGGAGTATTGCAAGTAGGGGCCGCAGACAGGCTATCAAAGGCCTAAAATAACAAACAATAGGCAGGCATGGCAGTTTTAAATCGGTTACATGGATACACAGGCAGGCACTCCAGGCAGCATTGTGGTCAGTGGAGGAGTATTGCAAGTAGGGGCCGCAGACAGGCTATCAAAGGCCTAAAATAACAAACAATAGGCAGGCATAGCAGTTTTAAATCGCTTACATGGATACACAGGCAGGCACTCCAGGCAGCATTGTAGTCAGTGGAGGAGTATTGCAAGTAGGGGCCGCAGACAGGCTATCAAAGGCCTAAAATAACAAACAATAGGCAGGCATGGCAGTTTTAAATCGGTTACATGGCCGCAGACAGGCTATCAAAGGCCTAAAATAACAAACAATAGGCAGGCATGGCAGTTTTAAATCGGTTACATGGATACACAGGCAGGCAGCATTGTGGTCAGTGGAGGAGTATTGCAAGTAGGGGCCGCAGACAGGCTATCAAAGGCCTAAAATAACAAACAATAGGCAGGCATGGCAGTTTTAAATCGGTTACATGGATACACAGGCAGGCACTCCAGGCAGCATTGTGGTCAGTGGAGGAGTATTGCAAGTAGGGGCCGCAGACAGGCTATCAAAGGCCTAAAATAACAAACAATAGGCAGGCATGGCAGTTTTAAATCGGTTACATGGATACACAGGCAGGCACTCCAGGCAGCATTGTGGTCAGTGGAGGAGTATTGCAAGTAGGGGCCGCAGACAGGCTATCAAAGGCCTAAAATAACAAACAATAGGCAGGCATGGCAGTTTTAAATCGGTTACATGGATACACAGGCAGGCAGCATTGTGGTCAGTGGAGGAGTATTGCAAGTAGGGGCAGCAGACAGGCTATCAAAGGCCTAAAATAACAAACAATAGGCAGGCATGGCAGTTTTAAATCGGTTACATGGATACACAGGCAGGCACTCCAGGCAGCATTGTGGTCAGTGGAGGAGTATTGCAAGTAGGGGCCGCAGACAGGCTATCAAAGGCCTAAAATAAAAAACAATAGGCAGGCATGGCAGTTTTAAATCGGTTACATGGATACACAGGCAGGCAGCATTGTGGTCAGTGGAGGAGTATTGCAAGTAGGGGCCGCAGACAGGCTATCAAAGGCCTAAAATAACAAACAATAGGCAGGCATGGCAGTTTTAAATCGGTTACATGGATACACAGGCAGGCACTCCAGGCAGCATTGTGGTCAGTGGAGGAGTATTGCAAGTAGGGGCCGCAGACAGGCTATCAAAGGCCTAAAATAACAAACAATAGGCAGGCATGGCAGTTTTAAATCGGTTACATGGATACACAGGCAGGCACTCCAGGCAGCATTGTGGTCAGTGGAGGAGTATTGCAAGTAGGGGCCGCAGACAGGCTATCAAAGGCCTAAAATAACAAACAATAGGCAGGCATAGCAGTTTTAAATCGCTTACATGGATACACAGGCAGGCACTCCAGGCAGCATTGTGGTCAGTGGAGGAGTAGTGCAAGTAGGGGCCGCAGACAGGCTATCAAAGGCCTAAAATAACAAACAATAGGCAGGCATGGCAGTTTTAAATCGGTTACATGGATACACAGGCAGGCACTCCAGGCAGCATTGTGGTCAGTGGAGGAGTATTGCAAGTAGGGGCCGCAGACAGGCTATCAAAGGCCTAAAATAACAAACAATAGGCAGTCATGGCAGTTTTAAATCGTTTACATGGATACACAGGCAGGCAGCAGGCAGCATTGTGGTCAGTGGAGGAGTATTGCAAGTAGGGGCCACAGACAGGCTATCAAAGGCCTAAAATAACAAACAATAGGCAGGCATGGCAGTTTTAAATCGTTTACATGGATACACAGGCAGGCACTCCAGGCAGCATTGTGGTCAGTGGAGGCGTATTGCAAGTAGGGGCCGCAGACAGGCTATCAAAGGCCTAAAATAACAAACAATAGGCAGGCATGGCAGTTTTAAATCGGTTACATGGATACACAGGCAGGCAGCATTGTGGTCAGTGGAGGAGTATTGCAAGTAGGGGCCGCAGACAGGCTATCAAAGGCCTAAAATAACAAACAATAGGCAGGCATGGCAGTTTTAAATCGGTTACATGGATACACAGGCAGGCACTCCAGGCAGCATTGTGGTCAGTGGAGGAGTATTGCAAGTAGGGGCCGCAGACAGGCTATCAAAGGCCTAAAATAACAAACAATAGGCAGGCATAGCAGTTTTAAATCGCTTACATGGATACACAGGCAGGCACTCCAGGCAGCATTGTGGTCAGTGGAGGAGTATTGCAAGTAGGGGCCGCAGACAGGCTATCAAAGGCCTAAAATAACAAACAATAGGCAGGCATGGCAGTTTTAAATCGGTTACATGGCCGCAGACAGGCTATCAAAGGCCTAAAATAACAAACAATAGGCAGGCATGGCAGTTTTAATTTGGTTACATGGATACACAGGCAGACAGCATTGTGGTCAGTGGAGGAGTATTGCAAGTAGGGGCCGCAGACAGGCTATCAAAGGCCTAAAATAACAAACAATAGGCAGTCATGGCAGTTTTAAATCGTTTACATGGATACACAGGCAGGCAGCATTGTGGTCAGTGGAGGAGTATTGCAAGTAGGGGCCACAGACAGGCTATCACAGGCCTAAAATAACAAACAATAGGCAGGCATGGCAGTTTTAAATCGTTTACATGGATACACAGGCAGGCACTCCAGGCAGCATTGTGGTCAGTGGAGGCGTATTGCAAGTAGGGGCCGCAGACAGGCTATCAAAGGCCTAAAATAACAAACAATAGGCAGGCATGGCAGTTTTAAATCGGTTACATGGATACACAGGCAGGCAGCATTGTGGTCAGTGGAGGAGTATTGCAAGTAGGGGCCGCAGACAGGCTATCAAAGGCCTAAAATAACAAACAATAGGCAGGCATGGCAGTTTTAAATCGGTTACATGGATACACAGGCAGGCACTCCAGGCAGCATTGTGGTCAGTGGAGGAGTATTGCAAGTAGGGGCCGCAGACAGGCTATCAAAGGCCTAAAATAACAAACAATAGGCAGGCATAGCAGTTTTAAATCGCTTACATGGATACACAGGCAGGCACTCCAGGCAGCATTGTGGTCAGTGGAGGAGTATTGCAAGTAGGGGCCGCAGACAGGCTATCAAAGGCCTAAAATAACAAACAATAGGCAGGCATGGCAGTTTTAAATCGGTTACATGGCCGCAGACAGGCTATCAAAGGCCTAAAATAACAAACAATAGGCAGGCATGGCAGTTTTAAATTGGTTACATGGATACACAGGCAGGCAGCATTGTGGTCAGTGGAGGAGTATTGCAAGTAGGGGCCGCAGACAGGCTATCAAAGGCCTAAAATAACAAACAATAGGCAGGCATGGCAGTTTTAAATCGGTTACATGGATACACAGGCAGGCACTCCAGGCAGCATTGTGGTCAGTGGAGGAGTATTGCAAGTAGGGGCCGCAGACAGGCTATCAAAGGCCTAAAATAACAAACAATAGGCAGGCATGGCAGTTTTAAATCGGTTACATGGATACACAGGCAGGCACTCCAGGCAGCATTGTGGTCAGTGGAGGAGTATTGCAAGTAGGGGCCGCAGACAGGCTATCAAAGGCCTAAAATAACAAACAATAGGCAGGCATGGCAGTTTTAAATCGGTTACATGGATACACAGGCAGGCAGCATTGTGGTCAGTGGAGGAGTATTGCAAGTAGGGGCCGCAGACAGGCTATCAAAGGCCTAAAATAACAAACAATAGGCAGGCATGGCAGTTTTAAATCGGTTACATGGATACACAGGCAGGCACTCCAGGCAGCATTGTGGTCAGTGGAGGAGTATTGCAAGTAGGGGCCGCAGACAGGCTATCAAAGGCCTAAAATAACAAACAACAGGCAGGCATGGCAGTTTTAAATCGGTTACATGGATACACAGGCAGGCAGCATTGTGGTCAGTGGAGGAGTATTGCAAGTAGGGGCCGCAGACAGGCTATCAAAGGCTTAAAATAACAAACAATAGGCAGGCATGGCAGTTTTAAATCGGTTACATGGATACACAGGCAGGCACTCCAGGCAGCATTGTGGTCAGTGGAGGAGTATTGCAAGTAGGGGCCGCAGACAGGCTATCAAAGGCCTAAAATAACAAACAATAGGCAGGCATGGCAGTTTTAAATCGGTTACATGGATACACAGGCAGGCAGCATTGTGGTCAGTGGAGGAGTATTGCAAGTAGGGGCCGCAGACAGGCTATCAAAGGCCTAAAATAACAAACAATAGGCAGGCATGGCAGTTTTAAATCGGTTACATGGATACACAGGCAGGCACTCCAGGCAGCATTGTGGTCAGTGGAGGAGTATTGCAAGTAGGGGCCGCAGACAGGCTATCAAAGGCCTAAAATAACAAACAATAGGCAGGCATGGCAGTTTTAAATCGGTTACATGGATACACAGGCAGGCACTCCAGGCAGCATTGTGGTCAGTGGAGGAGTATTGCAAGTAGAGGCCGCAGACAGGCTATCAAAGGCCTAAAATAACAAACAATAGGCAGGCATGGCAGTTTTAAATCGGTTACATGGATACACAGGCAGGCAGCATTGTGGTCAGTGGAGGAGTATTGCAAGTAGGGGCCGCAGACAGGCTATCAAAGGCCTAAAATAACAAACAATAGGCAGGCATAGCAGTTTTAAATCGCTTACATGGATACACAGGCAGGCACTCCAGGCAGCATTGTGGTCAGTGGAGGAGTAGTGCAAGTAGGGGCCGCAGACAGGCTATCAAAGGCCTAAAATAACAAACAATAGGCAGGCATGGCAGTTTTAAATCGGTTACATGGATACACAGGCAGGCACTCCAGGCAGCATTGTGGTCAGTGGAGGAGTATTGCAAGTAGGGGCCGCAGACAGGCTATCAAAGGCCTAAAATAACAAACAATAGGCAGGCATGGCAGTTTTAAATCGGTTACATGGATACACAGGCAGGCAGCATTGTGGTCAGTGGAGGAGTATTGCAAGTAGGGGCCACAGACAGGCTATCAAAGGCCTAAAATAACAAACAATAAGCAGGCATGGCAGTTTTACATCGGTTACATGGATACACAGGCAGGCACTCCAGGCAGCATTGTGGTCAGTGGAGGAGTATTGCAAGTAGGGGCCGCAGACAGGCTATCAAAGGCCTAAAATAACAAACAATAGGCAGGCATGGCAGTTTTAAATCGGTTACATGGATAGACAGGCAGGCACTCCAGGCAGCATTGTGGTCAGTGGAGGAGTATTGCAAGTAGGGGCCGCAGACAGGCTATCAAAGGCCTAAAATAACAAACAATAGGCAGGCATGGCAGTTTTAAATCGGTTACATGGATACACAGGCAGGCACTCCAGGCAGCATTGTGGTCAGTGGAGTAGTATTGCAAGTAGGGGCCGCAGACAGGCTATCAAAGGCCTAAAATAACAAACAATAGGCAGGCATGTCAGTTTTAAATCGGTTACATGGATACACAGGCAGGCACTCCAGGCAGCATTGTGGTCAGTGGAGGAGTATTGCAAGTAGGGGCCGCAGACAGGCTATCAAAGGCCTAAAATAACAAACAATAGGCAGGCATGGCAGTTTTAAATCGGTTACATGGATACACAGGCAGGCAGCATTGTGGTCAGTGGAGGAGTATTGCAAGTAGGGGCCACAGACAGGCTATCAAAGGCCTAAAATAACAAACAATAGGCAGGCATGGCAGTTTTAAATCGGTTACATGGATACAAAGGCAGGCACTCCAGGCAGCATTGTGGTCAGTAGAGGAGTATTGCAAGTAGGGGCCGCAGACAGGCTATCAAAGGCCTAAAATAACAAACAATAGGCAGGCATGGCAGTTTTAAATCGGTTACATGGATACACAGGCAGGCACTCCAGGCAGCATTGTGGTCAGTGGAGGAGTATTGCAAGTAGGGGCCGCAGACAGGCTATCAAAGGCCTAAAATAACAAACAATAGGCAGGCATGGCAGTTTTAAATCGGTTACATGGATACACAGGCAGGCAGCATTGTGGTCAGTGGAGGAGTATTGCAAGTAGGGGCCGCAGACAGGCTATCAAAGGCCTAAAATAAACAATAGGCAGGCATGGCAGTTTTAAATCGGTTACATGGATACACAGGCAGGCACTCCAGGCAGCATTGTCGTCAGTGGAGGAGTATTGCAAGTAGGGGCCGCAGACAGGCTATCAAAGGCCTAAAATAACAAACAATAGGCAGGCATGGCAGTTTTAAATCGGTTACATGGATACACAGGCAGGCAGCATTGTGGTCAGTAGAGGAGTATTGCAAGTAGGGGCCGCAGACAGGCTATCAAAGGCCTAAAATAACAAACAATAGGCAGGCATGGCAGTTTTAAATCGGTTACATGGATACACAGGCAGGCACTCCAGGCAGCATTGTGGTCAGTGGAGGAGTATTGCAAGTAGGGGCCGCAGACAGGCTATCAAAGGCCTAAAATAACAAACAATAGGCAGGCATGGCAGTTTTAAATCGGTTACATGGATACACAGGCAGGCACTCCAGGCAGCATTGTGGTCAGTGGAGGAGTATTGCAAGTAGGGGCCGCAGACAGGCTATCAAAGGCCTAAAATAACAAACAATAGGCAGGCATGGCAGTTTTAAATCGGTTACATGGATACACAGGCAGGCAGCATTGTGGTCAGTAGAGGAGTATTGCAAGTAGGGGCCGCAGACAGGCTATCAAAGGCCTAAAATAAAAAACAATAGGCAGGCATGGCAGTTTTAAATCGGTTACATGGATACACAGGCAGGCACTCCAGGCAGCATTGTGGTCAGTGGAGGAGTATTGCAAGTAGGGGCCGCAGACAGGCTATCAAAGGCCTAAAATAGCAAACAATAGGCAGGCATGGCAGTTTTAAATCGGTTACATGGATACACAGGCAGGCACTCCAGGCAGCATTGTGGTCAGTGGAGGAGTATTGCAAGTAGGGGCCGCAGACAGGCTATCAAAGGCCTAAAATAACAAACAATAGGCAGGCATGGCAGTTTTAAATCGGTTACATGGATACACAGGCAGGCAGCATTGTGGTCAGTGGAGGAGTATTGCAAGTAGGGGCCACAGACAGGCTATCAAAGGCCTAAAATAACAAACAATAGGCAGGCATGGCAGTTTTAAATCGGTTACATGGATACACAGGCAGGCACTCCAGGCAGCATTGTGGTCAGTGGAGGAGTATTGCAAGTAGGGGCCGCAGACAGGCTAACAAAGGCCTAAAAAAACAAACAATAGGCAGGCATGGCAGTTTTAAATCAGTTACATGGATACACAGGCAGGCAGCATTGTGGTCAGTGGAGGAGTATTGCAAGTAGGGGCCGCAGACAGGCTATCAAAGGCCTAAAATAACAAACAATAGGCAGGCATGGCAGGTTTAAATCGGTTACATGGATACACATGCAGGCACTCCAGGCAGCATTGTGGTCAGTGGAGGAGTATTGCAAGTAGGGGCCGCAGACAGGCTATCAAAGGCCTAAAATAACAAACAATAGGCAGGCATGGCAGTTTTAAATCGGTTACATGGATACACAGGCAGGCACTCCAGGCAGCATTGTGGTCAGTGGAGGAGTATTGCAAGTAGGGGCCGCAGACAGGCTATCAAAGGCCTAAAATAACAAACAATAGGCAGGCATGGCAGTTTTAAATTGGTTACATGGATACACAGGCAGGCACTCCAGGCAGCATTGTGGTCAGTGGAGTAGTATTGCAAGTAGGGGCTGCAGACAGGCTATCAAAGGCCTAAAATAACAAACAATAGACAGGCATGGCAGTTTTAAATCGGTTACATGGATACACAGGCAGGCAGCATTGTGGTCAGTGGAGGAGTATTGCAAGTAGGGGCCACAGACATGCTATCAAAGGCCTAAAATAACAAACAATAGGCCGGCATGGCAGTTTTAAATCAGTTACATGGATACACAGGCAGGCACTCCAGGCAGCATTGTGGTCAGTGGAGGAGTATTGCAAGTAGGGGCCGCAGACAGGCTATCAAAGGCCTAAAATAACAAACAATAGGCAGGCATGGCAGTTTTAAATCGGTTACATGGGTACACTGGCAAGCAGCATTGTGGTCAGTGGAGGAGTATTGCAAGTAGGGGCCGCAGACAGGCTATCAAAGGCCTAAAATAACAAACAATAGGCAGGCATGGCAGTGTTAAATCGGTTACATGGATACACAGGCAGGCACTCCAGGCAGCATTGTGGTCAGTGGAGGAGTATTGCAAGTAGGGGCCGCAGACAGGCTATCAAAGGCCTAAAATAACAAACAATAGGCAGGCATGGCAGTTTTAAATCGGTTACATGGATACACAGGCAGGCACTCCAGGCAGCATTGTGGTCAGTGGAGGAGTATTGCAAGTAGGGGCCGCAGACAGGCTATCAAAGGCCTAAAATAACAAACAATAGGCAGGCATGGCAGTTTTAAATCGGTTACATGGATACACAGGCAGGCACTCCAGGCAGCATTGTGGTCAGTGGAGGAGTATTGCAAGTAGGGGCCGCAGACAGGCTATCAAAGGCCTAAAATAACAAACAATAGGCAGGCATGGCAGTTTTAAATCGGTTACATGGATACACAGGCAGGCACTCCAGGCAGAATTGTGGTCAGTGGAGGAGTATTGCAAGTAGGGGCCGCAGACAGGCTATCAAAGGCCTAAAATAACAAACAATAGACAGGCATGGCAGTTTTAAATTGGTTACATGGATACACAGGCAGGCAGCATTGTGGTCAGTGGAGGAGTATTGCAAGTAGGGGCCGCAGACAGGCTATCAAAGGCCTAAAATAACAAACAATAGGCAGGCATGGCAGTTTTAAATCGGTTACATGGATACACAGGCAGGCACTCCAGGCAGCATTGTGGTCAGTGGAGGAGTATTGCAAGTAGGGGCCGCAGACAGGCTATCAAAGGCCTAAAATAACAAACAATAGGCAGACATGGCAGTTTTAAATCGGTTACATGGGTACACTGGCAGGCAGCATTGTGGTCAGTGGAGGAGTATTGCAAGTAGGGGCCGCAGACAGGCTATCAAAGGCCTAAAATAACAAACAATAGGCAGGCATGGCAGTTTTAAATCGGTTACATGGATACACAGGCAGGCACTCCAGGCAGCATTGTGGTCAGTGGAGGAGTATTGCAAGTAGGGGCCGCAGACAGGCTATCAAAGGCCTAAAATAACAAACAATAGGCAGGCATGGCAGTTTTAAATTGGTTACATGGATACACAGGCAGGCACTCCAGGCAGCATTGTGGTCAGTGGAGTAGTATTGCAAGTAGAGGCTGCAGACAGGCTATCAAAGGCCTAAAATAACAAACAATAGACAGGCATGGCAGTTTTAAATCGGTTACATGGATACACAGGCAGGCAGCATTGTGGTCAGTGGAGGAGTATTGCAAGTAGGGGCCACAGACAGGCTATCAAAGGCCTAAAATAACAAACAATAGGCAGGCATGGCAGTTTTAAATCGGTTACATGGATACACAGGCAGGCACTCCAGGCAGCATTGTGGTCAGTGGAGGAGTATTGCAAGTAGGGGCCGCAGACAGGCTATCAAAGGCCTAAAATAACAAACAATAGGCAGGCATGGCAGTTTTAAATCGGTTACATGGGTACACTGGCAAGCAGCATTGTGGTCAGTGGAGGAGTATTGCAAGTAGGGGCCGCAGACAGGCTATCAAAGGCCTAAAATAACAAACAATAGGCAGGCATGGCAGTTTTAAATCGGTTACATGGATACACAGGCAGGCAGCATTGTGGTCAGTAGAGGAGTATTGCAAGTAGGGGCCGCAGACAGGCTATCAAAGGCCTAAAATAACAAACAATAGGCAGGCATGGCAGTTTTAAATCGGTTACATGGATACACAGGCAGGCACTCCAGGCAGCATTGTGGTCAGTGGAGGAGTATTGCAAGTAGGGGCCGCAGACAGGCTATCAAAGGCCTAAAATAACAAACAATAGGCAGGCATGGCAGTTTTAAATCGGTTACATGGATACACAGGCAGGCACTCCAGGCAGCATTGTGGTCAGTGGAGGAGTATTGCAAGTAGGGGCCGCAGACAGGCTATCAAAGGCCTAAAATAACAAACAATAGGCAGGCATGGCAGTTTTAAATCGGTTACATGGATACACAGGCAGGCAGCATTGTGGTCAGTAGAGGAGTATTGCAAGTAGGGGCCGCAGACAGGCTATCAAAGGCCTAAAATAAAAAACAATAGGCAGGCATGGCAGTTTTAAATCGGTTACATGGATACACAGGCAGGCACTCCAGGCAGCATTGTGGTCAGTGGAGGAGTATTGCAAGTAGGGGCCGCAGACAGGCTATCAAAGGCCTAAAATAGCAAACAATAGGCAGGCATGGCAGTTTTAAATCGGTTACATGGATACACAGGCAGGCAGCGTTGTAGTCAGTGGAGGAGTATTGCAAGTAGGGGCCGCAGACAGGCTATCAAAGGCCTAAAATAACAAACAATAGGCAGGCATGGCAGTTTTACATCGGTTACATGGATACACAGGCAGGCACTCCAGGCAGCATTGTGGTCAGTGGAGCAGTATTGCAAGTAGGGGCCGCAGACAGGCTATCAAAGGCGTAAAATAACAAACAATAGGCAGGCATGGCAGTTTTAAATCGGTTACATGGATAGACAGGCAGGCACTCCAGGCAGCATTGTGGTCAGTGGAGGAGTATTGCAAGTAGGGGCCGCAGACAGGCTATCAAAGGCCTAAAATAACAAACAATAGGCAGGCATGGCAGTTTTAAATCGGTTACATGGATACACAGGCAGGCACTCCAGGCAGCATTGTGGTCAGTGGAGGAGTATTGCAAGTAGGGGCCGCAGACAGGCTATCAAAGGCCTAAAATAACAAACAATAGGCAGGCATGGCAGTTTTAAATCGGTTACATGGATACACAGGCAGGCACTCCAGGCAGCATTGTGGTCAGTGGAGGAGTATTGCAAGTAGGGGCCGCAGACAGGCTATCAAAGGCCTAAAATAACAAACAATAGGCAGGCATGGCAGTTTTAAATCGGTTACATGGATACACAGGCAGGCACTCCAGGCAGAATTGTGGTCAGTGGAGGAGTATTGCAAGTAGGGGCCGCAGACAGGCTATCAAAGGCCTAAAATAACAAACAATAGACAGGCATGGCAGTTTTAAATTGGTTACATGGATACACAGGCAGGCAGCATTGTGGTCAGTGGAGGAGTATTGCAAGTAGGGGCCGCAGACAGGCTATCAAAGGCCTAAAATAACAAACAATAGGCAGGCATGGCAGTTTTAAATCGGTTACATGGATACACAGGCAGGCACTCCAGGCAGCATTGTGGTCAGTGGAGGAGTATTGCAAGTAGGGGCCGCAGACAGGCTATCAAAGGCCTAAAATAACAAACAATAGGCAGACATGGCAGTTTTAAATCGGTTACATGGGTACACTGGCAGGCAGCATTGTGGTCAGTGGAGGAGTATTGCAAGTAGGGGCCGCAGACAGGCTATCAAAGGCCTAAAATAACAAACAATAGGCAGGCATGGCAGTTTTAAATCGGTTACATGGATACACAGGCAGGCACTCCAGGCAGCATTGTGGTCAGTGGAGGAGTATTGCAAGTAGGGGCCGCAGACAGGCTATCAAAGGCCTAAAATAACAAACAATAGGCAGGCATGGCAGTTTTAAATTGGTTACATGGATACACAGGCAGGCACTCCAGGCAGCATTGTGGTCAGTGGAGTAGTATTGCAAGTAGGGGCTGCAGACAGGCTATCAAAGGCCTAAAATAACAAACAATAGACAGGCATGGCAGTTTTAAATCGGTTACATGGATACACAGGCAGGCAGCATTGTGGTCAGTGGAGGAGTATTGCAAGTAGGGGCCACAGACAGGCTATCAAAGGCCTAAAATAACAAACAATAGGCAGGCATGGCAGTTTTAAATCGGTTACATGGATACACAGGCAGGCACTCCAGGCAGCATTGTGGTCAGTGGAGGAGTATTGCAAGTAGGGGCCGCAGACAGGCTATCAAAGGCCTAAAATAACAAACAATAGGCAGGCATGGCAGTTTTAAATCGGTTACATGGGTACACTGGCAAGCAGCATTGTGGTCAGTGGAGGAGTATTGCAAGTAGGGGCCGCAGACAGGCTATCAAAGGCCTAAAATAACAAACAATAGGCAGGCATGGCAGTTTTAAATCGGTTACATGGATACACAGGCAGGCAGCATTGTGGTCAGTAGAGGAGTATTGCAAGTAGGGGCCGCAGACAGGCTATCAAAGGCCTAAAATAACAAACAATAGGCAGGCATGGCAGTTTTAAATCGGTTACATGGATACACAGGCAGGCACTCCAGGCAGCATTGTGGTCAGTGGAGGAGTATTGCAAGTAGGGGCCGCAGACAGGCTATCAAAGGCCTAAAATAACAAACAATAGGCAGGCATGGCAGTTTTAAATCGGTTACATGGATACACAGGCAGGCACTCCAGGCAGCATTGTGGTCAGTGGAGGAGTATTGCAAGTAGGGGCCGCAGACAGGCTATCAAAGGCCTAAAATAACAAACAATAGGCAGGCATGGCAGTTTTAAATCGGTTACATGGATACACAGGCAGGCAGCATTGTGGTCAGTAGAGGAGTATTGCAAGTAGGGGCCGCAGACAGGCTATCAAAGGCCTAAAATAAAAAACAATAGGCAGGCATGGCAGTTTTAAATCGGTTACATGGATACACAGGCAGGCACTCCAGGCAGCATTGTGGTCAGTGGAGGAGTATTGCAAGTAGGGGCCGCAGACAGGCTATCAAAGGCCTAAAATAGCAAACAATAGGCAGGCATGGCAGTTTTAAATCGGTTACATGGATACACAGGCAGGCACTCCAGGCAGCATTGTGGTCAGTGGAGGAGTATTGCAAGTAGGGGCCGCAGACAGGCTATCAAAGGCCTAAAATAACAAACAATAGGCAGGCATGGCAGTTTTAAATCGGTTACATGGATACACAGGCAGGCAGCATTGTGGTCAGTGGAGGAGTATTGCAAGTAGGGGCCACAGACAGGCTATCAAAGGCCTAAAATAACAAACAATAGGCAGGCATGGCAGTTTTAAATCGGTTACATGGATACACAGGCAGGCACTCCAGGCAGCATTGTGGTCAGTGGAGGAGTATTGCAAGTAGGGGCCGCAGACAGGCTAACAAAGGCCTAAAAAAACAAACAATAGGCAGGCATGGCAGTTTTAAATCAGTTACATGGATACACAGGCAGGCAGCATTGTGGTCAGTGGAGGAGTATTGCAAGTAGGGGCCGCAGACAGGCTATCAAAGGCCTAAAATAACAAACAATAGGCAGGCATGGCAGGTTTAAATCGGTTACATGGATACACATGCAGGCACTCCAGGCAGCATTGTGGTCAGTGGAGGAGTATTGCAAGTAGGGGCCGCAGACAGGCTATCAAAGGCCTAAAATAACAAACAATAGGCAGGCATGGCAGTTTTAAATCGGTTACATGGATACACAGGCAGGCACTCCAGGCAGCATTGTGGTCAGTGGAGGAGTATTGCAAGTAGGGGCCGCAGACAGGCTATCAAAGGCCTAAAATAACAAACAATAGGCAGGCATGGCAGTTTTAAATTGGTTACATGGATACACAGGCAGGCACTCCAGGCAGCATTGTGGTCAGTGGAGTAGTATTGCAAGTAGGGGCTGCAGACAGGCTATCAAAGGCCTAAAATAACAAACAATAGACAGGCATGGCAGTTTTAAATCGGTTACATGGATACACAGGCAGGCAGCATTGTGGTCAGTGGAGGAGTATTGCAAGTAGGGGCCACAGACATGCTATCAAAGGCCTAAAATAACAAACAATAGGCCGGCATGGCAGTTTTAAATCAGTTACATGGATACACAGGCAGGCACTCCAGGCAGCATTGTGGTCAGTGGAGGAGTATTGCAAGTAGGGGCCGCAGACAGGCTATCAAAGGCCTAAAATAACAAACAATAGGCAGGCATGGCAGTTTTAAATCGGTTACATGGGTACACTGGCAAGCAGCATTGTGGTCAGTGGAGGAGTATTGCAAGTAGGGGCCGCAGACAGGCTATCAAAGGCCTAAAATAACAAACAATAGGCAGGCATGGCAGTGTTAAATCGGTTACATGGATACACAGGCAGGCACTCCAGGCAGCATTGTGGTCAGTGGAGGAGTATTGCAAGTAGGGGCCGCAGACAGGCTATCAAAGGCCTAAAATAACAAACAATAGGCAGGCATGGCAGTTTTAAATCGGTTACATGGATACACAGGCAGGCACTCCAGGCAGCATTGTGGTCAGTGGAGGAGTATTGCAAGTAGGGGCCGCAGACAGGCTATCAAAGGCCTAAAATAACAAACAATAGGCAGGCATGGCAGTTTTAAATCGGTTACATGGATACACAGGCAGGCACTCCAGGCAGCATTGTGGTCAGTGGAGGAGTATTGCAAGTAGGGGCCGCAGACAGGCTATCAAAGGCCTAAAATAACAAACAATAGGCAGGCATGGCAGTTTTAAATCGGTTACATGGATACACAGGCAGGCACTCCAGGCAGCATTGTGGTCAGTGGAGGAGTATTGCAAGTAGGGGCCGCAGACAGGCTATCAAAGGCCTAAAATAACAAACAATAGACAGGCATGGCAGTTTTAAATTGGTTACATGGATACACAGGCAGGCAGCATTGTGGTCAGTGGAGGAGTATTGCAAGTAGGGGCCGCAGACAGGCTATCAAAGGCCTAAAATAACAAACAATAGGCAGGCATGGCAGTTTTAAATCGGTTACATGGATACACAGGCAGGCACTCCAGGCAGCATTGTGGTCAGTGGAGGAGTATTGCAAGTAGGGGCCGCAGACAGGCTATCAAAGGCCTAAAATAACAAACAATAGGCAGACATGGCAGTTTTAAATCGGTTACATGGGTACACTGGCAGGCAGCATTGTGGTCAGTGGAGGAGTATTGCAAGTAGGGGCCACAGACAGGCTATCAAAGGCCTAAAATAACAAACAATAGGCAGGCATGGCAGTTTTAAATCGGTTACATGGATACACAGGCAGGCACTCCAGGCAGCATTGTGGTCAGTGGAGGAGTATTGCAAGTAGGGGCCGCAGACAGGCTATCAAAGGCCTAAAATAACAAACAATAGGCAGGCATGGCAGTTTTAAATCGGTTACATGGGTACACTGGCAAGCAGCATTGTGGTCAGTGGAGGAGTATTGCAAGTAGGGGCCGCAGACAGGCTATCAAAGGCCTAAAATAACAAACAATAGGCAGGCATGGCAGTGTTAAATCGGTTACATGGATACACAGGCAGGCACTCCAGGCAGCATTGTGGTCAGTGGAGGAGTATTGCAAGTAGGGGCCGCAGACAGGCTATCAAAGGCCTAAAATAACAAACAATAGGCAGGCATGGCAGTTTTAAATCGGTTACATGGATACACAGGCAGGCACTCCAGGCAGCATTGTGGTCAGTGGAGGAGTATTGCAAGTAGGGGCCGCAGACAGGCTATCAAAGGCCTAAAATAACAAACAATAGGCAGGCATGGCAGTTTTAAATCGGTTACATGGATACACAGGCAGGCACTCCAGGCAGCATTGTGGTCAGTGGAGGAGTATTGCAAGTAGGGGCCGCAGACAGGCTATCAAAGGCCTAAAATAACAAACAATAGGCAGGCATGGCAGTTTTAAATCGGTTACATGGATACACAGGCAGGCACTCCAGGCAGCATTGTGGTCAGTGGAGGAGTATTGCAAGTAGGGGCCGCAGATAGGCTATCAAAGGCCTAAAATAACAAACAATAGGCAGGCATGGCAGTTTTAAATCAGTTACATGGATACACAGGCAGGCACTCCAGGCAGCATTGTGGTCAGTGGAGGAGTATTGCAAGTAGGGGCCGCAGACAGGCTATCAAAGGCCTAAAATAACAAACAATAGGCAGGCATGGCAGTTTTAAATCGGTTACATGGATACACAGGCAGGCAGCATTGTGGTCAGTGGAGGAGTATTGCAAGTAGGGTCCGCAGACAGGCTATCAAAGGCCTAAAATAACAAACAATAGGCAGGCATGGCAGTTTTAAATCGGTTACATGGATACACAGGCAGGCACTCCAGGCAGCATTGTGGTCAGTGGAGGAGTATTGCAAGTAGTGGCCGCAGACAGGCTATCAAAGGCCTAAAATAACAAACAATAGGCAGGCATGGCAGTTTTAAATCGGTTACATGGGTACACTGGCAGGCAGCATTGTGGTCAGTGGAGGAGTATTGCAAGTAGGGGCCGCAGACAGGCTATCAAAGGCCTAAAATAACAAACAATAGGCAGGCATGGCAGTTTTAAATCGGTTACATGGATACACAGGCAGGCACTCCAGGCAGCATTGTGGTCAGTGGAGGAGTATTGCAAGTAGGGGCCGCAGACAGGCTATCAAAGGCCTAAAATAACAAACAATAGGCAGGCATGGCAGTTTTAAATCGGTTACATGGATACACAGGCAGGCACTCCAGGCAGCATTGTGGTCAGTGGAGGAGTATTGCAAGTAGGGGCCGCAGACAGGCTATCAAAGGCCTAAAATAACAAACAATAGGCAGGCATGGCAGTTTTAAATCGGTTACATGGATACACAGGCAGGCACTCCAGGCAGCATTGTGGTCAGTGGAGGAGTATTGCAAGTAGGGGCCGCAGACAGGCTATCAAAGGCCTAAAATAACAAACAATAGGCAGGCATGGCAGTTTTAAATCGGTTACATGGATACACAGGCAGGCACTCCAGGCAGCATTGTGGTCAGTGGAGGAGTATTGCAAGTAGGGGCCGCAGACAGGCTATCAAAGGCCTAAAATAACAAACAATAGGCAGGCATGGCAGTTTTAAATCGGTTACATGGATACACAGGCAGGCACTCCAGGCAGCATTGTGGTCAGTGGAGGAGTATTGCAAGTAGGGGCCGCAGACAGGCTATCAAAGGCCTAAAATAACAAACAATAGGCAGGCATGGCAGTTTTAAATCGGTTACATGGATACACAGGCAGGCACTCCAGGCAGCATTGTGGTCAGTGGAGGAGTATTGCAAGTAGGGGCCGCAGACAGGCTATCAAAGGCCTAAAATAACAAACAATAGGCAGGCATGGCAGTTTTAAATCGGTTACATGGATACACAGGCAGGCACTCCAGGCAGCATTGTGGTCAGTGGAGGAGTATTGCAAGTAGGGGCCGCAGACAGGCTATCAAAGGCCTAAAATAACAAACAATAGGCAGGCATGGCAGTTTTAAATCGGTTACATGGATACACAGGCAGGCACTCCAGGCAGCATTGTGGTCAGTGGAGGAGTATTGCAAGTAGGGGCCGCAGACTGGCTATCAAAGGCCTAAAATAACAAACAATAGACAGGCATGGCAGTTTTAAATCGGTTACATGGATACACAGGCAGGCAGCATTGTGGTCAGTGGAGGAGTATTGCAAGTAGGGGCCGCAGACAGGCTATCAAAGGCCTAAAATAACAAACAATAGGCAGGCATGGCAGTTTTAAATCGGTTACATGGATACACAGGCAGGCACTCCAGGCAGCATTGTGGTCAGTGGAGGAGTATTGAAAGTAGGGGCCGCAGACAGGCTATCAAAGGCCTAAAATAACAAACAATAGGCAGGCATGGCAGTTTTAAATCGGTTACATGGATACACAGGCAGGCACTCCAGGCAGCATTGTGGTCAGTGGAGGAGTATTGCAAGTAGGGGCCACAGACAGGCTATCAAAGGCCTAAAATAACAAACAATAGGCAGGCATGGCAGTTTTAAATCGGTTACATGGATACACAGGCAGGCACTCCAGGCAGCATTGTGGTCAGTGGAGGAGTATTGCAAGTAGGGGCCGCAGACAGGCTATCAAAGGCCTAAAATAACAAACAATAGGCAGGCATGGCAGTTTTAAATTGGTTACATGGATACACAGGCAGGCACTCCAGGCAGCATTGTGGTCAGTGGAGTAGTATTGCAAGTAGGGGCCGCAGACTGGCTATCAAAGGCCTAAAATAACAAACAATAGACAGGCATGGCAGTTTTAAATCGGTTACATGGATACACAGGCAGGCACTCCAGGCAGCATTGTGGTCAGTGGAGGAGTATTGCAAGTAGGGGCCGCAGACAGGCTATCAAAGGCCTAAAATAACAAACAATAGGCAGGCATGGCAGTTTTAAATCGGTTACATGGATACACAGGCAGGCAGCATTGTGGTCAGTGGAGGAGTATTGCAAGTAGGGGCCGCAGACAGGCTATCAAAGGCCTAAAATAACAAACAATAGGCAGGCATGGCAGTTTTAAATCGATTACATGGATACACAGGCAGGCACTCCAGGCAGCATTGTGGTCAGTGGAGGAGTATTGCAAGTAGTGGCCGCAGACAGGCTATCAAAGGCCTAAAATAACAAACAATAGGCAGGCATGGCAGTTTTAAATCGGTTACATGGGTACACTGGCAGGCAGCATTGTGGTCAGTGGAGGAGTATTGCAAGTAGGGGCCGCAGACAGGCTATCAAAGGCCTAAAATAACAAACAATAGGCAGGCATGGCAGTTTTAAATCGGTTACATGGATACACAGGCAGGCACTCCAGGCAGCATTGTGGTCAGTGGAGGAGTATTGCAAGTAGGGGCCGCAGACAGGCTATCAAAGGCCTAAAATAACAAACAATAGGCAGGCATGGCAGTTTTAAATCGGTTACATGGATACACAGGCAGGCACTCCAGGCAGCATTGTGGTCAGTGGAGGAGTATTGAAAGTAGGGGCCGCAGACAGGCTATCAAAGGCCTAAAATAACAAACAATAGGCAGGCATGGCAGTTTTAAATCGGTTACATGGATACACAGGCAGGCACTCCAGGCAGCATTGTGGTCAGTGGAGGAGTATTGCAAGTAGGGGCCACAGACAGGCTATCAAAGGCCTAAAATAACAAACAATAGGCAGGCATGGCAGTTTTAAATCGGTTACATGGATACACAGGCAGGCACTCCAGGCAGCATTGTGGTCAGTGGAGGAGTATTGCAAGTAGGGGCCGCAGACAGGCTATCAAAGGCCTAAAATAACAAACAATAGGCAGGCATGGCAGTTTTAAATTGGTTACATGGATACACAGGCAGGCACTCCAGGCAGCATTGTGGTCAGTGGAGTAGTATTGCAAGTAGGGGCCGCAGACTGGCTATCAAAGGCCTAAAATAACAAACAATAGACAGGCATGGCAGTTTTAAATCGGTTACATGGATACACAGGCAGGCACTCCAGGCAGCATTGTGGTCAGTGGAGGAGTATTGCAAGTAGGGGCCGCAGACAGGCTATCAAAGGCCTAAAATAACAAACAATAGGCAGGCATGGCAGTTTTAAATCGGTTACATGGATACACAGGCAGGCAGCATTGTGGTCAGTGGAGGAGTATTGCAAGTAGGGGCCGCAGACAGGCTATCAAAGGCCTAAAATAACAAACAATAGGCAGGCATGGCAGTTTTAAATCGATTACATGGATACACAGGCAGGCACTCCAGGCAGCATTGTGGTCAGTGGAGGAGTATTGCAAGTAGTGGCCGCAGACAGGCTATCAAAGGCCTAAAATAACAAACAATAGGCAGGCATGGCAGTTTTAAATCGGTTACATGGGTACACTGGCAGGCAGCATTGTGGTCAGTGGAGGAGTATTGCAAGTAGGGGCCGCAGACAGGCTATCAAAGGCCTAAAATAACAAACAATAGGCAGGCATGGCAGTTTTAAATCGGTTACATGGATACACAGGCAGGCACTCCAGGCAGCATTGTGGTCAGTGGAGGAGTATTGCAAGTAGGGGCCGCAGACAGGCTATCAAAGGCCTAAAATAACAAACAATAGGCAGGCATGGCAGTTTTAAATTGGTTACATGGATACACAGGCAGGCACTCCAGGCAGCATTGTGGTCAGTGGAGTAGTATTGCAAGTAGGGGCCGCAGACTGGCTATCAAAGGCCTAAAATAACAAACAATAGACAGGCATGGCAGTTTTAAATCGGTTACATGGATACACAGGCAGGCAGCATTGTGGTCAGTGGAGGAGTATTGCAAGTAGGGGTCGCAGACAGGCTATCAAAGGCCTAAAATAACAAACAATAGGCAGGCATGGCAGTTTTAAATCGGTTACATGGATACACAGGCAGGCACTCCAGGCAGCATTGTGGTCAGTGGAGGAGTATTGCAAGTAGGGGCCGCAGACAGGCTATCAAAGGCCTAAAATAACAAACAATAGGCAGGCATGGCAGTTTTAAATCGGTTACATGGATACACAGGCATGCAGCATTGTGGTCAGTGGAGGAGTATTGCAAGTAGAGGCCGCAGACAGGCTATCAAAGGCCTAAAATAACAAACAATAGGCAGGCATGGCAGTTTTAAATCGGTTACATGGATACACAGGCAGGCACTCCAGGCAGCATTGTGGTCAGTGGAGGAGTATTGCAAGTAGTGGCCGCAGACAGGCTATCAAAGGCCTAAAATAACAAACAATAGGCAGGCATGGCAGTTTTAAATCGGTTACATGGGTACACTGGCAGGCAGCATTGTGGTCAGTGGAGGAGTATTGCAAGTAGGGGCCGCAGACAGGCTATCAAAGGCCTAAAATAACAAACAATAGGCAGGCATGGCAGTTTTAAATCGGTTACATGGATACACAGGCAGGCACTCCAGGCAGCATTGTGGTCAGTGGAGGAGTATTGCAAGTAGGGGCCGCAGACAGGCTATCAAAGGCCTAAAATAACAAACAATAGGCAGGCATGGCAGTTTTAAATCGGTTACATGGGTACACTGGCAGGCAGCATTGTGGTCAGTGGAGGAGTATTGCAAGTAGGGGCCGCAGACAGGCTATCAAAGGCCTAAAATAACAAACAATAGGCAGGCATGGCAGTTTTAAATCGGTTACATGGATACACAGGCAGGCACTCCAGGCAGCATTGTGGTCAGTGGAGGAGTATTGCAAGTAGGGGCCGCAGACAGGCTATCAAAGGCCTAAAATAACAAACAATAGGCAGGCATGGCAGTTTTAAATCGGTTACATGGATACACAGGCAGGCACTCCAGGCAGCATTGTGGTCAGTGGAGGAGTATTGCAAGTAGGGGCCGCAGACAGGCTATCAAAGGCCTAAAATAACAAACAATAGGCAGGCATGGCAGTTTTAAATCGGTTACATGGATACACAGGCAGGCACTCCAGGCAGCATTGTGGTCAGTGGAGGAGTATTGCAAGTAGGGGCCGCAGACAGGCTATCAAAGGCCTAAAATAACAAACAATAGGCAGGCATGGCAGTTTTAAATCGGTTACATGGATACACAGGCAGGCACTCCAGGCAGCATTGTGGTCAGTGGAGGAGTATTGCAAGTAGGGGCCGCAGACAGGCTATCAAAGGCCTAAAATAACAAACAATAGGCAGGCATGGCAGTTTTAAATCGGTTACATGGATACACAGGCATGCAGCATTGTGGTCAGTGGAGGAGTATTGCAAGTAGAGGCCGCAGACAGGCTATCAAAGGCCTAAAATAACAAACAATAGGCAGGCATGGCAGTTTTAAATCGGTTACATGGATACACAGGCAGGCACTCCAGGCAGCATTGTGGTCAGTGGAGGAGTATTGCAAGTAGTGGCCGCAGACAGGCTATCAAAGGCCTAAAATAACAAACAATAGGCAGGCATGGCAGTTTTAAATCGGTTACATGGGTACACTGGCAGGCAGCATTGTGGTCAGTGGAGGAGTATTGCAAGTAGGGGCCGCAGACAGGCTATCAAAGGCCTAAAATAACAAACAATAGGCAGGCATGGCAGTTTTAAATCGGTTACATGGATACACAGGCAGGCACTCCAGGCAGCATTGTGGTCAGTGGAGGAGTATTGCAAGTAGGGGCCGCAGACAGGCTATCAAAGGCCTAAAATAACAAACAATAGGCAGGCATGGCAGTTTTAAATCGGTTACATGGGTACACTGGCAGGCAGCATTGTGGTCAGTGGAGGAGTATTGCAAGTAGGGGCCGCAGACAGGCTATCAAAGGCCTAAAATAACAAACAATAGGCAGGCATGGCAGTTTTAAATCGGTTACATGGATACACAGGCAGGCACTCCAGGCAGCATTGTGGTCAGTGGAGGAGTATTGCAAGTAGGGGCCGCAGACAGGCTATCAAAGGCCTAAAATAACAAACAATAGGCAGGCATGGCAGTTTTAAATCGGTTACATGGATACACAGGCAGGCACTCCAGGCAGCATTGTGGTCAGTGGAGGAGTATTGCAAGTAGGGGCCGCAGACAGGCTATCAAAGGCCTAAAATAACAAACAATAGGCAGGCATGGCAGTTTTAAATCGGTTACATGGATACACAGGCAGGCACTCCAGGCAGCATTGTGGTCAGTGGAGGAGTATTGCAAGTAGGGGCCGCAGACAGGCTATCAAAGGCCTAAAATAACAAACAATAGGCAGGCATGGCAGTTTTAAATCGGTTACATGGATACACAGGCAGGCACTCCAGGCAGCATTGTGGTCAGTGGAGGAGTATTGCAAGTAGGGGCCGCAGACAGGCTATCAAAGGCCTAAAATAACAAACAATAGGCAGGCATGGCAGTTTTAAATCGGTTACATGGGTACACTGGCAGGCAGCATTGTGGTCAGTGGAGGAGTATTGCAAGTAGGGGCCGCAGACAGGCTATCAAAGGCCTAAAATAACAAACAATAGGCAGGCATGGCAGTTTTAAATCGGTTACATGGATACACAGGCAGGCACTCCAGGCAGCATTGTGGTCAGTGGAGGAGTATTGCAAGTAGGGGCCGCAGACAGGCTATCAAAGGCCTAAAATAACAAACAATAGGCAGGCATGGCAGTTTTAAATCGGTTACATGGATACACAGGCAGGCACTCCAGGCAGCATTGTGGTCAGTGGAGGAGTATTGCAAGTAGGGGCCGCAGACAGGCTATCAAAGGCCTAAAATAACAAACAATAGGCAGGCATGGCAGTTTTAAATCGGTTACATGGATACACAGGCAGGCACTCCAGGCAGCATTGTGGTCAGTGGAGGAGTATTGCAAGTAGGGGCCGCAGACAGGCTATCAAAGGCCTAAAATAACAAACAATAGGCAGGCATGGCAGTTTTAAATCGGTTACATGGATACACAGGCAGGCACTCCAGGCAGCATTGTGGTCAGTGGAGGAGTATTGCAAGTAGTGGCCGCAGACAGGCTATCAAAGGCCTAAAATAACAAACAATAGGCAGGCATGGCAGTTTTAAATCGGTTACATGGGTACACTGGCAGGCAGCATTGTGGTCAGTGGAGGAGTATTGCAAGTAGGGGCCGCAGACAGGCTATCAAAGGCCTAAAATAACAAACAATAGGCAGGCATGGCAGTTTTAAATCGGTTACATGGATACACACGCAGGCACTCCAGGCAGCATTGTGGTCAGTGGAGGAGTATTGCAAGTAGGGGCCGCAGACAGGCTATCAAAGGCCTAAAATAACAAACAATAGGCAGGCATGGCAGTTTTAAATCGGTTACATGGATACACAGGCAGGCACTCCAGGCAGCATTGTGGTCAGTGGAGGAGTATTGCAAGTAGGGGCCGCAGACAGGCTATCAAAGGCCTAAAATAACAAACAATAGGCAGGCATGGCAGTTTTAAATCGGTTACATGGATACACAGGCAGGCACTCCAGGCAGCATTGTGGTCAGTGGAGGAGTATTGCAAGTAGGGGCCGCAGACAGGCTATCAAAGGCCTAAAATAACAAACAATAGGCAGGCATGGCAGTTTTAAATCGGTTACATGGATACACAGGCAGGCACTCCAGGCAGCATTGTGGTCAGTGGAGGAGTATTGCAAGTAGGGGCCGCAGACAGGCTATCAAAGGCCTAAAATAACAAACAATAGGCAGGCATGGCAGTTTTAAATCGGTTACATGGATACACAGGCAGGCACTCCAGGCAGCATTGTGGTCAGTGGAGGAGTATTGCAAGTAGGGGCCGCAGACAGGCTATCAAAGGCCTAAAATAACAAACAATAGGCAGGCATGGCAGTTTTAAATCGGTTACATGGATACACAGGCAGGCACTCCAGGCAGCATTGTGGTCAGTATAGGAGTATTGCAAGTAGGGGCCGCAGACAGGCTATCAAAGGCCTAAAATAACAAACAATAGGCAGGCATGGCAGTTTTAAATCGGTTACATGGATACACAGGCAGGCACTCCAGGCAGCATTGTGGTCAGTGGAGGAGTATTGCAAGTAGGGGCCGCTGACTGGCTATCAAAGGCCTAAAATAACAAACAATAGACAGGCATGGCAGTTTTAAATCGGTTACATGGATACACAGGCAGGCAGCATTGTGGTCAGTGGAGGAGTATTGCAAGTAGGGGCCGCAGACAGGCTATCAAAGGCCTAAAATAACAAACAATAGGCAGGCATGGCAGTTTTAAATCGGTTACATGGATACACAGGCAGGCACTCCAGGCAGCATTGTGGTCAGTGGAGGAGTATTGCAAGTAGGGGCCGCAGACAGGCTATCAAAGGCCTAAAATAACAAACAATAGGCAGGCATGGCAGTTTTAAATCGGTTACATGGATACACAGGCAGGCACTCCAGGCAGCATTGTGGTCAGTGGAGGAGTATTGCAAGTAGGGGCCGCAGACAGGCTATCAAAGGCCTAAAATAACAAACAATAGGCAGGCATGGCAGTTTTAAATCGGTTACATGGATACACAGGCAGGCACTCCAGGCAGCATTGTGGTCAGTGGAGGAGTATTGCAAGTAGGGGCCACAGACAGGCTATCAAAGGCCTAAAATAACAAACAATAGGCAGGCATGGCAGTTTTAAATTGGTTACATGGATACACAGGCAGGCACTCCAGGCAGCATTGTGGTCAGTGGAGTAGTATTGCAAGTAGGGGCCGCAGACTGGCTATCAAAGGCCTAAAATAACAAACAATAGACAGGCATGGCAGTTTTAAATCGGTTACATGGATACACAGGCAGGCAGCATTGTGGTCAGTGGAGCAGTATTGCAAGTAGGGGCCACAGACAGGCTATGAAAGGCCTAAAATAACAAACAATAGGCAGGCATGGCAGTTTTAAATCGGTTACATGGATACACAGGCAGGCACTCCAGGCAGCATTGTGGTCAGTGGAGTAGTATTGCAAGTAGGGGCCGCAGACAGGCTATCAAAGGCCTAAAATAACAAACAATAGGCAGGCATGGCAGTTTTAAATCGGTTACATGGATACACAGGCAGGCAGCATTGTGGTCAGTGGAGGAGTATTGCAAGTAGGGGCCGCAGACAGGCTATCAAAGACCTAAAATAACAAACAATAGGCATGCATGGCAGTTTTAAATCGGTTACATGGATACACAGGCAGGCACTCCAGGCAGCATTGTGGTCAGTGGAGAAGTATTGCAAGTAGTGGCCGCAGACAGGCTATCAAAGGCCTAAAATAACAAACAATAGGCAGGCATGGCAGTTTTAAATCGGTTACATGGGTACACTGGCAGGCAGCATTGTGGTCAGTGGAGGAGTATTGCAAGTAGGGGCCGCAGACAGGCTATCAAAGGCCTAAAATAACAAACAATAGGCAGGCATGGCAGTTTTAAATCGGTTACATGGATACACAGGCAGGCACTCCAGGCAGCATTGTGGTCAGTGGAGGAGTATTGCAAGTAGGGGCCGCAGACAGGCTATCAAAGGCCTAAAATAACAAACAATAGGCAGGCATGGCAGTTTTAAATTGGTTACATGGATACACAGGCAGGCACTCCAGGCAGCATTGTGGTCAGTGGAGTAGTATTGCAAGTAGGGGCCGCAGACTGGCTATCAAAGGCCTAAAATAACAAACAATAGACAGGCATGGCAGTTTTAAATCGGTTACATGGATACACAGGCAGGCAGCATTGTGGTCAGTGGAGGAGTATTGCAAGTAGGGGCCACAGACAGGCTATCAAAGGCCTAAAATAACAAACAATAGGCAGGCATGGCAGTTTTAAATCGGTTACATGGATACACAGGCAGGCACTCCAGGCAGCATTGTGGTCAGTGGAGTAGTATTGCAAGTAGGGGCCGCAGACAGGCTATCAAAGGCCTAAAATAACAAACAATAGGCAGGCATGGCAGTTTTAAATCGGTTACATGGATACACAGGCAGGCAGCATTGTGGTCAGTGGAGGAGTATTGCAAGTAGGGGCCGCAGACAGGCTATCAAAGGCCTAAAATAACAAACAATAGGCAGGCATGGCAGTTTTAAATCGGTTACATGGATACACAGGCAGGCACTACAGGCAGCATTGTGGTCAGTGGAGGAGTATTGCAAGTAGTGGCCGCAGACAGGCTATCAAAGGCCTAAAATAACAAACAATAGGCAGGCATGGCAGTTTTAAATCGGTTACATGGGTACACTGGCAGGCAGCATTGTGGTCAGTGGAGGAGTATTGCAAGTAGGGGCCGCAGACAGGCTATCAAAGGCCTAAAATAACAAACAATAGGCAGGCATGGCAGTTTTAAATCGGTTACATGGATACACAGGCAGGCACTCCAGGCAGCATTGTGGTCAGTGGAGGAGTATTGCAAGTAGGGGCCGCAGACAGGCTCTCAAAGGCCTAAAATAACAAACAATAGGCAGGCATGGCAGTTTTAAATCGGTTACATGGGTACACTGGCAGGCAGCATTGTGGTCAGTGGAGGAGTATTGCAAGTAGGGGCCGCAGACAGGCTATCAAAGGCCTAAAATAACAAACAATAGGCAGGCATGGCAGTTTTAAATCGGTTACATGGATACACAGGCAGGCACTCCAGGCAGCATTGTGGTCAGTGGAGGAGTATTGCAAGTAGGGGCCGCAGACAGGCTATCAAAGGCCTAAAATAACAAACAATAGGCAGGCATGGCAGTTTGAAATCGGTTACATGGATACACAGGCAGGCACTCCAGGCAGCATTGTGGTCAGTGGAGGAGTATTGCAAGTAGGGGCCGCAGACAGGCTATCAAAGGCCTAAAATAACAAACAATAGGCAGGCATGGCAGTTTTAAATCGGTTACATGGATACACAGGCAGGCACTCCAGGCAGCATTGTGGTCAGTGGAGGAGTATTGCAAGTAGGGGCCGCAGACAGGCTATCAAAGGCCTAAAATAACAAACAATAGGCAGGCATGGCAGTTTTAAATCGGTTACATGGATACACAGGCAGGCACTCCAGGCAGCATTGTGGTCAGTGGAGGAGTATTGCAAGTAGGGGCCGCAGACAGGCTATCAAAGGCCTAAAATAACAAACAATAGGCAGGCATGGCAGTTTTAAATCGGTTACATGGATACACAGGCAGGCACTCCAGGCAGCATTGTGGTCAGTGGAGGAGTATTGCAAGTAGGGGCCGCAGACAGGCTATCAAAGGCCTAAAATAACAAACAATAGGCAGGCATGGCAGTTTTAAATCGGTTACATGGATACACAGGCAGGCACTCCAGGCAGCATTGTGGTCAGTGGAGGAGTATTGCAAGTAGGGGCCGCAGACAGGCTATCAAAGGCCTAAAATAACAAACAATAGGCAGGCATGGCAGTTTTAAATCGGTTACATGGATACACAGGCAGGCACTCCAGGCAGCATTGTGGTCAGTGGAGGAGTATTGCAAGTAGGGGCCGCAGACAGGCTATCAAAGGCCTAAAATAACAAACAATAGGCAGGCATGGCAGTTTTAAATTGGTTACATGGATACACAGGCAGGCACTCCAGGCAGCATTGTGGTCAGTGGAGTAGTATTGCAAGTAGGGGCCGCAGACTGGCTATCAAAGGCCTAAAATAACAAACAATAGACAGGCATGGCAGTTTTAAATCGGTTACATGGATACACAGGCAGGCAGCATTGTGGTCAGTGGAGGAGTATTGCAAGTAGGGGCCACAGACAGGCTATCAAAGGCCTAAAATAACAAACAATAGGCAGGCATGGCAGTTTTAAATCGGTTACATGGATACACAGGCAGGCACTCCAGGCAGCATTGTGGTCAGTGGAGGAGTATTGCAAGTAGGGGCCACAGACAGGCTATCAAAGGCCTAAAATAACAAACAATAGGCAGGCATGGCAGTTTTAAAATGGTTACATGGATACACAGGCAGGCACTCCAGGCAGCATTGTGGTCAGTGGAGTAGTATTGCAAGTAGGGGCCGCAGACTGGCTATCAAAGGCCTAAAATAACAAACAATAGACAGGCATGGCAGTTTTAAATCGGTTACATGGATACACAGGCAGGCAGCATTGTGGTCAGTGGAGCAGTATTGCAAGTAGGGGCCACAGACAGGCTATGAAAGGCCTAAAATAACAAACAATAGGCAGGCATGGCAGTTTTAAATCGGTTACATGGATACACAGGCAGGCACTCCAGGCAGCATTGTGGTCAGTGGAGTAGTATTGCAAGTAGGGGCCGCAGACAGGCTATCAAAGGCCTAAAATAACAAACAATAGGCAGGCATGGCAGTTTTAAATCGGTTACATGGATACACAGGCAGGCAGCATTGTGGTCAGTGGAGGAGTATTGCAAGTAGGGGCCGCAGACAGGCTATCAAAGACCTAAAATAACAAACAATAGGCATGCATGGCAGTTTTAAATCGGTTACATGGATACACAGGCAGGCACTCCAGGCAGCATTGTGGTCAGTGGAGAAGTATTGCAAGTAGTGGCCGCAGACAGGCTATCAAAGGCCTAAAATAACAAACAATAGGCAGGCATGGCAGTTTTAAATCGGTTACATGGGTACACTGGCAGGCAGCATTGTGGTCAGTGGAGGAGTATTGCAAGTAGGGGCCGCAGACAGGCTATCAAAGGCCTAAAATAACAAACAATAGGCAGGCATGGCAGTTTTAAATCGGTTACATGGATACACAGGCAGGCACTCCAGGCAGCATTGTGGTCAGTGGAGGAGTATTGCAAGTAGGGGCCGCAGACAGGCTATCAAAGGCCTAAAATAACAAACAATAGGCAGGCATGGCAGTTTTAAATTGGTTACATGGATACACAGGCAGGCACTCCAGGCAGCATTGTGGTCAGTGGAGTAGTATTGCAAGTAGGGGCCGCAGACTGGCTATCAAAGGCCTAAAATAACAAACAATAGACAGGCATGGCAGTTTTAAATCGGTTACATGGATACACAGGCAGGCAGCATTGTGGTCAGTGGAGGAGTATTGCAAGTAGGGGCCACAGACAGGCTATCAAAGGCCTAAAATAACAAACAATAGGCAGGCATGGCAGTTTTAAATCGGTTACATGGATACACAGGCAGGCACTCCAGGCAGCATTGTGGTCAGTGGAGTAGTATTGCAAGTAGGGGCCGCAGACAGGCTATCAAAGGCCTAAAATAACAAACAATAGGCAGGCATGGCAGTTTTAAATCGGTTACATGGATACACAGGCAGGCAGCATTGTGGTCAGTGGAGGAGTATTGCAAGTAGGGGCCGCAGACAGGCTATCAAAGGCCTAAAATAACAAACAATAGGCAGGCATGGCAGTTTTAAATCGGTTACATGGATACACAGGCAGGCACTACAGGCAGCATTGTGGTCAGTGGAGGAGTATTGCAAGTAGTGGCCGCAGACAGGCTATCAAAGGCCTAAAATAACAAACAATAGGCAGGCATGGCAGTTTTAAATCGGTTACATGGGTACACTGGCAGGCAGCATTGTGGTCAGTGGAGGAGTATTGCAAGTAGGGGCCGCAGACAGGCTATCAAAGGCCTAAAATAACAAACAATAGGCAGGCATGGCAGTTTTAAATCGGTTACATGGATACACAGGCAGGCACTCCAGGCAGCATTGTGGTCAGTGGAGGAGTATTGCAAGTAGGGGCCGCAGACAGGCTCTCAAAGGCCTAAAATAACAAACAATAGGCAGGCATGGCAGTTTTAAATCGGTTACATGGGTACACTGGCAGGCAGCATTGTGGTCAGTGGAGGAGTATTGCAAGTAGGGGCCGCAGACAGGCTATCAAAGGCCTAAAATAACAAACAATAGGCAGGCATGGCAGTTTGAAATCGGTTACATGGATACACAGGCAGGCACTCCAGGCAGCATTGTGGTCAGTGGAGGAGTATTGCAAGTAGGGGCCGCAGACAGGCTATCAAAGGCCTAAAATAACAAACAATAGGCAGGCATGGCAGTTTTAAATCGGTTACATGGATACACAGGCAGGCACTCCAGGCAGCATTGTGGTCAGTGGAGGAGTATTGCAAGTAGGGGCCGCAGACAGGCTATCAAAGGCCTAAAATAACAAACAATAGGCAGGCATGGCAGTTTTAAATCGGTTACATGGATACACAGGCAGGCACTCCAGGCAGCATTGTGGTCAGTGGAGGAGTATTGCAAGTAGGGGCCGCAGACAGGCTATCAAAGGCCTAAAATAACAAACAATAGGCAGGCATGGCAGTTTTAAATCGGTTACATGGATACACAGGCAGGCACTCCAGGCAGCATTGTGGTCAGTGGAGGAGTATTGCAAGTAGGGGCCGCAGACAGGCTATCAAAGGCCTAAAATAACAAACAATAGGCAGGCATGGCAGTTTTAAATCGGTTACATGGATACACAGGCAGGCACTCCAGGCAGCATTGTGGTCAGTGGAGGAGTATTGCAAGTAGGGGCCGCAGACAGGCTATCAAAGGCCTAAAATAACAAACAATAGGCAGGCATGGCAGTTTTAAATCGGTTACATGGATACACAGGCAGGCACTCCAGGCAGCATTGTGGTCAGTGGAGGAGTATTGCAAGTAGGGGCCGCAGACAGGCTATCAAAGGCCTAAAATAACAAACAATAGGCAGGCATGGCAGTTTTAAATCGGTTACATGGATACACAGGCAGGCACTCCAGGCAGCATTGTGGTCAGTGGAGGAGTATTGCAAGTAGGGGCCGCAGACAGGCTATCAAAGGCCTAAAATAACAAACAATAGGCAGGCATGGCAGTTTTAAATTGGTTACATGGATACACAGGCAGGCACTCCAGGCAGCATTGTGGTCAGTGGAGTAGTATTGCAAGTAGGGGCCGCAGACTGGCTATCAAAGGCCTAAAATAACAAACAATAGACAGGCATGGCAGTTTTAAATCGGTTACATGGATACACAGGCAGGCAGCATTGTGGTCAGTGGAGGAGTATTGCAAGTAGGGGCCACAGACAGGCTATCAAAGGCCTAAAATAACAAACAATAGGCAGGCATGGCAGTTTTAAATCGGTTACATGGATACACAGGCAGGCACTCCAGGCAGCATTGTGGTCAGTGGAGGAGTATTGCAAGTAGGGGCCGCAGACAGGCTATCAAAGGCCTAAAATAACAAACAATAGGCAGGCATGGCAGTTTTAAATCGGTTACATGGATACACAGGCAGGCAGCATTGTGGTCAGTGGAGGAGTATTGCAAGTAGGGGCCGCAGACAGGCTATCAAAGGCCTAAAATAACAAACAATAGGCAGGCATGGCAGTTTTAAATCGGTTACATGGATACACAGGCAGGCACTCCAGGCAGCATTGTGGTCAGTGGAGGAGTATTGCAAGTAGTGGCCGCAGACAGGCTATCAAAGGCCTAAAATAACAAACAATAGGCAGGCATGGCAGTTTTAAATCGGTTACATGGGTACACTGGCAGGCAGCATTGTGGTCAGTGGAGGAGTATTGCAAGTAGGGGCCGCAGACAGGCTATCAAAGGCCTAAAATAACAAACAATAGGCAGGCATGGCAGTTTTAAATCGGTTACATGGATACACAGGCAGGCACTCCAGGCAGCATTGTTGTCAGTGGAGGAGTATTGCAAGTAGGGGCCGCAGACAGGCTATCAAAGGCCTAAAATAACAAACAATAGGCAGGCATGGCAGTTTTAAATCGGTTACATGGGTACACTGGCAGGCAGCATTGTGGTCAGTGGAGGAGTATTGCAAGTAGGGGCCGCAGACAGGCTATCAAAGGCCTAAAATAACAAGCAATAGGCAGGCATGGCAGTTTTAAATCGGTTACATGGATACACAGGCAGGCACTCCAGGCAGCATTGTGGTCAGTGGAGGAGTATTGCAAGTAGGGGCCGCAGACAGGCTATCAAAGGCCTAAAATAACAAACAATAGGCAGGCATGGCAGTTTTAAATCGGTTACATGGATACACAGGCAGGCACTCCAGGCAGCATTGTGGTCAGTGGAGGAGTATTGCAAGTAGGGGCCGCAGACAGGCTATCAAAGGCCTAAAATAACAAACAATAGGCAGGCATGGCAGTTTTAAATTGGTTACATGGATACACAGGCAGGCACTCCAGGCAGCATTGTGGTCAGTGGAGTAGTATTGCAAGTAGGGGCCGCAGACTGGCTATCAAAGGCCTAAAATAACAAACAATAGACAGGCATGGCAGTTTTAAATCGGTTACATGGATACACAGGCAGGCAGCATTGTGGTCAGTGGAGGAGTATTGCAAGTAGGGGCCACAGACAGGCTATCAAAGGCCTAAAATAACAAACAATAGGCAGGCATGGCAGTTTTAAATCGGTTACATGGATACACAGGCAGGCACTCCAGGCAGCATTGTGGTCAGTGGAGGAGTATTGCAAGTAGGGGCCGCAGACAGGCTATCAAAGGCCTAAAATAACAAACAATAGGCAGGCATGGCAGTTTTAAATCGGTTACATGGATACACAGGCAGGCACTCCAGGCAGCATTGTGGTCAGTGGAGGAGTATTGCAAGTAGGGGCCGCAGACAGGCTATCAAAGGCCTAAAATAACAAACAATAGGCAGGCATGGCAGTTTTAAATCGGTTACATGGATACACAGGCAGGCACTCCAGGCAGCATTGTGGTCAGTGGAGGAGTATTGCAAGTAGGGGCCACAGACAGGCTATCAAAGGCCTAAAATAACAAACAATAGGCAGGCATGGCAGTTTTAAATTGGTTACATGGATACACAGGCAGGCACTCCAGGCAGCATTGTGGTCAGTGGAGTAGTATTGCAAGTAGGGGCCGCAGACTGGCTATCAAAGGCCTAAAATAACAAACAATAGACAGGCATGGCAGTTTTAAATCGGTTACATGGATACACAGGCAGGCAGCATTGTGGTCAGTGGAGCAGTATTGCAAGTAGGGGCCACAGACAGGCTATGAAAGGCCTAAAATAACAAACAATAGGCAGGCATGGCAGTTTTAAATCGGTTACATGGATACACAGGCAGGCACTCCAGGCAGCATTGTGGTCAGTGGAGTAGTATTGCAAGTAGGGGCCGCAGACAGGCTATCAAAGGCCTAAAATAACAAACAATAGGCAGGCATGGCAGTTTTAAATCGGTTACATGGATACACAGGCAGGCAGCATTGTGGTCAGTGGAGGAGTATTGCAAGTAGGGGCCGCAGACAGGCTATCAAAGACCTAAAATAACAAACAATAGGCATGCATGGCAGTTTTAAATCGGTTACATGGATACACAGGCAGGCACTCCAGGCAGCATTGTGGTCAGTGGAGAAGTATTGCAAGTAGTGGCCGCAGACAGGCTATCAAAGGCCTAAAATAACAAACAATAGGCAGGCATGGCAGTTTTAAATCGGTTACATGGGTACACTGGCAGGCAGCATTGTGGTCAGTGGAGGAGTATTGCAAGTAGGGGCCGCAGACAGGCTATCAAAGGCCTAAAATAACAAACAATAGGCAGGCATGGCAGTTTTAAATCGGTTACATGGATACACAGGCAGGCACTCCAGGCAGCATTGTGGTCAGTGGAGGAGTATTGCAAGTAGGGGCCGCAGACAGGCTATCAAAGGCCTAAAATAACAAACAATAGGCAGGCATGGCAGTTTTAAATTGGTTACATGGATACACAGGCAGGCACTCCAGGCAGCATTGTGGTCAGTGGAGTAGTATTGCAAGTAGGGGCCGCAGACTGGCTATCAAAGGCCTAAAATAACAAACAATAGACAGGCATGGCAGTTTTAAATCGGTTACATGGATACACAGGCAGGCAGCATTGTGGTCAGTGGAGGAGTATTGCAAGTAGGGGCCACAGACAGGCTATCAAAGGCCTAAAATAACAAACAATAGGCAGGCATGGCAGTTTTAAATCGGTTACATGGATACACAGGCAGGCACTCCAGGCAGCATTGTGGTCAGTGGAGTAGTATTGCAAGTAGGGGCCGCAGACAGGCTATCAAAGGCCTAAAATAACAAACAATAGGCAGGCATGGCAGTTTTAAATCGGTTACATGGATACACAGGCAGGCAGCATTGTGGTCAGTGGAGGAGTATTGCAAGTAGGGGCCGCAGACAGGCTATCAAAGGCCTAAAATAACAAACAATAGGCAGGCATGGCAGTTTTAAATCGGTTACATGGATACACAGGCAGGCACTACAGGCAGCATTGTGGTCAGTGGAGGAGTATTGCAAGTAGTGGCCGCAGACAGGCTATCAAAGGCCTAAAATAACAAACAATAGGCAGGCATGGCAGTTTTAAATCGGTTACATGGGTACACTGGCAGGCAGCATTGTGGTCAGTGGAGGAGTATTGCAAGTAGGGGCCGCAGACAGGCTATCAAAGGCCTAAAATAACAAACAATAGGCAGGCATGGCAGTTTTAAATCGGTTACATGGATACACAGGCAGGCACTCCAGGCAGCATTGTGGTCAGTGGAGGAGTATTGCAAGTAGGGGCCGCAGACAGGCTCTCAAAGGCCTAAAATAACAAACAATAGGCAGGCATGGCAGTTTTAAATCGGTTACATGGGTACACTGGCAGGCAGCATTGTGGTCAGTGGAGGAGTATTGCAAGTAGGGGCCGCAGACAGGCTATCAAAGGCCTAAAATAACAAACAATAGGCAGGCATGGCAGTTTTAAATCGGTTACATGGATACACAGGCAGGCACTCCAGGCAGCATTGTGGTCAGTGGAGGAGTATTGCAAGTAGGGGCCGCAGACAGGCTATCAAAGGCCTAAAATAACAAACAATAGGCAGGCATGGCAGTTTGAAATCGGTTACATGGATACACAGGCAGGCACTCCAGGCAGCATTGTGGTCAGTGGAGGAGTATTGCAAGTAGGGGCCGCAGACAGGCTATCAAAGGCCTAAAATAACAAACAATAGGCAGGCATGGCAGTTTTAAATCGGTTACATGGATACACAGGCAGGCACTCCAGGCAGCATTGTGGTCAGTGGAGGAGTATTGCAAGTAGGGGCCGCAGACAGGCTATCAAAGGCCTAAAATAACAAACAATAGGCAGGCATGGCAGTTTTAAATCGGTTACATGGATACACAGGCAGGCACTCCAGGCAGCATTGTGGTCAGTGGAGGAGTATTGCAAGTAGGGGCCGCAGACAGGCTATCAAAGGCCTAAAATAACAAACAATAGGCAGGCATGGCAGTTTTAAATCGGTTACATGGATACACAGGCAGGCACTCCAGGCAGCATTGTGGTCAGTGGAGGAGTATTGCAAGTAGGGGCCGCAGACAGGCTATCAAAGGCCTAAAATAACAAACAATAGGCAGGCATGGCAGTTTTAAATCGGTTACATGGATACACAGGCAGGCACTCCAGGCAGCATTGTGGTCAGTGGAGGAGTATTGCAAGTAGGGGCCGCAGACAGGCTATCAAAGGCCTAAAATAACAAACAATAGGCAGGCATGGCAGTTTTAAATCGGTTACATGGATACACAGGCAGGCACTCCAGGCAGCATTGTGGTCAGTGGAGGAGTATTGCAAGTAGGGGCCGCAGACAGGCTATCAAAGGCCTAAAATAACAAACAATAGGCAGGCATGGCAGTTTTAAATTGGTTACATGGATACACAGGCAGGCACTCCAGGCAGCATTGTGGTCAGTGGAGTAGTATTGCAAGTAGGGGCCGCAGACTGGCTATCAAAGGCCTAAAATAACAAACAATAGACAGGCATGGCAGTTTTAAATCGGTTACATGGATACACAGGCAGGCAGCATTGTGGTCAGTGGAGGAGTATTGCAAGTAGGGGCCACAGACAGGCTATCAAAGGCCTAAAATAACAAACAATAGGCAGGCATGGCAGTTTTAAATCGGTTACATGGATACACAGGCAGGCACTCCAGGCAGCATTGTGGTCAGTGGAGGAGTATTGCAAGTAGGGGCCACAGACAGGCTATCAAAGGCCTAAAATAACAAACAATAGGCAGGCATGGCAGTTTTAAATTGGTTACATGGATACACAGGCAGGCACTCCAGGCAGCATTGTGGTCAGTGGAGTAGTATTGCAAGTAGGGGCCGCAGACTGGCTATCAAAGGCCTAAAATAACAAACAATAGACAGGCATGGCAGTTTTAAATCGGTTACATGGATACACAGGCAGGCAGCATTGTGGTCAGTGGAGGAGTATTGCAAGTAGGGGCCGCAGACAGGCTATCAAAGACCTAAAATAACAAACAATAGGCATGCATGGCAGTTTTAAATCGGTTACATGGATACACAGGCAGGCACTCCAGGCAGCATTGTGGTCAGTGGAGAAGTATTGCAAGTAGTGGCCGCAGACAGGCTATCAAAGGCCTAAAATAACAAACAATAGGCAGGCATGGCAGTTTTAAATCGGTTACATGGGTACACTGGCAGGCAGCATTGTGGTCAGTGGAGGAGTATTGCAAGTAGGGGCCGCAGACAGGCTATCAAAGGCCTAAAATAACAAACAATAGGCAGGCATGGCAGTTTTAAATCGGTTACATGGATACACAGGCAGGCACTCCAGGCAGCATTGTGGTCAGTGGAGGAGTATTGCAAGTAGGGGCCGCAGACAGGCTATCAAAGGCCTAAAATAACAAACAATAGGCAGGCATGGCAGTTTTAAATTGGTTACATGGATACACAGGCAGGCACTCCAGGCAGCATTGTGGTCAGTGGAGTAGTATTGCAAGTAGGGGCCGCAGACTGGCTATCAAAGGCCTAAAATAACAAACAATAGACAGGCATGGCAGTTTTAAATCGGTTACATGGATACACAGGCAGGCAGCATTGTGGTCAGTGGAGGAGTATTGCAAGTAGGGGCCACAGACAGGCTATCAAAGGCCTAAAATAACAAACAATAGGCAGGCATGGCAGTTTTAAATCGGTTACATGGATACACAGGCAGGCACTCCAGGCAGCATTGTGGTCAGTGGAGTAGTATTGCAAGTAGGGGCCGCAGACAGGCTATCAAAGGCCTAAAATAACAAACAATAGGCAGGCATGGCAGTTTTAAATCGGTTACATGGATACACAGGCAGGCAGCATTGTGGTCAGTGGAGGAGTATTGCAAGTAGGGGCCGCAGACAGGCTATCAAAGGCCTAAAATAACAAACAATAGGCAGGCATGGCAGTTTTAAATCGGTTACATGGATACACAGGCAGGCACTACAGGCAGCATTGTGGTCAGTGGAGGAGTATTGCAAGTAGTGGCCGCAGACAGGCTATCAAAGGCCTAAAATAACAAACAATAGGCAGGCATGGCAGTTTTAAATCGGTTACATGGGTACACTGGCAGGCAGCATTGTGGTCAGTGGAGGAGTATTGCAAGTAGGGGCCGCAGACAGGCTATCAAAGGCCTAAAATAACAAACAATAGGCAGGCATGGCAGTTTTAAATCGGTTACATGGATACACAGGCAGGCACTCCAGGCAGCATTGTGGTCAGTGGAGGAGTATTGCAAGTAGGGGCCGCAGACAGGCTATCAAAGGCCTAAAATAACAAACAATAGGCAGGCATGGCAGTTTTAAATCGGTTACATGGATACACAGGCAGGCACTCCAGGCAGCATTGTGGTCAGTGGAGGAGTATTGCAAGTAGGGGCCGCAGACAGGCTATCAAAGGCCTAAAATAACAAACAATAGGCAGGCATGGCAGTTTTAAATCGGTTACATGGATACACAGGCAGGCACTCCAGGCAGCATTGTGGTCAGTGGAGGAGTATTGCAAGTAGGGGCCGCAGACAGGCTATCAAAGGCCTAAAATAACAAACAATAGGCAGGCATGGCAGTTTTAAATCGGTTACATGGATACACAGGCAGGCACTCCAGGCAGCATTGTGGTCAGTGGAGGAGTATTGCAAGTAGGGGCCGCAGACAGGCTATCAAAGGCCTAAAATAACAAACAATAGGCAGGCATGGCAGTTTTAAATCGGTTACATGGATACACAGGCAGGCACTCCAGGCAGCATTGTGGTCAGTGGAGGAGTATTGCAAGTAGGGGCCGCAGACAGGCTATCAAAGGCCTAAAATAACAAACAATAGGCAGGCATGGCAGTTTTAAATCGGTTACATGGATACACAGGCAGGCACTCCAGGCAGCATTGTGGTCAGTGGAGGAGTATTGCAAGTAGGGGCCGCAGACAGGCTATCAAAGGCCTAAAATAACAAACAATAGGCAGGCATGGCAGTTTTAAATTGGTTACATGGATACACAGGCAGGCACTCCAGGCAGCATTGTGGTCAGTGGAGTAGTATTGCAAGTAGGGGCCGCAGACTGGCTATCAAAGGCCTAAAATAACAAACAATAGACAGGCATGGCAGTTTTAAATCGGTTACATGGATACACAGGCAGGCAGCATTGTGGTCAGTGGAGGAGTATTGCAAGTAGGGGCCACAGACAGGCTATCAAAGGCCTAAAATAACAAACAATAGGCAGGCATGGCAGTTTTAAATCGGTTACATGGATACACAGGCAGGCACTCCAGGCAGCATTGTGGTCAGTGGAGGAGTATTGCAAGTAGGGGCCGCAGACAGGCTATCAAAGGCCTAAAATAACAAACAATAGGCAGGCATGGCAGTTTTAAATCGGTTACATGGATACACAGGCAGGCAGCATTGTGGTCAGTGGAGGAGTATTGCAAGTAGGGGCCGCAGACAGGCTATCAAAGGCCTAAAATAACAAACAATAGGCAGGCATGGCAGTTTTAAATCGGTTACATGGATACACAGGCAGGCACTCCAGGCAGCATTGTGGTCAGTGGAGGAGTATTGCAAGTAGTGGCCGCAGACAGGCTATCAAAGGCCTAAAATAACAAACAATAGGCAGGCATGGCAGTTTTAAATCGGTTACATGGGTACACTGGCAGGCAGCATTGTGGTCAGTGGAGGAGTATTGCAAGTAGGGGCCGCAGACAGGCTATCAAAGGCCTAAAATAACAAACAATAGGCAGGCATGGCAGTTTTAAATCGGTTACATGGATACACAGGCAGGCACTCCAGGCAGCATTGTTGTCAGTGGAGGAGTATTGCAAGTAGGGGCCGCAGACAGGCTATCAAAGGCCTAAAATAACAAACAATAGGCAGGCATGGCAGTTTTAAATCGGTTACATGGGTACACTGGCAGGCAGCATTGTGGTCAGTGGAGGAGTATTGCAAGTAGGGGCCGCAGACAGGCTATCAAAGGCCTAAAATAACAAGCAATAGGCAGGCATGGCAGTTTTAAATCGGTTACATGGATACACAGGCAGGCACTCCAGGCAGCATTGTGGTCAGTGGAGGAGTATTGCAAGTAGGGGCCGCAGACAGGCTATCAAAGGCCTAAAATAACAAACAATAGGCAGGCATGGCAGTTTTAAATCGGTTACATGGATACACAGGCAGGCACTCCAGGCAGCATTGTGGTCAGTGGAGGAGTATTGCAAGTAGGGGCCGCAGACAGGCTATCAAAGGCCTAAAATAACAAACAATAGGCAGGCATGGCAGTTTTAAATTGGTTACATGGATACACAGGCAGGCACTCCAGGCAGCATTGTGGTCAGTGGAGTAGTATTGCAAGTAGGGGCCGCAGACTGGCTATCAAAGGCCTAAAATAACAAACAATAGACAGGCATGGCAGTTTTAAATCGGTTACATGGATACACAGGCAGGCAGCATTGTGGTCAGTGGAGGAGTATTGCAAGTAGGGGCCACAGACAGGCTATCAAAGGCCTAAAATAACAAACAATAGGCAGGCATGGCAGTTTTAAATCGGTTACATGGATACACAGGCAGGCACTCCAGGCAGCATTGTGGTCAGTGGAGGAGTATTGCAAGTAGGGGCCGCAGACAGGCTATCAAAGGCCTAAAATAACAAACAATAGGCAGGCATGGCAGTTTTAAATCGGTTACATGGATACACAGGCAGGCACTCCAGGCAGCATTGTGGTCAGTGGAGGAGTATTGCAAGTAGGGGCCGCAGACAGGCTATCAAAGGCCTAAAATAACAAACAATAGGCAGGCATGGCAGTTTTAAATCGGTTACATGGATACACAGGCAGGCACTCCAGGCAGCATTGTGGTCAGTGGAGGAGTATTGCAAGTAGGGGCCACAGACAGGCTATCAAAGGCCTAAAATAACAAACAATAGGCAGGCATGGCAGTTTTAAATTGGTTACATGGATACACAGGCAGGCACTCCAGGCAGCATTGTGGTCAGTGGAGTAGTATTGCAAGTAGGGGCCGCAGACTGGCTATCAAAGGCCTAAAATAACAAACAATAGACAGGCATGGCAGTTTTAAATCGGTTACATGGATACACAGGCAGGCAGCATTGTGGTCAGTGGAGCAGTATTGCAAGTAGGGGCCACAGACAGGCTATGAAAGGCCTAAAATAACAAACAATAGGCAGGCATGGCAGTTTTAAATCGGTTACATGGATACACAGGCAGGCACTCCAGGCAGCATTGTGGTCAGTGGAGTAGTATTGCAAGTAGGGGCCGCAGACAGGCTATCAAAGGCCTAAAATAACAAACAATAGGCAGGCATGGCAGTTTTAAATCGGTTACATGGATACACAGGCAGGCAGCATTGTGGTCAGTGGAGGAGTATTGCAAGTAGGGGCCGCAGACAGGCTATCAAAGACCTAAAATAACAAACAATAGGCATGCATGGCAGTTTTAAATCGGTTACATGGATACACAGGCAGGCACTCCAGGCAGCATTGTGGTCAGTGGAGAAGTATTGCAAGTAGTGGCCGCAGACAGGCTATCAAAGGCCTAAAATAACAAACAATAGGCAGGCATGGCAGTTTTAAATCGGTTACATGGGTACACTGGCAGGCAGCATTGTGGTCAGTGGAGGAGTATTGCAAGTAGGGGCCGCAGACAGGCTATCAAAGGCCTAAAATAACAAACAATAGGCAGGCATGGCAGTTTTAAATCGGTTACATGGATACACAGGCAGGCACTCCAGGCAGCATTGTGGTCAGTGGAGGAGTATTGCAAGTAGGGGCCGCAGACAGGCTATCAAAGGCCTAAAATAACAAACAATAGGCAGGCATGGCAGTTTTAAATTGGTTACATGGATACACAGGCAGGCACTCCAGGCAGCATTGTGGTCAGTGGAGTAGTATTGCAAGTAGGGGCCGCAGACTGGCTATCAAAGGCCTAAAATAACAAACAATAGACAGGCATGGCAGTTTTAAATCGGTTACATGGATACACAGGCAGGCAGCATTGTGGTCAGTGGAGGAGTATTGCAAGTAGGGGCCACAGACAGGCTATCAAAGGCCTAAAATAACAAACAATAGGCAGGCATGGCAGTTTTAAATCGGTTACATGGATACACAGGCAGGCACTCCAGGCAGCATTGTGGTCAGTGGAGTAGTATTGCAAGTAGGGGCCGCAGACAGGCTATCAAAGGCCTAAAATAACAAACAATAGGCAGGCATGGCAGTTTTAAATCGGTTACATGGATACACAGGCAGGCAGCATTGTGGTCAGTGGAGGAGTATTGCAAGTAGGGGCCGCAGACAGGCTATCAAAGGCCTAAAATAACAAACAATAGGCAGGCATGGCAGTTTTAAATCGGTTACATGGATACACAGGCAGGCACTACAGGCAGCATTGTGGTCAGTGGAGGAGTATTGCAAGTAGTGGCCGCAGACAGGCTATCAAAGGCCTAAAATAACAAACAATAGGCAGGCATGGCAGTTTTAAATCGGTTACATGGGTACACTGGCAGGCAGCATTGTGGTCAGTGGAGGAGTATTGCAAGTAGGGGCCGCAGACAGGCTATCAAAGGCCTAAAATAACAAACAATAGGCAGGCATGGCAGTTTTAAATCGGTTACATGGATACACAGGCAGGCACTCCAGGCAGCATTGTGGTCAGTGGAGGAGTATTGCAAGTAGGGGCCGCAGACAGGCTCTCAAAGGCCTAAAATAACAAACAATAGGCAGGCATGGCAGTTTTAAATCGGTTACATGGGTACACTGGCAGGCAGCATTGTGGTCAGTGGAGGAGTATTGCAAGTAGGGGCCGCAGACAGGCTATCAAAGGCCTAAAATAACAAACAATAGGCAGGCATGGCAGTTTTAAATCGGTTACATGGATACACAGGCAGGCACTCCAGGCAGCATTGTGGTCAGTGGAGGAGTATTGCAAGTAGGGGCCGCAGACAGGCTATCAAAGGCCTAAAATAACAAACAATAGGCAGGCATGGCAGTTTGAAATCGGTTACATGGATACACAGGCAGGCACTCCAGGCAGCATTGTGGTCAGTGGAGGAGTATTGCAAGTAGGGGCCGCAGACAGGCTATCAAAGGCCTAAAATAACAAACAATAGGCAGGCATGGCAGTTTTAAATCGGTTACATGGATACACAGGCAGGCACTCCAGGCAGCATTGTGGTCAGTGGAGGAGTATTGCAAGTAGGGGCCGCAGACAGGCTATCAAAGGCCTAAAATAACAAACAATAGGCAGGCATGGCAGTTTTAAATCGGTTACATGGATACACAGGCAGGCACTCCAGGCAGCATTGTGGTCAGTGGAGGAGTATTGCAAGTAGGGGCCGCAGACAGGCTATCAAAGGCCTAAAATAACAAACAATAGGCAGGCATGGCAGTTTTAAATCGGTTACATGGATACACAGGCAGGCACTCCAGGCAGCATTGTGGTCAGTGGAGGAGTATTGCAAGTAGGGGCCGCAGACAGGCTATCAAAGGCCTAAAATAACAAACAATAGGCAGGCATGGCAGTTTTAAATCGGTTACATGGATACACAGGCAGGCACTCCAGGCAGCATTGTGGTCAGTGGAGGAGTATTGCAAGTAGGGGCCGCAGACAGGCTATCAAAGGCCTAAAATAACAAACAATAGGCAGGCATGGCAGTTTTAAATCGGTTACATGGATACACAGGCAGGCACTCCAGGCAGCATTGTGGTCAGTGGAGGAGTATTGCAAGTAGGGGCCGCAGACAGGCTATCAAAGGCCTAAAATAACAAACAATAGGCAGGCATGGCAGTTTTAAATTGGTTACATGGATACACAGGCAGGCACTCCAGGCAGCATTGTGGTCAGTGGAGTAGTATTGCAAGTAGGGGCCGCAGACTGGCTATCAAAGGCCTAAAATAACAAACAATAGACAGGCATGGCAGTTTTAAATCGGTTACATGGATACACAGGCAGGCAGCATTGTGGTCAGTGGAGGAGTATTGCAAGTAGGGGCCACAGACAGGCTATCAAAGGCCTAAAATAACAAACAATAGGCAGGCATGGCAGTTTTAAATCGGTTACATGGATACACAGGCAGGCACTCCAGGCAGCATTGTGGTCAGTGGAGGAGTATTGCAAGTAGGGGCCACAGACAGGCTATCAAAGGCCTAAAATAACAAACAATAGGCAGGCATGGCAGTTTTAAATTGGTTACATGGATACACAGGCAGGCACTCCAGGCAGCATTGTGGTCAGTGGAGTAGTATTGCAAGTAGGGGCCGCAGACTGGCTATCAAAGGCCTAAAATAACAAACAATAGACAGGCATGGCAGTTTTAAATCGGTTACATGGATACACAGGCAGGCAGCATTGTGGTCAGTGGAGCAGTATTGCAAGTAGGGGCCACAGACAGGCTATGAAAGGCCTAAAATAACAAACAATAGGCAGGCATGGCAGTTTTAAATCGGTTACATGGATACACAGGCAGGCACTCCAGGCAGCATTGTGGTCAGTGGAGTAGTATTGCAAGTAGGGGCCGCAGACAGGCTATCAAAGGCCTAAAATAACAAACAATAGGCAGGCATGGCAGTTTTAAATCGGTTACATGGATACACAGGCAGGCAGCATTGTGGTCAGTGGAGGAGTATTGCAAGTAGGGGCCGCAGACAGGCTATCAAAGACCTAAAATAACAAACAATAGGCATGCATGGCAGTTTTAAATCGGTTACATGGATACACAGGCAGGCACTCCAGGCAGCATTGTGGTCAGTGGAGAAGTATTGCAAGTAGTGGCCGCAGACAGGCTATCAAAGGCCTAAAATAACAAACAATAGGCAGGCATGGCAGTTTTAAATCGGTTACATGGGTACACTGGCAGGCAGCATTGTGGTCAGTGGAGGAGTATTGCAAGTAGGGGCCGCAGACAGGCTATCAAAGGCCTAAAATAACAAACAATAGGCAGGCATGGCAGTTTTAAATCGGTTACATGGATACACAGGCAGGCACTCCAGGCAGCATTGTGGTCAGTGGAGGAGTATTGCAAGTAGGGGCCGCAGACAGGCTATCAAAGGCCTAAAATAACAAACAATAGGCAGGCATGGCAGTTTTAAATTGGTTACATGGATACACAGGCAGGCACTCCAGGCAGCATTGTGGTCAGTGGAGTAGTATTGCAAGTAGGGGCCGCAGACTGGCTATCAAAGGCCTAAAATAACAAACAATAGACAGGCATGGCAGTTTTAAATCGGTTACATGGATACACAGGCAGGCAGCATTGTGGTCAGTGGAGGAGTATTGCAAGTAGGGGCCACAGACAGGCTATCAAAGGCCTAAAATAACAAACAATAGGCAGGCATGGCAGTTTTAAATCGGTTACATGGATACACAGGCAGGCACTCCAGGCAGCATTGTGGTCAGTGGAGTAGTATTGCAAGTAGGGGCCGCAGACAGGCTATCAAAGGCCTAAAATAACAAACAATAGGCAGGCATGGCAGTTTTAAATCGGTTACATGGATACACAGGCAGGCAGCATTGTGGTCAGTGGAGGAGTATTGCAAGTAGGGGCCGCAGACAGGCTATCAAAGGCCTAAAATAACAAACAATAGGCAGGCATGGCAGTTTTAAATCGGTTACATGGATACACAGGCAGGCACTACAGGCAGCATTGTGGTCAGTGGAGGAGTATTGCAAGTAGTGGCCGCAGACAGGCTATCAAAGGCCTAAAATAACAAACAATAGGCAGGCATGGCAGTTTTAAATCGGTTACATGGGTACACTGGCAGGCAGCATTGTGGTCAGTGGAGGAGTATTGCAAGTAGGGGCCGCAGACAGGCTATCAAAGGCCTAAAATAACAAACAATAGGCAGGCATGGCAGTTTTAAATCGGTTACATGGATACACAGGCAGGCACTCCAGGCAGCATTGTGGTCAGTGGAGGAGTATTGCAAGTAGGGGCCGCAGACAGGCTCTCAAAGGCCTAAAATAACAAACAATAGGCAGGCATGGCAGTTTTAAATCGGTTACATGGGTACACTGGCAGGCAGCATTGTGGTCAGTGGAGGAGTATTGCAAGTAGGGGCCGCAGACAGGCTATCAAAGGCCTAAAATAACAAACAATAGGCAGGCATGGCAGTTTTAAATCGGTTACATGGATACACAGGCAGGCACTCCAGGCAGCATTGTGGTCAGTGGAGGAGTATTGCAAGTAGGGGCCGCAGACAGGCTATCAAAGGCCTAAAATAACAAACAATAGGCAGGCATGGCAGTTTGAAATCGGTTACATGGATACACAGGCAGGCACTCCAGGCAGCATTGTGGTCAGTGGAGGAGTATTGCAAGTAGGGGCCGCAGACAGGCTATCAAAGGCCTAAAATAACAAACAATAGGCAGGCATGGCAGTTTTAAATCGGTTACATGGATACACAGGCAGGCACTCCAGGCAGCATTGTGGTCAGTGGAGGAGTATTGCAAGTAGGGGCCGCAGACAGGCTATCAAAGGCCTAAAATAACAAACAATAGGCAGGCATGGCAGTTTTAAATCGGTTACATGGATACACAGGCAGGCACTCCAGGCAGCATTGTGGTCAGTGGAGGAGTATTGCAAGTAGGGGCCGCAGACAGGCTATCAAAGGCCTAAAATAACAAACAATAGGCAGGCATGGCAGTTTTAAATCGGTTACATGGATACACAGGCAGGCACTCCAGGCAGCATTGTGGTCAGTGGAGGAGTATTGCAAGTAGGGGCCGCAGACAGGCTATCAAAGGCCTAAAATAACAAACAATAGGCAGGCATGGCAGTTTTAAATCGGTTACATGGATACACAGGCAGGCACTCCAGGCAGCATTGTGGTCAGTGGAGGAGTATTGCAAGTAGGGGCCGCAGACAGGCTATCAAAGGCCTAAAATAACAAACAATAGGCAGGCATGGCAGTTTTAAATCGGTTACATGGATACACAGGCAGGCACTCCAGGCAGCATTGTGGTCAGTGGAGGAGTATTGCAAGTAGGGGCCGCAGACAGGCTATCAAAGGCCTAAAATAACAAACAATAGGCAGGCATGGCAGTTTTAAATTGGTTACATGGATACACAGGCAGGCACTCCAGGCAGCATTGTGGTCAGTGGAGTAGTATTGCAAGTAGGGGCCGCAGACTGGCTATCAAAGGCCTAAAATAACAAACAATAGACAGGCATGGCAGTTTTAAATCGGTTACATGGATACACAGGCAGGCAGCATTGTGGTCAGTGGAGGAGTATTGCAAGTAGGGGCCACAGACAGGCTATCAAAGGCCTAAAATAACAAACAATAGGCAGGCATGGCAGTTTTAAATCGGTTACATGGATACACAGGCAGGCACTCCAGGCAGCATTGTGGTCAGTGGAGGAGTATTGCAAGTAGGGGCCGCAGACAGGCTATCAAAGGCCTAAAATAACAAACAATAGGCAGGCATGGCAGTTTTAAATCGGTTACATGGATACACAGGCAGGCAGCATTGTGGTCAGTGGAGGAGTATTGCAAGTAGGGGCCGCAGACAGGCTATCAAAGGCCTAAAATAACAAACAATAGGCAGGCATGGCAGTTTTAAATCGGTTACATGGATACACAGGCAGGCACTCCAGGCAGCATTGTGGTCAGTGGAGGAGTATTGCAAGTAGTGGCCGCAGACAGGCTATCAAAGGCCTAAAATAACAAACAATAGGCAGGCATGGCAGTTTTAAATCGGTTACATGGGTACACTGGCAGGCAGCATTGTGGTCAGTGGAGGAGTATTGCAAGTAGGGGCCGCAGACAGGCTATCAAAGGCCTAAAATAACAAACAATAGGCAGGCATGGCAGTTTTAAATCGGTTACATGGATACACAGGCAGGCACTCCAGGCAGCATTGTTGTCAGTGGAGGAGTATTGCAAGTAGGGGCCGCAGACAGGCTATCAAAGGCCTAAAATAACAAACAATAGGCAGGCATGGCAGTTTTAAATCGGTTACATGGGTACACTGGCAGGCAGCATTGTGGTCAGTGGAGGAGTATTGCAAGTAGGGGCCGCAGACAGGCTATCAAAGGCCTAAAATAACAAGCAATAGGCAGGCATGGCAGTTTTAAATCGGTTACATGGATACACAGGCAGGCACTCCAGGCAGCATTGTGGTCAGTGGAGGAGTATTGCAAGTAGGGGCCGCAGACAGGCTATCAAAGGCCTAAAATAACAAACAATAGGCAGGCATGGCAGTTTTAAATCGGTTACATGGATACACAGGCAGGCACTCCAGGCAGCATTGTGGTCAGTGGAGGAGTATTGCAAGTAGGGGCCGCAGACAGGCTATCAAAGGCCTAAAATAACAAACAATAGGCAGGCATGGCAGTTTTAAATTGGTTACATGGATACACAGGCAGGCACTCCAGGCAGCATTGTGGTCAGTGGAGTAGTATTGCAAGTAGGGGCCGCAGACTGGCTATCAAAGGCCTAAAATAACAAACAATAGACAGGCATGGCAGTTTTAAATCGGTTACATGGATACACAGGCAGGCAGCATTGTGGTCAGTGGAGGAGTATTGCAAGTAGGGGCCACAGACAGGCTATCAAAGGCCTAAAATAACAAACAATAGGCAGGCATGGCAGTTTTAAATCGGTTACATGGATACACAGGCAGGCACTCCAGGCAGCATTGTGGTCAGTGGAGGAGTATTGCAAGTAGGGGCCGCAGACAGGCTATCAAAGGCCTAAAATAACAAACAATAGGCAGGCATGGCAGTTTTAAATCGGTTACATGGATACACAGGCAGGCACTCCAGGCAGCATTGTGGTCAGTGGAGGAGTATTGCAAGTAGGGGCCGCAGACAGGCTATCAAAGGCCTAAAATAACAAACAATAGGCAGGCATGGCAGTTTTAAATCGGTTACATGGATACACAGGCAGGCACTCCAGGCAGCATTGTGGTCAGTGGAGGAGTATTGCAAGTAGGGGCCGCAGACAGGCTATCAAAGGCCTAAAATAACAAACAATAGGCAGGCATGGCAGTTTTAAATCGGTTACATGGATACACAGGCAGGCACTCCAGGCAGCATTGTGGTCAGTGGAGGAGTATTGCAAGTAGGGGCCGCAGACAGGCTATCAAAGGCCTAAAATAACAAACAATAGGCAGGCATGGCAGTTTTAAATCGGTTACATGGATACACAGGCAGGCACTCCAGGCAGCATTGTGGTCAGTGGAGGAGTATTGCAAGTAGGGGCCGCAGACAGGCTATCAAAGGCCTAAAATAACAAACAATAGGCAGGCATGGCAGTTTTAAATCGGTTACATGGATACACAGGCAGGCACTCCAGGCAGCATTGTGGTCAGTGGAGGAGTATTGCAAGTAGGGGCCGCAGACTGGCTATCAAAGGCCTAAAATAACAAACAATAGACAGGCATGGCAGTTTTAAATCGGTTACATGGATACACAGGCAGGCAGCATTGTGGTCAGTGGAGGAGTATTGCAAGTAGGGGCCGCAGACAGGCTATCAAAGGCCTAAAATAACAAACAATAGGCAGGCATGGCAGTTTTAAATCGGTTACATGGATACACAGGCAGGCACTCCAGGCAGCATTGTGGTCAGTGGAGGAGTATTGAAAGTAGGGGCCGCAGACAGGCTATCAAAGGCCTAAAATAACAAACAATAGGCAGGCATGGCAGTTTTAAATCGGTTACATGGATACACAGGCAGGCACTCCAGGCAGCATTGTGGTCAGTGGAGGAGTATTGCAAGTAGGGGCCACAGACAGGCTATCAAAGGCCTAAAATAACAAACAATAGGCAGGCATGGCAGTTTTAAATCGGTTACATGGATACACAGGCAGGCACTCCAGGCAGCATTGTGGTCAGTGGAGGAGTATTGCAAGTAGGGGCCGCAGACAGGCTATCAAAGGCCTAAAATAACAAACAATAGGCAGGCATGGCAGTTTTAAATTGGTTACATGGATACACAGGCAGGCACTCCAGGCAGCATTGTGGTCAGTGGAGTAGTATTGCAAGTAGGGGCCGCAGACTGGCTATCAAAGGCCTAAAATAACAAACAATAGACAGGCATGGCAGTTTTAAATCGGTTACATGGATACACAGGCAGGCACTCCAGGCAGCATTGTGGTCAGTGGAGGAGTATTGCAAGTAGGGGCCGCAGACAGGCTATCAAAGGCCTAAAATAACAAACAATAGGCAGGCATGGCAGTTTTAAATCGGTTACATGGATACACAGGCAGGCAGCATTGTGGTCAGTGGAGGAGTATTGCAAGTAGGGGCCGCAGACAGGCTATCAAAGGCCTAAAATAACAAACAATAGGCAGGCATGGCAGTTTTAAATCGATTACATGGATACACAGGCAGGCACTCCAGGCAGCATTGTGGTCAGTGGAGGAGTATTGCAAGTAGTGGCCGCAGACAGGCTATCAAAGGCCTAAAATAACAAACAATAGGCAGGCATGGCAGTTTTAAATCGGTTACATGGGTACACTGGCAGGCAGCATTGTGGTCAGTGGAGGAGTATTGCAAGTAGGGGCCGCAGACAGGCTATCAAAGGCCTAAAATAACAAACAATAGGCAGGCATGGCAGTTTTAAATCGGTTACATGGATACACAGGCAGGCACTCCAGGCAGCATTGTGGTCAGTGGAGGAGTATTGCAAGTAGGGGCCGCAGACAGGCTATCAAAGGCCTAAAATAACAAACAATAGGCAGGCATGGCAGTTTTAAATCGGTTACATGGATACACAGGCAGGCACTCCAGGCAGCATTGTGGTCAGTGGAGGAGTATTGAAAGTAGGGGCCGCAGACAGGCTATCAAAGGCCTAAAATAACAAACAATAGGCAGGCATGGCAGTTTTAAATCGGTTACATGGATACACAGGCAGGCACTCCAGGCAGCATTGTGGTCAGTGGAGGAGTATTGCAAGTAGGGGCCACAGACAGGCTATCAAAGGCCTAAAATAACAAACAATAGGCAGGCATGGCAGTTTTAAATCGGTTACATGGATACACAGGCAGGCACTCCAGGCAGCATTGTGGTCAGTGGAGGAGTATTGCAAGTAGGGGCCGCAGACAGGCTATCAAAGGCCTAAAATAACAAACAATAGGCAGGCATGGCAGTTTTAAATTGGTTACATGGATACACAGGCAGGCACTCCAGGCAGCATTGTGGTCAGTGGAGTAGTATTGCAAGTAGGGGCCGCAGACTGGCTATCAAAGGCCTAAAATAACAAACAATAGACAGGCATGGCAGTTTTAAATCGGTTACATGGATACACAGGCAGGCACTCCAGGCAGCATTGTGGTCAGTGGAGGAGTATTGCAAGTAGGGGCCGCAGACAGGCTATCAAAGGCCTAAAATAACAAACAATAGGCAGGCATGGCAGTTTTAAATCGGTTACATGGATACACAGGCAGGCAGCATTGTGGTCAGTGGAGGAGTATTGCAAGTAGGGGCCGCAGACAGGCTATCAAAGGCCTAAAATAACAAACAATAGGCAGGCATGGCAGTTTTAAATCGATTACATGGATACACAGGCAGGCACTCCAGGCAGCATTGTGGTCAGTGGAGGAGTATTGCAAGTAGTGGCCGCAGACAGGCTATCAAAGGCCTAAAATAACAAACAATAGGCAGGCATGGCAGTTTTAAATCGGTTACATGGGTACACTGGCAGGCAGCATTGTGGTCAGTGGAGGAGTATTGCAAGTAGGGGCCGCAGACAGGCTATCAAAGGCCTAAAATAACAAACAATAGGCAGGCATGGCAGTTTTAAATCGGTTACATGGATACACAGGCAGGCACTCCAGGCAGCATTGTGGTCAGTGGAGGAGTATTGCAAGTAGGGGCCGCAGACAGGCTATCAAAGGCCTAAAATAACAAACAATAGGCAGGCATGGCAGTTTTAAATTGGTTACATGGATACACAGGCAGGCACTCCAGGCAGCATTGTGGTCAGTGGAGTAGTATTGCAAGTAGGGGCCGCAGACTGGCTATCAAAGGCCTAAAATAACAAACAATAGACAGGCATGGCAGTTTTAAATCGGTTACATGGATACACAGGCAGGCAGCATTGTGGTCAGTGGAGGAGTATTGCAAGTAGGGGCCGCAGACAGGCTATCAAAGGCCTAAAATAACAAACAATAGGCAGGCATGGCAGTTTTAAATCGGTTACATGGATACACAGGCAGGCACTCCAGGCAGCATTGTGGTCAGTGGAGGAGTATTGCAAGTAGGGGCCGCAGACAGGCTATCAAAGGCCTAAAATAACAAACAATAGGCAGGCATGGCAGTTTTAAATCGGTTACATGGATACACAGGCATGCAGCATTGTGGTCAGTGGAGGAGTATTGCAAGTAGGGGCCGCAGACAGGCTATCAAAGGCCTAAAATAACAAACAATAGGCAGGCATGGCAGTTTTAAATCGGTTACATGGATACACAGGCAGGCACTCCAGGCAGCATTGTGGTCAGTGGAGGAGTATTGCAAGTAGTGGCCGCAGACAGGCTATCAAAGGCCTAAAATAACAAACAATAGGCAGGCATGGCAGTTTTAAATCGGTTACATGGGTACACTGGCAGGCAGCATTGTGGTCAGTGGAGGAGTATTGCAAGTAGGGGCCGCAGACAGGCTATCAAAGGCCTAAAATAACAAACAATAGGCAGGCATGGCAGTTTTAAATCGGTTACATGGATACACAGGCAGGCACTCCAGGCAGCATTGTGGTCAGTGGAGGAGTATTGCAAGTAGGGGCCGCAGACAGGCTATCAAAGGCCTAAAATAACAAACAATAGGCAGGCATGGCAGTTTTAAATCGGTTACATGGGTACACTGGCAGGCAGCATTGTGGTCAGTGGAGGAGTATTGCAAGTAGGGGCCGCAGACAGGCTATCAAAGGCCTAAAATAACAAACAATAGGCAGGCATGGCAGTTTTAAATCGGTTACATGGATACACAGGCAGGCACTCCAGGCAGCATTGTGGTCAGTGGAGGAGTATTGCAAGTAGGGGCCGCAGACAGGCTATCAAAGGCCTAAAATAACAAACAATAGGCAGGCATGGCAGTTTTAAATCGGTTACATGGATACACAGGCAGGCACTCCAGGCAGCATTGTGGTCAGTGGAGGAGTATTGCAAGTAGGGGCCGCAGACAGGCTATCAAAGGCCTAAAATAACAAACAATAGGCAGGCATGGCAGTTTTAAATCGGTTACATGGATACACAGGCAGGCACTCCAGGCAGCATTGTGGTCAGTGGAGGAGTATTGCAAGTAGGGGCCGCAGACAGGCTATCAAAGGCCTAAAATAACAAACAATAGGCAGGCATGGCAGTTTTAAATCGGTTACATGGATACACAGGCAGGCACTCCAGGCAGCATTGTGGTCAGTGGAGGAGTATTGCAAGTAGTGGCCGCAGACAGGCTATCAAAGGCCTAAAATAACAAACAATAGGCAGGCATGGCAGTTTTAAATCGGTTACATGGGTACACTGGCAGGCAGCATTGTGGTCAGTGGAGGAGTATTGCAAGTAGGGGCCGCAGACAGGCTATCAAAGGCCTAAAATAACAAACAATAGGCAGGCATGGCAGTTTTAAATCGGTTACATGGATACACACGCAGGCACTCCAGGCAGCATTGTGGTCAGTGGAGGAGTATTGCAAGTAGGGGCCGCAGACAGGCTATCAAAGGCCTAAAATAACAAACAATAGGCAGGCATGGCAGTTTTAAATCGGTTACATGGATACACAGGCAGGCACTCCAGGCAGCATTGTGGTCAGTGGAGGAGTATTGCAAGTAGGGGCCGCAGACAGGCTATCAAAGGCCTAAAATAACAAACAATAGGCAGGCATGGCAGTTTTAAATCGGTTACATGGATACACAGGCAGGCACTCCAGGCAGCATTGTGGTCAGTGGAGGAGTATTGCAAGTAGGGGCCGCAGACAGGCTATCAAAGGCCTAAAATAACAAACAATAGGCAGGCATGGCAGTTTTAAATCGGTTACATGGATACACAGGCAGGCACTCCAGGCAGCATTGTGGTCAGTGGAGGAGTATTGCAAGTAGGGGCCGCAGACAGGCTATCAAAGGCCTAAAATAACAAACAATAGGCAGGCATGGCAGTTTTAAATCGGTTACATGGATACACAGGCAGGCACTCCAGGCAGCATTGTGGTCAGTGGAGGAGTATTGCAAGTAGGGGCCGCAGACAGGCTATCAAAGGCCTAAAATAACAAACAATAGGCAGGCATGGCAGTTTTAAATCGGTTACATGGATACACAGGCAGGCACTCCAGGCAGCATTGTGGTCAGTATAGGAGTATTGCAAGTAGGGGCCGCAGACAGGCTATCAAAGGCCTAAAATAACAAACAATAGGCAGGCATGGCAGTTTTAAATCGGTTACATGGATACACAGGCAGGCACTCCAGGCAGCATTGTGGTCAGTGGAGGAGTATTGCAAGTAGGGGCCGCTGACTGGCTATCAAAGGCCTAAAATAACAAACAATAGACAGGCATGGCAGTTTTAAATCGGTTACATGGATACACAGGCAGGCAGCATTGTGGTCAGTGGAGGAGTATTGCAAGTAGGGGCCGCAGACAGGCTATCAAAGGCCTAAAATAACAAACAATAGGCAGGCATGGCAGTTTTAAATCGGTTACATGGATACACAGGCAGGCACTCCAGGCAGCATTGTGGTCAGTGGAGGAGTATTGCAAGTAGGGGCCGCAGACAGGCTATCAAAGGCCTAAAATAACAAACAATAGGCAGGCATGGCAGTTTTAAATCGGTTACATGGATACACAGGCAGGCACTCCAGGCAGCATTGTGGTCAGTGGAGGAGTATTGCAAGTAGGGGCCGCAGACAGGCTATCAAAGGCCTAAAATAACAAACAATAGGCAGGCATGGCAGTTTTAAATCGGTTACATGGATACACAGGCAGGCACTCCAGGCAGCATTGTGGTCAGTGGAGGAGTATTGCAAGTAGGGGCCACAGACAGGCTATCAAAGGCCTAAAATAACAAACAATAGGCAGGCATGGCAGTTTTAAATTGGTTACATGGATACACAGGCAGGCACTCCAGGCAGCATTGTGGTCAGTGGAGTAGTATTGCAAGTAGGGGCCGCAGACTGGCTATCAAAGGCCTAAAATAACAAACAATAGACAGGCATGGCAGTTTTAAATCGGTTACATGGATACACAGGCAGGCAGCATTGTGGTCAGTGGAGCAGTATTGCAAGTAGGGGCCACAGACAGGCTATGAAAGGCCTAAAATAACAAACAATAGGCAGGCATGGCAGTTTTAAATCGGTTACATGGATACACAGGCAGGCACTCCAGGCAGCATTGTGGTCAGTGGAGTAGTATTGCAAGTAGGGGCCGCAGACAGGCTATCAAAGGCCTAAAATAACAAACAATAGGCAGGCATGGCAGTTTTAAATCGGTTACATGGATACACAGGCAGGCAGCATTGTGGTCAGTGGAGGAGTATTGCAAGTAGGGGCCGCAGACAGGCTATCAAAGACCTAAAATAACAAACAATAGGCATGCATGGCAGTTTTAAATCGGTTACATGGATACACAGGCAGGCACTCCAGGCAGCATTGTGGTCAGTGGAGAAGTATTGCAAGTAGTGGCCGCAGACAGGCTATCAAAGGCCTAAAATAACAAACAATAGGCAGGCATGGCAGTTTTAAATCGGTTACATGGGTACACTGGCAGGCAGCATTGTGGTCAGTGGAGGAGTATTGCAAGTAGGGGCCGCAGACAGGCTATCAAAGGCCTAAAATAACAAACAATAGGCAGGCATGGCAGTTTTAAATCGGTTACATGGATACACAGGCAGGCACTCCAGGCAGCATTGTGGTCAGTGGAGGAGTATTGCAAGTAGGGGCCGCAGACAGGCTATCAAAGGCCTAAAATAACAAACAATAGGCAGGCATGGCAGTTTTAAATTGGTTACATGGATACACAGGCAGGCACTCCAGGCAGCATTGTGGTCAGTGGAGTAGTATTGCAAGTAGGGGCCGCAGACTGGCTATCAAAGGCCTAAAATAACAAACAATAGACAGGCATGGCAGTTTTAAATCGGTTACATGGATACACAGGCAGGCAGCATTGTGGTCAGTGGAGGAGTATTGCAAGTAGGGGCCACAGACAGGCTATCAAAGGCCTAAAATAACAAACAATAGGCAGGCATGGCAGTTTTAAATCGGTTACATGGATACACAGGCAGGCACTCCAGGCAGCATTGTGGTCAGTGGAGTAGTATTGCAAGTAGGGGCCGCAGACAGGCTATCAAAGGCCTAAAATAACAAACAATAGGCAGGCATGGCAGTTTTAAATCGGTTACATGGATACACAGGCAGGCAGCATTGTGGTCAGTGGAGGAGTATTGCAAGTAGGGGCCGCAGACAGGCTATCAAAGGCCTAAAATAACAAACAATAGGCAGGCATGGCAGTTTTAAATCGGTTACATGGATACACAGGCAGGCACTACAGGCAGCATTGTGGTCAGTGGAGGAGTATTGCAAGTAGTGGCCGCAGACAGGCTATCAAAGACCTAAAATAACAAACAATAGGCAGGCATGGCAGTTTTAAATCGGTTACATGGGTACACTGGCAGGCAGCATTGTGGTCAGTGGAGGAGTATTGCAAGTAGGGGCCGCAGACAGGCTATCAAAGGCCTAAAATAACAAACAATAGGCAGGCATGGCAGTTTTAAATCGGTTACATGGATACACAGGCAGGCACTCCAGGCAGCATTGTGGTCAGTGGAGGAGTATTGCAAGTAGGGGCCGCAGACAGGCTCTCAAAGGCCTAAAATAACAAACAATAGGCAGGCATGGCAGTTTTAAATCGGTTACATGGGTACACTGGCAGGCAGCATTGTGGTCAGTGGAGGAGTATTGCAAGTAGGGGCCGCAGACAGGCTATCAAAGGCCTAAAATAACAAACAATAGGCAGGCATGGCAGTTTTAAATCGGTTACATGGATACACAGGCAGGCACTCCAGGCAGCATTGTGGTCAGTGGAGGAGTATTGCAAGTAGGGGCCGCAGACAGGCTATCAAAGGCCTAAAATAACAAACAATAGGCAGGCATGGCAGTTTGAAATCGGTTACATGGATACACAGGCAGGCACTCCAGGCAGCATTGTGGTCAGTGGAGGAGTATTGCAAGTAGGGGCCGCAGACAGGCTATCAAAGGCCTAAAATAACAAACAATAGGCAGGCATGGCAGTTTTAAATCGGTTACATGGATACACAGGCAGGCACTCCAGGCAGCATTGTGGTCAGTGGAGGAGTATTGCAAGTAGGGGCCGCAGACAGGCTATCAAAGGCCTAAAATAACAAACAATAGGCAGGCATGGCAGTTTTAAATCGGTTACATGGATACACAGGCAGGCACTCCAGGCAGCATTGTGGTCAGTGGAGGAGTATTGCAAGTAGGGGCCGCAGACAGGCTATCAAAGGCCTAAAATAACAAACAATAGGCAGGCATGGCAGTTTTAAATCGGTTACATGGATACACAGGCAGGCACTCCAGGCAGCATTGTGGTCAGTGGAGGAGTATTGCAAGTAGGGGCCGCAGACAGGCTATCAAAGGCCTAAAATAACAAACAATAGGCAGGCATGGCAGTTTTAAATCGGTTACATGGATACACAGGCAGGCACTCCAGGCAGCATTGTGGTCAGTGGAGGAGTATTGCAAGTAGGGGCCGCAGACAGGCTATCAAAGGCCTAAAATAACAAACAATAGGCAGGCATGGCAGTTTTAAATCGGTTACATGGATACACAGGCAGGCACTCCAGGCAGCATTGTGGTCAGTGGAGGAGTATTGCAAGTAGGGGCCGCAGACAGGCTATCAAAGGCCTAAAATAACAAACAATAGGCAGGCATGGCAGTTTTAAATTGGTTACATGGATACACAGGCAGGCACTCCAGGCAGCATTGTGGTCAGTGGAGTAGTATTGCAAGTAGGGGCCGCAGACTGGCTATCAAAGGCCTAAAATAACAAACAATAGACAGGCATGGCAGTTTTAAATCGGTTACATGGATACACAGGCAGGCAGCATTGTGGTCAGTGGAGGAGTATTGCAAGTAGGGGCCACAGACAGGCTATCAAAGGCCTAAAATAACAAACAATAGGCAGGCATGGCAGTTTTAAATCGGTTACATGGATACACAGGCAGGCACTCCAGGCAGCATTGTGGTCAGTGGAGGAGTATTGCAAGTAGGGGCCGCAGACAGGCTATCAAAGGCCTAAAATAACAAACAATAGGCAGGCATGGCAGTTTTAAATCGGTTACATGGATACACAGGCAGGCAGCATTGTGGTCAGTGGAGGAGTATTGCAAGTAGGGGCCGCAGACAGGCTATCAAAGGCCTAAAATAACAAACAATAGGCAGGCATGGCAGTTTTAAATCGGTTACATGGATACACAGGCAGGCACTCCAGGCAGCATTGTGGTCAGTGGAGGAGTATTGCAAGTAGTGGCCGCAGACAGGCTATCAAAGGCCTAAAATAACAAACAATAGGCAGGCATGGCAGTTTTAAATCGGTTACATGGGTACACTGGCAGGCAGCATTGTGGTCAGTGGAGGAGTATTGCAAGTAGGGGCCGCAGACAGGCTATCAAAGGCCTAAAATAACAAACAATAGGCAGGCATGGCAGTTTTAAATCGGTTACATGGATACACAGGCAGGCACTCCAGGCAGCATTGTTGTCAGTGGAGGAGTATTGCAAGTAGGGGCCGCAGACAGGCTATCAAAGGCCTAAAATAACAAACAATAGGCAGGCATGGCAGTTTTAAATCGGTTACATGGGTACACTGGCAGGCAGCATTGTGGTCAGTGGAGGAGTATTGCAAGTAGGGGCCGCAGACAGGCTATCAAAGGCCTAAAATAACAAGCAATAGGCAGGCATGGCAGTTTTAAATCGGTTACATGGATACACAGGCAGGCACTCCAGGCAGCATTGTGGTCAGTGGAGGAGTATTGCAAGTAGGGGCCGCAGACAGGCTATCAAAGGCCTAAAATAACAAACAATAGGCAGGCATGGCAGTTTTAAATCGGTTACATGGATACACAGGCAGGCACTCCAGGCAGCATTGTGGTCAGTGGAGGAGTATTGCAAGTAGGGGCCGCAGACAGGCTATCAAAGGCCTAAAATAACAAACAATAGGCAGGCATGGCAGTTTTAAATTGGTTACATGGATACACAGGCAGGCACTCCAGGCAGCATTGTGGTCAGTGGAGTAGTATTGCAAGTAGGGGCCGCAGACTGGCTATCAAAGGCCTAAAATAACAAACAATAGACAGGCATGGCAGTTTTAAATCGGTTACATGGATACACAGGCAGGCAGCATTGTGGTCAGTGGAGGAGTATTGCAAGTAGGGGCCACAGACAGGCTATCAAAGGCCTAAAATAACAAACAATAGGCAGGCATGGCAGTTTTAAATCGGTTACATGGATACACAGGCAGGCACTCCAGGCAGCATTGTGGTCAGTGGAGGAGTATTGCAAGTAGGGGCCGCAGACAGGCTATCAAAGGCCTAAAATAACAAACAATAGGCAGGCATGGCAGTTTTAAATCGGTTACATGGATACACAGGCAGGCACTCCAGGCAGCATTGTGGTCACTGGAGGAGTATTGCAAGTAGGGGCCGCAGACAGGCTATCAAAGGCCTAAAATAACAAACAATAGGCAGGCATGGCAGTTTTAAATCGGTTACATGGGTACACTGGCAGGCAGCATTGTGGTCAGTGGAGGAGTATTGCAAGTAGGGGCCGCAGACAGGCTATCTAAGGCCTAAAATAACAAACAATAGGCAGGCATGGCAGTTTTAAATCGGTTACATGGATACACAGGCAGGCACTCCAGGCAGCATTGTGGTCAGTGGAGGAGTATTGCAAGTAGGGGCCGCAGACAGGCTATCAAAGGCCTAAAATAACAAACAATAGGCAGGCATGGCAGTTTTAAATTGGTTACATGGATACACAGGCAGGCACTCCAGGCAGCATTGTGGTCAGTGGAGTAGTATTGCAAGTAGGGGCCGCAGACTGGCTATCAAAGGCCTAAAATAACAAACAATAGACAGGCATGGCAGTTTTAAATCGGTTACATGGGTACACTGGCAGGCAGCATTGTGGTCAGTGGAGGAGTATTGCAAGTAGGGGCCGCAGACAGGCTATCAAAGGCCTAAAATAACAAACAATAGGCAGGCATGGCAGTTTTAAATCGGTTACATGGATACACAGGCAGGCACTCCAGGCAGCATTGTGGTCAGTGGAGGAGTATTGCAAGTAGGGGCCGCAGACAGGCTATCAAAGGCCTAAAATAACAAACAATAGGCAGGCATGGCAGTTTTAAATCGGTTACATGGATACACAGGCAGGCACTCCAGGCAGCATTGTGGTCAGTGGAGGAGTATTGCAAGTAGGGGCCGCAGACAGGCTATCAAAGGCCTAAAATAACAAACAATAGGCAGGCATGGCAGTTTTAAATCGGTTACATGGATACACAGGCAGGCACTCCAGGCAGCATTGTGGTCAGTGGAGGAGTATTGCAAGTAGGGGCCGCAGACAGGCTATCAAAGGCCTAAAATAACAAACAATAGGCAGGCATGGCAGTTTTAAATCGGTTACATGGATACACAGGCAGGCACTCCAGGCAGCATTGTGGTCAGTGGAGGAGTATTGCAAGTAGGGGCCGCAGACAGGCTATCAAAGGCCTAAAATAACAAACAATAGGCAGGCATGGCAGTTTTAAATCGGTTACATGGATACACAGGCAGGCACTCCAGGCAGCATTGTGGTCAGTGGAGGAGTATTGCAAGTATGGGCCGCAGACAGGCTATCAAAGGCCTAAAATAACAAACAATAGGCAGGCATGGCAGTTTTAAATCGGTTACATGGATACACAGGCAGGCACTCCAGGCAGCATTGTGGTCAGTGGAGGAGTATTGCAAGTAGGGGCCGCAGACAGGCTATCAAAGGCCTAAAATAACAAACAATAGGCAGGCATGGCAGTTTTAAATTGGTTACATGGATACACAGGCAGGAACTCCAGGCAGCATTGTGGTCAGTGGAGTAGTATTGCAAGTAGGGGCCGCAGACAGGCTATCAAAGGCCTAAAATAACAAACAATAGACAGGCATGGCAGTTTTAAATCGGTTACATGGATACACAGGCAGGCAGCATTGTGGTCAGTGGAGGAGTATTGCAAGTAGGGGCCACAGACAGGCTATCAAAGGCCTAAAATAACAAACAATAGGCAGGCATGGCAGTTTTAAATCGGTTACATGGATACACAGGCAGGCACTCCAGGCAGCATTGTGGTCAGTGGAGGAGTATTGCAAGTAGGGGCCGCAGACAGGCTATCAAAGGCCTAAAATAACAAACAATAGGCAGGCATGGCAGTTTTAAATCGGTTACATGGATACACAGGCAGGCAGCATTGTGGTCAGTGGAGGAGTATTGCAAGTAGGGGCCACAGACAGGCTATCAAAGGCCTAAAATAACAAACAATAGGCAGGCATGGCAGTTTTAAATCGGTTACATGGATACACAGGCAGGCACTCCAGGCAGCATTGTGGTCAGTGGAGGAGTATTGCAAGTAGGGGCCGCAGACAGGCTATCAAAGGCCTAAAATAACAAACAATAGGCAGGCATGGCAGTTTTAAATCGGTTACATGGGTACACTGGCAGGCAGCATTGTGGTCAGTGGAGGAGTATTGCAAGTAGGGGCCGCAGACAGGCTATCAAAGGCCTAAAATAACAAACAATAGGCAGGCATGGCAGTTTTAAATCGGTTACATGGGTACACTGGCAGGCAGCATTGTGGTCAGTGGAGGAGTATTGCAAGTAGGGGCCGCAGACAGGCTATCAAAGGCCCAAAATAACAAACAATAGGCAGGCATGGCAGTTTTAAATCGGTTACATGGATACACAGGCAGGCACTCCAGGCAGCATTGTGGTCAGTGGAGGAGTATTGCAAGTAGGGGCCGCAGACAGGCTATCAAAGGCCTAAAATAACAAAAAATAGGCAGGCATGGCAGTTTTAAATCGGTTACATGGATACACAGGCAGGCACTCCAGGCAGCATTGTGGTCAGTGGAGGAGTATTGCAAGTAGGGGCCGCAGACAGGCTATCAAAGGCCTAAAATAACAAACAATAGGCAGGCATGGCAGTTTTAAATCGGTTACATGGATACACAGGCAGGCACTCCAGGCAGCATTGTGGTCAGTGGAGGAGTATTGCAAGTAGGGGCCGCAGACAGGCTATCAAAGGCCTAAAATAACAAACAATAGGCAGGCATGGCAGTTTTAAATCGGTTACATGGATACACAGGCAGGCACTCCAGGCAGCATTGTGGTCAGTGGAGGAGTATTGCAAGTAGGGGCCGCAGACAGGCTATCAAAGGCCTAAAATAACAAACAATAGGCAGGCATGGCAGTTTTAAATCGGTTACATGGATACACAGGCAGGCACTCCAGGCAGCATTGTGGTCAGTGGAGGAGTATTGCAAGTAGGGGCCGCAGACAGGCTATCAAAGGCCTAAAATAACAAACAATAGGCAGGCATGGCAGTTTTAAATCGGTTACATGGATACACAGGCAGGCACTCCAGGCAGCATTGTGGTCAGTGGAGGAGTATTGCAAGTAGGGGCCGCAGACAGGCTATCAAAGGCCTAAAATAACAAACAATAGGCAGGCATGGCAGTTTTAAATCGGTTACATGGATACACAGGCAGGCACTCCAGGCAGCATTGTGGTCAGTGGAGGAGTATTGCAAGTATGGGCCGCAGACAGGCTATCAAAGGCCTAAAATAACAAACAATAGGCAGGCATGGCAGTTTTAAATCGGTTACATGGATACACAGGCAGGCACTCCAGGCAGCATTGTGGTCAGTGGAGGAGTATTGCAAGTAGGGGCCGCAGACAGGCTATCAAAGGCCTAAAATAACAAACAATAGGCAGGCATGGCAGTTTTAAATCGGTTACATGGATACACAGGCAGGCACTCCAGGCAGCATTGTGGTCAGTGGAGGAGTATTGCAAGTAGGGGCCGCAGACAGGCTATCAAAGGCCTAAAATAACAAACAATAGGCAGGCATGGCAGTTTTAAATTGGTTACATGGATACACAGGCAGGCACTCCAGGCAGCATTGTGGTCAGTGGAGTAGTATTGCAAGTAGGGGCCGCAGACTGGCTATCAAAGGCCTAAAATAACAAACAATAGACAGGCATGGCAGTTTTAAATCGGTTACATGGATACACAGGCAGGCAGCATTGTGGTCAGTGGAGGAGTATTGCAAGTAGGGGCCACAGACAGGCTATCAAAGGCCTAAAATAACAAACAATAGGCAGGCATGGCAGTTTTAAATCGGTTACATGGATACACAGGCAGGCACTCCAGGCAGCATTGTGGTCAGTGGAGGAGTATTGCAAGTAGGGGCCGCAGACAGGCTATCAAAGGCCTAAAATAACAAACAATAGGCAGGCATGGCAGTTTTAAATCGGTTACATGGATACACAGGCAGGCAGCATTGTGGTCAGTGGAGGAGTATTGCAAGTAGGGGCCGCAGACAGGCTATCAAAGGCCTAAAATAACAAACAATAGGCAGGCATGGCAGTTTTAAATCGGTTACATGGATACACAGGCAGGCACTCCAGGCAGCATTGTGGTCAGTGGAGGAGTATTGCAAGTAGTGGCCGCAGACAGGCTATCAAAGGCCTAAAATAACAAACAATAGGCAGGCATGGCAGTTTTAAATCGGTTACATGGGTACACTGGCAGGCAGCATTGTGGTCAGTGGAGGAGTATTGCAAGTAGGGGCCGCAGACAGGCTATCAAAGGCCTAAAATAACAAACAATAGGCAGGCATGGCAGTTTTAAATCGGTTACATGGATACACAGGCAGGCACTCCAGGCAGCATTGTGGTCAGTGGAGGAGTATTGCAAGTAGGGGCCGCAGACAGGCTATCAAAGGCCTAAAATAACAAACAATAGGCAGGCATGGCAGTTTTAAATCGGTTACATGGATACACAGGCAGGCACTCCAGGCAGCATTGTGGTCAGTGGAGGAGTATTGCAAGTAGGGGCCGCAGGCAGGCTATCAAAGGCCTAAAATAACAAACAATAGGCAGGCATGGCAGTTTTAAATTGGTTACATGGATACACAGGCAGGCACTCCAGGCAGCATTGTGGTCAGTGGAGTAGTATTGCAAGTAGGGGCCGCAGACTGGCTATCAAAGGCCTAAAATAACAAACAATAGACAGGCATGGCAGTTTTAAATCGGTTACATGGATACACAGGCAGGCAGCATTGTGGTCAGTGAAGGAGTATTGCAAGTAGGGGCCACAGACAGGCTATCAAAGGCCTAAAATAACAAACAATAGGCAGGCATGGCAGTTTTAAATCGGTTACATGGATACACAGGCAGGCACTCCAGGCAGCATTGTGGTCAGTGGAGGAGTATTGCAAGTAGGGGCCGCAGACAGGCTATCAAAGGCCTAAAATAACAAACAATAGGCAGGCATGGCAGTTTTAAATCGGTTACATGGATACACAGGCAGGCAGCATTGTGGTCAGTGGAGGAGTATTGCAAGTAGGGGCCGCAGACAGGCTATCAAAGGCCTAAAATAACAAACAATAGGCAGGCATGGCAGTTTTAAATCGGTTACATGGATACACAGGCAGGCACTCCAGGCAGCATTGTGGTCAGTGGAGGAGTATTGCAAGTAGGGGCCGCAGACAGGCTATGAAAGGCCTAAAATAACAAACAATAGGCAGGCATGGCAGTTTTAAATCGGTTACATGGATACACAGGCAGGCACTCCAGGAAGCATTGTGGTCAGTGGAGGAGTATTGCAAGTAGGGGCCGCAGACAGGCTATCAAAGGCCTAAAATAACAAACAATAGGCAGGCATGGCAGTTTTAAATTGGTTACATGGATACACAGGCAGGCACTCCAGGCAGCATTGTGGTCAGTGGAGTAGTATTGCAAGTAGGGGCCGCAGACTGGCTATCAAAGGCCTAAAATAACAAACAATAGACAGGCATGGCAGTTTTAAATCGGTTACATGGATACACAGGCAGGCAGCATTGTGGTCAGTGGAGGAGTATTGCAAGTAGGGGCCGCAGACAGGCTATCAAAGGCCTAAAATAACAAACAATAGGCAGGCATGGCAGTTTTAAATCGGTTACATGGATACACAGGCAGGCACTCCAGGCAGCATTGTGGTCAGTGGAGGAGTATTGCAAGTAGTGGCCGCAGACAGGCTATCAAAGGCCTAAAATAACAAACAATAGGCAGGCATGGCAGTTTTAAATCGGTTACATGGGTACACTGGCAGGCAGCATTGTGGTCAATGGAGGAGTATTGCAAGTAGGGTCCGCAGACAGGCTATCAAAGGCCTAAAATAACAAACAATAGGCAGGCATGGCAGTTTTAAATCGGTTACATGGATACACAGGCAGGCACTCCAGGCAGCATTGTGGTCAGTGGAGGAGTATTGCAAGTAGGGGCCGCAGACAGGCTATCAAAGGCCTAAAATAACAAACAATAGGCAGGCATGGCAGTTTTAAATCGGTTACATGGGTACACTGGCAGGCAGCATTGTGGTCAGTGGAGGAGTATTGCAAGTAGGGGCCGCAGACAGGCTATCAAAGGCCTAAAATAACAAACAATAGGCAGGCATGACAGTTTTAAATCGGTTACATGGATACACAGGCAGGCACTCCAGGCAGCATTGTGGTCAGTGGAGGAGTATTGCAAGTAGGGGCCGCAGACAGGCTATCAAAGGCCTAAAATAACAAACAATAGGCAGGCATGGCAGTTTTAAATCGGTTACATGGATACACAGGCAGGCACTCCAGGCAGCATTGTGGTCAGTGGAGGAGTATTGCAAGTAGGGGCCGCAGACAGGCTATCAAAGGCCTAAAATAACAAACAATAGGCAGGCATGGCAGTTTTAAATCGGTTACATGGATACACAGGCAGGCACTCCAGGCAGCATTGTGGTCAGTGGAGGAGTATTGCAAGTAGGGGCCGCAGACAGGCTATCAAAGGCCTAAAATAACAAACAATAGGCAGGCATGGCAGTTTTAAATCGGTTACATGGATACACAGGCAGGCACTCCAGGCAGCATTGTGGTCAGTGGAGGAGTATTGCAAGTAGTGGCCGCAGACAGGCTATCAAAGGCCTAAAATAACAAACAATAGGCAGGCATGGCAGTTTTAAATCGGTTACATGGGTACACTGGCAGGCAGCATTGTGGTCAGTGGAGGAGTATTGCAAGTAGGGGCCGCAGACTGGCTATCAAAGGCCTAAAATAACAAACAATAGACAGGCATGGCAGTTTTAAATCGGTTACATGGATACACAGGCAGGCAGCATTGTGGTCAGTGGAGGAGTATTGCAAGTAGGGGCCACAGACAGGCTATCAAAGGCCTAAAATAACAAACAATAGGCAGGCATGGCAGTTTTAAATCGGTTACATGGATACACAGGCAGGCACTCCAGGCAGCATTGTGGTCAGTGGAGGAGTATTGCAAGTAGGGGCCGCAGACAGGCTATCAAAGGCCTAAAATAACAAACAATAGGCAGGCATGGCAGTTTTAAATCGGTTACATGGATACACAGGCAGGCAGCATTGTGGTCAGTGGAGGAGTATTGCAAGTAGGGGCCGCAGACAGGCTATCAAAGGCCTAAAATAACAAACAATAGGCAGGCATGGCAGTTTTAAATCGGTTACATGGATACACAGGCAGGCACTCCAGGCAGCATTGTGGTCAGTGGAGGAGTATTGCAAGTAGTGGCCGCAGACAGGCTATCAAAGGCCTAAAATAACAAACAATAGGCAGGCATGGCAGTTTTAAATCGGTTACATGGGTACACTGGCAGGCAGCATTGTGGTCAGTGGAGGAGTATTGCAAGTAGGGGCCGCAGACAGGCTATGAAAGGCCTAAAATAACAAACAATAGGCAGGCATGGCAGTTTTAAATCGGTTACATGGATACACAGGCAGGCACTCCAGGAAGCATTGTGGTCAGTGGAGGAGTATTGCAAGTAGGGGCCGCAGACAGGCTATCAAAGGCCTAAAATAACAAACAATAGGCAGGCATGGCAGTTTTAAATTGGTTACATGGATACACAGGCAGGCACTCCAGGCAGCATTGTGGTCAGTGGAGTAGTATTGCAAGTAGGGGCCGCAGACTGGCTATCAAAGGCCTAAAATAAGAAACAATAGACAGGCATGGCAGTTTTAAATCGGTTACATGGATACACAGGCAGGCAGCATTGTGGTCAGTGGAGGAGTATTGCAAGTAGGGGCCACAGACAGGCTATCAAAGGCCTAAAATAACAAACAATAGGCAGGCATGGCAGTTTTAAATCGGTTACATGGATACACAGGCAGGCACTCCAGGCAGCATTGTGGTCAGTGGAGGAGTATTGCAAGTAGGGGCCGCAGACAGGCTATCAAAGGCCTAAAATAACAAACAATAGGCAGGCATGGCAGTTTTAAATCGGTTACATGGATACACAGGCAGGCAGCATTGTGGTCAGTGGAGGAGTATTGCAAGTAGCGGCCGCAGACAGGCTATCAAAGGCCTAAAATAACAAACAATAGGCAGGCATGGCAGTTTTAAATCGGTTACATGGATACACAGGCAGGCACTCCAGGCAGCATTGTGGTCAGTGGAGGAGTATTGCAAGTAGTGGCCGCAGACAGGCTATCAAAGGCCTAAAATAACAAACAATAGGCAGGCATGGCAGTTTTAAATCGGTTACATGGGTACACTGGCAGGCAGCATTGTGGTCAATGGAGGAGTATTGCAAGTAGGGTCCGCAGACAGGCTATCAAAGGCCTAAAATAACAAACAATAGGCAGGCATGGCAGTTTTAAATCGGTTACATGGATACACAGGCAGGCACTCCAGGCAGCATTGTGGTCAGTGGAGGAGTATTGCAAGTAGGGGCCGCAGACAGGCTATCAAAGGCCTAAAATAACAAACAATAGGCAGGCATGGCAGTTTTAAATCGGTTACATGGGTACACTGGCAGGCAGCATTGTGGTCAGTGGAGGAGTATTGCAAGTAGGGGCCGCAGACAGGCTATCAAAGGCCTAAAATAACAAACAATAGGCAGGCATGGCAGTTTTAAATCGGTTACATGGATACACAGGCAGGCACTCCAGGCAGCATTGTGGTCAGTGGAGGAGTATTGCAAGTAGGGGCCGCAGACAGGCTATCAAAGGCCTAAAATAACAAACAATAGGCAGGCATGGCAGTTTTAAATCGGTTACATGGATACACAGGCAGGCACTCCAGGCAGCATTGTGGTCAGTGGAGGAGTATTGCAAGTAGGGGCCGCAGACAGGCTATCAAAGGCCTAAAATAACAAACAATAGGCAGGCATGGCAGTTTTAAATCGGTTACATGGATACACAGGCAGGCACTCCAGGCAGCATTGTGGTCAGTGGAGGAGTATTGCAAGTAGGGGCCGCAGACAGGCTATCAAAGGCCTAAAATAACAAACAATAGGCAGGCATGGCAGTTTTAAATCGGTTACATGGATACACAGGCAGGCACTCCAGGCAGCATTGTGGTCAGTGGAGGAGTATTGCAAGTAGGGGCCGCAGACAGGCTATCAAAGGCCTAAAATAACAAACAATAGGCAGGCATGGCAGTTTTAAATCGGTTACATGGATACACAGGCAGGCACTCCAGGCAGCATTGTGGTCAGTGGAGGAGTATTGCAAGTATGGGCCGCAGACAGGCTATCAAAGGCCTAAAATAACAAACAATAGGCAGGCATGGCAGTTTTAAATCGGTTACATGGATACACAGGCAGGCACTCCAGGCAGCATTGTGGTCAGTGGAGGAGTATTGCAAGTAGGGGCCGCAGACAGGCTATCAAAGGCCTAAAATAACAAACAATAGGCAGGCATGGCAGTTTTAAATCGGTTACATGGATACACAGGCAGGCACTCCAGGCAGCATTGTGGTCAGTGGAGGAGTATTGCAAGTAGGGGCCGCAGACAGGCTATCAAAGGCCTAAAATAACAAACAATAGGCAGGCATGGCAGTTTTAAATTGGTTACATGGATACACAGGCAGGCACTCCAGGCAGCATTGTGGTCAGTGGAGTAGTATTGCAAGTAGGGGCCGCAGACTGGCTATCAAAGGCCTAAAATAACAAACAATAGACAGGCATGGCAGTTTTAAATCGGTTACATGGATACACAGGCAGGCAGCATTGTGGTCAGTGGAGGAGTATTGCAAGTAGGGGCCACAGACAGGCTATCAAAGGCCTAAAATAACAAACAATAGGCAGGCATGGCAGTTTTAAATCGGTTACATGGATACACAGGCAGGCACTCCAGGCAGCATTGTGGTCAGTGGAGGAGTATTGCAAGTAGGGGCCGCAGACAGGCTATCAAAGGCCTAAAATAACAAACAATAGGCAGGCATGGCAGTTTTAAATCGGTTACATGGATACACAGGCAGGCAGCATTGTGGTCAGTGGAGGAGTATTGCAAGTAGGGGCCGCAGACAGGCTATCAAAGGCCTAAAATAACAAACAATAGGCAGGCATGGCAGTTTTAAATCGGTTACATGGATACACAGGCAGGCACTCCAGGCAGCATTGTGGTCAGTGGAGGAGTATTGCAAGTAGTGGCCGCAGACAGGCTATCAAAGGCCTAAAATAACAAACAATAGGCAGGCATGGCAGTTTTAAATCGGTTACATGGGTACACTGGCAGGCAGCATTGTGGTCAGTGGAGGAGTATTGCAAGTAGGGGCCGCAGACAGGCTATCAAAGGCCTAAAATAACAAACAATAGGCAGGCATGGCAGTTTTAAATCGGTTACATGGATACACAGGCAGGCACTCCAGGCAGCATTGTGGTCAGTGGAGGAGTATTGCAAGTAGGGGCCGCAGACAGGCTATCAAAGGCCTAAAATAACAAACAATAGGCAGGCATGGCAGTTTTAAATCGGTTACATGGATACACAGGCAGGCACTCCAGGCAGCATTGTGGTCAGTGGAGGAGTATTGCAAGTAGGGGCCGCAGGCAGGCTATCAAAGGCCTAAAATAACAAACAATAGGCAGGCATGGCAGTTTTAAATTGGTTACATGGATACACAGGCAGGCACTCCAGGCAGCATTGTGGTCAGTGGAGTAGTATTGCAAGTAGGGGCCGCAGACTGGCTATCAAAGGCCTAAAATAACAAACAATAGACAGGCATGGCAGTTTTAAATCGGTTACATGGATACACAGGCAGGCAGCATTGTGGTCAGTGGAGGAGTATTGCAAGTAGGGGCCACAGACAGGCTATCAAAGGCCTAAAATAACAAACAATAGGCAGGCATGGCAGTTTTAAATCGGTTACATGGATACACAGGCAGGCACTCCAGGCAGCATTGTGGTCAGTGGAGGAGTATTGCAAGTAGGGGCCGCAGACAGGCTATCAAAGGCCTAAAATAACAAACAATAGGCAGGCATGGCAGTTTTAAATCGGTTACATGGATACACAGGCAGGCAGCATTGTGGTCAGTGGAGGAGTATTGCAAGTAGGGGCCGCAGACAGGCTATCAAAGGCCTAAAATAACAAACAATAGGCAGGCATGGCAGTTTTAAATCGGTTACATGGATACACAGGCAGGCACTCCAGGCAGCATTGTGGTCAGTGGAGGAGTATTGCAAGTAGGGGCCGCAGACAGGCTATGAAAGGCCTAAAATAACAAACAATAGGCAGGCATGGCAGTTTTAAATCGGTTACATGGATACACAGGCAGGCACTCCAGGAAGCATTGTGGTCAGTGGAGGAGTATTGCAAGTAGGGGCCGCAGACAGGCTATCAAAGGCCTAAAATAACAAACAATAGGCAGGCATGGCAGTTTTAAATTGGTTACATGGATACACAGGCAGGCACTCCAGGCAGCATTGTGGTCAGTGGAGTAGTATTGCAAGTAGGGGCCGCAGACTGGCTATCAAAGGCCTAAAATAACAAACAATAGACAGGCATGGCAGTTTTAAATCGGTTACATGGATACACAGGCAGGCAGCATTGTGGTCAGTGGAGGAGTATTGCAAGTAGGGGCCGCAGACAGGCTATCAAAGGCCTAAAATAACAAACAATAGGCAGGCATGGCAGTTTTAAATCGGTTACATGGATACACAGGCAGGCACTCCAGGCAGCATTGTGGTCAGTGGAGGAGTATTGCAAGTAGTGGCCGCAGACAGGCTATCAAAGGCCTAAAATAACAAACAATAGGCAGGCATGGCAGTTTTAAATCGGTTACATGGGTACACTGGCAGGCAGCATTGTGGTCAATGGAGGAGTATTGCAAGTAGGGTCCGCAGACAGGCTATCAAAGGCCTAAAATAACAAACAATAGGCAGGCATGGCAGTTTTAAATCGGTTACATGGATACACAGGCAGGCACTCCAGGCAGCATTGTGGTCAGTGGAGGAGTATTGCAAGTAGGGGCCGCAGACAGGCTATCAAAGGCCTAAAATAACAAACAATAGGCAGGCATGGCAGTTTTAAATCGGTTACATGGGTACACTGGCAGGCAGCATTGTGGTCAGTGGAGGAGTATTGCAAGTAGGGGCCGCAGACAGGCTATCAAAGGCCTAAAATAACAAACAATAGGCAGGCATGACAGTTTTAAATCGGTTACATGGATACACAGGCAGGCACTCCAGGCAGCATTGTGGTCAGTGGAGGAGTATTGCAAGTAGGGGCCGCAGACAGGCTATCAAAGGCCTAAAATAACAAACAATAGGCAGGCATGGCAGTTTTAAATCGGTTACATGGATACACAGGCAGGCACTCCAGGCAGCATTGTGGTCAGTGGAGGAGTATTGCAAGTAGGGGCCGCAGACAGGCTATCAAAGGCCTAAAATAACAAACAATAGGCAGGCATGGCAGTTTTAAATCGGTTACATGGATACACAGGCAGGCACTCCAGGCAGCATTGTGGTCAGTGGAGGAGTATTGCAAGTAGGGGCCGCAGACAGGCTATCAAAGGCCTAAAATAACAAACAATAGGCAGGCATGGCAGTTTTAAATCGGTTACATGGATACACAGGCAGGCACTCCAGGCAGCATTGTGGTCAGTGGAGGAGTATTGCAAGTAGTGGCCGCAGACAGGCTATCAAAGGCCTAAAATAACAAACAATAGGCAGGCATGGCAGTTTTAAATCGGTTACATGGGTACACTGGCAGGCAGCATTGTGGTCAGTGGAGGAGTATTGCAAGTAGGGGCCGCAGACTGGCTATCAAAGGCCTAAAATAACAAACAATAGACAGGCATGGCAGTTTTAAATCGGTTACATGGATACACAGGCAGGCAGCATTGTGGTCAGTGGAGGAGTATTGCAAGTAGGGGCCACAGACAGGCTATCAAAGGCCTAAAATAACAAACAATAGGCAGGCATGGCAGTTTTAAATCGGTTACATGGATACACAGGCAGGCACTCCAGGCAGCATTGTGGTCAGTGGAGGAGTATTGCAAGTAGGGGCCGCAGACAGGCTATCAAAGGCCTAAAATAACAAACAATAGGCAGGCATGGCAGTTTTAAATCGGTTACATGGATACACAGGCAGGCAGCATTGTGGTCAGTGGAGGAGTATTGCAAGTAGGGGCCGCAGACAGGCTATCAAAGGCCTAAAATAACAAACAATAGGCAGGCATGGCAGTTTTAAATCGGTTACATGGATACACAGGCAGGCACTCCAGGCAGCATTGTGGTCAGTGGAGGAGTATTGCAAGTAGTGGCCGCAGACAGGCTATCAAAGGCCTAAAATAACAAACAATAGGCAGGCATGGCAGTTTTAAATCGGTTACATGGGTACACTGGCAGGCAGCATTGTGGTCAGTGGAGGAGTATTGCAAGTAGGGGCCGCAGACAGGCTATGAAAGGCCTAAAATAACAAACAATAGGCAGGCATGGCAGTTTTAAATCGGTTACATGGATACACAGGCAGGCACTCCAGGAAGCATTGTGGTCAGTGGAGGAGTATTGCAAGTAGGGGCCGCAGACAGGCTATCAAAGGCCTAAAATAACAAACAATAGGCAGGCATGGCAGTTTTAAATTGGTTACATGGATACACAGGCAGGCACTCCAGGCAGCATTGTGGTCAGTGGAGTAGTATTGCAAGTAGGGGCCGCAGACTGGCTATCAAAGGCCTAAAATAAGAAACAATAGACAGGCATGGCAGTTTTAAATCGGTTACATGGATACACAGGCAGGCAGCATTGTGGTCAGTGGAGGAGTATTGCAAGTAGGGGCCACAGACAGGCTATCAAAGGCCTAAAATAACAAACAATAGGCAGGCATGGCAGTTTTAAATCGGTTACATGGATACACAGGCAGGCACTCCAGGCAGCATTGTGGTCAGTGGAGGAGTATTGCAAGTAGGGGCCGCAGACAGGCTATCAAAGGCCTAAAATAACAAACAATAGGCAGGCATGGCAGTTTTAAATCGGTTACATGGATACACAGGCAGGCAGCATTGTGGTCAGTGGAGGAGTATTGCAAGTAGCGGCCGCAGACAGGCTATCAAAGGCCTAAAATAACAAACAATAGGCAGGCATGGCAGTTTTAAATCGGTTACATGGATACACAGGCAGGCACTCCAGGCAGCATTGTGGTCAGTGGAGGAGTATTGCAAGTAGTGGCCGCAGACAGGCTATCAAAGGCCTAAAATAACAAACAATAGGCAGGCATGGCAGTTTTAAATCGGTTACATGGGTACACTGGCAGGCAGCATTGTGGTCAATGGAGGAGTATTGCAAGTAGGGTCCGCAGACAGGCTATCAAAGGCCTAAAATAACAAACAATAGGCAGGCATGGCAGTTTTAAATCGGTTACATGGATACACAGGCAGGCACTCCAGGCAGCATTGTGGTCAGTGGAGGAGTATTGCAAGTAGGGGCCGCAGACAGGCTATCAAAGGCCTAAAATAACAAACAATAGGCAGGCATGGCAGTTTTAAATCGGTTACATGGGTACACTGGCAGGCAGCATTGTGGTCAGTGGAGGAGTATTGCAAGTAGGGGCCGCAGACAGGCTATCAAAGGCCTAAAATAACAAACAATAGGCAGGCATGGCAGTTTTAAATCGGTTACATGGATACACAGGCAGGCACTCCAGGCAGCATTGTGGTCAGTGGAGGAGTATTGCAAGTAGGGGCCGCAGACAGGCTATCAAAGGCCTAAAATAACAAACAATAGGCAGGCATGGCAGTTTTAAATCGGTTACATGGATACACAGGCAGGCACTCCAGGCAGCATTGTGGTCAGTGGAGGAGTATTGCAAGTAGGGGCCGCAGACAGGCTATCAAAGGCCTAAAATAACAAACAATAGGCAGGCATGGCAGTTTTAAATCGGTTACATGGATACACAGGCAGGCACTCCAGGCAGCATTGTGGTCAGTGGAGGAGTATTGCAAGTAGGGGCCGCAGACAGGCTATCAAAGGCCTAAAATAACAAACAATAGGCAGGCATGGCAGTTTTAAATCGGTTACATGGATACACAGGCAGGCACTCCAGGCAGCATTGTGGTCAGTGGAGGAGTATTGCAAGTAGTGGCCGCAGACAGGCTATCAAAGGCCTAAAATAACAAACAATAGGCAGGCATGGCAGTTTTAAATCGGTTACATGGGTACACTGGCAGGCAGCATTGTGGTCAGTGGAGGAGTATTGCAAGTAGGGGCCGCAGACAGGCTATCAAAGGCCTAAAATAACAAACAATAGGCAGGCATGGCAGTTTTAAATCGGTTACATGGATACACAGGCAGGCACTCCAGGCAGCATTGTGGTCAGTGGAGGAGTATTGCAAGTAGGGGCCGCAGACAGGCTATCAAAGGCCTAAAATAACAAACAATAGGCAGGCATGGCAGTTTTAAATCGGTTACATGGATACACAGGCAGGCACTCCAGGCAGCATTGTGGTCAGTGGAGGAGTATTGCAAGTAGGGGCCGCAGACAGGCTATCAAAGGCCTAAAATAACAAACAATAGGCAGGCATGGCAGTTTTAAATCGGTTACATGGATACACAGGCAGGCACTCCAGGCAGCATTGTGGTCAGTGGAGGAGTATTGCAAGTAGTGGCCGCAGACAGGCTATCAAAGGCCTAAAATAACAAACAATAGGCAGGCATGGCAGTTTTAAATCGGTTACATGGGTACACTGGCAGGCAGCATTGTGGTCAATGGAGGAGTATTGCAAGTAGGGTCCGCAGACAGGCTATCAAAGGCCTAAAATAACAAACAATAGGCAGGCATGGCAGTTTTAAATCGGTTACATGGATACACAGGCAGGCACTCCAGGCAGCATTGTGGTCAGTGGAGGAGTATTGCAAGTAGGGGCCGCAGACAGGCTATCAAAGGCCTAAAATAACAAACAATAGGCAGGCATGGCAGTTTTAAATCGGTTACATGGGTACACTGGCAGGCAGCATTGTGGTCAGTGGAGGAGTATTGCAAGTAGGGGCCGCAGACAGGCTATCAAAGGCCTAAAATAACAAACAATAGGCAGGCATGGCAGTTTTAAATCGGTTACATGGATACACAGGCAGGCACTCCAGGCAGCATTGTGGTCAGTGGAGGAGTATTGCAAGTAGGGGCCGCAGACAGGCTATCAAAGGCCTAAAATAACAAACAATAGGCAGGCATGGCAGTTTTAAATCGGTTACATGGATACACAGGCAGGCACTCCAGGCAGCATTGTGGTCAGTGGAGGAGTATTGCAAGTAGGGGCCGCAGACAGGCTATCAAAGGCCTAAAATAACAAACAATAGGCAGGCATGGCAGTTTTAAATCGGTTACATGGATACACAGGCAGGCACTCCAGGCAGCATTGTGGTCAGTGGAGGAGTATTGCAAGTAGGGGCCGCAGACAGGCTATCAAAGGCCTAAAATAACAAACAATAGGCAGGCATGGCAGTTTTAAATCGGTTACATGGATACACAGGCAGGCACTCCAGGCAGCATTGTGGTCAGTGGAGGAGTATTGCAAGTAGTGGCCGCAGACAGGCTATCAAAGGCCTAAAATAACAAACAATAGGCAGGCATGGCAGTTTTAAATCGGTTACATGGGTACACTGGCAGGCAGCATTGTGGTCAGTGGAGGAGTATTGCAAGTAGGGGCCGCAGACAGGCTATCAAAGGCCTAAAATAACAAACAATAGGCAGGCATGGCAGTTTTAAATCGGTTACATGGATACACAGGCAGGCACTCCAGGCAGCATTGTGGTCAGTGGAGGAGTATTGCAAGTAGGGGCCGCAGACAGGCTATCAAAGGCCTAAAATAACAAACAATAGGCAGGCATGGCAGTTTTAAATCGGTTACATGGATACACAGGCAGGCACTCCAGGCAGCATTGTGGTCAGTGGAGGAGTATTGCAAGTAGGGGCCGCAGACAGGCTATCAAAGGCCTAAAATAACAAACAATAGGCAGGCATGGCAGTTTTAAATCGGTTACATGGATACACAGGCAGGCACTCCAGGCAGCATTGTGGTCAGTGGAGGAGTATTGCAAGTAGGGGCCGCAGACAGGCTATCAAAGGCCTAAAATAACAAACAATAGGCAGGCATGGCAGTTTTAAATCGGTTACATGGATACACAGGCAGGCAGCATTGTGGTCAGTGGAGGAGTATTGCAAGTAGGGGCCGCAGACAGGCTATCAAAGGCCTAAAATAACAAACAATAGGCAGGCATGGCAGTTTTAAATCGGTTACATGGATACACAGGCAGGCACTCCAGGCAGCATTGTGGTCAGTGGAAGAGTATTGCAAGTAGTGGCCGCAGACAGGCTATCAAAGGCCTAAAATAACAAACAATAGGCAGGCATGGCAGTTTTAAATCGGTTACATGGGTACACTGGCAGGCAGCATTGTGGTCAGTGGAGGAGTATTGCAAGTAGGGGCCGCAGACAGGCTATGAAAGGCCTAAAATAACAAACAATAGGCAGGCATGGCAGTTTTAAATCGGTTACATGGATACACAGGCAGGCACTCCAGGAAGCATTGTGGTCAGTGGAGGAGTATTGCAAGTAGGGGCCGCAGACAGGCTATCAAAGGCCTAAAATAACAAACAATAGGCAGGCATGGCAGTTTTAAATTGGTTACATGGATACACAGGCAGGCACTCCAGGCAGCATTGTGGTCAGTGGAGTAGTATTGCAAGTAGGGGCCGCAGACTGGCTATCAAAGGCCTAAAATAACAAACAATAGACAGGCATGGCAGTTTTAAATCGGTTACATGGATACACAGGCAGGCAGCATTGTGGTCAGTGGAGGAGTATTGCAAGTAGGGGCCACAGACAGGCTATCAAAGGCCTAAAATAACAAACAATAGGCAGGCATGGCAGTTTTAAATCGGTTACATGGATACACAGGCAGGCACTCCAGGCAGCATTGTGGTCAGTGGAGGAGTATTGCAAGTAGGGGCCGCAGACAGGCTATCAAAGGCCTAAAATAACAAACAATAGGCAGGCATGGCAGTTTTAAATCGGTTACATGGATACACAGGCAGGCAGCATTGTGGTCAGTGGAGGAGTATTGCAAGTAGGGGCCGCAGACAGGCTATCAAAGGCCTAAAATAACAAACAATAGGCAGGCATGGCAGTTTTAAATCGGTTACATGGATACACAGGCAGGCACTCCAGGCAGCATTGTGGTCAGTGGAGGAGTATTGCAAGTAGTGGCCGCAGACAGGCTATCAAAGGCCTAAAATAACAAACAATAGGCAGGCATGGCAGTTTTAAATCGGTTACATGGGTACACTGGCAGGCAGCATTGTGGTCAGTGGAGGAGTATTGCAAGTAGGGGCCGCAGACAGGCTATCAAAGGCCTAAAATAACAAACAATAGGCAGGCATGGCAGTTTTAAATCGGTTACATGGATACACAGGCAGGCACTCCAGGCAGCATTGTGGTCAGTGGAGGAGTATTGCAAGTAGGGGCCGCAGACAGGCTATCAAAGGCCTAAAATAACAAACAATAGGCAGGCATGGCAGTTTTAAATCGGTTACATGGATACACAGGCAGGCACTCCAGGCAGCATTGTGGTCAGTGGAGGAGTATTGCAAGTAGGGGCCGCAGACAGGCTATCAAAGGCCTAAAATAACAAACAATAGGCAGGCATGGCAGTTTTAAATCGGTTACATGGATATACAGGCAGGCACTCCAGGCAGCATTGTGGTCAGTGGAGGAGTATTGCAAGTAGGGGCCGCAGACAGGCTATCAAAGGCCTAAAATAACAAACAATAGGCAGGCATGGCAGTTTTAAATCGGTTACATGGATATACAGGCAGGCACTCCAGGCAGCATTGTGGTCAGTGGAGGAGTATTGCAAGTAGTGGCCGCAGACAGGCTATCAAAGGCCTAAAATAACAAACAATAGGCAGGCATGGCAGTTTTAAATCGGTTACATGGGTACACTGGCAGGCAGCATTGTGGTCAGTGGAGGAGTATTGCAAGTAGGGGCCGCAGACAGGCTATCAAAGGCCTAAAATAACAAACAATAGGCAGGCATGGCAGTTTTAAATCGGTTACATGGATACACAGGCAGGCACTCCAGGCAGCATTGTGGTCAGTGGAGGAGTATTGCAAGTAGGGGCCGCAGACAGGCTATCAAAGGCCTAAAATAACAAACAATAGGCAGGCATGGCAGTTTTAAATCGGTTACATGGATACACAGGCAGGCACTCCAGGCAGCATTGTGGTCAGTGGAGGAGTATTGCAAGTAGGGGCCGCAGACAGGCTATCAAAGGCCTAAAATAACAAACAATAGGCAGGCATGGCAGTTTTAAATCGGTTACATGGATACACAGGCAGGCACTCCAGGCAGCATTGTGGTCAGTGGAGGAGTATTGCAAGTAGGGGCCGCAGACAGGCTATCAAAGGCCTAAAATAACAAACAATAGGCAGGCATGGCAGTTTTAAATCGGTTACATGGATACACAGGCAGGCACTCCAGGCAGCATTGTGGTCAGTGGAGGAGTATTGCAAGTAGGGGCCGCAGACAGGCTATCAAAGGCCTAAAATAACAAACAATAGGCAGGCATGGCAGTTTTAAATCGGTTACATGGATACACAGGCAGGCAGCATTGTGGTCAGTGGAGGAGTATTGCAAGTAGGGGCCGCAGACAGGCTATCAAAGGCCTAAAATAACAAACAATAGGCAGGCATGGCAGTTTTAAATCGGTTACATGGATACACAGGCAGGCACTCCAGGCAGCATTGTGGTCAGTGGAGGAGTATTGCAAGTAGTGGCCGCAGACAGGCTATCAAAGGCCTAAAATAACAAACAATAGGCAGGCATGGCAGTTTTAAATCGGTTACATGGGTACACTGGCAGGCAGCATTGTGGTCAGTGGAGGAGTATTGCAAGTAGGGGCCGCAGACAGGCTATGAAAGGCCTAAAATAACAAACAATAGGCAGGCATGGCAGTTTTAAATCGGTTACATGGATACACAGGCAGGCACTCCAGGAAGCATTGTGGTCAGTGGAGGAGTATTGCAAGTAGGGGCCGCAGACAGGCTATCAAAGGCCTAAAATAACAAACAATAGGCAGGCATGGCAGTTTTAAATTGGTTACATGGATACACAGGCAGGCACTCCAGGCAGCATTGTGGTCAGTGGAGTAGTATTGCAAGTAGGGGCCGCAGACTGGCTATCAAAGGCCTAAAATAACAAACAATAGACAGGCATGGCAGTTTTAAATCGGTTACATGGATACACAGGCAGGCAGCATTGTGGTCAGTGGAGGAGTATTGCAAGTAGGGGCCACAGACAGGCTATCAAAGGCCTAAAATAACAAACAATAGGCAGGCATGGCAGTTTTAAATCGGTTACATGGATACACAGGCAGGCACTCCAGGCAGCATTGTGGTCAGTGGAGGAGTATTGCAAGTAGGGGCCGCAGACAGGCTATCAAAGGCCTAAAATAACAAACAATAGGCAGGCATGGCAGTTTTAAATCGGTTACATGGATACACAGGCAGGCAGCATTGTGGTCAGTGGAGGAGTATTGCAAGTAGGGGCCGCAGACAGGCTATCAAAGGCCTAAAATAACAAACAATAGGCAGGCATGGCAGTTTTAAATCGGTTACATGGATACACAGGCAGGCACTCCAGGCAGCATTGTGGTCAGTGGAGGAGTATTGCAAGTAGTGGCCGCAGACAGGCTATCAAAGGCCTAAAATAACAAACAATAGGCAGGCATGGCAGTTTTAAATCGGTTACATGGGTACACTGGCAGGCAGCATTGTGGTCAATGGAGGAGTATTGCAAGTAGGGTCCGCAGACAGGCTATCAAAGGCCTAAAATAACAAACAATAGGCAGGCATGGCAGTTTTAAATCGGTTACATGGATACACAGGCAGGCACTCCAGGCAGCATTGTGGTCAGTGGAGGAGTATTGCAAGTAGGGGCCGCAGACAGGCTATCAAAGGCCTAAAATAACAAACAATAGGCAGGCATGGCAGTTTTAAATCGGTTACATGGGTACACTGGCAGGCAGCATTGTGGTCAGTGGAGGAGTATTGCAAGTAGGGGCCGCAGACAGGCTATCAAAGGCCTAAAATAACAAACAATAGGCAGGCATGGCAGTTTTAAATCGGTTACATGGATACACAGGCAGGCAGCATTGTGGTCAGTGGAGGAGTATTGCAAGTAGGGGCCGCAGACAGGCTATCAAAGGCCTAAAATAACAAACAATAGGCAGGCATGGCAGTTTTAAATCGGTTACATGGATACACAGGCAGGCACTCCAGGCAGCATTGTGGTCAGTGGAGGAGTATTGCAAGTAGTGGCCGCAGACAGGCTATCAAAGGCCTAAAATAACAAACAATAGGCAGGCATGGCAGTTTTAAATCGGTTACATGGGTACACTGGCAGGCAGCATTGTGGTCAGTGGAGGAGTATTGCAAGTAGGGGCCGCAGACAGGCTATCAAAGGCCTAAAATAACAAACAATAGGCAGGCATGGCAGTTTTAAATCGGTTACATGGATACACAGGCAGGCACTCCAGGCAGCATTGTGGTCAGTGGAGGAGTATTGCAAGTAGGGGCCGCAGACAGGCTATCAAAGGCCTAAAATAACAAACAATAGGCAGGCATGGCAGTTTTAAATCGGTTACATGGATACACAGGCAGGCACTCCAGGCAGCATTGTGGTCAGTGGAGGAGTATTGCAAGTAGGGGCCGCAGACAGGCTATCAAAGGCCTAAAATAACAAACAATAGGCAGGCATGGCAGTTTTAAATCGGTTACATGGATACACAGGCAGGCACTCCAGGCAGCATTGTGGTCAGTGGAGGAGTATTGCAAGTAGGGGCCGCAGACAGGCTATCAAAGGCCTAAAATAACAAACAATAGGCAGGCATGGCAGTTTTAAATCGGTTACATGGATACACAGGCAGGCACTCCAGGCAGCATTGTGGTCAGTGGAGGAGTATTGCAAGTAGTGGCCGCAGACAGGCTATCAAAGGCCTAAAATAACAAACAATAGGCAGGCATGGCAGTTTTAAATCGGTTACATGGGTACACTGGCAGGCAGCATTGTGGTCAGTGGAGGAGTATTGCAAGTAGGGGCCGCAGACAGGCTATCAAAGGCCTAAAATAACAAACAATAGGCAGGCATGGCAGTTTTAAATCGGTTACATGGATACACAGGCAGGCACTCCAGGCAGCATTGTGGTCAGTGGAGGAGTATTGCAAGTAGGGGCCGCAGACAGGCTATCAAAGGCCTAAAATAACAAACAATAGGCAGACATGGCAGTTTTAAATCGGTTACATGGGTACACTGGCAGGCAGCATTGTGGTCAGTGGAGGAGTATTGCAAGTAGGGGCCGCAGACAGGCTATCAAAGGCCTAAAATAACAAACAATAGGCAGGCATGGCAGTTTTAAATCGGTTACATGGATACACAGGCAGGCACTCCAGGCAGCATTGTGGTCAGTGGAGGAGTATTGCAAGTAGGGGCCGCAGACAGGCTATCAAAGGCCTAAAATAACAAACAATAGGCAGGCATGGCAGTTTTAAATCGGTTACATGGATACACAGGCAGGCACTCCAGGCAGCATTGTGGTCAGTGGAGGAGTATTGCAAGTAGGGGCCGCAGACAGGCTATCAAAGTCCTAAAATAACAAACAATAGGCAGGCATGGCAGTTTTAAATCGGTTACATGGATACACAGGCAGGCACTCCAGGCAGCATTGTGGTCAGTGGAGGAGTATTGCAAGTAGGGGCCGCAGACAGGCTATCAAAGGCCTAAAATAACAAACAATAGGCAGGCATGGCAGTTTTAAATCGGTTACATGGATACACAGGCAGGCAGCATTGTGGTCAGTGGAGGAGTATTGCAAGTAGGGGCCGCAGACAGGCTATCAAAGGCCTAAAATAACAAACAATAGGCAGGCATGGCAGTTTTAAATCGGTTACATGGATACACAGGCAGGCACTCCAGGCAGCATTGTGGTCAGTGGAGGAGTATTGCAATTAGTGGCCGCAGACAGGCTATCAAAGGCCTAAAATAACAAACAATAGGCAGGCATGGCAGTTTTAAATCGGTTACATGGGTACACTGGCAGGCAGCATTGTGGTCAGTGGAGGAGTATTGCAAGTAGGGGCCGCAGACAGGCTATGAAAGGCCTAAAATAACAAACAATAGGCAGGCATGGCAGTTTTAAATCGGTTACATGGATACACAGGCAGGCACTCCAGGAAGCATTGTGGTCAGTGGAGGAGTATTGCAAGTAGGGGCCGCAGACAGGCTATCAAAGGCCTAAAATAACAAACAATAGGCAGGCATGGCAGTTTTAAATTGGTTACATGGATACACAGGCAGGCACTCCAGGCAGCATTGTGGTCAGTGGAGTAGTATTGCAAGTAGGGGCCGCAGACTGGCTATCAAAGGCCTAAAATAACAAACAATAGACAGGCATGGCAGTTTTAAATCGGTTACATGGATACACAGGCAGGCAGCATTGTGGTCAGTGGAGGAGTATTGCAAGTAGGGGCCACAGACAGGCTATCAAAGGCCTAAAATAACAAACAATAGGCAGGCATGGCAGTTTTAAAATCGGTTACATGGATACACAGGCAGGCACTCCAGGCAGCATTGTGGTCAGTGGAGGAGTATTGCAAGTAGGGGCCGCAGACAGGCTATCAAAGGCCTAAAATAACAAACAATAGGCAGGCATGGCAGTTTTAAATCGGTTACATGGATACACAGGCAGGCAGCATTGTGGTCAGTGGAGGAGTATTGCAAGTAGGGGCCGCAGACAGGCTATCAAAGGCCTAAAATAACAAACAATAGGCAGGCATGGCAGTTTTAAATCGGTTACATGGATACACAGGCAGGCACTCCAGGCAGCATTGTGGTCAGTGGAGGAGTATTGCAAGTAGTGGCCGCAGACAGGCTATCAAAGGCCTAAAATAACAAACAATAGGCAGGCATGGCAGTTTTAAATCGGTTACATGGGTACACTGGCAGGCAGCATTGTGGTCAATGGAGGAGTATTGCAAGTAGGGTCCGCAGACAGGCTATCAAAGGCCTAAAATAACAAACAATAGGCAGGCATGGCAGTTTTAAATCGGTTACATGGATACACAGGCAGGCACTCCAGGCAGCATTGTGGTCAGTGGAGGAGTATTGCAAGTAGGGGCCGCAGACAGGCTATCAAAGGCCTAAAATAACAAACAATAGGCAGGCATGGCAGTTTTAAATCGGTTACATGGGTACACTGGCAGGCAGCATTGTGGTCAGTGGAGGAGTATTGCAAGTAGGGGCCGCAGACAGGCTATCAAAGGCCTAAAATAACAAACAATAGGCAGGCATGGCAGTTTTAAATCGGTTACATGGATACACAGGCAGGCACTCCAGGCAGCATTGTGGTCAGTGGAGGAGTATTGCAAGTAGGGGCCCCAGACAGGCTATCAAAGGCCTAAAATAACAAACAATAGGCAGGCATGGCAGTTTTAAATCGGTTACATGGATACACAGGCAGGCACTCCAGGCAGCATTGTGGTCAGTGGAGGAGTATTGCAAGTAGGGGCCGCAGACAGGCTATCAAAGGCCTAAAATAACAAACAATAGGCAGGCATGGCAGTTTTAAATCGGTTACATGGATACACAGGCAGGCACTCCAGGCAGCATTGTGGTCAGTGGAGGAGTATTGCAAGTAGTGGCCGCAGACAGGCTATCAAAGGCCTAAAATAACAAACAATAGGCAGGCATGGCAGTTTTAAATCGGTTACATGGATACACAGGCAGGCACTCCAGGAAGCATTGTGGTCAGTGGAGGAGTATTGCAAGTAGGGGCCGCAGACAGGCTATCAAAGGCCTAAAATAACAAACAATAGGCAGGCATGGCAGTTTTAAATTGGTTACATGGATACACAGGCAGGCACTCCAGGCAGCATTGTGGTCAGTGGAGTAGTATTGCAAGTAGGGGCCGCAGACTGGCTATCAAAGGCCTAAAATAACAAACAATAGACAGGCATGGCAGTTTTAAATCGGTTACATGGATACACAGGCAGGCAGCATTGTGGTCAGTGGAGGAGTATTGCAAGTAGGGGCCACAGACAGGCTATCAAAGGCCTAAAATAACAAACAATAGGCAGGCATGGCAGTTTTAAATCGGTTACATGGATACACAGGCAGGCACTCCAGGCAGCATTGTGGTCAGTGGAGGAGTATTGCAAGTAGGGGCCGCAGACAGGCTATCAAAGGCCTAAAATAACAAACAATAGGCAGGCATGGCAGTTTTAAATCGGTTACATGGATACACAGGCAGGCAGCATTGTGGTCAGTGGAGGAGTATTGCAAGTAGGGGCCGCAGACAGGCTATCAAAGGCCTAAAATAACAAACAATAGGCAGGCATGGCAGTTTTAAATCGGTTACATGGATACACAGGCAGGCACTCCAGGCAGCATTGTGGTCAGTGGAGGAGTATTGCAAGTAGGGGCCGCAGACAGGCTATCAAAGGCCTAAAATAACAAACAATAGGCAGGCATGGCAGTTTTAAATCGGTTACATGGATACACAGGCAGGCAGCATTGTGGTCAGTGGAGGAGTATTGCAAGTAGGGGCCGCAGACAGGCTATCAAAGGCCTAAAATAACAAACAATAGGCAGGCATGGCAGTTTTAAATCGGTTACATGGATACACAGGCAGGCACTCCAGGCAGCATTGTGGTCAGTGGAGGAGTATTGCAAGTAGTGGCCGCAGACAGGCTATCAAAGGCCTAAAATAACAAACAATAGGCAGGCATGGCAGTTTTAAATCGGTTACATGGGTACACTGGCAGGCAGCATTGTGGTCAATGGAGGAGTATTGCAAGTAGGGTCCGCAGACAGGCTATCAAAGGCCTAAAATAACAAACAATAGGCAGGCATGGCAGTTTTAAATCGGTTACATGGATACACAGGCAGGCACTCCAGGCAGCATTGTGGTCAGTGGAGGAGTATTGCAAGTAGGGGCCGCAGACAGGCTATCAAAGGCCTAAAATAACAAACAATAGGCAGGCATGGCAGTTTTAAATCGGTTACATGGGTACACTGGCAGGCAGCATTGTGGTCAGTGGAGGAGTATTGCAAGTAGGGGCCGCAGACAGGCTATCAAAGGCCTAAAATAACAAACAATAGGCAGGCATGGCAGTTTTAAATCGGTTACATGGATACACAGGCAGGCACTCCAGGCAGCATTGTGGTCAGTGGAGGAGTATTGCAAGTAGGGGCCGCAGACAGGCTATCAAAGGCCTAAAATAACAAACAATAGGCAGGCATGGCAGTTTTAAATCGGTTACATGGATACACAGGCAGGCACTCCAGGCAGCATTGTGGTCAGTGGAGGAGTATTGCAAGTAGGGGCCGCAGACAGGCTATCAAAGGCCTAAAATAACAAACAATAGGCAGGCATGGCAGTTTTAAATCGGTTACATGGATACACAGGCAGGCACTCCAGGCAGCATTGTGGTCAGTGGAGGAGTATTGCAAGTAGGGGCCGCAGACTGGCTATCAAAGGCCTAAAATAACAAACAATAGACAGGCATGGCAGTTTTAAATCGGTTACATGGATACACAGGCAGGCAGCATTGTGGTCAGTGGAGGAGTATTGCAAGTAGGGGCCACAGACAGGCTATCAAAGGCCTAAAATAACAAACAATAGGCAGGCATGGCAGTTTTAAATCGGTTACATGGATACACAGGCAGGCACTCCAGGCAGCATTGTGGTCAGTGGAGGAGTATTGCAAGTAGGGGCCGCAGACAGGCTATCAAAGGCCTAAAATAACAAACAATAGGCAGGCATGGCAGTTTTAAATCGGTTACATGGATACACAGGCAGGCAGCATTGTGGTCAGTGGAGGAGTATTGCAAGTAGGGGCCGCAGACAGGCTATCAAAGGCCTAAAATAACAAACAATAGGCAGGCATGGCAGTTTTAAATCGGTTACATGGATACACAGGCAGGCACTCCAGGCAGCATTGTGGTCAGTGGAGGAGTATTGCAAGTAGGGGCCGCAGACAGGCTATCAAAGGCCTAAAATAACAAACAATAGGCAGGCATGGCAGTTTTAAAAAGGTTACATGGATACACAGGCAGGCAGCATTGTGGTCAGTGGAGGAGTATTGCAAGTAGGGGCCGCAGACAGGCTATCAAAGGCCTAAAATAACAAACAATAGGCAGGCATGGCAGTTTTAAATCGGTTACATGGATACACAGGCAGGCACTCCAGGCAGCATTGTGGTCAGTGGAGGAGTATTGCAAGTAGTGGCCGCAGACAGGCTATCAAAGGCCTAAAATAACAAACAATAGGCAGGCATGGCAGTTTTAAATCGGTTACATGGGTACACTGGCAGGCAGCATTGTGGTCAATGGAGGAGTATTGCAAGTAGGGTCCGCAGACAGGCTATCAAAGGCCTAAAATAACAAACAATAGGCAGGCATGGCAGTTTTAAATCGGTTACATGGATACACAGGCAGGCACTCCAGGCAGCATTGTGGTCAGTGGAGGAGTATTGCAAGTAGGGGCCGCAGACAGGCTATCAAAGGCCTAAAATAACAAACAATAGGCAGGCATGGCAGTTTTAAATCGGTTACATGGGTACACTGGCAGGCAGCATTGTGGTCAGTGGAGGAGTATTGCAAGTAGGGGCCGCAGACAGGCTATCAAAGGCCTAAAATAACAAACAATAGGCAGGCATGGCAGTTTTAAATCGGTTACATGGATACACAGGCAGGCACTCCAGGCAGCATTGTGGTCAGTGGAGGAGTATTGCAAGTAGGGGCCGCAGACAGGCTATCAAAGGCCTAAAATAACAAACAATAGGCAGGCATGGCAGTTTTAAATCGGTTACATGGATACACAGGCAGGCACTCCAGGCAGCATTGTGGTCAGTGGAGGAGTATTGCAAGTAGGGGCCGCAGACAGGCTATCAAAGGCCTAAAATAACAAACAATAGGCAGGCATGGCAGTTTTAAATCGGTTACATGGATACACAGGCAGGCACTCCAGGCAGCATTGTGGTCAGTGGAGGAGTATTGCAAGTAGTGGCCGCAGACAGGCTATCAAAGGCCTAAAATAACAAACAATAGGCAGGCATGGCAGTTTTAAATCGGTTACATGGGTACACTGGCAGGCAGCATTGTGGTCAGTGGAGGAGTATTGCAAGTAGGGGCCGCAGACTGGCTATCAAAGGCCTAAAATAACAAACAATAGACAGGCATGGCAGTTTTAAATCGGTTACATGGATACACAGGCAGGCAGCATTGTGGTCAGTGGAGGAGTATTGCAAGTAGGGGCCACAGACAGGCTATCAAAGGCCTAAAATAACAAACAATAGGCAGGCATGGCAGTTTTAAATCGGTTACATGGATATACAGGCAGGCACTCCAGGCAGCATTGTGGTCAGTGGAGGAGTATTGCAAGTAGGGGCCGCAGACAGGCTATCAAAGGCCTAAAATAACAAACAATAGGCAGGCATGGCAGTTTTAAATCGGTTACATGGATACACAGGCAGGCAGCATTGTGGTCAGTGGAGGAGTATTGCAAGTAGGGGCCGCAGACAGGCTATTAAAGGCCTAAAATAACAAACAATAGGCAGGCATGGCAGTTTTAAATCGGTTACATGGATACACAGGCAGGCACTCCAGGCAGCATTGTGGTCAGTGGAGGAGTATTGCAAGTAGTGGCCGCAGACAGGCTATCAAAGGCCTAAAATAACAAACAATAGGCAGGCATGGCAGTTTTAAATCGGTTACATGGGTACACTGGCAGGCAGCATTGTGGTCAGTGGAGGAGTATTGCAAGTAGGGGCCGCAGACAGGCTATGAAAGGCCTAAAATAACAAACAATAGGCAGGCATGGCAGTTTTAAATCGGTTACATGGATACACAGGCAGGCACTCCAGGAAGCATTGTGGTCAGTGGAGGAGTATTGCAAGTAGGGGCCGCAGACAGGCTATCAAAGGCCTAAAATAACAAACAATAGGCAGGCATGGCAGTTTTAAATTGGTTACATGGATACACAGGCAGGCACTCCAGGCAGCATTGTGGTCAGTGGAGTAGTATTGCAAGTAGGGGCCGCAGACTGGCTATCAAAGGCCTAAAATAACAAACAATAGACAGGCATGGCAGTTTTAAATCGGTTACATGGATACACAGGCAGGCAGCATTGTGGTCAGTGGAGGAGTATTGCAAGTAGGGGCCACAGACAGGCTATCAAAGGCCTAAAATAACAAACAATAGGCAGGCATGGCAGTTTTAAATCGGTTACATGGATACACAGGCAGGCACTCCAGGCAGCATTGTGGTCAGTGGAGGAGTATTGCAAGTAGGGGCCGCAGACAGGCTATCAAAGGCCTAAAATAACAAACAATAGGCAGGCATGGCAGTTTTAAATCGGTTACATGGATACACAGGCAGGCAGCATTGTGGTCAGTGGAGGAGTATTGCAAGTAGGGGCCGCAGACAGGCTATCAAAGGCCTAAAATAACAAACAATAGGCAGGCATGGCAGTTTTAAATCGGTTACATGGATACACAGGCAGGCACTCCAGGCAGCATTGTGGTCAGTGGAGGAGTATTGCAAGTAGTGGCCGCAGACAGGCTATCAAAGGCCTAAAATAACAAACAATAGGCAGGCATGGCAGTTTTAAATCGGTTACATGGGTACACTGGCAGGCAGCATTGTGGTCAATGGAGGAGTATTGCAAGTAGGGGCCGCAGACTGGCTATCAAAGGCCTAAAATAACAAACAATAGACAGGCATGGCAGTTTTAAATCGGTTACATGGATACACAGGCAGGCAGCATTGTGGTCAGTGGAGGAGTATTGCAAGTAGGGGCCACAGACAGGCTATCAAAGGCCTAAAATAACAAACAATAGGCAGGCATGGCAGTTTTAAATCGGTTACATGGATACACAGGCAGGCACTCCAGGCAGCATTGTGGTCAGTGGAGGAGTATTGCAAGTAGGGGCCGCAGACAGGCTATCAAAGGCCTAAAATAACAAACAATAGGCAGGCATGGCAGTTTTAAATCGGTTACATGGATACACAGGCAGGCAGCATTGTGGTCAGTGGAGGAGTATTGCAAGTAGGGGCCGCAGACAGGCTATCAAAGGCCTAAAATAACAAACAATAGGCAGGCATGGCAGTTTTAAATCGGTTACATGGATACACAGGCAGGCACTCCAGGCAGCATTGTGGTCAGTGGAGGAGTATTGCAAGTAGTGGCCGCAGACAGGCTATCAAAGGCCTAAAATAACAAACAATAGGCAGGCATGGCAGTTTTAAATCGGTTACATGGGTACACTGGCAGGCAGCATTGTGGTCAGTGGAGGAGTATTGCAAGTAGGGGCCGCAGACAGGCTATGAAAGGCCTAAAATAACAAACAATAGGCAGGCATGGCAGTTTTAAATCGGTTACATGGATACACAGGCAGGCACTCCAGGCAGCATTGTGGTCAGTGGAGTAGTATTGCAAGTAGGGGCCGCAGACTGGCTATCAAAGGCCTAAAATAACAAACAATAGACAGGCATGGCAGTTTTAAATCGGTTACATGGATACACAGGCAGGCAGCATTGTGGTCAGTGGAGGAGTATTGCAAGTAGGGGCCACAGACAGGCTATCAAAGGCCTAAAATAACAAACAATAGGCAGGCATGGCAGTTTTAAATCGGTTACATGGATACACAGGCAGGCACTCCAGGCAGCATTGTGGTCAGTGGAGGAGTATTGCAAGTAGGGGCCGCAGACAGGCTATCAAAGGCCTAAAATAACAAACAATAGGCAGGCATGGCAGTTTTAAATCGGTTACATGGATACACAGGCAGGCAGCATTGTGGTCAGTGGAGGAGTATTGCAAGTAGGGGCCGCAGACAGGCTATCAAAGGCCTAAAATAACAAACAATAGGCAGGCATGGCAGTTTTAAATCGGTTACATGGATACACAGGCAGGCACTCCAGGCAGCATTGTGGTCAGTGGAGGAGTATTGCAAGTAGTGGCCGCAGACAGGCTATCAAAGGCCTAAAATAACAAACAATAGGCAGGCATGGCAGTTTTAAATCGGTTACATGGGTACACTGGCAGGCAGCATTGTGGTCAATGGAGGAGTATTGCAAGTAGAGTCCGCAGACAGGCTATCAAAGGCCTAAAATAACAAACAATAGGCAGGCATGGCAGTTTTAAATCGGTTACATGGATACACAGGCAGGCACTCCAGGCAGCATTGTGGTCAGTGGAGGAGTATTGCAAGTAGGGGCCGCAGACAGGCTATCAAAGGCCTAAAATAACAAACAATAGGCAGGCATGGCAGTTTTAAATCGGTTACATGGGTACACTGGCAGGCAGCATTGTGGTCAGTGGAGGAGTATTGCAAGTAGGGGCCGCAGACAGGCTATCAAAGGCCTAAAATAACAAACAATAGGCAGGCATGGCAGTTTTAAATCGGTTACATGGATACACAGGCAGGCACTCCAGGCAGCATTGTGGTCAGTGGAGGAGTATTGCAAGTAGGGGCCGCAGACAGGCTATCAAAGGCCTAAAATAACAAACAATAGGCAGGCATGGCAGTTTTAAATCGGTTACATGGATACACAGGCAGGCACTCCAGGCAGCATTGTGGTCAGTGGAGGAGTATTGCAAGTAGGGGCCGCAGACAGGCTATCAAAGGCCTAAAATAACAAACAATAGGCAGGCATGGCAGTTTTAAATCGGTTACATGGATACACAGGCAGGCACTCCAGGCAGCATTGTGGTCAGTGGAGGAGTATTGCAAGTAGTGGCCGCAGACAGGCTATCAAAGGCCTAAAATAACAAACAATAGGCAGGCATGGCAGTTTTAAATCGGTTACATGGGTACACTGGCAGGAAGCATTGTGGTCAGTGGAGGAGTATTGCAAGTAGGGGCCGCAGACTGGCTATCAAAGGCCTAAAATAACAAACAATAGACAGGCATGGCAGTTTTAAATCGGTTACATGGATACACAGGCAGGCAGCATTGTGGTCAGTGGAGGAGTATTGCAAGTAGGGGCCACAGACAGGCTATCAAAGGCCTAAAATAACAAACAATAGGCAGGCATGGCAGTTTTAAATCAGTTACATGGATACACAGGCAGGCACTCCAGGCAGCATTGTGGTCAGTGGAGGAGTATTGCAAGTAGGGGCCGCAGACAGGCTATCAAAGGCCTAAAATAACAAACAATAGGCAGGCATGGCAGTTTTAAATCGGTTACATGGATACACAGGCAGGCAGCATTGTGGTCAGTGGAGGAGTATTGCAAGTAGGGGCCGCAGACAGGCTATCAAAGGCCTAAAATAACAAACAATAGGCAGGCATGGCAGTTTTAAATCGGTTACATGGATACACAGGCAGGCACTCCAGGCAGCATTGTGGTCAGTGGAGGAGTATTGCAAGTAGTGGCCGCAGACAGGCTATCAAAGGCCTAAAATAACAAACAATAGGCAGGCATGGCAGTTTTAAATCGGTTACATGGGTACACTGGCAGGCAGCATTGTGGTCAGTGGAGGAGTATTGCAAGTAGGGGCCGCAGACAGGCTATGAAAGGCCTAAAATAACAAACAATAGGCAGGCATGGCAGTTTTAAATCGGTTACATGGATACACAGGCAGGCACTCCAGGAAGCATTGTGGTCAGTGGAGGAGTATTGCAAGTAGGGGCCGCAGACAGGCTATCAAAGGCCTAAAATAACAAACAATAGGCAGGCATGGCAGTTTTAAATTGGTTACATGGATACACAGGCAGGCACTCCAGGCAGCATTGTGGTCAGTGGAGTAGTATTGCAAGTAGGGGCCGCAGACTGGCTATCAAAGGCCTAAAATAACAAACAATAGACAGGCATGGCAGTTTTAAATCGGTTACATGGATACACAGGCAGGCAGCATTGTGGTCAGTGGAGGAGTATTGCAAGTAGGGGCCACAGACAGGCTATCAAAGGCCTAAAATAACAAACAATAGGCAGGCATGGCAGTTTTAAATCGGTTACATGGATACACAGGCAGGCACTCCAGGCAGCATTGTGGTCAGTGGAGGAGTATTGCAAGTAGGGGCCGCAGACAGGCTATCAAAGGCCTAAAATAACAAACAATAGGCAGGCATGGCAGTTTTAAATCGGTTACATGGATACACAGGCAGGCAGCATTGTGGTCAGTGGAGGAGTATTGCAAGTTGGGGCCGCAGACAGGCTATCAAAGGCCTAAAATAACAAACAATAGGCAGGCATGGCAGTTTTAAATCGGTTACATGGATACACAGGCAGGCACTCCAGGCAGCATTGTGGTCAGTGGAGGAGTATTGCAAGTAGGGGCCGCAGACAGGCTATCAAAGGCCTAAAATAACAAACAATAGGCAGGCATGGCAGTTTTAAATCGGTTACATGGATACACAGGCAGGCAGCATTGTGGTCAGTGGAGGAGTATTGCAAGTAGGGGCCGCAGACAGGCTATCAAAGGCCTAAAATAACAAACAATAGGCAGGCATGGCAGTTTTAAATCGGTTACATGGATACACAGGCAGGCACTCCAGGCAGCATTGTGGTCAGTGGAGGAGTATTGCAAGTAGTGGCCGCAGACAGGCTATCAAAGGCCTAAAATAACAAACAATAGGCAGGCATGGCAGTTTTAAATCGGTTACATGGGTACACTGGCAGGCAGCATTGTGGTCAATGGAGGAGTATTGCAAGTAGGGTCCGCAGACAGGCTATCAAAGGCCTAAAATAACAAACAATAGGCAGGCATGGCAGTTTTAAATCGGTTACATGGATACACAGGCAGGCACTCCAGGCAGCATTGTGGTCAGTGGAGGAGTATTGCAAGTAGGGGCCGCAGACAGGCTATCAAAGGCCTAAAATAACAAACAATAGGCAGGCATGGCAGTTTTAAATCGGTTACATGGGTACACTGGCAGGCAGCATTGTGGTCAGTGGAGGAGTATTGCAAGTAGGGGCCGCAGACAGGCTATCAAAGGCCTAAAATAACAAACAATAGGCAGGCATGGCAGTTTTAAATCGGTTACATGGATACACAGGCAGGCACTCCAGGCAGCATTGTGGTCAGTGGAGGAGTATTGCAAGTAGGGGCCGCAGACAGGCTATCAAAGGCCTAAAATAACAAACAATAGGCAGGCATGGCAGTTTTAAATCGGTTACATGGATACACAGGCAGGCACTCCAGGCAGCATTGTGGTCAGTGGAGGAGTATTGCAAGTAGGGGCCGCAGACAGGCTATCAAAGGCCTAAAATAACAAACAATAGGCAGGCATGGCAGTTTTAAATCGGTTACATGGATACACAGGCAGGCACTCCAGGCAGCATTGTGGTCAGTGGAGGAGTATTGCAAGTAGGGGCCGCAGACTGGCTATCAAAGGCCTAAAATAACAAACAATAGACAGGCATGGCAGTTTTAAATCGGTTACATGGATACACAGGCAGGCAGCATTGTGGTCAGTGGAGGAGTATTGCAAGTAGGGGCCACAGACAGGCTATCAAAGGCCTAAAATAACAAACAATAGGCAGGCATGGCAGTTTTAAATCGGTTACATGGATACACAGGCAGGCACTCCAGGCAGCATTGTGGTCAGTGGAGGAGTATTGCAAGTAGGGGCCGCAGACAGGCTATCAAAGGCCTAAAATAACAAACAATAGGCAGGCATGGCAGTTTTAAATCGGTTACATGGATACACAGGCAGGCAGCATTGTGGTCAGTGGAGGAGTATTGCAAGTAGGGGCCGCAGACAGGCTATCAAAGGCCTAAAATAACAAACAATAGGCAGGCATGGCAGTTTTAAATCGGTTACATGGATACACAGGCAGGCACTCCAGGCAGCATTGTGGTCAGTGGAGGAGTATTGCAAGTAGGGGCCGCAGACAGGCTATCAAAGGCCTAAAATAACAAACAATAGGCAGGCATGGCAGTTTTAAAAAGGTTACATGGATACACAGGCAGGCAGCATTGTGGTCAGTGGAGGAGTATTGCAAGTAGGGGCCGCAGACAGGCTATCAAAGGCCTAAAATAACAAACAATAGGCAGGCATGGCAGTTTTAAATCGGTTACATGGATACACAGGCAGGCACTCCAGGCAGCATTGTGGTCAGTGGAGGAGTATTGCAAGTAGTGGCCGCAGACAGGCTATCAAAGGCCTAAAATAACAAACAATAGGCAGGCATGGCAGTTTTAAATCGGTTACATGGGTACACTGGCAGGCAGCATTGTGGTCAATGGAGGAGTATTGCAAGTAGGGTCCGCAGACAGGCTATCAAAGGCCTAAAATAACAAACAATAGGCAGGCATGGCAGTTTTAAATCGGTTACATGGATACACAGGCAGGCACTCCAGGCAGCATTGTGGTCAGTGGAGGAGTATTGCAAGTAGGGGCCGCAGACAGGCTATCAAAGGCCTAAAATAACAAACAATAGGCAGGCATGGCAGTTTTAAATCGGTTACATGGGTACACTGGCAGGCAGCATTGTGGTCAGTGGAGGAGTATTGCAAGTAGGGGCCGCAGACAGGCTATCAAAGGCCTAAAATAACAAACAATAGGCAGGCATGGCAGTTTTAAATCGGTTACATGGATACACAGGCAGGCACTCCAGGCAGCATTGTGGTCAGTGGAGGAGTATTGCAAGTAGGGGCCGCAGACAGGCTATCAAAGGCCTAAAATAACAAACAATAGGCAGGCATGGCAGTTTTAAATCGGTTACATGGATACACAGGCAGGCACTCCAGGCAGCATTGTGGTCAGTGGAGGAGTATTGCAAGTAGGGGCCGCAGACAGGCTATCAAAGGCCTAAAATAACAAACAATAGGCAGGCATGGCAGTTTTAAATCGGTTACATGGATACACAGGCAGGCACTCCAGGCAGCATTGTGGTCAGTGGAGGAGTATTGCAAGTAGTGGCCGCAGACAGGCTATCAAAGGCCTAAAATAACAAACAATAGGCAGGCATGGCAGTTTTAAATCGGTTACATGGGTACACTGGCAGGCAGCATTGTGGTCAGTGGAGGAGTATTGCAAGTAGGGGCCGCAGACTGGCTATCAAAGGCCTAAAATAACAAACAATAGACAGGCATGGCAGTTTTAAATCGGTTACATGGATACACAGGCAGGCAGCATTGTGGTCAGTGGAGGAGTATTGCAAGTAGGGGCCACAGACAGGCTATCAAAGGCCTAAAATAACAAACAATAGGCAGGCATGGCAGTTTTAAATCGGTTACATGGATATACAGGCAGGCACTCCAGGCAGCATTGTGGTCAGTGGAGGAGTATTGCAAGTAGGGGCCGCAGACAGGCTATCAAAGGCCTAAAATAACAAACAATAGGCAGGCATGGCAGTTTTAAATCGGTTACATGGATACACAGGCAGGCAGCATTGTGGTCAGTGGAGGAGTATTGCAAGTAGGGGCCGCAGACAGGCTATCAAAGGCCTAAAATAACAAACAATAGGCAGGCATGGCAGTTTTAAATCGGTTACATGGATACACAGGCAGGCACTCCAGGCAGCATTGTGGTCAGTGGAGGAGTATTGCAAGTAGTGGCCGCAGACAGGCTATCAAAGGCCTAAAATAACAAACAATAGGCAGGCATGGCAGTTTTAAATCGGTTACATGGGTACACTGGCAGGCAGCATTGTGGTCAGTGGAGGAGTATTGCAAGTAGGGGCCGCAGACAGGCTATGAAAGGCCTAAAATAACAAACAATAGGCAGGCATGGCAGTTTTAAATCGGTTACATGGATACACAGGCAGGCACTCCAGGAAGCATTGTGGTCAGTGGAGGAGTATTGCAAGTAGGGGCCGCAGACAGGCTATCAAAGGCCTAAAATAACAAACAATAGGCAGGCATGGCAGTTTTAAATTGGTTACATGGATACACAGGCAGGCACTCCAGGCAGCATTGTGGTCAGTGGAGTAGTATTGCAAGTAGGGGCCGCAGACTGGCTATCAAAGGCCTAAAATAACAAACAATAGACAGGCATGGCAGTTTTAAATCGGTTACATGGATACACAGGCAGGCAGCATTGTGGTCAGTGGAGGAGTATTGCAAGTAGGGGCCACAGACAGGCTATCAAAGGCCTAAAATAACAAACAATAGGCAGGCATGGCAGTTTTAAATCGGTTACATGGATACACAGGCAGGCACTCCAGGCAGCATTGTGGTCAGTGGAGGAGTATTGCAAGTAGGGGCCGCAGACAGGCTATCAAAGGCCTAAAATAACAAACAATAGGCAGGCATGGCAGTTTTAAATCGGTTACATGGATACACAGGCAGGCAGCATTGTGGTCAGTGGAGGAGTATTGCAAGTAGGGGCCGCAGACAGGCTATCAAAGGCCTAAAATAACAAACAATAGGCAGGCATGGCAGTTTTAAATCGGTTACATGGATACACAGGCAGGCACTCCAGGCAGCATTGTGGTCAGTGGAGGAGTATTGCAAGTAGTGGCCGCAGACAGGCTATCAAAGGCCTAAAATAACAAACAATAGGCAGGCATGGCAGTTTTAAATCGGTTACATGGGTACACTGGCAGGCAGCATTGTGGTCAATGGAGGAGTATTGCAAGTAGGGGCCGCAGACTGGCTATCAAAGGCCTAAAATAACAAACAATAGACAGGCATGGCAGTTTTAAATCGGTTACATGGATACACAGGCAGGCAGCATTGTGGTCAGTGGAGGAGTATTGCAAGTAGGGGCCACAGACAGGCTATCAAAGGCCTAAAATAACAAACAATAGGCAGGCATGGCAGTTTTAAATCGGTTACATGGATACACAGGCAGGCACTCCAGGCAGCATTGTGGTCAGTGGAGGAGTATTGCAAGTAGGGGCCGCAGACAGGCTATCAAAGGCCTAAAATAACAAACAATAGGCAGGCATGGCAGTTTTAAATCGGTTACATGGATACACAGGCAGGCAGCATTGTGGTCAGTGGAGGAGTATTGCAAGTAGGGGCCGCAGACAGGCTATCAAAGGCCTAAAATAACAAACAATAGGCAGGCATGGCAGTTTTAAATCGGTTACATGGATACACAGGCAGGCACTCCAGGCAGCATTGTGGTCAGTGGAGGAGTATTGCAAGTAGTGGCCGCAGACAGGCTATCAAAGGCCTAAAATAACAAACAATAGGCAGGCATGGCAGTTTTAAATCGGTTACATGGGTACACTGGCAGGCAGCATTGTGGTCAGTGGAGGAGTATTGCAAGTAGGGGCCGCAGACAGGCTATGAAAGGCCTAAAATAACAAACAATAGGCAGGCATGGCAGTTTTAAATCGGTTACATGGATACACAGGCAGGCACTCCAGGCAGCATTGTGGTCAGTGGAGTAGTATTGCAAGTAGGGGCCGCAGACTGGCTATCAAAGGCCTAAAATAACAAACAATAGACAGGCATGGCAGTTTTAAATCGGTTACATGGATACACAGGCAGGCAGCATTGTGGTCAGTGGAGGAGTATTGCAAGTAGGGGCCACAGACAGGCTATCAAAGGCCTAAAATAACAAACAATAGGCAGGCATGGCAGTTTTAAATCGGTTACATGGATACACAGGCAGGCACTCCAGGCAGCATTGTGGTCAGTGGAGGAGTATTGCAAGTAGGGGCCGCAGACAGGCTATCAAAGGCCTAAAATAACAAACAATAGGCAGGCATGGCAGTTTTAAATCGGTTACATGGATACACAGGCAGGCAGCATTGTGGTCAGTGGAGGAGTATTGCAAGTAGGGGCCGCAGACAGGCTATCAAAGGCCTAAAATAACAAACAATAGGCAGGCATGGCAGTTTTAAATCGGTTACATGGATACACAGGCAGGCACTCCAGGCAGCATTGTGGTCAGTGGAGGAGTATTGCAAGTAGTGGCCGCAGACAGGCTATCAAAGGCCTAAAATAACAAACAATAGGCAGGCATGGCAGTTTTAAATCGGTTACATGGGTACACTGGCAGGCAGCATTGTGGTCAATGGAGGAGTATTGCAAGTAGGGTCCGCAGACAGGCTATCAAAGGCCTAAAATATCAAACAATAGGCAGGCATGGCAGTTTTAAATCGGTTACATGGATACACAGGCAGGCACTCCAGGCAGCATTGTGGTCAGTGGAGGAGTATTGCAAGTAGGGGCCGCAGACAGGCTATCAAAGGCCTAAAATAACAAACAATAGGCAGGCATGGCAGTTTTAAATCGGTTACATGGGTACACTGGCAGGCAGCATTGTGGTCAGTGGAGGAGTATTGCAAGTAGGGGCCGCAGACAGGCTATCAAAGGCCTAAAATAACAAACAATAGGCAGGCATGGCAGTTTTAAATCGGTTACATGGATACACAGGCAGGCACTCCAGGCAGCATTGTGGTCAGTGGAGGAGTATTGCAAGTAGGGGCCGCAGACAGGCTATCAAAGGCCTAAAATAACAAACAATAGGCAGGCATGGCAGTTTTAAATCGGTTACATGGATACACAGGCAGGCACTCCAGGCAGCATTGTGGTCAGTGGAGGAGTATTGCAAGTAGGGGCCGCAGACAGGCTATCAAAGGCCTAAAATAACAAACAATAGGCAGGCATGGCAGTTTTAAATCGGTTACATGGATACACAGGCAGGCACTCCAGGCAGCATTGTGGTCAGTGGAGGAGTATTGCAAGTAGTGGCCGCAGACAGGCTATCAAAGGCCTAAAATAACAAACAATAGGCAGGCATGGCAGTTTTAAATCGGTTACATGGGTACACTGGCAGGCAGCATTGTGGTCAGTGGAGGAGTATTGCAAGTAGGGGCCGCAGACAGGCTATCAAAGGCCTAAAATAACAAACAATAGGCAGGCATGGCAGTTTTAAATCGGTTACATGGATACACAGGCAGGCACTCCAGGCAGCATTGTGGTCAGTGGAGGAGTATTGCAAGTAGGGGCCGCAGACAGGCTATCAAAGGCCTAAAATAACAAACAATAGGCAGACATGGCAGTTTTAAATCGGTTACATGGGTACACTGGCAGGCAGCATTGTGGTCAGTGGAGGAGTATTGCAAGTAGGGGCCGCAGACAGGCTATCAAAGGCCTAAAATAACAAACAATAGGCAGGCATGGCAGTTTTAAATCGGTTACATGGATACACAGGCAGGCACTCCAGGCAGCATTGTGGTCAGTGGAGGAGTATTGCAAGTAGGGGCCGCAGACAGGCTATCAAAGGCCTAAAATAACAAACAATAGGCAGGCATGGCAGTTTTAAATCGGTTACATGGATACACAGGCAGGCACTCCAGGCAGCATTGTGGTCAGTGGAGGAGTATTGCAAGTAGGGGCCGCAGACAGGCTATCAAAGGCCTAAAATAACAAACAATAGGCAGGCATGGCAGTTTTAAATCGGTTACATGGATACACAGGCAGGCACTCCAGGCAGCATTGTGGTCAGTGGAGGAGTATTGCAAGTAGGGGCCGCAGACTGGCTATCAAAGGCCTAAAATAACAAACAATAGACAGGCATGGCAGTTTTAAATCGGTTACATGGATACACAGGCAGGTAGCATTGTGGTCAGTGGAGGAGTATTGCAAGTAGGGGCCGCAGACAGGCTATCAAAGGCCTAAAATAACAAACAATAGGCAGGCATGGCAGTTTTAAATCGGTTACATGGATACACAGGCAGGCACTCCAGGCAGCATTGTGGTCAGTGGAGGAGTATTGCAAGTAGGGGCCGCAGACAGGCTATCAAAGGCCTAAAATAACAAACAATAGGCAGGCATGGCAGTTTTAAATCGGTTACATGGATACACAGGCAGGCACTCCAGGCAGCATTGTGGTCAGTGGAGGATTATTGCAAGTACGGGCCGCAGACAGGCTATCAAAGGCCTAAAATAACAAACAATAGGCAGGCATGGCAGTTTTAAATCGGTTACATGGATACACAGGCAGGCACTCCAGGCAGCATTGTGGTCAGTGGAGGAGTATTGCAAGTAGGGGCCGCAGACAGGCTATCAAAGGCCTAAAATAACAAACAATAGGCAGGCATGGCAGTTTTAAATCGGTTACATGGATACACAGGCAGGCACTCCAGGCAGCATTGTGGTCAGTGGAGGAGTATTGCAAGTAGGGGCCGCAGACAGGCTATCAAAGGCCTAAAATAACAAACAATAGGCAGGCATGGCAGTTTTAAATCGGTTACATGGATACACAGGCAGGCACTACAGGCAGCATTGTGGTCAGTGGAGGAGTTTTGCAAGTAGGGGCCGCAGACTGGCTATCAAAGGCCTAAAATAACAAACAATAGACAGGCATGGCAGTTTTAAATCGGTTACATGGATACACAGGCAGGCAGCATTGTGGTCAGTGGAGGAGTATTGCAAGTAGGGGCCGCAGACAGGCTATCAAAGGCCTAAAATAACAAACAATAGGCAGGCATGGCAGTTTTAAATCGGTTACATGGATACACAGGCAGGCACTCCAGGCAGCATTGTGGTCAGTGGAGGAGTATTGCAAGTAGGGGCCGCAGACAGGCTATCAAAGGCCTAAAATAACAAACAATAGGCAGGCATGGCAGTTTTAAATCGGTTACATGGATACACAGGCAGGCACTCCAGGCAGCATTGTGGTCAGTGGAGGAGTATTGCAAGTAGGGGCCGCAGACAGGCTATCAAAGGCCTAAAATAACAAACAATAGGCAGGCATGGCAGTTTTAAATCGGTTACATGGATACACAGGCAGGCACTCCAGGCAGCATTGTGGTCAGTGGAGGAGTATTGCAAGTAGGGGCCGCAGACAGGCTATCAAAGGCCTAAAATAACAAACAATAGGCAGGCATGGCAGTTTTAAATTGGTTACATGGATACACAGGCAGGCACTCCAGGCAGCATTGTGGTCAGTGGAGTAGTATTGCAAGTAGGGGCCGCAGACTGGCTATCAAAGGCCTAAAATAACAAACAATAGACAGGGATGGCAGTTTTAAATCGGTTACATGGATACACAGGCAGGCAGCATTGTGGTCAGTGGAGCAGTATTGCAAGTAGGGGCCACAGACAGGCTATCAAAGGCCTAAAATAACAAACAATAGGCAGGCATGGCAGTTTTAAATCGGTTACATGGATACACAGGCAGGCACTCCAGTCAGCATTGTGGTCAGTGGAGGAGTATTGCAAGTAGGGGCCGCAGACAGGCTATCAAAGGCCTAAAATAACAAACAATAGGCAGGCATGGCAGTTTTAAATCGGTTACATGGATACACAGGCAGGCAGCATTGTGGTCAGTGGAGGAGTATTGCAAGTAGGGGCCGCAGACAGGCTATCAAAGGCCTAAAATAACAAACAATAGGCAGGCATGGCAGTTTTAAATCGGTTACATGGATACACAGGCAGGCACTCCAGGCAGCATTGTGGTCAGTGGAGAAGTATTGCAAGTAGTGGCCGCAGACAGGCTATCAAAGGCCTAAAATAACAAACAATAGGCAGGCATGGCAGTTTTAAATCGGTTACATGGGTACACTGGGAGGCAGCATTGTGGTCAGTGGAGGAGTATTGCAAGTAGGGGCCGCAGACAGGCTATCAAAGGCCTAAAATAACAAACAATAGGCAGGCATGGCAGTTTTAAATCGGTTACATGGATACACAGGCAGGCACTCCAGGCAGCATTGTGGTCAGTGGAGGAGTATTGCAAGTAGGGGCCGCAGACAGGCTATCAAAGGCCTAAAATAACAAACAATAGGCAGGCATGGCAGTTTTAAATCGGTTACATGGATACACAGGCAGGCACTCCAGGCAGCATTGTGGTCAGTGGAGGAGTATTGCAAGTAGGGGCCGCAGACAGGCTATCAAAGGCCTAAAATAACAAACAATAGGCAGGCATGGCAGTTTTAAATCGGTTACATGGATACACAGGCAGGCACTCCAGGCAGCATTGTGGTCAGTGGAGGAGTATTGCAAGTAGGGGCCGCAGACAGGCTATCAAAGGCCTAAAATAACAAACAATAGGCAGGCATGGCAGTTTTAAATTGGTTACATGGATACACAGGCAGGCACTCCAGGCAGCATTGTGGTCAGTGGAGTAGTATTGCAAGTAGGGGCCGCAGACTGGCTATCAAAGGCCTAAAATAACAAACAATAGACAGGCATGGCAGTTTTAAATCGGTTACATGGATACACAGGCAGGCAGCATTGTGGTCAGTGGAGCAGTATTGCAAGTAGGGGCCACAGACAGGCTATCAAAGGCCTAAAATAACAAACAATAGGCAGGCATGGCAGTTTTAAATCGGTTACATGGATACACAGGCAGGCACTCCAGGCAGCATTGTGGTCAGTGGAGGAGTATTGCAAGTAGGGGCCGCAGACAGGCTATCAAAGGCCTAAAATAACAAACAATAGGCAGGCATGGCAGTTTTAAATCGGTTACATGGATACACAGGCAGGCAGCATTGTGGTCAGTGGAGGAGTATTGCAAGTAGGGGCCGCAGACAGGCTATCAAAGGCCTAAAATAACAAACAATAGGCAGGCATGGCAGTTTTAAATCGGTTACATGGATACACAGGCAGGCACTCCAGGCAGCATTGTGGTCAGTGGAGAAGTATTGCAAGTAGTGGCCGCAGACAGGCTATCAAAGGCCTAAAATAACAAACAATAGGCAGGCATGGCAGTTTTAAATCGGTTACATGGATACACAGGCAGGCAGCATTGTGGTCAGTGGAGGAGTATTGCAAGTAGGGGCCACAGACAGGCTATCAAAGGCCTAAAATAACAAACAATAGGCAGGCATGGCAGTTTTAAATCGGTTACATGGATACACAGGCAGGCACTCCAGGCAGCATTGTGGTCAGTGGAGGAGTATTGCAAGTAGGGGCCGCAGACAGGCTATCAAAGGCCTAAAATAACAAACAATAGGCAGGCATGGCAGTTTTAAATCGGTTACATGGATACACAGGCAGGCAGCATTGTGGTCAGTGGAGGAGTATTGCAAGTAGGGGCCGCAGACAGGCTATCAAAGGCCTAAAATAACAAACAATAGGCAGGCATGGCAGTTTTAAATCGGTTACATGGATACACAGGCAGGCACTCCAGGCAGCATTGTGGTCAGTGGAGGAGTATTGCAAGTAGTGGCCGCAGACAGGCTATCAAAGGCCTAAAATAACAAACAATAGGCAGGCATGGCAGTTTTAAATCGGTTACATGGGTACACTGGCAGGCAGCATTGTGGTCAGTGGAGGAGTATTGCAAGTAGGGGCCGCAGACAGGCTATCAAAGGCCTAAAATAACAAACAATAGGCAGGCATGGCAGTTTTAAATCGGTTACATGGATACACAGGCAGGCACTCCAGGCAGCATTGTGTTCAGTGGAGGAGTATTGCAAGTAGGGGCCGCAGACAGGCTCTCAAAGGCCTAAAATAACAAACAATAGGCAGGCATGGCAGTTTTAAATCGGTTACATGGGTACACTGGCAGGCACTCCAGGCAGCATTGTGGTCAGTGGAGAAGTATTGCAAGTAGTGGCCGCAGACAGGCTATCAAAGGCCTAAAATAACAAACAATAGGCAGTCATGGCAGTTTTAAATTGGTTACATGGGTACACTGGGAGGCAGCATTGTGGTCAGTGGAGGAGTATTGCAAGTAGGGGCCGCAGACAGGCTATCAAAGGCCTAAAATAACAAACAATAGGCAGGCATGGCAGTTTTAAATCGGTTACATGGATACACAGGCAGGCACTCCAGGCAGCATTGTGGTCAGTGGAGGAGTATTGCAAGTAGGGGCCGCAGACAGGCTATCAAAGGCCTAAAATAACAAACAATAAGCAGGCATGGCAGTTTTAAATCGGTTACATGGATACACAGGCAGGCACTCCAGGCAGCATTGTGGTCAGTGGAGGAGTATTGCAAGTAGGGGCCGCAGACAGGCTATCAAAGGCCTAAAGTAACAAACAATAGGCAGGCATGGCAGTTTTAAATCGGTTACATGGATACACAGGCAGGCAGCATTGTGGTCAGTGGAGGAGTATTGCAAGTAGGGGCCGCAGACAGGCTATCAAAGGCCTAAAATAACAAACAATAGGCAGGCATGGCAGTTTTAAATCGGTTACATGGATACACAGGCAGGCACTCCAGGCAGCATTGTGGTCAGTGGAGAAGTATTGCAAGTAGTGGCCGCAGACAGGCTATCAAAGGCCTAAAATAACAAACAATAGGCAGGCATGGCAGTTTTAAATCGGTTACATGGGTACACTGGGAGGCAGCATTGTGGTCAGTGGAGGAGTATTGCAAGTAGGGGCCGCAGACAGGCTATCAAAGGCCTAAAATAACAAACAATAGGCAGGCATGGCAGTTTTAAATCGGTTACATGGATACACAGGCAGGCACTCCAGGCAGCATTGTGGTCAGTGGAGGAGTATTGCAAGTAGGGGCCGCAGACAGGCTATCAAAGGCCTAAAATAACAAACAATAGGCAGGCATGGCAGTTTTAAATCGGTTACATGGATACACAGGCAGGCACTCCAGGCAGCATTGTGGTCAGTGGAGGAGTATTGCAAGTAGGGGCCGCAGACAGGCTATCAAAGGCCTAAAATAACAAACAATAGGCAGGCATGGCAGTTTTAAATCGGTTACATGGATACACAGGCAGGCACTCCAGGCAGCATTGTGGTCAGTGGAGGAGTATTGCAAGTAGGGGCCGCAGACAGGCTATCAAAGGCCTAAAATAACAAACAATAGGCAGGCATGGCAGTTTTAAATTGGTTACATGGATACACAGGCAGGCACTCCAGGCAGCATTGTGGTCAGTGGAGTAGTATTGCAAGTAGGGGCCGCAGACTGGCTATCAAAGGCCTAAAATAACAAACAATAGACAGGCATGGCAGTTTTAAATCGGTTACATGGATACACAGGCAGGCAGCATTGTGGTCAGTGGAGCAGTATTGCAAGTAGGGGCCACAGACAGGCTATCAAAGGCCTAAAATAACAAACAATAGGCAGGCATGGCAGTTTTAAATCGGTTACATGGATACACAGGCAGGCACTCCAGGCAGCATTGTGGTCAGTGGAGGAGTATTGCAAGTAGGGGCCGCAGACAGGCTATCAAAGGCCTAAAATAACAAACAATAGGCAGGCATGGCAGTTTTAAATCGGTTACATGGATACACAGGCAGGCAGCATTGTGGTCAGTGGAGGAGTATTGCAAGTAGGGGCCGCAGACAGGCTATCAAAGGCCTAAAATAACAAACAATAGGCAGGCATGGCAGTTTTAAATCGGTTACATGGATACACAGGCAGGCACTCCAGGCAGCATTGTGGTCAGTGGAGAAGTATTGCAAGTAGTGGCCGCAGACAGGCTATCAAAGGCCTAAAATAACAAACAATAGGCAGGCATGGCAGTTTTAAATCGGTTACATGGATACACAGGCAGGCAGCATTGTGGTCAGTGGAGGAGTATTGCAAGTAGGGGCCACAGACAGGCTATCAAAGGCCTAAAATAACAAACAATAGGCAGGCATGGCAGTTTTAAATCGGTTACATGGATACACAGGCAGGCACTCCAGGCAGCATTGTGGTCAGTGGAGGAGTATTGCAAGTAGGGGCCGCAGACAGGCTATCAAAGGCCTAAAATAACAAACAATAGGCAGGCATGGCAGTTTTAAATCGGTTACATGGATACACAGGCAGGCAGCATTGTGGTCAGTGGAGGAGTATTGCAAGTAGGGGCCGCAGACAGGCTATCAAAGGCCTAAAATAACAAACAATAGGCAGGCATGGCAGTTTTAAATCGGTTACATGGATACACAGGCAGGCACTCCAGGCAGCATTGTGGTCAGTGGAGGAGTATTGCAAGTAGTGGCCGCAGACAGGCTATCAAAGGCCTAAAATAACAAACAATAGGCAGGCATGGCAGTTTTAAATCGGTTACATGGGTACACTGGCAGGCAGCATTGTGGTCAGTGGAGGAGTATTGCAAGTAGGGGCCGCAGACAGGCTATCAAAGGCCTAAAATAACAAACAATAGGCAGGCATGGCAGTTTTAAATCGGTTACATGGATACACAGGCAGGCACTCCAGGCAGCATTGTGGTCAGTGGAGGAGTATTGCAAGTAGGGGCCGCAGACAGGCTCTCAAAGGCCTAAAATAACAAACAATAGGCAGGCATGGCAGTTTTAAATCGGTTACATGGGTACACTGGCAGGCAGCATTGTGGTCAGTGGAGGAGTATTGCAAGTAGGGGCCGCAGACAGGCTATCAAAGGCCTAAAATAACAAACAATAGGCAGGCATGGCAGTTTTAAATCGGTTACATGGATACACAGGCAGGCACTCCAGGCAGCATTGTGGTCAGTGGAGGAGTATTGCAAGTAGGGGCCGCAGACAGGCTATCAAAGGCCTAAAATAACAAACAATAGGCAGGCATGGCAGTTTTAAATCGGTTACATGGATACACAGGCAGGCACTCCAGGCAGCATTGTGGTCAGTGGAGGAGTATTGCAAGTAGGGGCCGCAGACAGGCTATCAAAGGCCTAAAATAACAAACAATAGGCAGGCATGGCAGTTTTAAATCGGTTACATGGATACACAGGCAGGCACTCCAGGCAGCATTGTGGTCAGTGGAGGAGTATTGCAAGTAGGGGCCGCAGACAGGCTATCAAAGGCCTAAAATAACAAACAATAGGCAGGCATGGCAGTTTTAAATCGGTTACATGGATACACAGGCAGGCACTCCAGGCAGCATTGTGGTCAGTGGAGGAGTATTGCAAGTAGGGGCCGCAGACAGGCTATCAAAGGCCTAAAATAACAAACAATAGGCAGGCATGGCAGTTTTAAATTGGTTACATGGATACACAGGCAGCCACTCCAGGCAGCATTGTGGTCAGTGGAGTAGTATTGCAAGTAGGGGCCGCAGACTGGCTATCAAAGGCCTAAAATAACAAACAATAGACAGGCATGGCAGTTTTAAATCGGTTACATGGATACACAGGCAGGCAGCATTGTGGTCAGTGGAGGAGTATTGCAAGTAGGGGCCACAGACAGGCTATCAAAGGTGTAAAAAACCAACCAATAGGCAGGCATGGCAGTTTTAAATCTGTTACATGGATACACAGGCAGGCACTCCAGGCAGCATTGTGGTCAGTGGAGGAGTATTGCAAGTAGTGGCCGCAGACAGGCTATCAAAGGCCTAAAATAACAAACAATAGGCAGGCATGGCAGTTTTAAATCGGTTACATGGGTACACTGGCAGGCAGCATTGTGGTCAGTGGAGGAGTATTGCAAGTAGGGGCCGCAGACAGGCTATCAAAGGCCTAAAATAACAAACAATAGGCAGGCATGGCAGTTTTAAATCGGTTACATGGATACACAGGCAGGCACTCCAGGCAGCATTGTGGTCAGTGGAGGAGTATTGCAAGTAGGGGCCGCAGACAGGCTATCAAAGGCCTAAAATAACAAACAATAGGCAGGCATGGCAGTTTTAAATCGGTTACATGGGTACACTGGCAGGCAGCATTGTGGTCAGTGGAGGAGTATTGCAAGTAGGGGCCGCAGACAGGCTATCAAAGGCCTAAAATAACAAACAATAGGCAGGCATGGCAGTTTTAAATCGGTTACATGGATACACAGGCAGGCACTCCAGGCAGCATTGTGGTCAGTGGAGGAGTATTGCAAGTAGGGGCCGCAGACAGGCTATCAAAGGCCTAAAATAACAAACAATAGGCAGGCATGGCAGTTTTAAATCGGTTACATGGATACACAGGCAGGCACTCCAGGCAGCATTGTGGTCAGTGGAGGAGTATTGCAAGTAGGGGCCGCAGACAGGCTATCAAAGGCCTAAAATAACAAACAATAGGCAGGCATGGCAGTTTTAAATTGGTTACATGGATACACAGGCAGGCACTCCAGGCAGCATTGTGGTCAGTGGAGTAGTATTGCAAGTAGGGGCCGAAGACTGGCTATCAAAGGCCTAAAATAACAAACAATAGACAGGCATGGCAGTTTTAAATCGGTTACATGGATACACAGGCAGGCAGCATTGTGGTCAGTGGAGGAGTATTGCAAGTAGGGGCCACAGACAGGCTATCAAAGGTGTAAAAAACCAACCAATAGGCAGGCATGGCAGTTTTAAATCTGTTACATGGATACACAGGCAGGCACTCCAGGCAGCATTGTGGTCAGTGGAGGAGTATTGCAAGTAGTGGCCGCAGACAGGCTATCAAAGGCCTAAAATAACAAACAATAGGCAGGCATGGCAGTTTTAAATCGGTTACATGGGTACACTGGCAGGCAGCATTGTGGTCAGTGGAGGAGTATTGCAAGTAGGGGCCGCAGACAGGCTATCAAAGGCCTAAAATAACAAACAATAGGCAGGCATGGCAGTTTTAAATCGGTTACATGGATACACAGGCAGGCACTCCAGGCAGCATTGTGGTCAGTGGAGGAGTATTGCAAGTAGGGGCCGCAGACAGGCTATCAAAGGCCTAAAATAACAAACAATAGGCAGGCATGGCAGTTTTAAATCGGTTACATGGGTACACTGGCAGGCAGCATTGTGGTCAGTGGAGGAGTATTGCAAGTAGGGGCCGCAGACAGGCTATCAAAGGCCTAAAATAACAAACAATAGGCAGGCATGGCAGTTTTAAATCGGTTACATGGATACACAGGCAGGCACTCCAGGCAGCATTGTGGTCAGTGGAGGAGTATTGCAAGTAGGGGCCGCAGACAGGCTATCAAAGGCCTAAAATAACAAACAATAGGCAGGCATGGCAGTTTTAAATTGGTTACATGGATACACAGGCAGGCACTCCAGGCAGCATTGTGGTCAGTGGAGTAGTATTGCAAGTAGGGGCCGAAGACTGGCTATCAAAGGCCTAAAATAACAAACAATAGACAGGCATGGCAGTTTTAAATCGGTTACATGGATACACAGGCAGGCAGCATTGTGGTCAGTGGAGGAGTATTGCAAGTAGGGGCCACAGACAGGCTATCAAAGGCCTAAAATAACAAACAATAGGCAGGCATGGCAGTTTTAAATCGGTTACATGGATACACAGGCAGGCACTCCAGGCAGCATTGTGGTCAGTGGAGGAGTATTGCAAGTAGGGGCCGCAGACAGGCTATCAAAGGCCTAAAATAACAAACAATAGGCAGGCATGGCAGTTTTAAATCGGTTACATGGATACACAGGCAGGCAGCTGTTATGATTTTCCCAATGGCAGGGAAATCAAAATAACGACGGACTAGCTCTCGGGTGATGGGAACTAAAGTGACCGTGACCTGAACCTGACACAACACTGGAAGTAGCCGGGGAGTGTTTCCTACGATGCCCTAGACACCACGCGCCAGCCGGAGATCTAACTACCCCTATCAGAGGAATATACAGGCCTGCCTTACCTCCAGAGATGAACCCCAAAAGGAGATAGCAGCCCCCCACAGATATTGACGGTGAGTCAAGAGGAAAAGACATACGTAGGATGAACAGCAGATTTAGCACAGTGAGGTCCGCTTACTAGATAGCAGAAGTACAGGAAAGAGTCACTTCACGGTCAACTTCAAAACACTACTCAAAAAACACCATCCTGAAATTACTTTAAAACTCCAGTGACAACTCATGCCACTGGAGTGGCAATTTCAGTCCACGAGAGCTTCCAGCTACAGAGAGTCACATTGCAAATAGCTGGACAAAAATAGCATTAACTAGAAACAAAATTCAACTTAGCTGAACAGGATCTTGAGGCAGGAGAATGCAACAGAATGCTACTGATACATTGTTGGCCGGCATCGGACCAGCAGCCAAGCAGCCTTAAATAGGAAACTCCCCTAATGGGTGTCAACAGGTGATCAATGATAGAAGAAGGCAAATAAATGGCACTACAATAAAACACCACCGGGGGAGCCCACAAACAGAATTCACAACAGTACCCCCCCCTTAAGGAGGGGACACCGAACCCTCACCAGAACCACCAGGGCGATCTGGATGAGCACTATGAAATGCACGAACCAAATCAGGAGCATGAACATCAGATGCTGTCACCCAAGAATTATCCTCCTGACCATAGCCCTTCCACTTAACCAGATACTGAAGTTTCCGTCTGGAAACACGGGAGTCCAAGATCTTTTCCACCACATACTCCAACTCACCCTCAACCAGCACAGGAGCAGGAGGATCAGCAGACGGAACAACCGGCACCTCATACCTCCGCAATAATGACCGATGAAAAACATTATGAATAGTAAAAGATGCTGGGAGGTCCAAACGAAAGGACACAGGATTGAGAACCTCCAGAATCCTATAAGGGCCGATAAACCGAGGCTTAAACTTAGGAGACGAGACCTTCATAGGAACAAATCGAGAAGACAACCAAACCAGGTCCCCAACACAAAGACGAGGACCGACACGCCGATGACGATTAGTGAACTGTTGAGTCTTCTCCTGGGACAACTTCAGATTGTCCACAACCTGTCCCCAAATCTGATGCATTCTATCAACCACAGCATCTACTCCAGGACAATCCGAAGACTCCAATTGACCGGACGAAAAGCGAGGGTGAAACCCTGAATTACAAAAAAATGGAGAAACCAAAGTGGCAGAACTGGCCCGATTGTTAAGGGCAAACTCTGCCAATGGCAAAAAATCAAGCCAATCGTCCTGATCAGCGGACACAAAACACCTCAAGTAAGTCTCCAAGGTCTGATTAGTACGCTCAGTCTGGCCATTAGTCTGAGGATGGAATGCAGACGAAAAAGACAAGTCGATGCCCATCCTGGCACAGAACGCCCGCCAAAATCTAGACACAAACTGAGTACCCCTGTCAGACACTATATTCTCAGGAATACCATGCAAACGCACAACATTCTGAAAAAATAGAGGGACCAGATCAGAGGAGGAGGGCAATTTGGGCAAAGGTACCAAGTGAACCATCTTGGAAAAACGGTCACACACCACCCAGATGACGGACATCCTACGAGAAACAGGAAGGTCAGAAATAAAGTCCATAGAGATGTGCGTCCAAGGCCTCTTAGGAATAGGCAAGGGCAACAACAACCCGCTGGCCCGGGAACAGCAGGGCTTAGCCCGAGCACAAACATCACAAGACTGCACAAAAATACGTACATCTCGAGACAAGGAAGGCCACCAGAAGGACCTAGACACCAGATCCCTGGTGCCAAAAATTCCAGGATGACCTGCCAACGCGGAAGAGTGAACCTCCGAAATAACTCTACTGGTCCAGTCATCAGGGACAAACAGTCTACCAGGCGGACAGCGATCAGGCCTATCCACCTGAAACTCCTGCAAAGAGCGCCGCAGGTCTGGGGAGACAGCTGACAATATCACCCCATCCTTCAGGATGCCAGTAGGTTCGGAATCACCAGGCGAGTCAGGCTCAAAACTCCTAGAGAGGGCATCCGCCCTCACATTCTTAGACCCAGGCAGATATGAAACCACAAAGTTAAATCGAGAGAAAAACAATGACCAGCGCGCCTGTCTAGGATTCAGACGCCTGGCTGACTCAAGATAAATTAGATTCTTGTGGTCAGTCAAGACCACCACCTGGTGTCTAGCACCCTCAAGCCAATGACGCCACTCCTCAAATGCCCACTTCATGGCCAAGAGCTCCCGATTTCCAACATCATAATTTCGCTCAGCGGGCAAAAACTTTCGAGAGAAAAACGCACATGGTCTCATCACTGAGCAGTCAGGACCTTTCTGCGACAAAACTGCACCTGCTCCGATCTCGGAAGCATCTACTTCAACCTGGAACGGGAGCGAAACATCAGGCTGGCGCAACACAGGAGCAGAAGAAAAGCGACGCTTAAGCTCCCGAAAGGCCTCCACAGCCGCAGAGGACCAATTAGCAACATCAGCACCCTTCTTGGTCAAATCAGTCAAAGGTTTAGCAATGGCAGAAAAACCCGCTATGAATCGGCGATAGAAATTAGCAAATCCCAAGAATTTCTGAAGACTCTTTAGAGAAGTAGGTTGTATCCAATCACAAATAGCCTGAACCTTAACAGGGTCCATCTCCATAGATGAAGGGGAAAAAATATATCCCAGAAAGGAAATTCTCTGAACCCCAAAAATACACTTTGAGCCCTTCACAAATAGAGAATTAGCTCGTAAAACCTGAAAAACCCTCCTGACCTGTTGAACATGAGATTCCCAGTCCTCCGAAAAAATCAAAATATCATCCAAATACACAATCATAAATTTATCCAGATATTCACGGAAAATATCGTGCATAAAGGACTGAAAAACGGAAGGGGCATTCGCGAGACCGAAAGGCATTACCAAATACTCAAAATGGCCTTCAGGCGTATTAAATGCGGTCTTCCACTCATCCCCCTGCTTAATCCGCACCAAATTATACGCACCACGTAGATCGATCTTAGTGAACCACTTCGCCCCCTTTATGCGAGCAAAAAGATCAGTCAGTAAAGGTAACGGGTACTGGTATTTAACTGTAATCTTATTCAGAAGTCGATAGTCGATACAAGGTCTCAATGAACCATCCTTTTTACCCACAAAGAAAAACCCTGCCCCCAGTGGAGACAAAGAGGGGCGAATATGACCCTTTTCCAAAGATTCTCTGATATACTCCCGCATAGCAGTATGTTCAGGTACAGACAAATTAAACAAGCGACCCTTAGGAAATTTACTACCGGGAATCAACTCAATAGCGCAGTCACACTCTCTGTGAGGGGGGAGAGAATCAGTTTTAGGCTCCTGAAAGACATCATAAAAATCTGACAGAAATGCTGGGATCTCAGAGGGAGTAGATGAAGAAATGGGAACCAAAGGTGCATCCCCATGAATCCCCCAACATCCCCAGCTCAGCACAGACATTGATCTCCAGTCCAAGACTGGATTATGAATTTGTAACCATGGTAATCCAAGTACTAATACGTCATGTAGATTATATAACACAAGGAAACGAATAATCTCCTGATGGTCTGGGGACAGATGCATAGTCACTTGTGTCCAATATTGTGGTTTATTGCTAGCCAAAGGTGTAGAATCAATACCCTTTAAGGGAATAGAAACCTCCAGAGGCTCTAAATCAAACCCACAACGCTTGGCAAAGGACCAATCCATGAGACTCAGAGTGGCGCCAGAATCCACATAAGCATCCACAGTAACAGATGATAAAGTACAAATCAATGTCACGGACAAAAGAAATTTAGACTGCAAGGTACCCATAGAAAAAGATTTATCAACCTTTTTATCAACCTTCTTTATGCGTTTAGAGCATGCTGATATAACATGAGCTGGATCTCCACAATAGAAGCACAACCCATTTTTGCGCCTGTAATTCTGTCGTTCGCCTCTAGACAATACACTATCGCATTGCATATGCTCTGGTGCCTTTTCAGAGGTCACCGCCAAATGATGCACAGGTTTTTGCTCAGAAGATACCGCCATATGGTGCACAGTTTTTTGCTCAGAAGATACCGCCATATGGTGCACAGGTTTTTGCTCAAAAGATACCGCCATATGGTGCACAGATTTTTGCTCAGAAGATACCACCATATGGTGCACAGATTTGCGCTCCCGTAAACGCCGATCAATCTGGATAGCCAATTTCATGGCATCATTCAGACCTGTAGGCACAGGGAACCCCACCATGACATCCTTCACGGCATCAGAGAGACCTTCTCTGAAATTAGCTGCTAGAGCGCACTCATTCCATTTAGTAAGCACCGACCATCTACGAAATTTTTGGCAGTATATCTCAGCTTCATCTTGCCCTTGGGAAAGAGCTATCAAGGCTTTCTCAGCCAAAATCTCTAAATTAGGTTCTTCATAAAGCAACCCCAAAGCCAGAAAAAACGCATCTACATTTAATAACGCAGGATCCCCTGGCGACAATGCAAATGCCCAACTTTGTGGGTCACCCCGCAATAGAGAAATAACAATTTTAACCTGTTGCGCAGGATCACCAGCAGAGTGAGATTTCAGAGACAAAAACAATTTACAATTCTCTCTGAAATTCAAAAAACGGGATCTGTCTCCGGTAAAAAATTCAGGCATAGGGATCTTAGGTTCAGACATTGGAGCACGTATAACAAAATCTTGTAAGTTCTGGACTTTTGTAGCAAGGTTATTCAGACCTACAACCAAACTCTGTGGATCCATGATTCAAACAGGTGTAACCAAAGCCATTCAGAGATTAAGAGGAGAGGAAAAAAAAAAAAAAAAGGCTGAAGACTGCAGTTTAAGCAAGGAGTACAAATAAGCACTAAGGTGCACTTTCCAAACACAGAAGGAAAAAAAAACCTTTTCATATCCTTTCCTGCTTTAGTGCATAGTTTTAACACATGTGGGCCGGCCAAACTGTTATGATTTTCCCAATGGCAGGGAAATCAAAATAACGACGGACTAGCTCTCGGGTGATGGGAACTAAAGTGACCGTGACCTGAACCTGACACAACACTGGAAGTAGCCGGGGAGTGTTTCCTACGATGCCCTAGACACCACGCGCCAGCCGGAGATCTAACTACCCCTATCAGAGGAATATACAGGCCTGCCTTACCTCCAGAGATGAACCCCAAAAGGAGATAGCAGCCCCCCACAGATATTGACGGTGAGTCAAGAGGAAAAGACATACGTAGGATGAACAGCAGATTTAGCACAGTGAGGTCCGCTTACTAGATAGCAGAAGTACAGGAAAGAGTCACTTCACGGTCAACTTCAAAACACTACTCAAAAAACACCATCCTGAAATTACTTTAAAACTCCAGTGACAACTCATGCCACTGGAGTGGCAATTTCAGTCCACGAGAGCTTCCAGCTACAGAGAGTCACATTGCAAATAGCTGGACAAAAATAGCATTAACTAGAAACAAAATTCAACTTAGCTGAACAGGATCTTGAGGCAGGAGAATGCAACAGAATGCTACTGATACATTGTTGGCCGGCATCGGACCAGCAGCCAAGCAGCCTTAAATAGGAAACTCCCCTAATGGGTGTCAACAGGTGATCAATGATAGAAGAAGGCAAATAAATGGCACTACAATAAAACACCACCGGGGGAGCCCACAAACAGAATTCACAACAGGCAGCATTGTGGTCAGTGGAGGAGTATTGCAAGTAGGGGCCGCAGACAGGCTATCAAAGGCCTAAAATAACAAACAATAGGCAGGCATGGCAGTTTTAAATCGGTTACATGGATACACAGGCAGGCACTCCAGGCAGCATTGTGGTCAGTGGAGGAGTATTGCAAGTAGTGGCCGCAGACAGGCTATCAAAGGCCTAAAATAACAAACAATAGGCAGGCATGGCAGTTTTAAATCGGTTACATGGGTACACTGGCAGGCAGCATTGTGGTCAGTGGAGGAGTATTGCAAGTAGGGGCCGCAGACAGGCTATCAAAGGCCTAAAATAACAAACAATAGGCAGGCATGGCAGTTTTAAATCGGTTACATGGATACACAGGCAGGCACTCCAGGCAGCATTGTGGTCAGTGGAGGAGTATTGCAAGTAGGGGCCGCAGACAGGCTATTAAAGGCCTAAAATAACAAACAATAGGCAGGCATGGCAGTTTTAAATTGGTTACATGGATACACAGGCAGGCACTCCAGGCAGCATTGTGGTCAGTGGAGTAGTATTGCAAGTAGGGGCCGCAGACTGGCTATCAAAGGCCTAAAATAACAAACAATAGACAGGCATGGCAGTTTTAAATCGGTTACATGGATACACAGGCAGGCAGCATTGTGGTCAGTGGAGGAGTATTGCAAGTAGGGGCCACAGACAGGCTATCAAAGGCCTAAAATAACAAACAATAGGCAGGCATGGCAGTTTTAAATCGGTTACATGGATACACAGGCAGGCACTCCAGGCAGCATTGTGGTCAGTGGAGGAGTATTGCAAGTAGGGGCCGCAGACAGGCTATCAAAGGCCTAAAATAACAAACAATAGGCAGGCATGGCAGTTTTAAATTGGTTACATGGATACACAGGCAGGCAGCATTGTGGTCAGTGGAGGAGTATTGCAAGTAGGGGCCGCAGACAGGCTATCAAAGGCCTAAAATAACAAACAATAGGCAGGCATGGCAGTTTTAAATCGGTTACATGGATACACAGGCAGGCACTCCAGGCAGCATTGTGGTCAGTGGAGGAGTATTGCAAGTAGTGGCCGCAGACAGGCTATCAAAGGCCTAAAATAACAAACAATAGGCAGGCATGGCAGTTTTAAATCGGTTACATGGGTACACTGGCAGGCAGCATTGTGGTCAGTGGAGGAGTATTGCAAGTAGGGGCCGCAGACAGGCTATCAAAGGCCTAAAATAACAAACAATAGGCAGGCATGGCAGTTTTAAATCGGTTACATGGATACACAGGCAGGTACTCCAGGCAGCATTGTGGTCAGTGGAGGAGTATTGCAAGTAGGGGCCGCAGACAGGCTATCAAAGGCCTAAAATAACAAACAATAGGCAGGCATGGCAGTTTTAAATCGGTTACATGGGTACACTGGCAGGCAGCATTGTGGTCAGTGGAGGAGTATTGCAAGTAGGGGCCGCAGACAGGCTATCAAAGGCCTAAAATAACAAACAATAGGCAGGCATGGCAGTTTTAAATCGGTGACATGGATACACAGGCAGGCACTCCAGGCAGCATTGTGGTCAGTGGAGGAGTATTGCAAGTAGGGGCCGCAGACAGGCTATCAAAGGCCTAAAATAACAAACAATAGGCAGGCATGGCAGTTTTAAATCGGTTACATGGATACACAGGCAGGCACTCCAGGCAGCATTGTGGTCAGTGGAGGAGTATTGCAAGTAGGGGCCGCAGACAGGCTATCTAAGGCCTAAAATAACAAACAATAGGCAGGCATGGCAGTTTTAAATCGGTTACATGGATACACAGGCAGGCACTCCAGGCAGCATTGTGGTCAGTGGAGGAGTATTGCAAGTAGGGGCCGCAGACAGGCTATCAAAAGCCTAAAATAACAAACAATAGGCAGGCATGGCAGTTTTAAATTGGTTACATGGATACACAGGCAGGCACTCCAGGCAGCATTGTGGTCAGTGGAGTAGTATTGCAAGTAGGGGCCGCAGACAGGCTATCAAAGGCCTAAAATAACAAACAATAGACAGGCATGGCAGTTTTAAATCGGTTACATGGATACACAGGCCGGCAGCATTGTGGTCAGTGGAGGAGTATTGCAAGTAGGGGCCACAGACAGGCTATCAAAGGCCTAAAATAACAAACAATAGGCAGGCATGGCAGTTTTAAATCGGTTACATGGATACACAGGCAGGCACTCCAGGCAGCATTGTGGTCAGTGGAGGAGTATTGCAAGTAGGGGCCGCAGACAGGCTATCAAAGGCCTAAAATAACAAACAATAGGCAGGCATGGCAGTTTTAAATCGGTTACATGGATACACAGGCAGGCAGCATTGTGGTCAGTGGAGGAGTATTGCAAGTAGGGGCCGCAGACAGGCTATCAAAGGCCTAAAATAACAAACAATAGGCATGCATGGCAGTTTTAAATCGGTTACATGGATACACAGGCAGGCACTCCAGGCAGCATTGTGGTCAGTGGAGGAGTATTGCAAGTAGTGGCCGCAGACAGGCTATCAAAGGCCTAAAATAACAAACAATAGGCAGGCATGGCAGTTTTAAATCGGTTACATGGGTACACTGGCAGGCAGCATTGTGGTCAGTGGAGGAGTATTGCAAGTAGGGGCCGCAGACAGGCTATCAAAGGCCTAAAATAACAAACAATAGGCAGGCATGGCAGTTTTAAATCGGTTACATGGATACACAGGCAGGCACTCCAGGCAGCATTGTGGTCAGTGGAGGAGTATTGCAAGTAGGGGCCGCAGACAGGCTATCAAAGGCCTAAAATAACAAACAATAGGCAGGCATGGCAGTTTTAAATCGGTTACATGGGTACACTGGCAGGCAGCATTGTGGTCAGTGGAGGAGTATTGCAAGTAGGGGCCGCAGACAGGCTATCAAAGGCCTAAAATAACAAACAATAGGCAGGCATGGCAGTTTTAAATCGGTTACATGGATACACAGGCAGGCACTCCAGGCAGCATTGTGGTCAGTGGAGGAGTATTGCAAGTAGGGGCCGCAGACAGGCTATCAAAGGCCTAAAATAACAAACAATAGGCAGGCATGGCAGTTTTAAATCGGTTACATGGATACACAGGCAGGCACTCCAGGCAGCATTGTGGTCAGTGGAGGAGTATTGCAAGTAGGGGCCGCAGACAGGCTATGAAAGGCCTAAAATAACAAACAATAGGCAGGCATGGCAGTTTTAAATCGGTTACATGGATACACAGGCAGGCACTCCAGGCAGCATTGTGGTCAGTGGAGGAGTATTGCAAGTAGGGGCCGCAGACAGGCTATCAAAGGCCTAAAATAACAAACAATAGGCAGGCATGGCAGTTTTAAATCGGTTACATGGATACACAGGCAGGCACTCCAGGCAGCATTGTGGTCAGTGGAGGAGTATTGCAAGTAGTGGCCGCAGACAGGCTATCAAAGGCCTAAAATAACAAACAATAGGCAGGCATGGCAGTTTTAAATCGGTTACATGGGTACACTGGCAGGCAGCATTGTGGTCAGTGGAGGAGTATTGCAAGTAGGGGCCGCAGACAGGCTATCAAAGGCCTAAAATAACAAACAATAGGCAGGCATGGCAGTTTTAAATCGGTTACATGGATACACAGGCAGGTACTCCAGGCAGCATTGTGGTCAGTGGAGGAGTATTGCAAGTAGGGGCCGCAGACAGGCTATCAAAGGCCTAAAATAACAAACAATAGGCAGGCATGGCAGTTTTAAATCGGTTACATGGGTACACTGGCAGGCAGCATTGTGGTCAGTGGAGGAGTATTGCAAGTAGGGGCCGCAGACAGGCTATCAAAGGCCTAAAATAACAAACAATAGGCAGGCATGGCAGTTTTAAATCGGTGACATGGATACACAGGCAGGCACTCCAGGCAGCATTGTGGTCAGTGGAGGAGTATTGCAAGTAGGGGCCGCAGACAGGCTATCAAAGGCCTAAAATAACAAACAATAGGCAGGCATGGCAGTTTTAAATCGGTTACATGGATACACAGGCAGGCACTCCAGGCAGCATTGTGGTCAGTGGAGGAGTATTGCAAGTAGGGGCCGCAGACAGGCTATCTAAGGCCTAAAATAACAAACAATAGGCAGGCATGGCAGTTTTAAATCGGTTACATGGATACACAGGCAGGCACTCCAGGCAGCATTGTGGTCAGTGGAGGAGTATTGCAAGTAGGGGCCGCAGACAGGCTATCAAAGGCCTAAAATAACAAACAATAGGCAGGCATGGCAGTTTTAAATTGGTTACATGGATACACAGGCAGGCACTCCAGGCAGCATTGTGGTCAGTGGAGTAGTATTGCAAGTAGGGGCCGCAGACAGGCTATCAAAGGCCTAAAATAACAAACAATAGACAGGCATGGCAGTTTTAAATCGGTTACATGGATACACAGGCCGGCAGCATTGTGGTCAGTGGAGGAGTATTGCAAGTAGGGGCCACAGACAGGCTATCAAAGGCCTAAAATAACAAACAATAGGCAGGCATGGCAGTTTTAAATCGGTTACATGGATACACAGGCAGGCACTCCAGGCAGCATTGTGGTCAGTGGAGGAGTATTGCAAGTAGGGGCCGCAGACAGGCTATCAAAGGCCTAAAATAACAAACAATAGGCAGGCATGGCAGTTTTAAATCGGTTACATGGATACACAGGCAGGCAGCATTGTGGTCAGTGGAGGAGTATTGCAAGTAGGGGCCGCAGACAGGCTATCAAAGGCCTAAAATAACAAACAATAGGCATGCATGGCAGTTTTAAATCGGTTACATGGATACACAGGCAGGCACTCCAGGCAGCATTGTGGTCAGTGGAGGAGTATTGCAAGTAGTGGCCGCAGACAGGCTATCAAAGGCCTAAAATAACAAACAATAGGCAGGCATGGCAGTTTTAAATCGGTTACATGGGTACACTGGCAGGCAGCATTGTGGTCAGTGGAGGAGTATTGCAAGTAGGGGCCGCAGACAGGCTATCAAAGGCCTAAAATAACAAACAATAGGCAGGCATGGCAGTTTTAAATCGGTTACATGGATACACAGGCAGGCACTCCAGGCAGCATTGTGGTCAGTGGAGGAGTATTGCAAGTAGGGGCCGCAGACAGGCTATCAAAGGCCTAAAATAACAAACAATAGGCAGGCATGGCAGTTTTAAATCGGTTACATGGATACACAGGCAGGCACTCCAGGCAGCATTGTGGTCAGTGGAGGAGTATTGCAAGTAGGGGCCGCAGACAGGCTATGAAAGGCCTAAAATAACAAACAATAGGCAGGCATGGCAGTTTTAAATCGGTTACATGGATACACAGGCAGGCACTCCAGGCAGCATTGTGGTCAGTGGAGGAGTATTGCAAGTAGGGGCCGCAGACAGGCTATCAAAGGCCTAAAATAACAAACAATAGGCAGGCATGGCAGTTTTAAATCGGTTACATGGATACACAGGCAGGCACTCCAGGCAGCATTGTGGTCAGTGGAGGAGTATTGCAAGTAGTGGCCGCAGACAGGCTATCAAAGGCCTAAAATAACAAACAATAGGCAGGCATGGCAGTTTTAAATCGGTTACATGGGTACACTGGCAGGCAGCATTGTGGTCAGTGGAGGAGTATTGCAAGTAGGGGCCGCAGACAGGCTATCAAAGGCCTAAAATAACAAACAATAGGCAGGCATGGCAGTTTTAAATCGGTTACATGGATACACAGGCAGGTACTCCAGGCAGCATTGTGGTCAGTGGAGGAGTATTGCAAGTAGGGGCCGCAGACAGGCTATCAAAGGCCTAAAATAACAAACAATAGGCAGGCATGGCAGTTTTAAATCGGTTACATGGGTACACTGGCAGGCAGCATTGTGGTCAGTGGAGGAGTATTGCAAGTAGGGGCCGCAGACAGGCTATCAAAGGCCTAAAATAACAAACAATAGGCAGGCATGGCAGTTTTAAATCGGTGACATGGATACACAGGCAGGCACTCCAGGCAGCATTGTGGTCAGTGGAGGAGTATTGCAAGTAGGGGCCGCAGACAGGCTATCAAAGGCCTAAAATAACAAACAATAGGCAGGCATGGCAGTTTTAAATCGGTTACATGGATACACAGGCAGGCACTCCAGGCAGCATTGTGGTCAGTGGAGGAGTATTGCAAGTAGGGGCCGCAGACAGGCTATCTAAGGCCTAAAATAACAAACAATAGGCAGGCATGGCAGTTTTAAATCGGTTACATGGATACACAGGCAGGCACTCCAGGCAGCATTGTGGTCAGTGGAGGAGTATTGCAAGTAGGGGCCGCAGACAGGCTATCAAAGGCCTAAAATAACAAACAATAGGCAGGCATGGCAGTTTTAAATTGGTTACATGGATACACAGGCAGGCACTCCAGGCAGCATTGTGGTCAGTGGAGTAGTATTGCAAGTAGGGGCCGCAGACAGGCTATCAAAGGCCTAAAATAACAAACAATAGACAGGCATGGCAGTTTTAAATCGGTTACATGGATACACAGGCCGGCAGCATTGTGGTCAGTGGAGGAGTATTGCAAGTAGGGGCCACAGACAGGCTATCAAAGGCCTAAAATAACAAACAATAGGCAGGCATGGCAGTTTTAAATCGGTTACATGGATACACAGGCAGGCACTCCAGGCAGCATTGTGGTCAGTGGAGGAGTATTGCAAGTAGGGGCCGCAGACAGGCTATCAAAGGCCTAAAATAACAAACAATAGGCAGGCATGGCAGTTTTAAATCGGTTACATGGATACACAGGCAGGCAGCATTGTGGTCAGTGGAGGAGTATTGCAAGTAGGGGCCGCAGACAGGCTATCAAAGGCCTAAAATAACAAACAATAGGCATGCATGGCAGTTTTAAATCGGTTACATGGATACACAGGCAGGCACTCCAGGCAGCATTGTGGTCAGTGGAGGAGTATTGCAAGTAGTGGCCGCAGACAGGCTATCAAAGGCCTAAAATAACAAACAATAGGCAGGCATGGCAGTTTTAAATCGGTTACATGGGTACACTGGCAGGCAGCATTGTGGTCAGTGGAGGAGTATTGCAAGTAGGGGCCGCAGACAGGCTATCAAAGGCCTAAAATAACAAACAATAGGCAGGCATGGCAGTTTTAAATCGGTTACATGGATACACAGGCAGGCACTCCAGGCAGCATTGTGGTCAGTGGAGGAGTATTGCAAGTAGGGGCCGCAGACAGGCTATCAAAGGCCTAAAATAACAAACAATAGGCAGGCATGGCAGTTTTAAATCGGTTACATGGGTACACTGGCAGGCAGCATTGTGGTCAGTGGAGGAGTATTGCAAGTAGGGGCCGCAGACAGGCTATCAAAGGCCTAAAATAACAAACAATAGGCAGGCATGGCAGTTTTAAATCGGTTACATGGATACACAGGCAGGCACTCCAGGCAGCATTGTGGTCAGTGGAGGAGTATTGCAAGTAGGGGCCGCAGACAGGCTATCAAAGGCCTAAAATAACAAACAATAGGCAGGCATGGCAGTTTTAAATCGGTTACATGGATACACAGGCAGGCACTCCAGGCAGCATTGTGGTCAGTGGAGGAGTATTGCAAGTAGGGGCCGCAGACAGGCTATCAAAGGCCTAAAATAACAAACAATAGGCAGGCATGGCAGTTTTAAATCGGTTACATGGATACACAGGCAGGCACTCCAGGCAGCATTGTGGTCAGTGGAGGAGTATTGCAAGTAGGGGCCGCAGACAGGCTATCAAAGGCCTAAAATAACAAACAATAGGCAGGCATGGCAGTTTTAAATCGGTTACATGGATACACAGGCAGGCACTCCAGGCAGCATTGTGGTCAGTGGAGGAGTATTGCAAGTAGGGGCCGCAGACAGGCTATCAAAGGCCTAAAATAACAAACAATAGGCAGGCATGGCAGTTTTAAATCGGTTACATGGATACACAGGCATTCACTCCAGGCAGCATTGTGGTCAGTGGAGGAGTATTGCAAGTAGGGGCCGCAGACAGGCTATCAAAGGCCTAAAATAACAAACAATAGGCAGGCATGGCAGTTTTAAATTGGTTACATGGATACACAGGCAGGCACTCCAGGCAGCATTGTGGTCAGTGGAGGAGTATTGCAAGTAGGGGCCGCAGACTGGCTATCAAAGGCCTAAAATAACAAACAATAGACAGGCATGGCAGTTTTAAATCGGTTACATGGATACACAGGCAGGCAGCATAGTGGTCAGTGGAGGAGTATTGCAAGTAGGGGCCACAGACAGGCTATCAAAGGCCTAAAATAACAAACAATAGGCAGGCATGGCAGTTTTAAATCGGTTACATGGATACACAGGCAGGCACTCCAGGCAGCATTGTGGTCAGTGGAGGAGTATTGCAAGTAGGGGCCGCAGACAGGCTATCAAAGGCCTAAAATAACAAACAATAGGCAGGCATGGCAGTTTTAAATTGGTTACATGGATACACAGGCAGGCACTCCAGGCAGCATTGTGGTCAGTGGAGGAGTATTGCAAGTAGGGGCCGCAGACAGGCTATCAAAGGCCTAAAATAACAAACAATAGGCAGGCATGGCAGTTTTAAATTGGTTACATGGATACACAAGCAGGCACTCCAGTGAGCATTGTGGTCAGTGGAGTAGTATTGCAAGTAGGGGCTGCAGACAGGCTATCAAAGGCCTAAAATAACAAACAATAGACAGGCATGGCAGTTTTAAATCGGTTACATGGATACACAGGCAGGCAGCATTGTGGTCAGTGGAGGAGAATTGCAAGTAGGGGCCACAGACAGGCTATCAAAGGCCTAAAATAATAAACAATAGGCAGGCATGGCAGTTTTAAATCGGTTACATGGATACACAGGCAGGCACTCCAGGCAGCATTGTGGTCAGTGGAGGAGTATTGCAAGTAGGGGCCGCAGACAGGCTATCAAAGGCCTAAAATAACAAACAATAGGCAGGCATGGCAGTTTTAAAACGGTTACATGGATACACAGGCAGGCAGCATTGTGGTCAGTGGAGGAGTATTGCAAGTAGGGGCCGCAGACAGGCTATCAAAGGCCTAAAATAACAAACAATAGGCAGGCATGGCAGTTTTAAATCGGTTACATGGATACACAGGCAGGCACTCCAGGCAGCATTGTGGTCAGTGGAGTAGTATTGCAAGTAGGGGCCGCAGACAGGCTATCAAAGGCCTAAAATAACAAACAATAGGCAGGCATGGCAGTTTTAAATCGGTTACTTGGATACACAGGCAGGCACTCCAGGCAGCATTGTGGTCAGTGGAGTAGTATTGCAAGTAGGGGCCGCAGACAGGCTATCAAAGGCCTAAAATAACAAACAATAGACAGGCATGGCAGTTTTAAATCGGTTACATGGATACACAGGCAGGCAGCATTGTGGTCAGTGGAGGAGTATTGCAAGTAGGGGCCGCAGACAGGCTATCAAAGGCCTAAAATAACAAACAATAGGCAGGCATGGCAGTTTTAAATCGGTTACATGGATACACAGGCAGGCACTCCAGGCAGCATTGTGGTCAGTGGAGGAGTATTGCAAGTAGGGGCCGCAGACAGGCTATCAAAGGCCTAAAATAACAAACAATAGGCAGGCATGGCAGTTTTAAATCGGTTACATGGATACACAGGCAGGCACTCCAGGCAGCATTGTGGTCAGTGGAGGAGTATTGCAAGTAGGGGCCGCAGACAGGCTATCAAAGGCCTAAATTAACAAACAATAGGCAGGCATGGCAGTTTTAAATCGGTTACATGGATACTCAGGCAGGCAGCATTGTGGTCAGTGGAGGAGTATTGCAAGAAGTGTCTGATACAGTTAGTACTCCCAAAAAATAAATAGATGTTAATGTCTCGCAAAACAACTATAAATAAAAAAAAGGGTGGCATGCTTAGGTACAGGGGTGGGCTCATCTGCAGAGTTTATGACAAAGTAATTTGGCAGTAAATTAGTATTTACTGGTGTCAATATAGGACACTGACCCAGACTACTTTAACTAGCATCATAGATGTCAACAAATTGGTATTGTTTGTCAGTGCCAGGCATTGAATGATGTCAGCGCATAGACTAAACATTAGTGGAGCTGTGCGAGATAATTTTGCACGTGGTAGAGCACAGTTTGAGCTGGGGGGGGAACTCTCTTGTGGACGGCGGTACCGCCCCAGGGCCCCTCATGTTACAACGGTGTGTCTGACGTTGGGTGCGCACCACCACCGCCAGAGACACTACATTGTACTATGAGGGACCCAGTGGCAGTGCCGTCGACCAAAAGCGGGCACACCCACCTCTTCGAATAAACAGCACTGTAACGGGTGCTTGCGCCAAGTGGCGAGACCACGGCCCCGTGGGGGGAGTTTTCCCATTGGGGGAGGTGTAAACATGTCGTATGCTGGACAAACAGCTGCTGCAAATTATCAGATTGGAACACTGAGTAAGACCAGTCCACAAGCAAGCAATTTTTATAGGAAAGCTAGGTCAGCCGGGAAAGGTGGGGCAAAATAATTTGAAATCCAGGAGTGGTTCATTTTAATGAAGGTGAGATCATCCACATTTTGGGTAGCCAGACGAGTCCTTTTTTCGGTTAATATTGAACCAGCAGCACTGAATACTCTTTCTGATAGCACACTAGCTGCTGGGCAAGCAAGCTCCTGCAATGCATATTCTGCCAATTCAGGCCAGGTGTCTAATTTGGATGCCCAGTAATCAAATGGGAATGACGGTTGAGGGAGAACATCGATAAGGGATGAAAAATAGTTAGTAACCATACTGGACAAATGTTGTCTCCTGTCACTTTGAATATATGCTGCAGTACCTGTCCTGTCTGTGGTCATTGCGAAATCACTCCACAACCTGGTCAGAAAACCCCTCTGTCCAACGCCACTTCTGATCTGTGCACCTCTAACACCTCTGCCATGTAGCCCCCTGCAGCTTGTGTGAGAACCATCACCGGCGCTGTGTGCTGGGAATGCCTGAATCAAACGGTCTACAAGAGTAGCTTGTTTGGTTGCTAATATTTGTTCAAGGTTCTCATGTGCCATAATATTTTGCAATTTGCCTTTATAGCGAGGGTCAAGGATGCAGGCCAACCAGTAATCATCATCGCTCATCATTTTTATAATGCGTGTGTCCCTTTTGAGAATACGTAAGGCATAATCCGCCATGTGAGCCAAAGTTCCAGTTGTCAAATCTGCGGTTGTGCTGGTTGGAGGGGCAGTTACAGGCAAATCTACGTCACTTGTCTCCCTTAAAAAAACAGAACCCGGCCTTGCAATGCCACTAATTTCTGTTGGCCCAGGAGAAGCTTCCTCATTCAAAAAGTACTCATCCCCATCATCCTCCTCCTCCTCTTCGCCCGCTACTGCGTCCTCTACATGGCCCTGACCAGACAATGGCTGACTGTCATCAAGGCTTTCCTCTTCCTCGGCTGCAGACGCCTGCTCCTTTATGTGCGTCAAACTTTGCATCAGCAGACGCATTAGGGGGATGCTCATGCTTATTATGGCGTTGTCTGCACTAACCAGCCGTGTGCATTCCTCAAAACACTGAAGGACTTGACACAGGTCTTGCAGCTTCGAACACTGCACACCTGACAACTCCATGTCTGCCATCCAACTGCCTGCCCGTGTATGTGTATCCTCCCACAAAAACATAACAGCACGCCTCTGTTCGCACAGTCTCTGAAGCATGTGCAGTGTGGAGTTCCACCTTGTTGCAAGGTCGATGATTAGGCGATGCTGGGGAAGGTTCAAAGACCGCTGATAGTTCTGCATACGGCTGGAGTGTACGGGCGAACGGCAGATATGCGAGCAAAGTCTGCGCACTTTGAGGAGCAGGTCGGGTAACCCCGGGTAACTTTTCAGGAAGCACTGCACCACCAGGTTTAAGGTGTGAGCCAGGCAAGGAATGTGTGTTTCAGTTGGGAAAGGGCTATGGCAGCCATGAAATTCCTTCCGTTATCACTCACAACCTTGCCCGCCTCAAGATGTACAGTGCCCAGCCATGACTGAGTTTCATTCTGCAAGAACTCGGACAGAACTTCCGCGGTGTGTCTGTTGTCGCCCAAACACTTCATTGCCAATACAGCCTGCTGACGCTTGCCACTAGCTGTCCCATAATGGCACACCTGGTGTGCAACAGTGGCAGCTGCGGATGGAGTGGATGTGCGACTGCGGTCTGTGGACGAGCTCTCACTTCTGCAGGAGAAGGAGGAGGAAGAGGAGGAGGGGGGGCGAACGCCTACAGCCAACTCTTTCCTTGACCGTGGGCTAGGCAGAACTGTCCCAATATCGCTGTCCCCTGTGGACCCTGCATCTACCACATTCACCCAGTGTGCCGTGATGGACACGTAACGTCCCTGGCCATGCCTACTGGTCCATGCATCTGTTGTCAGTTGCACCTTTGTAGTCACAGACTGCCTGAGTGCATGGACGATGCGGTCTTTAACATGCTGTTGGAGGGCTGGGATGGCTTTTCTAGAAAAGAAGTGCCGACTGGGTAGCTCGTAGCGTGGTACAGCGTAGTCCATCAGCGCTTTGAAAGCTTTGCTTTCAACTAACCGGTAGGGCTTCATCTCTAATGAGATTAGTCTAGCAATGTGAGCGTTCAAACCCTGGGTACGCGGATGCGAGGATGAGTACTTCCTTTTCCTAACAAGAGTCTCATGTAGGGTGAGCTGGACTGGAGAGCTGGAGATCGTGGAACTAGCGGTGGTGCTGGTGGACATGGGTGAGTGAGAGAGGGTTGGAGATGGTATTCTTGCCGGTGCCCTACATGCAGTGTTTCCTACTACTAACCTGGTGATTCCCTGACTGCTTTGGCCTGGCGACGAAAGCTGCACAGATACTGCAGGTGGCGCGAGAAATGGTGGGCTTACAGGGAGGGAAGGGATGTAGCGTTGCTGACTAGCTTCATTGGCCGAGGGTGCTGCAACCTTTAGGGACGTTTGGTAGTTAGTCCAGGCTTGCAAATGCATGGTGGATAAATGTCTATGCATGCAACTTGTATTTAGACTTTTAAGATTCTGACCTCTGCTTAAGGTAGTTGAACATTTTTGACAGATGACTTTGCGCTGATCATTTGGATGTTGTTTAAAAAAATGCCAGACTGCACTCTTTCTACTATCGGATACCTTTTCAGGCATTGCAGACCGAGCTTCTTTAACTGGATGGCCACGCTGTCCTCCAACTGGTTTTGGTTTTGCCATGCGTTTTTGGCCAGATACGGGCCCGGTAGATGGAACCTGTTGTGATGTTGATGCCTGCTGTGGCTCCTCCTCCTCCGCTTCAGAACTACTGCCACCTGCACCCTGTTCCCCCAATGGCTGCCAATCGGGGTCCACAACTGGGTCATCTATGACCTCCTCTTCTATGTTGTGTGCAACTTCATCTGTGTCACCGTGTAAGCCGGTGGTATTGCGTTCGTGACGGAGCACCATAGTCTCCTCTGGTTTTGATTCTGCCTCAGTACACTGCGAGGGCAATGTTCTGGTCTGAGTCAAAGGAACAGCATAGTAATCTGGCTGTGGCTGTGCATCTGTGCACTCCATGTCCGATTCAACTTCTAATGGGCATAGCCTGTTAACTGTTTCACTGTGTAACCCAGGAACGGTATGTGTAAAGAGCTCCATGGAGTAACCTGTTGTGTCGACTGACGCATCCTTAACTGTTGTTTTTAGTGAAGGACACAAGGAAGCGACTTGTTCCTGACCGGGAGCATCCACTGACGATGCACTGCTCTGACATTTGGCACTTTCCGAGGAGGAGGCGAAAGAGTTAGAGGCAGAGTCAGCAATGAAAGCCAATACTTGTTCCTCCTGCTCCAGCTTCAAAAGTGGTTTTCCTACTCCCAGAAAAGAGAGCGTTCGAGGCCTTGTGTAGCCAGACAACGAACCTGGCTCAACAACTCGAGACTTAGGTGCTGTACTGCTTTTACCACGACCACCTGATGCTCCACCACCACTACCATCATTACCAGCTGACAATGACCGCCCACGGCCACGACCTCTTCCACTAGACTTCCTCATTGTTTGCAAAACGTAACCAAAGTAACGCTATTTGTTACTGTAAAACAACTTATCAGGTGAACTTAAACTTCTGTAGGATTTATATATACCTTTATAGGTTCCTGACACTGAAAGGAAAATCACGCCCAATGTTACACACTAGGTTTTCTGTGCCCCAATAATTTGAGACAGATGGCACACACAGGACCAGCACTCAAGCAGAAATGCCAATCTTAATCTCCCACTATTTTTTTTTTTTTTCTGGGAGAATTTTCCCTTAAAAAAAAAAAATGGCCAAGTATTACACAGTGTTTTCGGTGGCACACAATGAGAGACAGATACCACACACAGCAATGGCACGGAGGCAGACTTGCCAATATTTATCTCCCACTTATTTTTTTTTTTGGAAAAGGGAGAATTTAGCAAAAAAAAAAAAATGGCCAATTATCACACAGTGTTTTTCGGTGCCACACAATGAGAGACAGATACCACACACAGCAATGGCACGAAGGCCGACTTGACAATATTTATCTCCCACTAATTTTTTTTTTTGGAAAGGGAGAATTTAGCAAAAAAAAAAAAATGGCCAAGTATCACACAGTGTTTTTCGGTGGCACACAATGAGAGACAGATACCACACAAAGCAATGGCACGGAGGCAGACTTGCCAATATTTATCTCCCACTAATTTTTTTTTTGGAAAGGGAGAATTTAGCAAAAAAAAAAAAAATGGCCAAGTATCACACAGTGTTTTTTGGTGGCACACAATGAGAGAGAGATGCCACCCACAGCAATGGCACAGAGGCAGACTTGCCAACATTTATCTCCCTGCAGTAATCTCAGAAAAGTATGGCAGGCAGCTATAATAAGGACTGCTGCACACAAAAGTGTGGACAAACACACAAGATAGCTGTGCAGAAAGGAAGGAAAAACAGGATTTGTGCTTTGAAAAAAGCAGTTGGTTTGCACAGCGGCGTACACACAGGCACAGCAACGCAGCTATCAGGGTCAGGGAGCCTTCTAGGGCAGCCCAATGAGCTACAGCGCTGAGGAAAAAAAAATGTAGCTTCCACTGTCCCTGCAAACAAAAGGTGGTGTTGGACAGTGGAAATCGCTACAGCACAAGCGGTTTGTAGCTTTATGTACCCTGCCTATCACTATCCCTGCTTCCGAAGAAGCTGCAGCAACCTCTCCCTATGCTCAGAGCAGCAGCAGTAAGATGGTGGTCCGCGGGAACGCCCCTTTATAGCCCCTGTGACGCCGCAGAAAGCAAGTCAATCACTGCAATGCCCTTCTCTAAGATGGTGGGGACTGAGATCTATGTCATCACGCTGCCCACACTCTGCGTCCACCTTCATTGGCTGAGAAATGGCGCTTTTAGCGTAATTGAAACGCGACTTTGGCGCGAAAGTCGCGTACCGCATGTCAGACCCCACACAGGGATCAGCTCGGTTTCATGAGACGCCGACTTTGCCAAAAGTCGGCGACTTATGAAAATGAACGATCCGTTTCGCTCAACCCTATTGTGGAGCTTTTGACAAACTGTTATTTTTTGCACAGTGATCGTTCCTGTGTGGTGTCCTTCTATGAACATAATTATTGTTCAGCATTTTTCCAATAGCAGACACTTTTAGTTCTTTATTATTTCCTTGAAGATTTCTGTTGTATGTCTGAAAGCATCAATCCAGCTTTTTTTTTTTACTATTTCGCCACTAGAGTGGTGGCACTAATCCATGTTCCCTGGCCCCTGTAATATACTAACCAGCTGCTGTCTTCTGCTATACCCAACACTGCTTCAGTCCTGCTCCCCCATCTTGTGACCGTAGCATCTGATTGACCAAAAGTCAGAGGTAACAGTCACAAGCAAGTCTATGAGACCCTCATTCTGACTCTCATAGATCTTAGACAGCTCTGTGGCTCAGGGGTTAGCAGTGTTGCTTTACAGCACTGAGATCCTGGGCTCAAATCCTACCAAGGACAGCATTGTAGCTGAAGAACATACCAGAGGGAAGAAGCACAGGAGAATTAAGGAGCTGGAAGGGAGCTGCGACTGAGCTCCTTCCATGCTGAAGCGCAGGAACCGGGTATCGGGAGCCCGAGGCTGTGTGGAACTATATGTCCCATAGCAGAATTGGAGGGCAGAAGACTCCAGGTCATCTGTCCACACCCACACCCGAAGGTACAGCAACATACAGAGCCCAGAATCATCTGAGAGACACCTGTAAAAGGGCTCGTGTTGCCTACCATGTGGGTACTGTCTTAGGACAGGGAAAGAGAGGACCTGTGTGGAGCCTTAGGCAGCATGGGACTCACCTTACAGAGCAAGAAGGAAGGCTTACAACCTCACCTGGAAAGGCGGATCCATAATCGTTTCCTGACTGACTGGTCCTCTCCAACACCTGTTACCAGTACCCTGGACTGTGGACGTGAATCACCAGTAAACAGGTAAAGAGACTGCAACCTTGTGTCATCTGATTATTTCTGGCACCACACTATCTCTGCCAAATACACTATGAGCCCTGTGGGAAGCTCTACCATCCCTGCTGCCATAACTTCACCCCAGAGGATCCCTTTAAGCAGCGTCGGTTATCCCTGACTGAATACCACAGGTGGAGTGCCAAACAGTCTTTATTCAAATAACCCCTTTAAAGTCCTTTCCTTTAACTAGGGCCGGGTCACGTCCATGTGCATGTTTTGTAAAATGTTTATACATAATTGTATTCAAATATGGTTAACTTCAATAAATTTATACCTTTTTAAATACCAATTTGGACAGTGCTGCTCCAGTTTCTTTTCTTATACATTGGCATATTTTGGAGTGTCCCATTCTAATGTTCTGTCTGAGACCTATCCACTGGGCTTTTGGTCCTCATGGCAGCCCACTTATGGTTTCCTATGTGGTTTTGTTTTATTTTATACAAGGTATACAGACACACATTCATGTTAGCTACTTGCTTCATTTAGACCATTTTACACATTAATCAATGTTGGAATATAAATAATATTGAGGGAATTACTTGCTCTAAGGAGCTAACACATGTCTTATACTGACTGTAAGATTAAGCTCAGAGAATGACGGGGTACAAGAGCAGCGCTAAGGAGTAGGGGTGTGAGGGTAATAAGTAGGTTAGAATTTATAATTATTATTTTGTCGTGGACAACCTCTTCTATTCTTATTGGCAAGGTAAATTAAAACTTAAATACTTTTCGGCTAAAGTCAATAAAAGCCACTAATCCTATTCATCTTTTTATCACCAGGGCTCACTTGAACCAGAGGAAACACTTCCACACAAGCTAAAGAGGATTTTAAAGTACAAATTCTTAGAGAAATTTCAACAATTGTTAAAAGAAAGTATTGAAGTAAGATGAAATAATTTGTTTATTAATTAACCTGTGCGTACTTTTATAAACACTGCCTACTTTTTTGGATTAAATAATATACAATTGAATAACTTTGTTCCTCTTAGCCTGCAAACTGCATCCCTGACATGGGTGTTCATAAACGATTGACGGTGGCAACAAGTATTTATTGGGTTATTGAAGAGCTTCACAGTGAGCGTACCCAAGAATATATTTTATATACAGTACAGACCAAAAGTTTGGACACACCTTCTCATTTAAAGATTTTTCTTTATTTTCATGACTATAAAAATTGTAAATTCACAGTGAAGGCATCAAAGCTATGAAATAACACATGTGGAATTATATACTTAGCAAAAAAGGGTGAAACAACTGAAAATATGTATTATATTCTAGGGTTCTTCAAAGTAGTCACTAGTGTTGAGCGATACCGTCCGATACTTGAAAGTATCGGTATCGGAAAGTATCGGCCGATACCGGCAAAGTATCGGATCCAATCCGATACCGATACCCGATACCAATACAAGTCAATGGGACTCAAGTATCGGACGGTATTCCTGATGGTTCCCAGGGTCTGAAGGAGAGGAAACTCTCCTTCAGGCCCTGGGAACCATATTAATGTGTAAAAGAAAGAATTAAAATAAAAAATATTGCTATACTCACCTCTCCGAGGGAACCGGCAGCGTTGTTTGCTTAAAATTCGCGCTTTTCTTGCCTTACGTGAAGTCCCGGCTTTGTGATTGGTTGCGTCGCAGTCACATGGGCGACGCAACCAATCACAGCAAGCCGTGACGTAATTTCAGGTCCTTAAGGATTTTAAAATTACGTCCCGGCTTTGTGATTGGTTGCGTCGCAGTCACATGGGCGACGCAACCAATCACAGCAAGCCGTGACGTAATTTCAGGCCCTTAAGGATTTTAAAATTACGTCCCGGCTTTGTGATTGGTTGCGTCGCAGTCACATGGGCGACGCAACCAATCACAAGCCGTGACGTCACGGGAGGCTGGACACGCGCGCATTTTAAAATGCGCGCTTGTCCAGCCTCCCGTGACGTCCCGGCTTGTGATTGGTTGCGTTGCGATCAACCAATCACAAGCCGGGAGGCTGGACACGCGCGCATTTTAAAATGCGCGCGTGTCCAGCCTCCCGGCTTGTGATTGGTTGACCGCGACGCAACCAATCACAAGCCGGGACGTCACGGGAGGCTGGACAAGCGCGATTTTTAAAATGCGCGCGTGTCCAGCCTCCCGGCTTGTGATTGGTTGACCGCGACGCAACCAATCACAAGCCGGGACGTCACGGGAGGCTGGACAAGCGCGATTTTTAAAATGCGCGCGTGTCCAGCCTCCCGGCTTGTGATTGGTTGACCGCGACGCAACCAATCACAAGCCGGGACGTCACGGGAGGCTGGACAAGCGCGCATTTTAAAATGCACGCGTGTCCAGCCTCCCGTGACGTCACGGCTTGTGATTGGTTGCGTCGCCCATGTGACTGCGACGCAACCAATCACAAAGCCGGGACGTAATTTTAAAATCCTTAAGGACCTGAAATTACGTCACGGCTTGCTGTGATTGGTTGCGTCGCCCATGTGACTGCGACGCAACCAATCACAAAGCCGGGACTTCACGTAAAGGAAAGAAAAGCGCGAATTTTAAACAAAGAACGCTGCCGCTTCCCTCGGTAAGGTGCAGGCTGCGTCGGAGAGGTGAGTATAGCAATATTTTTTATTTTAATTCTCTCTTTTACACATTTTTACATTAATGTTGTTTCGATACCGATACCCGATACCACAAAAGTATCGGATCTCGGTATCGGAATTCCGATACCCGCAAGTATCGGCCGATACCCGATACTTGCGGTATCGGAATGCTCAACACTAGTAGTCACCTTTTGCTTTGATGACTACTTTGCATACTGTTTACATTCTCTTAATAAGCTTCAAGAGGTAGTCACCGGAAATGGTTTTCACTTCACAGGTGTGCCCTGTCAGGTTTAATAAGTGGGATTTCTTGCCTTATAAATGGGGTTGGGACCATCAGTTGTGTTGAGCAGAAGTCTGGTGGATCCACAGCTGATAGTCCTACTGAATAGACTGTTAGAATTTGTATTATGGCAAGAAAAAAGCAGCTAAGTAAAGGAAAACGAGTGGCCATCATTACTTTAAGAAATGAAGGTCAGTCAGTCCGAAAAATTGGGAAAACTTTGAAAGTGTCCCCAAGTGCAGTTGCAAAAACCATCAAGTGCTACAAAGACACTGGCTCACATGAGGACCGCCCCAGGAAAGGAAGACCAAGAGTCACCTCTGCTTCTGAGGATAAGTTTATCCGAGTCACCAGCCTCAGAAATCGCAGGTTAACAGCAGCTCAGATTAGAGACCAGGTCAATGCCACACAGAGTTCTAGCAGCAGACACATCTCTACAACAACTGTTAAGAGGAGACTTTGTGCAGCAGGCCTTCATGGTAAAATAGCTGCTAGGAAACCACTGCTAAGGACAGGCAACAAGCAGAAGAGACTTGTTTGGGCTAAACAACACAAGGAGTGGACATTAGACCAGTGGAAATCTGTGCTTTGATCTGATGAGTCCAAATTTGAGATCTTTGGTTCCATCCACCATGTCTTTGTGCGATGCAGAAAAGGTGAACGGATGGACTCTACATGTCATTCCACCATGAAGCATGGAGGAGGAGGTGTGATGGTGTGGGAGAGCTTTACTGGTGACACTGTTGGGGATTTATTAAAAATTGAAGGCATACTGAACCAGCATGGCTACCACAGCATCTTGCAGCGGCATGCTATTCCATCCGGTCTGCGTTTAGTTGGACCATCAATTATTTTTCAACAGGAAAATTACCCCAAACACACCTCCAGGCTGTGTAAGGGCTATCTGACCAAGAAGGAGAGTGATGGGGGTGCTACGCCAGATGACCTGGCCTCCACAGTCACCAGACCTGAACCCAATCGAGATGGTTTGGGGTGAGCTGGACCGCAGAGTGAAAGCAAAAGGGCCAACAAGTGCTAAGCATCTCTGGGAACTCCTTCAAGATTGTTGGAAGACCATTTCCGGTGACTACCTCTTGAAGCTCATCAAGAGAATGCCAAGAGTGTGCAAAGCAGTCATCAAAGCAAAAGGTGGCTACTTTGAAGAACCTAGAATATAAGACATTTACAGTTGTTTCACACGTTTCTGTTAAGTATATACAGTTATATGAAAAAGTTTGGGCACCCCTATTAATCTTAACCCCTTACTGACATCGGACGGGATAGTACGTCTGATGTCAGCTCCCCTGCTTTGATGCAGGACTCCGTGGTGAGCCCGCATCAAAGCCGGGACATGTCAGCTGTTTTGAACAGCTGACATGTGCCCGCAATAGCGGCGAGTGAAATCGCGATTCACCCGCCGCTATTACCTAGTTAAATGCCGCTGTCAAACCCAGACAGTGGCATTTAACTACCGCATCCGGCCGGGTGGCCGGAAATGACGTCATCGCCGACCCCCATCACATGATCGGAGGTCGGCGATGCTGCAGAATGGTAACCATAGAGGTCCTTGAGACCTCTATGGTTACAGATCCCTGGCAGCTGTGAGCGTCACCCTGTGGTCGGCGCTCACAGCACATCTGCATTTCTGCTGCATAGCAGCGATCTGATGATCGCTGCTATGTAGCAGAGCCGATCGAGTGGTGCCTGCTTCTAGCCTCCCATGGAGGCTATTGAAGCATGGCAAAAGTTAAAAAAAAAAGTGAAAAAAAAGTGAAAAAAATAAAAAAAATATAAAAGTTTAAATCACCCCCCTTTCACCCCAATCAAAATAAATCAATAAAAAAAAATCAAATCTACACATATTTGGTATCACCACGTTCAGAATCGCCTGATCTATCAATACAAAAAAGCATTAACCTGATCCCTAAACGGCATAACGAGAAAAAAAATCGAAACGCCAGAATTATGTTTTTTTGGTCGCCGCGACATTGCATTAAAATGCAATAACGGGCGATCAAAAGATCTTATCTGCACCGAATTGGAATCATTAAAAACGCCAGCTCGGCATGCAAAAATAAGCCCTCAACCGACCCAAGATCATGAAAAATGGAGACGCTACGAGTATCGGAAAATGGTGCAATTTTTTTTTTTTTTTTTTAGCAAAGTTTGGAATTTTTTTTCACCACTTAGGTAAAAAATAACTTAGTCATGTTAGGTGTCTATGAACTCTTAATGACCTGGAGAATCATAATGGCAGGTCAGTTTTAGCATTTAGTGAACCTAGCGAAAGAGCCAAGCAAAAAACAAGTGTGGGATTGCACTTTTTTTGCAATTTCACCGCACTTGGAATTTTTTTCCCATTTTCTAGTACACGACATGGTAAAAACAATTATGTCGTTCAAAAGTAAAACTCGTCCTGCAAGAAATAAGCCCTCACATGGCCAAATTGACGGAAAAATAAAAAAGTTATGGCTCTGGGAAGGAGGGGAGTGAAAAACGAACACGGAAAAACGAAAAATCCCACGGTCATGAAGGGGTTAAGCTTAATGTTTTATAAAAATTGTTTCTTTTGCAACAGCTATTTCAGTTTCATATATCTAATAACTGTTGGACACAGTAATGTTTCTGCCTTGAAATGAGGTTTATTGTACTAACAGAAAATGTGCAATCTGCATTCAAACAAAATTTGACAGGTGCATAATTATTGGCACCTCACCAGAAAAGTGACATTAATATTTAGTAGATCCTCCTTTTGCAAAAATAACAGCCTATAGTCACTTCCTGTAGCTTTTAATGAGTTCCTGGATGAAGGTATTTTTGACCATTCATCTTTACAAAACAATTCCAGTTCAGTTAAGTTTGATGGTCGCCGAGCACGGACAGCCCTCTTCAAATGATCCCACAGATGTTCAATGATATTCAGGTCTGGGGACTGGGATGGCCATTCCAGAACAGTGTAATTGTTCCTCTGCATGAAGGCCTGAGTAGATTTGGAGCGGTGTTTTGGATCATTGTCTTGCTCAAAGATCCATCCCCTGCGTAACTTCAACTTTGTCACTGATTCATGAACATTATTGTCAAGAGTCTGCTGATACTGAGAGGAATCCATGAATCCCTCAACTTTAACAAGATTCCTGGTGCCGGCATTGGCCACACAGCCCCAAAGCATGATGGAACCTCCACCAAATTTTACTGTGGGTAGAAAGTGTTTTTCTTGGAATGCTGTGTTTTTTTGCCGCCATGCATAACGCCTTTTTTTTTACCAAACAACTCAATCTTAGTTTCATCAGTCCACAAGACCTTCTTTCAAAAATAAATTGGCTTCTCCAAATGTGCTTTTGCATACCTCAGCCGACTCTGTTTGTGGCGTGCTTGCAGAAACGGCTTCTTTCGCATCACTCTCCCATACAGCTTCTCCTTGTGCAAAGTGCGTTGTATAGTTGACCGATGCACAGTGACACCATCTGCAGCAAGTTGATGCTGCAGCTCTCTGGAGGTGGTCAGAAGATTGTCTTTGACTGATCTCACCATTCTTCTTCTCTGCCTTTCTGATGTTTTTCTTGGCCTGCCACTTCTGGCCTTAACAAGAACTGTACCTGTACCTTTTATACATTAAAGATTTGCTTTTATTTATTTTACTAAATTTCACTTAATTTATTGAAGCAGCATTGCCCCATTAACTCGACCATAAGTGAAACACATTCAGGTTGTTTCTACACAACCTGTAATCTCCATAAACTTCTATGAGGTCTATATTACTCCATTTAATATATGGTTTTGTGGGCCATGCTTCTCATATTTCTGAATACACCTTATATTGCCAGCACTTCCATTGGACACCGTCTTAGCAGCGGGTTTATTGGGCGGGCCGGGCATCTTGAGTGACACCTTGGGGGGTTAAACATCGGGGCATTCTCCGTGATCAGTAACCCTGATGAAGAAGGACGCAGCTCCTTCGAAACGCGTCGGTTTGATTCCTGTGACACCCCGTACCTTCTCTGAGCTCAGTGACGTCACATGCTGAGCCCTGTGCCAGCGAGCTCCTCCCTCGGTTGGTTCCCGCTCGTATCCAGGGACGCTACCGGCCGGAGTTGTCCCTGGCTCTACGCAGCTCCCGCACGGCACGCTGCTCTGCGGTTACTCTTCCCTGCTCGCCCGTCCATTTGTCCGCACACCAGCCCGACGGACACCACCTAACCGGACCTACATCTATCACCACCTACCGGGTACTGGAATACAACGGTGAGTGTGGCATTTACTCACTGGCTTTCCAGGCACATCTCTGATCCTGGTTCTAGGTCGCAGCCCTGACCAGTGGGGTTTTTATATGTACATACTTGGTGTCCTGTGTGGTGCTGGGCAGTGCAGCATTCATCCTTCTGCTATTTACTCTACTGTTACATTGTGCATTATCTAAGTGAAGTATTGAGTGCATATTCCTAGTTGTTTCTATAGCACTGTAGCGCGGACCCAGTTTCTTTTCATATTGTAATTACTCTCTGACAGTTATAGCCCCTTTTCTGTCTTGGTTCCTGCAGCTCAGTGACTCTGGGGAGGTAGCGCTGGTGTATTCTTTTGTATTATCTTAAGAACTGTACCTGTGTTCTTCCATTTCCTTACTATGTTCCTCACAGTGGAAATTGACAGGTCAAATCTCTGAGACAGCTTTTTGTATCCTTCCCCTGAACAACTATGTTGAATAATCTTTGTTTTCAGATCATTTGACAGTTGTTTTGAGGAGCCCATGATGCCACTCTTCAGAGGAGATTCAAACAGGAGAACAACTTGCAAGTGGCCACCTTAAGTAGCTTTTCTCATGATTGCATACACCTGGCTATAAAGTTCAAAGCTCAATGAGGATACAAAACCAAAAAAAGTGTTTTAGTAAGTCAGTAAAAAGTAGGTAGGAGTATTTAAAACAAGAAAATGATAAGGGTGCCCATACTTATGCACCTGTCAAATTTTGTTTGAATGCAGATTGCACATTTTCTGTTAGTACAATAAACCTCATTTCAAGGCAGAAACATTACTGTGTCCAACAATTATTAGATATCTGAAACTGAAATAGCTGTTGCAAAAAAAACCAATTTTTATAAAACATTAAGCTTAAGATTAATAGGGGTGCCCAAACTTTATCATATAACTGTAATTCCACATGTCTTAATTCATAGTTTTGATGCCTTCAGTGTGAATTTACAAAATACAGAAAAATCTTTAAATGAGAAGGTGTGTCCAAACTTTTGGTCTGTACTGTATATATATATATAATGTGGCAAATAAGTATTTGATTCACTAATGATTTAGCAAGCTTTCCCATTGACAAAGAATGGAGAGGTCTGTCATTTTTATAATTTATATCGTAGGTACATTTCAATTGTGAGAGACCGAATCTAAAGATAAAAAACAGAAAGTTACATTGTATGATTTTTATTTAATTAAATTGCATTTTATTGCATGAAATAAATGTTTGATCACCTATCAATCGCATGAATTCTGGCTCTCACAGATCTATTAGTTTTTCATTAAGAAGCCCTCCTACTCTGCACTCATTACCTATATTAATTGCACCTGTTTGAACTCATTACCCATATAAAGACACCTGTTCACACACTCAATCACACTCCAACCTCTCCACCATGGCCAAGACCAAAAAGCTAAGAACACAAGAGGCAAAATTGTAGACCTGCACAAGGTTGGGATGGGCTACAGGAGAAGAGGCAAGCAGCTTGCTAAGAAGGCAACAACTGTTGGCACAATTATTAGAAATTTGAAGAAACACAAGATGAGTGTCAATCTTCCTGGGAATCCATGAAAGATTTCGCCTTGTGGGATAAGGATTATTTTGAGAAAGGTCAGCAATCCACCCAGAACTACACAGGAGGACATTGTGAATGACCTGAAGATAGCTTGGACCACAGTCTCAAACATTACTGTTGGTAAAACACTACGCCGTCATGGATTAAAATCCTGCAGAGCAAGCAAGGTCCTCCTGCTCGCACCAGCAAATGTCCACGCCCATTTGAAATTCACCAGTGAACATCTGGATGAACCAGAAGAGGCATGCGTAAAAGTCATGTTGTCAGATGAGACCAAAATAGAACTTTTTGGTATCAACTCCACTCATCGTGTTAGGAGGAAGAATGATGAGTACAACCCCAAGCACAGAATCTCAACCATGAATCATGATGGGTGCAACATCCTTTGGAGGTGCTTTTCTGCAAAAGGAACAAGATGACTGTACTGTATTGAAGAGAGGATGGATTGGGTCATGTTTCAAGATATTTTTGGCAACAACCTCTTTCTGTCAGTAAGAGCATTGAAGATGGGTCGCTCCTGGGTCTTCCAGCATGACAATTGCCTGAAACACACACCAAGGGGAACTGAGGATTGGCTCCGTAAGAAGCATTCAAGGTCCTGGAGTGGCCTAGCAAGTGTCCAGACCTGAACCCAATAGAAAATATTTCAAGAGAGCTGAAACTCAATGTTGTCCAGGAACAGCCCCAAAACCTGAAAAATATGGAGAAGATCTGTATGGAGAAGTGTGCCAAAATCCCTGTTGCAGTGTGTGCAAACTTGGTCAAGAACTACAGGTAATGTCTTACCTCTGTCATTGCTGTACCAAATATTAAGCTCTGTTTTCTATTCTATCAAATGCTTATTTCATGCAATAAAATGCAAATTACTTCTGTAAAAATCATACAATGTGATTTTCTGGATTTTATTTTTAGATTCTCTCTCACAGTTGAAGTGGACCTACTAGTGATGAGCGAGTATACTTGTTACTCGAGATTTCCCGAGTATGCTCTTGTTGTCTGAGTATTTTGGCTTGCTCGGAGATTTAATTTTTCTCGATGCAGCTGCATGATTTGCGGCTGCTTGACAGCTTCAAGACATGTGGGGATTGCATAACAAACAGGCAGTCTCTACATGTATTCAAGCTGTCTAGCAGCAGAAAATCATGCAGCTGGGTCGACAAAAACTAAATCTCCGAGCACGCCAAAATACTCAGAGACCACCCGAGCATGCTCAGGAAATCTCGAGTAATGAGTATTCTCACTCATCACTAGTACCTATAATAAAAATTACAGACCTCACAGTTCTTTGAAGGTGGAAACACTTGCAAAATCGACAGTGTATCAAATACATAATTCCCCACTGTATATTCCATGCATTGGAATTGGATGTTTGTGTACTGTACGTTAACTGAGAAGTGCCCAATAACTTTCTTAGTTTCGAAAGCAGCCTTGTCCTCGTCCATCAATTGTCAGACAAATGCATAATTGTGTTGTGCTGGTTTGTGAAAAAAAGTAGACAGCTGTGGATCTCTGCGAGAACTCCCAACTGTTCCCTGACATATTGGTGGCAAACGGAGGGATATCTCTGCGATCCCCTGGCTGTTCCCTGACACAGTGAAATAATTGTAATAATGTTTTCTCTTGAAACACCAACCAGGCAATATCTAATTGTTTGTTATTCAATTTAAGGTGCATTGTACTCAAAATCTGCCTTATGCAGTAAACTATTGACCACAGCAACATAGATTAATTACAGTATATTTTCAAATCAGCTTTGAACAAGTAAGAGCTGAATTCTAATAGTTTGCCATGACCTAAACCTTCATTTGTCAACGGCAGTAGTTTTTTTACGTATAGTATGCAACTCGTGTTTAAAAACGTATATTGAAATTGCTTGTGTGCGTTTTTTGTATGTATGTGCTTAATTCCTTTGTCCAGCATTCTGGAAGTTAATGGTAGTGTATATCGCAAATACGATGATACTTCCTAACATGATATTTCCTCAGTCAGTTAACAAACAAGTCAGATTTCATATTCCTTCTTGACTCAAGTGATAACCAGATAGTTTTACTTTCTTTCACCAAAATGTAAGTCTCTTTGAAAGTTAAAAATATCACCAATCCTAATTCTGTATAACTTAAGTACGACACTCCGTCAGCTATTAGGTGCACAGATATGGTCCCCATCCCATGAAGTATGTAAATAGAAATCAAGCACTCAAAGTTGATGCAGTTTATTCATATAAGTAAGATGTATAAACAAAATGTGATGTTTCAATCTCACTGACCTTCATCAAGTATACACAGTATAGGACAAATGAGTCAAATTGTAATATGGCCGTATCGAGTAATCGTGACGGAGAGATGCGTATATCTGATGAAGTTCAGTGAGAAGGAAACATCAAATTTTGTTTAAATATCGCTTACCTGTATGAATGAGCTACACTTATTTTGAGTGTCGGATTTTTAATCATATATAATCCTAATTCTGATCACCCCACTGATTCTCTGCTACTGGTGTACTGAAGCAGCTTTTTGCTTCCGAGTCCATCTCAACCCACAGGAAATGACCATTCAGCAGATTACCTGCAGCTGCATTTACCCGCAGTATTCAGTGACTGACCCAGCTTCATTTCCTGAATGCTGGGAGGGACCGGGACGCACAGACTGGCAAGGAACATTGTAAGCATTGCATAATGAGAGCCACAGATTTACTGAGATGAATAGTGCGTCCTGGCAAGGAACATTGGAAGCATTGGATAATGAGAGCCAGAGATTTACTGAGATGAATAGAATGTGGATTAGTCATATCTTTAACTTTTGAAGGGGCTTATTTTTGGTGATAGAAAGGAAGCTACTTGTTAATCAGAAAAAAATTGCACACTTTCGTGAGGTACTGTATGATTTTTTTTTTTTTTGCAATTTATGCAGCATTCACACACAGGAAAAAGGACAACTAAATCAACTTTTCAATATAAATAATCCTCCATACAATTGCCCAACTCAAATTGTAGTTGCTAATTTTTGGAGCTTAATCTGCTACATTCTTCTGCCTAACAGAAACTGCAAATGAACAATCCAGGGTAAAACTGATCTACCATATTGAAATGTTTCTAACTAGTAAAATTGTAAAGTTTTTTGGTACAATTTAGCACTTTATTTTATTTTTATTATTTTTTCCTTAACTGTAATTGCCATTTTTTTTGCCTAAGTGTTTTATCTCTAGTGCAATGGGCCACAAGTGCAGTATTGTTAGGCAATGAGTGAATCATCCATCTAGTGTTTGTTCTGCATGGCCTTTAGCCAGATTTAAAGGATGTTTCCACTACTGTGATATTGATATCCTATCATGGGGATGAGCTTGGGATAGGTTTTCAATATCAGATCAGTGGATGTTCTGGCCCCCAAACCTGATCAACTGTTGTTCACTCCTGCAGAATCCAGATGTAAACAGCAGGGCTGCCACTAGGAATTTCAGGGCCCCATACTGGCAAAAGTTTCGGGGCCCCTTTGAGACTCTGCCCAGGCTCCACCCCTCGAACTGTCCACAGTCCCACCGCTCTCTCCTGGAAAAACTCCACTTCTCACCAATCACACATTAACAGTTCCCTTCACCAGATCACACATAGAGCCAGCAGCTTTTGTTTTGGCCAAAATAATTTTTAAGCCACCACCACGACAAGGTAGACTCTTTTGGCCAGGCCCTATTCTACTCTAACCTACTAAACATTTGTTAAAATACCCAATACAATTTTGGCATATTTTTATTTCTTTTAAAATTTTTAAAATGACCAATAATATCACATACAAGAGACAAAATCCACAACACCATGACCAGACACCATATTACCACCACATAGTGACCTATAATACAACATACAAGGAACAAATACCGCCACACCATGGCCGGACAATATATTACCACCACATAGTGACTGATTACTATAATACTGATTATTAAGAAAAAAACACAATACTAATATCACCACAAGTGCCATTGTACACAGAAGATCTGTACTTAGTATGCAGTGTCTGTGTACATGTAATACAGTGATTACCGGTGACATTGTACACAGGAGCTCTGTATACAGTGTCAGTGTACAGGTAATACAGTGATCACCGATGACATTATACACAAGAGCGCTGTATATATTGTACAAGTTATACAGTGATAAATGACATTATATACAGGAGCTCTGTATATAGTGTCAGTGTAAAGGTAATACAGTGATCACTGGTGACATTGTACACAGGACCGCTGTATATAGTTACAGACACCCTGACTCACCAGCGATGTCTCTAGGTGAAGTCCTTCATCTCGCTTTTTATCTTCATCCAGCACAGACCGCCATCACTTCTTCCAGCCAGGGCTCGACTCTGTAGGAAATAATGCAGTTATCTAGAGCACCGCTTGCAGAACACATTACTTAATTTTTTCGCAACTGCTAAACTATACCAGATGAAGAAAAAAGTGACAAAGTGTCGCTCTGCACAGTAACAGGACCGCCTCCCTTATTTAAAACAATATCCTCAAAAAATAAAATAAATACATCACTGTGCCTCCATTTTGCCCCATGTCTCCATCCTGCTCCAGTGTCTCCATCCTGCCCCCGTGTCTCCATCCTGCCCCCGTGTCTCCATCCTGCCCCCGTGTCTCCATTCTGCCCCCGTGTCTCCATTCTGCCCCTGTCTCCATTCTGCCCCGGGCAGGATGGAGACACATGGTCCATGTGTCTTCATCATGCCGTTGAAACATATTGCAGCTTGCTGCTTTCAATAAAAATAAAAAAAACTTTCTCCTTACCTGGCCATGTTCCTGTGGTAATGTTCCCTCCAGGTATTTCAAGCGCGGACTCGCCAGCGAATGGCAAGGATGTCATATGATGTGTGCTGACATCAGCTGCCAGCCTCTGATTGTCTGGCAGATTTTAACTATTGCTGTGCGGGCCCGTCTTAGACTCAGGTTCAGTTACTGCACCGACAGAAGCCTGCCGCTGAGGCCTGATGAGCAGAAGAGATGGGGCCCGATGCAGACCCCCTCTGCTCATCGGTCCCCATATGCCAATCATGGCAGTAATGCCCTTTATGGCCAGGGCCGGCCCGAGAGATTACGGCGCCCTAGGCAAAACTATTTTGTTGCGCCCCTACTACTTTTAACATACCTCCCAACATTTGAAGATGGGAAAGAGGGACAAAGTTTGCGCAGCGGCAAATTTTAGGCCATGCCTCTGACCACACCCATTCATAACTAGCCACACCCATATCCACGTCCCAACCACACCCATTTAGCACTGCTGATCACACTGTTTCATAAAGAATAATTATAAACAAAAAAATATGGCCACACAGTGCTCCATACTGTATAATGGCCACACATGATGCTCCATACTGTATAATGGCCACACATGATGCTTCATACTGTATAATGGCCACACATGATGCTCCATGCTGTATAATGGCCACACATGATGCTCCATACTGTATAATGACCACACATGATGCTCCATACTGTATATTGGCTGTACATGATACTTCGTACTGTATAATGGCCACACATAGCTACTCCTACACACGCGGCTGCGCTCCGTACACACGCGCTCCGCTCCATAGACCTCGTACACACGCTGTTCTGCTCCGTACACCTCGTACACATTTAGCTCCGCTCCATACACCTCATACACACACAACTCCGTTCCGTACACCTCATACACACGGCTCCGCTCCGTACACCTCATACACACGGCTCCGCTCCATACACCTCATAAACATTCAGCTCCGCTCCATACACCTTTTGCCTTTTGAAAAGATTTTTTATAATTTTTTCTATTTTTTCTCTGGCGCCCCCTTAGGGTCGGCGCCCTAGGCGACTGCCTAGTTCGCCTATACGTTCTGGCCGGCCCTGCTGATGGCGGTCCTGGTAAACAGTATACAGAGCAGAACATAACCGCTGTCACACTGTTTAGTACCTGCTGTCGAGTAATGCAAATTAATAAAAGCTTATCTGTAGGAAAAGCTAAATAGAGCTCCTTCCTTTCTGACCTTTGTCATTTGCTAAAATAGTAAAACATGAGAACACATAGCATATTTCTTGTGAAGTTGTGGGGTATTTTTTCTTCTTTTACTCCTTTTTTAAATGAAAAATGTATAGACTATTTTATTAGAAAATAAGCTTAATTTTTCTTTTAATTCCACTTTGCATTAACGCCTGTAAAGCACCAAGCTTCCTAAGTGGGCATGAGCGAATTTGTTCTGCTCTCTCCTTATTCGGCAAGCTATAGCGCTTACCGAAGAAGCTGCAGCAGAACCCAGATGCCTGGAGCACTCTGATAATCACGTGCCCAGTGCCGCAGCTGCAAGTCTCACGGCTGTTTCTCTGTCACAACGCATGCATGGAGAGCCTGTGTGTTATGACTGTCACACAGCCGTGACACATGTAGCTGCAGTGCCGGACACCTGATCTGGAGCGCTCCAGGCATCCGGGTTCCCACTGCAGCTTCTTCGGTAAGCGCTAAGGTTAGCTGAATAAGGATAAATTTCTAAATACTATTTTTGAATACTTTAAGGGTGCACTTTTTAATATCTAGTGATTTATGGATATGTTCTAATTTATTAAACAGTCCCTAGGAGACTACATTTTTAAAGTTTATCGAAAAGATGAAAAAATGCTGCTTAAATTATAAACCATCTAATGCCCCCCCCTAAATAAGAGGATGTATAAAAATCATGAACAACCTAAATTAAACATTTAATACATGTTAAGTATTCTTTGTTTGGTATGCTATGACTATCGAGTTTAAGAACAGACATTTAAAGTTTGAAAGTTCACATTTTTCCATATTTTTTGCAAATTTCAAGTTTTTATTATTGAGTTCAAAACATATCAACTAGTGAATAGGGTTTAGCGAAATGGGTCGGCCATTTTCAGAAGTCGCCGACTTTTGGCAAAGTCCGGTTTCATGAAACCTGACCCGACCCCTGTGTGGGGTCGGCCATGAGGTCGGCGATCTTCTGAATCTGGTATCGGAATTCTGATACCGAGTTCCGGTATGTTTGCGATATCGGGAATCGGTAGCGGAATCCATATTTAAGTGTAAAATAAAGAATCAAAATAAAAAATATTGATATACTCACCCTCGGACGCGCCCTGGTTGTAACTGCCAGCCTCCGTTCATAAGAATGAGCACTTGAAAGTCCTTAGATGACGTCACGGCCTGTGATTGGTCGCGGAGCGGTCACGTGCCGCAACGCGACCAATCACAAGCCGTGACGTCATCTAAGGTCTTTCAAGCGCTTGAAAGACCTTAGATGACGTCGCGGCTTGTGATTGGTCGTGTGGCGGTCACGTGACCGCTCCGCGACCAGTCACAGGCCGCGACGTCATCTAAGGACTTTCAAGCGCTCATTCTTATGAACGGAGGCTGGCAGTTACAACCAGGGCGCGTCACAGGGTGAGTATATCAATATTTTTTATTTTGACTCTTTATTTTACACATTAAGGCTATGTTCACATTTGCGGTCGGCGCCGCATGCGTCATGCGCCCCTATATTTAACATGGGGGCGCATGGACATGCGTCGCACTTGCGTTTTGCGCCGCATGCGTCCCTGCGGCGCCCGCGTCCGGGCGCAGAGGACGCAGCAAGTTGCATTTTTGCTGCATCCAAAATCAATGAAAAAAAGGACGCATGCGGCGCAAAACGCAGCATTGTGCATGCGTTTTGCTGCGTTTTTGTTTGCGTTGTGCGTTGCGGCGCCGACGCTGACGCGCACAACTCAAATGTGAACGTAGCCTAATATGGATCCCAGGGCCTGAAGGAGAGTTTCCTCTCCTTCAGACCCTGGGAACCATAGTATCCCATTGCACTGCATTGGGTTTCGTGTTTCGGCCGACCCCGACCCCGACTTTTTTACAGGATCGGCCGATTTCACTCGACCCGACTTTTGAGAAACCCGACCCGATCCTATAAAAATAAAAGTCGCTCAACCCTACTAGTGAGTAATGAACGTGCTCAGACAAAGTGTTTTCCAAGCATGCTTAGGAGTTACCTAACAAACCAGCAATCCATGCATTTGTTGCGGCTGTCAAACAGACACGAGACATGCAGCCGCAGGGACTCGAACATAGTATCCGAGCATGCCAAAGATATTCAGATTATGCAAATTGTCTCTTCAGAGAGGAAGAGAGCTAGAACTCTAGTGCCACCAATTGGAAGGTAGCAATCCTTCAAGTCAATGTTGGCCCTTTAACGAGCCTTGTCACATGACTTAGGATAATAGCCAAACCAGAATCTCAATTTGCTGACACTGTGTTTCGGGGTACTCTCATCAGTGCAAAGGGAAATCTGGTTTGGCTAGGTGAGAGGCGTCAGACCTTTATCCAAGAAGTATCATTTCTCCTTGCGGAGATCGACATGCTAAACATGCCATGTGATAAGGTTTGTTAAAGGGTCAACATTGACTTGTAGGATTGCTACCTTCCAATAGGTGGCACTAGAGTTCTAGCTTTCTTCCACTCCGAAGAGACAATTTTGCATAATTAGCATATTACCCAGAGGAGCATTGCGGCTTTAAGTCTCCTCATCTCGGCATGCTTGATACTTGATACTTCTTGGATAAAGATATTCAGATTACACCTTATTCGAGCATGTTTACTCATCACTAATATCAGGCATTCAAAAGTACGATATTTTATGAAAAACCAGTAGCACAATTACTTGGATGGTATTATTGCTCCATCCCAAATAGTCCTTATCATTAAAGGGGTTGTCTGGCATTAGGTGACAAGATTGCAGTCACTCTACATGACTGAGTTTTGAACCCTCACATTGCATACACTGTGTACTGTGAGGATTCTCCGCTGCCGGTGGCGGGAGCAGCAGGTGCGTGACTGCAAGTATGTTATTTGCATACACAGGCCAAGTAGATGGGCGTGGACTTGCTTAATGCAAGTGTTTTGACTGAGGTCGGGTACAGTGTAGATGGAATGTTGCAGTAAGTAAGCAAATCGCATTCTTGGAGTCACATGACTGACGGCCATCGGCTCTGGCACTGGAAAATCTTCACAGCACTCAGTGACTGCAGACTTGTATCGTAAGGCCAGATAACAAGTTTAAGGGGTCAATGTCATAATAGAAAATTAAATAAGTACAAATAACAAAACAGTTATGAAATTTTATGAGCAAGAGTAGCTAAATGAAAGCGTTTTACTCATAATGAATAATTGATTTTAGTTTATTATTTTAGCCATAATGCATAATTTATTGTTATTACAGGTCTACAAAGGGTATGTGGATGATCCAAGGAATACAGACAATGCTTGGATAGAAACCACTGCATTAAGCCTTCATTTTGAAAGACATGATGACCCATTATTAAAAGAATTAAGTCAGGTAAGGTAAAAATAAATATATATATATGTGTATATATATATATATATATATATATATATATATATATATATATATATGTGTATATATATATATATATACGCAGAAAGAATGTGTCAATAGCAGCATAGCTAATAAAGTACTGTAGGAAAGGCACCTTGAATTTTAAACCTTTAATGACCAGAAGTATTTTTGTTTTTGCATTTCGGTTTTTGCTCCCCTTCTTGCCAGAGTCATAACTTTTTTTATTTTTTGGGACCAGTTCTACTTTTGAATGACTCCATTGGTTTTAACATGTCGTGTACTGGAAAACGGGAAAAAAAATTCCAAGTGCGGTGAAATTGCAAAAAAGTGCAATTCCACAGTTTTTTTTTTCTTTTTTTTACCATGTTTATTAAATGCTAAAACTGACCTGCCAGTATGATTCTCCAGGTCATTATGAGTTCATAGAAACCAAACATGTCTAAGTTCTTTTTTAAGTGGTGAAAACAATTCTAAAGTTTGTTTAAAAAAAAGTGCCATCTTCCGAGACCTGTAGCATCTCCATTTTTTTGTGATCTCGGGTTGGGTGAAGGCTTAAGCTGCAGTACCTTGATCTCTCTGCTACATACAGGTGATGATCAGATCGCCTGTACACCATGTTCCAAATTATTTTGCAAATTATATTTTTCTCGGATTTTCCTAAATGGTCGGTGCAAATGACAGTCAGTCTAATAAAAGTCATCACTCAGAGTATGCAACGAATGTTATTGAAGAAACCTCCCAATGATAACAGAATAATCTCCAAAATGAAGAAAAACTCCAAATGCACTGTTCCAAATTATTATGCACAGTAGAATTTCTAAACATTTGATATGTTTTAAAGAACGGAAAATGCTCATTTGATGAATTTGCAGCATTGGGAGGTCACATTCACTGAACAAAAAAGCTATTTAACTCCAAAACTTCCTAACAGGCCAAGTTACATGTTAAAATAGGAACCCTTCTTTGATATCACCTTCTCAATTCTTTCATCCATTGAACTTATGAGTTTTTGGAGAGTTTCTGCTTGTATTTCTTTGCATGGTCAGAATAGCCTCCCAGAGCTTCTGTTTTGATGTGAACTGCCTCCCACTCTCATAGATATTTTGCTTGATGATACTCCAAAGGCTCTCTCTAGGGTTGAGGTCAGGGGAAGATGGTGGCCACACCATGAGTTTATCTCCTTTTATGCCCATAGCAGCCAATGACTCAGAGGTATTCTTTGCAGCATGAGATAGTGCATTGTCAAGCATGAAAATGATTTTGCTCCTGAAGGCACATTTCTGCTTTTTGTACAATGGAAGAAAGTTGTCAGTCAGAAACTCTATATACTTTGCAGAGGTCATTTTCACACCTTCAGGAACCTAAAAAAATGACTCCTCCACCTCTTTGCTGACGTCGCAGCCTTGGTGGGACATGGTGGCCATCCACCAATCATCCACTACTCCATCCATCTGGACCATCCAGGGTTGCTCGACACTCATCAGTAAACAAGACTGTTTGAAAATTAGTCTTCATGTATGTCTGGGCCCACTGCAACCGTTTCTGCTTCTGAACACTGTTAGGGGTGGCCGAAAAGTAGGTTTATGCACTACAGCAAGCCTTTGAAGGATCCTACACCTTGAGGTTCGAGGGGCTCCAGATGCCCCAGCAGCTTCAAATGTCTGTTTGCTGCTTTGTAATGGCTTTTTAGCAGCTGCTCTCTTAATCGGATGAACTTGCCTGGCAGAAACCTTCATCATTCTGCTTTAACAGCACTAACACGTCTGTGGTCAGAATCAGCCACAAATCTCTTATCAGTATGATGATCACGCTTAAGATATCTAATGTTTTCATCCCTTGACCAAGGCATTGCACTATTTGATGCTTTTCGGCAGCAGATAAATCTTTTTTCTTTCCCATGTTGCTTGAAAACTATGGCCTGCTTAATAATGTGGAACATCATTTTAAAGTAGTTTTCCTTTAATTAAAATCACCTGGAAAACTAATTATCACATGTGTTTAAGAATGATTTCAGTGATCCATTGAGCCCTGAGACACAATACCATCCATGAGTTTATTTGAAAAACAAAACCATTAAATCTTTATGACACTTAAATCCAATTTGCATAATAATGTGGAACACGGTGTATGTAGCAGAATTGCTCACTTGATATGAGCACTGACCACCGGGCAGCACTCATAGCAATCTGTCTATGACAACCATAGAGGTCTGCTGGAGATCTCTGGTTGTCATGCCAACCCATCAGAGACCCGCGATCACGTGACGGGTCACCGATATGTGGGATTTCTGGCGCGCTTCCCGGAAGTGGAAGTTAAATGCCACTGTCACAGATTGACAGCGGCATTTAACTAGTTAACAGCCACAAGTGGATCACGATTCCACCCGTGGCTGTTGTGGGCACATGTCTGCTGTATATTTCAGCTGACTTGTGCCCGGAAAGGTGCGGGCTCAGCGCCGGAACCCACACCAAGCAGGGGGAGTCTGACATCGATGTCTACTCTAAAATAATGCAGAAAATTAAAACTGAACATTTCTAAATCATTACTGTTTATTTTTATCCATAAAATAGAAATTTGCTAAATTAAGTATATTGAAATTTTTCTTAAAAATAACCAGTCAGCAAATGTTTACGTATGGAAGTAGTGGCATAGTTGTGTAAGGGTTAGTCCTCCAATATAAATTATACTTTTTTCTATCTATATCTATATACAAGTCATGATAAATCTAGCACAGATGACCAACAAATCATAATGGAAATGCATCGGTGATAGCTTTTTCCAAGAGCACATCTCCGGTGCACTTACAAACTACTTTGCATTTGGATAGTAGGATAGATTACTCATGACTGGCATATTACATTTCTGCAAAAATATAATTTTTACTGAGAGAAAGGTACTTTACAAAATTCATATGTAAAAATGTGCTAACTGGTTCCCTTTAGGCATTGCTGTGTGACTCATACTTTTCGTCATAATTGTCAAAAATTATAACCCATAGGCTTATATGGGTGCGAGTGAGCTGAGACTCGGCCGAATGTCGATGTGATTTCACTCGCACATTGTAAACAGCCGAGATTAAAAACGAGCTGCCCCATGGATGAATACTGGTCAGAGTGCTGTTCGATGTTTTATCGCATAGCACTCGTCCGTATTCATCACTAGTGTGACCCCGGCCTCAGAGTGATTACAGCCAAACCATTACTTTCACCTTAGCAAGTTTTAATTAATTAATAGTATATTTTCATTTTACACTGCTTTTTACTCTTAAAACACCTGAAACATCATTTTTAGTCTTACCAGCTTACAATTTGTGTTATATTTTTATTTTAAACCGGTGTTCTTTGAAACAAGAGAAAGAAAATGAATTCAGCCCACCACTCCGATAATTTAAATGGAGATCTCAGAGAAATCCTTTTTGGGTGGAGAAAATACATCGGTCTGGCTCTCATGTCACATAGATGCAAAAAAGTCCATGGAATGATAGTCTACAGTAGGGTTGAGCGACTTTTACTTTTTTGGGGTCGAGTCGGGTTTTGCGAAACCCGACTTTGTCAAAAGTCGAGTCGAGTGAAATCGGCCGATCTTCTTGAAAAGTCGGGGTCGTTGTTCGGCCGAAACACGAAACCCAATGCAAGTCAATGGGGAAGCATAGTCGTCAGTGAGTGGAGGCCAGGAAAACACCTACAGTGCCCATTTTAATGCCAAAACCATCAATTATTGTTACTTAAGCTTGTCAATCTTAATTTACCTTACAATAATAGGTAGCCATTGAAAATTGGGTGGTCATTTGGCTAAAGTTGTGGGGGGTAGGGCTGGTTCAAGTTTTCAGTGGGCCCAGGAAACGTGGACTACGTCACGGCGGTGGAGCAGTTAGAGGTAAGTATTGCAACGTTGCAAGTGCTGTGATCCTGAGCAAGCAGGGGGTCCCACTCGTTCGCATTGGCACTGGCACAGGGCCCCTCACAGTACGGCGGTGTGTTTGCACGGCGGGGGCGCCTCCCACCGGCAGCGACACTTTTGCGTACTATGAGGGGCCCTGTGCCAGTGACGTCGCCAAAGAGTGGGCCCCCCCACCTGATGAAGGAACCTGCACTTTCACCTGCACCTTCCTCATTGTCCCGGTGTAAGGTGGAATAGTATGCGGAAAGAGGAACCAGACTTTCAGCAGGGTCAGATTCAGGCTGTGTAGAGTGCAAGGGGAATGTAGTGGTCTGGGTCAATGTACCAGCGGGCTAATCTAGCAGTGGCTGGGCAATGGGCAGGATGAGGAGGAAACACAGATCTAGGCCCAAATAATAAAGTGGCCTAAATGCAGTTCAAAATTGGTAACAGGACTAACCAGGCGGCATTGCTTTGTTCAGTGGAGGACAACTGTAATGAGAGGCTGACACAGTGAGTAGGGCCAAATAAGTAACTAAGCTAAATGCAGTTCTAAATTGCTAACAGTAGGAAACAGGCGGCACTGCTTTGTTCAGTGGAGGAGAATACCAAGCAGCGGCAGACACCGTTACTAGGCCCCAACCCAAGTAGTAGGGCAACTGCAGTGTTACATTTAAAAATACTTAATGAGAGCCCGAAGGTTGAAGCTCAGACAAGGAAACCTGGAGGAGAACACCAAGGAGCGGCAGACACCGTTACTAGGCCCCAACCCAAGTAGTAGGGGAACTGCAGTGTCACATTTAAAAATACTTTGAGAGCCAGAAGGTTGAAGCTCAGACAAGGAAACCTGGAGGAGAACACCAAGGAGCGGCAGACATCGTTACTAGGCCCCAACCCAAGTAGTAGGGGAACTGCAGTGTCACATTTAAAAATACTTTGAGAGCCAGAAGGTTGAAGCTCAGACAAGGAAACCTGGAGGAGAACACCAAGGAGCGGCAGACACCGTTACTAGGCCCCAACCAAAGTAGTAGGGCAACTGCTGTCTTATATAAACAACTACTTAATGAGAGCCTGAAGGTTGAAGTTCAGCTTTTTCAGTGGAGGACAGCGTGATTGAGTGGCGCCGCAGACAGACAAAGGTAGTATGTGTTAACTTAAAAAGTTGGCTCTATGCATTTTTAAATTAGTTACAGGGGTACACAGGCAGCATTGGTGTGGTCAGTGTAGGACAATTGGAAGGAGGGACCGCAGACAGACTTTCTAGGCCCAAAATATTAAAATAGGCTCTATGCAGTTTTAAATTGGTAACAGAGGTACACAGGCAGCATTGGTGTGGTCAGTGTAGGACAATTGGAATGAGGGACCGCAGATAGACTTTCTAGGCCCAAAATATTAAAATAGGCTCTATGCAGTTTTAAATTGGTAACAGAGGTACACAGGCAGCATTGGTGTGGTCAGTGGAGGACAATTGGAAGGAGGGACCGCAGACAGACTTCCTAGGCCTAAAATAATAAAATAGGCTCTATGCAGTTTTAAATTGGTAACAGGGGTACACAGGCAGCATTGGTGTGGTCAGTGGAGGACAATTGGAAGGAGGGACCGCAGACAGACGTCCTAGGCCTAAAATGATAAAATAGGCTCTATGCAGTTTTAAATTGGTGACAGGGGTACACAGACAGCATTGGTGTGGTCAGTGGAGGACAATTGAAAGGAGGGACCGCAGACAGACTTCCTAGGCCTAAAATAATAAAATAGGCTCTATGCAGTTTTAAATTGGTAACAGGGGTACACAGGCAGCATTGGTGTTGTCAGTGGAGGACAATTGGAAGGAGGGACCGCAGACAGACTTTCTAGGCCCAAAATATTAAAATAGGCTCTATGCAGCTTAAATTTGGCTACAGGAGTACACAAGCAGCATTGGTGTGGTCAGTGGAGGACAATTGGAAGGAGGGACCGCAAACAGACTTCCTAGGCCTAAAATAATAAAATAGGCTCTATGCAGCTTACATTTGGCAACAGGAGTACACAGGCAGCATTGGTGTGGTCAGTGGAGGACAATTGGAAGGAGGGACCGCAGACAGACCTTCTAGGCCCAAAATATTAAAATAGGCTCTATGCAGCTTAAATTTGGCTACAGGAGTACACAAGCAGCATTGGTGTGGTCAGTGGAGGACAATTGGAAGGAGGGACCGCAAACAGACTTCCTAGGCCTAAAATAATAAAATAGGCTCTATGCAGCTTAAATTTGGCAACAGGGGTACACAGGCAGCATTGGTGTGGTCAGTGGAGTACAATTGGAAGGAGGGACCGCAGACAGACTTCCTAGGCCTAAAATAATAAAATAGGCTCTATGCAGCTTACATTTGGCAACAGGAGTACACAAGCAGCATTGGTGTGGTCAGTGGAGGACAATTGGAAGGAGGGACCGCAAACAGACTTCCTAGGCCTAAAATAATAAAATAGGCTCTATGCAGTTTTAAATTGGTAACAGGGGTACACAGACAGCATTGGTGTGGTCAGTGGAGGACAATTGGAAGGAGGGACCGCAGACAGACTTTCTAGGCCCAAAATATTAAAATAGGCTCTATGCAGCTTAAATTTGGCTACAGGGGTACACAGGCAGCATTGGTGTGGTCAGTGGAGGACAATTGGAAGGAGGGACCGCAGACAGACTTTCTAGGCCCAAAATATTAAAATAGGCTCTATGCAGTTTTAAATTGGTAACAGAGGTACACAGGCAGCATTGGTGTGGTCAGTGGAGGACAATTGGAAGGAGGGACCGCAGACAGACTTCCTAGGCCTAAAATAATAAAATAGGCTCTATGCAGCTTAAATTTGGCAACAGGGGTACACAGGCAGCATTGGTGTGGTCAGTGGAGGACAATTGGAAGGAGGGACCGCAGACAGACTTTCTAGGCCCAAAATATTAAAATAGGCTCTATGCAGTTTTAAATTGGTAACAGAGGTACACAGGCAGCATTGGTGTGGTCAGTGGAGGACAATTGGAAGGAGGGACCGCAGACAGACTTCCTAGGCCTAAAATAATAAAATAGGCTCTATGCAGCTTACATTTGGCAACAGGAGTACACAAGCAGCATTGGTGTGGTCAGTGGAGGACAATTGGAAGGAGGGACCGCAAACAGACTTCCTAGGCCTAAAATAATAAAATAGGCTCTATGCAGTTTTAAATTGGTAACAGGGGTACACAGACAGCATTGGTGTGGTCAGTGGAGGACAATTGGAAGGAGGGACCGCAGACAGACTTTCTAGGCCCAAAATATTAAAATAGGCTCTATGCAGCTTAAATTTGGCTACAGGGGTACACAGGCAGCATTGGTGTGGTCAGTGGAGGACAATTGGAAGGAGGGACCGCAGACAGACTTTCTAGGCCCAAAATATTAAAATAGGCTCTATGCAGTTTTAAATTGGTAACAGAGGTACACAGGCAGCATTGGTGTGGTCAGTGGAGGACAATTGGAAGGAGGGACCGCAGACAGACTTCCTAGGCCTAAAATAATAAAATAGGCTCTATGCAGCTTAAATTTGGCAACAGGGGTACACAGGCAGCATTGGTGTGGTCAGTGGAGGACAATTGGAAGGAGGGACCGCAGACAGACTTTCTAGGCCCAAAATATTAAAATAGGCTCTATGCAGTTTTAAATTGGTAACAGAGGTACACAGGCAGCATTGGTGTGGTCAGTGGAGGACAATTGGAAGGAGGGACCGCAGACAGACTTCCTAGGCCTAAAATAATAAAATAGGCTCTATGCAGCTTAAATTTGGCAACAGGGGTACACAGGCAGCATTGGTGTGGTCAGTGGAGTACAATTGGAAGGAGGGACCGCAGACAGACTTCCTAGGCCTAAAATAATAAAATAGGCTCTATGCAGTTTTAAATTGGTAACAGGGGTACACAGGCAGCATTGGTGTGGTTAGTGGAGGACAATTGGAAGGAGGGACCGCAGACAGACTTCCTAGGCCTAAAATAATAAAATAGGCTCTATGCAGTTTTAAATTGGTAACAGGGGTACACAGGCAGCATTGGTGTGGTCAGTGGAGGACAATTGGAAGGAGGGACCGCAAACAGACTTTCTAGGCCCAAAATATTAAAATAGGCTCTATACAGCTTAAATTTGGCAACAGGGGTACACAGGCAACATTGGTGTGGTCAGTGGAGGACAATTGGAAGGAGGGACCGCAGACAGACTTTCTAGGCCCAAAATATTAAAATAGGCTCTATGCAGCTTAAATTTGGCAACAGGGGTACACAGGCAGCATTGGTGTGGTCAGCGGAGGTCAATTGGAAGGAGTGTCTGACACAGTAAGTACTCCGAGTCCCAAAACCTAAATTGATGTTAATGTATCCCAAACAAAAACAAAACCAAAACCAAAAAAAAAAAGGGTGGCATACTTAGGTACAGGGGTGTGCTCCTATGCTGACTTTCAAACATTGTAATTTGGCGCCAAGTATTTACTGATGTAAATGTAGGACAGGGCCCATGACTATTTTAACTAGCATCATACATGTCAACAAATTGTTATTGTCTGTGCCAGGCATGGAAGGATTTCAGCGCATAGACTAAACAGTGGTGGAGCAGCGACAAATAAATTTGCAAGTGGTAGAGCAATGTTTGACCTTGTGTGGGGACACTCTCTCCTGGCCGGCGGTACAAGCCCAGGGCTCCTCATGTTACAACGGTGTGTCTGACGTTGGGTGCACGCCACCATCGCCAGAGACACTTCATTGTACTATGAGGGACCCAGTGCCAGTGCCATCGACCAAAAGTGGGCACACCCACCTCTTCAGACAAACGGCACACTGACGGGTGCTTGCGACAAGTGGCGAGACCACGGCCCCGTGGGGAAAGTTAGGCCATTTAGGGAGGTGTAAACATGTCGTATGCTGGACAAACAGCAGCTGCAAATTAAGAGATTGGAACAGTCAGTAACACCAGTCCCAAAGCAAGACCTTTTTACAGGAAAGCTAGATGTCAGCCGGGAAAGGTGGGGCAAAATAATTTGAAATCCATGAGTGGTTCATTTTAATGAAGGTTAGATCATCAACATTTTGGGTAGCCAGACGAGTCCTTTTTTCGGTCAGGATTGAACCAGCAGCACTGAATACTCTTTCTGATAGCACACTAGCTGCTGGGCAAGCAAGCTCCTGCAATGCATATTCAGCCAATTCAGGCCAGGTGTCTATTTTGGATGCCCAGTAATCAAAGGGGAATGACTTTTGAGGGAGAACATTGGTAATGGAGGAAAAATAGTTAGTAACCATACTGGACAAATGTTGTCTCCTGTCACTTTGAATGGATGCTGCTGTATCTGTCGTGTCTGCGGTCATTGCGAAATCACCACAACCTGGTCAGAAAACCCCTCTGTCCTATGCCACTTCTGATCTGTGCACATCTAACACCTCTGCCCTGTTGCCCCCTGCAGCTCGTGTGAGAACCATCACTGGCGCTGTGTGCTGGGAATGCCTGAATCAAACGGTCTACAAGAGTAGCTTGTTTGGTTGCCAATATCTGTTCGAGGTTCTCATGTGGCATGATATTTTGCAATTTGCCTTTATAGCGAGGATCAAGGAGGCAGGCCAACCAGTAATCGTCATCTGTCATCATTTTTATAATGCGTGGGTCCCTTTTGAGGATACGCAAGGCATGATCCGCCATGTGGGCCAATGTTCCAGTTGTCAAGTCAGTGCATATGCTGGGTTGAGGAGCACTTTCTGGCAAATCAACGTCACTTGTCTCCCTCAAAAACCCTGAATCCAGCCTTGCACCGCCAGCAGTTTCTATTGCCCCCTGAGAAGCTTCCTCATCCAAAAAATAGTCATCCCCATCATCCTCCTCGTCCTCCTCCTCTTCGCCCGCCACCTCGTCCTGTAGACTTCCCTGAGCAGACAATGGCTGACTGTCATCAAGGCTTCCCTCCTCCTCGGCTGCAGAAGCCTGTTCCTTTATGTGCGTCAAACTTTGCATCAGCAGACGCATTAGGGGGATGCTCATGCTTATTACGGCGTTGTCTGCACTAACCAGCCGTGTGCATTCCTCAAAACACTGAAGGACTTGACACAGGTCTTGGAGCTTCGACCACTGCACAGCTGACAACTCCATATCTGCCATCCAACTGCCTGCCCGTGTATGTGTATCCTCCCACAAATACATAACAGCACGCCTCTGTTCGCACAGTCTATGAAGCATGTGCAGTGTGGAGTTCCACCTTGTTGCAACGTCGATGATTAGGCGATGCTGGGGAAGGTTCAAAGACCGCTGATGGTTCTGCATACGGCTGGAGTGTACGGGCGAACGGCGGATGTGAGAGCAAAGTCTGCGCACTTTCAGCAGCAGGTCGGGTAACCCCGGATAACTTTTCAGGAAGCACTACACCACCAGGTTTAAGGTGTGAGCCAGGCAAGGAATGTGTTTCAGTTGTGAAAGGGCTATGGCAGCCATAAAATTCCTTCCGTTATCACTCACTACCTTGCCTGCCTCAAGATGTACAGTGCCCAGCCATGACCGAGTTTCTTGCTGCAAGAACTCGGACAGAACTCCCGCGTGTGTCTGTTGTCGCCCAAACACTTAATTGCCAATACAGCCTGCTGACGCTTGCCACTAGCTGTTCCATAATTGGACACCTTGTGTGCAACAGTGGCAGCTGCGGATGGAGTGGTCGTGCGACTGCGGTCTGTGGACGAGCTCTCGCTTCTGCTGGAAGACGAGGAGGAGGAGGGGGGACGAACGCCTACAGCCAACTGTTTCCTAGACCGTGGGCTAGGCAGAACTGTCCCAATATTACTGTCCCCTGTGGACCCTGCATCCACCACATTAACCCAGTGTGCCGTGATGGAGACGTAACGCCCCTGGCCATGCCTACTGGTCCATGCATCTGTTGTCAGTTGCACCTTTCTACTCACAGATTGCCTGAGCGCATGGACAATGCGGTCTTTTACATGCTGGTGGAGGGCTGGGATGGCTTTTCTCGAAAAGAAGTGTCGACTGGGTAGCTCGTAGCGTGGTACAGCGTAGTCCATCAGGGCTTTGAAAGCTTCGGTTTCAACTAACCGGTAGGGCATGATCTCTAACGAGATTAGTCTAGCAATGTGGGTGTTCAAACCCTGTGTATGCGGATGCGAGCATGAGTACTTCCTTTTCCTAACGAGAGTCTCATGTAGGGTGAGCTGGACTGGAGAGCTGCATATGGTGGAACTAGCGGGGGTGCCGGTGGACATGGGTGACTGAGAGAGGGTTGGGGATGGTATTCTTGATGGTGCCCTACATACAGTTTTTCTGACCATGAACCTGGTGATTCCCTGACTGCTTTGGCCTTGCGATGAAATCGCAACATTACCTGCAGGTGGTGTGGTAAACGGTGGGCTTACAGTGAGGGAAGGGATGTCGCCTTGCTGATTAGCTTCATTGTGAGAGGGTGCTACAATGTTAAGGCACGTTTGGTAGTTTGTGCAGGCTTGCAAGTGCATGGTGGTTAAATGTCTATGCATGCAACTTGTATTTAAATTTTTAACATTCTGACCTCTGCTGAAGGTCCTTGAGCATTTCTTACAGATGACTTTGCGCTGATCATTGGGATCTTGGTTAAAAAAATTCCAGACTGCACTCTTCCTATACCTTTTCAGGCATTGCACACTGAGCTACTTTAACCTGATGGCCACGCTGTCCTACAACTTGTTTTGGTTTTGCCACACGTTTTTGGCCAGATACGGGTCTGCCAGATGGAACCTGTTGCGATGTTGATGCCTGCTGCGGCTCCTCCTCCTCCGCTTCAGAGCTACTGCCGCCTGCACCCTGTTCCCCCAATGGCTGCCAATCGGGGTCAACAACTGGGTCATCTATGACCTCCTCTTCTATGTTCTGTGCACCTTCCTCTGGGTCACCGTGTAAGCCGGTGCTATAGCGTTCGTGACGGGGCTCCATAGTCTCATCGGGGTCAGATTCTGGATCAGTACACTGCGAGGGCAATGTTCTGATCTGAGTCAAAGGAACAGCATAATAATCTGGCTGTGGCTGTGCATCTGTGCACTCCATGTCCGATTCATCTTGTAATGGGCATGGCCTGTTAATAATTTCCCTTTCTAACCCAGGCACGGTATGTGTAAAGAGCTCCATGGAGTAACCAGTTGTGTCGCCTGACGCATCCTTCACTGTTGTTCTGGGTGAAGGACACAAGGAAGCGACTTGTTCCTGACCGGGAGCATCCACTGACGACGCACTGCTCTGACATTTGGCACTTTCCGAGGAGGAGGCGAAAGAGCTAGAGGCAGAGTCAGCAATGAAAGCCTATACTTGTTCCTGCTGCTCCGGCTTCAAAAGCGGTTTTCCTACTCCCAGAAAAGGGAGCCTTCAAGGCCTTGTGCAGCCAGACGATGAGGCTGGCTCAACAACTCGAGACTTAGGGGCTATACTGCTTTTCCCACGACCACCTGATGCTCCACGACCACCACCACTACCATCATTACCAGCTGCCAATGACCGCCCACAGCCACGACTTCTTCCACCAGACTTCCTCATTCTTGGAAAAATGTTACCAAACTAACAACCATTATGTGGTCCTGTAAAACCAGGTACAAGGTGTGCGTGAACTTGTTGGGAATGTAAATCTCCCTTTTTTATGTGTGGGCGAATGCAGTGAAAAATGAGGCCCACTGTATTACACTAGACAGTTTGATTGGCAGAAAGAGGCTGGCAGATATGGCACTAACAGGAGTGATGCAGATGAAAACACTGGCAATAGAAATGTCCCTCTTTATGTGTGGGAGAATGCAGGGAAAAATCAGGCCCACTGTATTACACAACAACACAGTTTGATTGGCAGATATGGCACTAACAGGAGTGACGCAGATAAAAATACTGGCAATAGAAATGTCCCTCTTTATGTGTGGGAGAATGCAGGGAAAAATCAGGCCCACTGTATTACACAATACACAGTTTGATTAGCAGAAAGAGGCTGGCAGATATGGCACTAGCCGGACTGACGCAGATGCACACATTGGCAATAGAAATCTCCCTCTTTTTTTTGATATGGGAGACAAGGGATTGAATCAGGCCCACTATATCACGGTATAGTTCCTGTGGCACAAATGACTGACAGATACCACAGACAGCACTCGCACACATGCACAGGTTTGGCAAGATTATTCTCCCTTTATTTTAATTTTTTGGGGGGATATGTGAGACAAGTGATTTAATCTGGCCCACTGTTACACAGTAGGTTTTCTGTGGCAGAAAAAAAATAAATAAATGCCACACATAGGACTGGCACTAATTCAGATTTGCCAATCTTAATCTCCCACTTTTTTTTTTTTTCTGGGAGAATTGTGAAGAAATCAGGCCCACTGCTACACAGTAGGTTTTTTGTGGCAGAAAAAAAAGACAGATGCCACACACAGGACTGGCACTAATGCAGATTTGCCAGTCTTAGGCTATGTTCACACAGTGCAGATTATTTGCTTTTTTTAGCGTTTTTGCGCTATAAAAACGCTATAAAACCGCAAATAATCTGCATACATTAAGCATCCTATCATTTTTAATGAAATCCGCAATTTCTGTGCACATGATGTGCGTTTTTCCGCATGAAAAACGCATTGCGGTAAAAAAACGGACATGCTCATTAATTTTGCGTTTTTTTCGCGGTTTTCCCACTGTCTAATGCATTGGGAAACGTTTGGGAAAAACCGCGTCAAAAACGCATCAAAAACGCGTCAAAAACGCGTCAAAACCGCGCAAAAAACGCGCTAAAAAACGCATGCGGTTTTCATGCGGAAATCCGCCAGAAATGTCAGGATTTTCACAGGAATTTTCTGCATCAATTCCTGAACGTGTGTATGGGGCCTTAATCTCCCACTTTTTTTTTGTTTTATGGGAGAATTAGGAAGAAATCAGGCACACTGTTATACAGTAGGTTTTCTGTGGCAGAAAAAAAAAACAGATGCCACACACAGGACTGGCACTTATGCAGATTTGCCAGTCTTAATCTCCCAATTTTTTTTTTTCTATGGGAGAATTAGGAAGATTCAGGCCCACTGCTACACAGTAGGTTTTCTGTGGCAGAAAAAAAAAGACAGAAGCCACACACAGGACTGGCACTAATGCAGATTTGCCAGTCTTAATCTCCCACTTTTTTTTTGTTTTATGGGAGAATTAGGAAGAAATCAGGCACACTGTTATACAGTAGGTTTTCTGTGGCAGAAAAAAAACCAGATGCCACACACAGGACTGGCACTAATGCAGATTTGCCAGTCTTAATCTCCCAATTTTTTTTTGTTTTATGGGAGAATTAGAAAGAAATCAGGCACATTGTTATACAGTAGGTTTTCTGTGGCAGAAAGTGACTTGAAGAGATATAACAAAAAAAAAAAAAAGGACTACAATTACTATCTCACTACAGTAATCTCAGAAAAGTGTGGCAGGCAGCAATAAAAAGGAGTGCTGCACACAAAGGTCAAAAGTGTGGACAAACAAACAAGATAACTGTGCAGAAAGGAAGGAGCAACAGGATTTGTGCTTTGAAAAAAGCAGTTGGTTTGCACAGTGGCATACACACAGCAACGCAGCTATCAGGGAGCCTTATAACCTACAGAGCTGATGAAGAGAAATCTAGCCTCCACTGTCCCTGCAAAGAAAAGGTGGTGTTGGACAGTGGAAATTGCTACAGCACAAGCGGTTTTGGGGTCAATTTACCCTGCCTAACGCTATGCTTCTGACGAAGCGACAGCATCCTCTCCCTACGCTCAGATCAGCAGCAGTAAGATGGCGGTCAGCGGGAACGCCCCTTTATAGCCCCTGTGACGCCGCAGAAAGCAAGCCAATCACTGCCATGCCCTTCTCTAAGATGGTGGGGACCAGGACCTATGTCATCACGCTGCCCACACTCTGCGTGCACCTTCATTGGCTGAAAAATGGCGCTTTAAGCGTCATATGAAACGCGACTTTGGTGCAAAGATCGTGTACCGCATGGCCGATCCCACGCTGGGATCGGGTCGGGTTTCATGAAACCCGACTTTGCCAAAAGTCGGCGACTTATGAAAATGACTTCGTTTCGCTCAGCCCTAGTCTACAGTCGTAAAACAAAAAAAAAATAAAACATAATTTTTAATGGCATGGAATAAAAAATAATCCAGAATATACATATAAGTAAAGAATAATATTCTCAGTCCTTTGTTTAAAAAACTTTTATACATAGCTTTGTATAAATGTGGTTTTATCCTGAAAGTCTTTAGCTATTGGATAACTTTCTGTTCTTTTCAACTCTCTTTACCTTGTGTCTTTCACTGAATCTTGGATTCAATGATCTGAAATCACTGCTGCTGTATGGTATGCTACATTCTCCCATATTCCAGACCTAAGACTAGACAGGATGGAGATGTTGGCCTTCTATTTTCATCAAAATGTGCTTTCCAGGTTTTACCCCCAATATTCTCCCTTACATTTGACATGCCCACCAGGGGCATGGAGTACTTGGAACCGGGTCGGACAGTTCTTTGGGGATGTCACGGGGCCGTGACCCGACTCCATGGCCCTAGCTGTGCCATAAAATGGGGAATACACTATGTTCCAAATTATTATGCAAATTATATTTTTCTCGGATTTTCCTAAATGGTCGTTGCAAATGACAGTCAGTCTAATAAAAGTCATCACCCATTAGAGTATACATCAAATTTTATTGAAGAAACCTCCCAGTGATAACAGTATAATCTCCAAAATGAATAAAAACTCAAAATGCACTGTTCCAAATTATTAGGCACAGTAGAATTTCTAAACATTTGACATGTTTTAAAGAACTTAAAATGCTCATTTGTGGAATTTGCAGCATTAGGAGGTCACATTCACTGAACAAAAAAGCTATTTAACTCCAAAACATCCTAAAAGGCCAAGTTACACGGTAACATAGGAACCCTTCTTTGATATCACCTTCACAATTCTTGCATCCATTGAACTTGTGAGTTTTTGGAGAGTTTCTGCTTGTATTTCTTTGCATGAAGTCAGAATAGCCTCCCAGAACTGTTGTTTTGATGTGAACTGCCTCCCACCCTCATAGATCTTTTGCTTGATGATATTCCAAAGGTTCTCTATAGGGTTGAGGTCAGGGGAAGATGGTTGTCACACCTTGAGTTTATCTCCTTTTATGCCCATAGCAGCCAATCACTCATAGGGATTCTTTGCAGCTTGAGATGGTGCATTGTCATACATGAAGATGACTTTGCTCCTCAAGGCACGTTTCTGCTTTTTATACCATGGAAGAAAGTTGTCAGCCAGAAACTCTATATACCTTGCAGAGGTCATTTTCACACCTTCAGGAACCTTAAAGGGCCCTATCAGCTGTTTCCCCATGATTCCAGCCCAAAACATGACTCCTCCACCTCCTTGCTGACATCGCAGCCTTGTTTTGAACATGGTGGCCATCCACGAACCATCCACTACTCCATCCATCTGGACCATTCAGGGTTGCTCGACACTCATCAGTAAACAAGACTGTTTGAAAATTGGTCTTCATGTATGTCTGGGCCCACTGCAACCGTTTGTGCTTGTGAACACTGTTAGGGGTGGCCAAATAGTAGATTTATGAAACAAAGCAAGGCTTTGAAGGATCCTACACCTTGATGTTCGAGTGACTCCAGAGGCACCAGCAGCTTCAAATATCTGTTTGCTGGTTTGTAATGGCTTTTTAGCAGTTGCTCTTTTAATCCGATGAACTTGTCTGGTAGAAATCTTCCTCATTATGCCTTTATCAGCAGGAACATGTCTGTGCTCAGATTCAGCCACAAATCTCTTAACAGTATGAAGATCATGCTTAAGTTTTCGGGAAATATCTAATGCTTTCATCCCTTGACCAAGGCATTGAACTATTTGATGCTTTTCGGCAGCAGAGAGATCCTTTTTCTTTCCCATATTGCTTGAAAACTGTGGCCTGCTTAATAATGTGGAACATCATTTTTAAGTAGTTTTCCTTTAATCAGAATCACCTGGAAAACTAATTATCACATGTGTTTAAGGGTACTGTCACACAGTACAATTTTGATTGCTACGACGGCACGATCCGTGACGTCGCAGCGTCGTATGATTATCGCTCCAGCGTCGTAGACTGCGGTCACACGTTGCAATCACGGCGCTGGAGCGATGCCGAAGTCCCCGGGTAACCAGGGTAAACATCGGGTTACTAAGCGCAGGGCTGCGCTTAGTAACCCGATGTTTACCCTGGTTACCAGCGTAAACGTAAAAAAACCAAACACTACATACTCACATTCTGGTGTCTGTCCCCCGGCGTCTCAGCTTCTCTGCACTGTGTAAGCACAGCGGCCGGAAAGCAGAGCGGTGACGTCAGACGTCACCGCTGTGCTCGCTTTCTGGCTGGCCGGCGCTCACAGTGCAGAGAAGCTGAGACGCCGGAGGACAGACACCGGAATGTGAGTATGTACTGTTTGGTTTTTTTACGTTTATGCTGGTAACCAGGGTAAACATCGGGTTACTAAGCGCGGCCCTGCGCTTAGTTACCCGATGTTTACCCTGGTTACAAGCGAACACATCGCTGGATCGCTATCACACACAACGATCCAGCGATGTCAGCGGGTGATCAAGCGACGAAAGAAAGTTCCAAACGATCTGCTACGACGTACGATTCTCAGCAGGGTCCCTGATCGCTGCTGCGTGTCAGACACTGCGATATCGTAACGATATCGCTAGAACGTCACGAATCGTACCGTCGTAGCGATCAAAATTGCACTGTGTGACAGTACCCTAAGATTGATTTCAGTGATCCATTGAGCCCTGAGACACAATACCATCAATGAGTTTATTTGAAAAACAAAACAATTAAATCTTTATGACACTTAAATCCAATTTGCATAATAATTTGGAACACAGTGTATGTATATGGGATTTAACATGACGCTATCTGTGCTGTTTGGCAACGGATGGCCAACGCTGCTAAAGGAGACCACTGGGGCTGATGGTGACGCAGCTGGGATGGTTCTGCTCCCCACAGATGGAGCGGGGCCCCAGGGCTACCGGTCCCGTTTACGTCAGGCTTCGTGTACCTTGTGGTGCAAGAGATCACTGAATGACACAAGGGCTGTAGTTTTCTTTTCCTTTACTTCATGGTTAATAGTACAGACCAGGGTAATGGTAACAGATCATAATGGAGAGGCGGGCAGCCTGGAAGCAATTTTTGGATACATCTGGCCAAGTAGGTAGAGGCCTTCCTCCTGTGCTGTCCTCCCTTTTTTCTTGCTGCCTAACAGCTCACCCTCCTGCTGTCTCTCTCTGTTTTTAAAAACTAACAGTTGCCCGCATGGCAGGTAGCTTGAGCCTATCACAGGTGCTGCTCCTTTGTGTCGGCTCCAGGCTCTGGTATGCTGCTGTGCCACCAGGCATTAGATCGGGCCAGGAGACCTGCAGTCCCCTGCCCTCTGGATTTAGCTGCCGGGACTTCAGTACCCACGCAACCACGGACTCCGGTATCTGGTTCCTAGCGCTCAGCTCTGGGGCGAGTTTAATCACTGCTCCACTCCCGAGGTTCTGCTCTGCTTCTCTCCTACTGACACCTGGTAAGGGGACCTCTCCTTGACTCCAGGCATGACATTACTCCCTGTGAGGGAGGCAATGCCACTGTGGCAACCGGACTCCTGGGGCGCCACATTCCCCGCTAGTGAAATTCAGTAATCTCGGACTGAGGAAACAAATGATAAACAAATTAACAAGTGAACAATCATAACTATTTACAAGATTTCAAAAATAAAAATTGAAAAAAACAAAGCTCAAAAATAGCCCTGGTGATGATTAGTCCATGCGTCATTGTCCATTGTTCATTCCTGAGCCAGGTTGGTGACTATGTACAAGTATTGTCCTGGTCACAACGAGTTCAGTGACCCAATCGTCCATTAAATCAAATAAAATAGGATTGCTCAAGAGTTCTTACAGAGTCTCTCTAGGCTAATATGCTTGATGGCAACATTCTTATATTACATATTTATATATCTTATTTACACAATCTACTTACATGAGGAACTTTACGGGGATTAGACCTCGTGTACTATGGGTAGACCTTCTTAGCACTGGTACTGGTGTAGTGCACTCTCTAATGGCTGTGCTATGGACGGCTCTATATAGCAAGGGTATACCTGATTTTCTACGACCACTGATGCTCACCGTGGGCATGACAGATTTGCCGCTGGCATGGGGTGGATTCTCTCTCTTGCTTCACTGCTGGTGTGGCATCTGCTGCTTAAACCCGCTGGTCTTGAGTCGCATCTCTTTCTGGGACTGCTAGCTGGGGAAAGGTCAAAACGGGCATGACTATGGCCTGGTTCACTCTTGTTCAGTTTGGAGGGAACTTGCCGAGTACTGTGCTGATCTTTTCCTCCACCCCTTCCATTGGCTGAGGAATGTCTTGGTCTTCAATCCTTTCTTTTAGTTGGTCAGGGCATGGTTTTAGATGATCCCTCGACATTGCTGCTGAGGATTCTCCTCCATCTTTACTGATGAGGCACACGTTGGTGTTATCAAAGTCTGAAGGTAAAACAGTGTATGGCTCAGCCTCCCACTGGCTGTCTAGTTTGTGATCTTGTCTCTTCCTTTTAAGTACCTGTTCTCCAGGTGACATGGGAACTCCAGGGGTGTGCTGATTATAATTTCTTTCCTGCCTCTGTCTTGCCTTGGACAAACGTTTCTCAACACATTCTTGCACCTTGTGATATTGCTGCTGCCGCTCCGTATCCTAGTCTGCATCTGATGATGTTATCTCAGGTGTTAAAACTCCCATGTCCAAGTCAATGGGCAACCTGCCAGGTCTTGCCCTCATCAGGTAGGCGGGTGTACAGTTGGTGGAGTTCACTGGGATGTGGTTATATAAGTCTAAAAAATCCAGTAACTTCCCTGGCCACAGACTACGCTCTTCCAGTGGCAGAGTCTTCAACAGGTCTATTACTACCTGGTTCATTTTGTCACATAACCTGTTGGTCTGGGGATGATACAGTGTGGTTCTTATTTTCTTGCAGCCGTACAGGTTACAGAACTCCTGGGACACTTCTGCTTCAAAGACTGGGCCTTGGTCTGTAAGCACTTGTTCAGGGTAACCATGCAGGCAACAAGTGTTGTTGAAATGCTTTGGCTGCTGTCTGATCCTTCACTGGCACTACTACCATGAACCGTGAGTAGTGGTCTACTATGGTGAGGGCATAGACATAGCCTGACCAGCTTGGGGCCAGATTCACATGGTCCAAGGCTACCAGCTCAAGCAGTTGTTTGGTGACTATGGGCTGTAGGGGAGCCCTCTGGCTATCACGGTCTTTCCGTCTCTTGTTGCATTGACCACATTCTCAACACCATTTCTCGATTGCTTTCCTCATGTCAACCCAGTAGAATTGCTCACGTAGCAGGACTTCCAACTTCTTCCACCCGAAGTGTCCTGCTCCGTCGTGGTATGCTTCCAAGACTATTGGCGCATCCCACTTTGGGACTTCCACCTGCCAGACCAATTTGTGGGTTTGAGAGCTGACGCTTCTTCAACACAGCTTCCCCTCATAGATGAACAGCTTGCCCTTCTCCTTCCACAACTGTTGGGTCTCTTGTGGAGCATCTGGATCATGGTGCGAATCAGCTTGTGTCAGCAATTCCTTTACTAGGTGGACTGCTGGATCACTGTCCTGCATTTCTGCCCATCCATGGTGGGGCAATGGGTTAATTGTTGCCTCTTGCATGGCATAGTGCTTGTCCTTCATGCAGTGGGAGCACTGGGCCGCAGCGGGGCGGTGGAAGGCTGGTAACTCTATTTCTTCAAGTTCCTCCAGGTCTTCTCCCCATCTGGCAAGTTGGGCATCCTGGACAGTGCATCAGCATTAACGTTTTTATGCCCGCCCGGTATTTGATGGTGAACTCGTAGTTGGACAGCCGAGTCATCCATCGCTGCTCCAATGCACCTAGCTTCGCCGTTTCAAGGTTGGTCAACAGATTATTATTCATATAAATGGTAAACTTCACTGAAGCTAGATAGTGCTTGAAGAGCTCCGTTACTGCCCAGACTATGGTGAGAAACTCCAGATTAAAAGGAACCATAGTTGTTGAGGTTCCTTTCCATGGGACAAAGCTTCCTCCTTGTCTAGGCAATCACTCTCTCTGTGTCTTGCTGTACCTGGGACAGCACTGCTCCCAATTCCACGTTGCTGGCATCCATATATAGTATAAAGGGCTGGCCATAGTCGGGGTAGGCCAGGACTTCATTTCCTGTAAGAGCCATCTTCAACCGAGTGAAGGATTCTTCTCTTTTACTCCACTAGAACGGAGGACTTGGGTTCTTGGCCTTCTTGGACTGGCCTATTAAGATGTCCTGCATGGGTGCCCCTATCTTGGTGATCTTTACGAATCTCCTGTAGTAACCTACCAGCCCGAGGAACTGCTGCATTTCCTTGATTGTGGAGGGTCTGGGCCAGTCCTTGATCACAGTGACTTTTTCAGGGTCTGGGGCCACACCTTCGGTGCTTACCACATGACCTAGGTATGCACCTTGGGCTTCAACAGGTGGCACTTGGATGGCTTTGCTTTCAGGCCAAAACCGGATAAGGCCTCAAACACCTCAGCCAGGTGCTCCAGGTGGTCTTCGTACGTCTTTGAGTAGACGATGATATGGTCCAGATACAACAAAACAGTTTCAAAGTTTTTATGTCCTAGGCAGCATTCCATTAACCGCTGGAACATTCCTGGTGCATTGGAGAGCCCAAATGGCATGCAGTTGAACTCGCAGAGGTCCATTGGTGTCGTAAACGCTGTCTTTTCTCTGTCTACTTCTGCCACGGGAACCTGCCAATACCCACTGGTGAGATCTAAAGTAGAGAAATAGTTAGTGGATCTCAGTGCTGCTAATGGTTCCTCAATTCGTGGTTACAGGTAGGCACCTTTATGTGTAATGCGGTTAATCTGCCTGTAGCCAACACACATCCTCATTGTATCATCTTTATTTCTAATGAGAACTAACTGAGCTGCCCAGGGGCTACAACTATCTCTGATTACCCCAGCCTCCTTCATCTCCCGTAACATACCCTTGGCACATTGATAGTGAGCTGGGGGTATAGGCCAGTACCTCTCTTTAATGGGTGGATGATCTCCGGTGGGGATATGGTTTTGGACCCCTTTTACCTGCCCAAAGTCTAGAGGGTGTTTGCTAAAAACCCGCTCATATTCTAAACCACCTGGTAAACCCCATGCTTTTGGTGCGAAGGGATGGAGTCAGTACCTATGTGTAGCTTCTGACACCAATCCTCCAGCAGCCCCTCAGAGCCATTGTCCTTCGCCTGGTGGGATGGAACCAAGGGTTCCATGGCCTTTATTGCATTATTACTGACAGTGAACAGCTTAGCAAGGGTGGCATACCGGTTGTAAATGGACCGCTTTCTCCCCACAATTCAGAATGCATATTGGTACCCTCCCCTTGTGGACATCAACTACCCCTTTGGCTGTCAGGATGGTGGGTCTACTATCAGAGTACATGGGTTCTACCAGAGCCTGGTAATTTTGACCTCTGAGGCCTATTGCTGCCCGACACCAAATTAACATTTCACTCCTAGGGGATATTGCAATGGGGAATGAATCACTCACTCTGACACTGCTGACATCTCCACCAGACAGCTCTACCTGTTGTCTCTGCATCAAGGCTCCGATTTCCTTTTGCAGGACACGCTGCTGCCTGGAACTGGTGGTCTCAACTACCTGTTGCAACAAAACAATAATTTGTCCAAGTCAATTCTCTATTACATTGGTACCTAGAGTAATCATAGGATGGCATTTTTATCTGTCAATATCAACTATAATCAAACCTTGCAACGGCAATTCTACTTGGCCAACCTGGATGGTCACCTCCTTATACCTCAATTGAGGCAAGGGCTGACCATTGCTGGCAAATATGTTAGTGTTCATCTGGGCTGTGAGTAATGTCTGAATCAGCCCAATACCGTTTAAAAAGGATATATGGCATCGTTGTCACCTGGGAGCCGGTATCCAATAAAGCGTTCATCAGGATGCCATCAATCACGACGGGCAGGAACAGCTGTCCTCCCACGTACTTGTCTCGCCAGCTTTGTGGGCCTGGTTGTCTTACTCCTGGGGGTTGGCCCTCTGCCCCAGGGGTTGCTTGCTAAAATTACAGAATCTTGCGATGTGCCCTGCCTTGTTGCAGCAGTGACAGATGGGTCATCTGTCCTGGTCATAGCGATCGTTGTCTGTCCCTGTGGTTGGTGGTATTCTCCTCTGCTGTCACCAAGGGAGGTAATCTGGACTGGAGGCTAGCTGGATCTTTTTTTTGGCCGACACTTGCATGGACTGCACGGTTTTGATTAGTGCAGCCACACTTTTGGTCAGCTCGTGGACCTGGAGACAGGCCTGCAGAGGAGTCATTATCTAGAGTCTGCTCATCGGCCTTCACGAGTGCCAGGGAAATGGACGCCATCTCCTGGTGGTTTGTGATGGCTGGGCGCTGGAGGGGTGCAGTGCCACTTGGGGTTGGTTCTCACAGCACCCGGATGACCCGGTCTTTAAATCATGTGAAGTCCAGGTCAGGGTTTTGCAGGGCAATAATGCGCAGCTGTGCCCAGTGAGCGATAGACAGGAGCCCTCAGTAAACTGCTTGGTTAGCAATCTGTCTTCGTCTCACACACTGTTGGGGTCTACCCGTTTAATGGCCTGCAGTACCTCTTGCAGGTTTAGGGCATAGTCCCATACACTGTCCTGCGCCCTTTGTTTGCACCCGTAGAATTTCAATTTAATCTCCGCTGCTGTGCGGGTGTCAAAAGTATCCTTCAGCCGGGCCAGGATTTGCCTAAGGGTATGTTTCCACGGTCAGGAAACGCTGCTTTTTTGACGCTGCGCAGAGCTGCAGCGTCAAAAAAGCAGCATCCAGATGTTCCAGCATAGTGGAGGGGATTGTATGAAATCCCGTCTCCACTCTGCGTGGAAACCCGCACGCGGCGGCCCTGCGACTCCGGACATGCTGCGCGTCTTTTCAGATCGCAGCATGTCCGTACACCTTGCGGGGACGCAGCGTCCCCGCAAGGCATATCACAGGGCCCTATGGGAGCGAGCGATCATCCCGGATGTGAAGAGTTAACACATCCGGCATGATCGCGTCCCAGGAAGGGGGCGGGGCTTAGCGCCGAGCGGCGATACCGCCGCCCCTCCGGACCGTGGAGCCATACCCTAATAGTTCTTTTGTTGGTGTCTGGCTAGGACTTCACCTCCCTTTGAGTCACATCGGTTAGCTGGCCAATAAGGATGCTTAGCTACCATAGAGATATTGCGAGTCTTGCGACTGCTTACATTGGAATTAATGGTATCCCTCAGGTGTTCGGTAAACCGTGTTTTTAATTTTCTCGTGGTGCAACCAATGTAAGATAAATTGCAAGCTGTACAATCAATTTTGTAAACTACATTCATAGTATGACAATTAATAAATTGTTTTACATTATATATTTGGGAATTATTAGCATTATTAAATATTTTGCTTTTATGGGCATATTTACATGTGGCGCAGGCAGCCGTGCCACATTTGAAAAAACCTTGCTTTCTAGCCATGTTCTAGACTTGGTATTGGATAGAAACAATCCCAGGGAGATCATGTTTCCAATTGTCGATGCTCTTCTGGCAACAATGTTAACGCCCCCTTCCAACAGACCTGATACAGTAACATCTTCATATAGGATAGGTAACCGTTTGTTAATTAGATTTTTAATTTGACTAAATTGGGGACTGTATTGCAGGCAAATATATTGTTTTTTATTCATATAGTCTTTTGATCTATCGCAATATTTCTGTGTTAATAGGTTTTCTCTATTTTTCTTTTTAACTATAATTTGTGCTCTTTTAAGGGACCATTCTGGATATTTTCGTTTACTTAATTTTCTTTGTAGTTCACCAAATTCTACATTCATATCCTCCCCCTGACTGCAATTTCTTTTCAATCTTGTGTATTCACCTACCGTTATTGATTTTATAGTGTGCTTCGGGTGGCTGCTAGTAGCGTGCAGAACAGTGTTCCCACTAATGGGTTTTTTATGCGTTTCACTAATGATAGTGTGATTCTCAACCCCCACTAGTTCCAAATCCAAAAAAGAAATGACATTCTCATTAAATTTATATGTAAAATTGATATTAAAACTGTTAGAATTATTGTATTTTGCAAAGTATGGTATGGTAGACACATCTCCCCCCCATATAATGAGCGTATCGTCGATGTATCTACCATACCAGACAATATTCTCAAAAAAGGGATTGTTAACAGAATATATAAATTCATTCTCCCAAAAAGCCATGGTTAAATTACCTAAAGATGGAGAATATTTCGCCCCCATGGGTACGCCTGTTTTTTGCAAATATACTGTGTTAGGTGTCGAGTTCCCGCCTCTGCACAGGGGGAATCTCAAGCCATCTCCACTGCGGTCTCCCATCCTTCTCTAGCCGCAGTGGAGCCTGCTCAGCTGAGACGTCGGTCCCAGTGTCTGACTCAGGCAGATACTCTGCGCCTGGTTTCTGCTGTTCTTCCAGGTTCTGCCATTAAGACCAGTGCTGGACAGCGGCGAGCAGATGCTTTTGGGACTAAGTCCTGCTTTTCACCTTCTGAGCATGCCCAGGGTGAGATCTCTTATTGGAGGTCGAGGGTCACATACTTTGATACTGCAGCAAAACCCATTGGTCCTCCGGGAAGGTCCTGAAGGTGCTCAGGCTCTGTGGTAGCCTCTCATTGGTCCTTCTTGGAAGGTCATGTACCTGCTGCAGCTATAAAGGGTTCGCATGGCCACACGGCCATGCGCTAGTATCAAATCTGTTATGTGCATGCGCCAGTGTGGTCACATTTATGTGTGTTCAGGGACTTGGCTGAAATAAGCCCCTAGAATGCCGGCACCTCCGGCGATGAGATTGTGTGTGTGGATTTAGGGCCCCGGCTGAAATAAGCCCCTAGAATACCGGCTCCTCCGGTGAGGAGATTGTATGTTTGCGTGACCACAGACTGCCTTCAGCTCGGCAGTTAGCTGTGAACTCCTGTGGGGTTAACAGGGCACAGCGTCTTGTTTCCGTGCGACTCTGTGAAGTAACAGAGTTCGCTTTAACCGCCATATAGTGCTGTCATTCGCTAGCAGCAGGTTCCTCCTGCACGGTGGACCACGGGCTGCGAACGCACCAATAATAACATCTATATTTACTCGGTGTGTTCCGCTAGCCCTAACATAATACTAGCGCCAGGGTCTGGCTAGCAATGGCGGACAAACAGCAATCTTTGTGGTACATCCAGCAGCTGGAGGGTAGGTTTTCAGCTCTCGAGTGCACAACCTCAGCTGTGGATGTTACCGCAGTAGCTGTTCAGGCTGCTAGCGTGGCTGCAGCAGCTTTGTCCACTGCCACTCCTGTTCCGACCCTATCTCAACTCCCGCTGCCAGAAAAATTCTCTGGTGATGGCAAATCATGTAGGGGTTTCGTGAGCCAGTGCTCTATACACCTCGAGCTCCTGGCTGCACGTTTCCCTACAGAGTGGGCAAAGGTGGGATTCATTATGTCTCTCCTGTCAGACAGGGCGTTGGAGTGGGCTACGCCGCTGTGGGAGCATGGCGATCATGTGGTGCAGAGTGCTCCACTGTTTCTGAGCACTCTGAAATAGGTCTTTTTAGGACCTCGAGTCACCCATGATACGGCGCTCCAACTGTTGGCATTGACTCAGGGCTCATCCTTGGTCAGCCATTTTGCCGTCCACTTCCGCACCTTAGCATCTGAGCTGGAGTGGTCGGATAAAGCCCTCATCCCTATATTTTGGAGGGGGCTGGCTGACAATGTTAAGGGCGCTCTGGCCACTAGGGAGATTCCCGCCACACTGGAGGAGTTAATAGCTGTATCTACTCGTATTGACCTCCGTTTTAACGAGCGGAGGTTAGAGCGAACCCAGTGTAGGTAGAGGTTTCGGCTGGCTCCCACCTTCGCTAAACCTTTGGAACCTCCGGTCCAGGCACCCGAGTCACATGAGGCCATGGAGGTGCTACGAGCCGGACCTAAGTCCCGGACCGCTCGTGCACTTAGGGTCTGTCATGTTTGCCGGCAGTCAGGACATTTTGCCACCAGATGTCCTCAGCGGTCGGGGAAACGTCAGCGTCTAGTGGTAGTAGGTGGAGGTTCACTAGACACGGTGACGTTTGCCTCCAAATTGTCCTTTAAGGGGACAATTACCATTGGCCCATCCACTCATTCGGTAGAGCTTTGCGTGGATTCCGGGGCGGAGGGCAATTTTATGTCTTCTGCCTTCGCCCAACGACACGCAATACCTCTGATGATGCTCGCCCAACCAGTGACCGTACAATTGGTGAATGGGTCGACTGCCCTCACAGATTGCACACCAGACCATCCCATTTACTCTATCCATGTCGCCATCTCATCAGGAGATAATATCTCTGCTCGTCATTCCTGAGGGAATTGATGAGGTCCTCTTAGGGATACCTTGGCTACGGTACAAATCTCCTCATATTGAGTGGCCCACAGGTAGGATTTTGGGATGGAGTGAATCTTGTGGGGGTAGATGTCAGAGGGAATGCGTTCAGGTTGCTACTACAGAGGTACCCGCAGATCTCTTCTCTCTCCCCAAGCAATATTGACCCTATGCGGACGTGTTCTCCAAAAGGGCTGCGCAGACTCTTCCGCCTCACCGCCCCTATGACTGTCCTATTGACCTCTTGCCTGGTGCTGAGCCTCCCCGGGGTCGAGTCTACCCATTGTCTCTCCCAGAGACAGAGGCAATGTCTCAGTACATCCAGGAGAATCTGGCAAGGGGATTCATTAGGAAGTCTGTGTCACCTGCAGGGGCTGGTTTCTTCTTCGTGCAGAAGAAGAACAGAGAATTACGTCCATGCATAGATTACAGGGGTCTTAACGCCATCACCGTTAAGAACAAGTACCCTCTGCCCCTGATATCTGAGCTTTTTGACAGGCTTCGGGGAGCAAGAGTGTTTACTAAACTAGATCTGCGGGGTGCTTACAACCTGATTCGCATCCGTGAGGGGGACGAATGGAAGACGGCTTTTAACACCAGGGATGGGCACTATGAATATCTTGTGATGCCCTTTGGGCTTTGTAATGCCACCGCCGTTTTTCAAGACTTTGCAAACAATATCTTTCGGGATATGCTCTCCACCTCGGTTGTAGTCTACCTGGATGATATTCACATCTACTCTCCAGATATAGACTCCAACCGGAGAGATGTGTGCAAAGTCTTCAACCTCCTACGGGCAAATTCCCTCTATGCCAAGTTGGAGAAGTGTGTGTTTGAGCAGGAGTCTTTGCCTTTCCTGGGCTATATCATCTCGGCCCAATGATTGGCTATGGATCCTGCCAAGCTACAGGCTTTGATGGACTGGCAAGAACTCCATTCTCTCAAAGCGGTGCAGCGCTTTATGGGGTTCATTAATTACTATCGCCAGTTCATTCCCCATTTCTCAACTTTGGTAGCTCCTTTGGATGCCCTCACCAAAAAGGGAGCAAATCCCAAGTTGTGGTCGGAAGAGGTCTCCAAGGCCTTCCTCTCTATTAAGTCTCACTTTGCTAGTGCTCCCATTCTACATCGCCCTGATGTAGATAAACCTTTCATAATGGAGGTGGATGCCTCATCTGTCGGTGCTGAAGCAGTCCTATTCCAAAAGGATGCTCAATGTCGGAAGCATCCCTGCTTCTTTTTCTCTAAGACCTACACACCGGCGGAGAGGAATTATTAAATCGGGGAAAAGGAGTTGCTAGCTATGAAGTTGGCCTTCTCGGAGTGGAGACATCTCTTGGAGGGGGCTCATTTTCCCTTCCAAGTTTTCACCGACCACAAGAACTTGGTCTATATTCCGACTGCCCAGCGGCTAAATTCTCGCCAGGCCAGATGGTCCCTGTTCTTCTCCCGGTTCCATTTCACCCTCCATTTTCTCTCCGGGAAGAAGAACATTCATGCCGATGCTCTCTCCCGCTCCGTAGTGTCATCAGCGGAGGAGGAGGAGGAGGAACCTCGGCTTATTGTCCCTTCTGAGAGTCTGAGGACTGTGGCTCCGGTTTTGCTAGAGTCTGTGCCCCTGGGTAGGACTTTCATGCCAGCAAATTTGCGACCGGAGGTTCTCTCTTGGGCTCACTCGTCCAGGGTGGGTGGACAACTTTGGGACCAAAAGGACATCTGAGCTTCTGGCGAGGGCGTACTGGTGGCTGCATATGGCCTGTGACGTCGGAGACTATATTCGGGCATGTGTCTCCTGCGCAAAAATAAGTCTCCTCGACAATGGCCAGCTGGCTTACTTTATCCCATGCTGGTGGCAGACAGGCCCTGGGAGATGGTCGGGATGGACTTTGTGGTGGGCTTACCCAAGTCCCATGGCTGCACCATTATTTGGGTGATCACCAACCATTTTTCCAAAATGGTGCATTTGGTGTCTCTTCCACGGCTACCTTCTGCACGAGCTCTGGCAGCGTTGTTTATTAAACATATCTATCGCCTACACGGTATGCCAGACAAAATTGTCAGTGACCGGGGTCCCCAGTTTGCGTCTCGGTTCTGGAGAGAGCTTTGTCGTCTACTCAGCATTGAGTTGAATCTCTCTTCAGCATATCATCCCGAGACGAATGGGTTGGTAGAGAGGGCCAACCAGACTCTGGTTACATATCTGCGACATTTTGTTTCTGCTAGGCAGGATGACTGGGCATCCTTGCTACCGTGGGCGGAGTTTGCGCTTAACAACGCCGTAGCCGACTCCACTGGTCAGACTCCATTCCTCCTTAATTACGGTCAGCATCCGCGGGTTCCTGTGCCTATGCCCGTGTCTTCTGCCGACTCCAGGGTGGCTGACTGGGCTGTGGAGGCATGGGACATTTGGGACCGCACTCAGGATGCCATCCGGGCCTCCAAGGAGAGAATGAGGTCCTCCGCCGATGCACATCGGCGCCCCGCTCCGATCTTTGCTCCTGGCAACTTGGTGTGGGTCTCTGCCCATAACATCAGGCTGCGAGTTGAGTCCACTAAGTTTGCACCTCGCTACTTGGGTCCCTTCAAGGTCCTCGAACAGGTTAACACCTAAACCAAAAATGCCCTCTAAGCCACTAGAGGGCCTACCTCTGAGCCACGACATGTAAACCTACAAAAAACCTGCTAAGTTGCAAGATCAGGAACCAAGTATAGATAAAAGTTCACAACCAAGCAGAAGAGGTAACCAAAACACGTAATTTTATTGAGATAACCTATACATAATAATTAAATACTACATACGGACAAAATTGGTGAAAGTGAGGACGTGCAACTAGTGCCACCAGCAAAACCAGGTGTTGATGAAGCTAAATAACTGGGACCTCCAAGTAAAAGGAACCTCGACGTACGTTTCGCCTTACCAGGCTTCGTCAGGAGGCGCCTCCTGACGAAGCCTGGTAAGGCGAAACGTACGTCGAGGTTCCTTCCTGCCCACACCACGCTGGTGTCCGGTTACTACCATGTCTCAAGGTAATGTCTCTTACCATCCTCAGCATGCACACATTTTCCCTTAGATGTGGAGGTACCGGTCCCAGTTACATCTTTATGCCCTGCCTTTGACCTGGCGTAGTGATTTTGTCATCTCATACTACATTTGTGATCTCACACTATGGTTAAGGGATCTACTCCATGGCTTTATGAGTTATTTTAACTTTTACTTTTTTACTTGGAGGTCCCAGTTATTTAGCTACATCACTGTGTGCCATGGGTCTCAATCTTGGGCATCCCCCAGCGTAGGTGTGGAGCTTGGTTGCCTGTATGTGTTGTGTCTGCCTCCAGCCATTCATCAACACCTGGTTTTGCTGGTGGCACTAGTTGCACGTCCTCACTTTCACCAATTTTGTCCGTATGTAGTATTTAATTATTATGTATAGGTTACCTCGAACAGGTTAACCCTGTGGTCTACCGTCTGGCCCTTCCTCCACGCCTGGGTATCACCGACACCTTTCATGTGTCCCTCTTGAAGCCCGTATACATGTCCCAGTTTTCTGAGTCATCTGCCGGGACATCGGGTTCATCTTTGGATGATTACGAGGTGAACGCTATCTTGGGGTGCAAGGTGGTACATGGCAAAAAATTTTATTTGGTGGATTGGAGGGGTTATGTGTTGTGAATTCCGTTCTCGAACTCCCTCCTGTGGTCATGAATGGTACTTCGGCGAGTTCTGTCCGTGGACTCCCTCTGGTGGCTGTGAGTGGTACTACTGGTTTTTGAGATTCCTTCCTCAGCTGCCCTCGTTTGCGGCTAGGCTGGCTTCTCTATTTAACTCCACTCAGATCGTTACTTCATGCCAGCTGTCAATGTATTAGTACTGGTTCAGATCTCTCTCGGATCTTTCTGATGACCTGTCTACTCCAGCAGAAGCTAAGTCCCTGCTGGTTCATTTGTTGTTCATTTTGTACTGAATATATTTCTTAGTACTTGCTAAGCTCTAGTCCAGCTTGCTAACATGTTATTACCTTGCTAGCCGGAAGCTCTGGGGTGCAGAGTGGCACCTCCGCACCGTGAGACGGTGCGGGGGTCTTTTTGCACACTCTGCGTGGCTTTTTGTAGATCTTTTGTGCTGACCGCATAGATCCCTTTCCTATTTTCAGTCTATTTAGTAAGTCTGGCCTCCTTTGCTGAAACCTGTTTCATTCCAGTGTTTGTGACTTTCCTCTTAACTCACAGTCAATATATGTGGGGGGCTGCCTTTTCCTTTGGGGAATTTCTCTGAGGCAAGGTAAGGCTTTATTTCCTATCTTTAGGGGTAGTTAGATCTTAGGCTGTGAAGAGGCGTCTAGGGAGAGTTAGGTACGCTCCACGGCTATTTCTAGTGTGTGTGATAGGATTAGAGTTTGCGGTCAGCAGAGATCCCACTTCCCAGAGCTTGTCCTGTCATCTAGTTTAACCATCAGGTCATTCCAGGTGCTCCTAACCACTAGGTCCATAACAGTACAGCTGGCCCACAAAGTGTTAATGCATCTCAATAGAGGGATAAGAGAAGTTCTGAGACCATTTTTTTTTTCTGCAGTGTGTCTTGTCTTTCTTTTCCCCTTAACCTCTGGGTGGTTCAGGACTCAGGTGTAGATATGGACATTCAAAGTATGTCCTCTTGTGTTGATCAACTTACTGCACGGGTACAAAGCATTCAAGATTATGTAGTTCAGAATCCGATGTTAGAGCCTAGAATTCCAATTCCTGATTTGTTTTCTGGGGATAGATCTAAATTTCTGAATTTCAAAAATAATTGTAGACTGTTTCTTGCTTTGAAACCCCGCTCCTCTGGTGACCCCATTCAGCAAGTAAAAATCATTATTTCTTTGTTATGTGGCGACCCTCAAGACTGGGCATTCTCCCTTGCGCCAGGAGATCCTGCATTGCTTAATGTAGATGCGTTTTTTCTGGCGCTTGGATTGCTTTATGACGAACCTAACTCTGTGGATCAGGCAGAGAAAATCTTGCTGGCTTTGTGTCAGGGTCAGGATGAAGCGGAGGTATATTGCCAGAAGTTTAGAAAGTGGTCTGTGCTTACTCAGTGGAATGAGTGTGCCCTTGCAGCAATTTTCAGAAAGGGTCTTTCTGAAGCCCTTAAGGATATTATGGTGGGGTTCCCCACACCTGCTGGTCTGAATGAATCAATGTCCTTGGCCATTCAGATCGATCGGCGTTTACGTGAGCGCAAGCTTGTGCACCATTTGGCGGTGTCCTCTGAGCAGAGGCCTGAGCCTATGCAATGTGATAGGACTTTGACCAGAGCTGAACCGCAAGAACACAGATGTCAGAATGGGCTGTGTTTTTACTGTGGTGACTCCACTCATGCTATCTCTGATTGTCCTAAGCGCACTAAGCGGTTCGCTAGGTCTGTCACCATTGGTAGTGTACAGCCTAAATTTCTTTTGTCCGTTACTCTGATTTGCTCTTTGTCGTCCTACTCTGTTATGGCATTTGTGGATTCAGGTGCTGCCCTGAATTTGATGGACTTGGAGTTTGCCAGGCGCTGTGTTTTTTTCTTGGAGCCCTTGCAGTATCCTATTCCATTATGGGGAATTGATGCTACGCCTTTGGCCAAGAATAAACCTCAGTACTGGACTCAGTTGACCATGTGCATGGCTCCTGCACATCAGGAAGATATTCGCTTTTTGGTGTTGCATAATTTGCATGATGTGGTCGTGTTGGGTTTGCCATGGCTACAGGTCCATAATCCAGTATTGGATTGGAAATCAATGTCTGTGTCCAGTTGGGGTTGTCAAGGTGTACATGGTGAGGTTCCGTTGTTGTCAATTTCTCCTTCTACTCCTTCTGAAGTCCCAGAGTTTTTGTCGGATTACCGAGATGTATTTGATGAGCCCAAATCCAGTGCCCTACCTCCTCATAGGGATTGTGATTGTGCTATTAATTTGATTCCTGGTAGTAAATTTCCTAAGGGACGACTTTTCAATTTATCTGTGCCGGAACACGCCGCTATGCGGAGTTATATAAAGGAGTCCTTGAAGAAAGGGCATATTCGCCCGTCGTTGGGAGCAGGGTTCTTTTTTGTGGCCAAGAAGGATGGTTCTCTGAGATCTTGTATAGATTACCGCCTTCTCAATAAAATCACGGTCAAATTTCAGTACCTTTTGCCTCTACTGTCTGATTTGTTTGCTCAGATTAAGAGGGCTAGTTGGTTCACCAAGATAGATCTTCAAGGGGCCTATAATCTTGTGCGTATTAAACAGGGCGATGAATGGAAAACAGCATTTAATACACCCGAGGGCCATTTTGAGTACCTGGTGATGCCATTCGGGCTTTCTAATGCTCCATCTGTGTTTCAGTCCTTTATGCATGACATCTTCCGAAAGTATTTGGATAGATTCATGATTGTATATTTGGATGATATTTTGGTCTTTTCGGATGATTGGGAGTCTCATGTGAAGCAGGTCAGAATGGTGTTCCAGGTCCTTCGTGCTAATTCTTTGTTTGTGAAGGGGTCTAAATGTCTCTTCGGAGTTCAGAAGGTTTCCTTTTTGGGCTTCATTTTTTCCCCTTCTACTATTGAGATGGATCCTGTTAAAGTTCAGGCCATTTATGATTGGACCCAGCCTACATCTGTGAAGAGCCTTCAGAAATTTCTGGGCTTTGCTAATTTTTACCGTCGCTTCATCGCTAATTTTTCTAGTGTTGTTAAACCGTTGATTGATTTGACCAAGAAAGGTGCTGATGTGGTGAATTGGTCCTCTGCGGCCGTTGAGGCTTTTCGGGAGTTGAAACGTCGTTTCTCTTCGGCCCCTGTGTTGTGTCAGCCAGATGTTTCGCTCCCTTTTCAGGTCGAGGTTGATGCTTCTGAGATTGGAGCAGGGGCTGTTTTGTCTCAAAGAACTTCTGATGGCTCTGTGATGAAGCCATGTGCTTTCTTTTCTAGAAAGTTTTCGCCTGCTGAGCGTAATTATGATGTTGGCAATCGGGAGTTGTTGGCTATGAAGTGGGCATTCGAGGAGTGGCGACATTGGCTTGAGGGAGCCAAGCATCGCGTGGTGGTCTTAACGGATCACAAGAATCTGACTTATCTCGAGTCTGCCAAGCGGTTGAATCCTAGACAGGCTCGATGGTCGCTGTTTTTCTCCCGTTTCGATTTTGTGGTTTCATACCTTCCGGGTTCCAAGAATGTGAAGGCCGATGCTCTTTCAAGGAGTTTTGTGCCTTATTCTCCGGGAGTCTCTGAGCCGGCTGGTATTCTCAAAGAGGGGGTAATTCTGTCTGCCATCTCACCTGATTTGCGGCGGGCGCTGCAGGAGTTTCAGGCTGATAGACCTGACCGTTGTCCAGCGGAGAAACTTTTTGTCCCTGATAGATGGACTAGTAGAGTTATCTCTGAGGTTCATTGTTCGGTGTTGGCTGGTCATCCTGGGATTTTTGGTACCAGAGATTTGGTGGCTAGGTCCTTTTGGTGGCCTTCCTTGTCACGGGATGTGCGTTCTTTTGTGCAGTCCTGTGGGACTTGTGCTCGGGCCAAGCCCTGCTGTTCTCGTGCCAGTGGGTTGCTTTTGCCCTTGCCGGTCCTGAAGAGGCCCTGGAAGCATATTTCCATGGATTTTATTTCAGATCTCCCTGTCTCTCAGAGGATGTCAGTTATCTGGGTGGTTTGTGATCGCTTCTCCAAGATGGTCCATTTGGTACCTTTGCCTAAATTGCCTTCCTCCTCTGATTTGGTCCCATTATTTTTCCAGCATGTGGTTCGTTTACATGGCATTCCGGAGAACATCGTGTCTGATAGAGGTTCCCAGTTTATTTCAAGGTTTTGGCGGTCCTTTTGTGCTAAGATGGGCATTGATTTGTCTTTTTCTTCTGCTTTCCATCCTCAGACAAATGGCCAAACTGAAAGAACCAATCAGACTTTGGAGACCTATCTGAGATGCTTTGTTTCTGCTGATCAGGATGATTGGGTGACCTTCTTGCCATTGGCTGAGTTCGCCCTTAATAATCGGGCCAGTTCGGTTACGTTGGTTTCACCTTTTTATTGTAATTCTGGTTTCCATCCTCGTTTCTCTTCAGGGCAGGTTGAGCCTTCGGACTGTCCTGGTGTGGATTCTGTGGTGGACAGGTTGCAGCAAATTTGGACTCATGTAGTGGACAATTTGACATTGTCACAGGACAAGGCTCAACGTTTCGCTAACCGCCGTCGCCGTGTTGGTCCTCGGCTTCGTGTTGGGGATCTGGTTTGGTTGTCATCTCGTTATGTTTCTATGAAGGTTTCTTCTCCTAAGTTTAAGCCTCGTTATGTTGGACCTTATAAGATTTCTGAAATCCTCAATCCTGTGTCATTTCGTTTGGACCTTCCAGCTTCTTTTGCCATCCATAATGTGTTCCATAGGTCGTTGTTGCAGAGATATGTGGCGCCTATGTTTCCTTCCGTTGACCCTCCTGCTCCGGTGTTGGTCGAGGGAGAATTGGAGTATGTGGTGGAGAAGATTTTAGATTCTCGTATCTCGAGACGGAAACTTCAGTATCTGGTCAAATGGAAGGGCTATGGTCAGGAAGATAATTCCTGGGTTCTTGCCTCCGATGTCCATGCTGCCGATTTGGTTCGTGCCTTTCATTTGGCTCGTCCTAATCGGTCGGGGGGTTCTGGTGAGGGTTCGGTGACCCCTCCTCAAGGGGGGGTACTGTTGTGAACTCTGTTCTCGATCTCCCTCCTGTGGTCAGGAATGGTATTTCTGTGAGTTCTGTCCGTGGGTTCCCTCTGGTGGCTGAAAGTGGAGCTGCTGGTCTGGAGGTGGCTTCCTCAGCTGCATCATTTAGGACTGGGCTGGTTCCCCTATTTAACTCTGCTCAGATCGTTACCTGATGCCAGTTGTCAATGTATCTGTACTGGTTCAGATCTCATTTGGATCTCCTGATGACCTGTCTACTTCAGCAGAAGCTAAGTCCCTGTTAAGCTCATTTGTTGTTCATTTGTGTGCTGAATATATTTCTGAGTACCTGCTAAGTTTTGTCCAGCTGGCTATCATGATATTGTCTCGCTAGCTGGAAGCTCTGGGTTGCAGAGTGGCACCTACCGCGCCGTGAGTCGGCGCGGGGGGTTTCTTGCTCACTCTGCGTGGCTTTTTGTAGTTTTTTGTGCAGACCGCAAAGATCCCTTTATCTATCTTCTGTCTATTTAGTAAGTTGGGCCTCCTTTGCTGAAACCTGTCTCATTCCTATGTTTGTGCCTTCCTCTTAACTCACAGTCAATATATGTGGGGGGCTGCTCTTTTCCTTTGAGGAATTTCTCTGAGGCAAGGTGAGGCTATATTTCTCTTTAGGGGTAGTTACCTCTCAGGCTGTGAAGAGTCGTCTAGGCAGAGTCAGGTACGATCCACGGCTAATTCTAGTGTGTGTGATAATAGATTAGGGCTGCGGTCAGCAGAGCTCCCACTTCCCAGAGCTCGCTCTATTTTTCAGTTTTGACTATCAGGTCATTCTAGGTGCTCCTAACCACTAGGTCCAGCCATAACAGGGGGGTACATTTTTAAAAAATTATTTATGGGGATCATAGACACCCCTGCCCAATAATTGAATGGCTGTAGCAGCATACAACACGTTCACCACAGTGTTCTAGTGGTGGAGAATGATGAGATGTGGAGGAAGGCCTTATTAAAAACTAGGCCCAATGTTAAGGTGCAGGTCTCCTACACTTGTAATGCCCATATACTAAGTGCATGGGATGACAAACATTTCATCATGGGGGAGTAAATTTTTTGGGGGTTTAAAATTATTAACAGGCATCATAAAAACACCCTTGCACAAAAAAAATTAGTGACTTTTGCTCACGGAATACGTTCACCTTGGTGTTTGTATGGTTGTGGATGATGAGGATAAGGAGGAAGATAACACCAAACAGACCAAATCAGGAAGCGTATACCCATGTGTGGTTGTGAAGAGGTGCATGAGAATACACTGCCACAAAAAAATGTATTTGAGGTTATGTTTCGCTGTTTTCACTCGGTGGTGTACAGAAGTCTTGCCCAATCCAGCCCTTGTTCATTTTTATGAGTCAACCTGTCAGCATTTTCAGTTGACAGGTGGATGCGCTTATTTGTTATAATTCCACCAGCAGTACTAAAAACCTGCTCTGACAGAATTCTAGAAGCAGGGCAGGCCAGGACCTCCAAGGCATAGAGAGCCAGTTCATGTCACGTGTCAAGCTTGGATACCCAATAATTAAAAAACACAGAGGAATCCCAGAGGACGTTTGCACAATCAGCAAGGTACTCCCTCAGCATCTTCCCAAACATTGCATTTCTTGTGACAGCACCCCTTACCTCTGTGCCGGCATGATGGGAGGGTCTGAGAAAACTGTCCCAGAACTTTGCCATTGTTCCCCTGCCTGAGCTGGATTGTGCTTCTGTCTCTCTCACTTGAACTCTATGGTTGTACAGCAAACTCTGATGTCTGCTGGCAGCGTTCTCACATGGGAATTTTTTAAGTAATTTCGCTACAAGGGCCCTCTGGTACTGCAACATTTTAGTACACCTGTCTGCCTCTGGAAGAAGATATTGAAAGTTCTCCTTGTAGCTTGGGTCTGGAAGTGTCACCAACCGGTAATGAGTGTCACCGATAATTTTAATAATGCGAGGGTCACGGCTGCTGCAGCTTGGATCTGTACCTGGATGCACGATGTTTGCGCATGCGCTCTGTGTAGTCCCCTTTTTTACTAGGAACGTTATGCTGGCCGTACATTCCAGCACTATCAGGCTTCCCCCTGCCATTTCCGGTGTGGCGATTCTCGCACACCGGCACTGTATGAGCTATTAGGCTCACATTATTTATAGTTACTCTGGACGTCCAAGGCACATCTTCCCTGAGGAAGCCTGCTTGTCAGGCGATACGCGTCGGCATCGCCATACCATATCAGGTTGTATTTTCATGGAGGGTTTCCTCCTTTTATAGTCCTGAGATCTAGTTGGTCCTTTCATGCTCATGGGTTATCTCTAACCCTTTATCCTTCTCCCCTTCCCCTTCCCCATTCTTGGCTGGCCTTGTACTTATAATTGGGGTCATGGTTTTCTAATATTTCACACAGCCTGCTGGCGTGTGGTTATTCAGCATATCATATGAGGCCCCTTCCATCATGGTCTTTACTTTCCCATGAGCCAGTAGTTTGGGGTGGGCGTATGTTGTGTGTGGGGGGTTCTTTATTACATATATTGTTATTGGATCTCTATTTTTGTGTATTATGGATGATGTGAATTTTTAATTGTGTTTTAATTGTTTGTGATGTTGTTGAATTTCCAAATAAAAGCAGTTTTGTATTTATTCATTCATGTATCATTATTGGTGTGCATATTCTTGTCAGTAGGCTTTTTCTTTTTGGTTCTACAGTTTCATTACTGACTTTGCACCCATTATTTGCCTTATTGTTCTATGGCGGTGCACCCATTACCTTGCTTACTAGCGAGGGTCACGGGAGACGCAGCGCAACATAAAGTCAGCCATGCGTGCCAGACTGCTAAAAGGCAAGACTTCCATGTCCTCACCAACAGGACGGCTAACCATGCTGTCCTCAACCTCATCCTCCTACTCCCTGTCCTCAGTCCATCCTTGCTGAACAGACGGTATGACAGCTGTGCTTGTAGTACCGTCTATAGCTCATGAAAGTAGCTCCTGTTCTTCCTCTTCCTCCTCAACCTCATTGTCTACCAATCCACATTGGGAAGACATGAGGCTGGGCTGAGTGTAATCACACTGTATGGTTCTTTGCTCCATGTCCTCATGCTCCGCCTGCAATACATCCTCTTTAATTGTGAGCAGAGAGGTTGTCAGAATGCAGAGAAGAGGGATGGTGACGCTAATTATGGTGTCATCGTCGCTCACCATCTTGGTGCAGTCCTCAAAGTTTTGGAGGATGGTACATATGTCTGACATCCATGTCCACTCCTAAGATCTTATGTGTGGAGTCTGAACTAAATAACGATAGCCTTTTTGATGCTGGTACTCAACAATTGCCCTGCTCACAAATCCTTGACAACATATGCAGTGTAGAGTTCTGACACGTGGGGACGTCACAAACCAGTCGGTAAGCCTGAAGCTGCAAATGCTGCTGAAGCAGGGCAAGGGTGGCTGAAGTAGCTGACTTTTTAAAAAGGGCTGACAGATGGCTTACTATCACTAGCAGATCCAGCAGCTCCGGGTAGCTTTTTGAGAAAACGTTGAATGATGAGGTTAAGCAAATGGGCCAGACAAGGTAGGTGTGTGAGCTCACCATGCCTCAGTGCCGCCACCAGGTTCCGGCCATTATCACACACGACCATGCCTGGCTGTGTAGGTTCAGTTATGTCATCCAAAAATCTGACTGCTCTTTTAGCTCTCTCCACAACTCTTCAGCTTTGTGCGGTTTGTCACCTAAGCAGATTAGCTTCAGCACAGCCTGTTGCCGCATGGCTGAGGCAGTGCTGCAGTGCTTCCAGCTTCTGACTGATGTGCTCATTTCAGAGATGGAGGCTGAAGAGGAGAAGGAGGAAGAGGAGGAGGTGCAGGAGCTGTAGACTGTGGGGGCAATCCTGATTGACGTAGGGCCCGCAATCCTTTGCATGGGGATGATATGTTCCATTCCAAGGTCCGACTGGGTCCCGGCATCCACTATGTTAACCCAGTGTGCCGTCAGTGAGATGTTCCATCCCTGCCCACAAGCACTTGTCCACGTGTCCGTGGTTAGGTGGACTTTCCCAGTAACAGGATTGTTGAGGGCACAGGTAATGTTGTGGGACACATGCTGATGTAATGCCGGTACGGCACACCATGAGAAATAGTGGCAACTGGGGACCGAGTACCTTGGGACGGCAGCCGCCATCAGGTTGCAGAAAGCTTCCATCTCAATGAGCCTAAAAGGCAACATTTCGAATGCAAGCAAGTGAGAAATGTTCAAATTTAGTACTGTGGCATGTGGGGTGTTGGATGGGTATTTCTGCATGTGTTCCAATGACTGGGGTATAGACAACTGAAGGCTGCACTGGGACAAGGACGTGGACGGGCTTGATAATGGTGCTGGTTAGCTATAGGCAACAACAGGTGCAGGGCACAAGGCATCTTTACCTGTACGGTGAACTGGGGATTGGCTTCTACGCAAAACAGTGGAAGAAGCAGTGGTGTTACATGCAGACAGTGTTCCTGGAGCTTGTGCTTCGGCCCACAAAAGTCGGGTGCTTTGTTGCCATGTGCCTGATCATGCTGGTGGTGTTCAGGCTGGTAGTTTTGCCACCCCTGCTGATGTGGGCATGGCAGGTACTGCAAATTATCCTGTTTAGGGTTATCGGCAGAGTCTGTAAAAAAATAGCCAGACTCAGAAGATTGTTATGATTTTCCCAATGGCAGGGAAATCAAAATAACAACGGACTAGCTCTCGGGTGATGGGAACTAAAGTGACCGTGACCTGAACCTGACACGACACTGGAAGTAGCCGGGGAGTGTTTCCTACGATGCCCTAGACACCACGCGCCAGCCGGAGATCTAACTACCCCTATCAGAGGAATATACAGGCCTGCCTTACCTCCAGAGATGAACCCCAAAAGGAGATAGCAGCCCCCCACAGATATTGACGGTGAGTCAAGAGGAAAAGACATACGTAGGATGAACAGCAGATTTAGCACAGTGAGGTCCGCTTACTAGATAGCAGAAGTACAGGAAAGAGTCACTTCACGGTCAACTTCAAAACACTACTCAAAAACACCATCCTGAAATTACTTTAAAACTCCAGTGACAACTCATGCCACTGGAGTGGCAATTCCAGTCCACGAGAGCTTCCAGCTACAGAGAGTCACATTGCAAATAGCTGGACAAAAATAGAATAAACTAGAAACAAAATTCAACTTAGCTGAACAGGATCTTGAGGCAGGAGAATGCAACAGAATGCTACTGATACATTGTTGGCCGGCATCAGACCAGCAGCCAAGCAGCCTTAAATAGGAAACTCCCCTAATGGGTGTCAACAGGTGATCAAGGATAGAAGAAGGCAAATAAGTGGCACTACCATAAAACACCACCGGGGGAGCCCACAAACAGAATTCACAACAGTACCCCCCCCTTAAGGAGGGGGCACCGAACCCTCACCAGAACCACCAGGGCGATCTGGATGAGCACTATGAAATGCACGAACCAAATCAGGAGCATGAACATCAGATGCTGTCACCCAAGAATTATCCTCCTGACCATAGCCTTTCCACTTAACCAGATACTGAAGTTTCCGTCTGGAAACACGGGAGTCCAAGATCTTTTCCACCACATACTCCAACTCACCCTCAACCAGCACAGGAGCAGGAGGATCAGCAGACGGAACAACCGGCACCTCATACCTCCGCAACAATGACCGATGAAAAACATTATGAATAGTAAAAGATGCTGGGAGGTCCAAACGAAAGGACACAGGATTGAGAACCTCCAGAATCCTATAAGGGCCGATAAACCGAGGCTTAAACTTAGGAGACGAGACCTTCATAGGAACAAATCGAGAAGACAACCAAACCAGGTCCCCAACACAAAGACGAGGACCGACACGCCGATGACGATTAGTGAACTGTTGAGACTTCTCCTGGGACAACTTCAGATTGTCCACAACCTGTCCCCAAATCTGATGCATTCTATCAACCACAGCATCTACTCCAGGACAATCCGAAGACTCCAATTGACCGGACGAAAAGCGAGGGTGAAACCCTGAATTACAAAAAAATGGAGAAACCAAAGTGGCAGAACTGGCCCGATTGTTAAGGGCAAACTCTGCCAATGGCAAAAAATCAAGCCAATCGTCCTGATCAGCGGACACAAAACACCTCAAGTAAGTCTCCAAGGTCTGATTAGTACGCTCAGTCTGGCCATTAGTCTGAGGATGGAATGCAGACGAAAAAGACAAGTCGATGCCCATCCTGGCACAGAACGCCCGCCAAAATCTAGACACAAACTGAGTACCCCTGTCAGACACTATATTCTCAGGAATACCATGCAAACGCACAACATTCTGAAAAAATAGAGGGACCAGCTCAGAGGAGGAGGGCAATTTGGGCAAAGGTACCAAGTGAACCATCTTGGAAAAACGGTCACACACCACCCAGATGACGGACATCCTACGAGAAACAGGAAGGTCAGAAATAAAGTCCATAGAGATGTGCGTCCAAGGCCTCTTAGGAATAGGCAAGGGCAACAACAACCCGCTGGCCCGGGAACAGCAGGGCTTAGCCCGAGCACAAACATCACAAGACTGCACAAAAATACGTACATCTCGAGACAAGGAAGGCCACCAGAAGGACCTAGACACCAGATCCCTGGTGCCAAAAATTCCAGGATGACCTGCCAACGCGGAAGAGTGAACCTCCGAAATAACTCTACTGGTCCAGTCATCAGGGACAAACAATCTACCAGGCGGACAGCGATCAGGCCTATCCACCTGAAACTCCTGCAAAGAGCGCCGCAGGTCTGGGGAGACAGCTGACAATATCACCCCATCCTTCAGGATGCCAGTAGGTTCGGAATCACCAGGCGAGTCAGGCTCAAAACTCCTAGAGAGGGCATCCGCCCTCACATTCTTAGACCCAGGCAGATATGAAACCACAAAGTTAAATCGAGAGAAAAACAACGACCAGCGCGCCTGTCTAGGATTCAGACGCCTGGCTGACTCAAGATAAATTAGATTTTTGTGGTCAGTCAAGACCACCACCTGGTGTCTAGCACCCTCAAGCCAATGACGCCACTCCTCAAATGCCCACTTCATGGCCAAGAGCTCCCGATTTCCAACATCATAATTTCGCTCAGCGGGCGAAAACTTTCAAGAGAAAAACGCACATGGTCTCATCACTGAGCAGTCAGGACCTTTCTGCGACAAAACTGCACCTGCTCCGATCTCGGAAGCATCTACTTCAACCTGGAACAGGAGCGAAACATCAGGCTGGCGCAACACAGGAGCAGAAGAAAAGCGGCGCTTAAGCTCCCGAAAGGCCTCCACAGCCGCAGAGGACCAATTAGCAACATCAGCACCCTTCTTGGTCAAATCAGTCAAAGGTTTAGCAATGGCAGAAAAACCCGCTATGAATCGGCGATAGAAATTAGCAAATCCCAAGAATTTCTGAAGACTCTTTAGAGAAGTAGGTTGTACCCAATCACAAATAGCCTGAACCTTAACAGGGTCCATCTCCATAGATGAAGGGGAAAAAATATATCCCAAAAAGGAAATTCTCTGAACCCCAAAAATACACTTTGAGCCCTTCACAAATAGAGAATTAGCTCGTAAAACCTGAAAAACTCTCCTGACCTGTTGAACATGAGATTCCCAGTCCTCCGAAAAAATCAAAATATCATCCAAATACACAATCATAAATTTATCCAGATATTCACGGAAAATATCGTGCATAAAGGACTGAAAAACGGAAGGGGCATTCGCGAGACCGAAAGGCATTACCAAATACTCAAAATGGCCTTCAGGCGTATTAAATGCGGTCTTCCACTCATCCCTCTGCTTAATCCGCACCAAATTATACGCACCACGTAGATCGATCTTAGTGAACCACTTCGCCCCCTTTATGCGAGCAAAAAGATCAGTCAGTAAAGGTAACGGATACTGGTATTTAACTGTAATCTTATTCAGAAGTCGATAGTCGATACAAGGTCTCAATGAACCATCCTTTTTACCCACAAAGAAAAACCCTGCCCCCAGTGGAGACAAAGAGGGGCGAATATGACCCTTTTCCAAAGATTCTCTGATATACTCCCGCATAGCAGTATGTTCAGGTACAGACAAATTGAACAAGCGACCCTTAGGAAATTTACTACCGGGAATCAACTCAATAGCGCAGTCACACTCTCTGTGAGGAGGGAGAGAATCAGTTTTAGGCTCCTGAAAGACATCATAAAAATCTGACAGAAATGCTGGGATCTCAGAGGGAGTAGATGAAGAAATGGGAACCAAAGGTGCATCCCCATGAATCCCCTGACATCCCCAGCTCAGCACAGACATTGATCTCCAGTCCAAGACTGGATTATGAATTTGTAACCATGGTAATCCAAGTACTAATACGTCATGTAGATTATATAACACAAGGAAACGAATAATCTCCTGATGGTCTGGGGACAGATGCATAGTCACTTGTGTCCAATATTGTGGTTTATTGCTAGCCAAAGGTGTAGAATCAATACCCTTTAAGGGAATAGAAACCTCCAGAGGCTCTAAATCAAACCCACAACGCTTGGCAAAGGACCAATCCATGAGACTCAGAGCGGCGCCAGAATCCACATAAGCATCCACAGTAACAGATGATAAAGTACAAATCAATGTCACGGACAAAAGAAATTTAGACTGCAAGGTACCCATAGAAAAAGATTTATCAACCTTTTTATCAACCTTCTTTATGCGTTTAGAGCATGCTGATATAACATGAGCTGGATCTCCACAATAGAAGCACAACCCATTTTTGCGCCTGTAATTCTGTTGTTCGCCTCTAGACAATACACTATCGCATTGCATATGCTCTGGTGCCTTTTCAGAGGTCACCGCCATATGGTGCACAGGTTTTTGCTCAGAAGATACCGCCATATGGTGCACAGGTTTTTGCTCAAAAGATACCGCCATATGGTGCACAGATTTTTGCTCAGAAGATACCGCCATATGGTGCACAGATTTGCGCTCCCGTAAACGCCGATCAATCTGGATAGCCAATTTCATGGCATCATTCAGACCTGTAGGCACAGGGAACCCCACCATGACATCCTTCACGGCATCAGAGAGACCTTCTCTGAAATTAGCTGCTAGAGCGCACTCATTCCATTTAGTAAGCACCGACCATTTACGAAATTTTTGGCAGTATATCTCAGCTTCATCTTGCCCTTGAGAAAGAGCTATCAAGGCTTTCTCAGCCAAAATCTCTAAATTAGGTTCTTCATAAAGCAACCCCAAAGCCAGAAAAAACGCATCTACATTTAATAACGCAGGATCCCCTGGCGACAATGCAAATGCCCAACTTTGTGGGTCACCCCGCAATAGAGAAATAACAATTTTAACCTGTTGCGCAGGATCACCAGCAGAGTGAGATTTCAGAGACAAAAACAATTTACAATTCTCTCTGAAATTCAAAAAACGGGATCTGTCTCCGGTAAAAAATTCAGGCATAGGGATCTTAGGTTCAGACATTGGAGCACGTATAACAAAATCTTGTAAGTTCTGGACCTTTGTAGCCAGGTTATTCAGACCTGCAACCAAACTCTGTGGATCCATGATTCAAACAGGTGTAACCAAAGCCATTCAGAGATTAAGAGGAGAGGAAAAAAAAAAGGCTGAAGACTGCAGTTTAAGCAAGGAGTACAAATAAGCACTAAGGTGCACTTTCCAAACACAGAAGGAAAAAAAACCTTTTCATATCCTTTCCTGCTTTAGTGCATAGTTTTAACACATGGTGGCCGGCCAAACTGTTATGATTTTCCCAATGGCAGGGAAATCAAAATAACAATGGACTAGCTCTCGGGTGATGGGAACTAAAGTGACCGTGACCTGAACCTGACACGACACTGGAAGTAGCCGGGGAGTGTTTCCTACGATGCCCTAGACACCACGCGCCAGCCGGAGATCTAACTACCCCTATCAGAGGAATATACAGGCCTGCCTTACCTCCAGAGATGAACCCCAAAAGGAGATAGCAGCCCCCCACAGATATTGACGGTGAGTCAAGAGGAAAAGACATACGTAGGATGAACAGCAGATTTAGCACAGTGAGGTCCGCTTACTAGATAGCAGAAGTACAGGAAAGAGTCACTTCACGGTCAACTTCAAAACACTACTCAAAAACACCATCCTGAAATTACTTTAAAACTCCAGTGACAACTCATGCCACTGGAGTGGCAATTCCAGTCCACGAGAGCTTCCAGCTACAGAGAGTCACATTGCAAATAGCTGGACAAAAATAGAATAAACTAGAAACAAAATTCAACTTAGCTGAACAGGATCTTGAGGCAGGAGAATGCAACAGAATGCTACTGATACATTGTTGGCCGGCATCAGACCAGCAGCCAAGCAGCCTTAAATAGGAAACTCCCCTAATGGGTGTCAACAGGTGATCAAGGATAGAAGAAGGCAAATAAGTGGCACCACCATAAAACACCACCGGGGGAGCCCACAAACAGAATTCACAACAGAAGATCTAACAGTTGGAATGGCAACTTCCATCATGTTGATGTTACGGGGAACAGATGCACGCCTTTTGTCTGCGGCCACCACACTGTTTCTTCCTGCCCGTTGGGGTGATATGCCTCCTTCCCCGTGTGTCATCCACCACCTCGTCTTCCACATTCACACCCTGCTCCTCTTCCTGACTTTCTGGCAATTGTGTCTCATCATCGTCCACCTCTTTTGACACTTTCCCACCATTGCCTTCGTGTGACCTTGGCTGTTCAAATCTTTGGGCATCTCCACATGCGATCTCATCTGGCCCCACTTCATTTGACCGACCGAGAGTCCAGAATATTTAAAGGGAACCTGTCACCTAAATTTGGCGGGACCAGTTTTGGGTCATATGGGCGGGGTTTTCGGGTGTTTGATTCCGGAGGACAGAGAATGAACTTCAATCCAATATTGCGGCCAGCATTGTTGTGAATTAGACTTTTTTGGCTCCCTCTTGTGGTCACTAGTGATATGACTCTGGGATTGTCTTTCCTCAGTTTGGCACCCACCTGGGTCGTTAGTCCAGGGGTGTTGTTATATAAACTTCCTGGATTCTCAGTCCTGTGCCTGGCATCGTTGTAATCAGTTCCTTTCTGTTTGCTCCTGTCTGCTGGTCCTGGATCTTGCAAAATTAAGCTAAGTCCTGCTTCCTTGTTTTTTGGTTATTTGCATAGCTCTTATTTTTTGTCCAGCTTGTACTAAATGTGATTCCTGATTTTGCTGGAAGCTCTAGGGGGCTGGTGTTCTCCCCCCGGGCCGTTAGACGGTTCGGGGGTTCTTGAATATCCAGCGTGGAAATTTTGATAGGGTTTTTGCTGACCGTATAAGTCATCTTACTATATTCTGCTATTAGTTAGTCTAGTTCATTCTTACGTTTGTCTTTTCTCCTTACCTCACCGTTATTATTTGTTGGGGGCTTGTATCCAACTTTTGGGGTCTTTTCTCTGGAGGCAAGAAAGGTCTATCTTTTCCCTTCTAGGGTTAGTTCGTTCTCCGGCTGGCGCGAGACGTCTAGAACCAACGTAGGCACGTTCCCCGGCTGCTGCTATTTGTGGTGCTAGGATTAGATATATGGTCAGCCCAGTTACCACTGCCCTAAGAGCTGTTTTTTTTGTGTTTGCAGACTTGGTATGTACTTTTGAGACCCTCTGCCATTGAAGTCATAACAGTATGCCAGGCCAAGGTTGAATGTTTAATGCATTGCAGAAGTGGGATTACAAGAAAGGAAAGTCTGAGTTTTTTTTTTTTTTTTCTTTCCTCACCAAGATAGATCTTCGTGGTGCGTACAACCTTGTGCGCATTAAGCAAGGAGATGAATGGAAAACTGCATTTAATACGCCCGAAGGTCATTTTGAGTACTTGGTGATGCCTTTCGGGCTCTCTAATGCTCCTTCAGTGTTTCAGTCCTTTATGCATGATATTTTCCGGAAGTATCTGGATAAATTTATGATTGTTTATCTGGATGATATTCTGTTTTTTTCTGATGATTGGGACTCGCATGTAGAGCAGGTCAGGATGGTGTTTCAGGTTTTGCGTGAGAATGCTTTGTTTGTTAAGGGCTCAAAGTGTCTCTTTGGAGTACAGAAGGTTCCCTTTTTGGGTTTTATTTTTTCCCCTTCTGCGGTGGAGATGGACCCAGTCAAGGTCCGAGCTATTCATGATTGGACTCAACCCACGTCAGTTAAGAGTCTTCAGAAGTTCTTGGGTTTTGCTAACTTCTACCGTCGTTTTATCGCTAATTTTTCTAGCGTTGTTAAACCTTTGATGGATATGACCAAGAAAGGTTCTGATGTTGCTAACTGGGCTCCTGCAGCCGTGGAAGCTTTTTTTTTTTTTTTTTTTTTTTTTTACTGAATCATGTTTATTAAAATTTTTTCAGGTTACACAGATAAACACAACAATTCCGCAAACAGAGCAGAGTAGATTATTAATACAATAAGAAAACAGACATACCAACGCAAGGGAGGGGGGGGAAAGGGAGTAGGTACACATAGGTATACAACTGTAGATTATTTAGATCAAAGGTCTAAACATAAACTAACCTACTGAAATACAGGTTCCTGAAAGTCAAAGCGACATATAAACTAGACAGCTAGGCACAGTGCAAGATTTTCACGTGCCGGGAGTATCAGATCCCGGATCACAGTAGGACAAGCGTCTTCACGCTGGGATAAAGGAAAACCGGCTATCAAGCCACGGCTCCCAGATCTGAGACTTTTTTGTTTTTGATGACGCAGATAACACCAGTGCCCGTTCGTATTGGCAATGAAGGTTCATCCTATCAATCACAGATTGTATAGTCGGTGCGCTAGTCACTCTCCATTTGGAAGCCACTGCCAGTCTAGCGGCTATAAACAAATGTGAGAACACACCTCTCAGCCCATGTGGGATCTCATCCAAACCAATATGCAATAAAACCATACTAGGTCGCAGGGCCACCCGAATCCCAGTCACCTCCGCTATGACGTCCTCTAAACTAACCCAAAGATTTTGTAATTTCGGACATGACCACCACATATGGCTAAGCGTCCCCAACATACCGCAGCCTCTCCAGCACAATGGGGAGCATTGAGGGCCAAAATGGGCAACTTTAACTGGGTAATAGTACCAGCCTAAGTGGACTTTTTTTAATTGTTCCAGATGGTTTACACATGAGGATACTCTCCGAACCTCTAACACCGCTTCCCGCCACCCATCAGGCGCTAGGGTGACCTGCAAGTCATCCTCCCACTGGCTCATGAATTGCAACTTAACCTCTGGGTCAGGATCATTCAGGGCTCTATACAAAATAGATACATTGCGAGTACTAGGACCAGGCACCAAGAAAAGACCATTTACTGTACGAACTAGGTTGGTATTAAAAAAGGGCGTCAGTTGAGTAGTGTGCATAAGATGTCTTAATTGTAAAAACTGATAAAATCTATGCCGAATATCAGGGTGTTTCGCAACTAGGCGATCAAACGGTTTAATCATTGTGTCATCAAGCAGCTGATGAAGTGATTTTACACCAGCTAGTACCCATGGCTGTAAATCTATATATGGAATATGTAATTCTAGCGCCTTCAGTGACACTTCAGTTAACGGAATTTTAATAAGAGACGGGACCGTCTGTCTCCAAAAATGCAGTGCAGTAGACATGGTCGGTAGGGGGAGACTACCTGTCCGCGGACCCAAAGCTTCAACCTCCAGCATGAATCGGGTGGAGCCTCTAGTTGCAAAGAAATTTTCAATTTGCAACCATCTATGATCCTTATCAAGCTGCCACCAGTCCCGCAACCCTGCCACCACCGAGGCCTTATAGTACGCCATCAAATTTGGTAATCCCATTCCCCCCAACTCATAAGGGTAGTACATAAGGGATTTAGCCACTCTAGGAGTTTTGTGGGCCCATATGTATCTATTTGTTAAGCGTTGAAAGTTTGTTATAATTTTGCTTGGAACCCTCAAAGGGAGACATCTAAAATAATATAATATCTTGGGGAGAATTTTCATTTTGAAAATGTTGATTCTGGCCACCCAGGATGTCATAAACATATGCAAGGTGTCTAACTCAGACTTAATCTCTCTGAATAGAGCAGAATAATTCACCTCTATAATATGTTGAGAACATGTAAGCTTTATACCAAGGAAAGGGATACCCTGATCAGTCCAACGAAAGGGAAACTTATTCTCTAATTCAGTTCTGACGACCCGCTTTATACCAAGGAAAGGGATACCCTGATCAGTCCAACGAAAGGGAAACTTATTCTCTAATTCAGTTCTGACGACCAAAGGGACCGCGACAGGGAATACCAAAGATTTGGATGCGTTCAGTTTGTAATAGGATACTGACGCAAAATCCTCTAGTTCAGCCATGACTGCCGAGAACGACCGCTCCAGATCCACACAAGTTATGATAACGTCATCCGCGTATAGACCAATCTTATGAGCAGCCGGGCCCACCATCAGGCCTGAAATATCCGAGTTAAAACGGATTTTCTCCGCCAATGGCTCCATGCATAATGCAAATATAATGGGGGATAATGGACATCCCTGCCGCGTCCCATTGGTGATCAGAAAGGGGGCAGATACTACTCCAGAGGCGAGAACTCTGGCAGATGGAGTGGAATATATGGCCGAGATCGCCGATAGGATGGGGCCCTCCAAACCGAACTTCCGAAGAACACTTCCCAAATATCCCCAATGTACCCTATCAAAAGCCTTCTCAGCATCCAAAGACAGAAAGGCACTGGGAAGGCCCGACAGTTCCGCCACCCTGATGAGATTCAACATTCGGCGGGTACCATCCTTAGTTTCCCGGCCAGCCACAAAACCGACCTGGTCAGGAGAGACAAGAGAGGGGATTATCAAATGAAGGCGGGAGGCTAACAATTTGGTATATATCTTTAAATCACAATTCAATAAAGCAATGGGCCTAAAATTTCCAGGACTATCAGGGGTCTTACCTGGCTTAGGGAGAGTGGTAATAATAGCTTCCAGATTGGAGGCAGCAACTTTGCCTGATTCCCTCCAACTAGAAAACAACCTCAATAGATATGGGGCCAGAAGATCTTGAAAAGTGCGATAATATTCATTTGATAGTCCATCCGGACCAGGTGCGGTGTGCAGCTTACTACTTTTAATGGTTTTTTTAATCTCCTCCTCTGTAAATGGGGCATTTAACAAAAGTAATTGTTCTTGGGATACGCATGGTAAATTAACTGACTGTAGATATGAGTCGATTGATACCTGGGTGGGTTGACGGGTCTGCTGGTCAGAATGTAAGTTATATAAATGGGAGTAATACTTTGCAAATGTGTCTGCGATTTCAATCGGATTCCTAACCAAACACCCATTCTGCCCTAGCAAACCATCTAATCTGGATTTAGCCTCTCGCTTGCGTACCCTACGGGCCAGTATAGCTCCCGCCCTATCTCCAGTGGCATAAAAATGAGTTTTAAATTTACGTAAATTATGGGCATAGGTAGAAAGCAAATTCTCCCGCAATTTAAAGCGAACCCCGTATATCTCATCCGATACCGCCTGAGAGGGTGAGGTTTTATTCAGTGATTCCAATTGATCAAGTCTAGTTAAGAGGTCATCCCGTAACCCTCTATTGCGCTTCAGTATGGAGGCTTGTTGTATGAGATATCCCCGAATAACCACTTTATGTGCAGCCCATAGCGTTTCATCTGAAACTTCCCCATTATTGTTAATGTGGAAATAGTGGGTCAGCTCATTAGAAATACCACACGTCACCCTCTCATTTAGTAAGAGAGAAGGGTTCAGGTGCCATCTAAAGGCAGGATTCACATGATGTTTTAATGCTAACTGTAACACAATGGGAGCATGGTCAGACCAGGTAATTAGTCCTATGTTGGAGGAGATGCATCTTGAAAGAACCGTAGTATCTACCAAAATATGGTCTATCCGAGAGTATGTACGGTGTCGGAAAGAATAGAAGGTATAATCTTTTTCACTCGCATGGGAGTACCTCCAGAAATCATGTAGATGATATTCTTTGGTTAAGCCTTTCAACTCTCCCCTAGGCCGAACGCCACCTCGTGAGCAGTCTAAATCTCTATCCATGGGGAGATTAAAGTCTCCGCAATATAACTTTTCACCCTGTGCCAAACCATCCACTCTTTGTAATACCTTGCGGATAAATGACTGTTGCGAATTATTTGGGGCATATAGGACTGTGATGGTGTGCAACTCGCCATTCAATGTGCATATGAGGATCAGAAATCTGCCCGCTGGATCCGCCACCCTCCGAATATATTTAAAGGCTAAAGTATTTTTTAAAGATGATGCACACCCCAGCTTTTTTAGTGTTATTATTAGCGAAGTAGATATTAGAGAATTGTGGGTGACAAAGCCTAAAATTATCAGCTTCTATCAGATGTGTCTCCTGCAGGCAGATGATCTCCGCACCTGATTTTTTCACTTCTTTCCATAGGATGGACCTCTTACAGGGGGAGTTCAACCCCGTAACATTCAGAGACAAAATGGTAACACTCATAATTGAACATTCTAAACCTTGCTATCACACATACATCTTCATGAACCCACATCACTTGCATCAGTGTACCTGTGTTAGCCACATAAAAGATCACAGGAACCACATTAAAAAGACCCATCTCGGAGGTGTACCTAAAAAAAGAAAGACAAGGGAAACAAAACACAAAGAAAACTAGAAGAACTTCTAAACACAAAGTCATGTAGCCACTAGGCCAAAGGCCAGGCTGGTCAGGCGATAAACACCTAAAAGGTCAGTCCTAGACCGTAGGTGGATGCCAGCTCAGGGCAATTCCAAGAGTCACTCCCAAACAGGTAAAAATAACCAGGAGTTATCTTGGACGGGGTGCTGGAGCAGAGAAAAAAAGGTGGAGAGAAAAAAAAAAAAAATAGAGAAACAGAATATAAGATCCGTAGCACCCTCACAGCATAGTCCTGCATCCGGACACTCATTCTCCTCTTCAAGTTTGAAACCAGTCCTGAGCAATTTTCTTTCCTGTCGGATTCTGACGGGGAGTGAAGGAAATCTTCCATTCAGTTAGCATGATCTCAGCCTGCTTGGGAGATTGGCAGACTACACCACGACCTTCATAGGAAATTATCAGCTTGACAGGGTTGAATCCCCATTTGTATCGGATATGAACATCACGTAGTGCTTTACAGACATGAGCAAATTCTCGCCTCCTTGCCAGTGTGGGCGCTGATAAGTCAGAGAACACTTGCAAGCCATGGTATTCAGCAGGGAGCTCAGGGGTTTTCCTCATCTTCTGCATGAAGGCGTCTTTGGTAGAATAGAAATGTACGCGCGCCAAAGTGTCTCTGGGCAAGGCTGGGTTCACATGCCGTGGCTTAGGGAGTCTATGTATCCTATCAATTAGGAAATCCCTGGGGAGCAAGGAAGGGAGCACAGATTGCATGAACTTAATTAAAAAGTCAGCTAAATCTTTGTCTGGAATGTCCTCTGGTATACCCCTGACACGTACATTATTTCTCCGTGATCTATCTTCCAAGTCATGCATCTTATCTTGTACCATATCCATATCCTCCCTCAAAGCTTTGTTTTCATCCACTAGAGCATTTATAGCTGTGGCATATTCGGCCATCTTGCTCTCAACATGTGCAGTCCTCTCCCCCAAGGATGAGACTTCCCCCCCTAATCTCTTGCAACATAGACTGCATGTCTTCCTTTAGAGAAGCACGGATGGAGGCTAAAAATTCCTTCATGTCTCCTTTAGTAATAGGAGACAAGTTGCTAAGAGTCTCAGATGTCTCCCTCCCTCCAGAGCCACCAGATGAGTGGGAGGAAGCCGAGGGGGAAGCTGCTGCCATTTTACCTGCCGCATGTGCAGACTGTCTTCTGGGGAAGAAATCTAGGAGCCTCGGTGGGGAACTGCGTTTCTGCGATCTCCCTCGGGTCATCATGTGCCCAAGATCTTCCAGGAGCCGTTACAGTGCACAGAGAGAAGAAGAGATAATAAAAAGTGCTGATATTAGCCGGTTTAAGTCCGGAGAAGCAGGAGCCTGTGAGTTATGCTGCTTCTCTAGTCTGCATGCAGGCCACGCCCCCTGCCGTGGAAGCTTTTCAAGAGTTGAAGCGCCGGTTTACTTCGGCGCCTGTTTTGTGCCAGCCTGATGTCTCACTTCCCTTTCAGGTCGAAGTGGATGCTTCTGAGATTGGGGCAGGGGCCGTTTTGTCGCAGAGAGGCCCTGGTTGCTCTGTAATGAGACCATGTGCTTTTTTCTCTAGGAAGTTTTCGCCTGCTGAGCGGAATTATGATGTTGGCAATCGGGAGTTGTTAGCCATGAAGTGGGCATTTGAGGAGTGGCGTCATTGGCTCGAGGGTGCTAAGCATCGTGTGGTGGTCTTGACTGATCACAAAAATCTGATGTATCTCGAGTCTGCTAAACGCCTGAATCCTAGACAGGCCTGCTGGTCATTGTTTTTCTCCCGTTTTGACTTTGTGGTCTCGTATTTACCAGGTTCAAAGAATGTGAAGGCTGATGCTCTTTCAAGGAGCTTTGTGCCTGACTCTCCTGAAGTCGCAGAACCAGTTGGTATTCTCAAAGAGGGAGTTATCCTGTCAGCCATTTCTCCGGATTTGCGACGTGTGTTGCAGAGATTTCAGACTGGTAGACCTGACTCTTGTCCACCTGACAGACTGTTTGTTCCTGATAAGTGGACCAGCAGAGTCATTTCCGTGGTTCATTCCTTGGTGTTGGCAGGGCATCCGGGAATTTTTGGCACCAGAGATCTGGTGGCTAGGTCCTTTTGGTGGCCTTCCTTGTCACGGGATGTGCGGTCATTTGTGCAGTCCTGTGGGACTTGTGCTCGAGCTAAGCCTTGCTGTTCTCGTGCCAGCGGGTTGCTCTTGCCCTTGCCTGTCCCGAAGAGGCCTTGGACACACATTTCCATGGATTTCATTTCAGATCTTCCGGTGTCTCAGAGCATGTCTGTCATCTGGGTGGTATGTGATCGCTTTTCCAAGATGGTCCATTTGGTATCTTTGCCTAAGCTGCCTTCCTCTTCCGATCTGGTTCCTTTGTTCTTTCAGAATGTGGTTCGTTTACACGGCATTCCTGAGAATATTGTGTCTGACAGAGGATCCCAGTTTGTTTCCAGGTTCTGGCGATCCTTTTGTGCTAAGATGGGAATTGATTTGTCGTTTTCGTCTGCCTTTCATCCTCAGACTAATGGACAAACGGAGCGAACTAATCAGACTCTGGAGGCGTATTTGAGGTGTTTTGTTTCTGCAGATCAGGATGATTGGGTGACCTTCTTGACGTTGGCTGAGTTTGCCCTTAATAATCGGGCTAGTTCCGCTACTTTGGTTTCGCCATTTTTTTGCAACTCTGGTTTCCATCCTCGTTTTTCCTCGGGACATGTGGAGCTTTCTGACTGTCCTGGGGTAGATTCCGTGGTGGATAGGTTGCAGCAGATCTGGAATCATGTGGTGGACAACTTAAAGTTGTCACAGGAGAAGGCTCAGCGTTTTGCCAACCGCCGCCGCGGTGTGGGTCCCCGACTTCGTGTTGGGGATTTGGTATGGCTGTCTTCTCGATTTGTTCCTATGAAGGTCTCCTCTCCTAAATTTAAGCCTCGCTTCATCGGTCCTTACAAGATATTGGAAATCCTTAATCCTGTGTCCTTTCGTTTGGATCTTCCGGTGTCGTTTGCCATTCACAACGTGTTCCATAGGTCTTTGTTGCGGCGGTACGTTGTACCTGTGGTTCCTTCTGTTGAGCCTCCTGCTCCGGTGTTGGTTGAGGGCGAGTTGGAGTACGTGGTGGAGAAGATCTTGGATTCTCGTCTCTCCAGGCGGAGGCTTCAGTATCTGGTCAAGTGGAAGGGCTATGGTCAGAAGGATAATTCCTGGGTGGTTGCCTCTGATGTGCATGCGGCCGATTTAGTTCGTGCCTTTCACGCTGCTCATCCTGATCGCCCTGGTGGTCTTGGTGAGGGTTCGGTGACCCCTCCTTAAAGGGGGGGTACTGTTGTGAATTAGACTTTTTTGGCTCCCTCTTGTGGTCACTAGTGATATGACTCTGGGATTGTCTTTCCTCAGTTTGGCACCCACCTGGGTCGTTAGTCCAGGGGTGTTGTTATATAAACTTCCTGGATTCTCAGTCCTGTGCCTGGCATCGTTGTAATCAGTTCCTTTCTGTTTGCTCCTGTCTGCTGGTCCTGGATCTTGCAAAATTAAGCTAAGTCCTGCTTCCTTGTTTTTTGGTTATTTGCATAGCTCTTATTTTTTGTCCAGCTTGTACTAAATGTGATTCCTGATTTTGCTGGAAGCTCTAGGGGGCTGGTGTTCTCCCCCCGGGCCGTTAGACGGTTTGGGGGTTCTTGAATATCCAGCGTGGAAATTTTGATAGGGTTTTTGCTGACCGTATAAGTCATCTTACTATATTCTGCTATTAGTCAGTGGGCCTCTCTTTGCTAAATATCTAGTTCATTCTTACGTTTGTCTTTTCTCCTTACCTCACCGTTATTATTTGTTGGGGGCTTGTATCCAACTTTTGGGGTCTTTTCTCTGGAGGCAAGAAAGGTCTATCTTTTCCCTTCTAGGGTTAGTTAGTTCTCCGGCTGGCGCGAGACGTCTAGAACCAACGTAGGCACGTTCCCCGGCTGCTGCTATTTGTGGTGCTAGGATTAGATATATGGTCAGCCCAGTTACCACTGCCCTAAGAGCTGGTTTTTTTGTGTTTGCAGACTTGGTATGTACTTTTGAGACCCTCTGCCATTGGGGTCATAACACAGCATGCAGCCAGCGGATAAGGAAAGGGTGAATCAAACACCCGAAAACCCTGCCCATATGACCCAAAACTGGTCCCACCAGCACCCGAAAACCCTCCCCATATGACCCAAAACTGGTCCCGCCAAATTCAGGTGACAGGTTCCCTTTAAAGGGAAAACTGAACAGCTCTTCGGAGTGTCCAAGTGTGGGATCAGTTGTCCCAGGGCGCTTGGCATGGTGTGAGGATGGAGGATCAGGGTGAGTAATATGCGGTCCACATTCACGGCTACTCAGATTTGATCGTGTGGAAGATGTGGTGGTGGTGGCTAAGTGACTGGAAGCATTATCCACTATCCAACCAACAACCATTTCACACTGCTCTGGCTTCAATAGGGGTGTGCTGTGGTCCCCCAGAAACTGGGACAGGAAGGTAGAGAGAGAAGATGTGGTTCTTTGTTGTGGCCCACTATCAGATTGGTCACCGCCTTGTCCTCTGCATGCACTATCAGCATCACATCCACTTCCCCATCCCTTGCCTTGCCCGTTTTAAATGGACTACTGAAATATTTGAAAAGTTCTATAGAAATGGATTATTTGGAGAAAACTGATATGTGATCAGTATGCCTGAAAAGCAAGTGTTTGGAGACTACAGACACATCGGGCGTCTGATGGAGATAACAGAAAGTTTAAATATGTATTTTTTTTATATTTTTTAACCACTAAATAATGAGTAGACCAAGGCTAGTAGACAAAACAATGCAACGTACTCCTGCAAAGCGAGGATTTTGACACCACAGATACACGAGGCGTCTGACAGAAATAACAGACTGTATAATTTTTTTGAAAAAATTTTTAACCACTAAATAATGAGTAGACCGAGGCTACAGACAAAACAATGCAACGTAAGGCTGCAAAGCGAGGATTTTGACGCTACAGATACACGAGGCGTCTGACGGAGATAACAGACTGTTTAAATGTGTGGCCTTGTTTTTTTAAAAAAGTTTTAACCACTAAATAATGAGTAGACCAAGGCTAGCAGACAAAACAATGCAATGTATGCCTGCAAAGCGAGGATTTTGACACCACAGATACATCAGGCGTCTGACGGAGATAACAGACTGTATAATTTTTTTCTTTTTTTAAACCACTAAATACTGAGTAGACCAAGGCTAGCAGACAAAATAATGCAACGTATGCCTGCAAAGTGAGGATTTTGACACCACAGATACACAAGGCGTATGACGGAGATAACAGCCAATTTAAATGTGTGGCCTTGTTTGGTTTTTTTTTACATTTTTTAACCACTAAATAATGAGTAGACCAAGGCTAGCAGACAAAACAAAGCAAAGTATGCCTGCAAAGCAAGGATTTTGACACCACAGATACACCAGGCATCTGACGGAGATAACAGACCGTTTAAATGTGTGGCTTTGTTTAAAAAAAGTAATAACCACTAAATAATAAGTAGACCAAGGCTAGCAGACAAAACAATGCAATTTAGGCCTATAAAGCTAGAATTTTGACACCACAGATACACCAGGCGTCAAGCGGAGATAACAGATTGATCAAAATGTGGCCTTGATTTTTTTGTGCCCACCAAAATCGTGTCAATATGTAGTTTATGACACTAAAAAAAATTTGGACTACTAAAATTGTAAGATATTTAACGCAATGATATGCGATGCGTGTGGCATACAAATCACAGTGATAAATATAAGAACGGTAGCTAAATATTTTTGGGCCAGCTACAGATTTTTGAGGCAGCAAAATGGTGTCCTAAAATGTTGTAAGACACTCCAAAAAATAATATAGTACCCCAAGAAAGAGGCCAAATTTTTCTGTGCACTCACATCTGATGCCTGGGACAAAAAAAGGTAGATTTTCACACACTTGTATTGCAATGACCTGGCTGTAGTCTGCAACGTGACCAAGCAAATAAATGTATAAAAAAGGGGGCTATGGATTGCTTTCTAATAAAATGAGCAAGTATAAGCTGCAAAAATAAAAAATAAAAATTTCCACGGATACCTGCAGCTACGTATATATAAAATCCGCAGCAGCAGACAGGAATGGAGCTTTTTGAGGTATGCAGTGAGATCTATATACTCACATACAGTGCCTGCAGGCCTTGCACTGATGTGGATATGTGCACATAGACTCCCCTGCCCACCTAGTGCTGCAATCTATGTACCCCCTGAATTAGCCCTAAAAAGAGCTGTTAGTTTTTCAGGATTTGTGCATTCTGTGATGATAGACCCACACTAACTAATAAATGTAAGAATCTGACCCTATCTCATCAGCAGCTCTCCCTACACTAGCTGAGTCTAGAGCAGAATGTGGCAAGCAGGGCGGCACCAGGTCTCTTATAGAACTGATGACGCTGTGCGGCCAGCCAGTCACTGTAATACCACAACAAAGATGGCTGCGGTATTACAGTGCATGGCAGACAATCCCTGCATGCTTATTGGCTAAATGAGCTAAAATTAAAAGGAAAAAATAATCCCGCCGAGTAATCCCAGAAATACTCGGTACTCGCCGAGTACACCGAGCATAGTGATACTCGGGCGAGTACCTTCGCTCATCACTAGTCATAACACCATTATTAAAAAACATCTTAATTAGTAATTAGCAGTGCTAATTACCGTACATACCTGTCTCTAATCTCTCTTTGATCTTTAAACTCCTTGAACACTTGCTCCCATCTAGTCTGCTGTATTTCAGGCTTTACCATCTCGTATCTGCTCTTCATACTCCCCAGAAACTACCCTTACTAAAGGCTTTGATTTGAATTCTCCTTTATCTCACTGCAGCAGTTGACATTGTGGACCACCAGCTCCTCGCAGCTATGCATTACTTTATTAGTTTAATGGATTCAGCTTATTCTTTTAGCTCCTTCTATCTTTCTAACATTATGCCTTCCCTCTGAGACAGCGGGGGGGCTGTAAAAGCGCAGTGGAATGAAAGCCCCCCATGACTGTGTTGCCAAGGGGACTGGGAATATTTGAAAGATTACAGGGGGAGCCGTGGGATTGGCTCAAGGGAAAGAAAAGAGGGCGTGCGCTCAGGTTGTGGGGGGGGGGGGCTTTTGTGGGCAGAAAGTGCGGGAAGGGACATTAGTTGTTACAGCAGCGGTGAGAGAAAGAGGCACTTACCATGGCCACAGTGGACTCCATGATAGCTGAGTTGAGGGAGATGGCGTGGTCCAGATGGGGCAGCTGGTTAGAGGAGCAGCTGGCGATGCTGCTCGGTGGCCAAGGTGGCCAGGGCACCAGGACTAGGAGGACTCGTCCCCCGGAGCGGCTATCCCCGACGCAGGTACGCGCGGCAGACGCCGGCCACGGAGCCCCTCATGGGAGCCTGCGTAGAGCGCAGGACGCGGTGCTGCAACACAGCCTGGTCCTCCCTCCAGCATTAATCCACCGGCCGATGCTGCTGGTGTGGGGCGGCGTACTAGGGCGGCAGCGGTGCAGGCCAGGGCAGCAGTGAGGGCAGTGGCCAGGGACCCTGGGCCTAATGTCTCCACGGCGGAGGTGAGGAGTGGCAGCACTTGGCAGGGAGCAGCACGGCCAGTGGCTACGGTGACGTGGAGGAGGAGGAGCCTGGATGTGACAGCTGCAGAGCAGGGGCAAGAGGATCTCGGCACGGCGGTGGGTACCCCGGGACTGGACACCCCGCGGGTGCCTGGCTGGGCTGGCGCGGTTACTAGGAGGTCGGCGGGCAGGCTGATCTCTGGCCTTCAGCCTGGACCTGTGCGGGGGGGTCGCACGACAATGGCGGCGGGGGCTCGCAGCAATGCCCAGCGGGTGGACAGACATGATGGCAGACTGGCAGCCGCCAGGTCGAGGTCGGCGAGGAGATCTAGGGAGAGGGCTGCTTTTTCTGCTTCGGTCCCCCCTGGTGACGAGGAGGCCAGGGGCGCGGGCCAGAAGCAACACAGCGGCGCGGAGGACTCAGGATCCGGGAGTGACCCACCCGATTTCGGTGAACTGCAGGACTCTGGAAGCACGGCTTGTGGGGACACAGCACCTGCGCAACCTCGTGAGTGTGAGTCTAATCTTTTTGCGGCAATGAGTAGTGGGGTTCGGTCTGGGGATTTGGGGGATAATTTGAGTGTGGGGGTAGCTTCTGCAGGGAGAGGAGGGGCCGGGAATCTTGGTGTTCCTGGTGTGAGGGAGCTTTTGTTGGGAATGTCACAGATTTTGAGGAGACTGGATGGGGAAGGCGCTGATAGTTTACGGGCATCCCCTGGGGGTGAATGGTTGCCTGCGTCAGTTCAGGGTGAAGGAGGGGCTTTTTGGTTGGACAGATTGAGTGGTGTGGAGCTGGCGTCGTCGGCTGGGGTATCGGTGTCGGTTCAGACTGAGAAGGAAAAGGGTGACACGGTTAAATTGGACGATAGGGCGAGAGGGGAGGTTTACGTGTGTTTTGAAGGGCCTTTTGGGGCTCATTTGAAAAAAGACGTAAAAGAAAAAATTTGGCAGGATGAATATGTGGAGATTTTCTCCCTCCTTCCTTTGGAGAAATTTAATCTTGACAAAGGAAAAAAGGACGATAGTAAGAAGGAGGAAGAGGAAAAGAGACGTTGGTGACTAATACCGCAGACATTTGTGAACTGGCAGCAGGCGTTTGCTATTTTGGCAAGTGTTATTGGGGAAAAGTTTCCAGAAAATTGTTCGGGCCTTTTTTGTTATTTCGATGCTATTGGGGAAGCACATAGGGCGTATGGTGGCCAGGCGTGGCTGCGGTACGACGAACAATTTAGGCAAAGGAAGGCGGTTAGGCCTGAGATAAAATGGGAACAGAAGGACATAGGGTTGTGGTTGAAAGTGATGGCTCCAACGCGGTTTGGGCAGTCCTTTCACGGGAGCGGGGGGAGTAGCGGTCAGCAGTCCAGACAGGGAGGTAGTGGTCAAGGGACACAGGGAACGAAGGATAAAACAGGGATGTGTTGGCAGTTTAATGACGGCCAATGCAAGTACAGCAACACCTGCAAGTTCAAGCATGTATGTTCTCACTGCAATGGGGCCTCACACGGAGCAGCCAAATGTTTTAAAAAGGCAAGGGGAAAATCTGCAGTGGGTGGCAGTCAAGGGGGTGACACCAGTGAAGGTTCAAAAGATGGTCCCTTATCTAAGTAGGTACCCAGATCGGGAAAAAGCGAGGTTACTTTTGGAAGGTTTTTCCGAGGGTTTTCGGATTCCTCATCCCACTCATGCCATCCCTTTTTCAAAAAAGAACTTGAGGTTGGCTAATTTACAGGCGGAGGTAGTTATTATTATTATTATTATTATTTATTGTTATAGCGCCATTTATTCCATGGCGCTTTACAAGTGAGGAGGGGTATACATAATAAAAACAAGTACAATAATCTTGAACAATACAAGTCATAACTGGTACAGGAGGAGTGAGGACCCTGCCCGCGAGGGCTCACAATCTACAAGGGATGGGTGAGAATACAGTAGGTGAGGAGTTACGGCGAAATTGACGAAAGAGGTGGAACTGGGGAGAATGGCGGGGCCGTTTAGTTGTTTACCGGGGAGGGAGTGATTGTTTCGCCTTTGAAAGTTGTTCCCAAGAAATAAGTTTCGCTTAATTCAACATTTGTCATACCCAAAAGGACAGTCAGTGAACGATGGCATTGCTGAGGAGTTATCCTCTGTAGTATATACATCTTTTGATGCTGCTGTGCAATGGGTGCGTAAGTATGGCGCATGTGCATTAATGGCTAAGACTGATGTTGAATCGGCTTTCCTATTGCTTCTGGTTCACCCGGACAGCATTCCGCGGTTGGGTTGTTTCTGGAATGGGGTTTTTTATTTGGATAGGTGTTTGCCTATGGGTTGTTCAATTTCTTGCTCGCTGTTTGAGTCTTTTAGCATGTTTCTTGAGTGGGTTGTTTGCGACGTTTCGCAGGTTCCTTCAGTCATCCACTATTTGGATGATTTTTTGACGGATTCTCTTTTGTGCGGGAATTTGTTGGCTGCCATGGAATGGGTGGCAGGACATTTTGGCGTGCCTTTGGCGCGGGAAAAGACAGAGGGCCCGCGCACGGTGTTGAGCTTTCTTGGAATTCTTATCGATTCAGAGAAGATGGAGTGCAGGTTGCCTGAAGATAAGTTGGTGTCTCTACAGCTTGAGGTGTTGAGATTTGGAAAATTGCGCAAGGTTACTTTAAAGGAGTTACAGTCGCTGTTAGGGCGTTTGAATTTTGCATGCCGTATTATGCCCATGGGTAGAATTTTTGCTGGAGATTAGCCAGAGCGACTGCTGGAGTGCGGTCCGCGCATCATTTTATTCGTTTGAATAAAGAACACAAGGAAGATTTAATTGTGTGGTGCCGGTTTTTGGAAAATTATAACGGGAGGTCTTTTATTCAGCAGGAGGAATTGAATGATTTTGACTGCGAGATTTTTACGGACGCGGCGGGTAGTGTTGGTTACGGCGCTTATTGTGGAGGAAAATGGAGTGTTGGCGTGTGGCCCGAGTGGTGGTGCACAAATTGTTTTACAAAAAATTTGACCTTGCTTGAACTGTTTCCAATTGTGGTCTCTGTGTTTATCTGGGGCAGCATGTTTTAAGATAGGTGGGTGCATTTCCATTGTGATAACTCGAGTGTGGTGGCTGTGATTAATAGCCTTTCTTCTTCCTCCCCACCGGTGATTACATTGGTGCGGGAGTTGGTGTTGCGGTGCCTAGAGTTTAATGCATGGATTTCAGCTGTACATGTACCCTGCGTTCAAAACTCTATAGCGGATGCTTTGTCTCGTTCGCAGTGGGAGCGTTTCTGGGAGTTGGCGCCAGACGCGGAAGATGCAGGAACAGGATGCCCTTCACATTTGTGGCTGATTTTTGTGGACGAGGCGGCCAGTTGATACAGGCATCAGTGTCGGGATGGACGTGGTCAGGTTATGAATCATCGTGGTATATGTGGGAGCGGTGGATAGAGCAATTGGGTTCGGTGGAATCTTACAGTGATAAGACAATGGTGGTTTTGTTATTGATAGGCTCGGCGGAGGATTGGGGTTGGTCGGTGTCGAAGCTAAACAAGTTTATAGCTGGCTTGGCTTTTGGTTTCAAGCTTCAAGGCTCTCTTGATGTTACTAAGGATTTCTTGATTTGGCAGGCATTAAGAGGTTTTCGTAAAGGCTTCTCGACTTGCGATAAGCGCAGGCCCATATCTTTTGGGACTTTAGAATGTTTGGGGAGGGCATTGGGGGAGATTTGTAGTTCTCACTTTGAGACCATCCTGTTTCGGTTGGCTTTTTCTTTGGCCTTTTTTGGGGCATTGAGACTTGGAGAGCTGGTGTCACCTAGCAAGGATAAGGCCAGGGGTTTGTTGGCGGAGGATGTGGAATTTTGGGCGGGAGGTATCGCTTTTTGGATTAGGCGTTCGAAGACTGATCAGTTGGGCAAAGGTAAACGGGTCGTGTTAGGGAAGGTTGTTGGTGGTTTTATGTGCCCGCATCGGTGTTTGGAAGATTATTGGGGTTTGTGGTCCGGTAGATCCGGCCCATTGTTACGGCACAGACAAGGTGATTTCTTGTCACGGTTTCAGTTTACTGCAGTGTTAAAAAAGGGTTTGGTGGTTTTAGGCCTTGACCCAACTTCTTTTGGGTCACATTCATTTAGAATTGGGGCAGCGTCGGAGGCTGACGGTTTGGGCTTAGGGGCGGATGTGATAAGGCTTATAGGCAGATGGACGTCTAATCGATATTTGTCTTACGTGCGGCATGGAGGGGAGTGCCATGACTTGAGGGTGGGGGCCTCTGTTTGGTTGGTATTAATTGTTGTTATATCTTGCAGGTCGGACCCCCCTTTTGGCTTGGATATTTAGACACTCCTTCGTTCATTGTGGTGCAATTCGGGCCGATGCTAGACGAGATGGTAGGCAACTGGGTTTTAGGAGAGACATAGTGGTTGTTCATTGAGTGGGATTCCAGGGTATGTTGTGGTGCCGCTTATTGTCGGATTTTGCACAAGCGGCTCGGTTGGATCAGTCCCCCAATATTGTTGTGGTGCATTTGGGCGGTAATGACTTGGGGTCCAAGCCGGTGAGGGAGTTGATTCTGGATATCCGCTTTGATTTGTTGAGACTGTGGGTATCCTTTCCGGGAATGGTGACAGTGTGGTCCGACATTGTGCCTAGGCAGACTTGGCTGCACGTTCTGTTAGGGGTATTATTAGGGCCCAGGTGAAGTTGAACAGGGCCGTGGCAAGTTTTGTCTCCCGGAACAGGGGTGTGGCGGTTCGGCATTTTGAATTGGAGGCTTGCGTGGGAAATTTTTGGAGGGACGACGGTGTCCATTTAAATGATATTGGCTTGGATTTGTGGGCGCTAGCCATACAGGAAGGAGTTGAGAGAGCAGTGGCGGTGGTGGTGCACTCGCGAGCCTGAGGTGGTCAGGGCTGCTAGTGGTTGGCGGGGGGTGGGGTTCTTGGAGTTGATGTTTTATGGGGTTGATCTGGCTTTGGTTTTCAGGCTCTGGACGGGGACTTTACCTCGGGAGCTTTGGGGTTTCTTTGCCCGGAAACGGGTTACATGGTGCCCTCGAGCTGGTGGTTACGGCTGAGGGTAAACGAGGTTTTCGTTAAAAGTTTGAGGGTTTTTTTCCCCCTTTGTGTGCCAGATTTTTTAGCTCCAAGAACCCTCACCTCAAGTTCTTTACACAATTGTATAATTGGTGTTATTTATGTTTGTTTTGTTAATAAAATGGCCGCTGTGGCCAATTTATCCAAAGGAATAATGTTTTTTTCTTTATTTGAGGGGTATTAAGCTTAGTTTGGGAGAATTGGTAGCGAGTAGGTGTATTAAGTCATTAACCCCTTAACGACCGCCGATACGCCTTTTAACGGCGGCCGCTAAGGGTACTTAATCCACAGCGCCGTTAATTAACGGCGCTTTGGAAAATGGGAATAGCGCCCCCCAGAGTCGGATTTTCTCTGGGGTCTTGGTTACCGGGGGTAGCCGAGACCCCAGAGAGCATGATTCGGGGGTTTTTACCGACCCCCAAGTTGCGATTGCCGGTAATTAACCGTTTACCGGCGGTCGCAAAAAAAAAACGCGATTTCCCATTTAATTTCTCTGTCCTTTGATGTGATTGCACATCAGAGGACAGAGAAATGGAGTCCCCGCTCGCCCCCGATACTCACCTGTCTCCCCCGGTGCTCCTCGTGGCTCCCGATGGGCGCCGCCATCTTCTTCCGGCAAAAAAATGGCGGGCGCATGCGCAGTGTGCCTGCCGGCCGGCACCCGGGAGATCTTTGGGGTCTCGGCTACCGGGGGTAGCCTAGACCCCAAAGAACATGATCGGGGTCGGTTTTTACTGACCCCTGTTTTGCGATCGCCGGTAATTAAATGTTTACTGGCGACCGCAAAAACAAAAAGCGGTGTGTAATTCTCTGTCCTCTGATGTGATCGCACATCAGAGGACAGAGAAATAGGGGGATTCGGGGACCCTATCATACTTACCGGTGTCCCTGGGTCCTCCTGTGTCCTCTTCTGGCTGCCGGCTTCTTCCTTCTGTAAGAAAATGGCGGGCGCATGCGCAGTGCGCCCGCCATGATCTGCCGGCCGGCAGCTAGAGGAGTTGGGGCTAAATTTAGGGTTAGGGTTAGGGTTACGGCTAGGGTTAGGGCTCGGGTTAGGGTTGGGGCTAAATTTAGGGTTGGGGCTAAATTTAGGGTTAGGGCTGGGGCTTAATTTAGGGTTAGGGCTAGGGTTAGGGTTGAGGCTAAAGTTAGGGCTAAATTTAGGGTTAGGGTTGGGGCTAAAGTTAGGGCTAGGGTTGGGGCTAAAATTAGGACTAGGGTTGCCGCTAAAGTTAGAGTTAGAGTTGGGATTAGGGTTTGGATTAGGGTTGGCATTAGGGTTAAGGTTAGGGTTGGGATTAGGGGTGTATTGGGATTAGGGTTAGTTTTGAGGTTAGGGTTGAGATTAGGATTAGGGGTGTGTTGGATTTCGGGTTCTGATTAGAGTTATGGTTGTTTTGGGGTTAGGGTTGCGATTATCCTTAGGGTTGTGATTAGGATTATGGATCGGGTTGGCATTAGGGTTAGGGGTGTGTTGGGGTTAGGGTTGGAGTTAGATTTGGGGGGTTTCCACTGTTTAGGTACATCAGGGGGTCTCTAAACACCACAGCCAATTTTGCGCTCAAAAAGTCAAATGGTGCTTCCTCCCTTCCGAGCTCTGCCATGCACCCAAACAGTAGTTTACCCCCACATATGGAGCATCAGCGTACTTGGGATAAATTGGACAACAACTTTTGGGGTCCAATTTCTCCTGTTACCCTTGTGAAAATAAAAACTTGGGGGCTAAAAATTATTTTTTGTGTGAAAAATTTTTTATTTTTATTTTCACAACTCTGCATTATAAACTTATGTGAAGCACTTGGGCATTTAAAGTTCTCACTACACATCTAGATAAGTTCCTTGGGGGCTCTAGTTTCCAAAATGAGGTCACTTGTGGGGGGTTTCTACTGTTTAGGCACATCGGGGTCTCTATAAACACAACATAATGCCCGCAGACCATTCTATCAAAGTCTGCATTCCAAAATGGCGTTCCTTCCTTTCCGAGCTCTGCCATGCACTCAAGCAGTGGTTCCCCCCACACATGGGGTATCAGTGTACTCAGGACAAATTGGACAACAACTTTTGGGGTCCAATTTCTCTTGTTACCCTTGTCAAAATAAAAATTTTGGGGCTTAAAAATCTTTTTTGTGGAAACAAATTTTTATTTTTATTTTCACGACTCTGCATTATAAACTTCTGTGAAGCATTTGGGCAATCAAAGTTCTCACCACACACCTAGATAAGTTCCTTGGGGGGTCTAGTTTCTAAAATGGGGTCACTTGTGGGGGGTTTCTACTGTTTAGGTACATCGGGGGCTCTGCAAACGCAACATAGTGCCCGCAGACCATTCTATCAAAGTCTGCATTCCAAAACGCCGCTCCTTCCCTTCCGAGCTCTGCCATGCGCCCAAACAGAAACATAAGCCCAAAAAGAAGGGTACAATCTGGCTATTCTCCACCATGCCCAACACCACTATGGGGAGAGCTTACAGGGGAGAAGTATACCTACACAAGGTACTTTAGGACACTCCAAGAAAGCTGGATACACACCAAGAGAAAACAATGGAGTACATGTCCATAAATATTTAATTACAATTTCTATTAGAACAAAAGGTCACAGAATACAAAAATGTACAATAAATCAAGACATTTGTCGCTCATTCAGATATAAAGGAACCGGGTAGCACAGACCAAAACTAGTGTGGGTCTCGGAAAACGCCATATACCGCCATAAAGTGCATAGTGCAAGTATATAAGGGTATTAGAACTGGGGGAGTAGTAAACATATGAAAGACCATACACGAGCCCTGTACACAGGCTCTAAAAGTGTCATGTGCATAACCAAAAACCCCCCACCATTTCTTACATAAAAACAAAAAATAAAAACATACAGCAACACACACTTGAGATAAAAATATTCCGGAATAGGTACTATAGAAAGGAACTAAAGCTTAATTGCTCATTAAGGCCTGCAGGAGCCATGGTGTTTAGGACCGTAATCCAACGGCATTCTCTCTGTGCCAACCTCTTTTTGGCATCACCGCCCCTAATGCCCAGGCGATTCCTGTCTATGCCCCAAGCCTTAAGATCTTTAGGATTACATTTGTGATGTCGACGGAAATGCTTTGGAATAGGTTTCAAAACATTCTCGTCCATCACATCACGTGCTGCTTCAATGTCTCTTACGTGTTCACGTATGCGAACACGCAATTCTCTAGACGTTAATCCAATGTACACTAAGTTACATGTACAGATGGCGTAGTATACAACATGCGTTGTGCTGCATGTGATGTGTTCTTTAATTTTAAATTCACGCCTGCCATCCGATGAAACAAATGCTGTGGATCTAACAAGATTCTTACAGGCGAGACAGTCACCACATGGGAAAAAACCATCCTTTTGTCTCCAGCTATAAATGGGTCTGGTATTTTAGCCACATAGTGACTGTGCACAAGTATATCTCTCATGTTGCTACTCCTACGTGCGGTCATAAGAGGTTGGTCAGACAGGCACCTCCCGAGCAACGGGTCAGTGGTAAGAACAGGCCAGTGTTTTTTCAGTACATGTCTCATTTCGTCCCATTTGTGATTGAATGTGGACACAAACCTGGGTTGATCATCCCACGATTTTTGTTTAGTTTTTCTGCTCTCAACTAGAATATCGCTCCTACATGTTTTTTTGGCCCTAATATACCCTTTCTTGACAGCGCGACCGCTATAGCCGCGCTGTCTGAAAGGCTCCCCAAGGTCCACAGCCTGCCTCTCAAAAAGTGAATCAGAGGCACAGATCCTTCGAGCCCGAAGAAACTGTCCTATGGGGATGGCTCTTATTGTGGAGGGTGGATGGGATGAGGTAGAATGTAGAAGTGCATTGACAGAGGTCTCCTTCCTGTACATATCCGTATATATATATCCATTCTCCTGGACCCTCAATGTAATGTCAAGGAAGGAGATCTCTCTTGGGTGATGTATATAAGTGAGCCTGATGTTGGAGCCGTTGTTGTTCAATCCCACCATAAATTCCTGTAACTCCAGGACAGGGCCATGCCATATAAATAGGACGTCATCAATATATCTGAACCATCTGAGTATCTGGGGGGCGGACTGTGCGCCACCCTGAAAAATCTCACGTTCCCAATAACCTAAGAATAGGTTAGCATAGGATGGCGCACAGGCCGCCCCCATAGCAGTGCCCTGTCGCTGGAGAAAGAAACGGTCCTTAAAAACAAAAAAATAGTGCGTCAGGATGAACTCCAACAGCTCCAACACCAGCTCACGTAAATCAGGGTCCAGATTGCTGGACTCCAGAAAAAACCGAGAAGCCCTCATCCCATCCACATGGCGGATGCTAGTATATAGCGATTCAACATCCGCCGTCACTAGTAGCATGTCTTCCTCCACAACAAGGCCATCAACCCGTCTCAGGACGTCCGTTGTGTCCCTGACATAGGAGGGCAGCGTCTCTACTTGTGGTTTTAAATAGTATTCAATAAACTTGCATGTTGCATCACATAGCCCTCCCATGCCAGAGGCAATCGGACACCCTGGAGGAGAGACAAGATCTTTGTGGACCTTGGGGAGTAAGTAGAAAGTGGGTATCACTGGGTATTGGACCAACAAACCACCCAGGGTTTTTTTATTGATAATCCCCCTTTCGAATGCCATTTCAAGAATATTCTGCAACTGAGTTTGGAACTTAGGGAGAGGATTTGTTGATAAAGGGGTATATGTGTCTCGATTTCTCAATTGCCGAAAGGCTTCTTTTTCGTACCGCTCCACAGGCCAGATGACCACATTTCCCCCCTTATCTGCTGGTTTTATGACAACATCATCCCACAATTTAATTTCTTGTAGTGCCCCCCTCTGCATGACTGTAAGATTATCTCTTTTTTTTATAGTTAGTTATTTTATTAAAATCATCAGTCACTAGTTTTACAAATATTTCCACCTGTGGGCAAAGTGACAAGGGGGGAAAAGTGGTGCATCTGGCTGATATAAGTGGTTTACCACAACATATGGGGTATCAGCCTACTCAGCATAAATTGCACAATACATTTTGGGGTCCAATTTCTCCTGTTACCCTTGTGAAAGCAAAAATTTGGGGGTGAAAAATCATTTTTGTGGAAAAAATATGATTTTTTTTATTTTCATGGCTCTACATTATAAACTTCTGTGAAGCAGTTGGGGGTTCATAGTGCTCATCACACATCTAGATAAGCTCTTTGGGGGGTCTAGTTTCCAAAATGGGGTCACTTGTGGGGGGTTTCTACTGTTTAGGTACATCAGGAGCTCTGCAAATGCAACATGAAGCCAGCAGACCATCCTATCAAAGTCTGCATTCCAAGCGGCGCTCCTTCCCTTCCGAGCCCCGATGGGTGCCCGAACAGTGCCCCCACCCACATATGGGGTATCAGCGTACTCAGGACAAACTGGTCAACAGATTTTGGGGTCCAATGTCTCCTGTTAACCTTGAGAAAATAAAAAATTGCAGGCTAAAAAATAATTTTTGTGGAAAAAAAAAGGATTTTTTATTTTCACAGCTCTACGCTATAAACTTCCGTGAAGCACCTGGGGGTTTAAAGTGCTGACCACACATCTAGATAAGTTCCATAAGGGGTCTAGTTTCCAAAATGGGGTCACATGTGGGGGGTTTCCACTGTTTAGGCACATCAGGGGCTCTCTAAGCGTGACATGGCATCCGATCTCAATTCCAGCCAATTCTACATCGAGAAAGTAAAACGGCACTCCTTCTGTTCCAAGCTCTGCAGTGCGCCCAAACAGTGGTTTACCCCCACATATGGGGTATTGGCGTATTCAGGAGAAATTGCACAACAACATTTATGGTTAAATTTCTGTTTTTACACTTGTGAAAATAAAAAAAAATGGTTCTGAAGTAAAATGTTTGCAAAAAAAAGTTAAATGTTCATTTTTGCCTTCCACATTGTTTCAGTTCCTGTGAAGCACGTAAAGGGTTAATAAACTTCTTGAATGTGGTTTAGAGCACCTTGAGGGGTGCAGTTTTTAGAATGGTGTCACACTTGGTTATTTTCTATCATATAGACCCCTCAAAATGACTTCAAATGTGATGTGGTCCCTAAAAAAAATGGTGTTGTGAAAATGAGAAATTGCTGGTCAACTTTTAACCCTTATAATTCCCTAACAAAAAAAAATGTTGTTTCCAAAATTGTGCTGATGTAAAGTAAACATGTGGGAAATGTTATTTATTAACTATTTTTTGTGACATATCTCTCTGATTTAAGGGGATAAAAATGCAAAGTTTGAAAATTTCAAAATTGTAAAAAATGTTGCCATATTTCTGTTTTTTTCATAAATAATCGCAACCGCAAGTAATATCGAAGAAATGTTACCACTAACATGAAGTACAATATGTCATGAAAAAACAGTTTCAGAAACAGCAGGATCCGTTGAAGCGTTCCAGAGTTATAACCTCATAAAGTGACAGTGGTCAGAATTGTAAAAATTGGCCTGGTCATTAAGTACCAAATTGGCTCTGTCACTAAGGGGTTAAAGAAGGACCAATCTTGGAGATACGCAGTCATGAAACTTTTAAAAGATGAACATTTTTTTGTTTCCTCCCTCTACTAACCAACATAAAGTTGATATTTTCATTTCTGTGTGTGGTACTATCATAACTTCCAAGCAGCTCACAGACACTATCTTGGGATGGTATTTGATTCGGATCTTTTCTTCATTCCCTACATCCACTCACATACTTTAAAAACTTTCCTGTTGCTCTTTTTCATTCTTGTCTGGACTACTGCATCTCTGTACTACCGTAATTGGTCTCACTCTTAATAAAAAATTCCTCTCTATAATCTATCCTGAATGCAGCAGATAAATTAATATTTCTTTCCAGCTGCTACACTTTCTTCCTAAATTGTCCTTAGAATCTGGTCTTTTCTATCTTCTGTTTGCACACACTCCTTGCATTCAGTAGTATTTTGGATTTGAACATATGTTATACAGATACTAGCTAGTGACTGGTTTGTGTTGCTCTTTTTAATTACCCTTGTGTATTGTAAGGATGGTTGGATCATACACAAAGTACTATTTACCTTTTGTGTAACCTACAGTATATTTCCTTATACAGGGGCATGTAAAAGTTTGGGGATACCAAGTCAAACAGTAAAGCAAGTTGAAGATTAAATTAAATTTAACTAAAGTTAAAGATGACACATTTCATTTGTATTTTAGGCAACATAAATCAACATAGTCACTTTTTACATTTTAAAAATTACAAAAAGGAAAATGGGCCAATACTACAGTTTGTGCACCCTTTGAGATTTGTGTTCTCAGATAATGTTGACCAAAGTTTCAGACCTTAATTAGCCTGTTAGTGTTTTGGCTTGTTCACTGTCATCATTAGGAAAGGCCAAGTGATGCAAATTTTCCAGCTTTATAAAAAAGCTTCTGCCCACTCCCATCCTCACTTCCCCGGCCAACATGCTTTTTTACTGCAAATAAAGAGCGGAATTTCTACAAAAGACTGGTGAGTAGTGTTGAGCATTCCGATACCGCAAGTATCGGCCGATATTTGCGGTATCGGAATTCCGATACCGAGTTACGATATCTTTGCGATATCGGGACTCGGGATCGGAATGCATATTCATGTGTAAATGACGTCGCGGTCTTGTGATTGGTCGTGTGAGCGGTTACATGAGCGTTCACGCGACCAATCACAAGCCGCCACGTCATCGAAGGTCCCTCACTCTCTCATTCTTAGGAATGGAGGCTGCCGGTTGCAGCGGTTACCACCAGGGCGCGTCAGAGGTGAGTATATCCCTATTTTTTATTTTTATTCTTTATTTTACACATAAATATGGATCCCAGGGCCTGAAGGAGAGTTTCCTCTCCTTCAGACCCTGGGAACCATCCAGGATCACTTCCGATATTTGTGTCCCATTGACTTGTATTGGTATCGGGTATCGGTATCGGCGATATCCGATATTTTTCGGATATCGGCTGATACAATCCGATACCGATACTTTCAAATATCGGAAGGTATCGCTCAACACTACTGGTGAGTGCTACCTGCTTTTCTTTGGAGGATTTATGACACTGTGTTTTCCTGGACTAGCACCTGGGGTCACAAGTCTAAGCCTGATGTATGGTATGACATTGACAGCACAGGAATCAGCCGCACTGGCGGTGCCATCCGTCTTTTTGCCTTATAGCTCAGTCAATATATATAAAATTTAGTAAAGTATATGGTAGTACTAGGTTAATGCAAAAAGTGAAATCTTGCAATAACATGTGAGATCTCACTTTTACAGTGCAAGAAAGACCACCTAGTGTTGTAGGATCCCACGCTGCATGCAGTTATCCCACAACTTTGAAGTTCATACCTGACTTTTGTTAGACAGTCAGTTCATTTATAGATGCATTAGAGACCATTGGCTGCCCAGGTGTTGCTTAAATAAAAATGACATCTGTTGACACATGATAAATATTCTAATTTTTAAAACATTTCAATTTATTCAGGATTGAATAACTTCACAAGTAGAAATACACATACTTAAAATCCTTGACATGTTATTAATGAGGTTAGCAATGGTTTTCTGAGGAATGTTCAGCCAAGCTGAATGTACTTCTACACAAAAATCATCAAGATCCACTTCTGGCAGATCCCTTAGCAATTGCCTAATCACATTCCATATGTGTTCAATGGAGACAGTTCAGGAGACACTGCAGGCCATGGTAGCATGTTTAGGCCATGGTAGCATGTTTAGGCCATGCAAGCTGCTCAAAATAATGCTGAGTAGCTAGAGTACCGGGAATGAAGACTAGAGAGGTCTGGCTACCTTATCTTATGCCATCCCGTATCACAGTCCTGTGAGTAGGACTGGTGTGACATTCCCTCATGAAGGTCTTTTTATAGTGTTGCCCAAGTTGCTTCCAGAGCAGTCTGGCTATCATTGGATCCAAGACAAAAGGGAGACTCATCACTGAAGAGCATAAACCTCCATTTCATCCTGCCGTCTTACTCCGCACCATGATAACCTTTAGACTTCTAGCCCAATGACGTGAAAATGTCTTTTGATAGTTTCTGTAGGCACTGTTTAAGACCATAAGTTTGGTTATTTCATGTCTAATTTTGCCTGAGTACAGAATGGATCAATCGTGGAACCAGTGGCACATCTATAGTTTTTGAGCCTAAATGTATTCAGCGTGGCAGAACAATCCTCAGATAACCATTAATAACTTCACTGATAGCAGCCAAGGTGTTGTAGGTGTGTGTATTTATGCATGTGGCAGTCTCATTCAATACTGAATAAAGCAAGATGTTTTTAACCCCTTCACGACATGCCCCGTACTAGTACGACGCATGCCGTGTCTCCCCCTTTGATGTGGGCTCTGGCGCTGAGCCCACATCAAAGTCAAGACATGTCAGCTGTTATGTACAGCTGACATGTGCGCGCAATAGCGGCAGGTGGAATCGCGATCCACCTGCTGCTGTTAACCAGTTAAATGCCCCCGTCAAACTGTGACAGCGGCATTTAACTACCTCTTCCGGCTGCGCGGCTGGAAATGAGCGTATCGCCGACCCCCGTCACATGATCGGGGGTCAGCAATGCATCAGGATAGTAACCATAGAGGTCCTTGAGACCTCTATGGTTACTGATGCCGGTTTGCTGTGAGCGCCACCCTGTGGTCGGCGCTCATAGCAAGCCTGCAATTCAGCTACATAGCAGCGATCTGATGATCGTTGCTATGTAGCTGAGCCGATCCAGTTGTGCCAGCTTCTAGCCTCCCATGGAGGCTATTGAAGCATGGCAAAAGTTAAAAAAAATAAAAGAAAAAAAATATGAAAAAAATAAAAAAATATATAAAAGTTTAAATCACCCCGCTTTCGCCCCATCCAAAATAAAACAATGAAAAAAAAAAATCAAACATACACATATTTGGGATCACCGCGTTCAGAATCGCCCGATCTCTCAATAAAAAAAGCATTAATGTGATCGCTAAACAGCGTAGCGAGAAAAAAATTCAAATTACTTTTTCTGGTGTCTGTGACATTGCAATAAGGGGCGATCAAAACTACGTATCTGCACAGAAGTGGTATCATTAAAAACATCAGCTTGGCACGCAAAAAATAAGCCCTCACCCGACCCCAGATCACGAAAAATGGAGACGCTATGGGTATCAGAAAATGGCGCAATTTTTTTTTTTTTAGCAAAGTTTTGAATTTTTTTTCACCACTTAGATAAACAATAACCTAGACATATTAGGTGTCTATGAACTAGTAATGACCTAGAGAATCACAATGGCAGGTCAGTTTTAGCATTTAGTGAACCTAGCAAAAAAGACAAACAAAAAACAAATGTGGGATTGCACTTTCTTTGCAATTTCACCACACTTGGAATTTTTTTCCAGTTATCTAGTACAAGACATGGTAAAACCAATGGCGTCGTTCAAAAGTACAACTCGTCCTGCAAAAAATAAGCCCTCACATGATCATATTGATGGAAAAATAAAAAAGTTATGGCTCTGGGAAGGAGGGGAGCGAAAAACAAAACCGCAAAAACGAAAAAGGGCTGCGGGGTGAAGGGGTTAAAATGTGGTTTCCATTGTATCATCATTTGCATTTCAGTAACATGTCTAGTGATTTTGTTATTTCTATAATTCCACTACTTTTCCTTCTTAATGTTGCAATTTTAATAATGATCTCGATAAAAAAGGCTTGAAAATTGAGTGAATGTGAATTAATTTATAGCATGAAGAAAAGAGATGAGACTATTACATTCTAAAAAATGGATATTTTGTTTAAATATTTAAAGTTTTTTTATCATTACATGTTTTCTAATGTTTCTTCTCAGAATCTACAAACTCACGAACAAGAAATTGCAGTACGTTGGCAAGTTGTAGACCAGAAGATACCTCTTTATGCAAATCACAAAGATATACTCCAGAAGGCAGTAGACCTCTACAGCGCTTACTATTAACATAGCATATATCCCAGTACCTGCTGCCTATGCTGTAGCTCAATGTTCATCTTATAAATGTTATATTTCTCACATTGCATTTATTATAAAGCTTTGTACATGAATTAAACTGCAGATAATATACTGAATAAATCTCTGCAACCGAAAATCATATTTATTCATCTGAATATGGTTGTTTTAGCAGCAAGTCCTATTAAAGACAAGTATGCATCAGAAAAGTGTCTATGGCTTAATTGTTACATTTATTTAAAAAATTAGCATTTTTTCTACATATTACATTCTGTATTAACATTTTAAAAAAGTATTTTCATTTTCACACTGGCCACTGGTGCATTGTTAGACTCTAAGGGGCCGATACATGAAAGTGTTTACCTTAGTTTTCTGGCATAAAGCATTTTGAAAAGTCACAACATTTTTGCACCATGCAGAGTTATGCTAAAATTAAATCAGTTTTGGCATTTTCATGCCAGTTATAATCAGCTCTGGAGTAATATTGTCACTGATAACAATGCATCAAATTCATCAAAGCACCACTGCAGCATTTACTATTATACAGTATGCTGATTAGAGATTGTGTAGTGCATGTAGGTACATACTCACCTATGATTGATTTGAGCCATTTGCAACCCTCTGGCACTGCAGACTACAGTTATAACCAGCCAAATCACACTGGTTGCTGAGTGAAGCAGAGGTCACTTTTTTGGAATCTTCTCAATGCAAGTGGGAATTCAGGACAATGCAAGTAGCTGTGTTTTATAGCCCCAACACTAGTATTGAGAAAAATAAACTTTTGGAACAGAGTGATCCTGTTGCAAAAGCCATTAGGTGATCGCCCAGCAACCGGAGCCGGTCTGAAAACAGGTGAAGACACCAGCCGCTGAGTATGTGACTACATTAGAGATGAGCGAGCATGCTTGCCACTACTCGGTTAACACCCAAGCATCACAGTGCTCACATTGCTCAGAGCTCAGCGAGTATTGCCGGTTTTGCTTGGCGGGAGTTCGGGTTCCCGCTCTGCAGGTTTGGTGCTCTTTATAGCACCAATCAACATGCAGAGATTGTCTGTCACACACTGTAATGCCGCAGCCATGTTGGTTGTGGCATTACAGTGATTGGCTGGCCGCACAGCGTGATCAGCTCTATAGTAGACCGGACGCTGCCCTGCTCATCACAGTCAGGTCCGGACTCAGGCAGTGTAGGGAGAGTTGCTGCTGAGATAGGGAGACATTTTCAATTGTATTGCTTAGTGTGGGTATACCATCTGTAAATTAATAAAGTTAGGGGGTGCTCACTGCTTTTAAAAGAAGGTGCTCTGGAGAAAAAGGTTCAAGAAAAATAAGTAAGTAAACTCAGGCACACTAAAGTGCTGTAGATAATTTTATATTCTTTATTTGATATTTCAAAAAATTCTAAAAAATTCAAGATGGTGGGACTCCCCAAAAAACTTGTTGCAGATTCTTTACAGACATATACCACATTCAACGTTTTGGCTCACTAGCCTTTTTCACGAAATGTCTGTCTTTCTGTAACATACATAAATGAATAAACTTGAGAATACATAATAAGAAATATAGAAAAACATAATAGATAACAATGAACTAGGTGTGGTGTAATATATCACCCTGGTCCAACCATCTATCCAGATTGCAAGATAAACAAATAAACCGATATGGACCAATACAAATATAGACAAAAACAATGAAATGACTATTAGTTCAATAGGACCTAGTATCTAATTCGAGATGCATCCATTGATATTAATTAAAGTGAACAGTAACATGAAAAAAACTTATATAGTGACAATAGTGTAATCTAATGGTATAACATTGAAATATGGATATATCCAGATGTAAATATATATACAGTATGTGAACATATAAGCATATATAAGCATACAAGTATAGTTATAGTTATAAATTTTCTTTGTTTCAGATCATGTCTGCTCCTTCTTCCTCTCGTCGTAATTGCCTAAACAACCCTGACTCCTTCTGCTATATTTGTGGTGTTTTCACCATTCCAGTTCAAAGGGCAGACATCAGTGCATTTGTCAAACAAGCATATTTTGCATATTTTAAAGTAAAACTCGGTGATCAAGATAAGCCATGGGCCCCTCACATAGTGTGCAAGCAGTGTGTCGAGAGTTTACGGATGTGGACCAAAGGAACACGTGAAAAGTTGGCATTTGGTATCCCCATGGTGTGGAGAGAGCAAAAAGGTCATTCCACAGACTGTTACTTCTGTTTAGTGAAAACATCAGGATTTAACAGGAAAAATAAAAGTAAAATAGAATATCCAAATCTACCGTCAGCTATCAGACCAATGCCTCATTCAGCTGAAATTCCAGTGCCAGTTTTCGAACAGCTACCATCTCTAGAAGTCCTGAGTGATGTTGACGAACACAGTGACAGCAATGATGCAGAATTTGAAATTCACAAGGATTCAGTTCGTAAGGGATTTGATCAGCACGAGTTAAATGATTTAGCACGTGAATTGGGCTTATCAAAAAAAGCTTCAGAATTACTAGCATCAAGGCTGAATGAGAAACAGTTACTTAAACAAGGAGCGAAGGTATCTACGTACTAGAGAAAGTACATATATATATACATAGTACATATAGTATGTACATATACATATAATTATGTTTTTCTATATTTCTTATTATGTATTTTCAAGTTTATTCATTTCTGTATGTTACAGAAAGACAGACATTTCTTGAAAAAGGCTAGTGAGCCGAAACGTTGAATGTGGTATTTGTCTGTGAAGAATCTGCAACAAGTTTTTTGGGGAGCCCCACCATTTTGAATTTTTTGAATATTTTGAAATATCAAAGAATATAAAATTATCTACAGCATTTTAGTATACCATCTGTAATACACAAATCAATCTCAACCAACAGTCCTTCTGAGGACTAATCAAGGTGTATATAGATATCAGTGATAGGCAGGCAGTGTATGTGGATATATAGATATCAGTGCTAGGCAGGCAGGCAGTGTATGTGGGTATACAGAGATCAGTGCTATGCAGGCAGGCAGCATATGTGACATACTTCATTGCATATAGCAAGATGGTCCATTCCAGTACTGCTGCTGCCTATTACAGATATTTATATACATAATCCCAGGTATCAGGGGCCAGGAATATTTTTTGGGATCTTAATCCTGATTATTTTCTTTAAAAACAATCCAGAGCACACTTTGTTTCTGCTCATTTGCTTGTTGACACTGCAGAACAGAATCAGATCCTTTCCATATTAGGTCGGGGTCAAACCTAACGTACAGTACAGACCAAAAGTTTGGACACACCTTCTCATTTAAAGATTTTTCTGTATTTTCATGACTATGAAAATTGTAAATTCACATTGAAGGCATCAAAACTATGAATTAACACATGTGGAATTATATACTTAACAAAAAAGTGTGAAACAACTGAAAATATATCTTATATTCTAGGTTCTTCAAAGTAGCCACCTTTTGCTTTGATGACTGCTTTGCACACTCTTGGCATTCTCTTGATGAGCTTCAAGAGGTAGTCAGAAAATTGCGAGGGAGCCCATGCCAGTTTTTTCCATGATTTAACCCTTTATTTTAACAACTAGAGCTCCCTAATTTTGCACACACAAACTACTAACATTATTTTAGTGAGGAATATGTAAAAATATAACGGATATGAAATGGCTTACTGTATGTAAACCATGTCTCATATCCTGTCAGGTTTGGTAAGGAGTTAGCAAAAGCCGGCAATTGAATTATCAGCTATTATGCTATCTAGCTCTGTGTATGTATATATATATATACAGTTAGGTCCATATATATTTGGACAGAGACAACATTTTTCTAATTTTGATTATAGATATTACCACAATGAATTTTAGACAAAACAATTCAGATGCAGTTGAAGTTCAGACTTTCAGCTTTCATTTGAGGGTATCCACATTAAAATTGGATGAAGGGTTTAGGAGTTTCAGCTCCTTAACATGTGCCACCCTGTTTTTAAAGGGACCAAAAGTAATTGGACAGATTAAATAATTTTAAATAAAATGCCCATTTTTAGTACTTGGTTGAAAACCCTTTGTTGGCAATGACTGCCTGAAGTCTTGAACTCATGGGCATCACCAGACAATGTGTTACCTCCTTTTTGATGCTCTGCCAGGCCTTCACTGCGGTGGTTTTCAGTTGCTGTTTGTGGGCCTTTCTGTCTGAAGTTTAGTCTTTAACAAGTGAAATGCATGCTCAATTGGGTTGAGATCAGGTAACTGTCTTGGCCATTCAAGAATATTCCACTTCTTTGCTTTTAATAAACTCCAGGGTTGCTTTGGCTTTATGTTTTGGGTCATTGTCCATCTGTATTATGAAACGACGACCAATCAGTTTGGCTGCATTTGGCTGGATCTGAGCACACAGTATGTCTCTGAATACCTCAGAATTCATTCGGGTGCTTCTGTCCTGTGTCACATCATCAATAAACACTAGTGACCCAGTGCCACTGGCAGCCATGCATGCCCAAGCCATCACACCGCCTCCGCCGTGTTTTACAGATGATGTGGTATGCTTTGGATCATGAGCTGTACCACGCCTTCGCCATACTTTTCTCTTTCCATCATTCTGGTAGAGGTTGATCTTGGTTTCATCTGTCCAAAGAATGTTCTTCCAGAACTGTGCTGGCTTTTTTAGATGTTTTTTAGCAAAGTCCAGTCTAGCCTTTTTATTCTTGATGCTTATGAGTGGCTTGCACCGTGCAGTGAACCCTCTGTATTTACTGTCATGCAGTCTTCTCTTTATGGTAGATTTGGATATTGATATGCCTACCTCCTGGAGAGTGTTGTTCACTTGGTTGGCTGTTGTGAAGGGGTTTCTCTTCACCATGGAGATTATTCTGCGATCATCCACCACTGTTGTCTTCCGTGGGCGCCCAGGTCTTTTTGCATTAATGAGTTCACCAGTGCTTTCTTTCTTTCTCAGGATGTACCAAACTGTAGATTTTGCCACTCCTAATATTGTAGCAATTTCTCGGATGGGTTTTTTTCTGTTTTCGCAGCTTAAGGATGGCTTGTTTCACCTGCATGGAGAGCTCCTTTGAACTAATGTTTACTTCACAGCTAAACCTTCCAAATGCAAGCACCACACCTCAAATCAACTGCAGGCCTTTTATCTACTTAATTGAGAATGACATAACAAAGGGATTGCCCACACCTGTCCATGAAATAGCCTTGGAGTCAATTGCCAATTACTTTTGGTCCCTTTAAAAAACAGGGTGGCACATGTTAAGGAGCTGAAACTCCTAAACCCTTCATCCAATTTGAATGTGGATACCCTCAAATGGAAGCTGAAAGTCTGAACTTCAACTGCATCTGAATTGTTTTGTTTAAAATTCATTGTGGTAATGTCTATAACCAAAATTAGAAAAATGTTGTCTCTGTCCAAATATATATGGACCTAACTGTATATACACGTGTGTGTGTGTGTCAATGACATATACATATATATATATATATATATATATATATATATATATATATATATATATATATATATATACTGTGTATATTCTATGTCTAGACATTTATTTTATCTATTCTAACCTGTCAGTGTGATTTTACTGTACACCGCACTGAATTACTGGCTTTTCTATAGAACACCGGTGCATATTTCTCGCAAGTCTCACGCATGGTCCATATGTAATCTGTATTTTTCTCACCCCCATAGACTTTCATTGGCATATTTTTTGAGTAATACGCTGACAATCGCAGCATGCTGCGATTTTTTTAGCCCGTAAAATGCGGCCGAGAAATATACGGCTGATGGAAGCTGCCCCATAGAGAAACATTGGTCCGTTTGTAATGTGTTGTTTTATTGCCTCTCCCTCGTCCGTATTTCTCTCTAGTGTGATGCCATCCTTACAGCGCAAAAAATCCAGCTATTTTAAACTGGGGTTTGTCCGTCACATGGATCACATATCAGTGTGCTCAAAATTGTGCCATTTCAGGCCTCCATTTAAATTTTTTTGCAGTGTCTTAGCCTTGTTATTGCCACCAGTTTGCTTAAAAAAATAGATACCTACAGGCCAGATATTTAGAACTGGGATTTTGTCCGTCTCACAGGTTACATATCAGTGCGCACAAAATTGTGCCATTTCAGGCCTCCTGTTGTGAATTTGGATTCTGGCTCCCCCGGTGGCCGCTTGTGGAATTGGACTTGTCATCCTCTTTCCTGTTTCACCTGGTTCCATCAGTAGTGGGTGTCGCTATTTAAGCTCATTTCTCTGGTGGTTTCTTGCCGGTCAACAATGTTATCTGATGCCTCTCAGTGCTTGTTCCTGCTTCTAGACTACTACTAGATAAGTTGGACTTTTGTCCATGTTTTGTTTTGCCTATTTGTTCCAGTTCACAGCTGAAGTTTTGTTACTGTGTCTGGAAAGCTCTCGTTGATCTGGGATTGCTACTCTGGCGTTATGAGTTAATGCCAGAGTTTAAGGTAATCTCTGGATGGTGTTTTGTTAGTGTTTTTCTGCTGACCATGAAAGTATACTATCTGTCTTCTGCTATCTAGTAAGCGGACCTCAAATTTGCTAAGACTATTTTCCTGCTGCGTTTGTTGTTTCATCTGAACTCACCGTCATTATATGTGGGGGGCTACTGTCTTCTTTGGAATATTTCTCTAGAGGTGAGCCAGGTCTTATATTTCCCTCTGCTAGCTATTTAGGTCTTAGGCCAGAGCTGGGCATCTAGCTATAAATAGGAAATGCTACCTGGCTATTTCTAGTTGCGCGGCAGGCTTAGTTCATGGTCAATATAGTTCCATCTTCCGAGAGCTTGTCCCTCTATAGGCTTGCTATGATCTCTGCCTGCAGAGATCATGACAGTTTGACCGGCCAATAAAGTGTTAAAGACCCAGGTTGAGAAAGGAGAGTTATAAGAAGTCTGCTGGAATTTTTTTTTTTTTTTTTTTTTTTTTTTCCTCCAGTCTGCCTTGCTGCAGTCTTTTTTCTCTCTCTCCTCCTAATCTCTGTATGGCTCTGTGTGCACCTGACAATAATGGATCTCCAGAGTGTAACTGCGGGTTTGAATAATCTCATCACGAAAGTACAAAATTTACAAGATTTTGTGGTACATGCTCCGGTATCTGAGCCGAGAATTCCTTTGCCGGAGTTCTTCACAGGGAATAGAGCTAGCTTCCAGAATTTCCGAAATAATTGTAAGCTTTATTTGTCCCTGAAGTCTCGTTCAGCTGGAGACCCTGCTCAGCAGGTTAGGATTGTGATTTCCTTGCTCAGGGGTGACCCTCAAGATTGGGCCTTCTCATTGCCAGCAGGGGATCCTGCGTTACGCGATGTGGATGCGTTTTTTCTGGCCTTGGGCTTGCTTTATGAGGAACCTCATTTGGAACTTCAGGCAGAAAAAACTTTGATGGCACTATCTCAGGGGCAAGACGAAGCTGAAGTTTTCTGCCAAAAATTCCGTAAATGGTCTGTGCTTACTCAGTGGAATGAGTGCGCCTTGGCGGCAACTTTCAGAGAAGGTCTCTCTGATGCCGTTAAGGATGTTATGGTGGGGTTCCCTGTGCCTGCAGGTCTGAATGAGTCCATGACAATGGCTATTCAGATTGATAGGCGTCTGCGGGAGCGCAAACCGGTGCACCATCTGGCGGTGTCTATGGAAAAGACGCCAGAAAGTATGCAGTGTGATAGAATTCTGTCCAGGAGCGAGCGACAGAATTTTAGACGGAAGAATGGATTGTGTTTCTATTGTGGGGATTCTACTCATGTTATATCAGCATGCTCTAGGCGTACAAAGAAGCTTGATAAGTCTGTTTCCATTGGCACCATTCAGTCTAAGTTTATTTTGTCTGTAACCCTGATTTGCTCTTTGTCATCCATTGCCACGGACGCCTATGTTGACTCTGGCGCCGCTCTGAGTCTTATGGATTGGTCCTTTGCCAATCGTTGTGGTTTTGATTTAGAGCCTTTGGAGACTCTTATTCCTCTGAAGGGGATTGACTCCACCCCATTGGCTAATAATAAACCACAATACTGGACACAAGTAACCATGCGTATCAATCCGGATCACCAGGAGATTATTCGTTTCCTGGTGCTGTATAATTTACATGACGATTTGGTACTGGGATTGCCATGGTTGCAGTCTCACAACCCAGTCTTGGACTGGAGAGCAATGTCTGTGTTGAGCTGGGGATGTAAGGGTATTCATGGGGACTTACCTTTGGTTTCTATTTCGTCGTCCATTCCCTCTGAAGTCCCTGAGTTCCTCTCTGATTATCAAGACGTCTTTGACGAACCCAAGCTTGGGTCGTTACCTCCGCACCGTGAGTGCGATTGTGCCATAGATTTGATACCGGGTTGTAAATATCCCAAGGGTCGTTTGTTTAATCTGTCTGTGCCGGAACATGCTGCTATGCGGGAATATATAAAGGAGTCTTTGGAAAAGGGACATATTCGTCCATCTTCTTCTCCCTTGGGAGCTGGGTTTTTCTTTGTCTCAAAAAAAGACGGCTCTTTGAGACCATGTATTGATTATCGGCTTCTGAATAAGATCACTGTTAAGTATCAATACCCATTGCCATTGCTTACTGATTTGTTTGCTCGTATAGAGGGTGCTAAGTGGTTCTCTAAAATTGATCTTCGTGGGGCGTATAATTTGGTGCGGATCAGGCAGGGGGATGAGTGGAAGACCGCATTTAATACGCCCGAGGGCCACTTTGAGTATTTGGTCATGCCTTTTGGTCTTTCTAATGCCCCTTCAGTTTTCCAGTCTTTTATGCATGATATTTTCCGCGATTTTCTGGATAAATTTATGATAATATATCTGGATGATATTCTGATTTTTTCTGATGACTGGGACTCTCATGTCCAGCAGGTCAGGAGAGTTTTTCAGGTTCTGCGGTCTAATTCTTTATGTGTGAAGGGGTCTAAGTGCGTTTTTGGGGTCCAGAAAGTTTCCTTTTTGGGGTATATTTTTTCTCCCTCTTCCATTGAGATGGATCCCGTCAAGGTGCAAGCTATTTGTGACTGGACTCAGCCCTCCTCTCTTAAGGGTCTTCAGAGATTTTTGGGCTTTGCCAACTTTTACCGCCGATTTATTGCTGGTTTTTCGGATGTCGTTAAACCACTGACTGATTTGACCAGACAGGGCGCTGATGTTGCTAATTGGTCCCCTCATGCTGTGGGGGCCTTTCGGGAGCTTAAGCGCCATTTTGCCTCTGCCCCTGTGTTGCGTCAGCCTGATGTGAATCTGCGTTTTCAGGTTGAGGTTGACGCTTCGGAGATCGGAGCTGGGGCAGTGTTGTCGCAGAAAGGTTCCGACTGCTCCGTCATTAGGCCTTGTGCCTTCTTTTCTCGCAAATTTTCGCCCGCAGAGCGGAATTATGATGTTGGGAATCGGGAGCTTTTGGCCATGAAGTGGGCGTTTGAGGAGTGGCGCCATTGGCTCGAGGGGGCTAGGCATCAGGTGGTGGTATTGACTGACCACAAAAATTTGATTTATCTTGAGACTGCCAGACGCCTGAATCCTAGACAGGCGCGCTGGTCTTTATTTTTTTCTCGCTTTAATTTTGTGGTGTCATACCTACCGGGTTCTAAGAATGTTAAGGCAGATGCCCTTTCTAGGAGTTTTGACCCGGACTCTCCTGGTAATTCTGAACCCACAGGTATCCTTAGGGAGGGAGTAATTTTGTCGGCCGTTTCTCCTGATCTGCGGCGGTCCTTGCAAGAGTTTCAGGCGGATAGACCGGATCGTTGTCCGCCTGATAGACTGTTTGTTCCGGATGATTGGACCAGCAGAGTCATCTCTGAGGTACATTCTTCTGCATTGGCAGGTCATCCCGGAATTTTTGGTACCAGGGATTTGGTGGCAAGATCCTTCTGGTGGCCTTCCCTGTCACGAGATGTGCGAGTCTTTGTGCAGTCATGTGACGTTTGTGCTCGGGCCAAGTCTTGTAGTTCTCGGGCTAGCGGACTGCTGTTGCCCTTGCCTATTCCTAAGAGGCCTTGGACACACATCTCGATGGATTTTATTTCAGATCTGCCTGTTTCCCAGAAGATGTCTGTCATCTGGGTGGTCTGTGACCGTTTCTCTAAAATGGTCCATTTGGTTCCTCTGCCCAAGTTGCCTTCTTCTTCTGAGTTGGTTCCTCTGTTTTTTCAGAATGTTGTCCGATTGCACGGTATTCCTGAGAATATTGTTTCTGACAGAGGTACCCAATTTGTGTCTAGATTTTGGCGGGCATTCTGTGCTAGGATGGGCATAGATTTGTCTTTTTCATCTGCTTTTCACCCTCAGACTAATGGCCAGACCGAGCGGACTAATCAGACCCTGGAGACATATCTGAGGTGTTTTGTCTCTGCTGACCAGGATGATTGGGTTGCTTTTTTGCCATTGGCAGAGTTCGCCCTCAATAATCGGGCCAGCTCTTCCACCTTGGTGTCCCCGTTTTTCTGTAATTCGGGGTTTCACCCTCGATTTTCCTCCGGTCAGGTGGAATCCTCGGATTGTCCTGGAGTGGATGCGGTGGTGGAGAGATTGCATCACATCTGGGGGCAGGTTATGGACAATTTGAAGTTGTCCCAGGAGAAGACTCAGCGTTTTGCCAACCGTCATCGTCGTGTTGGTTCTCGGCTTTGTGTTGGAGATTTGGTGTGGTTGTCTTCTCGTTTTGTCCCTATGAGGGTCTCTTCTCCTAAGTTTAAACCTCGGTTCATCGGCCCTTATAGAATATTGGAGATTCTTAATCCTGTTTCTTTCCGTTTGGACCTCCCTGCGTCCTTTTCCATTCATAACGTTTTTCATCGGTCGTTATTGCGCAGGTATGAGGTACCTGTGGTACCTTCAGTTGAGCCTCCTGCTCCGGTGTTGGTTGAGGGTGAGTTGGAGTACGTTGTGGAGAAAATTTTGGACTCTCGTGTTTCCAGACGGAGACTCCAGTATCTGGTCAACTGGAAGGGTTACGGCCAGGAGGATAATTCTTGGGTCAATGCATCTGATGTTCATGCTTCTGATCTTGTTCGTGCCTTCCATAGGGCTCATCCTGGTCGCCCTGGTGGATCTGGTGAGGGTTCGGTGCCCCCTCCTTGAGGGGGGGGTACTGTTGTGAATTTGGATTCTGGCTCCCCCGGTGGCCGCTTGTGGAATTGGACTTGTCATCCTCTTTCCTGTTTCACCTGGTTCCATCAGTAGTGGGTGTCGCTATTTAAGCTCATTTCTCTGGTGGTTTCTTGCCGGTCAACAATGTTATCTGATGCCTCTCAGTGCTTGTTCCTGCTTCTAGACTACTACTAGATAAGTTGGACTTTTGTCCATGTTTTGTTTTGCCTATTTGTTCCAGTTCACAGCTGAAGTTTTGTTACTGTGTCTGGAAAGCTCTCGTTGATCTGGGATTGCTACTCTGGCGTTATGAGTTAATGCCAGAGTTTAAGGTAATCTCTGGATGGTGTTTTGTTAGTGTTTTTCTGCTGACCATGAAAGTATACTATCTGTCTTCTGCTATCTAGTAAGCGGACCTCAAATTTGCTAAGACTATTTTCCTGCTGCGTTTGTTGTTTCATCTGAACTCACCGTCATTATATGTGGGGGGCTACTGTCTTCTTTGGAATATTTCTCTAGAGGTGAGCCAGGTCTTATATTTCCCTCTGCTAGCTATTTAGGTCTTAGGCCAGAGCTGGGCATCTAGCTATAAATAGGAAATGCTACCTGGCTATTTCTAGTTGCGCGGCAGGCTTAGTTCATGGTCAATATAGTTCCATCTTCCGAGAGCTTGTCCCTCTATAGGCTTGCTATGATCTCTGCCTGCAGAGATCATGACAGCCTCCATTTCATTTTTTTGCAGTGTCTTAGCCTAGTTATTGACACAGTTTGCTTAAAAAAATAGATAACCACAGGCCAGATATTTTGAACTGGGGTTTGTCCGTCCCACGGATCATAACTCGGTTCGTTGAAAATTCTGCCATATGTGGCCTACTGTTAAATTTTGCTGTTATGTCTTAGATAAGACACCAGTTTGCTGAAAAAAGTTACCTACAGGCCAGCTATTTTAAACAGGGGTTTGGACATCACACGGATCACATCTCAGTGTGTTGAGAATTCTTCCATTTGTGGCCTACTGTTAAATTTTGTTATAGTGTTTTAGATAAGACACCAGTTTGTCAGAGTGGGTTTTTAGTGTCGCTGGTGGAATTATAACTGATAAGCGCATCCGCCTAACAATTGAAAATGCTGACAGGCAGACTCTTATAAAAATGAACAAGGGCTGGATATGGCCAGACTTCTCTACACCAGACTTCTATACACCACCTTATGATAGCAGCGTAACAAACAGAAATCCAGTGTCTTTTTTTGAGAGGTCTATTCCCATGCACCTCTTCACACCCACACATGGGTTTACGCTTCCTGATTTTGGCTATTTGCAGTTGATACGCCCAACAGTGAACCCGATAGGCCTTGAGAGTCATTGTTACCCCTAAGCGTGCAAGAATCTCAATTTTTAGCTTGCCATACTCCTTAGTGTCATGTAAAGCTAATTCATAGTACACTGTGTGCAGAATTATTAGGCAAGTTGTATTTTAGAGGATTATTTTTATTCTTGATCAACAACTATGTTCTCAATCAACCCAAAAGACTCATAAATATCAAAGCTTAATATTTTTGGAAGTTGGAGTGTTTTTTTTTTAGATTTGGCTATCTTAGGAGGATATCTGTTTGTGCAGGTAGCTATTACTGTGCAGAATTATTAGGCAACTTAATACAAAACAAATATATTCCCATCTCACTTGTTTATTTTCACCAGGTAAACCAATATCACTGCACAAAATTTAGAAATAATCATTTCTGACATGCAAAAACCAACCCCCCCCAAAATTAGTGACCAATATAGCCACTTTTCTGTATGAGGACACTCAACAGCCTTCCATCCATAGATTCTGTCAGTTCCTTTATCTGTTTACGATCAACATTGAGTGCAGCAGCTACCACAGCCTCCCAGACACTGTTCTGAGAGGTGTGCTGTTTTCCCTCCCTGTAGATCTCACATTTTATGAGGGACCACAGGTTCTCTATGGGGTTCAGATCAGGTGAACAAGAGGGCCATGTCATTATTTTTTCTTCTTTGAGACCTTTACTGGCCAGCCACACTGTGGAGTAGTTGGAGGCATGTGATGGAGCATTGTCCTGAATGAAAATCATGTTTTTCTTGAACGATTCTGACTTCTTCCTGTACCACTGTTTGAAGAAGTTTTCTTCCAGAAACTGGCAGTAGGTCTGGGAGTTGAGCTTCACTCCATCCTCAACCCGAAAAGGTCCCACAAGTTCATCTTTGATGATACCAGCCCATACCAGTACCCCCACCTCCACCTTGCTGGCGTCAGAGTCGGAGTGGAGCTCTCTGCCCTTTACTGATCCAGCCTCTGGCCCATCCATCTGGCCCATTAAGAGTCACTCTTATTTCATCAGTCCATAAAACCTTTGAAAAGTCAGTCTTAAGATATTTCTTGGCCCAGTCTTGACGTATTATCTTATGTTTCTTGTTCAAAGGTGGTCGTTTTTCAGCCTTCCTTACCTTGGCCATGTACCTGAGTATCGCACACCATGTGCTTTTTGTTATTCCAGTAACATTGCAGCTCTGAAATATGGCAAAACTGGTGGCAAATAGAATCTTGGCAGCTTCACACTTGATTTTCTTCAATTCATTTGACATGAACGATGAATGAATGATATTTGACATGAAACGCTTGACCGTTCAGTGATCATGCTTCAAAGGTTTGGCAATTTCAAGACTGCTGCGTCCCTCTGTAAGACATGTCACGATTTTGGACTTTTCAGAGCCCTTCAAATCTCTCTTCTGACCCATTTTGCCAAAGGAAAGGAAGTTACTGTTAGCGGTCGAGATCCCGCCTCTGCACAGGGGGAATCTCGGGCCATCTACGCTGCAGTCTCCCATTCTTCTCCTGCCGCAGTGGAGCCTGCTCAGCGGAGACGTCGGTCCCAGCGTCTCGCTCGGTCTGACTCTGTGCAAAGGGTTACTACTGCCTTTCCAGCTTCTGCCATTGTAGCCAGTACTGGGCACCGGCGATCAGAAGTTTTTGGGACTAAGTCCTACTTTTCCCCTTCTGAGCATGCCCAGTGTAAGATCTTTCGTTGGAGATCAAGGGTCACATGCTTAGATACTGCAGCAAACCCCATTGGTCCTCTAGGAAGGTCCTAAAGGTGCTCAAATTCTGTGGCAGCCTCCCATTGGTCCTCCTGGGAAGGTCCTGTACTTGCTGCAGCTATAAAAGATGCGCATGACCGCACAGCCATGCGCTAGTATCAATCTAAGTTATGTGCTTTGCGCCAGTGTAGTTATGTATGTATGTATTCAGGGACCCGGCTGAAATAAGCCCCTAGAATACCGGCACCTCTGGTGAGGAGATTGTGCGTTGTGTATGTATTCAGGGACCCGGCTGAAATAAGCCCCTAGAATACTGGCTCCTCCTGTGAGGAGATTGTGTGTTTGCATGACCACTGACTGCTATCAGTTCGGCAGTTAGCTTGCGCCCCTATGAGTCTAACAGGGCGCAGTACTTTCGTTTCATGGCTTTGTGAAGTAACAGAGCTAGCTTATACCGCCTAATAGTGCCACCATTCACTAGCAGCAGGTTCCTCCTGCACGGTGGACCCCGGGCTGCGATCGCACCAATAATAAACATCTTTATTTACTCGGTGCGTTCCGCTAGCCCTAACAGTTACCTAATAACTAAGCACACCTTATATAGGGTTTTGATGTCATTAGTAGTGTTGAGCGATACCGTCCGATACTTGAAAGTATCGGTATCGGAAAGTATCGGTCGATACCGGCAAAGTATCGGATCTAATCCAATACCGATACCCGATACCAATACAAGTCAATGGGACTCAAGTATTGGATGGTATCCTGATGGTTCCCAGGGTCTGAAGGAGAGGAAACTCTCCTTCAGGCCCTGGGAACCATATTAATGTGTAAAATAAAGAATTAAAATAAAAAATATTGATCTACTCACCTCTCCGACGCAGCCTGGACATCACCGCTGGTAACCGGCAGCCTGCTTTGTTTAAAATGAGCACGTTCAGTACCTTCCATGACGTCACGGCTTCTGATTGGTCGCATGCCGCTCATGTGACCGCCACGCGACCAATCAGAAGCCGTGATGTCATCCCTCAGGTCCTAAATTCCTAGAAGGGAATTTAGGACCTGAGGGATGACGTCACGGCTTATGATTGGTCGCGTGGCGGTCACATGAGCGGCACGCGACCAATCAGAAGCCGTGATGTCATGGAAGGTACTGAACGCGCTCATTTTAAACAAAGCAGGCTGCCGGTTAGCAGCGGTGATGTCCAGGCTGCGTCGGAGAGGTGAGTATATCAATATTTTTTATTTTAATTCTTTATTTTACACATTAATATGGTCCCGATACCGATTCCCGATACAACAAAAGTATCGGATCTCGGTATCGGAATTCCGATACGGCAAGTATCGGCCGATACCTGATACTTGTGGTATCGGAATGCTCAAGACTAGTCATTAGACAACACCCTTCCTCATTACAGAGATGCACATCACCTGATTTACTTAATTGGTAGTTGGCTCTCATGCCTGAACAGCTTGGAGTAGGACAACATGTATAAAAAGTATCATGTGATCAAAATACAACTTGCCTAATAATTCTACACACAGTGTATGCTTTCTGGGGTTCCCCCGTCAAGTATGGCGCCACTACCTGTGCCCACTGCTCTTGCAGGAATTTCTCCCTCTCAGCGACCCTTTCAAACACCATCAGGAAAGCATCAACAATGCAATTCTCCATTGTAGATTCTTCAGCCTCAACAATGCAGTTCTCCACTGCACGTTGTTCAGCTTCAACATTGAAATTGTCCACTGCAGGATCTTCAGCATTAACACTGCAATTCTCCACTGCAGGTTCTTCAGCCTCAGCACTGCAATTAACAGCAGGTTCTTCAGCTTCAATATTGCAATTCACTGCAGGTTATTCAGCCTCAACACTGCAAATGACTGCAGATTCTTCAGCTTCAATATTGCAATTCACCACTGCAGGTTATTCAGCCACAACACTGCAAATGACTGCAGATTCTTCAGCTTCAATATTGCATTTCACGGCTTCCAGTTCTTCAGCCTCAACACTGCAATTCACTGCATAGGCAAACAATATGCGAGGAACAGTTTCCTAATAATGGGAACATTGCTTTCAGAAGGCCCTCCTGTACGTCTCTTCAAAGGGGTATTGGGGTGTGTTTTCATTTGGTGCAGGGCAGGCCTTGCATTCAATGCATAGGTAAACAATATGGGAGTACCAACTTCCTAATAATGGGAACATTGCTTTCAGGTGGCCCTCATGTATGTCTTTTAAAAGGTTATTGTGGTGCATCAAAATTTGGGGCAGGTGTTGCATTCACTGCATAGGCAAACAGTATGGGAGGACCAACTTCCTAATAATGTGAACATTGCTTTCAGATGGCCCTCCTGTACGTCTCTCAAAGGGTTATTGGGGTGCGTCTAAATTTGATGCAGGGCAGGCCTTGCATTCAATGTATAGGCAAACAGTATGGGAGTATCAAATTCCTTATAATGGGAACATTGCTTTCACTTGGCCCTCCTGTATGTCTCTTCAAAGGGGTATTTGGGGTGCATCTGCATTTGGTGCAGGGCAGGCCTTGCATTCAATGCATACTCAAACAGTATGGGAGTACCAAATTCCTAATAATGGGAACATTGCTTTTAGGTGGCCTACAGTATGTCTCTTCAATTCAATTGGGTATTGAGGTGCGTCTAAATTTGGTGCAGAGCAGGCCTTGCATTCACTGCATAGGTAAACAGTATGGGAGTACCAAATTCCTAATAATGGGAACATTGCTTTCACTTGGCCCTCCTGTATGTCTCTTCAAAGGGTTATTGGGGTGCGTCCAAATTTTTGGCAGCCTTGCCACTCACTGCATAGGCAATAACAGTATAGGAGACCAACTGTTTAATAATGGGAACAACAAAGCATAGCCGGCTGATAGATGAATAGTAAAGGCCTCTTGATGGCACTATAAATTAGGCTTTGTGACTTTCAGAGTCCCTCCTTCATAAATGAAACAGGATGTGTCTGATGATGTGTCACACACCACGTGGCCAGATAAGGTTGTAAAATGTTAAAATGACATTTCCCAGTGACTGCTAAAGTTCAAAAAGGCATCAAAAACGCTACTTATGAACATACCTTGGGCTATGGAGAAGCATTTTTTGTTTTGGTTATTTATTTTGCCTTATATACAAGTCATTACCCTGGAATGGATGTTCCCTAACATATTTCCCAGGAAAATCAATTTTGGTTTCATTTTTGTATGTTTTATTGTGAGGCTGTAAAAGTGACATAAGACTCTGACAACATTGTTAACAGCTGTGACCTGGGAGTCAGAAATGCTTCCAGGGGTCTTCCCTATGATGTTCCCATGTCATTTGAGCACTGTTCCCATCGACTTCCGCAATTTATAGTACCTCTAAAGTCCGCCGAGAGGGCCGCGGTTAAAATAATCACGTTTTCCATAGACTTACATTGGGCTCATTGCTCGGGTCGAACACCCAAGCACTCCAATATGCTCGATCCGAGTAACGAGCACCCGAGCATTTTAGTGCTCTCCCATCACTAGACTGCATGCATTACACATATATGTGATCCCTAACAAAGGGATGAAAAAACCCTTTGGAGTGGTGCTTTAAGTGGCTTTCATCTCTTAACCCCTTTCTGACATCGGACATACTATCCCGTCGAGGTGGGGTGGGCCCCCATGACCACGGACGGGATAGTACGTCCAGCGCGATCGGCGGCGCTCACGGGGGGAGCGCGGCCGATCGCGGCCGGGTGTCAGCTGCCTATCGCAGCTGACATCCGGCACTATGTGCCAGGAGCGGTCACGGACCGCTCCCGGCACATTAACCCCCGGCACACCACGATCAAACATGATCGCGATGTGCCGGCGGTGCAGGGAAGCATCGCGCAGGGAGGGGGCTCCCTGCGGGCTTCCCTGAGCCCCCCGCAGCAACGCGATGTGATCGCGTTGCTGCGAGGGTCTTACCTCCCTCCCTGCCTGCTCCAGACCCGGATCCAAGATGGCCGCGGATCCGGGTCCTGCAGAGAGGGAGGTGGCTTCACAGAAGCCTGCTCAGAGCAGGCACTGTGAAGCAGCCTGCACTTCTCTCAGATCAGTGATCTGTCAGAGTGCTATGCAAACTGGCAGATCACCGATCTGTATTGTCCCCCCCTGGGGCAAAGTAAAAAAGTTAAAAAAAAATTTTCCAAATGTGTAAAAAAAAATAAAAAAAAATATTCCAAAATAATGAAAAAAAATATATATTATTCCCATAAATACATTTCTTTATCTAAATAATAAAAAAAAACAATAAAAGTACACATATTTAGTATCGCCGCGTCCGTAACGACCCGACCTATAAAACTGGCCCACTAGTTAACCCCTTCAGTAAACACCGTAAGAAAAAAAAAGAAAAAAACGAGGCAAAAAACAACGCTTTATTATCATACCGCCGAACAAAAAGTGGAATAACACGCGATCAAAAAGACAGATATAAATATCCATGGTACCGCTGAAAGCATCATCTTGTCTCGCAAATAACGAGCTGCCATATAGCATGATCAGCAAAAAAATAAAAAAGTTATAGTCCTGAGAATAAAGCGATGCAAAAATAATTATTTTTTCCATAAAATAGTTTTTATCGTATAAAAGCGCCAAAACATAAAAAAATAATATAAATGAGGTATCGCTGTAATCGTACTGACCCGACGAATAAAACTGCTTTATCAATTTTACCAAACGCGGAACGGTATAAACGCCTCCCCCAAAAGAAATTCATGAATAGCTGGTTTTTGGTCATTCTGCCTCACAAAAATCGGAATAAAAAGCGATCAAAAAATGTGACGTGCCCAAAAATGATACCAATAAACACGTCAACTCGTCCCGCAAAAAACAAGACCTCACATGACTCTGTGGACCAAAATATGGAAAATTTATAGCTCTCAAAATGTGGTAACGCAAAAAATATTTTTTGCAATAAAAAGCGTCTTTCAGTGTGTGACGGCTGCCAATCATAAAAATCCGCTAAAAAACTCGCTATAAAAGTAAATCAAACCCCCATCATCACCCCCCTAGTTAGGGAAAAATAAAAAAAATGTATTTATTTCCATTTTCCCATTAGGGTTAGGGTTAGGGTTGGGGCTAGGGTTAGGGCTAGGTCTAGGGTTAGGGCTAAGGTTAGGGCTAGGGCTAGGGTTAGGGCTAGGGTTAGGGCTGGGGTTAGGGTTGGGGCTAGGGTTAGGACTAGGGTTAGGGCAAGGGTTGGGGCTAGGATTAAGGCTACAGTTAGGGTTGGGGCTAAAGTTACGGTTAGGGTTTAGATTACATTTACGGTTGGGAATAGGGTTGGGATTAGGGTTAGGGGTGTGTCAGGGTTAGAGGTGTGGTTAGGGTTACTGTTGGGATTAGGGTTAGGGGTGTGTTTGGATTAGGGTTTCAGTTATAATTGGGGGTTTTCCACTGTTTCGGCACATCAGGGGCTCTCCAAACGCGACATGGCGTCCGATCTCAATTCCAGCCAATTCTGCGTTGAAAAAGTAAAACAGTGCTCCTTCCCTTCCGAGCTCTCCCATGTGCCCAAACAGGGGTTTACCCCAACATATGGGGTATCAGCGTACTCAGGACAAATAGGACAACAAACTTTGGGGTCCAATTTCTCCTGTTACCCCTGGGAAAATACAAAACTGGGGGCTAAAAAATAATTTTTGTGGGGAAAAAAAAAAGATTTTTTATTTTCACGGCTCTGCTTTTTAAACTGTAGTGAAACACTTGGGGGTTCAAAGTTCTTACAACACATCTAGATAAGTTCCTTGGGGGGTCTAGTTTCCAAAATGGGGTCACTTGTGCGGGGCTTCTACTGTTTAGGTACATTAGGGGCTCTGCAAACGCAATGTGACGCCTGCAGACCATTCCATCTAAGTCTGCATTCCAAATGGCGCTCCTTCCCTTCCGAGCCCTTCCATGCGTCCAAACGGTGGTTCCCCCCCACATATGGGGTATCAGCGCACTCAGGACAAATTGGACAACAACTTTTGGGGTCCAATTTCTCCTGTTACACTCGGGAAAATACAAAACTGGGGGCTAAAAAATAATTTTGGTGGGAAAAAATGTTTGTTTTATTTTTACGGCTCTGCATTATAAACTTCTGTGAAGCCCTTGGTGGGTCAAAGCACTCACCACACATCTAGATAAGTTCCTTAGGGGGTCTACTTTCCAACATGGTGTCAGTTGTGGGGGGTTTCTACTGTTTAGGTACATTAGGGGCTCTGCAAACGCAATGTGACGCCTACAGACCATTCCATCTAAGTCTGCATTCCAAATGGCGCTCCTTCCCTTCCGAGCCCTTCCATGCGTCCAAACGGTGGTTCCCCCCCACATATGGGGTATAAGCGCACTCAGGACAAATTGGACAACAACTTTTGGGGTCCAATTTCTCCTGTTACCCTTGGGAAAATACAAAACTGGGGGCTAAAAAATAATTTTTGTGGGAAAAAATTTTTGTTTTATTTTTACGGCTCTGCATTATAAACTTCTGTGAAGCCCTTGGTGGGTCAAAGCGCTCAAAACACATCTAGATAAGTTCCTTAGGGGGTCTACTTTCCAAAATGGTGTCACTTGTGGGGGGTTTCAATGTTTAGGCACATCAGTGGCTCTCCAAACGCAACATGGCATCCCATCTCAATTCCTGTCAATTTTGCATTGAAAAGTCAAACGGCGCTCCTTCCCTTCCGAGGTCTACCATGCGCCCAAACAGTGGTTTACCCCCACATATGGGGTATCAGCGTACTCAGGACAAATTGTACAACAACTTTTGGGGTCCAATTTCTTCTCTTACCCTTGGGAAAATAAAAAATTGGGGGTGAAAAGATAATTTTTGTGAAAAAATATGATTTTTTATTTTTACGGTTCTGCATTATAAACTTCTGTGAAGCACTTGGTGGGTCAAAGTGCTCACCACACATCTAGATAAGATCCTTTCCAGGGTAATGACTTGTATATAAGGCAAAATAACAACAAAAATTTTCCTCCACCACTTGGGCTATGTTCACACGCAGCGTTTTTGATGCGTTTTTCAATTTTAGTATTGCTTTCAACCAATATCCAAGAAGTATCATTTCTCCTTGCTGAGATCAGCATGCTAAGCATGCCAAGATGAGAAGACTTAAAGTCGCAATGCTCCTCTGGGAAATATTCTAATTATGCAAATTGTCTCTTCACAAGAACTAGAACTCTGGTGCCACCTATTGGAAGGTAGCAATCCTACAAGTCAATTTTGACCCTTTAACCAGCCTTGTCACATGACTTAGGATGATAGCCAAATCAGAATCTCAATTTGCAGACACTGTGTTTTTGGGTACTGCCCCTCGTCAGTGCAAAGCGGAGATCTTGTTTTGGCTGTATGAGAGGCGTCCGACCGTTATCCAAGAAGTATCGCTTCTCCTTGCGGAGATCGACATGCTAAGCATGCCAAGATGAGGAGACTTAAAGTTGCAATGCTCCTCTGGGAAATAAGCTAATTATGCAAATTGTCTCTTCAGAGAGAAAGAGAACTAGAACTCTGGTGCCACCTATTGGAAGGTAGCAATCCTATAAGTCAATGTTGACCCTTTATCGAGCCTTGTCACATGACTTAGGATGATAGCCAAACCAGAATCTCAATTTGCAGACACGGTGTGTGTGTGCATTTTCAACCAATACAAATGCATTCACTGGGTAATGTCATTGTAACATTTAAAAACCCTAGCTGGCCATGTGTTGTGTGACACATAAGCTGACACATCATGTTTCATTTATGAAGGAGGGACTCAAAGTCACAGAGCCTATTTTTAGAGGGGCATCAGGTGGCATTAATCTTCTTAAAGGGCCATTAAACAGTGGGTTTCCTATACTGCTATTGCCTATGCAGTGAGTGGCTGGGCTGCCAAAAATTAGGACGCACCCCAATACCACTTTCACAAGACGTACATGAAGACCTCCTGAAAAAATGTTGCTTTGAATGCAAGGCCTGGCCTGCCCCAAAGTTACATGCACCCCAATAACCATTTTAGCAGGCGTACTTGAGGGCCTCATGTCAAATTTGTTCCCATTAGAAGAAAGTGTGTCTCCCATACTGTTTGCTTATGCACTGAATGCAAGGCCTGCCCTGCACCAATGTTACATGCACCCCAATAACTGTTCAGCAGACATACTTGAGAGCCTCTGGACAAAATTGTTCCCATTAGAAGAAATAACCCTTTGAAACCACGTACAGGATGGCCACATGAAAAAAAAGTTCCAATTATTATTTTTTTCCTTATTATCATAAATTTTGTCCATGAAGTGAATGCAAGGCCTGGCTGTAGTTTGCAATCCCCCTTGGAAGAAATGTGGAGGAGGGTCTCATAAATTTTTTTTCACATTACAAAGGAGCGCTTCATCTATACTTGGAATGCCCATATACTAAGTGTATGGGCTGACAAATATTTCCCCCTGGGGGGTACATATCAACATAGTGTGTAAATTCTTTTTTCAGGGGATCATAAACACCTTGGAAAACAGTAATGTGGTTTCCTACACAGTTGCTGCTGGGAAGGTGCAGGTTTTTAGTAAAAATATGGCGGATGAATCGATGGATGAAGTGATCAAGGAAAGGGCCATGGTGATGACAGGAATGGGAACTTACAGGATTAATAACAGCGGTGGCTATGGGAGGTATGAGATCCAGTATACAGCCTACAATGATTATCCGTTTAGCCAGCCCATCGTGAATTATCACAATGTGTTTCATGCCCATCAGAAAATTGGTGTAACAGATGCATGTGTGATAGTGTTGAGCATTCCGATACCGCAAGTTTCGGGTATCGGCCGATATTTGCGGTATCAGAATTCCGATACCGAGTTCCGATATTTTCAGTATATCGGATACCGGAATCGAAAGTTCCCACAATTCAAAGTGCCCGAATTCAGCCAATGATGAATGATTAGAAGTGTGGGCACATCCTGTTCTGTATGGTGGGCATGGAAGTACTGGCATGGCTGTGATTGGCTGCTGAAATGATGTCATGATGCACTCTAAAAGTCGCTGCCGCCATTTAGGGCTCACTCTGCTGTGAATTCAGTTAGGGACAGGACACTGTGTTCTGACTGAGGGCCAGTTTAGAGATAGCGATTTGCTTCATTGTGCTTTACCAAGGCTAATTTAGCAACTGCTGTGTGAGATCCTTGCTTTTGCCTTGCAGCGCTGTTCACAGCTGTCTGCAAGGCCTCTGTGTGTGTGAGTGCACATCACTCTGTAGTCTGTCTGCAGCCACAGCCGGTTGCAGTCAGCGTCACTGCCTCATACCGTTCAATCCATTGTCATTTCTTGCAATTAGTGCAGCCTGCTGCACATTTTTTCAAATATTTCCTATTAGTGGCTTTCCATCCGTATCAAGCTAAATTGTGGAAAAACACTACATAGGATTACATAGAGCAGCTTTTTTTGGCCTTGCAGCGCCGTTTACAGCTGTCTGCACGGTCTCTGTGTGAGTGCACATCGCTCTGTAGTCTGTCCGCAGCCACAGCCGGTTGTAATCAGCTCAGGGTGCATGACTGCCTTATACCGTTCAATCCATTGTCCTTTTTTGCAATTAGTGCAGCCTGCTGCACAATTTTTCAAATATTTCCTATTAGTGGCTTTCCATCCGTATCCAGCTAAATTGTGGAAAAACACTACATAAGATTACATAGAGCAGCTTTTTTGGGCCTTGCAGCGCCATTTACGGCTGTCTGCACGGTCTCTGTGTGAGTGCACATTGCTCAGTAGTCTGTCCGCAGCCACAGCCGGTTGTAGTCAGCTCAGGGTGCGTCACTGCCTCATAACGTTATATTGTCTGTTTCTCAATTAGTGCAGCCTGCTGCACATTTTATCAAATTTATCCTATTAGTGGCTTTCCCTCCGTATCCTGCTAGATTGTGGAAAAAAATAGGATTACATAAAGGAGCTTGTTTTGGCCTTGCAGCGCCATTCACGGCTGTCTGCACGGTCTGTGTGTGAGTGCAGCTCACTCTGTAGTCAGTTCTGCAAAAAAAATAAAATAAAATTAATAAAGTTCACCAAACACACCACTTTACAGTTGTGTAGGCCACATTAGCTCATATTAAAGTCTAGTCAACACTTTGGAAAATTAGTTTTTCTTATACCTGTTAGGAGCTGTTCAGGAATAAGCACACTAAGCCCTTAGTACTTTTCTGCTTATCTTTAACAGTCAACCAAGATGAAGAAGGCAGGTAGTAAGGCACGTGGGCGAGGCGAGGAGCAGGGAGAGGACGTGGGGATTCTGTGCCTGCTGGGGGCACCAGTGACTCATCATCACCCAGTTTCAGCAGGGAACAGTCCTTCATGCGCAGCTTTGTAGGAGATCGCCGTACACCGCTGCTGCGTGAAGAACAAATTAAACCGTTGTCAGATGGATGGGAGCTAATGCATCGACTTCAATTAGTGCCTCATCCTCTCAGGCACAGAGCACAGAAGAGCACCCATCTGTCTCTTCACCACCTGCCAAATTGCCCAGGCAGTCAGAGAGCCCAGGACAGGAGCCATATCTTCTTCTGTTCTCTGAATCTCATGGCTTGGAAACAGGGGGCCAGCCAAGCAGCATTGGAGAAATGGAAGAAGAGGCAGTATGCAGTGATGCCCAACAGCTTTGTCTCTCTGACTCTGAAGAGATGGGTGGGCCAGTGCCTCCGGTCACCACACCGCAGTACGCATCTGATGATGAGACTCAGGTGCCACTTTCAGGTGCGTACTGTGCTGCCGAGACTACCCAGGAGAAGCAGTTGGTGGCAGAGGGTAGTGTAGATGATGAGGTCCAGGAAGGTGGTGTGAGCAGCTCTGAGGAAGAGATTCCCCGAACGGGCCAGAGAGGGAGAGGGAGGGGGAAGACTGCGGTTCCTGTAGCCTCCACTTTGGCACCCGTTAGGAGCATGCCTTTTCCAAAAGCCAAAACGGTCGCTCCCAAGACTTGCAGTGCCTGGTCCTTTTTTGACACAGTTGCAGATGACATTTGCTTTGTCAAATGCAAGGTGTGTCATCAGAAAGTCAAAAGAGGGAAAAATGTCAGCAACCTCAATACCACAAATATGTGGAAACATGTGCGGACCAAGCACACGGTGGAGTTACAAAAACACACTGAAGACCTAGGCCAACCAACAGCGGCACCTACCACCTCTTCAGCTCGTGTTGTTGCCTCTTCCTCCAGCTCACACACAGCTGGTTCGGCTTCCTCACGGGATCGCCATGGAAGAACCTCTGGCACTGTTGTCCAGAGACCCACTGTAATTCCACCCACAGCACCATGTTCCCAGTCATCCTCACACTCCCAGCCCAGTCTACAGCCATTGGTAGCACAGGCATGGGAGAAAAGGCGCAATTCTCGGCAAACCACCCCCAAGCACAGGCTCTGAATGCTGGCATTGCAAAACTACTGTCACTTGAAATGCTGTCATTCAGGCTGGTGGAGACTGAGAGCTTCCGTAACTTGATGGCATTGGCAGTCCCACAATACAATGTGCCCAGCCACTTTTATTTCAGCAGACAAGCTCTCCCTGCCCTGCACAAGCATGTGGAGGGACACATAAAACTCGCGCTATTGAACGCCATCAGTAGCAAGGTCCACCTCACTACCGATGCGTGGACCAGTCACCATGGACAGGGGCGATACCTTTCCCTCACTGCCCATTGGGTTCATGTTGTTGAGCCGGGTACAGATCGTGCGAGTGGCGCAGGACGTGTTCTGCCAACTCCAAGGATTGCAGGAATCCAGTCTGTACGCATTGACTCCTCCTCATACACAAGTTCCTCAGAATCATCGCTGCAGGAGCCGCCACAGTCCACCTCCACATGGACCCGTGAACGTTTACCTATTACGACCGACATGAGCACAGCTGTGGCGAAACGTCAACAGGCTGTCTTGAAATTAATTTCTTTGGGGAATCGAAGCCACACAGCGAAGGAGCTCTGGAATGCCATCAAGCAGGAGAGCGACGTGTGGTTTGTGCAAGCGAATCTCCAGCCAGGCATGGTAGTGTGTGACAATGGCCGAAATCTGGTGGCAGCTCTTGCCCTAGGCAACCTCACTCACATCCCATGTCTGGCACATGTGATCAACTTGGTCGTGCAGAGTTTTTTGAGGGACTATCCGGATCTTGATGCACTGCTGCACAAGGTCCGCCTAGAGTGCGCTCACTTGCGGCGTTCCAGCATGGCAAGATCGCGCATTGCAGCTCTGCAGCGCCGATTCCGCTTTCCGGAACATCGCATCATATGTGACCTACCCACCAGGTGAAATTCCATGTTACATACACTGTGTTCCAAATTATTATGCAAATAATATTTCCTCATATTTTCTCTAAATTACCTATCTGAATTGCAGTCATTGTTATTTTGCAGTCATCTACTATTCTAGTATAATTGCAATGTTTTGGAACAAACTGCCTATGAAAACAGTATCTTTTAAAAAAAAAATTAACACTCAAAATGCATGTTCCAAATTATTATGCACAGCAGAGTTTTCAACCCTTTTTTTTATTTTGAACAAAAAATGGTCAATTGTGAAGTTATAAGCATTATCAGCTTATTACAAAATGAAATCAAACAGTTTTCAAGTGAAAACTTTATTCTAGGTGATGTTACATTTGCACATAGGACCCCTTGTTCAAAAGAAGCTTCTGAACTCTCTCGTCCATTGAATTTGTCAGTTTTTGGATGGTTTCTGCTTCAATTGTTTTGCATGTGGACAGAATACCCTGCCAGAGCTGTTGCTTAGATGTGAACTGCCTCCCACCATCATAGACACTCCTTTTGATGATGCTCCAGAGGTTCTCAATGGGGTTGAGGTCAGGGGAAGATGGTGGCCACACCATAAGTTTGTCCTCTTTTATGCCCATAGCAGCCAGAGATGCAGATGTGTTTTTTGCAGCATGAGATGGTGCATTATCATGCATGAAAATGATCTTGCTGTGGAAAGCACGGTTCTTCCTCTTGAACCATGGCAGGAAGTGTTGTTTTAGAAACTCCACATAGATTATGGAGTTCATCTTTACCCCTTCAGGGATCATAAAGGGGCCGACAATCTCTCTACCCATGATTCCAGCCCAAAACATTGCTCCACCTCCTCCTTGTTGGCGCCTTAGCCGTGTTTTCATGGGGTGTCCATCAACCAGCCATCCTCCACTCCATCCATCTGGACCATCGAGCGTTGCACGACACTCATCGGTGAACAAAACAGTTTGGAAGTCAGTCTTCATGTATCGTTTGGCCCACTGGAGCCGTTTCTGCTTGTGTGCAGTGGATAGAGGTGGTCGACAGGATGGCTTACGCACAGCTGCAAACCTCTGAAGGACCCTGCATCTTGTTGTTCTGGGGACATTGGAGGCACCAGCAGCTTCAAAAACTTGTCTGCTGCTATGACAAGGCATTTTTGCAGCTGCTCTTTTAACCTTACACAATTGCCTGTTGGAAAGAGTCCTCAATTTTTCTTTATCAGCACACACACGTGTGTGCTGGGAATCAGCTACATACTTCTTGATTGTGCGATGATCACGATGAAGTGTCTTGGCAATGTTGATTGTAGTCATGCCTTGACCTAAATACTCCACAATTTGTTGCTTCTCAGCAGCCGACACATCCTTTTTCTTTCCCATTTTGGCAAAAAATGTAGGCTGCTTAATAATGTGGAACAGCCTTCTTAAGTAGTCTTGCCTTTATTTTGACACACCTGCCAAACTAATTTTCACAGGTATCTGCAATTGCTTTCAGTGATATAAAGAGCCCTGACACACATCACCATCAATGAGTTTAAATGACAAACAAAAAAATTCTAACCTTATCACTCCTAAACTCATTGTGCATAATAATTTGGAAAACAGTGTATGTTGGAGGCGCTGTGTGAGCAGCAGCCAGCAGTAATGGAGTACCAGCTGCATCGGGCGCAAAGAAATCGCACTCCGCGCCGTTCAGACTTCACAACCACTGAGTGGGCCACTATGAAGGACGTCTGCCAGGTTTTGCGTTCCTTCGATGATTCCACGCGGATGGCGAGTGCAGATGATGCACTAGTCAGAATGACTGTCCCTATTATCTGCCTGCTTCAACAAACACTGCAAGCGCTAAGGGATGATGTTTTGGAAGAGGTGGAGGATGAGGAGTCACCAATTCCATCAGCTTCTGGACAGTCAGCGCTACGTGGTTCCTCACAAAGGCCTAGGCAGGGGACACTTTATGAGGAAGATGAGGAGGAGTCAACGGAGGATAAAGACATCGGTCCAGAGGAGTGAGTTACACAATTCTCCAGTAGTCAGTGTGTAGAGCGAGGGTGGGGTGATGCAGAGCAGGCAGAGATCACACCTCAAGCAGGGGACAGCGTTTCTTGGCCAGTTGGCATTCTGCAGCACATGGCTGATTACATGCTGCAGTGCCTGAGAAACGACCACCGCATCGCCCACATTCTCAACACGGCTGATTATTGGGTATACACCCTCCTAGATCCTCGCTATCGGGACAACTTACAAAGCCTCATAACACCGTTGAACCGGGAGCATAAAATGCGGGAGTACCAAGACACACTGGTGAATTCCATCATCTTCTCCAGTCCAACTGAGAGCAGTGCTGCTAGTGCTTTACAAAGCAGCTCAGTGCGTCGGGGCAGTGGAGGAAGCTGTGCACAAAGAGTGAGCAGAAGCAGTGCCTCAGCACAAGGCAAGACCAGTATGGCCCAACTTTGGCAAAGTTTTGTGTGCCCGCCACACATGTCTACACCATCACAGACGGTTCCAGTCAGCAGGAGGCAACGTTTCCGTCAGATGGTGACAGACTTCATGTCTTGCCCTCTTACTGTGCTCCCAGACGGCTCTTCCCCCTTCAAATTTTGGGTCTCTAAGCTGGATACATGGCCAGAGCTAAGCCAGTATGCAATGGAGGTGCTGGCTTGCCCTGCTGCTAGTGTATTATCGGAACGCGTCTTTAGTGCCGCAGGTGGTGAAATAACAGACTGTCGCATGCGACTATCCTCCGATAACGTTGACCGGCTTACTTTTCTGAAAATGAACAAGGCCTGGATCTCGCAGGAATTTGCCACTCCTCTTCCAGATTAAATAATTGGTTGGCTACAGTATCCAGGTCTCCTGTTGCGTACATGTTTCTACCATCTGAACTGTAATCCCTGGGCTCCAACACCGCCAGTTGATGCTCAGAAGTGCAGGCTGCACAGTCAAAACACATGACCCAGTGTTGTTGGGTTTCAGTAACGTCAGCTGATCCCCAGGTGTGTAGCCGGCAATGTGTCCTGCGACCGCCACGCTGACACAACTACTGAAATTTAAGGGAACCTGTCCCCCCCAGGTGTTTGTTACTGAAAGAGCCACCATGAGCAGCAGTAATGCTGCACAAGGAAAAGGTAGCTCTTTTAGTTTAGCTCCTTGCACACGCTGAACTAACACTTATAAAATGTGTGCCCTCACACCGTGAGACCGTCCCGGAGGTGGGACTTTCCTTTGTAATGGGACGCAGCACAGCCATCATTCTTACCCCCTTGGTGCCATGCGCCGCCTCCTAAGCGTTGTTTGAATCTGTCCCATAGCCAGTGCTGTTATGTTATCCCTTGGCCATGCGCACTTACCGTTTCCCGTCTTCTAATATCATTTGTTATCAGGCTGCCTGCGCCTGTGCGGACGCGCTGCCCGAGATTCCGCCTCGCAGTCTCTTCTGCTTTAATCACACTGCGGGCCTGGGATCCATGGGCATGCGCAGTGCATATCTTCACCTCAGGCTCTCACTCATCTCCCTCCGCCTTCTTCAGACTGTGCGCTGTCAGCTGATCCCTACTAGCATGCCACGGCCGTGACAACGCACAGTCTGAAGAATGCAAAAGGAGATGAGTGAGAGGCGAAGATATGCACTGCGCATGCCCATGGATCCCAGGCCCGCAGTGTGATGACATTAGACAACACTGCGAGGCGGGATCTTGGGCAGCGCAGCCGCACAGGCCCAGTCCGCCTGACACCAAATGATATCAGAAGACGGACAGCGCAAACTGCGCAAGGCCAAGGTTGAACAAAACAGCGCAGTCTACGGGACAAATTCAAACAATGCTGAGGAGGCGGCGCACGGCGCCAAGGGGGTAGGAATAACGGCTGTGCTGCATCCCATTACGAAGGAAAGTCCCACCTCCGGGACGGTTTCACTGTATCAGAGGATACATTTTATAAGTGTTTAGTTCTGCGTTTGCAAGGAGCATAATTAAAAGAGACACCCTTTCCTTTTGCAGCATTAGTGCTGCACAAGTTGGCTCTTTTAGCTACACACACCTGGGGGGGGAATTAAAGGTTACCTTTCAATTTGCTCCAGTTAGGTCTCAGCCTACACTCTGCTCCTCCTGCTGTCCCTAGGCTCTAACACCGCCAGTTGGTGCTCGGAAGTGCTGTCTGCACAGTTAACAGTTGCTCCTCTGTTATTGGGGTTCAGCAAAGCCAGCTGCTCCCCTGCTGTGTTGCGGCAATAACTCTAGCCTGCTCCTCCTGCTATCCCTGGGCTCTAACACCACCAGTTGGTGCTCGGAAGTGCTGTCTGCAGAGTTAACAGTTGCTCCTCTGTTATTGGGGTTCAGTAACTTCAGCTTCTCCCCTGCTGTGTTGCGGCAATAACTCTAGCCCGCTCCTCCTGCTATCCCTGGGCTCTAACACTGCCAGTTGGTGCTCGGAAGTGCTGTCTGCACAGTTAACAGCTGCTCCTCTGTTACTGGGGTTCAGTAACGCCAGCTGCTCCCCGCTGTGTTGCGGCAAAGTGTCCTGCGACCGCCACGCTGACACAACAACTGAAATGTAAGGGAACCTGTCCCCCCCAGGTGTTTGTTACTGAAAGAGCCACATTGTGCAGCTGAAATGCTGCACAAAGAAAAGGTTGCTCTTAGTTTTGCTCCTTGCACACGCTGAACTTAACACTTATAAAATGTGTCCCCTGATACAGTAAAACCGTCCTGGAGGTGGGACTTTCCTTCGTAATGGGACGCAGCACAGCCATCATCCCTACCGCCTTGGCGCCATGCGCCGCCTCCTTATCGTCGTTTGAATCTGTCCCGTAGCCTGTGTTGTTTTGTTCAACATTGGCCTTGTTCAGTTTATGCTGCCCATCTTCTGACATCATTTGTTTTCAGGCGGACTTGGCCTTTGCGGCCGCGCTGCCGAGATCCCACCTCGCAGTCTCTTCTGATTTAATCATACTGCGGGCCTGGGATCGATGGGCATGCAGAGTGCATATCTTCACCTCAGGCTCTCACTTATCTCCCTCCACCTTCTTCAGACTGTGCGCCATCAGCTGATCCCTACTAGCATGCCACGGCCGTGACGCCGCACAGTCTGAAGAAGCCGAAAGGAGGTGAGTGAAAGGCAAAGATATGGACTGCGCATGCCCATGGATCCCAGGCCCGCAGTGTGATTACATTAGACGACACTGTGATGCGGGATCTCTGGCAGCGCGGACACACAGGCGCAGCCAGCCTGACACCAAATGATGTCAGAAGACGGGCAGTGCTAACTGCGCATGGCCAAGGTTGAACATAACAGCGCAGGCTCCAGGACAGATTCAAACAACGCTGAGGAGGCGGCGCACGGCGCCAAGGGGGTAGGAATAACGGCTGTGCTGCGTCCCATTACGAAGGAAAGTCCCACCTCCGGGATGGTTTCACTGTATCAGGGGACACATTTTATTAGTGTTTAGCTCTGCGTTTGCAAGGAGCATAATTAAAAGAGACACCTTTTCCTTTTGCAGCATTAGTGCTGCACAAGTTGGCTCTTTCAGCTACAAACGCATGGGAGAGGGTTAAAGGTTACCTTTCAACTTGCTCCAATTAGGCCTCAGCTTACACTCTGCTCCTCCTGCTGTCCCTGGGCTCTAACACCGCCAATTGGTGCTCGGAAGTGCTGGCTGCACAGAGAAAAACACTCACCACTGTGTCAGTGGGGTTCAGTAACGCCAGCTGTTCCCCTGCTGTGTAGCCGTCAATGTGTCCTGCAAATGCAGCGCCCCAGAGTCCTGGTCATTGCAGTACTGACGCTCTGCCGCTAAGGGGAGTGATGGTTCGTCTGATGGCACTTAAGTAGTTCACCTGACCAGGTATCACAGTCACCAATACACTTCACAGTCTGGCCTCCAGGGGGAGCAAAGGGCACTATGTATTAGGCCACTCCTCACAATTTGGTAAAACTGGGGATTTGATAGAAATTTAGACAGAAGCTGACTGGGTTGGAATCAGGCAACATCCTGTGGCAGAGGGTGTTGCGGGGGAAGATTCAGGGGGGTCCCTGTCAGGGGAGGAATCCTGACAGAGGCCTAGCGAACAAGACAGTGTGTTAAGGAACCGCGCCTGCACTACATCGCGGCGGTATCTCAAGAAAGGACAAGAAGCGAGGTTTATTGTGAAGAGTGAGAAACGAGATCATAGCAAAAAGGAGATAACACCAGTAGGAGTCGTGCTGTAAGAACGAGGCAACATCCAACTGATGCGCGTAGCCGGTGGCCGGAACGCCGAGGACGTATTGGGCTCCAAGCATTACTTCAAACCAACGGCAGGACAGTTAATTATAGCTTGGCTGTCTCACCTAAATCACCTAAGCAGACATAGGGGGCAACTGTGGGAGAGGGGCGTCACTAGGGTCCAGGAAGAACTCCAGGCCTACCCATCATACGAATGCGTCCTAGCCATATCATCTGGGGGACGGAGAAGAACATCAGAACAGATATAAGTTGTGGGAAAGAACATCAGAAACAGACACAACAGTTGTGAGGACTATCCCGTGGTGCTCAGCAGGGAAGTACTACAACACACAGGCGCTAGAAGGTAGGCACAGATTTCCACCTGCAAAGGGAACTCTGGAGGTGCCATTGGACCGGCCGGTCTCAGCCAGCCCTGTTAACCGTACTCTGGATTGCGGATCTTGAAGCCTTCAGTAAAGAAGTAAAGAGACTGCAACCCTGTGTCCTCGTTATTCACCGCGACCTGCACCACCACCTACTCCTTTCATTGTACGCCCCTTAGCAGGGTCACGGACCGGGTCTAGCCACCGTGACAAACCCAAAACTGAGACAGAGAGGCCCGGTACCGAGTACCCCGTGGCCCTGCATCTGGGGGCACTCCACAAATGCCACGCAGACACAACATACACTAAGCTTCCTCCAGTGCAGGCTTTGGGCTACACACTGTGCTCCTCCATGATTCCCTGGGCTCTAACACCGCCAGTTGGTGCTCGGAAGTGCAGGCTGCACAGAGAAAAAAAATCACCACTGTGTCTGTGGGGTTCAGTAACGCCAGCTGTTCCCCTGCTGTGTAGCCGTCAATGTGTCCTGCAAATGCCATGCAGACACAACAGACAATAAGCTGCCTCCAGTGCAGGCTTCGGCCTACACTCTGCTCCTCCTTGATTCCCAGGGCTCTAACACTGCCAGTTGGTGCCTGGAAGTGCTGGCTGCACAGAGAAAAACACTCGCCACTTTGTCAGTGGGGTTCAGTAATGCCAGCTTTTCCCCTGCTGTGTAGCCGGCAACGTGTCTTGCAAATGCCACGCAGACACAACAGACACTAAGCTGCCTCCAGTGCAGGCTTCGGCCTACAATCTGCTCCTCCTGTTGTTCCTGGGCTCTAACACCACCAGTTGGTGCTCGGAAGTGCTGGCTGCACAGAGAAAAACACTCCCCACTGTGTCAGTGGGGTTCAGTAACGCCAGCTGTTCCCCTGCTGTGTAGCCAGCAATGTGTCCTGCAAACGCCACACAGACACAATAGAAAATAAGCTGCCTCCAGTGCAGGCTACGGCCTACACTCAGCTCCTCCTTGATTACCTGGGCTCTAACACCGCCAGTTGGTGCCGGGAAGTGCTGGCTGTACAGAGAAAAACACTTGCCACTGTGTCAGTGGGGTTCAGTAACGCCAGCTTTTCCCCTGCTGTGTAGCCGGCAACTTGTCTTGCAAATGCCACGCAGACACAACAGACACTAAGCTGCCTCCAGTGCAGGCTTCGGCCTACACTCTGCTCCTCCTAGATTCCCTGGGCTCTAACACTGCCAGTTGGTGCTCGGAAGTGCTGGCTGCACAGCGAAAAACACTCGCCTCTGTGTCAGTGGGGTTGAGTAACACCAGCTGTTCCCCTGCTGTGTAGCCAGCAACGTGTCCTGCAAACGCCATGCAGACACAACAGACACAAAGCTGCCTCCAGTGCAGGCTTTGGCCTACACTTTGCTCCTCTGCTCCTCTTTGATTCCCTGGGCTCTAACACCACCAGTTGGTGCCCGGAAGTGCAGGATGCACAGAGAAATACACTCGCCACTGTGTCATTGGGGTTCAGTAACGCCAGCTGTTCCCCTGCTGTGTAGCCAGCAACGTGTCATGCAAACGCCACGCTGACACTGCAACAAAAATTAAAGGGAACCTGCCCCCACTAGCGTTTGTAACTAAAAGAGCCACCTTGTGCAGCACAAATGCTGCATTTGGACAAGGTGGCTCTTTTTGTTATACTCATTGCAGACGCATAACTAAACACTTATAAAATGTATCCACTGATACCGATTAACCGTCCCAGAGGTGTGACTTTCCTTCGTAATGACACGCAACAACCCCCTTGGCGCCTTGCGCCGCCTCCTCTGCATTGTTTGAATCTGTCTCGGAGCCTGCACTGTTATTTTATCCCTTGGCCATGCGCAGTTAGCGCTGCCCATCTTCTGACATCATTTGTTGTCAGGATGGCTGAACCTGTGTAACCACCCTGCCCAAGATCATGCCCCGCAGTGTCTTATTTATTCTCACTGCGGGGCTGGGATTCATGGGCATGCGCAGAGCTTATGTACGCCTCTCACTCATCTCCTTCCGCCTTCTTCAGACTGTGCGACTTCATGGCCGTGGCATGCGATAAGGGATCTGCTGACGCCGCACAGTCTTAAGCAGGTGTTAAGACATGAGTGAGAGGCAAAGCTTTTTACTGCGCAAGACCATGAATCCCAGCCCCGCAGTGTGAATAAATCAGAAGACACTGCGGGGCTGGGATACATGGGCATGCGCAGTAACAGCGCATGGCCAAGGGATAACACAACAGAGCAGACTCTGGAACACAAAAAAGCAACGCTCAGGAGGCTGCGCCCAGCACCAAGGGGGTATTTTTGACAGCTGTGCTTCGTCTCATTAAGAAAGAAAGTCCCGCCTCTGCGACGGTTTCACGGTATGAGGGGCAAAATTTTAGAAGTGTTTCATTCAGAATGTGCAAGGAACATAATTAAAAGAGCCACATTTTCCTTGTGCAGCATTACTGCTGCACAAGGTGGCTCTTCTAGTTACTAACGCCTGGGGGGGTTTAAAGGCAGCCTTTCAATTTACTCCAATTAGGCTTCGGCCTACACTCTGCTCCTCCTTGATTCCCTGGGCTCTAACACCGCCAGTTGGTGCTCAGAAGTGCTGGCTGGACAGAGGAAAACACTCGCCACTGTGTCAGTGGGGTTCAGTAACACCAGCTGTTCCCCTGCTGTGTAGCCAGCAACGTGTCATGGAAACACCACGCAGACACAGCAGACAATAAGCTGCCTGCAGTGCAGGCTTCGGCCTACACTCTGGTCCTCCTGCTGTCCCTGGGCTCTAACACCGCCAGTTGGTGCTCGGAATTACTGGCTGCACAGAGAAAAACACTCGCCACTGTGTCAGTGGGGTTCAGTAACGCCAGCTGTTCCCCGGCTTTGTAACCAGCAGCGTGTCCTGCAAACGCCACGCAGACACAACAGACACTAAGCTGCCTCCAGTGAAGGCTTCGGCCTACACTCTGCTCCTCCTTGATTCCCTGGGCTCCAACAGTGGCAGTTGGTGCCCAAAAGTGCTGGCTGCACAGAGAAAAACACTCGACACTGTGTCAGTGGAGTTCAGTAACGCCAGCTGTTCCCCTGCTGTGTAGCCGGCAACATGTCCTGCAAATGCCACGCAAACACAACAGACACTAAGCTGCCTCCAGTGCAGGCTTCAGCCTACACTCTGCTCCTCCTGTTGTCCCTGGGCTCTAACACCGCCAGTTGGTGCTCGGAAGTGCTGGCTGCACAGAGAAAAACACTCGCCACTGTGTCAGTGGGGTTCAGTAACGACAGCTGTTCCCCTGCTGTGTAGCCGGCAACGTGTCATGCAAACGCCACGCAGACACAACAGACAATAAGCTGCCTCCAGTGCAGGCTTCGGCCTACACTCTGCTCTTCTGCTCCTCCTTGATTCCCTGGGCTCTAACACCGCCAGTTGGTGCTCGGAAGTGCTGGCTGCACAGAGAAAAACACTTGCCACTGTGTCAGTGGGGATCAGTAATGCCAGCTGTTCCCCTGCTGTGTTGCTGGCAATGTGTCCTGCAAACACCACGCAGACACAAGAGACACTCCAGCCTCCAGTGCAGGCTTCGGCCTACACTCTGCTCCTCCTTGATTCCCTGGGCTCTAACACCGCCAGTCTGTGCTCGGAAGTGCTGGCTGTACAGAGAAAAACACTCGCCACTGTGTCAGTGGAGTTCATTAACGTCAGCTGTTCCCCTGCTGTGTAGCCGGCAACGTGTCATGCAAACGCTACGCAGACACAGCAGACAATAAGCTGCCTCCAGTGCACAGGCTTCGGCCTACACTCTGCTCCTCCTTGATTCCCTGAGCTCTAGCACTGCCAGTTGGTGCTCGGAAGTGCTGGCTGTACAGTGAAAAACACTCGCCACTGTGTCAGTGGAGTTCATTAACGTCAGCTGTTCCCCTGCTGTGTAGCCGGCAACATGTCATGCAAACGCTACGCAGACACAGCAGACAATAAGCTGTCTCCAGTGCACAGGCTTCAGCCTACACTCTGCTCCTCCTTGATTCCCTGAGCTCTAACACCGCCAGTTGGTGCTCGGAAGTGCTGGCTGCACAGAGAAAAACACTCACCACTGTATCAGTGGGGTTCAGTAATGCCAGCTGTTCCCCTGCTGTGTTGCCGGCAATGTGTCCTGCAAATGCTACGCAGACACAACAGACACTAAGCTGCCTCCAGTGCAGGCTTCGGCCTACACTCTGCTCCTCCTTGATTCCCTGGGCTCTAGCACTGTCTTTTGGTGCCCGGAATTGCTGGCTGTACAGAGAAAAACACTCGCCACTGTGTCAGTGGGGTTCAGTAACGCCAGCTGTTCCCCTGCTGTGTAGCCGGCAACGTGTCCTGCAAATGCCACGCAGACACAACAGACACTAAGCTGCCTCCAGTGCAGGCTTCGGCCTACACTCTGCTCCTCCTGTTGACCTTGGGCTCTAACACCACCAGTTGGTGCTCGGAAGTGCTGGCTGGACAGAGAAAAACACTCACCACTGTGTCAGTGGGGTTCAGTAATGCCAGCTGTTCCCCTGCTGTGTAGCCGGCAACGTGTCATGCAAACGCCACGCAGACACAACAGACAATAACCTGCCTCCAGTGCAGGCTTCGGCCTACACCCTTCTCCTCCTTGATTCCCTGGGCTCTAACACCGCCAGTTGGTGCTCGGAAGTGCAGGCTGCCCAGAGAAAAACACTCGCCACTGTGACAGTGGTGTTCAGTAATGCCAACTGATCCCCTGCTGTGTAGCCGTCAACGTGTTCTGCACACGCCACGCAGACACAACAGACACTAAGCTGCCTACAGTGCAGGCTTCGGCCTACACTCTGCTCCTCCTTGATTCCCTGGGCTCCAACACTGCCAGTTGGTGCCCGGAAGTGCTGGCTGCACAGAGAAAAACACTCGCCACTGTGTCAGTGGGGTTCAGTAACGCCAGCTGCTCCACTGCTGTATTGCGGCAATAACTCTTCCCTGCTCCTCCTGCTATCCCTGGGCTCTAACACAGCCAGTTGGTGCTCGGAAGTGCTTTCGGCACAGTTAACAGTTGCTCATCTGTTATTGGGGTTCAGTAACGCCAGCTGCTCCCCTGCTGTGTTGCGGCAACACCTCTAGCCTGCTCCTACTGCTATCCCTGAGCTCTAACACCGCCTGTTGGTACTCAGAAGGGCTGTCTGCACAGTTATCAGTTGCTCCTCTGTTATTGGGGTTCAGTAACGCCAGCTGCTCCCATGCTGTGTTGCGGCAATGTGTCCTGCGACCGCCACGCTGACACAACAACCGAAATGTAAGGGAACCTGCCCCCCCAGGTGTTTGTTACTGAAAGAGCCACCTTGTGCAGCTGTAATGCTGAACAAGGAAAAGGTAGCTCTTAGTTTTACTCCTTGCACACGCTGAACTTAACACTTATAAAATGTGTCCCCTGATACCGTAAAAGTGTCCCGGAGGTGGGACTTTCCTTCGTAAAGGGACGCAGCACAGCCGTCATCCCTACCCCCTTGGTGCCATGCACCGCCTCCTTATCGTCGTTTGAATCTGTCCCATAGCCTGCGCTATTTTGTTCAACCTTGGCCTTGCGGAGTTTGCGCTGCCCGTCTTCTGACATCATTTGGTGTCAGGCAGACTGGGCCGGTGAGGCCGCGCTGCCCGAGATCCCGCCTCGCAGTCTCTTCTGATTTAGTCATACTGCGGGCCTGGGATCCATGGGCATGCGCAGTGCATATCTTCACCTCAGGCTCTCACTCATCTCCCTCCGCCTTCTTCAGACTGTGCGCCGTCAGCTGATCCCTACTAGCATGCCACGGCCATGACGCCGCACAGTCTGAAGAAGCCGAAAGGAGGTGAGTGAGAGGCGAAGATATGCACTGCGCATGCCCATGGATCCCAGGCCCGCAGTGTGATTACATTAGACGACACTGCGAGGCAGGATATCTGGCAGCGCGGATGCACAGGCGCAGCCAGCCTGACACCAAATGATGTCAGAAGACGGGCAGTGCTAACTGAGCATGGCCAAGGTTGAACATAACAGGGCAGGCTCCAGGACAGATTCAAACAACGCTGAGGAGGCGCCGCACGGCGGCAAGGAGGTAGGAATAACGGCTGTGCTGCGTCCCATTACGAAGGACAGTCCCACCTCCGGGACGGTTTCACTGTATCAGGGGACACATTTTATAAGTGTTTAGTTCTGCGTTTGCAAGGAGCAGAATTAAAAGAGACACCTTTTCCTTTTGCAGCATTAGTGCTGCACAAGTTGTCTCTTTCAGCTACAAACGCATGGGAGAGGGTTAAAGGTTACCTTTCAACTTGCTCCAAATAGGCCTCAGCCTACACTCTGCTCCTCCTGCTGTCCCTGGGCTCTAACACCGCCAATTGGTGCTCGGAAGTGCTGGCTGCACAGAGAAAAACACTCACCACTGTGTCAGTGGGGTTCAGTAATGCCAGCTGTTCCCCTGCTGTGTAGCCGGCAACGTGTCCTGCAAACGCCACGCAGACACAACAGACACTAAGCTGCCTCCAGTGCAGGCTTTGGCCTACACTCTGCTCCTCCTTAACTCCCTGGGCTCTAACACTGCCAGTTGGTGCTCGGAAGTGCTGTCTGCACAGTTAACAGTTGCTCCTCTGTTATTGGGGTTCAGTAACGCCAGCTGCTCCCCTGCTGTGTTGCGGCAATAACTCTAGCCTGCTCCTCCTGCTATCCCTGGGCTCTAACACCGCCAGTTGGTGCCCGGAAGTGCTGGAAGCACAGAGAAAAACACTCGTCACTGTGTCAGTGGGGTTCAGTAATGCCAGCTGTTCCCCTGCTGTGTAGCCGGCAACGTGTCCTGCAAACGCCACGCAGACACAACAGACACTAAGCTGCCTCCAGTGCAGGCTTCGGCCTACACTCTGCTCCTCCTTAATTCCCTTGGCTCTAACACTGCCAGTTGGTGCTTGGAAGTGCTGGCGGGACAGAGAAAAACACTCGCCACTGTGTCAGTGGGGTTCAGTAACGCCAGCTGTTCCCCTGTTGTGTAGCCAGCATCGTGTCATGCACACGACAGCGTGCACAACAGACAATAAGTTGTCTCCAGTGCAGGCTTCGGCCTACACTCTGCTCCTCCTTGATTCCCTGGGCTCTAACACTGCCAGTTGGAGCCCGGAAGTGCTGGCTGCACAGAGAAAAGCACTCGCCACTGTGTCAGTGGGGTTCAGTAACGCCAGCTGTTCCCCTGCTGTGTAGCTGGCAACGTGTCATGCAAATGCCACGCAGACACAACAGACAATAAAATTCCTCCAGTGCAGGCTTCGGACTACACTCTGCTCCTCCTTGATTCCCTGGGCTCTAACACCGCCAGTTGGTGCCCGGAAGGGCTGGCTGCACAGAAAAAAAACACTCGCCACTGTGTCAGTGGGGTTCAGTAACGCCAGCTGTTCCCCTGCTGTGTAGCCGGCAACGAGTCCTGCAAACACCACGCAGACACAACAGACACTAAGCTGCCTCCAGTGCAGGCTTTGGCCCACACTCTGCTCCTCCTGCTGTCCCTGGTCTCTAACACCGCCAGTTGGTGCTCAGAAGTGCTGGCTGCACAGAGAAAAACACTCGCCACTGTGTCAGTGGGGTTCAGTAATGCCAGCTGTTCCCCTGCTGTGTAGCCGGCAACGTGTCCTGCAAACGCCACACAGACACAACAGACACTAAGCTGCCTCCAGTGCAGGCTTCGGCCTACACTCTCCTCCTCTGCTCTTCTGTGATTCCCTGGGCTCTAACACCACCAGTTGGTGCACGGAAGTGCAGGCTGCACAGAGAAAAACACTCGCCACTGTGTCAGTGGGGTTCAATAACGCCCGCTGTTCCCCTGCTGTGTAGCCGACAATGTGTCCTGCAAACGCCACGCAGACACAACAGACACTAAGCTGCCTCCAGTGCAGGCTTCAGCCTACACTCTGCTCCTCCTGTTGTCCCTGGGCTCTAACACCACCAGTTGGTGCTCGGAAGTGCTGGCTGGACAGAGAAAAACACTCACCACTGTGTCAGTGGGGTTCAGTAACTCCAGCTGTTCCCCTGTTGTGTAGCCGGCAACGTGTCATACAAACGCCACGCGGACACAACAGACAATAAGCTGCCTCCAGTGCAGGCTTCGGCCTACACTCTGCTCCTCAGTGATTCCCTGGGCTCTAACACCGAAAGTTGGTGCTCGGAAGTGCAGGCTGCACAGAGAAAAATACTCACCACTGTGTCAGTGGGGTTCAGTAACGGCAGCTGTTCTGTTGTGAATTTACCTTTTGGCTCCCTCTAGTGGCTACTAGTGATTTTTCTCTGGGTATGTCTGTCATCCCTTGTATGCTCACCTGGGTCGTTAGGTCAGGGGTGTTGCTATATAAGCTCCCTGGACCTTCAGTTCAATGCCTGGCAACGTTGATATCAGAGCTAATCTGTAGTGCTCTTGTCTACTGATCCTGGTTCCTGCTTGATTAAGCTAAGTCTGCTTTCTTGCTTTTTGCTATTCGTTTTTGTTTGAAATTTTTGTCCAGCTTGTATATAATCTGTATCCTGACCTTGCTGGAAGCTCTAGGGTGGCTGGTGTTCTCCCCCCGGGCCGTTAGACGGTTCGGGGGTTCTTGAATCTCCAGCGTGGATTTTTGATAGGGTTTTTGTTGACCATATAAGTTATCTTACTACATTCTGCTATTAGTAAGTGGGCCTCTCTTTGCTAAACCTAGTTCATCTCTGTGTTTGTCATTTCCTCTTACCTCACCGTTATTATTTGTGGGGGGCTTGTATCCAACTTTTGGGGTCTTTTCTCTGGAGGCAAGAGAGGTCTTTGTTTTCCTCTTCTAGGGGTAGTTAGCTCTCCGGCTGGCGCGAGACATCTAGCGACCAACGTAGGCATGTTCCCCGGCTACTTCTAGTGTTGGCGTTAGGAGTAGATATATGGTCAACCCAGTTACCACTGCCCTATGAGCTGGATTTTTGTACTTCGCAGACTTGCTGATATCTCTGAGACCCTCGCCATTGGGGTCATAACACTGTTCCCCTGCTGTGTAGCCAGCAACGTGTCCTGCAATCGCCACGCAGACACAACAGACAATAAGCTGCCTCCAGTGCAGGCGTCGGCCTACACTCTGCTCCTCCTTGATTCCCTGGGCTCCAACACTGCCAGTTGGTGCTCGGAAGTGCTGTCTGCACAGTTAACAGTTGCTCCTCTGTTATTGGGGTTCAGTAACGCCAGCTGCTCCCCTGCTGTGTTGCGGCAATAACTCTAGCCTGCTCCTCCTGCTGTCTCTGGGCTCTAACACCGCCAGTTGGTACTCAGAAGTGCTGTCTGCACAGTTAACAGTTGCTCCTCTGTTATTGGGGTTCAGTAACTCCAGCTGCTCCCCTGCTGTGTTGCGGCAATGTGTCCTGCGACCGCAACGCTGACACAACAACCGAAATGTAAGGGAACCTGCCCCCCTAGGTGTTTGTTACTGAAAGAGCCACCTTGTGCAGCTGTAATGCTGAACAAGGAAAAGGTAGCTCTTAGTTTTGCTCCTTGCACACGCTGAACTTAACACTTATAAAATGTGTTCCCTGATACCGTAAAACCGTCCCGGAGGTGGGACTTTCCTTCGTAAAGGGACGCAACACAGCCGTCATCCCTACCCCCTTGGTGCCGTGCGCCGCCTCCTTAGCGTCGTTTGAATCTGTCCCATAGCCTGCGCTGTTTTGTTCAACCTTGGTGTTGCGGAGTTTGCGCTGCCCGTCTTCTGACATCATTTGGTGTCACGCGGACTGGGCCGGTGCGGCCGCGCTGCCCGAGATCCCGCCTCGCAGTCTCTTCTGATTTAATCATACTGCGGGCCTGGGATCCATGGGCATGCGCAGTGCATATCTTCACCTCAGGCTCTCACTCATCTCCCTCCGCCTTCTTCAGATTGTGCGCTGTCAGCTGATCCCTACTAGCATGCCACGGCCATGACGCTGCACAGTCTGAAGAAGCCGAAAGGAGGTGAGTGAGAGGCGAAGATATGCACTGCGCATGCCCATGGATCCCAGGCCTGCAGTGTGATTACATTAGACGACACTGCGAGGCGGGATCTCTGGCAGCGCGGATGCACAGGCGCAGCCAGCCTGACACCAAATGATGTCAGAAGACGGGCAGTGCTAACTGAGCATGGCCAAGGTTGAACATAACAGCGCAGGCTCCAGGACAGATTCAAACAACGCTGAGGAGGTGCCGCACGGCGCCAAGGGGGTAGGAATAACGGCTGTGCTGCGTCCCATTACGAAGGACAGTCCCACCTCCGGGACGGTTTCACTGTATCAGGGGACACATTTTATAAGTGTTTAGTTCTGCATTTGCAAGGAGCATAATTAAAAGAGACACCTTTTCCTTTTGCAGCATTAGTGCTGCACAAGTTGGCTCTTTCAGCTACAAACGCATGGGGGGGTTAAAGGTTACCTTTCAACTTGCTCCAATTAGGCCTCAGCCTAAACTCTGCTCCTCCTGCTGTCCCTGGGCTCTAACACCATCAGTTGGTGCTCAGAAGTGCTGGCTGCACAGAGACAAACACTCGCCACTGCGTCAGTGGGGTTCAGTAATGCCAGCTGTTCCCCTGCTGTGTAGCCGGCAAAGTGTCCTGCAAATGCCACGCAGAAACAACAGACACTAAGCTGTCTCCAGTGCAGGCTTCGGCCTACACTCTGCTCCTCCTTGATTCCCTGGGCTCTAACACTGCCAGTTGGAGCCCGGAAGTGCTGGCTGAACAGAGAAAAGCACTCGCCAATGTGTCAGTGGGGTTCAGTAACGCCAGCTGTTCCCCTGCTGTGTAGCTGGCAACGTGTCATGCAAACGCCACGCAGACACAACAGACAATACAATGCCTCCAGTGCAGGCTTCGGCCTACACTCTGCTCCTCCTTGATTCCCTGGGCTGTAACACCACCAGTTGGTTCTCAGAAGTGCTGGCTGCACAGAGACAATCACTTGCCACTGTGTCAGTGGGGTTCAGTAATGCCAGCTGTTCCCCTGCTGTGTAGCCGGCAACGTGTCCTGCAAACGCCATGCAGACATAACAGACAATAAGCTGCCTCCAGTGCAGGCTCCGGCCTACACTCTGCTCCTCTTTGATTCCCTGGGCTCTAAAACTGCCAGTTGGTGCTCGGAAGTGCTGGCTGCACAGAGAAAAACACTCACCACTGTGTCCGTGGGGTTCAGTAACGCCAGCTGTTCCCCTGCTATGTAGCCGGCAACGTGTCCTGCAAACGCCACACAGACACAACAGACACTAAGCTGCCTCCAGTGCAGGCTTTGGCCTAACCTCTCCTCCTCTGCTCCTCTGTGATTCCCTGGGCTCTAACACCACCAGTTGGTGCTCGGAATTGCAGGCTGCACAGAGAAAAACACTCGCCACTGTGTCAGTGGGGTTTAATAACGCCCGCTGTTCCCCTGCTGTGTAGCCGGCTATGTGTCCTGCAAATGCCATGCAGACACTGCAACAAAAATTAAAGGTAACCTGCCCCCCCAGGCGTTTGAAACTAAAAGAGCCAACTTGTGCAGCACAAATGCTGCATTTGGACAAGGTGGCTCTTTTTGTTATACTCATTGCACACGCATAACTAAACAATTATAAAATGTGTCCCCTGATACCGATTAACCGTCCGGAGTTTAGACTTTCCTTCATAATGAAACACAGCAACCCCCTTGGCGCCGTGCGCCACCTCCTCAGTGTTGTTTGAATCTGTCCCGGAGCCTGCCCTGTTATTTTATCCCTTGGCCATGCGCAGTTAGTGCTGCCCGTCTTCTGACATCATTTGTTGCCAGGATGGCTGCGCCTGTGTGACCGTAATGCCCGAGATCACGCCCCGCAGTGTCTTATTTATTCCCACTGCGGGGCTGGGATTCATGGGCATGCGCAGTGCATATGTTCGCCTCTCACTCATCTCCTTTCGCCTTCTTCAGACTGTGCGACTACATGGCCGTGGCACACGATAAGGGATCAGCTGACGCCGCACAGTCTGAAGCAGGCGTAAGGACATGAGTGAGAGGCGAAGATATTTACTGCTCTAGGACATGAATCCCAGCCCCGCAGTGTGAATAAATCAGAAGACACTGCGGGGCTGGGATTCATGGGCATGCGCAGTAACAGCGCATGGCCAAGGGATAACACAACAGCTCAGACTCCGGATCACAAAAAAGCAACACTCAGGAGGCTGCGCCCGGCACCAAGGGGGTATTTTTGACAGCTGTGCTTCGTCTCATTAAGAAAGAAAGTCTCGCCTCCGAGACGGTTTCACGGTATGAGGGGCAAAATTTTAGAAGTGTTTCATTCAGTGTGTGCAAGGAACATATTTAAAAGAGCCACCTTTTCCTTGTGCAGCATTACTGCTGCACAAGGTGGCTCTTCTAGTTACTAACACCGGGGGGGGGGTTTAAAGGCAGCTTTTCCATTTGCTCCAATTAGACTTCGGCCTACACTCTGCTCCTCCTTGATTCCCTAGGCTCTAACACCGCCAGTTGGTGCTTGGAAGTGCTGGCTGCACAGAGAAAAACACTCGCCACTGTGTCAGTGGGGTTCAGTAACGCCAGCTGTTCCCCTGCTGTGTAGCTGGCAAAGTGTCATGCAAATGCCACGCAGACACAACAGACAATAAGCTGCCTCCAGTGCAGGCTTCGGCCTACACTCTGCTCCTCCTTGATTCCCTGAACTCTAACACCACCAGTTGGTGCACGGAAGTGCTGGCTGTACAGAGAAAAACACTCGTCACTGTGTCAGTGGGGTTCAGCAACGCCAGCTGTTCCCTTGCTGTGTAGCCGGCAACGTGTCCTGCAAAGGCCACACAGACACAACAGACACTAAGCTGCCTCCAGTGCAGTCTTCGGCCTACACTCTGCTCCTCCTTAATTCCCTGGGCTCTAACACTGCCAGTTGGTGCCCGGAAGTGCTGGCTGTGCAGAGAAAAGCACTCGCTACTGTGTCAGTGGGGTTCAGTAACGCCAGCTGTTCCCCTGCTGTGTAGCCGGCAATGTGTCCTGCAAACGCCACGCAGACACAACAGACACTAAGCTGCCCCAGTGCAGGCTTCGGCCTACACTCTGCTCCTCCTTGATTCCATGGGCTCTAACACTGCCAGTTGGTGCTCAGAAGTGCTGGCTGGACAGAGAAAAAGACTCGCCACTGTGTTAGTGGGGTTCAGTAACGCCAGCTGTTCCCCTGCTGTGTTGCCAGCAATGTGTCATGCAAACGCCACACAGACACAACAGACAATAAGCTGCCTCCAGTGCAGGCTTTGGCCTACACTCTGCTCCTCCTTGATTCCATGGGCTCTAACACCACCAGTTGGTGCTCGGAAGTGCAGGCTGCACAGAGAAAAACGCTCGCCACTATGTCAGTAAGGTTTAGTAATGCCAGCTGTTCCCCTGCTGTGTAGCCGGCAACGTGTCCTGCAAACGCCATGCAGACACAACAGACACTAAGCTGCCTCCAGTGCAGGCTTCAGCCTACATGCTGCTGCTCCTTGATTCCCTGGGCTCCAACACTGCCAGCTGGTGCCCGGAAGTGCTGGCTGCACAGAGAAAAACACTCACCACTGTGTCAGTGGGGTTCAGTAATGCCAGCTGTTCCCCTGCTGTGTAGCCGGCAACGTGTCCTGCAAATGCCACGCAGACACAAAAGACACTAAGCTGCCTCAAGTGCAGGCTTCAGCCTACACTCTGCTCCTCCTGTTGTCTCTGGGCTCTAACACCACCAGTTGGTGCTCGGAAGTGCTGGCTGGACAGAGAAAAACACTCGCCACTGTGTCAGTGGGGTTCAGTAACGCCAGCTGTTCCCCTGCTGTGTAGCCAGCAACGTGTCATGCAAATGCCACGCAGACATAACAGACAATAAGCTGCCTCCAGTGCAGGCTTTGGCCTGCACTCTGCTCCTCCTTGATTCCCTGGGCTCTAACACCGCCAGTTGGTGCTCGGAAGTGCAGGCTGCGCAGAGAAAAACACTCGCCACTGTGTCAGTGGGGTTCAGTAACGCCAGCTGTTCCCCTGCTGTGTAGCCGGCAACGTGTCTTGCAAACGCCACGCAGACACAACAGAGACTAAGCTGCCTCCAGTGCAGGCTTCGGCCTACACTCTACTCCTCCTTGATTCCCTGGGCTCCAACACTGCCAGTTGGTGCCCGGAAGTGCTGGCTGCACAGAGAAAAACACTCGCCACTGTGTCAGTGGGGTTCAGTAATGCCAGCTGTTCCCCTGCTGTGTAGCCGGCAACGTGTCATGCAAACGCCACGCAGACACAACAGACAATAAGCTGCCTCCAGTGCAGTCTTCGGTCTACACTCTGGTCCTCTTTCTGTCCCTGGGCTCTAACACTGCCAGTTGGTGCTCGGAAGTGCAGGCTGCACAGAGAAAAACACTCGCCACTGTGTCAGTGGGGTTCAGTAACGCCAGCTGTTCCCCTGCTGTATAGCCGGCAACGTGTCCTGCAAACGCCACACAGACACAACAGAGACTAAGCTGCCTCCAGTGCAGGCTTCGGCCTACACTCTGCTCCTCCTGCTGTCCCTGGGCTCTAACACTGCCAGTTGGTGCTCAGAACTGCTGGCTGCACAGAGAAAAACACTAGCCACTGTGTCAGTGGGGTTCAGTAACGCCATCTGTTCCCCTGCTGTGTAGCCAGCAATGTGTCCTGCAAACACCACGCAGACACAACAGACACTAAGCTGCCTCCAGTGCAGGCTTTGGTCTACACTCTGCTCCCCCTGCTGACCCTTGGCTCCAACACCGCTAGTTGGGGCTCTGGGAAGACAATCTTGAATAGTTCCCCCTGGTTCCAGTACCGTCAGCTGGTTCCGGGCAGAGCCTTTGGCTTAGGTGCCTCTTTCTGGGTATCCGAGTTCCAACAACGTCAGGTGTTCCTTGGTAGTGCTTTCTGGCATGGGTACCTCCTGCTTAGTAACCGGGTTCCAGTATCATCAGCTGGTCCTCGGTAGTTCCATTAGCTCTTGTACCTTCGGCTCCCCATCCTGGTTCCAGTACCATCAGCAGGTTCCGGGCAGAGCCTTTGGCTTAGGTGCCTCCTTTTGGGTATCCGAGTTCCACCAACGTCAGGTGGTCCTTGGTAGTGCTTTCTGGCATGGGTACCTCCTACTTAGTAACCGGGTTCCAGTAACGTCAGCTGGTCCTCGGTAGTTCCATTGGCTCTTGTACCTTCGGCTACCCATCCGGGTTCCAGTACCGTCAGCTGGTTCTCGGCAGTGTCTTTTGCTCTTGTACCTTTTGCTCCCCATCCTGGTTCCAGTACCGTCAGCTTGTTCCGGGCAGAGCCTTTGGCTTAGGTGCCTCCTTCTGGGTATCCGAGTTCCACCAATGTCAGGTGGTCCTTGGTAGTGCTTTCTGTGTTGTGAATTTGGATTCTGGGCTCCCCCGGTGGCTACTGGTGGAATTGAACTGGTGTCTTCATCTTCTCTGTTCACCTGTTCCCATCAAGATGTGGGAGTCGCTATATAACCTTGCTGCTCTGTTAGTTGCTTGCCGGTCAACAATGTTATCAGAAGCCTCTCTGTGCTTGTTCCTGCTCCTAGACAACTACTAGATAAGTTGGACTCTTGTCCATGTTTGTTTTTGCATTTTTGTTCCAGTTCACAGCTGTAGTTTCGTTACTGTGTCTGGAAAGCTCTTGTGAACAGGAATTGCCACTCTGGTGTTATGAGTTAATGCCAGAGTTTTAAAGTAATTTCTGGATGGTGTTTTGATAGGGTTTTTAGCTGACCATGAAAGTGTCCTTTCTGTCTTCTGCTATGTAGTAAGTGGACCTCAAATTTGCTAAACCTATTTTCATACTACGTTTGTTATTTCATCTTGATTCACCGCCAATACATGTGGGGGGCCTCTGTCTCCTTTCGGGGTATTTCTCTAGAGGTGAGCTAGGACTAATATTTTCCTCTGCTAGCTTTATTTAGTCCTCCGGCTGGTGCTGGGCATCTAGAATCAACGTAGGCATGCTACCCGGCCACTGCTAGTTGTGCGTTAGGTTTAGTTCATGGTCAGCTCAGTTTCCATCTTCCAAGAGCTAGTTCCTATATATGCTGATGCTATGATCTCTTGCCATTGAGATCATGACAGTTTGACCGGCCAACTAAAGGGTTAAAATCCTTGGCTGAGAAAGGAGAGAAATAAGTAGTCTGCTGAAATTTTTTTTTTTTTTTTCTCTCCTTTGAATGGCTCTGTGTTCACCTGTTTGCAATGGATCTTCAGAGTGTAACTGCAGGTTTGAATAATCTCGCCACGAAGGTACAAAATTTGCAAGATTTTGTTTGTCATGCACCTGTATCTGAGCCGAGAATTCCTTTGCCGGAATTGTTCTCGGGGAATAGATCTGGGTTTCAGAATTTTCGAAATAATTGCAAATTATTTTTGTCCCTGAAATCTCGCTCTGCCGGAGATCCTGCACAGCAGGTCAGGATTGTGATTTCCTTGCTCCGGGGCGACCCTCAAGACTGGGCTTTTTCATTGACACCAGGGGATCCTGCGTTGCTCAATGTGGATGCGTTTTTTCTGGCCTTGGGGTTGCTTTATGACGAACCTCATTTGGAGCTTCAGGCAGAAAAAACTTTGATGTCCCTATCTCAGGGGCAAGATGAAGCGGAAATTTACTGCCAAAGATTCCGTAAATGGTCTGTGCTTACTCAGTGGAATGAGTGCGCCCTGGCGGCGACTTTCAGAGAGGGTCTCTCTGATGCCATTAAGGATGTTATGGTGGGGTTCCCTGTGCCTGCGGGTCTGAATGAGTCCATGACAATGGCTATTCAGATCGATAGGCGTTTGCGGGAGCGCAAACCAGTGCACCATCTGGCGGTGTCCACTGAGAAATCGCCAGAGAGTATGCAGTGTGATAGAATTCTGTCCCGAAGCGAGCGGCAGAATTTTAGACGGAAAAATGGGTTGTGTTTCTATTGTGGTGATTCTACTCATGTTATATCAGCATGCTCTAAGCGCACTAAAAAGCTTGGTAAATCTGTTTCCATTTGCACCTTACCGTCTAAGTTTATTCTATCTGTGACCCTGATTTGCTCTTTGTCATCTATTACCACGGACGCCTATGTCGACTCTGGCGCCGCTTTGAGTCTTATGGATTGGTCCTTTGCCAAACGCTGTGGGTATGATTTAGAGCCTTTGGAGACTCCTATTCCTCTGAAGGGGATTGACTCCACCCCATTGGCTAATAATAAACCACAATACTGGACACAAGTAACTATGCGTATTAATCCGGATCACCAGGAGATTATTCGCTTTCTGGTGCTGTATAATCTACATGATGATTTGGTGCTAGGATTGCCTTGGCTGCAATCTCACAACCCAGTCCTCGACTGGAAAGCTATGTCTGTGTTGAGCTGGGGATGTAAGGGGGCTCATGGGGATGTACCTGTGGTTTCCATTTCATCATCTATTCCCTCTGAAATTCCTGAGTTCCTGTCTGACTATCGTGACGTCTTTGAAGAATCCAAGCTTGATTCGTTACCTCCGCACCGAGAGTGCGATTGTGCCATAGATTTAATCCCGGGTAGTAAATACCCAAAGGGTCGTTTATTTAATCTGTCTGTGCCTGAACATGCTGCTATGCGTGAATATATAAAGGAGTCCTTGGAAAAGGGACATATTCGTCCATCGTCATCTCCCTTAGGAGCCGGTTTTTTCTTCGTGTCAAAAAAAGACGGCTCTTTGAGACCATGTATTGATATCGGCTTTTGAATAAAATCACTGTAAAATATCAATACCCATTGCCGTTGCTGACTGATTTGTTTGCTCGCATAAAGGGGGCCAAGTGGTTCTCTAAGATTGACCTTCGTGGGGCGTATAATTTGGTGCGAATCAGGCAGGGGGATGAGTGGAAAACCGCATTTAATACGCCCGAGGGCCACTTTGAGTATTTAGTGATGCCTTTTGGTCTTTCAAATGCTCCGTCAGTTTTCCAGTCCTTTATGCATGATATTTTTCGCGATTATTTGGATAAATTTATGACTGTGTATCTGGATGATATTCTGATTTTTTCGGATGACTGGGACTCTCATGTCCAGCAAGTCAGGAGGGTTTTTCAGGTTTTGCGGTCTAATTCTTTGTGTGTGAAGGGTTCTAAGTGTGTTTTTGGGGTACAGAGGATTTCCTTTTTGGGATATATTTTTTCCCCCTCTTCCATTGAAATGGATCCTGTCAAGGTTCAAGCTATTTGTGATTGGACGCAGCCCTCTTCTCTTAAGAGTCTTCAGAAATTTTTGGGCTTTGCTAACTTTTATCGTCGATTTATTGCTGGTTTTTCGGATATTGCTAAGTCATTGACCGATTTGACTAAGAAGGGTGCTAATGTTGCTGATTGGTCCCCTGATGCTGTGGAGGCCTTTCGGGAGCTTAAGCGCCGTTTTTCCTCTGCCCCTGTGTTGCGTCAGCCTGATGTTGCTCTACCTTTTCAGGTTGAGGTCGACGCTTCTGAGATCGGAGCTGGGGCAGTGTTGTCGCAGAAAAGTTCTGACTGCTCCGTGATGAGGCCTTGTGCCTTCTCTTCCCGTAAATTTTCGCCCGCTGAGCGGAATTATGATGTTGGGAATCGGGAGCTTTTGGCCATGAAGTGGGCTTTTGAGGAGTGGCGCCATTGGCTTGAGGGGGCCAGACATCAGGTGGTGGTATTGACTGACCACAAAAATTTGGTTTATCTTGAGACTGCCAGGCGCCTGAATCCTAGACAGGCGCGCTGGTCATTATTTTTCTCTCGGTTTAATTTTGTGGTGTCATACCTACCGGGTTCTAAGAATGTTAAGGCGGATGCCCTTTCTAGGAGTTTTGAGCCTGACTCGCCTGGTAACTCTGAGCCCACAGGTATCCTTAAGGATGGAGTGGTATTGTCAGCCGTTTCTCCAGACCTGCGGCGGGCCTTGCAGGAGTTTCAGGCGGATAGACCTGATCATTGCCCACCTGATAAACTGTTTGTTCCTGATGATTGGACCAGTAGAGTCATCTCTGAGGTTCATTCTTCTGCGTTGGCAGGTCATCCTGGCATTTTTGGTACCAGGGATTTGGTGGCAAGGTCCTTCTGGTGGCCTTCCCTGTCACGAGATGTGCGAGGCTTTGTGCAGTCTTGTGACGTTTGTGCTCGGGCCAAGCCTTGTTGTTCTCGGGCTAGTGGATTGTTGTTGCCCTTGCCTATTCCTAAGAGGCCTTGGACGCACATCTCGATGGATTTTATTTCAGATCTGCCTGTTTCTCAGAAGATGTCTGTCATCTGGGTGGTGTGTGACCGTTTCTCTAAGATGGTCCATTTGGTTCCTCTGCCCAAGTTGCCTTCTTCTTCCGAGTTGGTTCCTCTGTTTTTTCAAAATGTTGTTCGTTTGCATGGTATTCCTGAGAATATCGTTTCTGACAGAGGGACCCAATTCGTGTCTAGATTTTGGCGGGCATTCTGTGCTAGGATGGGCATAGATTTATCTTTTTCGTCCGCTTTCCATCCTCAGACGAATGGCCAGACTGAGCGGATTAATCAGACCCTGGAGACATATCTGAGGTGTTTTGTGTCTGCTGACCAGGATGATTGGGTTGCTTTTTTGCCATTGGCGGAGTTCGCTCTCAATAATCGGGCCAGCTCTGCCACTTTGGTGTCCCCGTTTTTCTGTAATTCGGGGTTTCATCCTCGATTTTCCTCTGGTCATGTGGAATCTTCGGATTGTCCTGGAGTGGATGCTGTGGTGGAGAGATTGCATCAGATCTGGGGGCAGGTGGTGGACAATTTGAGGTTGTCCCAGGAGAAGACTCAGCTTTTTGCTAACCGCCGTCGTCGTGTTGGTCCTCGTCTTCATGTTGGGGACTTGGTGTGGTTGTCTTCTCGTTTTGTCCCTATGAGGGTCTCTTCTCCTAAGTTTAAGCCTCGGTTCATCGGCCCGTATAAGATATTGGAGATTCTTAACCCTGTTTCCTTCCGTTTGGACCTCCCTGCATCCTTTTCTATTCATAACGTTTTTCATCGGTCATTATTGCGCAGGTATGAGGTACCGGTTGTGCCTTCCGTTGAGCCTCCTGCTCCGGTGTTGGTTGAGGGTGAGTTGGAGTACGTTGTGGAGAAAATCTTAGACTCTCGTGTTTCCAGACGGAGACTCCAGTATCTGGTCAAGTGGAAGGGATACGGCCAGGAGGATAATTCTTGGGTGAATGCATCTGATGTTCATGCCTCTGATCTGGTTCGTGCCTTTCATAGGGCCCATCCTGATCGCCCTGGTGGTTCGGGTGAGGGTTCGGTGCCCCCTCCTTGAGGGGGGGGTACTGTTGTGAATTTGGATTCTGGGCTCCCCCGGTGGCTACTGGTGGAATTGAACTGGTGTCTTCATCTTCTCTGTTCACCTGTTCCCATCAAGATGTGGGAGTCGCTATATAACCTTGCTGCTCTGTTAGTTGCTTGCCGGTCAACAATGTTATCAGAAGCCTCTCTGTGCTTGTTCCTGCTCCTAGACAACTACTAGATAAGTTGGACTCTTGTCCATGTTTGTTTTTGCATTTTTGTTCCAGTTCACAGCTGTAGTTTCGTTACTGTGTCTGGAAAGCTCTTGTGAACAGGAATTGCCACTCTGGTGTTATGAGTTAATGCCAGAGTTTTAAAGTAATTTCTGGATGGTGTTTTGATAGGGTTTTTAGCTGACCATGAAAGTGTCCTTTCTGTCTTCTGCTATGTAGTAAGTGGACCTCAAATTTGCTAAACCTATTTTCATACTACGTTTGTTATTTCATCTTGATTCACCGCCAATACATGTGGGGGGCCTCTGTCTCCTTTCGGGGTATTTCTCTAGAGGTGAGCTAGGACTAATATTTTCCTCTGCTAGCTTTATTTAGTCCTCCGGCTGGTGCTGGGCATCTAGAATCAACGTAGGCATGCTACCCGGCCACTGCTAGTTGTGCGTTAGGTTTAGTTCATGGTCAGCTCAGTTTCCATCTTCCAAGAGCTAGTTCCTATATATGCTGATGCTATGATCTCTTGCCATTGAGATCATGACATTTCTGGCACTGGTACCTCCTGCTTAGTAACCAGGTTCCAGTAACGTCAGCTGGTCCTCGGTAGTTCCATTGGCTCTTGGACCTTCGGGTAGCCATCCGAGTTCCAGTTCCATCAGCTGGTTCTCGGCATTTTCTCTGCCTTCTTGTACCTTCTGGTACATTTCCAGGCCTAACTGAAAGTGGACAAATCCTGTTGTAACTCTTTTGTGACAGGGAGAACGTAAGGTGTAATCTTCAAACTTTTATAGATAACTACAGGAATGCCTGTCACAAATAAGAATATGATGAAGAAGTAGAATATGAAGAAGAATAATAGTTTAATAAAAAGAATATGAAGAATGTAGCAAAAAAAATAATAGGTAGAAGATGAAGAAGATGAGTAAGGTGAAGAAGAAGTTTATGTGAAAGATGCTGCTGCTGAGGATGATGAAGAAGAAAGTGTGGGAGAAGTAAAAAAGAAGGTGAAGGGCATGGAAGTAGAGAAACATCAATATCTGACAAAATAAAAAAAATCTTAACATAGCCAATATCTTTGTAACTCCGAACGTATTAAAAAATAAATTAAAATTCCTGCTATTCTATTTGATTGGGCTAAACCTATATGCCTTTAATGTCTCCGCCACCTCCCCCAATACAACCTACATTATTCTTAGTTTTTTCCTTCATGTAGAATGAACCTACAAGGAAAGAAAGGGTTTATTTTAATTCGGATATTTTGGTCCCATTGACTTGCATAGGTATCGGGTATCGGTATCGGCGATATCCGATATTTTTTGAATATCGGCCGATCCAATCCGATACCGATACTTTCCGATATCGGAAGGTATCGCTCAACACTAGTGTGTGAAGCTCAGCATAAAAAATGCCCCTAAAAAATATGTTTCCAAAAACGCATGTGTCCATATAAAAGGGCAAAGCATAACATGTTCATTAGATGCTGAATTAGAGAAAGCAGATCAATGTTGGAGGAATACCAAACAAATTGATGGATGCTCTTGAAAAACTAAGTTTAAAGAGGATTTACCTATATACAAAAGGCTTAAGCAGTGGCGCTTCCCACAACAATGCACTATCCAAACAGAAAAAGGAAGCAAATGCAGATAATACATTTCTAATCACTTTAACAACAATTAAAAAAAAATGTTTTGTTTTTTTAAATGAAGATACAGATGTACAATACAACCGCCCAACTGGGTAATACACCCCTATGCACTATATCAATGTCTCCATAAATTACCAACCATATGGCTCAAATATCACATATAGACTTATTGCTCATATTGGTACACATAGTGGCCCTATTGCATGGGAATATGTGAGTCCTTTTACTTAAGGTGGCCTATCCCAGCCTACAACCTTCCTGTAAACATACTGTATTTCCAAAGGGTCACTAAAATATATTACCCTGATATTATTGACATTCAAAGACAACAGCTATATGTAATCCCTGTGGTGCACATAGATGAATATGTATACACCATATCACTGGTTGTTGCCATGTAAGACATCTATCCTCAAAATGTGCAATTGAATGTAATCAAACAGATTTTGTCAATCAGATAAAGTGCACAGTGCTTTACAAAGTATATTGAGCATACATACAAGTAGATAGGGCAAACGCCTCAAATATAGTATTCACTACAAAAACCATAGATAAAAGTTGGAGATCAGCATAAATTAACATAAGTATGAAAGGGTATACGACCTAGTCAGGCAGCGTGGGTCCCCGTCGCGTGTTTCACGTACAGTTTTTTTCCTGGGGGGTTTTCCGTGTGTGTAGGTGTATCAGGCATGCTTTTATATCCGTAGAAATTGAAAAAGAAATGTGGCACTCACCCCAAGGCACTGCTGAATTAGAAACCTTTATTCATCTTAAAATCAGACAAGCGTCATACGGAGAGGCGGCTGGGAGCGGGAGACGGTGCAAGGAGGAAAAAGAGAGGACGACGGCCGTTTCGCGCCGATGCGCTTCCACGGGTCCACAGGTGCACATTAAAAACGTCATATCCTTTATAGGGAGTTGAATGACGCAAAATTTCACGGATGTGAAATAAAAACAATTATTAAAAGTTGTGTGCAAACAACAGTAGTAATAAGCTTACATGAAATATATTAATTAGAAGTATAAGGCAAGAGAAAAGAATAGAAATATTATTCTTATCTTATATAAATGCATTTATAAAAAGACCGACATGTCAAGTTTGTCATTTAACCCTAGAGGTCCCTGCGCATTGGTATCCAATATCCATTTAGCTTCGTGTTGCAAAAGAATTTTATTACGATCACCGCCCTGCACGGGGTTTTTGACCATTTCTAAACCCGCAAAGCGCAGTACATTTGGGTCGGCATTATGTTGATCGCGTACGTGTTTAATGAGTCGTGGACACCCTTTTCCAGAAGTGATAGAGGTGTAATGCTCTTTAAATCTAGTAACCATTGGGCGTATCGTCTTGCCAATATAGTAGAACCGACATGGACAAAAAATAATATAAACGACGAATTGGGTTTTACACGTGATTAATTGTTGAACATTATGGCGTACTGGACCTATATGTATCGGGTTTTGTATATATCTCAAATTGCAAAATTTGCAGTTCCCGCATTTGAAGTTCCCTATTGGTTGCGCTCGTGAGAGCCAATTATTTACCGCTGTAGGGAGTCTATTTTTAACTATTAGGTCACCTAAATTTCTCGTGCGTTTATACCCAAAACGTGGTCTATTTGAAACTAGAGGCAATAGCTCTCTGTCATTTTGTAGTACATGCCAGTGCTTATTTATAGCTGCATATACTGCTTTATCCATGGGACTATGTGCAAAGGTGAAGGTAAATCTTTTTTGACCACTTTTATTATTATGGGAAGATCGAGAATCATGTTTGCGTGTTTTTAATAGCTCGCCCTGTGTGAGGTGCCTCACACGAGATTCAGCCTGTTCCAAAATATCTGCTGGATATTTCCTGTCTAAAAAATCAGATTTTAATTCGGCAATTTGTTGATGAAAAGTTCCCTCATTATTATTAATTTTCCTATAGCGTACCATCAGGGGCGTACATAGATTTCACAGGGCCCCATAGCAAAATTGAGCAAAGGGCCCCCCCCCCCGAAGAAGGGAGGGGAATAGGTGGCGCGCGTAGCGCGCCGAAAATTTGCATGTTAAGCCACGCCCCCCCCACAGCCACACCCCCTCCACAGCCACACCCTCTCCACAGCCACACCCCCCAATTACTAATTTATATGGCGAAGGCAATAAAAAATAGACTTACCAGAAAGCAGCATTGCAGGAGAAAGCAGCATTGCATTGCAGTAATAGATAAAATGAATTCAACCTAAAAAAGTGAAACTATTATTATTTGCCATCCCCAATACAGTGTGATCCTAAACATTTATTCACTTTAGTATGATAAACATTACCTGGAACTTTGAACAACAGAGAATGGTGGTGTTCCCAGCAAAAACTCCCAAACTTGAAAATAACAGAAAAACTTGGAAACATTCTAAACTTCTGAAACTTGAACTCAAAACCAAAACTGTGGCCAAACATTCCGCAAATATTGAGATGTGGCAACCTATAATGTAAATAACACAAATTAGTTGAGTGAGACTTTGAATGCCTTTTACCATGTGTGCATACAGCTGCCATTCACCATAACGTGCTTGTTTTTTAAACTAGAATATACCATAATGGTATATATTTAAACAGATATAGCAAAATACATTTTAGTGACTGACGTAGATATATTTTCAGTATTAAAATGGCCAATAAAATTGTCAGTTAACTACTGTAAAGGAAATAGTTGCCACTTGCCCTCTGCAAAATATGGACAGGGCAAAGTAGCTTCTAACCCCTTACAACACCTGCAAAGACATGTGAATGGTGTATGATACAGCTGTATACAGGTCTGCAAAAGGCTTAGAAAACGTTTTTAAACAACATAAAGAACTGATGCATTCATGCAGATGCAACAAATGGAACTTTGAAACCAGAACTCTGAAATAGAGATGGGTGAATTTTTTTTTTAAGAGAAGATTAAGTCTCATTGTAAAAAGAGGTGTTTTGATAGCCAATTAAAATCCTAGATTAAAACATTAACAAAACTGGCATTTACGAAAAAAATTACATTCCAGGGGAATCTGGAAATAAGTATGGAAAATCCACCCATCTCTATAAAAAAAAAATAAAACTTCAACTTCAACTTGCATACTCACGGAGTATAACAAACGTTAGGAAGGTTAGAACTGGCGCCTACGTGCTTTTGCTTCAGCAAATTGGTCAACAATGCCATCTATGTCAAGTTGGTTGGCTCTTGCATTTTCAATGCTTAGAATGGCAAGACCAGAGAGTCTGTGTTCAGACATTGTACTTCTTAGATAGTTTTTAATTTGTTTTAATTTTGAGAAGGATCTTTCTGCTGATGCTACCGTTACTGGCAAGGTTAGGAATAAAAGTAAGACTATGCACACATCCGGTAGATTTGACGATAGCAGGCTATTTTCGACTAACAGTAAATGTGCAAGGTCCTTGACAGATGTCAATTTTTGAATGTCATTCTTTAGAGCACATCTAAAACTCAGAAGCTGGGCTGGAAATGCTGGTGAAAGATCTTGGTTGTACTTTTTCTGCAGCTGTAATGCAGCCTCATATAATTCCTCATCTGAGGAAGATGCCAGATCTGCAGGCTGAAGTATCCTAAAATACTGCACAACCCGATTCATTCCATTAAATCGGTTTGACAGCTGACCTACAATGATGTCTAAATACTCATAGAACACGGTGACTTTAAATCGGTCCTCCGGAATGTGCAATCTCTCATCCGTACTCAGTTCATCAAAATGCTTTTTAACTTTTGATAATCGCTTACTTTCAAAAGCTGGGGAGATGCCCCAGCTGCGTGCCAACAAGATAGCGCTCTCTTTCGCTTCATCAAAATGATTTCTGAATTGTGAAAGTTCTTCAGCTGCATTCTTTATTAAATTAGTTGCCTTAGATAAATCCATGCTTTCTGCCTGCAGCATGGTTGACAGTGCATTAACAGTCTGTAATACTTTTGTCTGAAGGACAACCAAAAAAACAAACTGAAATGAATCCATTTTCTTTTTAAGAGCCATTGCCTCATTTATTTCAGTTTTTTTGGATGAAATAAGGATGATTTTTGACAATGCCATCATTACATCAGAAAAACGAAATCTTAGGGCAAGCAGCGACTCATGACGGGAAGACCAGCGTGTGGGACATAATTTTTTTAGTGTGACCGATGAACTGCTTGTAAATGATGACAAAAGCTCCCAACGTCGTATGCTTTCCCCAAAAAATGTATAGACATGTTGCAATATATCAGAAAAGTTTGAAATTTCTGTAATTTCTGAAACAGCATCTTGAAGAACAAGATTCAAATTATGTGCTGCACAGTGAACATACATAGCATTGTGTTCTTTTTCTAAAATTCGGGCCTGCACACCAGAATAGATGCCACTCATTGTGGCAGCTCCATCATAGCCCTGACCACGGCACTTATGAATGGAAAGGCCATTGCTGTCAATGCATTCCAGGATCTCTTTCTCTATACCAGCAGCACGCTGGTCATGAATGGCTTGAAATCCAAGAAAGGCTTCATGGATGCGAACTTTCGTGGCTCTCATATTTGCATTCCTTTCAACAGACACGTATCTAATTACTTGGCTCATCTGATCAGTTTTTGATACATCTTGCGTTGTATCCATGATCAGCGAATAGAAGTGAGCTTCATTCACTTGAGATAAAATCTCAGATTTTACTTTGGTTGACAAAATTTCTATTAATTCGTTTTGAATTCTGGGACTAAGGTATTTTGCTGTGCCCTCTGGCAGTTCCAGCAGTTCCTTAAGCAGGGGATCATAGAGTGCTAGTAACTCTATAATTGCCAGGAAATTACCACTATTGATTTTGCCAATTTTTTCTCTGTGACCCCGAAATGGCATGTTAGCCATGGCCATTGTTAGGGTAACATTCACTATTCTTTTTAAAATTTGCCTCCAGAAATTATGTTGATTTCTTAACTGATTTTCAGTTTGCAGGTCAATTGATCCCTTTCTTCGCCACTGATCATAAACAACACAAGCTTCTAGATGAGATTGTGAACATTCATGGCGTTGTATTTTGTGCGATAAGCCTCTCCAGTTTTTAAGTCCTCTGGCCCAAGCTGGGGAAAATCCTAATTTTCTTCGATCACCAAACAGCCAGCATGGCTCACAGTATGCTGCATTTAATTTTGGCGAGTAACAAAGCCAAGAAACTGGAAATTTTTGACCTGTTTTCGTTATTTTCTCATAATACTTCGCAGAAAAGCATCTTTTATTGTCGTCATTATCTCTAGGAAATGGTCCTGGTGGTCTGCAAGGGCCATGCGTAATTATAAACATCTTAACAGACGAGTCTGTTATAGTAACTGGGAAATTTGCTCTGTCTGTTATGTATTTTTCACAAGCAAGGTTGATAGGACTCGTACTGCTATCAAATGGCATAACGAATTCTTCGCTAGCCAATCCAGAAGTGCCTGGCTGGTCTGCCTGTTTTTCACAAATATCTTCCGTGCTAGCTTCAGTAACACGTGCCATTTGCTCAACTGTACTTGCTGCAGGATGATCTCTGGATTGCGCCAGTTCCTGTATTGAATTATCTGAGGAGCAAAGACTTTCAGCCCTTGCTTCTAAATCTTCTGTATGTGAAATAGTAACAGAGCTCTCTGCAGAAGAAGGGGCATTGAAGAAACTACTGATTTTGGGCATTTTGGCATGTTTCTGGCTTTCCTCTCTCTTTTTTTTACGCTTCTGAGCACCGCTCAGATGCTTGTAGCTTGACATAATGGTAAAGCTTCTTTCTGTAGAAACAAAGCACATTCAACCTTATATCCCCACCTCCACAGCAGAGCTTCATAACCTGGAAACCACTTGAACTGAAGAGCTAAATTCAGTAAAACCTTAACTTTAGATTAAACACCTGATCTGGTCTGTCTGACTGTAGGGCATCAATTGCTATGTCTCCTGGAAATACATCACATCTCCCATCAAGGGGTTCTTGCAGACTACCTCTAGTTCCGTGTAACTCAGTGTGACCTTCTAGCTGCAGAACAACTTAGTATAACCACTACTGAACTGCAAAAGCATTGCTCACGTTTCCTCCCTGGCATAACATAAATACACTGAATGGTCTAGGTCTGATGGTAGATTCAGGACCCCTAGCTGAACATCTTTTTTTTATACTGCCCTGCACCACTCGCTGGCTGGGAAGCACTGTTACCCATATCGCCGGGATCACCACTCTCCGAGCTGCCAGGAGGCAGTCAATTAAAATCCTGTGTCAGGCTCTGCCCTGTCGCAATTCATTGCGCGGCGGCCTGCTAGTGATCAGCGAATATACTCGTTACTCAAGATTTCCAGAGCACGCTCGGGTGACCTCCGAGTAACGAGTATATTCGCTCATCACTAATGGCTATGTAACATTCAGAGCAACATGCCCAACAATCACAAGGTGACAACTGTCCATATAACCTGCACTGACTGCAGGCAGGAACTGGAGCCACGACAACGGCACAAAGCCTGACTGTCTGTACTGTGCCATATACTGTATACACAGACACATAGGAGAGAACAGCGGCTTATGGCCACTTCTACCTGACTTGTAATGGTTGGGTATCGCTACCTAATGACTGTCGGCCAGTGGGGGCAATGTCATCCAGGCTCATTCATGCTCCCTTATGTCAAACACAATGATATAACGTAATTTGTGATTTAAATCGGGCGCTCAGTTGTAACTCCGCAGTGTGTGTACATTTAGCCTGTGTTGTGTAACTGTATATGTGCGTAGATACATAGAGTATATGTGTCATCTATATATACACGTGTATGCATATGTGCGCATGTATATGCATAAATATGGTATACATGTCTATGTATGCATGTGTTCAGTGTATGTATACTTTAGTATATTGTATATTTGTGTATGTCTATATGTATGTGTGAGTATACACCAGTATATGCAGTGTTCATTATATATGTATTTATATGGTGAGTATATATCATATATATATTTATGTGGAGTGAATGTCTATGTACATATGTGAGTATACACCAGTATAGACAGTGTATCGTATATTATATGTATATGTGCTATGTATGTGTACATGTGAGCATACACCAGTATACAGCAGTATAAGCACGTACATTATGTGTCTACATATGAGGACACACCAGTATACAGCAGTATAAGCGGGCACATTATGTGTATATATGAGGACACACCAGCATAAGCAGCGTACATTATAAGTGTACGTACAGTGGTGTGTATATGACATGTGAGGACACCCCAGTACACACCAGTATAAGCAGCATAGATTATATGTTTTTATGAGGAGACACCAGTATAAGCAGTGTACAATATGTGTACATATGAGGACACCCCAGTATACAGCAGTATAAGCAGCGTACATTATATGTGTACATGTGAGGACACACCAGTATACACCAGTATAAGCAGCGTACATTATATGTGTACATGTGAGGACACACCAGTATACACCAGTATAAGCAGTGTACATTATATGTGTACATGTGAGGACACACCAGTATAAGCAGTGTACATTATATGTGTACATTTGAGGATACACCAGAATAAGCAGCGTACATTATATGTGTACATGTGAGGACACACCAGTATACACCAGTATAAGCAGTGTACATTATATGTGTACATGTGAGGACACACCAGTAGACACCAGTATAAGCAGCGTACATTATATGTGTACATGTGAGGACACACCAGTAGACACCAGTATAAGCAGCGTACATTATATGTGTACATGTGAGGACACACCAGTAGACACCAGTATAAGCAGTGTACATTATATGTGTACATGTGAGGACACACCAGTAGACACCAGTATAAGCAGCGTACATTATATGTGTACATGTGAGGACACACCAGTAGACACCAGTATAAGCAGTGTACATTATATGTGTACATGTGAGGATACACCAGTATAAGCAGTGTACATTATATGTATACATGTGAGGACACACCAGTAGACACCAGTATAAGCAGCGTACATTATGTGTACATGTGAGGACACACCAGTAGACACCAGTATAAGCAGCGTACATTATATGTGTACATGTGAGGACACCCCAGTATACAGCAGTATAAGCAGCGTACATTATATGTGAATGTAAAGTGCTGTGCCTGTTTGACATGTGAGGACACCCCAGTATACACCAGTATAAGCAGCGTACATTATATGTGAGGACACCCCAGTATACACCAGTATAAGCAGCGTACATTATATGTGAGGACACCCCAGTAGACACCAGTATAAGCAGCGTACATTATATGTGAGGAGTCATGATAGATAGATAGATAGATGATAGATAGATAGATAGATAGATGATAGATAGATGATAGATAGAAAGATAGATAGATAGATAGATAGATGATAGATAGATGATAGATAGAAAGATAGATAGATAGATAGATAGATAGATAGATAGATGATAGATAGATAGATGATAGATAGAAAGATAGATAGATAGATAGATAGATAGATAGATAGATAGATAGATAGATATTAGATAGGTTAGATAGATAATAGGTCATACACTGGGTAATGAATGACTCTTCCATCACAGCCATGTCGCCCATATAGCCGCCCATATTACCTAGTTACGGTTCTGCTGTCCGTCCTCTTGTCTGCCGGTTCCTGTGACGAGGACCAGTCCCTGACAGAGGTGTGAGGCTCCGGTGTGCTCCTCGGTGTCGCCAGCTTAGTGCCCGGCTAGTAGTAGTCCGCCGGCTCCTGCTCTCGCCATCCCCGGTGTGAGCCGCACATGTCTCCTGTCCTATCCTCAGCTCTAACCACACGAACCGCGGCAGCCTGTGCTCTATGCTATTTACTGATAACAAAACAAGGCATAATCAGACAATGGGGCAATCAAGACACTCAATCGTGCTCAAAAGACCCACTCCCAAAAGAACAAACCAGCTCCATATAAATCACTTAAAGAAGAAGGAGTACCAGCGGAGCCAAAATATGGTGCAAAAGTTCAAAAGTTTATTAATTAATCATAATAAAGTGCATAAGTACAAGACATATTTCAAGAAAAGGGATGGTTAAAACATGGATCACTGCCAGTTCCCCCACCGTGATCTCCCACACCTGAGTACTAATCCGGAAGCAGCCAAATGTGTTTAAGATAGAAACCATGGGAGACAATGCAAACACCACAGTACAAGTAAAGTGCTTGAGCGATGCTTACCACTGGAGAGGAGCAAGGTGGGGTATACTGGGTGGGAACCGATCCGTACGAGACCCCCGTACGGATCGGTTCCCACCCAGTATACCCCACCTTGCTCCTCTCCAGTGGTAAGCATCGCTCAAGCACTTTACTTGTACTGTGGTGTTTGCATTGTCTCCCATGGTTTCTATCTTAAACACATTTGGCTGCTTCCGGATTAGTACTCAGGTGTGGGAGATCACGGTGGGGGAACTGGCAGTGATCCATGTTTTAACCATCCCTTTTCTTGAAATATGTCTTGTACTTATGCACTTTATTATGATTAATTAATAAACTTTTGAACTTTTGCACCATATTTTGGCTCCGCTGGTACTCCTTCTTCTTTATGCTATTTACTGAGCCTGAGGCTGCGGGCCCCGCACTGCGCATACACCAAGCGCCTCATGTTATCCAGCTGCGCAGCGCAGACTGTGAACATCCAGTGCTGCGGGAATACAGGGTCCGGGGCGGGAGGAGGAGGAGGCTGGGGAGGGATGTGTAATGTTACCGCTCTAATTCACTGCACACCGGGCTTGTTTTGGGCACAGAACACTGGTATAGCCAATAAATGCACTGACTACACTGCAGCCACAGCAAGTGACTGTGCTGGTGCTACTATACTACTCACAGGAGCGAGCAGCCGTCGGTCGCAAAGGGTGCACGGTGACGTCACTTCCGGTCGCTCGGAAATGAGATCACCGCGCCCCCTATGTGACCTTCCCCCTCCAACTGCAGCGCAGCACCGTGGGGAAGCTTCCTGCTTCCCCACACGCTCATCTCCGACAGGGCCCGACAGCAAAGCCCTGTCGCCTCGCCGCGCGCGCCCCCCCCCCAAAGCCCCCCCCCCCCCTCCCGGACGACTGGTCCCCGACCCGAGCAAAAAAAAAACACAAAAAAAAAAAAAAAAATTAGGTGGCGTACACACCATGGGGCCGGGCAGCACCGGGCCCCCCCGGCCGTGGGGCCCGGATGCGGCGGCACCCGTCGCATACATGGTGTGTACGCCACTGCGTACCATCTGGCTATAGGGCAAGCCAGTTTTAGTGTGTTTTGGGTGCGCGCTAGAGAAATGAAGCAAACTATTAGTTGCACTAGGTTTTTTATAAACTTTTGTACTGAGCATTCCGTCTGTTATATCTAATTTTACATCGAGGAATTCGAGGGAATTACCTCCATAGCAAGCCGTGAATTTCATGTTTTCACTATTTGCACTGTTAAGGTGAGCCACAAAAGAGTCAAACTCATTTCGGGAACCATCCCAGACGATGAAAATGTCGTCTGCGAATCTTAAAAAAAGGCGAATGTGTTTTAGGAAGGGATTCGTAACATTAGTGATGTATTTTTCCTCGAAAACGGCCAGAAATAAATTTGCAAAAACGCAAGCGACGGGCGTACCCATCGCGGTTCCTGTATGTTGTAGGAACCATTTTTCTCCGAATTTGAATGCATTATGGGACAGTACAAAATGTAAGCTCTCCACGACAAACGAAATAAAATTATTGTCTTTCTCGGTGTTAGAAAGAATAGTTCTAATCGCTTCAATGCCTTTATCCTGAGGAATTCGTGTGTACAGACTGACGACATCGATCGAAGTTAATGAAAAGGTAGGTTGCCAGTCTATAGATTGGAGCGCTGACAGAAAGGCACCTGAATCCTTAACAAATGAGGGAATCTGGGGCAGCAGTGGTTTTAGCAACCAATCAAGGAATTGTGACAGGGGCTCTGTCAAAGATCCAATGCCTGATATAATCGGGCGACCCGGGGGTGCTACGGGATTTTTATGAATTTTAGGCAGACTATACCAATAAGGTATAGATGGATGGAGGGGAAACAACTTCTCTGCCCTATTTTTCGATAAAGTGCCATTTGATACGTATTTATTCAATAAACTTCGTAATTTTTCTTTATATTTCACCATTGGATTGTGATCCAAGGGAATATAAGTATTTTTGTCATCCAATTGAGACATGGCTTCATTAACATAATAACTTTTATTGAGTAAAACTAAATTTCCCCCCTTGTCTGCTTTCCTGATGATTACATTATCCCACTGCTGCATCTCCCTTAGTGCCAATTCCTCCTTTTTAGACAAATTCTTTAACGGTTTATGGTACAAAAGAGCTTCAACATCTTTGATTACTAGATCGTGGAACAAGTCAATCAAATTGCCCGGAGATATAGGGGGCATGTAGGTGGAACTTAAACCACCCCTGAATGGCTCAATATCGCTATTGCTATTCACATTAGTGCCTGGAGAAGTCGTCTCATCCATCGATGTATCAAGATTGGTAAGTAACCATGCATCCTCTAGATCTTGAGGAGTTGTTGAAGGAAGAGCTATAAAGCCCAGTGGGCCAATGGACGCTGGAATGTCAGAAGTAACTATACTTGGCCTGTGACTCTGATTTTTATTGCTGAAAAAATGTTTATGCAGATGTAATTTTCTTGTAGCCCTAAAGAGTTCAATTTTAAAGTTTGTTAAATTAAAGTCATCTGGAATACAGAAATTTAACCCAAGAGAAAGCACTTTTTTCTGTTCTGGGGACAAAATTTTACTCGATAAATTGATAATCTGGAGTTCATTATTCCTCACTTCCTCCACGAAACCTGTTTGCGTTTCCTTTGCGGACTTTTTTCGACCCCCTCTCCTGACCTTTTTCCTAAAGGGATGTTTGCCTCTAATGTTGGCGAAGGGGCGGTAGTTTCATTCCTCAGATCTTCCACGCCGCTGGAATTGGAGTCTGTTATCCAACCGTCTTTTTGCGGCTTACGTCGCTTGAATTTCTTTGAAGGGTGAGGTCTTTGAAAATTTCGTTTTACACTGTTTTTATTTTTATTCCAGGTAAAAATTTGCCCCGTAACGAAGTCCCGCGTGGCCTACGTGTGTTCAAAGAAATTTCCCAGTTTTCAGATGATCCCACATTCCAGACGGCATGGGACGAAATACATCTACAATGCTCCAGGAATCTACTTGCGTTGGTGGTATCGCAAAACGAGAAGGAATATGCAGCTCTTTGTGTGCAATTGGAGAAAGCTAAACAAGAGCTAAAATCCCGGATTACGGACGCCCAAAATAATTCATTTTTAAATAAATTGGAGAAAAAACTTGTCTTAATTCAAATTGAAACAAAACAACAAAAGAAAGACAAATTCCTTAGAGACAAGAACGACTTCATTACGGGGCAAATTTTTACCTGGAATAAAAATAAAAACAGTGTAAAACGAAATTTTCAAAGACCTCACCCTTCAAAGAAATTCAAGCGACGTAAGCCGCAAAAAGACGGTTGGATAACAGACTCCGATTCCAGCGGCGTGGAAGATCTGAGGAATGAAACTACCGCCCCTTCGCCAACATTAGAGGCAAACATCCCTTTAGGAAAAAGGTCAGGAGAGGGGGTCGAAAAAAGTCCACAAAGGAAACGCAAACAGGTTTCGTGGAGGAAGTGAGGAATAATGAACTCCAGATTATCAATTTATCGAGTAAAATTTTGTCCCCAGAACAGAAAAAAGTGCTTTCTCTTGGGTTAAATTTCTGTATTCCAGATGACTTTAATTTAACAAACTTTAAAATTGAACTCTTTAGGGCTACAAGAAAATTACATCTGCATAAACATTTTTTCAGCAATAAAAATCAGAGTCACAGGCCAAGTATAGTTACTTCTGACATTCCAGCGTCCATTGGCCCACTGGGCTTTATAGCTCTTCCTTCAACAACTCCTCAAGATCTAGAGGATGCATGGTTACTTACCAATCTTGATACATCGATGGATGAGACGACTTCTCCAGGCACTAATGTGAATAGCAATAGCGATATTGAGCCATTCAGGGGTGGTTTAAGTTCCACCTACATGCCCCCTATATCTTCGGGCAATTTGATTGACTTGTTCCACGATCTAGTAATCAAAGATGTTGAAGCTCTTTTGTACCATAAACCGTTAAAGAATTTGTCTAAAAAGGAGGAATTGGCACTAAGGGAGATGCAGCAGTGGGATAATGTAATCATCAGGAAAGCAGACAAGGGGGGAAATTTAGTTTTACTCAATAAAAGTTATTATGTTAATGAAGCCATGTCTCAATTGGATGACAAAAATACTTATATTCCCTTGGATCACAATCCAATGGTGAAATATAAAGAAAAATTACGAAGTTTATTGAATAAATACGTATCAAATGGCACTTTATCGAAAAATAGGGCAGAGAAGTTGTTTCCCCTCCATCCATCTATACATTATTGGTATAGTCTGCCTAAAATTCATAAAAATCCCGTAGCACCCCCGGGTCGCCCGATTATATCAGGCATTGGATCTTTGACAGAGCCCCTGTCACAATTCCTTGATTGGTTGCTAAAACCACTGCTGCCCCAGATTCCCTCATTTGTTAAGGATTCAGGTGCCTTTCTGTCAGCGCTCCAATCTATAGACTGGCAACCTACCTTTTCATTAACTTCGATCGATGTCGTCAGTCTGTACACACGAATTCCTCAGGATAAAGGCATTGAAGCGATTAGAACTATTCTTTCTAACACCGAGAAAGACAATAATTTTATTTCGTTTGTCGTGGAGAGCTTACATTTTGTACTGTCCCATAATGCATTCAAATTCGGAGAAAAATGGTTCCTACAACATACAGGAACCGCGATGGGTACGCCCGTCGCTTGCGTTTTTGCAAATTTATTTCTGGCCGTTTTCGAGGAAAAATACATCACTAATGTTACGAATCCCTTCCTAAAACACATTCACCTTTTTTTAAGATTCGCAGACGACATTTTCATCGTCTGGGATGGTTCCCGAAATGAGTTTGACTCTTTTGTGGCTCACCTTAACAGTGCAAATAGTGAAAACATGAAATTCACGGCTTGCTATGGAGGTAATTCCCTCGAATTCCTCGATGTAAAATTAGATATAACAGACGGAATGCTCAGTACAAAAGTTTATAAAAAACCTAGTGCAACTAATAGTTTGCTTCATTTCTCTAGCGCGCACCCAAAACACACTAAAACTGGCTTGCCCTATAGCCAGATGGTACGCTATAGGAAAATTAATAATAATGAGGGAACTTTTCATCAACAAATTGCCGAATTAAAATCTGATTTTTTAGACAGGAAATATCCAGCAGATATTTTGGAACAGGCTGAATCTCGTGTGAGGCACCTCACACAGGGCGAGCTATTAAAAACACGCAAACATGATTCTCGATCTTCCCATAATAATAAAAGTGGTCAAAAAAGATTTACCTTCACCTTTGCACATAGTCCCATGGATAAAGCAGTATATGCAGCTATAAATAAGCACTGGCATGTACTACAAAATGACAGAGAGCTATTGCCTCTAGTTTCAAATAGACCACGTTTTGGGTATAAACGCACGAGAAATTTAGGTGACCTAATAGTTAAAAATAGACTCCCTACAGCGGTAAATAATTGGCTCTCACGAGCGCAACCAATAGGGAACTTCAAATGAGGGAACTGCAAATTTTGCAATTTGAGATATATACAAAACCTGATACATATAGGTCCAGTACGCCATAATGTTCAACAATTAATCACGTGTAAAACCCAATTCGTCGTTTATATTATTATTTTTTGTCCATGTCGGTTCTACTATATTGGCAAGACGATACGCCCAATGGTTACTAGATTTAAAGAGCATTACACCTCTATCACTTCTGGAAAAGGGTGTCCACGACTCATTAAACACGTACGCGATCAACATAATGCCGACCCAAATGTACTGCGCTTTGCGGGTTTAGAAATGGTCAAAAACCCCGTGCAGGGCGGTGATCGTAATAAAATTCTTTTGCAACACGAAGCTAAATGGATATTGGATACCAATGCGCAGGGACCTCTAGGGTTAAATGACAAACTTGACATGTCGGTCTTTTTATAAATGCATTTATATAAGATAAGAATAATATTTCTATTCTTTTCTCTTGCCTTATACTTCTAATTAATATATTTCATGTAAGCTTATTACTACTGTTGTTTGCACACAACTTTTAATAATTGTTTTTATTTCACATCCGTGAAATTTTGCGTCATTCAACTCCCTATAAAGGATATGACGTTTTTAATGTGCACCTGTGGACCCGTGGAAGCGCATCGGCGCGAAACGGCCGTCGTCCTCTCTTTTTCCTCCTTGCACCGTCTCCCGCTCCCAGCCGCCTCTCCGTATGACGCTTGTCTGATTTTAAGATGAATAAAGGTTTCTAATTCAGCAGTGCCTTGGGGTGAGTGCCACATTTCTTTTTCAATTTCTACGGACTTGTGTTGTTTTTCCATGTTGAGCACCCCCGCTGATGCCTGCGCTTTTGAGTACATGTGACAAATGAACTTTGGTGGCAAAAATAAGTTGTTAACATACAGCCCGGTGCCGTCCGCACACCTCATTAACTTGGTCTCCATATGCTTTTATATCCCAACATGAAAAACACCAAAAAAGGAAAAATTCAAGAATATACACCAAAAGCAGGCAGAGATGCTTACCTGTCTAAATAGGCCTCAATACAAATGCACAAGCAGGGTGCAGCGGACCCAAACAAAATAGCAAATGCACAAGTGCAATACCTAATGAAACAGCCAGCCTTCAATCAGGGTTTGGCCGTGTGGTACACCAATGCACTGAGATACATACTCTGTATGTGGCGTGTTCACACAAGGAATGCAAAGCATCTGGCTCCAGCCTATTAATGACGCCCTATAGCGGGCTGCCCAGTGCTAAAATGCATCCTGTGTGAACAGAGGCCACAGTGTACAGAACCATTTGGGCCCAACTGCACCCTGCAAAAAAAATACGTGCAAAACAAAACATATAAATATATGTAAGGTATTAGTTGATATTCTGGCCATAATATGCAAGCCGGCAACCCGCGCCAATGGTCCTTATGTTTTGCCAGTCCTACTCTAACATGAAAAACACCAAAAAAGGAAAAATTCTAGAAAATACACCAAAAACACTATTTTGTTTGGGTCCACTGCACCCTGCTTGTGCATTTATATTGAGGCCTATTTAGACAGGTAAGCATCTCTGCCTGTTTTTGGTATATGCTTTTATATTCCCTTAAGTCAGTTGTGGCAGCGGTTAGATGCGGCGCTTCCGCCGACAAATTGGGCATGACGTCAGCCCACAGTCAGCGTCACGTGCTGCCGGCTCACAACCCCCCATCCGACGCGTCAGGATGAGGGGGCGGAGCCAGCCACAGTACAGACGTGTCTCCAGGGAGACACATACCCGGAAGTCTGCAGAAGCGCTCACCACTGTAAGAGGCTGGAACTAGATGTTAATGTCCTACACTGTGTGAATGATCATTGATCCTAAGGTGAATATGGAGCGCCCCCAGACGCAGGGCCACGGGGTACTCGGTATCGGGCCTCTCTGTCTCAGTTCTGGGGTTGTCACGGTGGCTAGACCCAGCCCGTGACCCTGCTAAGGGGCGTCCAATGAAAGTTGTAGGTGGTGGTGCAGGTCGCGATGAATAACGAGGACACAGGGTTGCAGTCTCTTTACCTCTTTACTGAAGGCTTCAAAATCCTCAATCCAGAGGACGGTTAACAGGGCTGTCTGAGACCGGCCGGTCCGATGGCACCTCCAGAGTTCCCTTTGCAGGTGGAAATCTCTGCCTACCTTCTAGCACCTGTGTGTTGTAGTACTTCCCTGCTGAGCACCACGGGATAGTCCTCACAACTGTTGTGTCTGTTTCTGATGTTCTTTCCCACAACTTATGTCTGTTCTGATGTTCTTCTCCGTCCCCCAGATGTTATGGATAGGACGCACCCGTATGATGGGTAGGCCTGGAGTTCTTCCGGGACCCTAGTGACGCCCCTCTCCCACAGTTGCCCCCTATGTCTGCTTAGGTGATTTAGGTGAGACAGCCAACCTATAATTAACTGTCCTGCCGTTGGTTTGAAGTAATGCTTGGAGCTCAATACTTCCTCGGCGTTCCGGCCACCGGCTACGCGCCTCAGTAGGATGTTGCCTCGATCTTACAGCACGACTCCTGCTGGTGTTATCTCCTTTTTGCTTTGATCTCGTTTCTCACTCTCCACAATAAACCTCACTTCTTGTCCTTTCTTGAGATACCGCCGCGATGTAGTGCAGGCGCGGTTCCTTAACATTCTGTCCTTTTCGCTAGGCCTCTGTCAGGATCCCACCCCTGACAGGGACCCCCCTGAATCTTCCCCTGCAACACCCTCTGCCACAGGATGTTGCCTGGTTCCAACCCAGTCAGCTTCTGTCTAACTTTCTATCCAACCCCCAGTTTTACCAGATTGTGAGGAGTGGTCTAATACATAGCAACCTTAGCTCCCCCTGGAGGCCAGACTATGAAGTGTATTGGTGTCTGTGATACCTGGTCAGGTGAACTCCTTAAGTGCCATCAGACGTACCATCACTCCCCTTAGCGGCGGAGCATCAGTACTGCAACGACAAGGACTCTGGGGCGCTGCAAATATTACTGCATGAACTCCCGAATGACTCCCTTTACACATAATATAATAAAGTATGTATATGCACATATGTTTCTATCTTCACACATTATCGATTAGATGCGTGATCTACAATATGTATCAGTGAGTAGTTCGTACTGCATAAATAAATGATAATAAATGTATGTGAATATTTCATGTGCCAGCTATAATACACTGACATACTAGTGATGCAGTTAGCAAATGAAGTGAACTTAAAGGAGCCATAAAAGGTACCTAAACATATATATAAGTGAGCACATTAGTGAAACTGAAAGTGTAAAGGGCATGAGTGAGCAGTGACTATCATTCAATTAAAAATACCTAGTGCACATCAAACAAATTAATTTAATTTAAGCTGATTTCCAAAGACATATATTGAGAAGATTGGTCATACAGTAATTCGAATGTATAAATGTGCGAACAGTGCCGGTGATAGTTATGTGAAATTACATATATAACATTCAACAAAGACTTACAAAAATTTTTTTAAACAGATTTACACACTGCTCAGTGTCATTGATGAGTGTGCTTCTGAGGTGCCAAAATACAGCAAAAAATCAAAAATCCCTGTGACAAGGTGTATAGATAATAAGCCTTATGGTATAACAATGTGCCATATATTCCCATAATGATTCCATATTGAAACACCTCAGAGTCTCAGAAGCATCACAATATAGAAATGGCTATCAAAATTCACTCCTATTCAAAGATACATATAATGATCACGGAAATTACACAAACTAACATATCATATACACAAGTAAATCTTGAACAGTCACTTGTTCCTAAGATGTCAAGTTCCAAGGAGTAGCAGTCCAGGGGTATATTGTTTTTCACAGCCGAATTTTCATCCACAATAGTGAAGAAACATGAACCACCACAAAGGCACAGCAAAGGTAATGTGAACTAGAAAAATAAGATAAAAACAATGTTAAATTATACAGTAAAAACGAAAAACACACAAAACCACATTAAAGAAAGGGGGCAAAGCATAGAACTTCATTCAAACCTCTAGGTTGAACAGAGTCAATTTTGGAGATCCACCGTGCCTCCAGTTGAGCTAAGTCTCTCCTCCAATTTCCACCTCTTTGATCTATGCGTACCTTATCGATCCCCATCACCTTCAATAAGCTACCATCACAATTATGAAATTGTCTGAAATGCGTTGGTACCGTTTTAGAGAGGTTGTGTCCTCAATCTCTCTAGTATTGATAATGTCCCTGTAATGTTCCCTCACTCGGTTTTTTAAGGGTCTGGAGGTCAGGCCCACGTAAATCTTTTTACAGGGGCAGGTCACATGGTACATAGTACCCCAATGGTACTACAAGTAATGTGTTGGGTGATTGTGAATGTCTTTTCACCCATACTAGACTCAAATGTAAATGCCCGTACCATGTTAGGGCATGCAATACAGTTATTACAAGGAAAAAATCCCCATTTTTGCCCCTTGGAGCCAAAAGCTTTTTCTGGGATTGGTCCTGCATAATAACTGTGGACCAATTGGTCTTTGAGGTTACTGGACCTTCTGTAAGTGATCGAAGGCCGATCACTGATGTGTTTGCCTAAGGTCCTATCAGTCAACAACAGTGGCCAGTATTTTTCAAGAGCGGCCCTTACCTCAGACCATTTCCCATTATAGGTTGAGAAGAATCTCACTTTTTGTTCTGTTGGTTCCTTGGTTCTGGGTAGTAGCAAGTCCATTCATCTCACTTTTTGAGCTCTTTTTAGACCCCTCATAATACTCGGTTTCGAGTATCCCCTGTCTTCAAATGTAGTTGTTAAAATTTCAGCCTGCTCAGAAAAAGTGCCATCATTAGAGCAAATCCTCCTAGCTCTTAAGAATTGACCCGTAGGGATTCCATTAATCAGTGGCTATGGATGCGATGATGTTGCATGGAGTATAGAGATAACGTCCGTGTCTTTTCGGTAGACATTGGTTTCCAGGATTCCATGTGGTCCTTTCAGGATTTGTATATCCAGAAAATCTATTGATGTCTGGCTGCACTTGCATGTCAACCTGATATTCATTCCATTGTTATATATAACACCCAGGGGTGGGATTCAAATTTTTAACAACAGGTCCTCTAAGTTGCCGGAATTTTGGCCACGCCCATTTTCAATAACCCCGCCCATACTAATAACCCACGCCCAGTGGCACGATTCATATTTTTGGGAGCAGTTTGTCTCCCTTAATGACAAGAATACGTTATGTATGCATGGGTGGCTCAGGCACTGGCTCATCTCCCATCCCCCCCCCCCCGTATGCGTGGCCCATCGCCGGCGCGGCTCCCCAGTCCCATCTTGTATCATGGCTCCCCGTCTACCGCGGACCTCCTACATGCTCGCCGCCGGCTCCCTTCATCCTCCCTGGCTGCCTGCCTGGAATGATTCATGATTCATCCCGCCGCCCCCCCCCATGCGTGGCTCATCGCCGGCTCCCCGACGCTCCCAGTCCCATCTTGTATCATTCATGGGCATGGCTCCCCGTCCTGGCCGTCCACCGCAGACCTCCTCCTCCCCGCCGGCTCCCCCGTCCTCCCTGGCTGGAATGATTCATACTCACCTGAGTCACCTCACAGGCTCACACACCGCGTAGCAGAGGAACGGAATCCTCCACCTCGCTCTGTCCCTGCGCAGCACTGCACCGTCCTTCCTCGTCCTGTGTGAGCGCCGCGGTCAGGTGGTAACGGTCATTTAAGATGATGAATATTCATGAATATTCATCACCTTAATGAGGCGGCACCATGTGACCGCTCACACAGGGCGAGCTGCAGTCGTGCAGTCGCTGAGAGCTAGTGATGGGCAGTCCGGCTCTTTTTGGTGATCCGGCTCTTTCGGCTCCGCTCACTATAAAGAGCCGGCTCTTTCGGCTCGTGAACTGGCTCTTTTTTAAATAAAACTAGATTTTACTCTGTCATCGTTCCCACTCTTTGCCTGTAAAGTGACAGCCTCATGATACACCTGTGTAAGTATCTAGTGAAGCAGTAAAGACTGTTTTTTAGCGTTGCTGTTTCCGCAGATTGTTGGCTCTTGTGAACAGAGCCCGCGCTACTTGGTTGTAGTCCTAAGGCCGGGTTCACACTGCGTTAGCAGCAGCCCGCTCAGCACATATGCTAACTGGCTGCTGTTAACGCAAGTGCCGACGTTACATCGCGCTAGCGCAGATAGAGCATCTTCTAGCTCTATCTGCGCTAGCAGTGACGGACCCGGAAACGCTGCAGCCCGCGGCTCCGGGTCCGTCACTCAATGATGGCATATCCCTAGCGCTCGCCCATTGTGGGCGTGCGCTACTGATGCGTCCGACAATGGAGTCAATGGTGGCCGTAACGGACTGCGTTACACCGCGTTTATGCCGCTGTGTAACGTAGTCCGTCTAACAGACGCCACTAACGCAATGTGAACCCAGCCTAACCTGTATTACTTTGTAATATGTGCCGTTTTTTGTACACGTCCTTTCTGAATTAGCAAGTGCTGTGCTATATGTTGGTGCTGTATAAGATTGTAATTCATAAAAATAAAGGCATGCTGCAAGCACTGTGCTAAGGCTACTTTCACACGGGGCCGTCGCTATGCGTCGGCCCGATGTACTGACGCACGTTGTGAAAGAAATGAACAACGTGGGCAGCGGATGCAGTTTTTCAATGCATCCGTTGCCCATTGTAAGGTCTGGGGAGGAGGGGGCGCAGTCGAAAATGGCAGATGTGACGCACAAAAAAAGTTACATGGAACTTTTTTTGTGCCGACGGTCCACCAAAACACAACGCATCCGTCGCACGATGGATGCGACGTATGGCCTTACATCGCAATGCGTCACTATTAAAAGTCTATGGACAAAAAACGCATCGTGCAGATAATTCTGCAGGATGCGTTTTTTCTCCAAAACAACGCATTGCGACGTACACCAAACAACGCTAGTGTGAAAGTAGCCTTACACGCACACTGTATACACACACTGTACACACACTACACACACATACACTGTGTACATACGCAATGTATACACTGTACACACACAAACACACACACACGCTGTGCAAAGCATACGGAATAGTAAACTCAGTTTATTTCAACACAACGTGGAACAGAGATGTATAATTGCTACTATACCATCAACTCCTGCTGGTGGTGCACAGCACTACAAATCCCAGCAAGTCAAACAGAATATGGCACTGCAACCCTAGTTACATACCAACTTTATTAACAGTTAAGTTACAGTAAATATGATTGAGGTAGTATTACAGATAGAACAAGTTTAAAGAGATTGTCCATGACTAACATTGATGGCCTGGCCTTAGGGTACCGTTACACTAAATGATTTACCAACGATCACGACCAGCGATACGACCTGGCCGTGATCGTTGGTAAGTCGTTGTATGGTCGCTGGGGAGCTGTCACACAGACAGCTCTCCAGCGACCAACAATGCCGAAGTCCCCAGGTAACCAGGGTAAACATCGGGTTACTAAGCGCAGGGCTGCGGTTAGTAACCCGATGTTTACCCTGGTTACCATTGTAAATGTAAAAAAAAAACAAATACTACATACTTACATTCTGATGTCTGTCATGTCCCCCGCCGGCGGCTTCCCGCACTGACTGTCAGTGCCGGCCGTAAAGCACAGCACAGCAGTGACGTCACCGCTGTGCTCTGCTTTTACTTTACGGCCGGCGCTCACAGTCAGTGCGGGAAGCAGACACCGGGGGACGTGACAGACATCAAAAGGTGAGTGTTTTTTTTTTTTTTTACATTTACAATGGCAACCAGGGTAAACATCGGGTTACTAAGCGCGGCCCTGCGCTTAGTAACCCGATGTTTACCCTGGTTACAAGCGAACGCATCGTTGGATCGGTGTCACACATGCCGATCCAGCGATGACAGCGGGAGATCCAGCGACGAAAAAGTTTCAAACGATCTGCTACGACGTACGATTCTGATCGGTCCCTGATCGCTGCTGCGTGTCAGACACAGCGATATCGTATGGATATCGCTGGAACGTCACGGATCGCGCCGTCGTAGCGACCAAAGTGCCACTGTGAGACCCTTACTGTAGGTGATCAATGTGGCGAGACGCTGCAGAGAAGCGAGTGCAGCCCCAGCCTCCTGTGATGCCACGTGTGAGACCACCTCAAATGAAACCGTGCACTCTGAACTACGCAAAACAAATCCCCCAAACTATACGGTGGAATTGCTTCCCCACCTTCATTTTACCTCACTGTGAACTTTTTTTTTCCTGGTTTTTCAGGACATTATATGGTAAAATGGGCTCATTCAGAACTAAAACTTGTCCTGCAAAAAAGAAAAACAAAACCCCAAGCCCTTAGGGTACCGTCACACATTGAAATTTTCATCGCTGCGACGGCACGATCCGTGACGTCGCAGCGATCGTATGAATATCGCTCCAGCGTCGTAGACTGCGGTCACACGTTGCAATCACGGCGCTGGAGCGATGCCGAAGTCCCCGGGTAACCAGGGTAAACATCGGGTAACTAAGCGCAGGGCCGCGCTTAGTAACCCGATGTTTACCCTGGTTACCAGCGTAAACGTAAAAAAACAAACAGTACATACTCACCCGTCGGTGTCCTTCAGGTCCCTTGCCGTCTGCTTCCTGCTCTGAGTGCAGCCGTACAGTGAGAGCAGAGCGCAGCACCGCTGTGATCTGCTCTCACTTTCCGGCCGGCACTCAGAGCAGGAAGCAGACGGCAAGGGACCTGAAGGACACCGACGGGTGAGCATGTACGGTTTGTTTTTTTACGTTTACGCTTGTAACCAGGGTAAACATCGGGTTACTAAGCGCGGCCCTGCGCTTAGTTACCCGATGTTTACCCTGGTTACAAGCGAAGACATCGCTGGATCGCTGTCACACACAACGATCCAGCGATGTCAGCGGGTGATCAAGCGACGAAAGAAAGTTCCATACGATCTGCTACGACGTACGATTCTCAGCAGGATCCCTGATCGCTGCTGCGTGTCAGACACTGCGATATCGTAACGATATCGCTAGAACGTCACGAATCGTAACGTCGTAGCGATGGAAATTTCAATGTGTGACGGTACCCTTACAAAGGCTCCTGAAAGGTGTGGCAGAAAAAGAACAATAGCTGCAACATGAAGGGGTTAATCACCATGATTTGCAGATATTTTGGGTGCATTAAAAAGGTTGCAAAAGTGTAAAGACAAGAAGAGCTGCAGAGTGTCAGATAATTGGAGATGGCACAGAACTGCAGCCGTTATTAGAGGGAGCTGATACTAACAGCATGGCCACCTCTCCAGCACAAGCCTGGCCTGACGGGAGGCTACAGGCTGCACAGCTGCGGTACTTGTGTGAGGTGAATGCCCGGGTGCTGAGGGGAACAATACAGCGACACTTCAACCGCACCCGGCTGTGCCTTCCTAGGGAGTGGGGACTGATTTTGTGATCACATCACTGGACTCACTGGCATTTCTTTACAGTCCACAGACTCCACATCTCCCTCTCTCCTGTCTGCTCCTCCCACATGAGTCACAGTCACACTCACTGAGCTCGCTGAATCTGATAGGCTGCAGGTGCCAGACAAGGAAGGAAAAAAAAAAAAAGAGTCGGTTCACTCACGCTGCAGAGCCGGCTCCCGGAACGCTGGCAGATAGAAATTTTAGTAAACGGCTGCCCCGTACCGGGTCATACCGGCTGAATCCCACCCCTGATAACACCTATAGATATGAAACAACAACCAATGATTTAAGATTAAAATATAAATGTTATTATAAACACAATAATAACAGTTTAAAATTCAGGAAAGGACCACCAGGTGGCAGTAGAATGCAGGTTATCATACAAGGGCATGTCAGTAAATTTGGAATAATTAATTTCTTAAGGAAATCAGATAATGTAACGAGCATGGAAATCTCACCATAAATGATCAAAAAAAATTGAGGTAATTTTACTTATATTGCTCTGTTCACATTTCATAGTATATTCCATATGGAAGAGTAATAGATAAAGTGAATATAGTGCATGTGGCAGAATTTATATTATAAATCAGTACTCAATAAATAAATACAGTGACAAAAAAGTCAAATTTACCCAGAAAAGTCTAAATAAATAAATAAATAATTAATAATAAACTACCTCTAAAGTGCACCAAATTAGACCCCTAGTGCCTAGTTTTTAAAGAGGCCTTCATCAATGTTTCCTCATTCTCCACCACTAGATCACCATGGTGAACATGTTGTATCTTGCTACAGCCATTCAATTTTTGGGCAAGGGCGTCTATGATACCCATAAATAATTTTTTCAAACTGTAACCCCCATGGTGAAATGTTTGTCAGCCCATGCACTTCGTGTAGGGGCATTACAAGTCTAGGAGACCCGCTCCTTTAAATTGGGCCTAGTTTTTAATGAGACCTTCCTCCACCCAGTGGCGTAGGAAGGGGGGTGCGGGGGGGGCGGGCCGCCCCGGGCGGCACAATGCCGGGGGCGGCTCCGACCCAGAGAGGAGGAGGAAGAAAAAAAAAAAGAAAAAGAGAGACGCGGGCCCTTTAAATCTTCGGGCGGCGCCGACCGCCGCCGCGACCAGGCCCCCCCCTCCCGGTGCCAGCGCTGGCATTGGGCCCCCCTTTAATACTCACCTCTCCTGGTTCCTGCGGCAGCTGCAGCGTCTTCAGCGCCCTCTGACTCTGCGACGTCTCAGGGCAGAGGGTGCGATGACGTCATCACTGCGCGCTCAGCCTCTCTGTCCTGAGCGTTGCAGAGCCGGAGAGACGCTGAGTGCACGGGACCTGCGCTGGGAACGGGAGAGGTGAGGATTTTACTTTTTTTTTCTTTTTCTTTATGTCTGACTCAGACAGACTGGGGACAATATGCTGGAGACAGACTGGGGGTAATATGCTGGAGACACACTGGGGGCAATATGCTGGAGACAGACTGGGGGCAATATGCTGGAGACACACTGGGGGCAATATGCTGGAGACACATTGGGGGCAATATGCTGGGGACACACTGGGGGCAATATGCTGGAGACACACTGGAGACAGACTGGGGGCAAATGCTGGAGACAGACTGGGGGCAATATGCTGGAGACAGACTGGGGGCAATATGCTGGAGACACACTGGGGGCAATATGCTGGAGACACACTGGGGGCAATATGCTGGAGACAGACTGGGGGCAATATGCTGGAGACAGACTGGGGGCAGATTGCTGGAGACAGACTGGGGGCAGATTGCTGGAGACAGACTGGGGGCAGATTGCTGGAGACAGACTGGGGGCAGATTGCTGGACGCACTGGGGGCAATGCTGGACACTGGGGCAGATTGCTGGACACACTGGGGGCAATGCTGGACACTGGGGGCAATGCTGGACACTGGGGGCAATGCTGGACACTGGGGCAGATTGCTGGACACACTGGGCGCAATGCTGGACAATGGGGCAGATTTCTGGACACACTGGGGGCAATGCTGGACACTGGGGGCAATGCTGGACACTGGGGGCAATGCTGGACACTGGGGCAGATTGCTGGACACACTAAGGCAATTCTGGACACACTGGGGCAATGCTGGACACTGCGCCTGTGCAGCCGCCCTGCTTGTGAATCCCAGCCCCGCACTCTGCATAATGCATAACACACTGTGGGGCTGGGATTACCAAGGTGGGTGGCCGCACAGGCGCAGTCTGCAAGCCTGGCTGTGACGTCAGATGGCCAGAGCTCTCTGCGCCTGCACCAAACAGCGATACACAGCGCAGGCACCGGATTTCATGGGTAAACAGTGCGGAGGGGGCGGTGCCCGGCGTTGAGTGACGGCAATGGGGGGGGGCGCCAAACTCGGAATCAGCCCCGGGCGGCAAAAGCTCTAGCTACGCCAGTGCCTCCACCTCTCATTTTCCACCACTAGATCACCAGGGTTCACATGGTCCGTGCTGCTACAGACAGTCAATTTTTTAGCAAGGGTGCCTATGATTCCCATTATATATTTTTTTAAAATGTACCCCCCATGGGGTAATCTTTGTCAGCCCATGCACTTAGTGTATGGGCATTACGAGTCTAGGAGACCTACTCCTTTGTAATGGGATAATTTTTTATGAGGCCCTCCTCTATGTTTCTTCAAAGGGGGGGATTGGGGTGCTTGCAAATTTGGGTCAAGGCGGCTCTTGCATTCAATGCTTAAGGAAAGCGTATGGCAGGACCAACTGAAGAATGTGAAGTGGGTTTTCCTGTGGTAATCCAGTACCTGGATTCAAAGGCTTATTGGGGTGCATATGACTTGGTAGCAGGGCGGGCCTTGCATTCAATGCAACATTTCTTCAGGAAGCCCTCCAGTACCTCCCATGAAAGGGGTATTGGGGTGAGTTGTAATTGTTGGCAGCCCAACCATTCACTTCTTTGGCCCTTTAAGAATATTAATGCCACCTGATGCCCCTCTAAAAATAGGCTTGGTGATTTTAAGAGTCCCTCTTTCATAAATGAAGCAAGATGTGTCTCCTTATGTGTCACATACCACATGGCCAGCTAGGGTTGTTAAATGTTACAATGACATTTCCCAGTGAATGCATTTGTATTGCTGGAAAGCAATGTTAAAGTTGAAAAAATGCATCAAAAACGCTGCGTGTGAACATAGCCCAAGTGGTGGAGGAACATTTTGGTCTGGGGTTAATTATTTTGCCTTATATACAAGTCATTACCCTGGAAAGGATGTACCTTAACTTATTTCCCAGGAGAATCCATTTTCATTTTTATATGTTTTTTGGTGCACGTGTAAAAATTGCGTGAAACTCTGACAACATTGCTTACAGCTGTGACCTTGGAGTCAGAAATGCTTCCAGGGGCGATCCCCATGATGTTCCCATGTCATTTTAGCAGTGTTTATATCATTTTCAGACATTTTTAGACCTTAAAAAGGACCCCCGGGGGGATTGCGGTAAAATACTCGGTTTTCCCATAGACTTAGATTGGGCTCGTTGCTCAGGTCGAGTACCCGAGTATTCCAATTTGCTTGATCCGAGCAATGAGCACCTGAGCATTTTAGTGCTCACTCATCACTTACTTATTATGGGACTGGATAGACCCTCTCTCCCCCTTAAAACAAACTATAACTCCAGTAAATCTCAACACAACACATGAGTTCGGATGTCAAAATTGTCCACAACTTTATTTAAAAGACAAGATCATATCAACAATCGTAGGAGTCAGGTGGAGTCCTTGGTTTTAGGGTTTACCGGATACTTTGATATCCCAGCTGTTCGACCTATTTTACCAGGCCAGACAGCCATGAATCCTTGCCATACCACATCCTTCAGGTTGGTCCCCCATAGCTGAGCATGTTCACCATCATGAGATTTTACATCCTATATTAGATTAGATTAGTCTACCATAACTTGCCTGCAACTTTGACCTGACTCCTGAATAGAAATTAGCTAAAGTGTTTGGAAAACGCTTGCCAATTTCAAATTCGGCTTGAATGTAGCACATCTGGATTCATGTTCACTTTCTCAAGTATTTTTACTCAAAGTCAGCAAAATTCGGCCAAAGATCGGTAAATCCTTGCTTTTCCACTAATGCTTCTGTTATTACTTTGGTTAGGATAGTTGTGCTGTATGATAAGTATGTGTGACGGGGGGGACATGATTAATGAGTGGGGGTGTGTGGAGAGGTTAGAACAGCGTGTGGAGAGGTTACAGGAGCGGTGCACTATTTTTTCCCTTAACTTTATATGTGTTGATTACAGCAGCCAATTAAATCAGGGAGCAGAAACCATCCCCAACATCATGACACAGGGTTTTCTGTGATTGGCTGCTGGAGTCACAATTCCCTGGCCATATAAAAAGTAAACATCTTGTTTTGCTGGAGCCATTGTCTCAGTGTCACAGTGCAGAGAGGTCACTCCTGTGCTAGTACTGCTGCTGAAAGTGACCTTGTCAGTTAAATAGATAGGATCCTCTCCTGTGTCTAAATCATCTGTGATAAAACTGTGTTTCAGTTGCAAATCAGAAGGGCAGATTTCCACTTAAAAATTGTTAAGCTTAATATTGAGGTGCAGCCACGATTCCATCCGTGTGTTATCATTATGCATGTGTGCGAGACATTTACTGTCTGTGCTGTAGCTAAGAAATGGGCATGTCAGCTTGTTTTTCCCACGGACACAAAGTCAATGGAAACACACTGAAATGTGCGCAGACCCATTCACTTGAATGGATCTATGTGTGTAAATGCCTACAGTATGTATGGAAACTGTCACCACAAGTACCGGAAACAGTGTGGTGTGAAAGAGCCCGTATACAGTATATCTGCTTGTGATGACACAGCATTTTAGCTTAATTATCCAGACGTCTATTTTCAGTAAGCCAGGAGGTAGACTGTTATCTTTTCAAAGACTTTTGAATATATGTGTTTGTTCTTCAATTGTTCAAGAACCATATACTGTTGGCATATGAGTCTTAAATATTGATTTTGATATGTTTGAATGGCTGTTTGCCTCCTGTTTCAACTCCTACAACTTATTGTCTGCTTTATTTGCAATACAGGGATGCAGGGTCATTGAAAAATGGATTGTTTGATACTATGTTGATTAACCATTGTGTTGAAACCTTTGGCATGTTGACTTGCAAAACAGAGGAGGAAAAACTATGCAAATTGATAAAATACTCAAACAATGCAAATTAATCTCATCACATCTTCCTATTGACCTCTGGATGATGACTTGAAGGACAACAGTTGTGAACTATATAATGGGGAAATGCCTGTGTAGCAAGAGATCCAGAGAACCAGAGACTCTTTACAAAACCACAACCAGGAACATGTCCCCATAAGGCCTATAATTATAATATAATAAAAACACAAGACACTTTTATAAAGTTTGGAATAAATGGCCGTGAGGTTTTATTTTGAGTTACAAATTCCATAAAATTTAACTAAATAACCAATGAATAATAACCATAAGTTTATCATTCCAAAATTCCATCAACTTCCATAAACCAAATCCACCCAAGGTTGGGTGATTTTTTACCCACAAATAAAACCAAACGACAGGAGAAAATGACAATATAAAGGGAGGGAGGGCGGGATCTTCTTTTCTTCAAGCACCGGCGAACTGAGTATCCGACGCCGGTGCCCCAGTATATATAACAACTAAATCTGCCCAGCAACTGATTGACAACCAATCAATCATCAAAATTTTAGGCGGGCAAACAAGCCAGTCAGAACCAGATCTGACTGCTTTAACATGAATACATAACCAAATCTGCCCGGCAACTGATTGACAACCAATCAATCACGGGCAAGAAAGCCAGTCAGAACCCAAATCTGGCTGCTTTTACATGGAGGAAAAAACCTTGACCTTAATTTGACCCCTAGCATAAAACAACTTGCCAGGCCTATGAGGACATGGGACCCCCGCTATATTTCCGCTGTCTGAGCGGGGGGGCTTACATGTCCCCATAAGGCCTATAATTATAATATAATAAAAACACAAGACACTTTTATAAAGTTTGGAATAAATGGCCGTGAGGTTTTATTTTGAGTTACAAATTCCATAAAATTTAACTAAATAACCAATGAATAATAACCATAAGTTTATCATTCCAAAATTCCATCAACTTCCATAAACCAAATCCACCCAAGGTTGGGTGATTTTTTACCCCAAGAGGCCAAGGATCAAAGAGCCGAGGCCCCCCCCAAACCACACAGCCATTTTTCGATTATATTGCCCATGTTAAGATTAAATAAACCAAGTCCGATATCCGACAAATGAACCAAATCATTTCTGAACATCCCTGGCAAAAAACCTTCTAAGTCTGTATGTCTAAAAGAAAAACCAGAAATAAGAGGTAGGAACTTCTTCATGGAGAAATTAACCCTCTTCCGGATCTTATCCAAGAATGAAAGCTGAGTACATTGCCAAGCACGTCTGGGAATGATTTCCGAAAAAACAATACCCGAGATTGGAAAAATCTGTCTTAAATAAGTAAGATCTGACCGAATAGCAGCCAGAAGGTTCAAAGTATTGATTCTTCCTAAATCATTCCCAGCGAGATGAACTATAATTAGATCCGGATGAGGGAGCCTCTCCCGACAACTCTTTACCTCAGAAACTAAAGAAGGCCAATTCAGGCCGCGAATGCCGTGCCAAAAAACTTGAACTTTAGATGAATGGAACGACAAATTCTCAGAATATGATCGCAGGCTGGCCCTCTTCCGGGCCCAGAAGACAAATGAATGCCCAACGATCCAAATAACTGTAGAATACAAGAGAAATAAAATTAATCGGGATATAAATCAGGCCGAACATAAATTCTGAATCTTTTTGATTCCCATCTACCCATTCTCTTGATTTTATCGTCAGATAGGCCAGCCCTTGATGCTTCAGTAGCCGCACCAATTCTGAAGGAATGGGAAGTAATTTTGAGATGACTTTTACCTAAAAATGCCAAACACTGCTTTAAAATAAAACTAAATTGGAAAACCGTTACCGGGGAAGAATCCTTATGAATAAACAGAGACCCTTCAGCCGGGGGCCTAAACATAATCCATTTGGACAGAATGGATACAGGACAAATTCTAGAATCAGGAAAGGAATTCAATCTTAGCTCCGCTCCTCTCCCGAGTTGATCCGTCTTAGACTTCCTGATAAACAGGAGAAGAAACGAATCGAAAATTTTGACGTCCGAAAGCAAGAGCGGGGATGAAACCGATTTTTTGGCTGATACTACCTCACCGACCCTTAGGGCCCCAAAAAAGGAGATAGAAAATATGGTATTAAACAAAAGCGCTTCTTCAAAGTTCTTACAAACATGTAAAAGGGCAGAACAAATGTCAGTCAATAAAGAAATAGAAATAGGACACCTTGAATCCGGAAAAAACTTTTCCCTTTTCAGCCCTTTCAAAAATTGCTTTACTGAGAAAAATCCGTCAACGCAGTCCCGCCATGCAATTTTAAAAAGAAAGAGACTCCCGCAAAGCATTTGGCTACTGCGGAGTAAGATAATCCCTGCTGGACCATGGACTCAGCAAATTTTAAAGCCGAATTCGGGTCGGGAGCAGAGGCATCAAAGCCAAAAAGAGCAGAAAAATTAACCCATTTCTTCCATGCGGCTGAATAATCAGCCCATGATCTGTTAGATAAGGAATTCTGAATAAAATAGGGAATCATATCGGAATCATGTCCTGCAATGAAAGAGGGCAATCGTACGCCTCTTTGTCTGCCAATGGAACCTGTAAATAAAAATCAAACCACTGACGCTGCAAAATAAAATCAGTTAACTGACTAGCTTTACCAATGCCTGAAACTGCTTTTAACCAAATATTGCAGTTTAAACACTCCAATACCAATTTTCTCAGAATCTTTGATGCAACAACATTCCTGGATGACAGTGTATTGATTGAAAAAACTACTGCTTGATTCATGGAATGTAATAGAACCCTGGAATTTTGTAAACCACGACCCCATAAGCAAATACACAGAAGGATTGAAACCAGTTCAATAATAAGAGGATTTTTGTTTAATTCCTTAAAAACCCAATTGTCAGGCCAATTCCGGGAAATCCAGTGAGATTGAAACAAGCAAGCCACCCCTAGAGTGGCGTCTGCAGAAAAGGCAAGGGGGATAGAATCTGAAGATACAAAAGGGGATTGAATAATAGATCTCCCATTAAAACCTGCTAGAAATGCTAGCCAGATTCTTGCGTCCTCTTTCATATCAGAACACAATCTGATATGAGAATTGGGAGAAGAATGCCCTTTAATAGCTTCATAAAGCGACCTGGAAAAAACCCTTCCGATCGGAATGACCCTTAAGGAAAAATTCAATAGCCCAAGCAGGGACTGAAGTTCCTTAAGAGTGATTTTGTCCCTTGCCAGTAAATTTTCAAGAGAACTACGAAGTCTCTCAATTTTCTCTTGAGGCAGGACGGTTTCCATTCTGACTGAATCTATCATGATGCCCAAAAACTCAATGAGACAAGAAGGGGGTACAGTTTTCTCATGGGCAATTGGGATTCCAAAAAATGAACACAATTCAAGAAACCTAGAAAGAGTATTTTCACAAGCCGAAGAATGGGCTGGGCCAACAAAAAGGAAATCATCTAAGTAATGCAAAATACCCGCATTACAACCACTAGACTCCAAAACCCAATGCAAAAAACGTGAAAAATTTTCAAAATAAAAGCAGGATAATGAAAAACCCATGGGAAGGCATTTGTCAAAAAAGAAACAGTTATCAAAATGGAAGCCCAGTGAATTGAACCCATCCGGATGAACAGGGAGAAGTCTGAAGGCAGATTTAATGTCTGATTTGGACAAGAGGGCATTAGGACCGAATTTTCTAAGCATATCCAATGCGCCATCAAATGAGGAATAGGTAACAGAACACATCGTTTTGTCTACCTCGTCATTCAGGGATTGGCCCACTGGATAAGATAGATGATGAATCATTCGGAAAGAACCTGGATCCTTTTTGGGAACAATACCCAAAGGGGATAAACGAAAATTTGAATACGGAGGGGATAAAAAGGGGCCGGCAACTCTGCCTAGTTCTAATTCAGAAAAAAAAATTTCCCTAGCAACATCAGGGAAGTCATTAACGGAAGAAAGATTTTTAACTAAAAAACAACCTGAACCTTTGAATTGTGGAACATGAAAACCTAAAGAAAACCCGTTAAACAGTAAGCTACTGATCTCCCTGTCTGGGTATTTGCTTAGCCAGTGAACCATGTTTTCCAGCCTCACTGGCGATGGGGCCCTTTGAAATTGATTCTTTAGAGGATTGCTGGGCAGCCTGCTTCTTAAAGCATTTGGACATGGGGTGGGAATTCCCACAAAACGAGCATTCATGTCGAAAACGGCAATTATTGTTCCACTTACAGGAAGAATCATTATAAGCAAAACAAACGCCTTTTTTGGTGACAGAAGAAGAAGGCTGCCTAGCAACAGCATTCCTCATAGGAAGCATGAGATTGATCCATAACCCAATGTCTTTAGAGCCCCATTTTAGCTCAGGGTGAACTGATAGTTTATGTCTAAAGGCCTCATCATAACTGAGCCAAGCAGAGCCACCAAAGTTCTTATAAGCTTCTAATATGATGTCAACGTGTTGGAAGAGACGGCTACAAAGATTAGGCGATTTCTCTCCCAACACAGAAGCATATATGGCAAACGCTTGGACCCAGTTATTAAAAGACCTAATATTATGTTTAGGGTCATCATGATCAGTTTTGTCATCTTTCTTCTCTAACTTAGGGGGATGATCCCTACTTGGCAATAATGAAAATAAATCCACAAATTGATTATTCCAGATGAGCTCCTTAACTGAGGGGCTCAAATGGAATCCCAGTGGGGAAAGCTCGCATGTTAAAGCCTCCTTGAAAGGATTCAAAGGAGGAATACTAAGGGCAGGAGCTTCTGAGCAGAAAGGAGCAGGAGAAGCTGTTGCCCGAGATACATTACTAGCCTCGCACAATGCCTCGGCTACTACAGATTTAATTAAGTCTCTTAACTGATTCTGAGGGACAGACATTGGGATATTAGAAGTCTCACCCCTCGCAGCTTGGTTGTCCGGTCTTCTTCCTCCTTCACAGCCTGCGCTCCAGCCCACAGAATGGGGCGAGCGCGGCTGCCTGGCAGATCCTGGGACACGAACCTCCTCTTCATCCGACGACAAGGGGGGCGGAGCGGACCTTGAGCCCCGTGCAGCAGATGCAAGAGCCGACCGGGTGCCAGTGGAGAGGGGCACCGCAGCGCTTTTACGGCCGGTGCCCTTTCTGGCTCTTCCGGCCGCTCCTGATGACGTGGACGGCGCTCCCAGCTGATGATTTCCGAAATCCCGCGGAGGGCTGCGAGACTTCGACGCGCAGCTGCGGCGTGACTTCCTGCTTGTCGCTGACGTACCGAGCCCGGATGCCGCAGGAGACGGAGCAGGTGAGAAAGCTGCGCTCTGCCTCCTGGTCCTCGCTGGAGATCTCTCAGGTGCCGGGGCTCCAGCTTCATGTCTTGCCTCTGGCGTCGCAGGTACTGGAACCGGAGGAGGGGCAATGGCTTCGGAAGCTGCTAAATGAGGTTTTATAGCTAAGCAGCTCCTCAGCCAATCCTCCCCGTCTTCCTCGCCAGCTCTTGATAGGAGTTCCTGCAGGAGCTTCTCCATCTCTTGCTGAGGTATCTTCTTTTCTTCAAGCACCGGCGAACTGAGTATCCGACGCCGGTGCCCCAGTATATATAACAACTAAATCTGCCCAGCAACTGATTGACAACCAATCAATCATCAAAATTTTAGGCGGGCAAACAAGCCAGTCAGAACCAGATCTGACTGCTTTAACATGAATACATAACCAAATCTGCCCGGCAACTGATTGACAACCAATCAATCACGGGCAAGAAAGCCAGTCAGAACCCAAATCTGGCTGCTTTTACATGGAGGAAAAAACCTTGACCTTAATTTGACCCCTAGCATAAAACAACTTGCCAGGCCTATGAGGACATGGGACCCCCGCTATATTTCCGCTGTCTGAGCGGGGGGGCTTACATTCTACAAGACAGCTGCCAGAATATCATGGCTCCATCATGAGGGACACAGATTTGACATTCTACATGATGCCAGCTAGGTGACCATGGTCCCCCTTGAGAGAACACAGATCTGCTCCATTTACCATCACTGAACCCATGATATGTTTGGGAAAGTCAGGATTTTGACCCACCAATCACCTGAGTCCCATTGATATGTTTGGGGAAGCCATGATTGGGACCCACTGGTCACCTGGCTTCATGGAGATATATGGAGAAGCAAGGTTGTGATCCTCTGGTTACCTGGCCTTGTACCTCAATGGACTGTCAGCTTCCTATGCTTGTCGCTACCACCTCTCTGTCCATGACACACGGGGGGATAGTTGGCCCTGGAAGTCGCAGCTGGTTTTAATCCTGGCAAGTCAGCGAAAGGATGAGACTCTGTAATTTTGCATGATCTTGGGCATTTTGCTGGGACTGTTTTATGTGTTTTTTACCTGTGTTATGGTTCAATAAAGTATTACCACACTGTTTTCATCCTCACTCTGTGTTTTCTGAATAGTATTATGCCCATGGTAGAAAGAGAGCGAGTGTTCAGTGGGATGTTCCCTGGTCCAAGCAGTCTTGAGCTAGCAGACTAGAGCACCCGCTGACCCCTGTGTTTCCACATTTTTGTGGCAGCGGTGGGATACTACTTTTTGTGGCAGTGGTGAGGAGCTGCAGGAGACTGGTGTTCATAGACACTGTCCAAGGGCTCTTCAGCACACAGACAGACCCAGCAAATCATAGGTGAGGCATACACAGTAGGTTTCTCATGCACCTGTAACGTGGGCCAGGGTGGTCGCTGTACCGAGGGATTGCTGCTGCTTTGTCATCACACCCCGACGCTCCGTTACAGAAATATCATGTCCATTTTGTGGTGTGCTGTGTGTGTCACGTATTTCACCAACCTGTGGGTCAGATTCCTTCACAGCATACAGGGCTCCAATCCGTCGCAGACACACACAAATGTTCTCAAAGTCCAAGTTCATTTTCAATAAGACTTTACTTAACTCGTGCATCTTCATAACAGTTACAGTCCATCCATTTTCCCAATACATGAGTAATCCATCTCCTGCGTTTTCCCTGGTCTGCTCCCTCAGCTTTTCTTCCTGCACCATGGCTCCCAGGCCCGCAGCTTCCTGAATCATCAAGCTAGCTGATACTGAGTGCTCCCCGTCCACTTTCCCCATCTTGGGTGAAAATTCAGGTTGCCTCCGCAATTCCTGTTCGGACCGTAAGTCCCGGACGTCACGGGAGGTAACCCACAGACTAGCCACTGATTCTTCCAGGCTGCCTTGCTCTCTTAACTCTACACTGTTGCTCTGTTCAGCTTTCTGTCACGACTCCTTCTAGAACAATTCTCCTCACACAGCTTTAGCTCCTCCCACTAACTGAAAATTACCTCAGAAAGGCACTCTCCCTGCCACTACACTGGCTCCGCCCCCTTTCTCAACTGTCACTACTCTGACTGAAACCAGTTCTCCACACAATCTAATCTCCTACTCTACAGTGCCCCCCTTAACACTAACCTGTAACTACACTGCCATAACCCTTACCAGTGCTGACCTACCACTGCCACTGACTGTCCCTATTCCTGTCCCTAACACACAGATATCGGAAGAGTGTCAGCCATTATCATATTAAACAGTGTCAAATATCATAAACTACACAGGGCACACAGCAAACACAAAACGTACCCAGTTTCATTAGGTAGGCATGCACAGGAATGCAGGGCTCAAACCAGCCGCCTGCATACCCCCTTACATACCTCCCTCCTAAAACCATGGTCGTCCCCGACCATACGGTACCGGCAGAATATACACATCACAATAAGCACAATGTAATGGCATCTTATTAAAACATCAATAACTTTAACAACTATTATACATTACAATAAAATAACTTTGCTTCAGTCCACCACGTTTGACCCATTACAGGTCAGGACTGGCACCAATCCCACTTACTTGGGACCCCAGAGCAAACAGTTCAGTTCTTTTTAACAGCATGGCCCAACTTTGGCCAACAGTTCTCACCAGCTCACCATCACGTGAGCACAATCCTGGCATAACCCAGCTCAACCCTCGGGTTGTCCAGACACCAATACAGATCCACTTGACCCCGGTCTCCTCTTCCTGAGACCCGGATAGACAGACAGTTCTCCATAGGACTCTCCAGGTCCACTGACCAGTCCTAAACTGACTTGAATGTCCACACTCTTCTTCATGGCCAACATGGCCAAATTACTACAGCTCCAACCATTCAGGAGCATGCAGTCCATTCTCTTCTGACCCGGCTCACTCATCAGGTCATCCTGCATATGTTTCCTCCCCCTCCCTCCTATTTCCAGACCACTGTCCTTTTAAAACATGTGTGCTGCTCAGTTTACCTCCTGCAAACAAAATTCAGGTTAAACATCGACATTTCACAGATCTTATCAGTCTCTGGAGCAGCCACACACAGTTCAGCAACAGTCCATAGGGCACCGTCTCTTCATAAGGTCTGTGTCCTGCAATCTAGCAGAAGTGGCGCAACAGGCGCAACAAAACTTGGAGTGGGGAAAACAGTTCAAAACAATTCTTTAACTACAGCCATTCTCACCGCACTGTCTTCTGGGCTCCTGCCCATGGGACGCAGAACAGTCCCTCACAGCATTACAGGGCTCTTGCCCTCAGGGATACAGAACAGTCCCACTTTTTCACATCTGGTGCAACTAGCACAACTTTCGGATCCAGGGTGCAGTTACAGTCACTGTCCCCACTTATCATCAAAGGGGGTACCGGAGGAGCGTTTACTAGCCTCTGCTCCACTTCCCCTCCAGTCCCGTACATCATTTAAAGGGCTCCGTGCCCATGCTCCAGTGGTCACCGGTGACTCCAGAGCTGCTGCTGATGGATCATCTTTCCATTCTCCAGGAATCTGCTGCTGGGGATGAGGTTTCTTTTTCTTTCGCTGCGCCCACCGCGGGCGGGCACCGCTCACAGGGGGATCTACCCTGGCCTCAGGCCAGTGTCTCTGCCCAACAGATTTTCGCGCCATTTTCAGTTTAGAATGCCCACAATGGATGGAGCTATCTCCTGCTTCTGCACCATCATCCGCCATTTTAAAGTCTTTAAAGACCGCCATCTTTGCCGTTTCAGGGGTTTCTCCATTTTCCAAATGCAAGGCATATGGATCCTGCCGACTACGCCACTTTGTAACGTGGGCCAGGGTGGTCGCTGTACCGAGGGATTGCTGCTGCTTTGTCATCACACCCCGACGCTCCGTTACAGAAATATCATGTCCATTTTGTGGTGTGCTGTGTGTGTCACGTATTTCACCAACCTGTGGGTCAGATTCCTTCACAGCATACAGGGCTCCAATCCGTCGCAGACACACACAAATGTTCTCAAAGTCCAAGTTCATTTTCAATAAGACTTTACTTAACTCGTGCATCTTCATAACAGTTACAGTCCATCCATTTTCCCAATACATGAGTAATCCATCTCCTCCGTTTTCCCTGGTCTGCTCCCTCAGCTTTTCTTCCTGCACCATGGCTCCCAGGCCCGCAGCTTCCTGAATCATCAAGCTAGCTGATACTGAGTGCTCTCCGTCCACTTTCCCCATTTTGGGTGAAAATTCAGGTTGCCTCCGCAATTCCTGTTCGGACCGTAAGTCCCGGACGTCACGGGAGGTAACCCACAGACTAGCCACTGATTCTTCCAGGCTGCCTCGCTCTCTTAACTCTACACTGTTGCTCTGTTCAGCTTTCTGTCACGACTCCTTCTAGAACAATTCTCCTCACACAGCTTTAGCTCCTCCCACTAACTGAAAATTACCTCAGAAAGGCACTCTCCCTGCCACTACACTGGCTCCGCCCCCTTTCTCAACTGTCACTACTCTGACTGAAACCAGTTCTCCACACAATCTAATCTCCTACTCTACAGTGCCCCCCTTAACATTAACCTGTAACTACACTGCCATAACCCTTACCAGTGCTGACCTACCACTGCCACTGACTGTCCCTATTCCTGTCCCTAACACACAGATATCGGAAGAGTGTCAGCCCTTATCATATTAAACAGTGTCAAATATCATAAACTACACAGGGCACACAGCAAACACAAAAAGTACCCAGTTTCATTAGGTAGGCATGCACAGGAATGCAGGGCTCAAACCAGCCGCCTGCATACCCCCTTACACACCCCTTCTGAGGAAGAATAGCCAAAACGTACGTAAAGGGGGTCCACTGCTGCAGTCTGGAGCTTGGGTAGATAAGTCTGTCTATAATGTCTTATATTAAGGTTAGCCTAAATACTAACGATGTTAAGTTCACTCCTTTTACTGTTCCTGGTCTATCTGCTGGTAGAGGGTATGGCATTATGCCATTATAGCCTTATCTCTGACATCCGAACCGTCTGGTCTGCACCACACATTTTGGGCAGGCTTCAACATCTCCTAGTATTGTATTCATATATCAAGCACTCAGCACTTTGTTATTCACAAATCTTTAATTTTCAAACTATCTTTTAACTTGAAATGTTCATTATGATGTGTGTTATGTTGCTAGTATAAATAAGATTACAGCGATTATTTCAATTAACATTTAGGTGTTTACCAAGATACATGCTCTCAGAATTGAATCCATCTCCATTATAATCCTCTGCACAGTGACTTTTCCATTTTCTGTTAAGTATGTGTTGTCATCTCTTTATCATGTATTTTAAAATTTATTGCTGGATAAAAATCTTTTTTTTTTTAAGATATCACTTTGTAGTTGGAGGATCTGTTTCTTACATCAGTTCTTTTATACTTTGAGGTTAGTACTATGTGCACTTTGCACTTTATAAGATAACTATGTGTCTCTGCAACATAGTGCTCAGCAGCCCTTTGATGCTCTACCAGTATTTTATTATATTTGTTTGAAACAAAATTTAGATTTTTATGGATTATACTCTGGTGGTGGTCTATCCCCTCCTGTTCTCAATGTTCAACAGGCTGGTTTAGCACAGGCACAGCGTTCTTAGATAAGTAATGATGACTGGGCAACTGGTACTGGGGGACTGCGACGAGCATCAACTTTCGGAAACCGTCTGTATACACAAGGCGGAAAAGCAGCATTTCCATGGCCAACAAATTGGAGATAGAGAAGTTAAAGCTCTTAACTTTGCCTTGTGTGTGAGGAAACAATATTTTCATGACCACAACTGCAGGACCGAGAGTTGGCTGCTATGCTGAGAGACACATCACATTAAAGCTAGAAATGCTGGTCCAAGCCCTGTCATAGGCACTGTCCCATGCATCCTTGCTGCACAATTATACTATTTGTACTCTCTGTCAATTGATGCCTCTTTTTCAGGTGTCTGCCCCTAATTTGTGCTGTTTAGGCAGCTTTTTGGCCCCCCTTAAGAAGTTGTCTTTGTGTTTGATTCTGCTCCCCATTGAATTCAGTGGGGTTCGGATAGTGTTCAACAAACTTTTCAGCAAATATTTGTATGTTCACCAATCCGAACCTTGATAGGTTTCCTCGTCTCTATTTATAACGTACATTCGTGGAAAAAAAATCACATTTTTCCCACATAAAATGTTCTTTTAGCTCCAAAGTTTTTATTTTCACATCAGTAATAGGATAAAATGGACCACAAAATCTGTTATGCAATTCTTTCTGAGTTTGAGGATGTCCCATGTATGGTGGAAAGCAACTGTTTGGGCGCACTGCAGGGCTCTAAAGGGAAGGTGCTCCATTTGACTTTTGGAGTGCAAAATTGTCTGGAATAGATAGCGGACGCCATGTAGTGTTTGCAGAGTGCCTCAAGTACCTAAACAGTGGAAACCCACTACAAGTTATTCCATTTTGGAAAATGGATCCCTCAAGAAATTTTATCTAGTTGTGTGATGAGCACCTTGAACCTCAATGTGCCTCGTAGAATTTTCAAATTTTTAACCGAGAAAATTTGTAAAAAATCATATTTTTTCCCAAAAAATGTTGCTGTAGCCCCAAATTTAGCATTTTTCCAAGAATAACAGAAGAAATACACTGTGCAATTTGTTTTTCAATTTCTATTGACTATGCCAATACCCTCTATGTGGTGGAAAACTACTGTTTATGTGCACAGCAATGCTCAGAAGGGCGCCATTTGACTTTTTAAACTCAAAATTTTCTGGAATCATTAACTGATGCCATGTCACATTTGGAGAGCCACTAATGTGCCTAAACAGTGGAAACCCCCACATGTCACCATATTTTGAAAACTACAACCCTCAATAAACTTTTCTAAATGTATTATGAACACTTTGAACTATCAGGGGCTTCACAGAATTTTATAATGTTGACCTGTGAAAATGAAAAATCTAATTTTTTCCTACAAAAATGTTTCTTCCCCAAACTTTTTATTTCGTTTCGCAAGGTTAACAGAAGAAATTGCACCATACAATGTGCAATGCAATTTCTCCTGAGTATGTCGATACCCAATATGTGGAGGACAAGTACTGTTGACTATTTTATCAGGTTTGGAGAGCCCTTGATGTGCCTAAACAGTGGAAATCCTCAACATGTGATGCCATTTTGGAAATTAGACCCCTCAAGGAATTTGTTTAGACATGAGTTGAGCAACTTGAATCCTCCAAGTGCTTCACAGAAGTTTTTAACTTTGAACTGTGAAAATGAAAAAATACATGCCTCCCTCAAAAAAGTGTTGATTTTACCCCAAATTTTTCATTTTCACATTGTCACTTTGGCAGAGCCCCAGAGGTGCCAGAACAGAAGAAACCTCCCATAAGTGACATAATTTTACAAACTACACAGTGAGCATGTTGATACCACATGTGCCTGGATAAATTTATTCCATTGTTTGATGAAGAAAGAATAATTATATTTTTACCACTAACTTGTTTAGCCCCAAATCTTTAATTTTTATAATGAGTAATAGGAAAAAATGGACCTCTCAGTTTGTTGTGCAATTTCTTCTCAGCAACAACCGTGATCCAGAATTCATACAGACCGGGTCAAATGGTGTGCTGTTCAATCACAGCCTTGCCAATACTTGGCATCACTGTGATGACTTCAGAAGTGGCCACAATCTAAAAGTATATTGATTGGCTGTGCAGCAGCCTTTCAATAAACTTTATTTGACATCGAACCCAAACAGTAAAACAGACTTCAGGGAAAAAGTCTGTGTTTGGAGTTCGGTATCAGACACTAGGTGTCCCATATGAACCTTGAACTTTACGGTTCTGATTTGCTCATCCCTAATCATGAGCAATTACTGTAAACTGTAAAATCATAACCAAATAATTACAAATACACTGTTCTGTGCAAGTTTGCCCAACTTCAAAATAATCATGAACAAATGTTGCTTTTTTTTAGTGAATACCTGATGTGAATGTAATGATGAAATAAACAAGATATTGATTCATCCTTGATGATAATTATACGTTTTAATAAGCTCTTCAATGCAGCTTCAATACCCATACGTTCTAATAATATGTAAAGCACCTTATTACTGTTATTTGTCTAGGGATTTGATGAATTAGAAACCCCATCTGGCATCTTTGTTTTGTCTATGCTTCAAGCTTAACATATCCCAGAGAAACTTGTGGTATATTTAGAAATGAAACAATTTTTTTTAATAATGCACAATAGAGGCTTAGACTAAATTACATCAACCTCAGCTTACTATATTTCCATTGTATACAGTATTTTTCAGTCCATAAGATTGATGTGAGTATAGGATGCATTTCAGGTTTATACATCAGAAAATAGGAAAAAAAATATTGAATGCTAAATTTAAATTTTTTTTTATTGTCTAATTAAATGGAAAGCTTAATGTTGTTAACATTCGTATTCTAGAACACTGCCTTCTAAAAATGCATTTTTTACCCAGATAAATAACTTCATGCTCCCCTAGGAACCCTAAGTAGTCATGTCCCCTACTGATAAGTCAGAATAAAGGTACCGTCACACTCAGCAACTTTGCAACAAGAACGACAACAATCTGTGACGTTGCAGCATCCTGGATAGCGATCTCGTTGTGTTTGACACGCAGCAGCGATCCGGATCCCGCTGTGCCATCGCTGGTCGGAGCTAGAAGACCAGAACTTTATTTCGTCGCCAGGTCGGCGTGTATTGTCATGTGTGACATCAAAAGCAACGACGCCAGCAACGAGCATAGGGGGCGTCGCAGCATCCAGATAGGCGTGTTTCTCCATAAGGAGACACCCAGGATGTGACGTCCAGGATGTGACGTCCAGGATGTGACGTCCCGGCGTACCGGAATATAAACCGCGACTCTACAGCGATTCAGTCTTTCCATATTTTTTGCGAGCTGTGTCTTCACGTTCTGCCTTTCCAGCGTCCTGTCCGGAACGACCCTCCGCCAGCTGATAGACCACAGCGGGATCATCTGTAGCTGCGTTCCGGAATATAAACTGCGACTCTACTCAGTCTTCCCTTTGCGATCAGTTGTGCGTCCTGTCCGGAACGTCCCTCCGCCACCTAAAGCCTCATGGGAGCGTCCTGTCCGGAACTCTGCATACTCCCGACGTCTTCATCCTCGATCTATTTGAACTGATCAACGGTTAGTAATATCTTTGTGCTGTTTGTTTCATCTGCCTTGCAGCAATGCTAATTTATGTGTATTGTAGAGTGATGTATACTACATCTCTGCAGAGATCTTTTAGAGCTTGCAAAGTTAGTGAACTAATATGCTTTTACGCTGGCTGGCAGCCATTTTGAGCGTTCACCTTATGGAAAAGGTAAACAAAATCATTTTTGCGCTTGCTGGCAGCCATTTTGAGCGTTTGCTTTATGGAAAAGGTAAACAAAACTATTTTTGCGCTGGCTGGCAGCCATTTTGAGTGTTCGCTTTATGGAAAGGTAAACAAAAATGCTTTTGCGCTGGCTGGCAGCCATTTTGAGCGTTTGCTTTATGGAAAGGTAAACAAATATGCTTTTATGCTGGCTGGCAGCCATTTTGAGCGTTCGCTTTCTTGCTTGCTGTAACTTTACTATTCCTTTCTTTCAGATGTCTGCCAATGACCATGAGTTTGTTCGGGAGCTCATCGACATGTACCGCTCCCTGCCCTGCTTGTGGAAGGTCAAGTCTGCGGATTAGAGCAACCGCTACAAGAAGAAAGCTGCGTACGAGAAACTGGTGGCCCTCTACAAGCAGCATCATCCCACTGAGACGGTGGATGAAAACATTGTGCGGAAGAAGATCCAGGCTCTCCGCACAGTCTACAAAAAATAACTCAACAAGGTGGAAAAGTCCGTGAAGTCTGAGGCCGGAACCGATGACGTGTATGTGCCCAAGTTGTGGTACTATGACCTGCTGGCGTTCACTCGGGACCAGGAAATCCCTTGCCCGCCCAAGACCGTGACAAGCCTTTGTGCGCCATCAGCAGAAGAGATCCTGCCTGAGTCTCCTGATGAGCATGTAAGTACCCCCTAGCTTCCCTGCTTGTAGCAAGCCCTGTGTCTTGTGTGTTTATGATACTGCACGGTTTCCAATAATAATAATTCCCGTTTTTCATGTTTAATCCACCAGATAATAACAGTTGCCACTTCCTGTTCAGATAAGTATAGTCCAAACAGTCCTTCCCTACCTTTAAATGCTGTCCCTGTGTCTTGTATGTTTATGATACTGCACGGTTTCCAATAATAACAATTCCCGTTTTTCCCCTTCATGACCATGGGATTTTTCGTTTTTCCGTGTTTGTTTTTCACTCCCCTACTTCCCAGAGCCATAACTTTTTTATTTTTCTGTCAATTCGGCCATGTGATGGCTTATTTTTTGCGGGATAAGTTGTACTTTTGAACAACATCATTGGTTTTACCATGTCGTGTACTAGAAAACGGGAAAAAAATTCCAAGTGCGGTGAAATTGCAAAAAAAGTGCAATCCCACACTTGTTTTTTGCTTGGCTTTTTTTCTAGGTTCACTAAATGCTAAAACTAACCTGCCATTATGATTCTCCCGGTCATTACGAGTTCATAGACACCTAACATGACTGGGTTATTTTTTACCTAAGTGGTGAAAAAAAATTGCAAACTTTGCTAAAAAAAAAAAATTGCGCCATTTTCCGATACTCGTAGCGTCTCCATTTTTCATGATCTGGGGTCGGTTGAGGGCTTATTTTTTGCATTCCGAGCTGGCGTTTTTAATGATACCATTTTGGTGCAGATACGTACTTTTGATCGCCCGTTATTGCATTTTAATGCAATGTTGCGGCGACCAAAAAAATGTAATTCTGGCGTTTTGATTTTTTTTTCTCGTTACGCCGTTTAGCGATCAGGTTAATGCTTTTTTTTTATTGATAGATCAGGCGATTCTGAACGTGGCAATACCAAATATGTGTAGATTTGATTTTTTTATATTGATTTATTTTGATTGGGGCGAAAGGGGGGTGTTATGACTGAGCTAGCGGAATGCACCTAATGAAAGTTTATATTTTATTAGGATAGATGCGTTCGCAGCCCGGGGTCCACCGTGCAGGAGAACCTGCTGCTAGGAAATAGCGGAACTAATAGCAGTGTAAGCTAACTCTGTTACTTCACAGAGCAGCTGTGAACACAAAGCGCTGCGCCCTGTTAGACTCCACAGAGGCACAGGCTAACTGTCTAACAAGAGCAGTCAGTGGTCTTGCACGCACACGAAACTCCTCGCTGGAGGTGCCAGCATTCTAGGGGCTTATTTCGGCCAGGTCCCTGAACACACAAGCATACAAACTCCTCGCCGGAGGTGCAAGCATTCTAGGGGCTTATTTCAGCCGGGTCCCTGAACACACACATACAAGACCACACTGGCGCAAAGTACCTAAATGAAAGCAATACTAGCGCATGGCCGTGCGGCCATGCGAGCCTTATATAGCTGCAGCAAGTAAAAGACCTTCCCAGAAGGACCAATGAGAAGCTGCCATACCTGAGCATGTGACCCTAAATCTCCACTGAGAGATCTTGCCCTGGGCATGCTAAGTGTGTGCCAAGCAGGACTTAGTCCTAGCACCTACAGGACCTTCCTGAAAGCACCAATGGACTTAGCTGCAGCATCTGACCATGTGACCCTCAATCTCCACTGAGAGATCTCACTCAGGGCATGCTCAGAACGAGAAGAGCAGGACTTAGTCCCAGAAGTGTCTGCTCGCCGCTGCCCAGCACTGACTTTAATAGCCGAAGCAGGAGAAGCAGCAGTAACTCTTTGTACAGAGTGGGACTGAGCAAGACACTGGGACCGACGTCTCCGCTGAGCAGGCTCCACTGCGGCAGGAGAAGAATGGGAGACCGCAGCGGAGATGGCCCAAGACTCCCCCTGTGCAGAGGAGGGAACTTGACCCCTAACATGGCCCCCCCTCCTTGGGCCTTGCCACGCTCGAAGGCAGCAATGAGCTGCGGAGCCCGAATGTGCTCAACAGACTCCCAGGACCTGTCCTCAGGGCCATGACCCTTCCAATCCACCAAATAAATTTTTTTGCCACGTACCACCTTGCACCCCAAAATAGTGTTCACCTCGTAATCGTCCGAAGACGAACCTGATGCCCCAGCAGATGACTCGGAAAACCGGGACATGTATACGGGTTTCAAGAGGGACACATGAAAGGTGTCGGTGATACCCAGGCGTGGCGGAAGGACCAAACGATAGACCACAGGATTAACCTGTTCGAGGACCTTAAAAGGACCCAAGTAGCGAGGTGCAAACTTAGCGGACTCCACTCGCAGCCTGATGTTACGGGCGGAGAGCCACACTAAGTCGCCAGGAGCAAAGGTCGTAGCGGGGCGCCGATGTGCATCGGCGGAGGCCCTTATCCTCTCCTTAGAGGCCTGAATGGCATCCTGAGTGCGGTCCCAAATATCCCGTGCTTCCACAGCCCAGTCTGCCACCCTGGAGTCGGCAGAAGACACGGGCATAGGCACAGGTACCCGCGGATGCTGACCATAGTTGAGGAGGAATGGGGTTTGTCCCGTGGAGTCGGCAACCGCATTGTTCAGCGCAAACTCTGCCCACGGTAACAAGGATGCCCAGTCATCCTGTCTGGCTGAAACAAAATGTCGCAGATATGTGAGCAAGGTCTGATTGGCCCTCTCTACCAATCCATTCGTCTCGGGATGATATGCGGAGGAGAGATTTAACTCAATGCTGAGAAGACGACAAAGATCTCTCCAGAACCGAGACGCAAACTGGGGACCCCGGTCACTGACAATCTTGTCTGGCATACCGTGTAGGCGAAAGATGTGCTTTATGAACAACGCTGCCAAGGCCCGTGCTGAAGGTAACCGCGGAAGTGGCACCAAATGCACCATTTTGGAGAAGTGATCGGTGATAACCCAAATGATGGTACAGCCCCGAGACTTGGGCAAACCCACCACAAAGTCCATCCCGACCATCTCCCAGGGCCTGTCTGCCACCGGCAATGGATAGAGTAACCCAGCTGGCCGTTGTCAAGGAGACTTATTTTTGGCGCAGGAGACACATGCCAGAATATAATCCCTGACATCACGGGCCATATGTGGCCACCAATACGTCCTCGCCAACAGCTCAGATGTCCTTTTTGTCCCAAAATGTCCACCCACCCTGGACGAATGAGCCCACGAGAGAACCTCCGGTCGCAAATTGGGTGGTACAAAAGTCTTGCCCGGAGGCACAGACTCTAGCAAAACCGGGGCTACGGTTCTCAGGCTCTCAGTGGGGACAATAAGCCGAGGCTCCTCTTCCTCCTCCACTGATGACACCACGGAGCGAGAGAGAGCATCGGCACGAACGTTCTTCTCCCCAGATAGAAAATGGAGGGTGAAATGGAACCGGGAGAAGAACAAGGACCACCTAGCCTGGCGAGAATTTAACCGCTGGGCTGTCTTGTAGGTACACCAGATTTTTATGGTCTGTGAAGACTTGGAAAGGAAAACGATCTCCCTCCAAGAGATGTCTCCACTCCGAGAAGGCCAATTTCATGGCCAGCAACTCCCTGTCCCCGATGGAATAATTCCTCTCTGCTGGTGAAAAGGTCTTTGAAAAGAAGAAGCAAGGATGCTTCCGACCTTGAGCATCCTTTTGGAAGAGGACTGCTCCTGCACCAACAGATGAGGCATCCACCTCCATGATAAAGGGTTTGTCTACATCGGGGCGATGTAGGATGGGAGCGCTAGCAAAATGTGACTTTATGGAATTAAAGGCCTCGGAGACCTCCACAGACCATGATTTGGGATTTGCTCCCTTCTTGGTAAGGGCAACCAAGGGAGCTACCAACGTTGAGAAGTGTGGAATGAACTGTCGATAGTAGTTAATGAACCCCATAAAGCGCTGCACCGCTTTAAGAGAATGGGGTTCCTGCCAGTCCATCACAGCCTGTAGCTTGGCAGGATCCATAGCCAAACCCTGGGCAGAGATGATATAACCTAGGAATGGCAAGGACTCCTGCTCAAACACACACTTCTCCAATTTGGCGTAGAGGGAGTTTGCCCGTAAGAGGTCAAAGACTTTGCGAACATCTCTCCGATGGGAGTCGATATCTGGAGAGTAGATGAGAATATCATCCAGATAGACTACGACCGAGGTGGTGAGCATATCCCGGAAGATATCGTTCACAAAGTCTTGGAAAACGGCTGGGGCATTACAGAGCCCGAAGGGCATCACCAGATACTCATAGTGCCCATCCCTGGTGTTAAAAGCCCGTCTTCCATTCGTCCCCCTCACGGATGCGAATCAGATTGTAAGCACCCTGCATATCTAATTTTGTAAATACCCTTGCTCCCCGTAGCCTATCAAAAAGCTCAGATATCAGGGGTAATGGGTATTTGTTCTTAACTGTGATGGCGTTAAGACCCCTGTAGTCAATACATGGACGCAGTTCCCCATTCTTCTTCTGAACAAAGAAGAACCCAGCCCCAGCAGGTGACACTGACTTCCTGATGAACCCTCTTGCCAGATTTTCTTGGATGTACTGAGACATAGCCTCCATCTCCGGGAGAGATAATGGATAAACTCGACCCCGGGGAGGCTCAGCACCAGGCAAGAGGTCAATAGGACAGTCATAGGGGCGGTGAGGCGGAAGGATCTCCGCTGCCTTTTTGGAGAACACGTCCGCATGAGACCAGTATTGCTTGGGGAGAGAGGATAGATCTGCGGGTACCTCAGTAGTAGCAACCTGAACGCACTCCCTCTGACATCTACCCCCACAAGATTCACTCCATCCCAAAATTCTGCCAGAAGACCACTCGATATGTGGAGAGTGGTACCGTAACCAAGGTATCCCCAACAGGACCTCATCAATACCCTCAGGTATGACAAGCAGAGATATTATCTCCTGATGGGATGGCGACATGGACAGAGTAAAAGGAATGGTCTGGTGAGTTATCTGTGAAGGTAGTGTCGACCCATTCACCACTCGTACCGTAACTGGCTGTGCTAGCATAACCAGGGGTGACGTTGGGCAAAGGCGGAAGACATGAAATTGCCCTCTGCCCCAGAATCCACGCAGAGCTCAACTGAGTGGGAAGATGAGCCAATGTTAATTGTCCCCTTAAAGGACAATTTTGAGGCAAATGTCGCCGTATCTAGTGTACCTCCCCCGACTACCACTAGAGGCTGACGTCTCCTCGACCGCTGAGAACATCTGGTGGCAAGATGTCCAGACTGCTGGCAAACATGACGAACCTTGGAAGCCCAAGCGGTCCGGGACTTAGAACCCGCTTGTGACACCTCCCTGGCCTCATGTGACTCAGGAACCATGACCGGAGATTCCAGAGGTCTGGTGAAGGTGGGAGCCAGCTGAAACCTCTGCCTACACTGGACTCGCTCAAACCTCCGCTCATTATAACGGAGGTCAATGCGGGTAGAGACAGTTATTAACTCCTCCAGTGTGGCTGGAATCTCCCTAGTGGCCAGAGCGTCCTTAACATGATCAGCCAGCCCCCTCCAAAATATGGGGATAAGGGCTTTATCCGACCACTCTAGCTCTGAGGCTAAAGTTCGGAAACGAATGGCGAATTGGCTGACCAAGGACTCACCCTGAGTTAATGCCAACAGTTGGAGCGCCATATCATGGGTGACTCGAGGTCCTAGAAAGACCTGTTTCAGGGTGCTCAGAAACAACGGAGCACTCTGCACCACATGATCGCCACGCTCCCACAGCGGCGTAGCCCATTCCAACGCCCTGTCCGACAAGAGGGACACAATAAATCCCACCTTAGCCCGCTCTGTGGGAAAATGTGCAGCCAGAAGCTCAAGGTGAATAGAGCACTGACTCACGAATCCCCTACAAGATCTGCTTTCTCCGGAAAATTTTTCTGGGAGCGGGAGGCGCGAAAATGTCGGAACAGGGATGGCAGTGGACAAAGTTGCTGCAGCCACGCTATCAGCCTGTACAGCAACTGCGGAAATATCCACAGCTGAGGTTGAGCTCTCGAGAGCCGCCAACCTACCCTCCAGCTACTGGATATACCGCAAAGATTGCTGTATGTCCGCCATTTACTAGCCAGACCCTGGCGCTAGTATTATGTTATGACTGGGCTAGCGGAACGCACCTAATGAAAGTTTATATTTTATTAGGATAGATGTGTTCACTTCCCGGGGTCCACCGTGCAGGAGAACCTGCTGCTAGTAAATAGCGGAACTAATAGCAGTGTAAGCTAACTCTGTTACTTCACAGAGCAGCCGTGAACACAAAGCGCTGCGCCCTGTTAGACTCCACAGAGGCACAGGCTAACTGTCTAACAAGAGCAGTCAGTGGTCTTGCATGCACACGAAACTCCTCGCCGGAGGTGCCAGCATTCTAGGGGCTTATTTCGGCCAGGTCCCTGAACACACAAGCATACGAACTCCTCGCCGGAGGTGCCAGCATTCTAGGGGCTTATTTCAGCCGGGTCCCTGAACACACACATACAAGACCACACTGGCGCAAAGTACATAAATGAAAGCAATACTAGCACATGGCCGTGCGGCCATGCGAGCCTTATATAGCTGCAGCAAGTAAAAGACCTTCCCAGAAGGACCAATGAGAAGCTGCCATACCTGAGCATGTGACCCTAAATCTCCACTGAGAGATCTTGCCCTGGGCATGCTCAGTGTGTGCCAAGCAGGACTTAGTCCTAGCACCTACAGGACCTTCCTGAAAGGACCAATGGACTTAACTGCAGCATCTGACCATGTGACCCTCGATCTCCACTGAGAGATCTCACTCAGGGCATGCTCAGAACGAGAAGAGCAGGACTTAGTCCCAGAAGTGTCTGCTCGCCGCTGCCGAGCACTGACTTCAATAGCCGAAGCAGGAGAAGCAGCAGTAACTCTTTGTACAGAGTGGGACTGAGCAAGACGCTGGGACCGACGTCTCCGCTGAGCAGGCTCCACTGTGGCAGGAGAAGAATGAGAGACCGCAGCGGAGATGGCCCAAGACTCCTCCTGTGCAGAGGCGGGAACTCGACCCCTAACAGGGGGTGATTTAAACTTTTATATTTTTTTTATTTTTTTAACTTTTTTTTAACTTTTGCCATGCTTTAATAGCCTCCATGGGAGGCTAGAAGCAGGCACAGCACGATCGCCTCTGCTACATAGCAGCGATCTGCTGTTCGCTGCTATGTAGCAGAAAATGAGGATTGCTGTGAGCGCCGACCACAGGGTGGAGCTAACAGCTACCGGCGATCAGTAACCATAGAGGTCTCAAGGACCTCTATGGTTACAGTCCTGACACATCGCCGTCCCCCGATCATGTGACGGGGGTTGGCGTTGACGTCATTTCCGGGCGCCCGGCCGGATGCGGTAGTTAAATGCCGCTGTCTGCGTTTGACAGTGGCATTTAACTAGTTAATAGCGGCGGGTGAATCGCGATTTCACCCGCCGCTATTGCGGGCACATGTCAGCTGTTCAAAACAGCTGACATGTCCCGGCTTTGATGCGGGCTCACCGCGGAGCCCTGCATCAAAGCAGGGGAGCTGACATCGGACGTACTATACCGTCCGATGTCAGTAAGGGGTTAATCCACCAGATAATAACAGTTGCCACTTTCTGTTCAGATAAGTATAGTCCAAACAGTCCTTCCTTACCTTTAAATGCTGTCCCTGTGCCCTTTGTCTTGTATGTTTATGATACCGCACGGTTTCCAATAATAACAATTCCAATTTTTCATGTTTGATCCACCAGATAATAGCAGTTGCCACTTCAGATAAGTATAGTCCAAACAGTCCTTCACTACCTTAAAATGCTGTCTTATTTCAAAAGTCAAAAATAAAATTAAATTTAGTGTCTTCTGCTGATTCGTACAGTATAGCCGGCAAAAGTAGTTCAGCCTGGCTCTGTAACCCCTGTGGTTTGCTACGTAGATGACTGTTCCTCATAGCTTCCCACGGACGGGCATAGAAGTGTTGGGGAGGTGGGGGCTCTCTAGAGCTGATGTGTTTGTATGTTATTGACTTTTTTTTTTTTTTTTACCTGTACTCGCAGGTGCCTCCTGAACATCTCGAAACACCGGAAGGCAACGATGACGAGACCCCTCAGTCCTCCAAAATCGGTGTGCTCAAAAACCCCGCCATCAGATACTCTCCCGTTGATCCCTACATCCACACTTATAAATTTATAGTTTGCATTAACGACAGCCATCAGAATAATGCTGAAATAACCCTTGTAATTGAAGAAAAATGAGCCGGAGTGTGGTGGTTGGGTGATGCGGACATGTTTCCCATCCAAGGCCCCACCGCAATTAGGGAACTGCCATTGCTGCTGAAATCCATGGGAAATCTGTTTCCAATCATCCTGGGTCTCCGGGAAAGGCATGTAAGTGCAGTGTAAAGCTGAGACGATTGCATTACATGTCTCTGGGATGATGACGCTGAGCAGGGATCGGGAAATAGCTGCGCAGTAATACAAGTCTTGCATAGACCTGCCAGTCGCCAGGAACTGCAGCGTGACAGCCAGTCTCTCATCCACAGGGACAGCGGCTCGCATCCTGGTATTTTGCCGCCTGATAAAAGTTTCCACAGCAGGAAGTAGCACATTAAAGGAATCCTCCGACATTCCCAGGTAGTTCCTGAAATCATGCGGGTTGTTCTCCTGCAGTTCCCTTATTAGGCCCATATGGGACAATTGATTCCTCTTCTGCAGCCACTGTCTGGTCCATGTGCGGCGCTGTCGCTTTGTACGAGTGTTCCGCACATGAGCCTCCAGCTGGCGGTGAGCTTCAACCAACAACGCAGCCGCTACAATCACAGGTACATCTGTAATAGACATGGCAACCTGAAAAAGCAAAAAATAGAATTAATATTTATGATTTGCTAAACTAACACAAGACATCCAATACTGTAAGGTAGCATTCACACATCGCATATTTGCCGCTTATTTTACGTCCGTTAAATATGCAGGGCTAATAAGCAACGTTGATGCAACTGCCATTCCCCATAGACACCCTTTGTTTGCTAATAACAGTAGCTCACACACTGCATACGAAAATACGCTGTGTATCTTTACGCAGGTGCATATTTTTCATAAGCAGCAGGTCAATTTATGCAGCATATACGCTGCACAGATACAGATGTACAGTATGCAGCTGAGTTGCAATGTGTGAACGTACCCTAAAATCACTGTACAAGCCGCTGAAACCAGGACGATGAGCACTGCAGCTTGAAACCGGGAACGCCAAAGAGTGATTTCAGGAGCCAGCGCCACAACCGCGACGCTGTGTATACCGGCACCACAACCGCGACGCTGTGCATAAACGGAGACGCTATAGCGATTTGGATCGCGCGGCATCACGCCTGAGTCAAGGACCACCTCTGGGCGTGGTTAGGCGGTGCCGTTCAGCATTTTTCCTGGTAAAATGGCGGCGAGACAGCGTTCTGCTCCTCTGGGGCACACAGAGCTTAAGTTTTTTGTGTTCAAGATGTATGCCTGGGATTACGAGTGCCTGGAGACTGCACCAGCCCACAGGAACCTCCACAAGCAGGAGGTGCTGCGCCGCATTGGTCGCATAATGGAGAGGCGTTTTGGCGTCCGCCGCAGTGCGCTGCAGCTACGCAAGAAGTGGGCTGACCTGCGTTACAAGACCCCAGAGCATCTGGCAGAGTTGCGGGTGGAGATAAGGCGTGGCAAGTACCAGTATGGGGGAATCAGGAGACGCATGCTGCAGGGAGGGGGGAATTTGGAGACTCGCGCTCGTGGTTGCCAACTTGTCCTAGAATTCCCGGAAAAACATGCCACTTTTTCCTCATGTCCGTATTGTCCGAGAGGAAAATGCGGTGTTCGTGAAAAATGGTCAGGTCAGGGGTTCCAGAATCTCCACAAACATAGCAAATTTTGGGATGTCCGCAATTTTTAGCCAGATTGTCCAGAAATCATTTAGGAGGAGGTTGGGAACCCTGCGCGCGCTGCCGGGAGGGTGGAATCAGGAGACACGCGTTGCCGGGAGGCGCTTCCTAGTGATGCAATAATATGTGTCCCAGGCCACGCAGAGCATTGAACACCAGAGCCCCCAGACAATGCAGAGTATAGCATCACTGGGAAGAGTGATCTCTATTTTCTATATATGTACGTACATTTGGCGACTCAAAATTTAATTTGGCTCCTAACTTTTGCCGCCAATGGTACCTAGGTATTTTTTTTTAGTCTGGAGCCCTGTACTTTTGGTGTCTAAACATTGCAGTTCTTTATTTTTTGTGTAGAGAGACGGCGCCGGCAAGAGGGGTCGTCACCTGCCAGCACTGGCCCTTCATCCGCCACCAGCGGCAGCCCACAGCCCGGGCCGTCACGTATGTTAACCATCATTCATTGTGATTTTATTACTGCATACGGGACATTAGAGGAGAGCTGAAATATTGTATACATTCCAGATGCAGTTAGGACCAGGCGCAGTAGCACCCCTCCAGCATCCACAACACCTCCCTTCCTCCACTCGCCTTCTTCCCCCGGGTCGGCGGTGTCCTCCCCAGAGGCAGAGAGCAGTGGATCAATTGGTAAGTGACAAAAACTGCGAGCGGTTCCCCACAGCGTGTTAAATTGTTAACCAGATATGTATTTGCTTCCTTAGTCGGTGCGGCACAAGCAAGGGGTTGGGAGGTCAGCAGCTCTTCCGGGGATGAGCAACTGGCGTCCCTTCTCTGTAAGTATACAGACAGTGGGAGAGGTTATCGGTGGGATGCCACATTTGACAGCGAGAAAAAAAAACGTTGTGGCCCTCTGTGACAGGACCAAATTGAGTGTGTAGTAAATCTCAGGGTATGTTCACACATGCCGTATTTGCAGCGTAATCACCGTCCGTTCTCCGACCTCTTCTATCCACAGAAACGCCCACCGTGAAAGAGCTGCTGTCCAGGCAGAAGCGGCTGGAGAAAACTTCTGCGCGCCTGCTGGAGGCCGCAACAGACCTGTCGCAGCAAATAAAGCAGCAGGGGCGCACGCTGCGTTATCTTTTGGCCCACCGCCGTGGGAGATTTTGATTTTTTTTTTTGTTCATTTTTTTTTATAGTTGTAAAAAGTAAATATTTTATATTACCGTTATGTTGTGTGCTAATTTAATTAACTAGCGGAGCAGGCCAGGGCCAGCCAAGCCAAGGCAGACACAAAAGAGTTGGTTTACCTTTCCATATAGTGCGCACAAAAAATGGCAGCAAGCGCAAAAGAGTTTGCTAACCGCATCCTAAAGTGCCTCCATCTTGTGCGTCCACTTGCCAGATGCACAAGATGGCTGCCAGAGATGTTTTATACATCATTTTACCTAGTACATAGATAAGCATTGATGCATAGCCATAACTATACACAGAAGAAACAAACAACAACTCAAAGATATATCATACCGTTGATGAGCAAGAAAAGAACCGATGAAGACCCCTGCAGTATACTGAGTATGGCGTTCCGGACAGAATGCTCCCGGGAGAAGAGGATCGTAGCTGGCGGAGGGTCGTTCCGGACAGGACGCTGGAAAGGCAGAACGTGAAGACGCACCTTTCAAAAAATATGGAAAGACTGAATCGCTGTAGAGTCGCGGTTTATATTCCGGGACGTCACATCCTGGGTGTCTCCCTGTGGAGAAACACGCCTATCTGGCTACGCCGCAATGCCCCTAGATGTGTGTCGGATCGGTACACTCCGGCTGTTTGACATGGAGCTAACAACCAGCGAGAACGAGAAGTGAGTCGCTGTTACGTCACTGGATTGCTCCTGCATCGTTCTGGAGTTGCTGTGTTTGATGTCTCTACAGCGACCTAAACAGCGACGCTCCAGTGATCTAGTTTAGATCGGCTCGTTGTCTATATCGCTGAATCATCGCTGCAGCGTCGCTGAGTGTGATGGTACCTTAAGGGTTTGTACACGCTGCGTCTTTTTCAGGCAGACCTGCTCAGTGATTCTGATCAGCAATATAAAAACAGCAACATGTTGTTGATAAGTTAAGTCTCTTCAGTTTCTTTTAACAGCTTCAGTTCTCCGAAGACATGAAGCATCTAAAAGAGGTGACTAATCCATTATATGGCAGCTTCCACTAGCAAGCCACTCACTAGTTTATTAAAAAAATTCATCAAAAATGGGTATCCAAAGTATGTTGGAAAAGACGAAAGCATCAGAAATGTCACTTCAGGACTCTCCAGTGATATTTTTTTTAATTATTTTTGATGATCTTTTCCATCACACCTTTTGGCCACCGGTTTTCATTTAAATTTTCATTTTCCATCTGAAAAACCATGAGATTTGTAGACACCTAAAAGACGTGTTCATATACCCTACCCTACAAATGCTCATACCTTTTAAATAATAGTTAAGGCACCAGTATATATCAGAATAAAGTTGTCTGAACCTGGAGATATTGATTGGTTTAGTCTAATATGTATGAGCGACAGTCTAATGTGTATGGATGTGTAACACCCCAGGAAGGCGGTTGTTACAGTGGTATTGCCTTCCTCACGGGGAGGGTGATGCAATGCCTAGAAGCGACAAGGATCCCTTTAACAGGTAACATGTTCCTACAACATTGTTCTGACTCCAGGCCAGAAGGGGGAGCTCTAGACCCGGATTCAGGGTAGCTTCCCTATATATTCTGGCTGGAGGAAGAGTGAGGCGTTCAGTCAGAAAGAGAGCTGGAGCCATGCAGACACGAGGTTCTGCAGCTCCTGGCAGGAGTCAGTCAGTCTGTGGGAGACTGTGAGGGGAGAAGAGGCAAAGGAGAGGAAAGATACTGGGAGTGGAGCTGCAAGTGGGCTCACTCCAGAATCAGTGCAAGAACCCAGAGGCCGGAATTCCAAAGTTTTGGGGGTAACTGTATGGCCCACAGCAGAAACCGGCGGGCAGGAGATTCTAAGTCTCCTGGACACCATTACACCCAAAGTCACAACAGCAGATTATAGCCTAGAGTCACCACTTGAAGGGACATCTGTAAAATGGCTTGAGTTGCTTGCCATGTGGGTAGTGTGCCTAGGGCAGCAAGGAACTTAAAACACAGCGCAGAAAGGAAGGCATCCAACCCCATCTGGCTAGGGGGATTCCAAATCACTTCCAGGCTGCCCGGATCTCACCATCTCCTGTTAGTTGTACCCTGGACTGTGCCTGCATTCTAAAAGTAAAAGGTAAAGAGACTGCAACCTTGTGTCCTCTAATTCTTTCCTGCACCTCACCATCTATCATAGTTACCAACTACATTGGGAGCCCTGGGGACTAAGTTCTACCTGTGGGGAACTAGATCATCTCTTCTGCAATACCATCATCCCCAGAGGACCCCTTTAAGCAGCGTTGGACACCCCTGGCATAATACCACAGGTGGCATCATGAACACTACTACATTATACTTTATTCCCATTTCCATTAACCCCCTTTTACTGGATGCCCAGGGCCACGGACCGGGTAACTGCAATGGTGACCACCCCTTTAAGAACAGAACCGGCCTGGTATCAAGTACCCAATGGTCCTAGTGGGCACTTCAGGTGCCTGTGATTGAGGATTGCCAGGTTAGATAAGGATGAGCTGCCTGAGATGTCTAGAGGCATCTCTCTTATAAATGAGCACTCTTGTGTATTTGAGAGTCAGAGAAGGTAGCCGCCATCAGAACAATCGGTCATATGTCTATAGTGAATATGGTCTTTAGGTCAAATGATAGGAAAAATATGTTGCAAAATGATTCAACTTCAGCTGTGTAAAGGATACAGTGCGTGATAAAAAAAAATGCATGTCAAATGTCAGAGCATACTTAACTTTAGGGTCACGTGTAGATTATGCCACTCTTAATGTTGCACTCACGGAGTATACTCACTGAAGTATTCTTAATGAGTCAGGCAAGTTTGACCCCCATCACTTGCTGTTGCCAGTAATTTTTGCAATGAACTACGCCACTTAAGTTGCTTAATTTAACCCCTTTCCGACCTATGACGCCACGTAGGCATCATGAAAGTCCAACCTGTGACGCCTATGTGGTGTCATGGAGGGATCACGTCCCTGCAGATCGGGTGAAAGGGTTAACTCCAATTTCACCCGACCTGCAGGGACAGGGGGAGTGGTACTTCAGCACAATGGGAGTGGCTTTGCCCCCACGTGGCTACGATCGCTCTGATTGGCTGTTGAAAGTGAAACAGCTAATCAGAGCAATTTGTAATATTTCACCTATGAAACTTGGTGAAATATTACAATCCAGCCATGGCCAGTGCTGTAATATCATTGGCCATGGCTGGAGACCACAATCTGCCCCCTCCACTGACTGACAACGGCAATCTGCCGCCGCTATCAGTCTTTCCTCCCCTCCGTTCTGTGCTCCGCTGCCCTCCTCTCCCCTCCGTCCTGTCCGGTTCCCACCCGCTGTCCGATCCCACCCCCCCGTACCTCCGGAGTCCCGGGATCCATTCCGGTGTCCATCTGGCATCTAGGATGGGTGCCGCCATCTTCCAAAATGGCAGGCGCATGCGCAGTGCGCCCGCCGAATCTGCCGGCCGGCAGATTCATTACAGGTACATTTTGATCACTGTGATAGGTAATATCACAGTGATCAAAATAAAAAAAGTAAATAAAGCCCCCCTTATCACCCCTATAGGTAGGGAAAATAATGAAATAAATAAAATACATTTATTTTTATTTTTCCACTAGGGTTAGGGTTAGAACTAGGGTTAGAACTGGGGTTAGGGCTATGGTTAGGGTTAGGGCTAGGGTTAGGGTTGCAATTAGGGTTGGGGTTAGAATTAGGGTTAGGGTTGCAATTAGGGTTAGAATTAGGCTATGTGCACACGGTGCGGATTTGGCTGTGGATCCGCAGCGGATTGGCCGCTGCGGATTCGTGGCAGTTATCCATCACGTTTACAGTATGTTAGCAGCACCGCTCTTAGCGGCGCTGCTTCCACTCACCACTGCTCATCCTCTGGGTCCCGGCACGCTCGTCCTGTTTAGGGTTGAGCAAAATGGATCAGTCAATTTCATAAATCGCCGACTTTCGGCAAAGTCGGGTTTTGTGAAACCCGAGCCCATCCCAGTTTGGGATCGTCCATGCGGTCGGCGATCTTCGCGCCAAAATCGCGTTTCATATGACGCGTTCAGTGCCATTTCTCAGCCAATGAAGGTGGACGCAGACAATGAAGGTGGACGCAGAGTGTGAGCAGCATGATGACATAGGTCTCAGTCCCCACCATCTTAGAAAAGGGCATTATAGTGATTGGCTTGCTTTCAGTGGCGTCACAGGGACGATAAAGGGGCGTGCACGCCGACCGCCATCTTACTTCTGCTTCGTAGCATAGGAAGAGGTTGCTGCAGCTTCGTCAGAAGCAGGGATATTGTTAGGGAGGAAATATAAACCCCCAAACCACTTGTGCTGTAGTGATTTCCACTGTCCAACACCACCTTTTCTTTGCAGGGACAGTGGAGGCTAAATTTCTGTGCATCAGCTCTTTAGCTTATAAGGCTCCCTGATAGCTGCATTGCTGTTTGTACGCCGCTGTGCAAACCAACTGCTTTTTTCAAAGCAAAAATCCTGTTGCTTCTTTCTGCACAGTTCTCTTGTTTCTTTGTTTGTCCACACTTTTGTGTGCAGAAGTCCTTTTTACTGCTGGCTGCCATACTTGTCCTGAGATCATTGTAGGGAGATTGTTATTGTAGCTCAGTCCCTTTTTTTTATATATCTGCTAGCCACTGTCTGCCATTGAAGCTGTGTAGTGTAATACAGTGGGCCTGATTTTCCCAGCAGTCTCCCACACCTATAATGGGAAATTTCTACTGACACTAAGTGCATCTGTGTCAGTCCTGTTTGTGGCATATCTGTCAGCCACTTTCTGACACTGAAACTGTGTAGTGTAATACAGTGGGCCTGATTTTCCCAGCAGTCTCCCACACCTATAAAGGAAAATTTCAATTGCCACTAAGGGCATCTGCGTCAGTCCTGTTTGTGGCATATCTATCAGCCACTTTCTGACACTGAAACTGTGTAGTGTAATACAGTGGGCCTGATTTTCCCAGCAGTCTCCCACACCTATAAAGGAAAATTTCAATTGCCACTAAGGGCATCTGCGTCAGTCCTGTTTGTGGCATATCTATCAGCCACTTTCTGACATTAAGACTGTGTAGGGTAATACAGTGGGCCTGATTTTCCCAGCAGTCTCCCACACCTATAAAGGGAAATTTCTATTGCCACTAAGTGCATCTGCGTCAGTCCTGTTTGTGGCATATCTGTCAGCCACTTTCTGACACTGAAACTGTATAGTGTAATACAGTGGGCCTGATTTTCCCAGCAGTGTCCCACACCTATAAAGGGAAACTTCAATTGCCACTAAGGGCAACTGCATCAGTCCTGTTTGTGGCATATCTGTCAGCCACTTTCTGACACTGAAACTGTGTAGTGTAATACAGTGGGCCTGATTTTCCCAGCAGTCTCCCACACCTATAAAGGAAAATTTCAATTGCCACTAAGGACATCTGCATCAGTCCTGTTTGTGGCATGTCTGTCAGCCACTTTCTGACACTGAAACTGTGTAGTGTAATACAGTGGGCCTGATTTTCCCAGCAGTCTCCCACACCTATAAATGGAAATTTCTATTGCCACTAAGTGCATCTGCGTCAGTCCTGTTTGTGGCATATCTGTCAGCCACTTTCTGACACTGAAACTGTGTAGTGTAATACAGTGGGCCTGATTTTCCCAGCAGTCTCCCACACCTATAAAGGGAAATTTCTATTGCCACTACGTGCATCTGTGTCAGTCCTGTTTGTGGCATATCTGTCAGCCACTTTCTGACACTGAAACTGTGTAGTGTAATACAGTGGGCCTGATTTTCCCAGCAGTCTCTCACACCTATAATGGGAAATTTCTATTGCCACTAAGTGCATCTGCGTCAGTCCTGTTTGTGGCATATCTGTCAGCCACTTTCTGACACTGAAACTGTGTAGTGTAAAACAGTGGGCCTGATTTTCCCAGCAGTCTCCCACACCTATAAAGGGAGATTTAAATTCACAGCAAGTTTATACACCTTCTACCTGGTTTTACAGTACCATAAAACGGTTGTTAGTTTGGTTACATTTTTCCAAGCATGAGGAAGTCTGGTGGAAGAGGCCGTGGCCGTGGGCGGTCATTGCCAGCTGGTAATGATGGTAGTGGTGGTGGAGCATCAGGTGTTCGTGGGAAAAGCAAAATAGCACCTAAGTCTCGAGTTGTTGAGCCAGCGTCATCGTCTGGCTACACATGTCCTTGAACGCTCCCTTTTCTGGGAGTAGGAAAACCGCTTTTAAAGCCGGAGCAGCAGGAAAAAGTTTTGGCTTTCCTTGCTGACTCTGCCTCTAGCTCTTTCGCCTCCTCTTCAGAAAGTGCAAAATTTAAAAGCAGCACGTCGTAAGTGGATGCTCCCAGTCAGGAACAAGTTGCTTCCTTGTGTCCTTCACCCAGAACAACAGTAAAGGATGCGTCAGGCGACACAACAGGTTACTCCATGGAGCTCTTTACACATACCATGCCTGGGTTAGAAAGGGAAATTGTTAACAGGCCATGCGCATTACAAGATGAATCGAACATGGAGTGCACAGATGCACAGCCACAGCTAGATTATTATGCTGTTCCATTGACTCAGATCACAACATTGCCCTCGCAGTGTACTGAGCCAGATTCTGACCCTGATGAGACTATGGTGCCCCGTCCCGAACGCTATAGCACCGGCTTACACGATGACACAGAGGAAGGTGCACAGGACATAGAAGAGGAGGTGATAGATGACCCAGTTGTTGACCCCGATTGGCAGCCATTGGGGGAACAGGGTGCCGCTGGCAGTAGCTCTGAAGCGGAGGAGGAGGAGCAGCAGCAGATATCAACATCGCAACAGCTTTCATCTGGCAGGCCCGTATCTGGCCAAAAACGTGTTTCAAAACCAAAAACAGTTGTAGGACAGCGTGGCCATCCGGTTAAAGTAGCACAGTGTGCAATGCCTGAAAAGGTATTCAATAGTAGGAAGAGTGCAGTCTGGCAATTTTTTAACCAAGGTCTGAATTATCAGTGCAAAGTGATCTGTAAAAAATGCTCAAGGAACTTTAGCAGAGGTCAGAATGTCAAAAATTTAAATACAACTTGCATGAGTAGACATTTAACCACCATGCACTTGCAAGCCTGGACTAACTACCAAACATCCCATAACATTGTTGCACCCGCTCACAATGAAGCTAGTCAGCAATGCTACATTCCTTCCCTCACTGTAAGCCCACCATTTACGACACCATCTGCAGCAAATGTGGAGGTATCGTCGCAAGGCCAAAGCAGTCAGGGAATCACCAGGTTCTTGGTAGGAAACACTGTATGTAGGCCAACAGCAAGAATACCATCACCAACCCTCTCTCAGTCTGCCATGTCCACCACCACCCCCGCTAGTTCCACCATATGCAGCTCTCCAGTCCAGCTCACCCTACAAGAGACTCTCATTAGGAAAAGGAAGTACTCGTCCTCTCATCCGCGTACACAGGGTTTGAACGCCCACATTGCTAGACTAATCTCATTAGAGATGATGCCCTACCGGTTGGTTGAAAGCAAAACTTTCAAATCCCTGATGGCCTACGCAGTACCACACTATGACCTACCCAGTCAACACTTTTTTGCAAGAAAAGCCATCCCAGCCCTCCACCAGCATGTCAAAGACCGCATTGTCCATGCACTCAGGCAATCTGTCAGTAGAAAGGTGCACCTCACAACAGATGCATGGACCCATGGACCAGTAGGCATGGCCAGGGAGGTTACGTGTCCATCAATGCACACTGGGTTAATGTGGTGGATGCAGGGTCCACAGGGGACAGCCCTATTAGGACAGTTCTGCCTAGCCCTCAGTCTAGGAAACAGTTGGCTGTAGGCGTTCGCCACCCCTCCTCCTCCTCCTCATCCTCCAGCAGAAGTGAGAGCTCGTCCACAGACCGCAGTCGCATGACCACTCCATCCGCAGCTGCCAGTGTTGCACATGAGGTGTCCCATTATGGAACAGCTAGTGGTAAGCATCAGCAGGCTGTGTTGGAAATGAAGTGTTTGGGCGACAAGACACACCGTGGAAGTTCTGTCCGAGTTCTTGCAGCAAGAAACTCAGTCATGGCTGGGCAGTGTACATCTTGAGGCAGGCAAGGTAGTCAGTGATAATGGAAGGAAATTTATGGCTGCCATAGCCCTTTCCCAACTGAAACACATTCCTTGCCTGGCTCACACCTTGAACCTGGTGGTGAAGTGCTTCCTGAAAAGTTATCCGGGGTTACCCGCCCTGCTCCTGAAGGTGCGAAGACTTTGCTCGTACATCCGCCGTTCGCCCGTACACTCCAGCCGTATGCAGAACCATCAGCGATCTTTGCAGTTTCCCCAGCACCGCCTAATAATCGACGTTGCAACAAGGTGGAACTCCACACTGCACATGCTTCAGAGGCTGTGTGAACAGAGGCATGCTGTTATGTATTTGTGGGAGGATACACATACACGGGCAGGCAGTTGGATGGCAGACATGGAGTTGTCAGGTGTGCACTGGTCGAAGCTACAAGACCTGTGTCAAGTCCTTCAGTGTTTTGAGGAATGCACACGCCTGGTTAGTGCAGACGACACCATCATAAGCATGAGCATCCCCCTAATGCGTCTGCTGATGCAAAGTTTGACGCACATAAAGGAGCAGGCGTCTGCAGCCGAGGATGAGGGAAGCCTTGATGACAGTCAGCCACTGCCTGCTCAGGGAAGTCTCCTGGACGAGGTGGTGGACAAAGAGGAGGAGGATGAGGAGGATGATGGGGATGAATATTTATGGGAGGAGGAAGCTTCTCAGGGGGAAACAGAAACTGGTGGCATTGCAAGGTCAGGTACAGGGTTTTTGAGGAAGACAAGTGATGTTGATTTGCCAGAAAGTGCTCCTCAACCCAGCACAAGCAGTGAATTGACACCTGGAACATTGGCCCACATGGCGGATTATGCCTTGCGTATCCTAAAAAAGGACCGCCGCATTATCAAAATGATGACCGATGACGATTACTGGTTGGCCTGCCTCCGGGATCCACGCAATAAAGGGAAATTGCTAAATATCATGCCACATGAGAACCTTGAGCAATATTGGCTACCAAACAAGCAACTCTTGTAGACCGTTTGGTTCAGGCATTCCCAGCACACAGCGGCGGTGATGGTTCTCACACGAGCTGCAGGGGGCAACATGGCAGAGGTGTTAGAGGTGCACAAATCAGAAGTGGCGTTGGACAGAGGAGTTTTATAACCAGGTTGTGGAGTGATTTCGCAATGACCGCAGGCTCGACAGGTACTGCAGCATCAATTCAAAGTGACAGGAGACAACATTTGTCCAGTATGGTTACTAACTATTTTTCCTCCCTTATCGATGTTCTCCCTCACACGTCATTCCCATTTGATTACTGGCCATCCAAAATAGACACCTGGCCTGAATTGGCAGAATATGCATTACAGGAGCTTGCTTGCCCAGTTGCTAGTGTGCTATCAGAAAGAGTATTCAGTGCTGCTGGTTCAATACTGACCGAAAAAAGGACTCGTCTGGCTACCCAAAATGTTGATGATCTAACCTTCATTAAAATGAACCAATCATGGATTTCTAATTGTTTTGCCCCACCTTTCCCTGCTGACACCTATCTTTCCGGTAAAAAGGTCTTGCTTTTGGACTCATCTTACTGACTGCTCCAATTTCTCCATTTTCAGCTGCTGTATGTCCCCCATAGGCCATTTTTACACCTCCCTAAATGGGCTGACTCCCCCCACGGGGCCGTGGTCACCACTTGGCGCAAGCACCCGTGCGAGTGCCGTTTGGCTGAACAGGTGGGTGTGCCCACTTTTGGGCAACGGCACTGGCACAGGGTCCCTCATAGTACAATGAAGTGTCTCTGGCGGTGGTGGTGCACACCCAACGTCAGACACACCGTCGTAACATGAGGGGCCCTGGGCCAGTACTTCCGCCCACGAGAGAGTGTTCCCCCCCAGCTCAAACAGTGCTCTACCACTTTAAAATTACCTCTCACTGCTCCACCACTGTTTAGTCTGTGCTGTTAAATCCTTCAATGGCACTGCCAATACCAATTTGTTGACATGTTTGATGCTAGTAAAAATATTCAGGGGCCCTGTCCTACATTTACATCAGTTAATACTTTGCGCCAACTACCACTGTCTGCAAGTCAGCAGAGGAGCCCACCCCTGTACGTAGGTATGCCACCTGTTTATTTGTGATTTTTTTTTTTGCCAGACATTAACCTCACTTTATTATTTTGGCCTACTAACTGTGTCAGACACTCCTTACAGTTGTCCTCCACTGAACAAAGCTAGGCCGCCTGCGTACTCCTGTAACCTATTTTCAACTGCATTTTGCCTATTACTTTTTTGGCCCTACTAACTGTGTCTGCCCCTCGTTGCAATCGTCCTACGCTGAACACACCAATGCTGCTTATGTACCCCTGTAACCTATTTAAAACTGCATAGAACCTACTTTTTTTATTTTAGGCCTAGTAAGTCTGCCCCACTCCTTCCAATTGTCCTCCGCTGACCACACCAATGCTGCCTGTGTACCCCTGTAACCTATTTCAAACTGCATAGAGCCTACTTTTTTATTTTAGGCCTAGTAAGTCTGTCTGCGGTCCCTCCTTGCAATCGTCCTCCGCTGACCAAACGAATGCTGCCTGTGTACCTCTGTAACCTATTTTAAACTGCATAGAGCCTACTTTTTTATTTTAGGCCTAGTAAGTCTGCACCACTCCTTCCAATTGTCCTCCGCTGACCACACCAATGCTGCCTGTGTACCCCTGTAACCTTTTTTAAACTGCATTGAGCCAACATTTTTGGTTAAGGCCTACTACGTGTGTCTGTCTGCGCCACTCAATAAAGCTGTCCTCCTCTGAAAAAAGCTGAGCTTCAATTGTCAGGTTTTCAGCCTATAGGAATTTGAAAACTGCATTGGGGCTACTAGTTTGTTTGGGCCTACTAACAGTGTCTGCCGCTCCTTAGTGTTCTCCTGGTTTTTTATCCTGAGCTTCTATCTTCAGGCTTTCGGCCAGTATTTAGAATATTAAACTGCATTTAGGCTACTAGTTTGGTTGGGCCCTACTAACGGTGTCTGCCGCTCCTTGGTGTTGTCCTCCAAGGAAAAAAGCTGATCTTCAATCTTCAGGCTTTCAGCCTATATCAGATATTAAACTTCATTTGGCCTACTAGTTTGGTTGGGCCCTACTAACGGTGTCTGCCACTCCTTGGAGGGGGGAGATGCCTCCACCTCCATGCAGCAGCATGCACACAGGAGCTCCCCATCTGGGACTGCAGGCACACAGAAGAATGGGGCCACAGCAGAGAAGGCACAGGAGAGAGGACGGATGACTGCTGCACCAGGGACCAGCCGCTCACCACAGAAGCTGACAGGAGGGAGCCGAGCACAGAGCAAGGTAGAGGTGAGAGCTGTGACCTGTCCCTCCCCCCCTGGACAGACCGTGTCACAGGCTGAGCTGGTTGAAAACCTGTCTCCCCCTATACTGCACCCTTATCAGGCTCAGGAAACTGAAATGGGCCCCTCACTACTACCACCAGGGAGACATGAGAGAGGGGCTTCTCCCAGCCTAGTGCCCCAGGACATTGTGCCCACCATCACTGCATCTCATGGCCTCCCCACACAGGCTCCTGTTAGGTCCCTGGGCTCTGATGACTATATAACTGCCTATGAGCTGAGAGCGCAGCTAAGTGCCTTCCCTACAAAGGCTGACATGGAGGGCTATATACAGCATCTGGAGGCAGTGTGCAGGAGTGAAGTGGGGTCCCTTAAGGAGGACGTGTCCCATCTTACCACCACTGTCTCTGCATTAGAAGCTAAGGTGGAGTCGCTATCCTCAAAATTGCAGATTCAGCAGCAGCTTCTGGATCTGCACTCAGAGACTTTCAATGTGGTCCTAGATATGCTGGAGGACTCTGAGAACAGGAACCGGAGGAATAATATCAGGCTCCTTGGGATACCTGAGTCCGTAGCCCCACGTAACCTCTCCTCGGCCCTCCATGGCATTTTCAATTCTCTCTTAGGGAGGTCACCCACTGAACACATTGAAATTGACAGAGCCCACCGCTCGCTAGGCTCAAAGAACCCCAATACATCTAAGCCGAGGGACGTCATCTGTAGGATTCAGTACTTCCAAACTAAGGATGACATCATGCGTAAGGCGAGGGACCACGATGCTATTGCCTTTAATGGGTCTGATGTCCTTCTCTTGTCTGACCTCTCACGCTTCACCCTGGCTAAGCGGAGGGCTCTGCGCCCCCTCTTGGAGGTGCTGTGGGAAAATAAGATACCCTACAGTTTGGGTTACCCATTTCAGTTACAAGTACGCAGTGATAAAGGATTGATAATTTTGAGATCCCCGTCAGATTTGCAGAACTTCACCGCTGCACTGGGCTTACCCATGGTCACACTGGGAGATTGGCCTAGCCTTACTGCGTCTGACCTATGGGGCCCACGCCGTGCTGGTGCCCCCCCGCTGGGTCACTGGGAAAGCCGAAACAGGGCTCCCACCGTAGACGTGCCTCTGTTACTCACGCTGATGACACTTGATCACCTAATTCAGACCTTATGATCACTATCGCCCCTTTTCTCTTTTTGCTTTTTTGCCACCTACTTTGTCCCTCCATGTTGCCGGGCTCCCACGGGGGGCTTGGTCATGACTTTGCTTTAGCCTGTTAATTATGGATGGACTGGAGCCACATGTTTTGTAGCTGTGACATTTCTATTTGACTCTACCTGGGACTCCTGAGCAGGGTTCCTAGCATGGATCACTTTGCACTATTTATGAATGTCCAATTGACTCCTCATGTACTGTGCTCAACTGTTGCACTACCGCATTAATGTGCTAATGTTATTCTATGTTGGCTAACGCTGCTCTTTCTCCTGAAATGTGACTTTTGATGATACCCCTCCAGGGGCTTGTTATGACTCTGCTCATTTCAACAAATGTACTTGGCCCACGATCCGCTGTTATGTTCGTTAACAATGTTTATGTTACCAGGGTCATGGGCCTACTGGGTAGAGTTGGATTTTTTTATTTTCTTTTTGCTGCAGGGGCTCAGCTGGTTGCTCTCTGCTCAATCACCTCCCCACTAGGGTGTGTCTCTGACACTACTTATCAGAGTTTTCTCTGATATTGTCCTGTACCCTTGAGGCCTAGTGGCGTCTTGGTTTTTCTCTTTCTTTTTGGTCGGAACCCTGTCTCCCGGCTGAACTACTATCTTTCCTTGGTGCTTTACTTTCTCTGTTTCTATTTTCCCCACTTTCTACCCCTCCTACTCCTTTCCGGCCCGATTGTACCACCCGCAGGCCCAATAGTTCCTATGGCATCCCTACAACTCTGCTCGCTTAATGTCAGGGGGTTTAATGTCCCTGAAAAGCGATTGAAGGTTTTATATGGTATGCATAAGAAACGGGTTGACATACTTCTGCTGCAGGAGACACATTTCTGATCAGACAGAATCCATAAGCTTAACCATAAATTCTACACACAGTGGTTCCATGGCAGTAACTCTGACTCCAAGTCTAAAGGAGTCAGCATTGCATTGCACAAGTCTTTACAGGCTCAGGTAGTTGCCTCTAAAGCGGATTCTAATGGTCGATATTAGGGTTGAGCGACTTTCATTTTTTTAAGATCGAGTCGGGTTTGGTGAAACCCGACTTTGTCCAGAGTCGAGTCGAGTGCAGTCGGCCGATTATCGCTAAAAGTCGGGGATCGACCGAAACACGAAACCCAATGCAAGTCAATGGGGAAGCATAGTCGGCAGTGAGTGGAGGCCAGGAAAACACCTACAGTGCCCATTTTAATGCCAAAAACATCCATTCTTGTTTCTGAAGCTTGTCAATCTTAATTACCTTTATAATAATAGTTGGGCATTGGAACTTGGGGGTCATTTGGCAAAAGTTGTGGGGGGTAGGGCTGGTTCAAGGTTTTAGTGGGCCCAGGAAACGTGGACTACGTCACGGCGGTGAAGCAGGGAGAGGTAAGTATTTCAACGTTGCAAGTGCTGTGATCCTGAGCAAGCAGGGGGGTCCACTCGTTCGCATTGGCACTGGCACAGGGCCCCTCAAAGTACAGCGGTGTGTTTGCACGGCGGGGGCGCCTCCCACCAGCAGTGACACTTTTGCGTACTCTGAGGGGCCCTGTGCCAGTGACGTCGCCAACGAGTATGCCCCCCCCACCTGATGAAGGAACCTGCACTTTCATCTGCACCTTCCTCTTTGTCCCTGTGTAAGGTGGTATAACATGCAGGAAGGGGAACCTTACTTTCAGCAGGGTCAGATTCTGGCTGTGTAGAGTGCAAGGGGAATGTAGTGGTCTAGGTCAATGTACCAGCAGTCTCATCTAGCAGTGGCTGGGCAATGGGCAGGATGAGGAGGAAACAGATATAGGGCCAAAGAATAAAGTAGGCTAAATGCAGTTCAAAATTGGTAACAGGACTAAACAGGCGGCATTGCTTTGTTCAGTGGAGTAGTAAACCCAGGAGCAGAAGACACTGTTCTAAGGGCCCAACCACACTAGTAGGCCAAATGCAGTTTAATATCTGCTACTGTAGGCCAAAAGCCAGAAGGTTGAAGCTCAGCTTTATTCAGTTGAGGACAAACACCAGGGAGGGGCAGACACCGTTAGTAGGCCGTAACCAAAGTTGAAGGCCAAATGCAGTTTAATATCTGATACTATAGGCCGAAAGCCAGAAGGTTGAAGCTCAGCTTTATTCAGTTGAGGAAAAACACCAGGGAGGGGCACACACCGTTAGTAGGCCCTAACCACCAATTTTTTAAAAAACAGCACTTAATGAGAGCCAGAAGGTTGAAGCTCAGCTTTATTCAGTTGAGGAAAAACACCAGGGAGGGACAGACACCGTTAGTAGGCCGTAACCAAAGTTGAAGGCCAAATGCAGTTTAATATCTAATACTATAGGCCGAAAGTCAGAAGGTTGAAGCTCAGCTTTATTCAGTTGAGGAAAAACACCAGGGAGGGGCAGACACCGTTAGTAGGCCCTAACCACCAATTTTTTACAAAACAGCACTTAATGAGAGCCAGAAGGTTGAAGCTCAGCTTTATTCAGTTGAGGAAAAACACCAGGGAGGGACAGACACCGTTAGTAGGCCGAAACCAAAGTTGAAGGCCAAATGCAGTTTAATATCTGATACTATAGGCCGAAAACCAGAAGGTTGAAGCTCAGCTTTATTCAGTTGAGGACAAACACCAGGGAGGGGCAGACACCGTTAGTAGGCCCTAACCACCAATTTTTTAAAAAACAGCACTTAATGAGAGCCAGAAGGTTGAAGCTCAGCTTTATTCAGTTGAGGAAAAACACCAGGGAGGGACAGACACCGTTAGTAGGCCGTAACCAAAGTTGAAGGCCAAATGCAGTTTAATATCTGATACTATAGGCCGAAAGCCAGAAGGTTGAAGCTCAGCTTTATTCAGGTGAGGGAAAACACCAGGGAGGGGCAGACACCGTTAGTAGGCCCTAACCACCAATTTTTTAAAAAACAGCACTTAATGAGAGCCAGAAGGTTGAAGCTCAGCTTTATTCAGTTGAGGGCAAACAACAGGGAGGGGCAGACACCGTTAGTAGGCCCTAACCACCAATTTTTTAAAAAACAGCAGTTAATGAGAGCCAGAAGGTTGAAGCTCAGCTTTATTCAGTTGAGGACAAATACCAGGGAGGGGCAGACACTGTTAGTAGACCGTAACCAAAGTTGAAGGCCAAATGCAGTTTAATATCTGATACTATAGGCCGAAAACCAGAAGGTTGAAGCTCAGCTTTATTCAGTTGAGGACAAACACCAGGGAGGGGCAGACACCGTTAGTAGGCCCTAACCACCAATTTTTTATAAAACAGCACTTAATGAGAGCCAGAAGGTTGAAGCTCAGCTTTATTCAGTTGAGGAAAAACACCAGGGAGGGGCAGACACCGTTAGTAGGCCGTAACCAAAGTTGAAGGCCAAATGCAGTTTAATATCTCATACTATAGGCCAAAAGCCAGAAGGTTGAAGCTCAGCTTTATTCAGTTGAGGAAAAACACCAGGGAGGGGCAGACACCGTTAGTAGGCCCTAACCACCAATTTTTTAAAAAACAGCACTTAATGAGAGCCAGAAGGTTGAAGCTCAGCTTTATTCAGTTGAGGAAAAACACCAGGGAGGGACAGACACCGTTAGTAGGCCGTAACCAAAGTTGAAGGCCAAATGCAGTTTAATATCTGATACTATAGGCCGAAAGCCAGAAGGTTGAAGCTCAGCTTTATTCAGTTGAGGAAAAACACCAGGGAGGGGCAGACACCGTTGATAGGCCCTAACCACCAATTTTTTAAAAACAGCACTTAATGAGAGCCAGAAGGTTGAAGCTCAGCTTTATTCAGATGAGGGAAAACACCAGGGAGGGGCAGACACCGTTAGTAGGCCCTAACCACCAATTTTTTAAAAAACAGCACTTAATGAGAGCCAGAAGGTTGAAGCTCAGCTTTATTCAGTTGAGGGAAAACACCAGGGAGGGGCAGACACCGTTAGTAGGCCCTAACCACCAATTTTTTAAAAAACAGCAGTTAATGAGAGCCAGAAGGTTGAAGCTCAGCTTTATTCAGTTGAGGAAAAACACCAGGGAGGGGCAGACACCGTTAGTAGGCCCTAACCACCAATTTTTTAAAAAACAGCAGTTAATGAGAGCCAGAAGGTTGAAGCTCAGCTTTATTCAGTTGAGGACAAATACCAGGGAGGGGCAGACACCGTTAGTAGACCGTAACCAAAGTTGAAGGCCAAATGCAGTTTAATATCTGATACTATAGGCCGAAAACCAGAAGGTTGAAGCTCAGCTTTATTCAGTTGAGGACAAACACCAGGGAGGGGCAGACACCGTTAGTAGGCCCTAACCACCAATTTTTTATAAAACAGCACTTAATGAGAGCCAGAAGGTTGAAGCTCAGCTTCATTCAGTTGAGGAAAAACACCAGGGAGGGGCAGACACCGTTAGTAGGCCGTAACCAAAGTTGAAGGCCAAATGCAGTTTAATATCTGATACTATAGGCCGAAAGCCAGAAGGTTGAAGCTCAGCTTTATTCAGTTGAGGAAAAACACCAGGGAGGGGCAGACACCGTTAGTAGGCCCTAACCACCAATTTTTAAAAAAACAGCACTTAATGAGAGCCAGAAGGTTGAAGCTCAGCTTTATTCAGTTGAGGAAAAACACCAGGGAGGGGCAGACACCGTTAGTAGGCCGTAACCAAAGTTGAAGGCCAAATGCAGTTTAATATCTGATACTATAGGCCGAAAGCCAGAAGGTTGAAGCTCAGCTTTATTCAGTTGAGGAAAAACACCAGGGAGGGGCACACACCGTTAGTAGGCCCTAACCACCAATTTTTTAAACAACAGCACTTAATGAGAGCCAGAAGGTTGAAGCTCAGCTTTATTCAGTTGAGGGAAAACACCAGGGAGGGGCAGACACCGTTAGTAGGCCCTAACCACCAATTTTTTAAAAAACAGCTCTTAATGAGAGCCAGAAGGTTGAAGCTCAGCTTTATTCAGTTGAGGGAAAACACCAGGGAGGGGCAGACACCGTTAGTAGGCCCTAACCACCAATTTTTTAAAAAACAGCACTTAATGAGAGCCAGAAGGTTGAAGCTCAGCTTTATTCAGTTGAGGAAAAACACCAGGGAGGGACAGACACCGTTAGTAGGCCGTAACCAAAGTTGAAGGCCAAATGCAGTTTAATATCTGATACTATAGGCCGAAAGCCAGAAGGTTGAAGCTCAGCTTTATTCAGTTGAGGAAAAACACCAGGGAGGGGCAGACACCGTTGATAGGCCCTAACCACCAATTTTTTAAAAAAGCACTTAATGAGAGCCAGAAGGTTGAAGCTCAGATTTAGACAGTGGAAGACAATTTGAATTAGGGACTGCAGACAGACTTAGTAGGCTGTCCCCTGTGGACCATGCATCCACCACATTAACCGATTGCGCCGTAATGGACACGTAACCTTCCGTGGCCATTAGGGTTGAGCGACTTTCATTTTTTTAAGATCGAGTAGGGTTTTGGGAAACCCGATTTTGTCCAGAGTCGAGTCGAGTGCAGTCGGCCGATTATCGCTAAAAGTCGGGGATCGACCGAAACACGAAACCCAATGCAAGTCAATGGGGAAGCATAGTCGGCAGTGAGTGGAGGCCAGGAAAACACCTACAGTGCCCATTTTAATGCCAAAAACATCCATTCTTGTTTCTGAAGCTTGCCAATCTTAATTAACTGTATAATAATAGTTGGGCATAGGGAATTGGGGGAAAGTTGTGGGGGGAGTAGGGCTGGCTCAAGTTTTTCGTGGGCCCAGGAAATGCGGACTACGTCACGGCGGTGTTGCAGGGAAAGGTAAGTATTTAAAAGTTGCAAGTGCTGTGATCCTGAGCAAGCAGGGGGGGGGCCCACTCGTTCGCATTGCCACTGGCACAGGGCCCCTCAAAGTACGGCGGTGTGTTTGCATGGCGGGGGCGCCTCCCACCAGCAGCGACACTTTTGCGTACTCTGAGGGGCCCTGTGCCAGTGACGTCGCCAACGAGTATGCCCCCCCACCTGATGAAGGAACCTGCACTTTCATCTGCACCTTCCTCTTTGTCCCTGTGTAAGGTGGTATAACATGCGGGAAGGGGAACCTTACTTTCAGCAGGGACAGATTCTGGCTGTGTAGAGTACAAGGGGAATGTAGTGGTCTAGGTCAATGTACCAGCAGACTCATTTAGCAGTGGCTGGGCAATGGGCAGGATGAGGAGGAAACAGATATAGGGCCAAAGAATAAAGTAGGCTACATGCAGTTCAAAATTGGTAACAGGACTAAACAGGCGGCATTGCTTTGTTCAGTGGAGTAGCAAACCCAAGAGCAGCAGACACTGTTTCAAGGGCCTAACCACACTAGTAGGCCAAATGCAGTTTAATATCTGATAGTATAGGGCGAAAGCCAGAATGTGGAAGCTCAGCTTTGTTCAGTTGAGGACAACACCAGGGAGGGGCAGACACCTTTAGTAGGCCGGAAAAGCCTATTGCATTTTTTAAAATGGTAATTTGGAGCAGAAGGTTGAAGCTCAGCTTTATTTAGTTGAGGGCAACACCAGGGAGGGGCAGAAGCCGTTAGTAGGCCCTAACCACCATTTTTTTTTTTTTTAAAACCACTTAATGAGAGCCGGAAGGTTGAAGCTCAGCTTTATTTAGTTGAGGACAACACCAGGGAGGGGCAGAAGCCGTTAGTAGGCCCTAACCACCATTTTTTTTTTAAAACCACATAATGAGAGCCGGAAGGTTGAAGCTCAGCTTTATTTAGTTGAGGACAACACCAGGGAGGGGCAGAAGCCGTTAGTAGGCCCTAACCACCATTTTTTTTTTAAAACCACTTAATGAGAGCCGGAAGGTTGAAGCTCAGCTTTATTTAGTTGAGGACAACACCAGGGAGGGGCAGAAGCCGTTAGTAGGCCCTAACCACCATTTTTTTTTTTTTTAAAACCACATAATGAGAGCCGGAAGGTTGAAGCTCAGCTTTATTTAGTTGAGGACAACACCAGGGAGGGGCAGAAGCCGTTAGTAGGCCCTAACCACCATTTTTTTTTTAAAACCACTTAATGAGAGCCGGAAGGTTGAAGCTCAGCTTTATTTAGTTGAGGACAACACCAGGGAGGGGCAGAAGCCGTTAGTAGGCCCTAACCACCATTTTTTTTTTTTTTAAAACCACTTAATGAGAGCCGGAAGGTTGAAGCTCAGCTTTATTTAGTTGAGGACAACACCAGGGAGGGGCAGAAGCCGTTAGTAGGCCCTAACCACCATTTTTTTTTTTTAAACCACATAATGAGAGCCGGAAGGTTGAAGCTCAGCTTTATTTAGTTGAGGACAACACCAGGGAGGGGCAGAAGCCGTTAGTAGGCCCTAACCACCAATTTTTTTTTTTTTAAAACCACTTAATGAGAGCCGGAAGGTTGAAGCTCAGCTTTATTTAGTTGAGGACAACACCAGGGAGGGGCAGAAGCCGTTAGTAGGCCCTAACCACCATTTTTTTTTTAAAACCACTTAATGAGAGCCGGAAGGTTGAAGCTCAGCTTTATTTAGTTGAGGACAACACCAGGGAGGGGCAGAAGCCGTTAGTAGGCCCTAACCACCATTTTTTTTTTTTTTAAAACCACATAATGAGAGCCGGAAGGTTGAAGCTCAGCTTTATTTAGTTGAGGACAACACCAGGGAGGGGCAGAAGCCGTTAGTAGGCCCTAACCACCATTTTTTTTTTAAAACCACTTAATGAGAGCCGGAAGGTTGAAGCTCAGCTTTATTTAGTTGAGGACAACACCAGGGAGGGGCAGAAGCCGTTAGTAGGCCCTAACCACCATTTTTTTTTTAAAACCACTTAATGAGAGCCGGAAGGTTGAAGCTCAGCTTTATTTAGTTGAGGACAACACCAGGGAGGGGCAGAAGCCGTTAGTAGGCCCTAACCACCATTTTTTTTTTTTAAACCACATAATGAGAGCCGGAAGGTTGAAGCTCAGCTTTATTTAGTTGAGGACAACACCAGGGAGGGGCAGAAGCCGTTAGTAGGCCCTAACCACCAATTTTTTTTTTTTTAAAACCACTTAATGAGAGCCGGAAGGTTGAAGCTCAGCTTTATTTAGTTGAGGACAACACCAGGGAGGGGCAGAAGCCGTTAGTAGGCCCTAACCACCATTTTTTTTTAAAAACCACTTAATGAGAGCCGGAAGGTTGAAGCTCAGCTTTATTTAGTTGAGGACAACACCAGGGAGGGGCAGAAGCCGTTAGTAGGCCCTAACCACCATTTTTTTTTTTAAAACCACATAATGAGAGCCGGAAGGTTGAAGCTCAGCTTTATTTAGTTGAGGACAACACCAGGGAGGGGCAGAAGCCGTTAGTAGGCCCTAACCACCATTTTTTTTTTTTTTAAAACCACTTAATGAGAGCCGGAAGGTTGAAGCTCAGCTTTATTTAGTTGAGGACAACACCAGGGAGGGGCAGAAGCCGTTAGTAGGCCCTAACCACCATTTTTTTTTTTTTTAAAACCACTTAATGAGAGCCGGAAGGTTGAAGCTCAGCTTTATTTAGTTGAGGACAACACCAGGGAGGGGCAGAAGCCGTTAGTAGGCCCTAACCACCATTTTTTTTTTTTAAACCACATAATGAGAGCCGGAAGGTTGAAGCTCAGCTTTATTTAGTTGAGGACAACACCAGGGAGGGGCAGAAGCCGTTAGTAGGCCCTAACCACCATTTTTTTTTTTAAAACCACATAATGAGAGCCGGAAGGTTGAAGCTCAGCTTTATTTAGTTGAGGGCAACACCAGGGAGGGGCAGAAGCCGTTAGTAGGCCCTAACCAAAGTTGAAGGCCAAATGCAGTTTAATTTCTGATACTATAGGCCGAAAGCCAGAAGGTGGAAGTTCCGATTTAGACAGTGGAGGACAATTTGAATTAGGGACTGCAGACAGACTTAGTAGGCTGTCCCCTGTGGACCATGCATCCACCACATTAACCCATTGCGCCGTAATGGACACGTAATCTTCCGTGGCCATGCCTACAGGTCCATGCGTCTGTTGTCAGGTGCACCTTTGTACTCACAGATTGCCAGAGTGCATGGACAATGCGGTCTTCTACATGCTGGTGGAGGGTTGGGATGGCTTTTCTCGCAAAAGAAGTGTCGACTGGTTAGCTTGTAGCGTGGTACAGCGTAGTCCATCATGGCCTTATTAATAGTAAATAAAATATATAACTAGGCTCTATGAACTTTTAAATAGGTTCCAGGGGTACACGGGCAGCATTGGTGTGGTCAGTGGAGGAGTATTGCAAGTAGGGGCTGCAGACAGGCTATCAAAGGCCTAAAATAACAAACAGTAGGCAGTCATGGCAGTTTTACATCGGTTACATGGATACACAGGCAGGCACTCCAGGCAGCATTGTGCTCAGTGGAGGAGTATTGCAAGTAGGGGCCGCAGACAGGCTATCAAAGGCCTAAAATAACAAACAGTAGGCAGTCATGGCAGTTTTACATCGGTTACATGGATACACAGGCAGGCACTCCAGGCAGCATTGTGGTCAGTGGAGGAGTATTGCAAGTAGGGGCCGCAGACAGGCTATCAAAGGCCTAAAATAACAAACAGTAGGCAGTCATGGCAGTTTTACATCGGTTACATGGATACACAGGCAGCTAGGTGGTGAGTGGAGGAGTATTTAAAGTAAGGACCGCAGACAGGCTATCAAAGGCCTAACATAACAAACAATAGGCTCATGGCAGTTTTACAGCGGTTACATGGATACACGGGCAGGCAGCTTGGTGGTGAGTGGAGGAGTATTTAAAGTATGGACCGCAGACAGGCTTCGAAGGCCTAACACAATAAAATGGGCTGGCTGTAGGCACTTTAAAATTGGTTCCAGGGGTACACGGGCAGCAGTGGTCTGGTCAGTGGAGGCCTAGTGGAAGTATGGACCGCAGACAGGCTTCGAAGGCCTAACACAATAAAATGGGCTGGCTGTAGGCACTTTAAAATTGGTTCCAGGGGTACACGGGCAGCAGTGGTCTGGTCAGTGGAGGCCTAGTGGAAGGAGGGACCGCAGACAGGCTTCGAAGGCCTAACACAATAAAATGGGCTGGCTGTAGGCACTTTAAAATTGGTTCCAGGGGTACACGGGCAGCAGTGGTCTGGTCAGTGGAGGACTAGTGGAAGTATGGACCGCAGACAGGCTTCGAAGGCCTAACACAATAAAATGGGCTGGCTGTAGGCACTTTAAAATTGGTTCCAGGGGTACACGGGCAGCAGTGGTCTGGTCAGTGGAGGCCTAGTGGAAGGAGGGACCGCAGACAGGCTTCGAAGGCCTAACACAATAAAATGGGCTGGCTGTAGGCACTTTAAAATTGGTTCCAGGGGTACACGGGCAGCAGTGGTCTGGTCAGTGGAGGCCTAGTGGAAGTATGGACCGCAGACAGGCTTCGAAGGCCTAACACAATAAAATGGGCTGACTGTAGGCACTTTAAAATTGGTTCCAGGGGTACACGGGCAGCAGTGGTCTGGTCAGTGGAGGACTAGTGGAAGTATGGACCGCAGACAGGCTTCGAAGGCCTAACACAATAAAATGGGCTGGCTGTAGGCACTTTAAAATTGGTTCCAGGGGTACACGGGCAGCAGTGGTCTGGTCAGTGGAGGACTAGTGGAAGGAGGGAGCGCAGAAAGGCTTCAAAGGCCTAAAATAACAAACAATAGGCTCATGGCAGTTTTACAGCGGTTACATGGATACACGGGCAGGCAGCTTGGTGGTCAGTGGAGGAGTAGGGACCGCAGACAGGCTATCAAAGGCCTAAAATAACAAACAATAGGCTCATGGCAGTTTTACAGCGGTTACATGGATACACGGGCAGGCAGCTTGGTGCTGAGTGGAGGAGTATTTAAAGTATGGACCGCAGACAGGCTTCGAAGGCCTAACACAATAAAATGGGCTGGCTGTAGGCACTTTAAAATTGGTTCCAGGGGTACACGGGCAGCAGTGGTCTGGTCAGTGGAGGCCTAGTGGAAGTATGGACCGCAGACAGGCTTCGAAGGCCTAACACAATAAAATGGGCTGGCTGTAGGCACTTTAAAATTGGTTCCAGGGGTACACGGGCAGCAGTGGTCTGGTCAGTGGAGGCCTAGTGGAAGTATGGACCGCAGACAGGCTTCGAAGGCCTAACACAATAAAATGGGCTGGCTGTAGGCACTTTAAAATTGGTTCCAGGGGTACACGGGCAGCAGTGGTCTGGTCAGTGGAGGACTAGTGGAAGGAGGGAGCGCAGAAAGGCTTCAAAGGCCTAAAATAACAAACAATAGGCTCATGGCAGTTTTACAGCGGTTACATGGATACACGGGCAGGCAGCTTGGTGGTCAGTGGAGGAGTAGGGACCGCAGACAGGCTATCAAAGGCCTAAAATAACAAACAATAGGCTCATGGCAGTTTTACAGCGGTTACATGGATACACGGGCAGGCAGCTTGGTGCTGAGTGGAGGAGTATTTAAAGTATGGACCGCAGACAGGCTTCGAAGGCCTAACACAATAAAATGGGCTGGCTGTAGGCACTTTAAAATTGGTTCCAGGGGTACACGGGCAGCAGTGGTCTGGTCAGTGGAGGCCTAGTGGAAGTATGGACCGCAGACAGGCTTCGAAGGCCTAACACAATAAAATGGGCTGGCTGTAGGCACTTTAAAATTGGTTCCAGGGGTACACGGGCAGCAGTGGTCTGGTCAGTGGAGGCCTAGTGGAAGTATGGACCGCAGACAGGCTTCGAAGGCCTAACACAATAAAATGGGCTGGCTGTAGGCACTTTAAAATTGGTTCCAGGGGTACACGGGCAGCAGTGGTCTGGTCAGTGGAGGCCTAGTGGAAGGAGGGACCGCAGACAGGCTTCGAAGGCCTAACACAATAAAATGGGCTGGCTGTAGGCACTTTAAAATTGGTTCCAGGGGTACACGGGCAGCAGTGGTCTGGTCAGTGGAGGCCTAGTGGAAGTATGGACCGCAGACAGGCTTCGAAGGCCTAACACAATAAAATGGGCTGGCTGTAGGCACTTTAAAATTGGTTCCAGGGGTACACGGGCAGCAGTGGTCTGGTCAGTGGAGGACTAGTGGAAGGAGGGACCGCAGACAGGCTTCGAAGGCCTAACACAATAAAATGGGCTGGCTGTAGGCACTTTAAAATTGGTTCCAGGGGTACACGGGCAGCAGTGGTCTGGTCAGTGGAGGCCTAGTGGAAGGAGGGACCGCAGACAGGCTTCGAAGGCCTAACACAATAAAATGGGCTGGCTGTAGGCACTTTAAAATTGGTTCCAGGGGTACACGGGCAGCAGTGGTCTGGTCAGTGGAGGACTAGTGGAAGGAGGGAGCGCAGAAAGGCTTCAAAGGCCTAAAATAACAAACAATAGGCTCATGGCAGTTTTACAGCGGTTACATGGATACACGGGCAGGCAGCTTGGTGGTCAGTGGAGGAGTAGGGACCGCAGACAGGCTATCAAAGGCCTAAAATAACAAACAATAGGCTCATGGCAGTTTTACAGCGGTTACATGGATACACGGGCAGGCAGCTTGGTGCTGAGTGGAGGAGTAGTGCAAGGAGTGTCTGTCCCAGTACTCCCAAAATATAAATAGATGTTAATGTCTCGCAAAACAACCAAAACAAAAAAAAAGATGGCATACTTAGGTACAGGGGTGGGCTCATCTGCTGTGTTTCTGACATAGTAATTTGGCAGTAACTATTTAATGGTGCCAATATAGGACACAGACACAGACTACTTTAAGTTTCATCATAGATGTCTACAAATTTGTATTGTCAGTGCCAGACATTGAATGATGTCAGCGAATAGACTAAAGATTGGTGGAGCTGTGCGACATAATTTTGCACGTAGTAGAGCCCAGTTTGAGCTGGGGTAGGGGGGAACTCTCTTGAGGCCGGCGGGACCGCCCCAGGGCCACTCATGTTACAACGGTGTGTCTGACGTTGGGTGCGCACCACCACCGCCAGAGACACTACATTGTACTATGAGGGACCCAGTAGCAATGCCGTCAACCAAAAGCGAGCACACCCACCTCTTCAGACAAACAGCAGTCTCACGGGTGCTTGCGCCAAGTCGCGATACCACGGCCCCGTGTGGGGAGTTTGGCCATTTAGGGAGGTGTAAACATGTCGTATGCTGTACAATCTGCAGCAGCAAATTAGACATTAGAAAAGTAATTCACAGGCAAGAGCTTTTCATAGGAAAGCTAGGTGTCGGCCGGGCAAGGTGGGGCAAAAGATTTTGAAATCCAGTTGTGGTTCATTTTAATGAATGTTAGACCGTCAACATTTTGGGTAGCCAGACGAGTCCTTTTTTCGGTTAATATTGACCCTGCAGCACTGAATACTCTTTCTGATAGGACACTTGCTGCCGGGCAAGCAAGCTCCTGCAATGCATATTCTGCCAATTCTGGCCAGGTGTCTAATTTGGAGGCCCAGTAATCAAATGGGAATGACGGTTGAGGGAGAACATCGATAAGGGATGAAAAATAGTTAGTAACCATACTGGACAAATGTTGTCTCCTGTCACTTTCAATTGATGCAGCAGTACCTGTCCTGTCTGCGGTCATAGCAAAATCACTCCACAACCTGGTCAGAAAACCCCTCTGTCCAACGCCACTTCTGATGTGTGCACCCCTAACACTCCTAGTCTGCTGCCCCCTGGAGCTCGTGTGAGAACGATCACGTGCGCTGTGTGCTGGGAATGCCTGAAGCAAACGGTCAACAAGAGTTGATTGTTTGGTTGCTAATATTAGTTCCAAGTTCTCATGTGGCATAATATTTTGCAATTTGCCTTTATAGCGTGGATCAAGGAGGCAGGCCAACCAGTAATCGTCATCGTTCATCATTTTCGTAATGCGTGTGTCCCTTTGTAGGATACGTAAGGCATAATCCGCCATGTGGGCCAAAGTTCCACTTGTCAAATCTCCGGTTGTGATTGGTTGAGGGGCAGTTGCAGGCAAATCTACGTCACTTGTGTCCCTCAAAAAACCAGAACCCGGCCGTGACACGCAACCAATTTCCTGTGCCCCCGTGAAAGTTTCCGCATTAAAAATATACTCATCCCCATCATCCTCCTCGTCCTCCACCTCCTCTTCGCCCGCTACCTCGTCCTGTACACTGCCCTGACCAGACAATGGCTGACTGTCATCAAGGCTTCCCTCTTCCTCTGGTGCAGACGCCTGCTCCTTTATGTGCGTCAAACTTTGCATCAGCAGACGCATTAGGGGGATGCTCATGCTTATTACGGCGTTGTCTGCACTAACCAGCCGTGTGCATTCCTCAAAACACTGAAGGACTTGACACATGTCTTGTATCTTCGACCACTGCACACCTGACAACTCCATGTCTGCCATCCTACTGCCTGCCCGTGTATCCTCCCACAAATAAATAACAGCACGCCTCTGTTCGCACAGTCTCTGAAGCATGTGCAGTGTTGAGTTCCACCTTGTTGCAACGTCTATGATTAGGCGATGCTGGGGAAGGTTCAAAGACCGCTGATAGGTCTGCATACGGCTGGCGTGTACAGGCGAACGTCGGATATGTGAGCAAAGTGCACGCACTTTGAGGAGCAGGTCGGAGAACCCAGGATAAGTTTTCAATAAGCACTGCACCACCAGGTTTAAGGTGTGAGCCAGGCAAGGAATGTGTTTCAGTTGGGAAAGGGAGATGGCAGCCATGAAATTCCTTCCGTTATCACTCACTACCTTGCCTGCCTCAAGATCTACTGTGCCCAGCCACGACTGCGTTTCTTGTTGCAAGAACTCGGACAGAACTTCCGCGGTGTGTCTGTTGTCGCCCAAACACTTCATAGCCAATACAGCCTGCTGACGCTTGGCAGTAGCTGGCCCATAATGGGACAACTGGTGTGCAACAGTGTCATCTGCCGATGGAGTGGTTGGCCGACTGCGTTCTGTGGAAGAGCTGTAGCTTCTGCAGGAGGACGAGGAGGAGGGGGTGCGAACGCCTACAGCCAACTGTTTCCTAGACCGTGGGCTAGGCACAACTGTCCCTAAATTGATGTCGCCTGTGGACCCTGCATCCACCACATTCACCCAGTGTGCCGTGATGGACACATAACGTCCCTGGCCATGCCTACTGGTCCATGCATCTGTAGTCAGGTGCACCTTTGTACTCACAGATTGCCTGAGTGCATGGACGATGCGCTGTTTAACATGCTGGTGCAGGGCTGGGATGGCTTTTCTGGAAAAAAAGTGTCGACTGGGTAGCTCGTATCGTGGTTCAGCGTACTCCATCAGGGCTTTGAAAGCTTCGCTTTCAACTAACCGGTAGGGCATCATCTCTAACGAGATTAGTCTAGCTATGTGGGCGTTAAAACCCTGTGTACGCGGATGCGAGGATAAGTACTTCCTTTTTCTAACCAGAGTCTCATGTAGGGTGAGCTGGACTGGAGAGCTGTAGATCGTGGAACTTTCGGGTGTGCCGGTGGACATGGCAGACTGAGAGACGGTTGGAGACGGTATTGTTTCCGCCGGTGCCCTACATGCAATATTTCCTCCTACAAAACTGGTGATTCCCTGACCCTGACTGCTTTTGGCTGGCAAAGAAACCTGCACAGATACTGCCGGTGGTGCGGAAAATGGTGGCCTTACAGTGACGGAAGGGATGTTGCGTTGCTGACTAGCTTCATTGGCCGAGGGTGCTACAACCTTGAGGGACGTTTGGTAGTTAGTCCAGGCTTGAGAATGCATGGTGGTTAAGTGTCTATGCATGCAACTAGTATTTAGACTTTTCAGATTCTGACCTCTGCTTAAGCTAGTTGAACATTTTTGACAGATGACTTTGCGCTGATCAGTTGGATGTTGTTTAAAAAAATGCCAGACTGCACTCTTCCTAGACTCTGATCCCTTTTCAGGGATTGCAGACTGAGCTTTAACCGGATGGCAACGCTGTGCTCCAACAGGTTTTGGCTTTGACACGCGTTTTGGTCCAGATACGGGCCCGGCAGATGGAACCTGTTGCGATGTTGATGCCTGCTGCGGCCCCTCCTCCACCTCCGCTTCTGAACTACTGCCGCCTGCACCCTGTTCCCCCAATGGCTGCCAATCGGGGTCAATAACTGGGTCATCTATTACCTCCTCTTCGAGCTCGTGTGCAACTTCGTCTGTGTCACTGTGTCGGTCGGTGGTATAGCGTTCGTGGCGGGGCAACATAGTCTCATCAGGGTCTGATTGTGGATCTGTACCCTGAGAGGGCAATGTGGTGGTCTGAGTCAAAGGAGCAGCATAGTACTCTGGCTGTGGCTGTGCATCAGTGCACTCCATGTCAGAATATACTTGTAATGGGCATGGCCTGTTAAATGTTTCACTTTCTAAGCCAGGGACGGTATGTGTAAAGAGCTCCATGGAGTGACCCGTTGTGTCGCCTGCTGCATCCTTCTCTCTTGTTGTAGTTTTTGCTGAGGAGGACAAGGAAGCGACTTGTCCCTGACCGTGAACATCCACAAGCGACGCGCTGCTTTTACATTTACCAGTTTCGGAAGAGGAGGCAAAAGAGCTAGAGGCTGAGTCTGCAATGTAAGCCAAAACTTGCTGTTGCTGCTCCGCCTTTAAAAGCGGTTTTCCTACTCCCAGAAAAGAGAGCGTTCGAGGCCTTGTGTAGCCTGACGACGAAACTGGCTCCACAGCTCCAGACTTAGGTGGAATATTTTTATCCCCACGACCACCTGATGCTCCACTACCACTACCATCATTACCAGCTGACAATGAACGCCCACGACGACCTCTTGCACCAGACTTCCTCATTGTTTTAAAATCTTAACCAAAGTAACTTTATTTGTTGCTATCAAACAACTTACACGGTGAGCTATAACTTCAGTATGATTTCAATATCCCTTAACAGGTTGGTGAGACCACAAGGAAAATCAGGCACAATGTTACACACTCTGTTTTCTGTGGCACAAAATCACAGAGATGACACACACGCAGGACTGTCACTCAAGCACTAATGTCAATATTAATCTCCCACCTAATTTATTTATTTTTTTTTCTCAGGGAGACTTTAGAAACCAAATAATATTAAAAAAAAAAAAAAAAAAGGCTTTCTATGGCCCACAATTAGAGAGAGAGAGGTGGCACAACCAGGAGTCAAGACTGGCGCACAAGCTGAAAGGGCAATATTACTCTCCCACTGTTTTTTATGTTTTTTTTGTTTTTTTCAGGGAGACTTTAGAAACCAAATAATATTAAAAAAACCAAAAAAAAAAAAGGCTTTCTATGGCCCACTGAATGAGAGGGAGAGAGGTGGCACACCCAGGAGTCAAGACTGGCACACAAGCTGAAAGGGCAATATTACTCTCCCACTGTTTTTTTAGGTTTTTTTTTTTTTTTCAGGGAGAATTAGAAACCAAATAATATTAAAAAAAAAAAAAAAATAGGCTTTCTATGGCCCACTGAATGAAAGGGAGAGAGGTGGCACACCCAGGAGTCAAGACTGGCACACAAGCTGAAAGGGCAATATTACTCTCCCACTGTTTTTTTATGTATTTTTTGTTTTTTCAGGGAGACTTTAGAAACCCAATAATATTTAAAAAAAAAAATAAATAGGCTTTCTATGGCCCACTGAATGAGAGGGAGAGAGGTGGCACACCCAGGAGTCAAGACTGGCACACAAGCTGAAAGGGCAATATTACTCTCCCACTGTTTTTTTAGGTTTTTTTTTTTTTTTCAGGGAGAATTAGAAACCAAATAATATTAAAAAAAAAAAAAATAGGCTTTCTATGGCCCACTGAATGAAAGGGAGAGAGGTGGCACACCCAGGAGTCAAGACTGGCACACAAGCTGAAAGGGCAATATTACTCTCCCACTGTTTTTTTATGTATTTTTTGTTTTTTCAGGGAGACTTTAGAAACCCAATAATATTTTAAAAAAAAAATAAATAGGCTTTCTATGGCCCACTGAATGAGAGGGAGAGAGGTGACACACCCAGGAGTCAAGACTGGCACACAAGCTGAAAGGGCAATATTACTCTCCCACTGTTTTTTTAGGTTTTTTTTTTTTTTTCAGGGAGAATTAGAAACCAAATAATATTAAAAAAAAAAAAAAATAGGCTTTCTATGGCCCACTGAATGAAAGGGAGAGAGGTGGCACACCCAGGAGTCAAGACTGGCACACAAGCTGAAAGGGCAATATTACTCTCCCACTGTTTTTTTATGTATTTTTTGTTTTTTCAGGGAGACTTTAGAAACCCAATAATATTTAAAAAAAAAAATAAATAGGCTTTCTATGGCCCACTGAATGAGAGGGAGAGAGGTGGCACACCCAGGAGTCAAGACTGGCACACAAGCTGAAAGGGCAATATTACTCTCCCACTGTTTTTTTAGGTTTTTTTTTTTTTTTCAGGGAGAATTAGAAACCAAATAATATTAAAAAAAAAAAATAGGCTTTCTATGGCCCACTGAATGAAAGGGAGAGAGGTGGCACACCCAGGAGTCAAGACTGGCACACAAGCTGAAAGGGCAATATTACTCTCCCACTGTTTTTTTATGTATTTTTTGTTTTTTCAGGGAGACTTTAGAAACCCAATAATATTTAAAAAAAAAAAAAAATAGGCTTTCTATGGCCCACTGAATGAGAGGGAGAGAGGTGGCACACCCAGGAGTCAAGACTGGCACACAAGCTGAAAGGGCAATATTACTCTCCCACTGTTTTTTTAGGTTTTTTTTTTTTTTCAGGGAGACTTTAGAAACCAAATAATATTAAAAAAAAAAAAAAAAAAAAAAAAATAGGCTTGCTATAGCCCACTGAATGAGAGATAGCACACACAGCAGTGGCACACAAGCCCTTACTGAGGCCAATATTTTTCTCCCACTGATTGATGTAGTGTTTTTGTGTTGAGGTAGAATTTAGAACACAAATCACGGAAAAAATAAATAGGCTTTCTATGGCCCACTGAATGAAAGGGAGAGAGGTGGCACACCCAGGAGTCAAGACTGGCACACAAGCTGAAAGGGCAATATTACTCTCCCACTGTTTTTTTATGTATTTTTTGTTTTTTCAGGGAGACTTTAGAAACCCAATAATATTTAAAAAAAAAAATAAATAGGCTTTCTATGGCCCACTGAATGAGAGGGAGAGAGGTGGCACACCCAGGAGTCAAGACTGGCACACAAGCTGAAAGGGCAATATTACTCTCCCACTGTTTTTTTAGGTTTTTTTTTTTTTTTCAGGGAGAATTAGAAACCAAATAATATTAAAAAAAAAAAAATAGGCTTTCTATGGCCCACTGAATGAAAGGGAGAGAGGTGGCACACCCAGGAGTCAAGACTGGCACACAAGCTGAAAGGGCAATATTACTCTCCCACTGTTTTTTTATGTATTTTTTGTTTTTTCAGGGAGACTTTAGAAACCCAATAATATTTAAAAAAAAAAATAAATAGGCTTTCTATGGCCCACTGAATGAGAGGGAGAGAGGTGGCACACCCAGGAGTCAAGACTGGCACACAAGCTGAAAGGGCAATATTACTCTCCCACTGTTTTTTTAGGTTTTTTTTTTTTTTCAGGGAGACTTTAGAAACCAAATAATATTAAAAAAAAAAAAAAAAAAAAAAAAATAGGCTTGCTATAGCCCACTGAATGAGAGATAGCACACACAGCAGTGGCACACAAGCCCTTACTGAGGCCAATATTTTTCTCCCACTGATTGATGTAGTGTTTTTGTGTTGAGGTAGAATTTAGAACACAAATCACGGAAAAAATAAATAGGCTTTCTATGGCCCACTGAATGAAAGGGAGAGAGGTGGCACACCCAGGAGTCAAGACTGGCACACAAGCTGAAAGGGCAATATTACTCTCCCACTGTTTTTTTATGTATTTTTTGTTTTTTCAGGGAGACTTTAGAAACCCAATAATATTTAAAAAAAAAAAAAAGGCTTTCTATGGCCCACAATTAGAGAGAGAGAGGTGGCACAACCAGGAGTCAAGACTGGCGCACAAGCTGAAAGGGCAATATTACTCTCCCACTGTTTTTTATGTTTTTTTTTGTTTTTTTCAGGGAGACTTTAGAAACCAAATAATATTAAAAAAACCAAAAAAAAAAAAAAAAGGCTTTCTATGGCCCACTGAATGAGAGGGAGAGAGGTGGCACACCCAGGAGTCAAGACTGGCACACAAGCTGAAAGGGCAATATTACTCTCCCACTGTTTTTTTATGTATTTTTTGTTTTTTTCAGGGAGACTTTAGAAACCCAATAATATTTAAAAAAAAAAATAAATAGGCTTTCTATGGCCCACTGAATGAGAGGGAGAGAGGTGGCACACCCAGGAGTCAAGACTGGCACACAAGCTGAAAGGGCAATATTACTCTCCCACTGTTTTTTTAGGTTTTTTTTGTTTTTTCAGGGAGACTTTAGAAACCCAATAATATTTAAAAAAAAAAATAAATAGGCTTTCTATGGCCCACTGAATGAAAGGGAGAGAGGTGGCACACCCAGGAGTCAAGACTGGCACACAAGCTGAAAGGGCAATATTACTCTCCCACTGTTTTTTTATGTATTTTTTGTTTTTTTCAGGGAGACTTTAGAAACCCAATAATATTTAAAAAAAAAAATAAATAGGCTTTCTATGGCCCACTGAATGAGAGGGAGAGAGGTGGCACACCCAGGAGTCAAGACTGGCACACAAGCTGAAAGGGCAATATTACTCTCCCACTGTTTTTTTAGGTTTTTTTTTTTTTTCAGGGAGACTTTTGAAACCAAATAATATTAAAAAAAAAAAAAAAAAAAAAAATATAGGATTGCTATAGCCCACTGAATGAGAGATAGCGCACACACAGCAGTGGCACACAAGCCCTGACTGAGGCCAATATTTTTCTCCCACTGATTGATGTAGTGTTTCTGTGTTGAGGTAGATTTTAGAACACAAATCACGGAAAAAATAAATAGGCTTTCTATGGCCCACTCAGTGAGAGATGGCACACACAGGGATGGCACTGTAGCAGAAATGCCAATCTTAATCTCCCACAAAAAAAAAACAAAAAAAAAAAAAAAACTGTCCTACAATTACTATCTCCCTGCAGTAATGTAAGCCAGGTATGGCAGGCAGCAATAGGAGTGGACTGATGCACAAATTAAATAAAAAGTGTGGACAAACAAAAAAGATAGCTGTGCAGAAAGGAAGGAACAAGAGGATATGTGCTTTGAAAAAAGCAGTTGGTTTCCACAGTGGCGTACACACAGCAATACAGCTATCACGGAGCCTTCTAGGGCAGCCCAATGAGCTACAGCGCTGAGGGGAAAAAAAAAAAAAAATAGCTTCCACTGTTCCTGCACACCGAAGGTGGTGTTGGACAGTGGAAATCGCTGCAGCACAAGCGGTTTGGTGGTTAGTGGACCCTGCCTAACGCTCTCCCTGCTTCTGATGAAGCGGCAGCAACCTGTCCCTAAGCTCAGATCAGCAGCAGTAAGATGGCGGTCGGCGGGAACGCCCCTTTATAGCCCCTGTGACGCCGCAGACAGCAAGCCAATCACTGCAATGCCCTTCTCTAAGATGGTGGGGACCAGGATCTATGTCATCACGCTGCCCACACTCTGCGTTCACCTTCATTGGCTGAGAAATGGCGCTTTTCGCGTCATTGAAACGCGACTTTGGCGCGAAAGTCGCGTACCGCATGGCCGACAAGCACAGGGGTCGGATCGGGTTTCATGAGACGCCGACTTAGCCAAAAGTCGGCGACTTTTGAAAATGATCGACCCGTTTCGCTCAACCCTAGTGGCCATGCCTACAGGTCCATGCGTCTGTTGTCAGGTGCACCTTTGTACTCACAGATTGCCAGAGTGCATGGACAATGCGGTCTTTTACATGCTGGTGGAGGGTTAGGATGGCTTTTCTCGCAAAAGAAGTGTCGACTGGTTAGCTTGTAGCGTGGTACAGCGTAGTCCATCATGGCTTTATTAATATTAAATAAAATATATAAATAGGCTCTATGAACTTTTAAATAGGTTCCAGGGGTACACGGGCAGCATTGGTGTGGTCAGTGGAGGAGTATTGCAAGGAGTGACGGCAGACAGGCTAACGAATGCCTAAAATAACAAAAAATAGGCTCATGGCAGTTTTAAATCGGTTACATGGATACACAGGCAGCATTGTGGTCAGTGGAGGAGTATTGCAAGGAGTGACCGCAAACAGGCTAACGAAGGCCTAACATAACAAAAAATAGGCTCATGGCAGTTTTAAATCGGTTACATGGATACACAGGCAGCATTGTGGTCAGTGGAGGAGTATTGCAAGGAGTGACCGCAGACAGGCTATCGAAGGCCTAACATAACAAAAAATAGGCTCATGGCAGTTTTAAATCGGTTACATGGATACACAGGCAGCATTGTGGTCAGTGGAGGAGTATTGCAAGGAGTGACCGCAAACAGGCTAACGAAGGCCTAACATAACAAAAAATAGGCTCATGGCAGTTTTAAATCGGTTACATGGATACACAGGCAGCATTGTGGTCAGTGGAGGAGTATTGCAAGGAGGGACCGCAGACAAGCTAACGAAGGCCAAACATAACAATAAATAGGCTCATGGCAGTTTTAAATCGGTTACATGGATACACAGGCAGCATTGTGGTCAGTGGAGGAGTATTGCAAGGAGGGACCGCAGACAGGCTAACGAAGGCCTAACATAACAAAAAATAGGCTCATGGCAGTTTTAAATCGGTTACATGGATACACAGGCAGCATTGTGGTCAGCGGAGGAGGATTGCAGGGAGTGACGGCAGACAGGATAATGAAGGCCTAAAATAACAAAAAATAGGCTCATGGCAGTTTTAATTCGGTTACATGGATACACAGGCAGCATTGTGGTCAGTGGAGGAGTATTGCAAGGAGGGACCGCAGACAGGCTAACGAAGGCCTAACATAACAAAAAATAGGCTCATGGCAGTTTTAAATCGGTTACATGGATACACAGGCAGCATTGTGGTCAGTGGAGGAGTATTGCAAGGAGGGACCGCAGACAGGCTAACGAAGGCCTAAAATAACAAAAAATAGGCTCATGGCAGTTTTAAATCGGTTACATGGATACACAGGCAGCATTGTGGACAGTGGAGGAGTATTGCAAGGAGGGACCGCAGACAGGCTAACGAAGGCCTAACATAACAAAAAATAGGCTTATGGCAGTTTTAAATCGGTTACATGGATACACAGGCAGCATTGTGGTCAGCAGAGGAGGATTGCAAGGAGTGTCTGACACAGTTAGTACTCACAAAAAATAAATAGATGTTAATGTCTCGCGAAACAACAACAACAACAAAAAAGGTGGCATACTTAGGTACAGGGGTGGGCTCATCTGCTGAGTTTCTGACAAAGTAATTTGGCAGTAACTTAGTATTTACAGGTGTCAATATAGGACACTGACCCAGACTACTTTAACTAGCATCATAGATGTCAACAAATTGGTATTGTCAGTGCCAGGCATTGAATAATGTCAGCGCATAGACTAAACATTGGTGGAGCTGTGCGAGATAATTTTGCACGTGGTAGAGCACAGTTTGAGATGGGGGGGGTGGGGGAACTCTCTTGTGGCCGGCGGTACCGTCCCAGGGCCCCTCATGTTACAATGGTGTGTCTGATGTTGGGTGCGCACCACCACCGCCAGAGACACTACATTGTACTATGAGGGACCCAGTGGCAGTGCCGTCGACCAAAAGCGGGCACACCCACCTCTTCAGACAAACAGCACTGTAACGGGTGCTTGCGACAAGTGGCGAGACCACGGCCCCGTGGGGGGAATTTTCCCATTGGGGGAGGTGTAAACATGTCGTATGCTGGACAAACAGCTGCTGCAAATTAAGAGATTGGAACACTCAGTAAGACCAGTCCACAAGCAAGACCTTTTTATAGTAAAGCTAGGTGTCAGCCGGGAAAGGTGGGGCAAAATAATTTGAAATCCAGGAGTGGTTCATTTTAATGAAGGTGAGATCATCCACATTTTGGGTAGCCAGACGGGTCTTTTTTCGGTTAATATTGAACCAGCAGCACTGAATACTCTTTCTGATAGCACACTAGCTGCTGGGCAAGCAAAGCTCCTGCAATGCATATTCTGCCAATTCAGGCCAGGTGTCTAATTTGGATGCCCAGTAATCAAATGGGAATGACGGTTGAGGGAGAACATCAATAAGGGATGAAAAATAGTTAGTAACCATACTGGACAAATGTTGTCTCCTGTCACTTTGAATAGATGCTGCAGTACCTGTCCTGTCTGCGGTCATTGCGAAATCACTCCACAACCTGGTCAGAAAACCCCTCTGTCCAACGCCACTTCTGATCTGTGCACCTCTAACACCTCTGCCCTGTAGCCCCCTGCAGCTTGTGTGAGAACCATCACCGGCGCTGTGTGCTGGGAATGCCTGAATCAAACGGTCTACAAGAGTAGCTTGTTTGGTTGCTAAGATTTGTTCGAGGTTCTCATGTGGCATAATATTTTGCAATTTGCCTTCATAGCGAGGGTCAAGGATGCAGGCCAACCAGTAATCATCATCGCTCATCATTTTAATAATGCGTGGGTCCCTTTTGAGGATACGCAAGGCATAATCCGCCATGTGGGCCAAAGTTCCAGTTGGCAAATCTGCGGTTGTGCTGGTTTGAGGGGCAGTTACAGGCAAATCTCCTCATTAAAAAAGTACTCATCCCCATCATCCTCCTCGTACTCCTCCTCCTCTTCGCCCGCTACCGCGTCCTCTACACGGCCCTGACCAGACAATGGCTGACTGTCATCAAGGCTTTCCTCTTCCTCGGCTGCAGACGCCTGCTCTTTTATGTGCGTCAAACTTTGCATCAGCAGACGCATTAGCGGGATGCTCATGCTTATTATGGCGTTGTCTGCACTAACCAGCCGTGTGCATTCCTCAAAACACTGAAGGACTTGACACAGGTCTTGTAGCTTCGACCACAGCACACCTGACAACTCCATGTCTGCCATCCAACTGCCTGCCCGTGTATGTGTATCCTCCCACAAAAACATAACAGCACGCCTCTGTTCGCACAGTCTCTGAAGCATGTGCAGTGTGGAGTTCCACCTTGTTGCAACGTCGATGATTAGTCGATGCTGGGGAAGGTTCAAAGACTGCTGATAGTTCTGCATACGGCTGGAGTGTACGGGCGAACGGCGGATATGCGAGCAAAGTCTGCGCACTTTGAGGAGCAGGTCGGGTAACCCCGGATAACTTTTCAGGAAGCACTGCACCACCAGGTTTAAGGTGTGAGCCAGGCAAGGAATGTGTTTCAGTTGGGAAAGGGCTATGGCAGCCATGAAATTCCTTCCGTTATCACTCACTACCTTGCCTGCCTCAAGATGTACAGTGCCCAGCCATGACTGAGTTTCTTTCTGCAAGAACTCGGACAGAACTTCCGCGGTGTGTCTGTTGTCGCCCAAACACTTCATTGCCAATACAGCCTGCTGATGCTTGCCACTAGCTGTCCCATAATGGGACACCTGGTGTGCAACAGTGGCAGCTGCGGATGGAGTGGATGTGCGATTGCAGTCTGTGGACGAGCTCTCGCTTCTGCAGGAGGAGGAGGAAGAGGAGGAGGGGGGGCGAACGCCTACAGCCAACTCTTTCCTTGACCGTGGGCTAGGCAGAACTGTCCCAATATTGCTGTCCCCTGTGGACCCTGCATCCACCACATTCACCCAGTGTGCCGTGATGGACACGTAACGTCCCTGGCCATGCCTACTGGTCCATGCATCTGTTGTCAGGTGCACCTTTGCAGTCACAGACTGCCTGAGTGCATGGACGATGCGGTCTTTAACATGCTGTTGGAGGGCTGGGATGGCTTTTCTAGAAAAGAAGTGCCGACTGGGTAGCTCGTAGCGTGGTACAGCGTAGTCCATCAGCGCTTTGAAAGCTTCGCTTTCAACTAACCGGTAGGGCATCATCTTTAATGAGATTAGTCTAGCAATGTGGGCGTTCAAACCCTGTGTACGCGGATGCGCGGATGAGTACTTCCTTTTCCTAACAAGAGTCTCATGTAGGGTGAGCTGGACTGGAGAGCTGGAGATCGTGGAACTAGCGGTGGTGCCGGTGGACATGGGTGAGTGACAGAGGGTTGGAGATGTTATTCTTGCCGGTGCCCTACATGCAGTGATTCCTACTGCAAACCTGTTGATTCCCTGACTGCTTTGGCCTGGCGACGAAAGCTGCACACATACTGCAGGTGGTGCGGGAAATGGTGCGTTTACAGTGAGGGAAGGGATGTAGCGTTGCTGACTAGCTTCATTGGCCGAGGGTGCTGCAACCTTTAGGGATGTTTGGTAGTTAGTCCAGGCTTGCTGCAAATGCATGGTGGATAAATGTCTATGCATGCAACTTGTATTTAGACTTTTAAGATTCTGACCTCTGCTTAAGGTAGTTGAACATTTTTGACAGATGACTTTGCGCTGATCATTTGGATGTTGTTTAAAAAAATGCCAGACTGCACTCTTTCTACTATCGGATACCTTTTCAGGCATTGCAGACTGAGCTTCTTTAACCGGATGGCCACGCTGTCCTCCAACAGGTTTTGGCTTTGCCATGCGTTTTTGGCCAGATACGGGCCCGGTAGATGGAACCTGTTGTGATGTTGATGCCTGCTGCGGCTCCTCCTCCTCCGCTTCAGAACTACTGCCGCCTGCACCCTGTTCCCCCAATGGCTGCCAATCGGGGTCAACAACTGGGTCATCTATGACCTCCTCTTCTATGTCGTGTGCAACTTCGTCTGTGTCACTGTGTAAGCCGGTGGTATAGCGTTCGTGACGGGGCACCATAGTCTCCGCTAGGTTTGATTCTGCCTCAGTACACTGCGAGGGCAATGTTCTGGTCTGAGTCAAAGGAACAGCATAGTAATCTGGCTGTGGCTGTGCATCTGTGCACTCCATGTCCGATTCATCTTGTAATGGGCATGGCCTGTTAACAATTTCCCTTTCTAACCCAGGAACGGTATGTGTAAAGAGCTCCATGGAGTAACCTGTTGTGTCGACTGACGCATCCTTCACTGTTGTTCTGGGTGAAGGACACAAGGAAGCGACTTGTTCCCGACCAGGAGCATCCACTGACGATGCATTGCTCTGACATTTGGCACTTTCCGAGGAGGAGGCGAAAGAGCTAGAGGCAGAGTCAGCTATGAAAGCCAATACTTGTTCCTCCTGCTCCGGCTTCAAAAGTGGTTTTCCTACTCCCAGAAAAGAGAGCGTTCGAGGCCTTTTGTAGCCAGACAACGAACCTGGCTCAACAACTCGAGACTTAGGTGCTGTACTGCTTTTACCACGACCACCTGATGCTCCTCCACCACTACCATCATTACCAGCTGACAATGACCGCCCACGGCCACGACCTCTTCCACTAGACTTCCTCATTGTTTGCAAACCTTAACAAAAGTAACAGTATTTGTTACTGTAAAACAACTTATAAGGTGAACTCAAACTTCTGTAGGATTTATATACAGTGGGGCAAAAAAGTATTTAGTCAGTCAGCAATAGTGCAAGTTCCACCACTTAAAAAGATGAGAGGCGTCTGTAATTTACATCATAGGTAGACCTCAACTATGGGAGACAAACTGAGACAAAAAAATCCAGAAAATCACATTGTCTGTTTTTGTATCATTTTATTTGCATATTATGGTGGAAAATAAGTATTTGGTCAGAAACAAACAATCAAGATTTCTGGCTCTCACAGACCTGTAACTTCTTCTTTAAGAGTCTCCTCTTTCCTCCACTCATTACCTGTAGTAATGGCACCTGTTTAAACTTGTTATCAGTATAAAAAGACACCTGTGCACACCCTCAAACAGTCTGACTCCAAACTCCACTATGGTGAAGACCAAAGAGCTGTCAAAGGACACCAGAAACAAAATTGTAGCCCTGCACCAGGCTGGGAAGACTGAATCTGCAATAGCCAACCAGCTTGGAGTGAAGAAATCAACAGTGGGAGCAATAATTAGAAAATGGAAGACATTCAAGACCACTGATAATCTCCCTCGATCTGGGGCTCCACGCAAAATCCCACCCCGTGGGGTCAGAATGATTACAAGAACGGTGAGCAAAAATCCCAGAACCACGCGGGGGGACCTAGTGAATGAACTGCAGAGAGCTGGGACCAATGTAACAAGGCCTACCATAAGTAACACACTACGCCACCATGGACTCAGATCCTGCAGTGCCAGACGTGTCCCACTGCTTAAGCCAGTACATGTCCGGGCCCGTCTGAAGTTTGCTAGAGAGCATTTGGATGATCCAGAGGAGTTTTGGGAGAATGTCCTATGGTCTGATGAAACCAAACTGGAACTGTTTGGTAGAAACACAACTTGTCATGTTTGGAGGAAAAAGAATACTGAGTTGCATCCATCAAACACCATACCTACTGTAAAGCATGGTGGTGGAAACATCTGCAAAGGGGCCAGGACGACTGATCCGGGTACATGAAAGAATGAATGGGGCCATGTATCGTGAGATTTTGAGTGCAAACCTCCTTCCATCAGCAAGGGCATTGAAGATGAAACGTGGCTGGGTCTTTCAACATGATAATGATCCAAAGCACACCGCCAGAGCAACGAAGGAGTGGCTTCGTAAGAAGCATTTCAAGGTCCTGGAGTGCCCTAGCCAGTCTCCAGATCTCAACCCTATAGAAAACCTTTGGAGGGAGTTGAAAGTCCGTGTTGCCAAGCGAAAAGCCAAAAACATCACTGCTCTAGAGGAGATCTGCATGGAGGAATGGGCCAACATACCAACATCAGTGTGTGGCAACCTTGTGAAGACTTACAGAAAACGTTTGACCTCTGTCATTGCCAACAAAGGATATATTACAAAGTATTGAGATGAAATTTTGTTTCTGACCAAATACTTATTTTCCACCATAATATGCAAATAAAATGATAAAAAACAGACAATGTGATCTTCTGGATTTTTTTTCTCAGTTTGTCTCCCATAGTTGAGGTCTACCTATGATGTAAATTACAGACGCCTCTCATCTTTTTAAGTGGTGGAACTTGCACTATTGCTGACTGACTAAATACTTTTTTGCCCCACTGTATACCTTTATAGGTGCCTGACACTGAAAGGAAAATCAGGCCCAATGTTACACACTAGGTTTTCTGTGCCCCAATAATTTGAGACAGATGGCACACACAGGACCAGTACTCAAGCAGAAATGCCAATCCTAATCTCCCACTATTTTTATTTTTTTTTTTACAGGGAGAATTTACCCCCCACCCCCCCAAAAAAAGCCAAGTATTACACAGTGGTTTTCGGTGGCACACAATGAGAGACAGATGCCACACACAGCAATGGCACAGAGGCAGACTTGCCAATATTTATCTCCCACTAATTTTTTTTTTAACCCCTTAAGCCCCGAGGGTGGTTTGCACGTTAATGACCGGACCAATTTTTACAATTCTGACCACTGTCCCTTTATGAGGCTATAACTCTGGAACGCTTTGACGGATCTTGGCGATTCTGACATTGTTTTCTCGTGACATATTGTACTTCATGTTAATAGTAAAATTTATTCTATATAACTTGCGTTTATTTGTGAAAAAAATGGAAATTTGACGCAAATTTTGAAAATTTCGCAATTTTCCAACTTTGAATTTTTATGCCCTTAAATCACAGACATATGTCACGCAAAATACTTAATAAGTAACATTTCCCACATGTCTACTTTACATCAGCACAATTTTGGAAGCAAATTTTTTTTTGTTAGGGAGTTATAAGGGTTAAAATTTGACCAGAAATTTCTCATTTTTACAACACCATTTTTTTTTAGGAACCACATCTCATTTGAAGTCATTTTGAGGGGTCTATATGATAGAAAATACCCAAGTGTGACACCATTCTAAAAACTGCACCCCTCAAGGTGCTCAAAACCACATTCAAGAAGTTTATTAACCCTTCAGGTGTTTCACATGAATTTTTGGAATGTTTAAATAAAAATGAACATTTAACTTTTTTTCACACAAAATTTATTTCAGCTCCAATTTGTTTTATTTTACCAAGGGTAACAGGAGAAAATGGACCTCAAAAGTTGTTGTACAATTTGTCCTGAGTACGCTGATACCCCATATGTGGGTGTAAACCATTGTTTGGGCGCATGGCAGAGCTTGGAAGGGAAGGAGCGCCATTTGACTTTTCAATGCAAAATTGACTGGAATTGAGATGGGACGCCATGTTGCGTTTGGAGAGCCCCTGATGTGCCTAAACACTGAAATCCCCTACAAGTGACACCATTTTGGAAAGTAGACCCCCTAAGGAACTTATCTAGATGTGTGTTGAGCACTTTGACCCACCAAGTGCTTCACAGAAGTTTATAATGCAGAGCCGTAAAAATAAAAAATCATATTTTTTCACAAAAATGATCTTTTCACCCCCAATTTTTTATTTTCCCAAGGGTAAGAGAAGAAATTGGATCCCAAAAAATGTTGTGCAATTTGTCCTGATTAAGCTGATACTCCATATGTGGGTGTAAACCATTGTTTGGGCGCATGGCAGAGCTTGGAAGGGAAGGAGCGCCATTTGACTTTTCAATGCAAAATTGACTGGAATTGAGATGGGACGCCATGTTGCGTTTGGAGAGCCCCTGATGTGCCTAAACATTGAAACCCCCTACAAGTGACACCATTTTGGAAAGTAGACCCCCTAAGGAACTTATCTAGATGTGTGGTGAGCACTTTGACCCACCAAGTGCTTCACAGAAGTTTATAATGCAGAGCCGTACAAATAAAAAATCATATTTTTTCACAAAAATGATCTTTTCGCCTCCAATTTTTTATTTTCCCAAGGGTAAGAGAAGAAATTGGACCCCAAAAAATGTTGTGCAGTTTGTCCTGAGTACGCTGATACCCCATATGTGGGTGTAAACCATTGTTTGGGTGCATGGCAGAGCTTGGAAGGGAAGGAGCGCCATTTGACTTTTCAATGCAAAATTGACTGGAATTGAGATGGGACGCCATGTTGCGTTTGGAGAGCCCCTGATGTGCCTAAACATTGAAACCCCCCACAAGTGACACAATTTTGGAAAGTAGACCCCCTAAGGAACTTATCTAGATGTGTTTTGAGTGCTTTGAACCCCCAAGTGTTTCACTACAGATTATAACGCAGAGCCGTGAAAATAATTTTTTTTTCTCAAAAATGATTTTTTAGCCCCCAGCTTTGTATTTTTACAAGGGTAACAGAATAAATTGGACCCCAAAAGTTGTTGTCCAATTTGTCCTGAGTACGCTGATACCCCATATGTGGGGGGGAAGCACTGTTTGGGCGCATGACAGAGCTCGGAAGGGAAGGAGCGCCATTTGGAATGCAGACTTAAATGGATTGGTCTGCAGGCGTCACATTGCATTTGCAGAGCCCCTGATGTACCCAAACAGTACAAACCCCGCACAAGTGACCCCATATTGGAAACTAGACCTCCCAGGGAACTTATCTAGATGTGTTGTGAGAACTTTGAACCCCCAAGTGTTTCACTAAAGTTTATAGCGCAAAGCCGTGAAAATAAAAATTCTTATTTTTTTTCACAAAAATGATATTTTAGCCCCCAGTTTTGTATTTTCACAAGGGTAACAGGATAAATTAGACCCCAAAAGTTGTTGTCCAATTTGTCCTGAGTACGCTGATACCCCATATGTGGGGGGGAACCACTGTTTGGGCGCATGACAGAACTCGGAAGGGAAGGAGCGCCATTTGGAATGCAGACTTAAATGGATTGGTCTGCAGGCGTCACGTTGCATTTGCAGAGCCCCTGATGTACCCAAACAGTACAAACCCCGCACAAGTGACCCCATATTGGAAACTAGACCTCCCAGGGAACTTATCTAGATGTGTTGTGAGAACTTTGAACCCCCAAGTGTTTCACTACAGTTTATAACGCAGAGCCGTGAAAATAAAACATCTTTTTTTTCCCACAAAAATGATTTTTAGCCCCCCAAATTTTTATTTTCCCAAGGATAACAAGAGAACTTGGACCCCAGAAGTTGTTGTTCAATTTGTCCCGAGTACGCTGATAACCCATATGTTGGGGTAAACCCCTTTTTGGGCGCACGGGAGAGCTCGGAAGGGAAGGAGCACTGTTTTACTTTTTCAACGCAGAATTGGCTGGAATTGAGATTGGACGCCATGTCGCGTTTGGAGAGCCCCTGATGTGCCTGGACAGTGGAAACTCCCCAATTCTACCTGAAACCCTAACCCAAACACACCCCTAACCCTAATCCCAACGGTAACCCTAACCACACCCCTAGCCCTGACACACCCATAATTCTAATCCCAACCCTAATCCAACCATAAATGTAATCCAAACCCTAACCCTAACTTTAGCCCCAACCCTAACTTTAGCCCCAACCCTAACCCTAACTTTACCTCCAACCCTAGCCCTAACCCTAACCCTACCCCTAACCCTAAACGTGACTGAAATACGTGGCACTGAAATACGTGGCACTGAAATACGTGGCACTGAAATACGTGGCACTGAAATACGTGATACGTGGCACTGAAACACGTGGCACTGAAACACATGGCACTGAAACACGTGATACGTGGCACTGAAATACGTGGCACTGAAATACGTGGCACTGAAATACGTGGCACTGAAATACATGGCACTGAAATACATGCAACTAAAATATGTGGCACTTAAATATGTGGCACTGAAACACGTGATACGTGGCACTGAAATACGTGATACGTGGCACTGAAACACGTGGCACTGAAACACGTGGCACTGAAATACGTGATACGTGGCACTGAAATACGTGGCACTGAAATACGTGGCACTGAAATACGTGGCACTGAAATACGTGGCACTATGACTGTCAGAAAATGTTCATTAAACGGTTAGGGGTGAGGTTAGGGGTAGAGTTAGGGTTAGGGTTTGGATCCCTTTATCACCTTGATGGTGGTGGGTGGCTTTTCAGTGTGTTTTCTGGTTTTTTTTCGATAAAAACGCATGCGTTTTTAACGCAAACGCATGTGCTTAAAAGCGCAAGAAAATACTGCAGGTTGTATTTCTGAAAATGAACGCATGCGTTTGAAAACGCGACCAAATGCGTACAAAAAACCGCATGCATTTTCAATGTTAAATATAGGGGAAAAACGCATGCGTTTTTTGTGCAAAAAACGCTGCAGACAAAAACGCAAGTGTGAAACCAGCGACGCTTTTTATAGCAAAAAAGTTTTTGCGTCTGCACATTTTGAGACCTATAATTTTTCCACATTTTGCTCCACAGAGTCATGTGAGGTCTTGTTTTTTGCGGGACGAGCTGACGTTTTTATTGGTAACATTTTCGGACACGTGACCATTTTTGATCACTTTTTATTCCGATTTTTGTGAGGCAGAATGACCAAAAACCTGCTATTCATGAATTTCTTTTGGGAGAGGCGTTTATACCATTCCACGTTTGGTAAAATGGATAAAGCAGTTTTATTCGTCGGGTCAGTACGATTACACTGATACCTCATTTATATATTTTTTTATGTTTTGGCGCTTTTATACGATAAAAACTATTTTATAGAAAAAATAATTATTTTGGTATCGCTTTATTCTCAGGACTATAACTTTTTTATTTTTTGCTGATGATGCTGTATGGCGGCTTGTTTTTTGCGGGACAAGATGACGTTTTCAGCGGTACCATGGTTATTTATATCAGTCTTTTTGATCGCGTGTTATTCCACTTTTTGTTCGGCGGTATGATAATAAAGCGTTGTTTTTTGCCTCGTTTTTTTTTTTTTCTTACGGTGTTTACTGAAGGGGTCAACTAGTGGGGCAGTTTTATAGGTTGGGTCGTTACGGACGCGGCGATACTAAATATGTGTACTTTTATTGTTTTATTTTTTTTATTTAGATAAAGAAATGTATTTATGGGAATAATATATATATTTTTTTATTATTTATTTAGGAATTTTTTTATTTTTTTTTTACACATGTGGAAAAATTTTTTTTTTTACTTTTTTACTTTGTCCCAGGGGGGGACATCACAGATCGATGATCTGATAGTGTGCACAGCACTCTGTCAGATCACCGATCTTACTTACATCGGTGCAGGCTTACCAGCGTCTGCTCTGAGCAGACACTCGGTAAGCCACCTCCTTCCCTGCAGGACCCGGATGCCGCGGCCATCTTGGATCCGGGACCTGCAGGGAGGAAGGAGGTAGGAGACCCTCGGAGCAACGCGATCACATCGCGTTGCTCCGGGGGTCTCAGGGAAGCCCGCAGGGAGCCCCCTCCCTGCGCGATGCTTCCCTATACCGCCGGTACACTGCGATCATGTTTGATCGCGGTGTGCCGGGGGTTAATGTGCCGGGGGCGGTCCGTGACCGCTCCTGGCACATAGTGCCAGATGTCAGCTGCGATATGCAGCTGACACCCGGCCGCGATCGTCCGCGCTCCGCCCGTGAGCGCGGCCGATTGCGTATGACGTACTATCCCGTCACCGGGAATTAAGTCCCAGGTCACCTTGACGGGATAGTACGTCATATGGGATTAAGGGGTTAAAAGGGAGAATTTACCCCCCCCCAAAAAAAAATGGCCAAGTATTACACAGTGGTTTTCGGTGGCACACAATGAGAGACAGATGCCACACACAGCAATGGCACAGAGGCAGACATGCCAATATTTATCTCCCACTAATTTTTTTTTTTGAAAAGGGAGAATTTACCCCCCCCCCAAAAATGGCCAAGTATTACACAGTGGTTTTCGGTGGCACACAATGAGAGACAGATGCCACACACAGCAATGGCACAGAGGCAGACTTGCCAATATTTATCTCCCACTAATTTTTTTTTTTGAAAAGGGAGAATTTACCCCCCCCAAAAAATGGCCAAGTATTACACAGTGGTTTTCGGTGGCACACAATGAGAGACAGATGCCACACACAGCAATGGCACAGAGGCACACTTGCCAATATTTATCTCCCACTAATTTTTTTTTTTTGAAAAGGGAGAATTTACCCCCCCAAAAAAAAATGGCCAAGTATTACACAGTGGTTTTCGGTGGCACACAATAAGAGACAGATGCCACACACAGCAATGGCACAGAGGCACACTTGCCAATATTTATCTCCCACTAATAATTTTTTTTTGAAAAGTGAGAATTTGTAAAAAAAAAAAAAAAAGGGCCAAGTATTACACAGTGGTTTTCGGTGGCACACAATGAGAGACAGATGCCACACACAGCAATGGCACAGAGGCAGACTTGCCAATACTTATCTCCCACTAAATTTTTTTTTTTGAAAAGGGAGAATTTACCCCCCCCCAAAAAAAATGGCCAAGTATTACACAGTGGTTTTCGGTGGCACACAATGAGAGACAGATGCCACACACAGCAATGGCACAGAGGCAGACATGCCAATATTTATCTCCCACTAATTTTTTTTTTTTGAAAAGGGAAAATTTACCCCCACCCCCCAAAAAAATGGCCAAGTATTACACAGTGGTTTTCGGTGGCACACAATGAGAGACAGATGCCACACACAGCAATGGCACAGAGGCAGACATGCCAATATTTATCTCCCACTAATTTTTTTTTTTTTGAAAAGGGAGAATTTACCCCCCAAAAAAATGGCCAAGTATTACACAGTGGTTTTCGGTGGCACACAATGAGAGACAGATGCCACACACAGCAATGGCACAGAGGCAGACTTGCCAATATTTATCTCCAACTAATTTTTTTTTTTGAAAAGGGATAATTTACCCCCCACCAAAAAAATGGCCAAGTATTACACAGTGGTTTTCGGTGGCACACAATGAGAGACAGATGCCACACACAGCAATGGCACAGAGGCAGACTTGCCAATATTTATCTCCCACTATTTTTTTTTTTTGAAAAGGGAGAATTTACCCCCCCCAAAAAAATGGCCAAGTATTACACAGTGGTTTTTGGTGGCACACAATGAGAGACAGATGCCACACACAGCAATGGCACAGAGGCAGACTTGCCAATATTTATCTCCCACTAATTTTTTTTTTTTGAAAAGGGAGAATTTACCCCCCAAAAAAAACAATGGCCAAGGATTACACAGTGGTTTTGGGTGGCACACAATGAGAGACAGATGCCACACACAGCAATGGCACAGAGGCAGACTTGCCAATATTTATCTCCCACTAATTTTTTTTTGGAAAAGGGATAATTTACCCCCCCAAAAAAAAATGGCCAAGTATTACACAGTGGTTTTCGGTGGCACACAATGAGAGACAGATGCCACACACAGCAATGGCACAGAGGCAGACTTGCCAATATTTATCTCCCACTAATTATTTTTTTTTGAAAAGGGAGAATTTACCCCCCCCAAAAAAAAATGGCCAAGTATTACACAGTTGTTTTCGGTGGCACACAATGAGAGACAGATGCCACACACATCAATGGCACAAAGGCAGACTTGCCAATATTTATCTCCCACTAATAATTTTTTTTTGAAAAGTGAGAATTTGTAAAAAAAAAAAAAAAGGGCCAAGTATTACACAGTGGTTTTCGGTGGCACACAATAAGAGACAGATGCCACACACAGCAATGGCACAGAGGCACACTTGCCAATATTTATCTCCCACTAATAATTTTTTTTTTGAAAAGGGAGAATTTGTAAAAAAAAAAAAAAAAGTGGCCAAGTATTACACAGTGGTTTTCGGTGGCACACAATGAGAGACAGATGCCACACACAGCAATGGCACAGAGGCAGAGTTGCCAATATTTATCTCCCACTATTTTTTTTTTTTTGAAAAGGGAGAATTTACCCCCCCCAAAAAAAAAACAATGGCCAATGATTACACAGTGGTTTTCGATGGCACACAATGAGAGACAGATGCCACACACAGCAATGGCACAGAGGCAGACTTGCCAATATTTATCTCCCACTAAATTTTTTTTTTTGAAAAGGGAGAATTTACCCCCCCCCAAAAAAAAAATGGCCAAGTATTACACAGTGGTTTTTGGTGGCACACAATGAGAGACAGATGCCACACACAGCAATGGCACAGAGGCAGACATGCCAATATTTATCTCCCACTAATTTTTTTTTTTTTAAAAGGGAGAATTTACCCCCACCCCCCAAAAAAATGGCCAAGTATTACACAGTGGTTTTCGGTGGCACACAATGAGAGACAGATGCCACACACAGCAATGGCACAGAGGCAGACATGCCAATATTTATCTCCCACTAATTTTTTTTTTTGAAAAGGGAGAATTTACCCCCCCAAAAAATGGCCAAGTATTACACAGTGGTTTTCGGTGGCACACAATGAGAGACAGATGCCACACACAGCAATGGCACAGAGGCAGACTTGCCAATATTTATCTCCCACTAATTTTTTTTTTTTGAAAAGGGAGAATTTACCCCCCAAAAAAAAAACAATGGCCAAGGATTACACAGTGGTTTTCGGTGGCACACAATGAGAGACAGATGCCACACACAGCAATGGCACAGAGGCAGACTTGCCAATATTTATCTCCCACTAATTTTTTTTTTTGAAAAGGGAGAATTTACCTCCCCCCCAAAAAAAATGGCCAAGTATTACACAGTGGTTTTCGGAGGCACACAATGAGAGACAGATGCCACACACAGCAATGGCACAGAGGCAGACTTGCCAATATTTATCTCCCACTAATTTTTTTTTTTTTTAAAAGGGAGAATTTGTAAAAAAGAAAAAAATGGCCAAGTATTACACAGTGGTTTTCGGTGGCACACAATGAGAGACAGATGCCACACACAGCAATTGCAGAGGCAGACTTGCCAATATTTATCTCCCACTAATTTTTTTTTTGAAAAGGGAAAATTTACCCCCCCAAAAAAACAATGGCCAATGATTACACAGTGGTTTTCGGTGGCACACAATGAGAGACAGATGCCACACCCAGCAATGGCACAGAGGCAGACTTGCCAATATTTATCACCCACTAATTATTTTTTTTTGAAAAGGGAGAATTTGTAAAAAAAAAAAAAAATGGCCAAGTATTACACAGTGGTTTTCGGTGGCACACAGCGAGAGACAGATGCCACACACAGCAATGGCACAGAGGCAGACTTGCCAATATTTATCTCCCACTAATTTTTTTTTTTTGAAAAGGGAGAATTTACCCCCCCCCCAAAAAAAATGGCCAAGTATTACACATTGGTTTCGGTGGCACACAATGACAGACAGAGGCCACACACAGCAATGGCACAGAGGCAGACTTGCCAATATTTATCTCCCACTAATTTTTTTTTTTGAAAAGGGAGAATTTATCTCCCCCCCAAAAAAAATGGCCAAGTATTACACAGTTGTTTTCGGTGGCACACAATGAGAGACAGATGCCACACACAGCAATGGCACGGAGGCAGACTTACCAATATTTATCTCCCACTAATTATTATTTTTTTGAAAAGGGAGAATTTGTAAAAAAAAAATAAAAAAAAATGGCCAAGTATTACACAGTGGTTTTCGGTGGCACACAATGAGAGACAGATGCCACACACAGCAATGGCACAGAGGGAGACTTGCCAATATTTATCAATCACTAATTTTTTTTTTTGAAAAGGGAGAATTTACCCCCCCCAAAAAAAAATGGCCAAGTATTACACAGTGGTTTTCGTTGGCAAACAATGAGAGACAGGTGCCACACACAGCAATGGCACAGAGGCAGACTTGCCAATATTTATCTCCCACTATTTTTTTTTTTTTGAAAAGGGAGAATTTACCCCTCCCAAAAAAAAATGGCCAAGTATTACACAGTTGTTTTCGGTGGCACACAATGAGAGACAGATGCCACACACAGCAATGACACAGAGGCAGACTTGCCAATATTTATCTCCCACTAATTTTTTTTTTGAAAAGGGAGAATTTACCCCCCCAAAAAAAACAATGGCCAATGATTACACAGTGGTTTTCGGTGGCACACAATGACAGACAGATGCCACACACAGCAATGGCACAGAGGCAGACGTGCCAATATTTATCTCCCACTAATTATTTTTTTTTTGAAAAGGGAGAATTTGTAAAAAAAAAAAAATGGCCAAGTATTACACAGTGGTTTTCGGTGGCACACAATGAGAGACAGATGCCACACACAGCAATGACACAGAGGCAGACTTGCCAATATTTATCTCCCACTAATTTTTTTTTTGAAAAGGGAGAATTTACCCCCCCAAAAAAAACAATGGCCAATGATTACACAGTGGTTTTCGGTGGCACACAATGACAGACAGATGCCACACACAGCAATGGCACAGAGGCAGACGTGCCAATATTTATCTCCCACTAATTATTTTTTTTTGAAAAGGGAGAATTTGTAAAAAAAAAAAAAAAAAAATGGCCAAGTATTACACAGTGGTTTTCGGTGGCACACAATGAGAGACAGATGCCACACACAGCAATGGCACAGAGGCAGGCTTGCCAATATTTATCTCCCTGCAGTAATGTCAGAAATGTATGGCAGGCAGCTATAAAAAGGACTGCTGCACACAAAAGTGTGGACAAACACACAAGATAGCTGTGCAGAAAGGAAGGAAAAACAGGATTTGTGCTTTGAAAAAAGCAGTTGGTTTGCACAGCGGCGTACACACACAGCAACACAGCTATCAGGGTCAGGGAGCCTTCTAGGGCAGCCCAATGAGCTACAGCGCTGAGGAAAAAAAAATGTAGCTTCCACTGTCCCTGCAAACAAAAGGTGGTGTTGGACAGTGGAAATTGCTACAGCACAAGCGGTTTGTGGCTTTATGTACCCTGCCTATCACTATCCCTGCTTCTGAAGAAGCAGCAGCAACCTCTCCCTACGCTCAGATCAGCAGCAGTAAGATGGCGGTCGGTAGGAACGCCCCTTTATAGCCCCTGTGACCCCGCAGAAAGCAAGCCAATCACTGCAATGCCCCTCTCTAAGATGGTGGGGACTGAGATCTATGTCATCACGCTGCCAACACTCTGCGTCCACCTTCATTGGCTGAGAAATGGCGCTTTTAGCGTCATTGAAACGCGACTTTGGCGCGAAAGTCGCGATTACCGCATTGCAGACCCCACACAGGGATCGGCTCGGTTTCATGAGACTTATGAAAATGAACAATCCGTTTCGCTCAACCCTAGTCGATATGTTTTTGAAGCTTAAAATTGCCCATGATTTGTCACCATAGCTAACATTTATCTCCCCAATCAAGACCAGGTCCGAGCGTGCAGAAAGTACCTACGGGACCTCTCGGCCTTTGTGGAAGGCTATGTGATTATGGGAGGGGACTTCAATATGGTGTTGGACCGTGCTGTGGATTCCTCTTCGGGCAGGTCGGCGGTGTCCCTCTCTCAGCTGGAGAGACTGCGGCGGGCCCTGACGGACTCAAGGTTGGTGGATGTATGGAGGTTACTGCACCCCACTACCCGAGATTATACCTACTTCTCCACAGTACAGAATTCCTATAGTAGATTGGATTATTTTTTGATCAGCAACGGGCTCCTGTTTCTTGACCCAAAGTTTGACATTGACACGATGTTGTGGTCAGACCATGCCCCGGTTTTGCTCTCCCTCCGGCTGCCGAGCCTTTCTCCGAGAGAATGGACCTGCTCCTTAAACCCTGGTCTCCTTGGAGATCTAACGTGTCAGGCGGCCGTGCGAACAGCAATCTCGGACTTTCTAGATTTTCAGAAGCATGACCAGACGGCCATACCATACCAATGGGAGGCTTTTAAAGGAGTTATACGGGGAGTATTTATACAACAGGGGGCCCGACTGAAGAGAGAGAGGGAGACTAACATTGTGGGTTTGTTGACTCGAATCCAAACTCTGGAGTTGGATCATAGATGGACTAGAGATGCCGGGGTGCTGGCTAATCTCCTCCGGGCACGCTGTGAGTTTAGTGCCTTGTTGGACACAACGTTAGCACGACAGAGGGACCGCTTTCATAAATTTCTGTACAAGTACTCTGATAAACCCGGGAGAGTTCTAGCGAGGTTTTTGCACCCCTGTGCCCCCACCACTTATATCCATACCGCGAGGTCTGCTACGGGTGAACTGGTCCATTTTCCTGAGGAGATTGTGGACTCATTCAGAGCATATTACGGACTCTCTCTACAATTTAAGTGGCCCGTTGTCTGATATGCCCCCTTCCGAGTTTCAAGCACGAGTGGACGACTACATCCAGGACACTGAGCTCCCGCCTATGTCGGTGGAGGAGTCTGAGGCCCTGGAGAGTCCTCTCTTGGAACAGGAGGTTTTAGACACGATAAAATCTTTGCATAATGGTAAAAGCCCTTGTCCTGATGGATTCTCCGCCGCCTTCTATAAGTTATATGCGAATTCCCTGGTCCCCTTCATGACCAAACTGTTTAACTCCATCTCGGCCAGCTGCCCCTTTGCCCCCCAAACGTTGATGGCCACAATCACCGTGATCCCTAAACCGGGAAAAGATTCCCTATTGTGTGCAAGCTATAGGCCCATATCCCTCATTAATGTGGATGTGAAGGTGTTCGCGAAAGTGTTAGCTGGTAGACTGAACCCTATTCTACCTGGGTCCATCCATAGTGATCAGGTGGGCTTTGTGCCGCACAGGGAGGCCAGGGATAACACGGTGAAGACGTTGCTTCTGACCTCGTACATGCGCACAGGAGGGGTACCAGCATGTTTATTATCTATTGACGCCGATAAAGCGTTTGATCGCCTAGGCTGGACCTTCCTATGCGCCTCTCTGAAGCAACTGGGAGTGGGACCTAACATGTTGGAGAGGATTTTTGCTCTGTATCATAGGCCTACGGCCCGTCTTAGAGTGAACGGCACCCTTTCCCAGCCCATTGACATAAGAAATGGGACCCGTCAGGGTTGCCCCCTTTGCCCTTTACTTTATATCCTTGCGATGGAGCATCTGGCAGTGGCATTATGGAAGACACCTGATATTGAGGGTCTGCGGATTGGCCAACATGAGTTTAAGATATCCCTGTGGGGAATGATTTATTGCTGTACATTACCAACCCAACCGTGGCTTTTCCTGTACTCCTCCGAGAGTTCCGTAGGTTCGGGGAGGTTTCAAACTTTAAAGTCAACTACTCCAAGACGGAGGCGCTCAGTATCTCCCTGCCTGATGATCTAGTCTCTCAGCTCCAGGCGTCCTTCTCTTTTAAGTGGAAGACCGACGCCTTAAAATATATAGGAGTCTTAATACCTGCTGACATTAGCGCAACATATGACCTGAACTACGTCCCGCTCCTGCAGAAAACTATCTCGGACCTTAAACGGTATGGCAGACCTCAGCTATCTTGGTTCGGACGGGTGGGAGTGGTCAAAATGGGTATTTTACCCCGGTTCCTCTATCTCTTTCAGACTGCTCCAGTGCAGGTTCCGGATTGCTTTTTCAGGCGCCTGCAGTCAGCCATCAATAGCTTTATTTGGGGAACTAAGAAGCCGCGGACTCGATTTTCAGTGTTAGTGAGACCCAAGACTAAAGGGGGGGTAGGCCTTCCTGATTTTAAACGTTATTATCAGGCAGTCTTGCTCTCTAGGATTGTCGACTGGAGGTTCGGTGATGCTCATAAACAGTGGGTGCTCCTGGAGAAACTTTCATCGCCCTCTTCTTTGTACTGGCTGCCTTGGCTGGGGGGACCGGACGCCCACCTGTGTCGAGTTTTGCTCCATTCACACAGATGGTTTTGAGGTTTTGGGATAGATCCTATGTGAAATTACATCTGACCTTCCGATTGAGCAGACAGAGTCCCCTTTTTGACCATCCGGCCTTTCCCCCAGCAATGAATAGATCTACGTATCTGTGTTGGTCACGACTTGACGGGGTGGGACTGGGTCAGGTGAAGGATAAGCTTGCGGGGCTCTCCAGCGTGCGGGGGTTACGAGGTTCTGGTCTTACGACACTGCTGTCCTGGCTAGAGTTTCTGCAATTGCGGAGCTTTCTTTCCAGTGTGCCGATGGGGGCGCTGACGCCATTTGAGTCCCTGATGCTCCCTACTGAGGGTCCCTCCCATGTGGTTTCGGTGCTCTATGGCCTGGTCTTGAATTCACTTCCCCCTACTATGCTTGGATTTATGGAGGCTTGGGAGAGGGACCTGGGGATCACCTTTTCTGAGGCGGATAGTCTGAAAATCTTCACTCTTGCACATAAGATGACGATGTCCAGTCAGGCGCAGGAGAGGAATTATAAATTACTGACACGCTGGTATAGGTGTCCCACCCTTCTCCACAGGATTAACCTGGAGATCTCGGATGCCTGCTGGAGATGTGGCTCCACCACGGGCTCTATGCATCATGTTTGGTAGTCCTGTGGTCCCCTGCAACCCTTCTGGAACTCAGTCTTCGATGCCTTTCACTTGATGACTGGGGTCCACCATGAACCCTCCCCCAAATGGCCCTACTGTCCCTGATACCCAGTTTGATAGCTTCCGTTAAAAAGGAGATCCTGAGATTTTGCCTAATAGCTGCCAGGGCAGTTATTCCCCGACATTGGAGATCCACTGAGGTCCCCTCCACAGAGGAATGAATAGCTGAAATGGATAGATTACATCATCTGGAGTCACTGGTGGCGGGTGATGGTGATGCTGCATATGACCAGGGACACACCTGGTTCCTCTGGCAATCCTTCAAGGAGAGCATGGGGTTCCTGACTTGGCTGCGTACATACTTATAATTCTCAATATGTGGGCGTGTACATTGCTGGCTCTTCCTTAACCCCCCCTCCCCTCTCCCTCCTTACTCCCATTCCCCCCCTTCCCCCCTTTTTTCTTCTCTCTTTTTCTCTTTCTTTCCTTTTCTCCTATCTCTACAATTGCTTTTCTTACAGGTTCTGTATTCTGTATATAAGGTCCATGTCCCGAGGTGATTCTCAAGATGAGAAGCATGCACCCTTTATGTGCCATAGTCCTTGTTCAACTACACTTGTGCTGTGTTCTCAGGGGCGTAATGTATAGCTCTGGACATAGTAATGATTCTTTTTATTGTTTTTCCTGTTCAAAATTTCAATAAATATATTTACTGAAAAAAAAAAAAAGAAGTTTGTCGCTTCCTGTCCTTCCTGCGCCAAGAACAAAGTGCCAAGACAATTACCCCCATGGAGCTCTGCTTCCTCTTCCAGTCCCTTCTGCCCCATGGCAGCATATCGCCATGGACTTTATTACCGATCTACCAAGTTACTCAGGCTGTACTGTCATCCTTACAGTAGTAGATCGGTTCTCTAAAATGGCTCATTTTGATTCCCTGCCCGGTCTACCCTCGGCTCCTGAATTGGCGAAGGTATTTATTTTGAACGTCTTCAAACTCCACGGTTTTCCACAACACATCGTGTCCGACAGAGGAGTTCAATTTACATTTCACTTTTGGAGGGCCTTATGCAAACTCTTGAAGGTGTCTTTAGATTTTTCATCTGCCTATCACCCTCAAACCAATGGTCATGCTGAGTGAACGAATCAAATTTTGGCTGCCTATCTTTGACACTTTACTAATGCCCACCAAAATGATTGAGTCAGTCTTCTGCCTTGGGCTGAGTTTGCTTACAATAATCATTCCAGTGAATCCTCAGCAAAATCTCCTTTCTTCATCGTGTTTGGACAGCATCTGAATATGCCTCTTCCGATTTCCTTAACTTCTGGAGTACCAGCAGCTGATTCTTTGACTTTGGAGTTTTCTACAATTTGGAGGGAGGTTAAAGAAGCACTCATTAAGGCATCTGCAAGAATGAAAAAAACATGCCGACAAACGGTGTTTGGATTCCTCTCCATTTTTTCCTGGTGACAAAATCTGGCTCTCCTCACGATACATTAGACTCAAGTTACCATCTTATAAACTTGGTCCTCGCTACATCGGTCCTTTTGAGATTCTGAGTCGAGTCAACGATACCGCTTACAAGCTGAAGTTGCCTGCCTCGCTCCGCATTCCCAATACCTTTCATGTGTCTTTGCTCAAACCTGTTATCCTTAACTGTTTTCATCCTTCTTCATGTATTTCTCCTCAATCTGTCCGTGCCGATAACATTTTTGAAGGGAGGGACATTTTAGCCATGAAAAAGGTTCGTGAGAGAGATTTTTTCTTGATTGATTGGAAGGGTTTCAGTCCTGAAGAGAGGTCGTGGGAACCGTTAGAAAATATCAATGCTCCTTGACTTTTAAACAAATTTCTCTCCAGTTTGGGAGGGGGAGGTCGTAAGGAGGGGGGTACTGTTAGCAGCACCCCTCTTAGCGGTGCCGCTTCCACTCACCACAGCTCCTCCTCTGGGTCCCGGCGCGCTCGTCCTGTTTCTTCTGCGGCAGCTCTCCCCGCTCATTCTTGCCACTCTGCTCCAGGGTCCCGGCGCGCTGTCCTCTGTGCCTCTGCAGCGGCGACTGTCCTTCCTGCTTCCGGTTCCCAGTGCGCTCCTCTCTTCGGTGCTCCTTCTCAACTTCCTGTCTCTGGCTCTGCTGGAGGTATCCGACTTCTGCACAAGCATCCTGGCTTCTCTAGAGGGTGCACACGCTACAATCCCTCTGCTACTGGATACCTGGATCCAGTGATCTCCTACAGCCAATCTCGGTGAGGTATTTGGTACATCAGGCCGTCTCCCCTGCATGGTGGCGCCTGATCATCATTCGCTTTTTGCTTTTGTCTCTGGCCTCTCTGATCTCAGTGTCTGACATCCTCGTGCTATTCACTTCTTATTGTGCTATTTTGTGTCCATGTTCTCCTTTTCCTCTGTTGCATTCCCTATCGTCCATTTCCCTAAATCCTCGCTCTCTCCTTTTCCCTGCAGATCTGCCTTCATTCCAGCCTCCGTGTGTTCAAGTACCTTTGTGCGTGTACTTCCCGTAGCTGTTGTTCCTGTTTTCCTGGTTCCAGTATTGCCGTTCCCAGTACTTTCTTTGTTTTTTTCTCATTCCCTTCCCTCCTTCTGAGCCGTACCTCTAGGTATTAGCTACTGTGGTCTGGTGACCTCTGGACCCGCTCCTGACGGTCCCTGTATAGGGGTCGGTCTCATTAGGTCAGCTCACCCAGGGGTAGGTCTTTTCCACAGTCCAGAGGGTCCACTCTAACTCCACCTCCTTGGTAGCATTACACAGTACCATGCAAACCTATGGAAAACCAAATCCGCTGTGCCCATGATGCGGAAAATACCGTGGGGAAACGCTGTGTTGTATTTTCTGCAGTATATCAATTCTTTGTGCGGATTCCGCAGCGTTTTATACCTTTTCCTCAATAGGAATCCGCTGGTGAAATCCGCACAAAAAACACTGGAAATCCGAGGTAAATCCACAAGTAAAACGCAGTGCATTTTACCTGCGGATTTTTCAAAAATGGTGTGGAAAAATCTGCCCACGAATCCGCAACGTGGGCTCATAGCCTTAGGGTTAGGGCTGGAACTAGAGTTAGGGTTGGAATTAGGGCTAGGGTTGGAATTAGGGTTAAGATTAGGGTTAGGGGTGTGTTGAGGTTAGGGTTAGGCTTGTGGTTAGGGTTGGGATTAGGGTTAGGGTGTGTTGGGTTTAGGGTTGTGGTTAGGGGTGTGTTGGGGTTAGGGTTGTGATTACGGATATGTTAGAGTTGGGATTAGGGTTAGGGGTGTGTTGGGGTTAGTGTTGGAGTTAGAATTGAGGTGTTTCCACTGTTTAGGCACATAAGGGGGTCTCCAATCACGACATGGCGCTCCGGTCCCAAGCACCAATAACACATGTTGATGTAGCGATCTCGAGAGACCGCTATGTCATTTCCGGTCATTGCTGCAATGCATACTGGGGACCGGAGTGGCGCGTGAGGAGCGGGAAAGGCCTGGGCTGGATCCGGGGGCCGTCGAAGGGTGAGTATATAATGATTTTTTGATTTTTTAAATTATTTTTTAACATTATATGTTTTTACTATTGATGCTGCATAGGCAGCATCAATAGTAAAATGTTGGTTACACAGAGAGTTAATGGCAGCGTTTTCGGACTGCCTTACACCGCGTTATGCCACGGTGTAAGGCAGTCTGGTTAACGCTATGTGGGCGCTAACTGGGGGGGAGTAGGGAGGAGCAACTGAATGCAGGGGAGGAGGGAGGGGCCAATTTGCGGCCGGATTATGCCCGTCGCTGATTGGTCGCGGCCCGATGCTGCAACCAATCAGCGACGCGGGATTTCCATGACAGACAGACAGACAAACAAACAGATGGAAGTGACCTTTAGACAATTATATAGTAGATACATATAAGCAGCAGAAGAGGGAGCTGAATAAGTTTCTTAGGAACTGGTATGTAAAGGAGGACTTTGTGTTCCTGGAGAGCTAAACTGACTTTTCTTTTGGCTAAAGACTATATGCTAGAGATGGACTGTACATTAACGAGAACGATGTAGCTGTACTGAGGGAAGGAAGGAAAGGAATCGCTAGCTTGGAGGAGTGCTTAAGCTTAGTAATGAGGGAAAGATAAATACTGCAGAGGAAGAGAAGATAGTGTAGTTAGTAACTTGTGCCAAAGCAATGAATATGTATTTCATAATGTATATTATATTAGCTTACACTAAGGAATTGCTTACACTAAGCAAAATAGAATAATATAAAATAGAATAATAGATTCATAGTGATTCTCTTTGAGTTTAAATGGACTACCTTCAACCAATGCATACATTGCTTATTATCTATTGACATGGGGATGTGAGATGGTCCCTTAGGATATGGGTCTCATCTGTGCTATGGTGGGAGTATGCAGGACCGGACTTTGACATGCGCAGATATCTCCTTTAGTGGCGATCGCAAAGAGCAGGCACGTGCACATCATCAGGTATACCTGGAAGTCTCAAGCTTCCGTGATGAGCCGCAACTGCATGCATACTGTGAACACCCAGAAGTACTAAGTGGGGATGGTACAGAGCAGAATTGGGTCCTTCAGGAGGTGTGCTGATTGGTGCTAGGTACTTCTAATGGAGATATGTGCGCAGGAAATTCATTCTTATAGCAATAATGAATAATCATCTCATTTATTAATAGGACCCCAAGGGTGAGTGTGAATTATAGGATATTCCATTCGAGCAGCCTGTACTGTGTTAAAGAAGTTGTCCACTACTATAACTTTTTTTTTTTTCATAAATCTTGCTATTATGTGCCACTGAAAACATCCACTGTGTTTATTTTTAGTAATATTACCTTTTATCATGCTGTAGCAGCACATCTTCAGTGAGGGATCCAGCTCTCATGGGGTTAATCGACAACTTCCTTTCTCCTGACTTATTGTGCTCCAATACTACAAGTTCCATGATGCATTGCACCGGCCTCTAAGCCCGAACCTAGCACACCTACTCCAAAACACACCCAAACCCCTCCCTCCTCTATCTTCAAAAAGATTTGTGATGTCATTTCTGTCCAACCTCCTCTTTTACATTTGTCCAACCCACACTCCATTACACACAGATAGGTAGATAGGTAGATGGATAGATGAATATGGGATGGATAGATAGATAGATAGATACTAACAGAGATAGATCTGTATATCTATGTCTATTTCCATAGATATGTCCATATCCATGTTTCTAAACTCCTTCACCCCTGGAGCTTTTTTCACTTATCGCTCCCCTTCTTTCCATGGCCATAATTTTCCAGTCAGTATGGCCATGTGGGGGCTTATCTTTTGCGGGACAAGTTCTACTTTTGAACAAAATCATTGGCTTTACCATGTCGTGTAACAGAAAATGGGAAACAAAATTCAAAATGCGATGAAATTGCAAAAAAAGTGCAATCCTACACTTGTTTTTGCTTGGCTTTTTTGCTAGGTTCACTAAATGCTAAGGCTGTGTGCACATGTTGCGGGTTTGATTGCAGATCGCAGCGTTTTTTGCCACATGGAATTGCATCAAATCCGCAGTGTAGTGCACAACCAATGTAAGTCTATGGGAGCCGCAGACTTGTTGTGCACATGCTGCAAAAAAAGATGCACCAAAACGCAGCTTTTTTCCCACAGCATGTCACTTATTTTGTGCGGAACTGCAGCATTTCTGCACCCATAGACTTGCATTGAGTCGGGCACATCCGCAGTAAAACCGCAGATGTAAAAAAGATCTGCAGTTTTGCTGCAGACGTGGGTCTGAGAAATGCCTCAGTTTGGGAGGAGGGAAGTGTGTGGGCAGTTACTGTGTGCATGTATGTGTGTGCAGGCGGGGTCTGTGAGCTATTTGGGTGTGTGCGGGTGTGTGCGGGACTGTTCGGGTGTGTGCAGGCGGGGTCTGCGGGCTGTTTGGATGTGTGCGGGGCTGTTCTGGTGTGTGCGGGACTGTTCGGGTGTGTGCCGTCGGGGTCTCAAGCAGTTCGGATGTGTGCGGGTGTGTGCGGGACTGTTCGGATGTGTGCAGGTGGGGTCTGCAGGCTGTTCGGATGTGTACAGGACTGTTCGGGTGTGCGGGACTGTTCGGGTGTGTGCGGGCGGGGTCTACAGCTATTCGGATGTGTGCGGGACTGTTCGGGTGTGTGTGGGACTGTTCGGGTGTGTGCGGGACTGTTCGGGTGCGTGCGGGACTGTTCGGGTGCATGCGGGCGGGATCTGCGGGCTGTTCGGATGTGTGCGGGACTGCTCTGGTGTGTGCGGGCGGGGTCTACGGGCTGTTCGGACGTGTGCGGGTGTGTGCGGGACTGTTCTGGTGTGTGTGGAACTGTTCGGGTGTGTGCGGGACTGTTCGGGTGTGTGCGGGACTGTTCGGGTGCGTGCGGGACTGTTCGGGTGTGTGCGGGCGGGGTCTGCGGGCTGTTCGGATGTGTGTCTGGTGTCGGGTGAGGGCTTATTTTTTGACTGCCGAGCTGGCGTTTTTAATGATGCCACATTTGTTCAGATACGTTCTTTTGATCGCCCGTTATTGCATTTTAATGCAATGTCTCGGTGACCAAATAATCATAATTTTGGCTTTTGATTTTTTTCTCTCTACACCGTTTAGCGATCATGTAAACTTTTTTTTTAAAATTGAAAACAACTGACATGTTGCGGCTTTGAAGTGGGCTCACCGCCGGAGCCCACCTCAAAGCGAGGGATACTGCCAGCTGACATACTATTCCATCAGCTGGCAGAAAGAGGTTAATGAACAGTATGTTTCAGTAGAAAAAAAATGAAAAAAAAAAAATGGCGTGGGCTCCTGCACCATTTTCTGCGCCAGAGGGGGAAAGCCGACGGCCGGGGGCCAATATTTGTAGCCTGGGAAGGCGGTAATACCCATGGCCCCTCTGTAGGCTATGAATATCAGCTTGCAACTGTCTGCGTAGGCTTTACTGGCTATTAAAATAGGGGGACCCCCCCAAACAAAATGCAGCATCAATAGTAAAATGTTGGTCACACAGAGGGTTAATGGCAGCGTTTTTGGACTGCCTTACACCGCGTTATGCCACGGTGTAAGGCAATCTGGTTAACGCTATGTGGGCGCTAACTGGGGGGGAGTAGGGAGGAGCAACTGAATGCAGGGGAGGAGGGAGGGGCCAATTTGCGGCCGGATTATGCCCGTCGCTGATTGGTCGCGGCCCGATGCTGCAACCAATCAGCGACGCGGGATTTCCATGACAGACAAACAAACAGACGGAAGTGACCTTTAGACAATTATATAGTAGATACATATAAGCAGCAGAAGAGGGAGCTGAATAAGTTTCTTAGGAACTGGTATGTAAAGGAGGACTTTGTGTTCCTGGAGAGCTAAACTGACTTTTCTTTTGGCTAAAGACTATATGCTAGAGATGGACTGTACATTAACGAGAACGATGTAGCTGTACTGAGGGAAGGAAGGAAAGGAATCGCTAGCTTGGAGGAGTGCTTAAGCTTAGTAATTAGGGTCTTCTACACGTGTATGCCGGTGTTCTGCTCCTGGGCTTAGTAGCTGGTTTTGCGCTTTCCCTCCTCATTAGTGTCCTATTATATAGGCTGTATGTGTCCTGGACTTCACATCTTTCTACCGTCCTGTTTATTTATGACGGTACATTGGTCATTACCCCGGGATGTCCTCTTGACTACCTATCAGGTTGTATGTTGACAATACACAGGGGCATTTCATTGTGGTCTGGGACATAACTGTTTATGGGCTAATTCTATGAGGGATAGGTATTGTCACTGTTACTTGCTCCATCGTCGGTAGGATATTGATGCTCTATGTGGAGTGGTTGGCACACATGATAATTTGATTATTGGCACCTTTATTGATCAGGAATGGGGATATGTTGTGATTATATGCCTGTTTTTAATTGTTTTTATATTGTCTTTGGTGTTTAATAAAGGTTTGTTACTATTTTTCTATTACAAGTGGTTGTGCAGGCCTTGTCTTTAGTCGAACTTTTTCTTCTTTCTTTAAGCTTAGTAATGAGGGAAAGATAAATACTGCAGAGGAAGAGAAGATAGTGTAGTTAGTAACTTGTGCCAAAGCAATGAATATGTATTTCATAATGTATATTATATTAGCTTACACTAAGGAATTGCTTACACTAAGCAAAATAGAATAATATAAAATAGAGTAATAGATTCATAGTGATTCTCTTTGAGTTTAAATGGACTACCTTCAACCAATGCATACATTGCTTATTATCTATTGACATGGGGATGTGAGATGGTCCCTTAGGATATGGGTCTCATCTGTGCTATGGTGGGAGTATGCAGGACCGGACTTTGACGTGCGCAGATATCTCCTTTAGTGGTGATCGCAAAGAGCAGGCACGTGCACATCATCAGGTATACCTGGAAGTCTCAAGCTTCCGTGATGAGCCGCAACTGCATGCATACTGTGAACACCCAGAAGTACTAAGTGGGGATGGTACAGAGCAGAATTGGGTCCTTCAGGAGGTGTGCTGATTGGTGCTAGGTACTTCTAATGGAGATATGTGCGCAGGAGATTCATTCTTATAGCAATAATGAATAATCATCTCATTTATTAATAGGACCCCAAGGGTGAGTGTGAATTATAGGATATTCCATTCGAGCAGCCTGTACTGTGTTAAAGAAATTGTCCACTACTATAACTTTTTATTTTTCATAAATCTTGCTATTATGTGCCACTGAAAACATCCACTGTGTTTATTTTTAGCAATATTACCTTTTATCATGCTGTAGCAGCACATCTTCAGTGAGGGATCCAGCTCTCATGGGGTTAATCGACAACTTCCTTTCTCCTGACTTATTGTGCTCTAATACTACAAGTTCCATGATGCATTGCACCGGCCTCTAAGCCCAAACCTAGCACACCTACTCCAAAACACACCCCAACCCCTCCCTCCTCTATCTTCAAAAAGATTTGTGATGTCATTTCTGTCCAACCTCCTCTTTTACATTTGTCCAACCCACACTCCATTACACACAGATAGATAGATGAATATGGGATGGATAGATACTAACAGAGATAGATCTGTATATCTATGTCTATTTCCATAGATATGTCCATATCCATGTTTCTAAACCCCTTCACCCCTGGAGCTTTTTTCACTTATCGCTCCCCTTCTTTCCATGGCCATAATTTTTCCGTCAATATGGCCATGTGGGGGCTTATCTTTTGCAGGACAAGTTCTACTTTTGAACAAAATCATTGGCTTTACCAAGTTGTGTAACAGAAAATGTGAAAAAAATTCAAAATGCGATGAAATTGCAAAAAAAGTGCAATCCTACACTTGTTTTTTGCTTGGCTTTTTTGCTAGGTTCACTAAATGCTAAGGCTGTGTGCACATGTTGCGGATTTGATTGCAGATCGCAGCGTTTTTTGCCACGTGGAATTGCATCAAATCCGCAGTGTAGTGCACAACCAATGTAAGTCTATGGGAGCCGCAGACTTGTTGTGCACATGCTGCAGAAAAAGCTGCACCAAAACGCAGCTTTTTTCCCGCAGCATGTCACTTATTTTGTGCGGAACTGCAGCATTTCTGCACCCATAGACTTGCATTGAGTCGGGCACATCCGCAGTAAAACCGCAGATGTAAAAAAGATCTGCAGTTTTGCTGCAGACGTGGGTCTGAGAAATGCCTCAGTTTGGGAGGAGGGAAGTGTGTGGGCGGTGACTGTGTGCATGTATGTGTGTGCAGGCGGGGTCTGTGAGCTATTCGGATGTGTGCGGGACTGTTCAGGTGTGTGGACTGTTCGGACGTGTGCGGGTGTGTGCGTGTGTGCGTGTGTGCGTGTGTGCGTGTGTGCGTGTGTGCGTGTGTGCGTGTGTGCGTGTGTGCGTGTGTGCGTGTGTGCGTGTGTGCGTGTGTGCGTGTGTGCGTGTGTGCGTGTGTGCGTGTGTGCGTGTGTGCGTGTGTGCGTGTGTGCGTGTGTGCGTGTGTGCGTGTGTGCGTGTGTGCGTGTGTGCGTGTGTGCGTGTGTGCGTGTGTGCGTGTGTGCGTGTGTGCGTGTGTGCGTGTGTGCGTGTGTGCGTGTGTGCGTGTGTGCGTGTGTGCGTGTGTGCGTGTGTGCGTGTGTGCGTGTGTGCGTGTGTGCGTGTGTGCGTGTGTGCGTGTGTGCGTGTGTGCGTGTGTGCGTGTGTGCGTGTGTGCGTGTGTGCGTGTGTGCGTGTGTGCGTGTGTGCGTGTGTGCGTGTGTGCGTGTGTGCGTGTGTGCGTGTGTGCGTGTGTGCGTGTGTGCGTGTGTGCGTGTGTGCGTGTGTGCGTGTGTGCGTGTGTGCGTGTGTGCGTGTGTGCGTGTGTGCGTGTGTGCGTGTGTGCGTAGGCATCATCCGATGGGACTATAAGTACACAAGTACACAGCATCCAATCTGCAGCTAATCCGGATATAATCCGGACAGTGACCAGGCACTCTACACTATCCATACATCTATCAATAGATATATCTATCCATAGATATATCCATCCAGATATATCTATAGATAGATAGATGCATGCATCTATAGATCTATCTATATGTAGATCTATCTATCCATCTCATCTATCATCTATCTGTGTGTGTAATGGAGTGTGGGTTGAACAAATGTAAAAGAGGAGGTTGGACAATAATGACATCACAAATCTTTTTTTTGTTCAATAATACTTTATTTAACTTTCAAAAACACATACAAAAGCGCATTAAAAAACGCATAAAAACCATGCAAAAACCACACCAAAACTGCATAAAAAACGAATTAACAATGCATCGAAACCGTGCAAAAACAGCACCAAAATCTGCACCAAAACCGGGCAAAAAAAACGCACCAAAAACTGAATCTAAAACGCATCAAAACTGCACCAAAACCTGAATCAAAACAGCGCAAAAACCGCACCAAAACCTGAAGCAAAATCCGCACCAAAACTGCATCAAAACCATGCAAAAACTGCACCAAAAACTGCATCAAAAACATGCAAAAACGCATTAAATAAAGCATAAAAACCACGGAAAAAACGCACCAAAAACAGCATAAAAAACAAATAAAAAAAGCATCGAAACCACGCAAAAACTGCACCAAAAACTGAATCAACCGCGCAAAAACTGCATAAAAAAACGCAGCAAAAAAGCACCAAAACCTGAATCAAAATCACGCAAAAACCGCACCAAAAAAACATCAAAAACGCATCAAAACCTGAATCAAAACAGCGCAAAAACCGCACCAAAACCTGAAGCAAAAACCGCACCAAAAACACATCATAATCTGAATCAAAACCGCGCAAAAAACGCACCAAAACCACGCAAAAACTGCACCAAAAACTGAATCAAAACCACACCAAAAACTGCATAAAAAAGCGCATCAAAACTGTGCAAAAACGCGCAAAAACGCATTAAAAACGCAGCTGCATTTTCTGCCAGGAGATGCAGATTTTGTGCAGAAAATTCTGCACCCAAATCTGCAACATGTGCACAGAGTCTAAAACTGACCTGCCATTATGATTCTCCAGGTCATTACGAGTTCATAGACACCAAGCATGTCTAGGTTATTTTTTATCTAAGTGGTGAAAAAAAATTCCAAACTTTGCTAAAAATAAAAAAAATAAATAATTGTGCCATTTTCCGATACCCGTAGCGTCTCCATTTTTCATGATCTGGTGTCGGGTGAGAGCTTATTTTTTGCATGCCGAGCTGGCGTTTTTAAAGATGCCACATTTGTGCAGATACGTTCTTTTGATCGCCCGTTATTGCATTTTAATGCAATGTCTCGGTGACCAAAAAATCATAATTTTGGCTTTTGATTTTTTTCTCTCTACGTTGTTTAGCGATCATGTAAACTTTTTTTAAATTGAAAACAGCTGACATGTTGCGGCTTTGAAGTGGGCTCACCACCGGAGCCCACCTCAAAGAGAGGGATACTGCCAGCTGACATACTATTCCATCAGCTGGCAGAAAGGGGTTAATGAACAGTATGTTTCAGTAGAAAAAAAATGAAAAAAAAATGGCGTGGGCTCCTGCGCAATTTTTTGCACCAGAGGGGGAAAGCCGACGGCCGGGGGCCAATATTTGTAGCCTGGGAAGGCGGTAATACCCATGGCCCCTCTGTAGGCTATGAATATCAGCTTGCAACTGTCTGCGTAGGCTTTACTGGCTATTAAAATAGGGGGACCCCCCCAAACAAAATGACGTGGGGTCCTCCTATATTTTCTATATGGATATTGCCCTCCCCGCTACAAATACCAGCCCCCAGGCACCCCAGAAATGGCGCATCTGTGAGATGCGCCAATTCCAGCACTCAGCCCCTCTCTTCCCACTCCCAAGTAGCAGTGGGATATGGGGTAATAAGGGGTTAATGTCACCTTGCTATTCTAAGGTGACATTAAGCCGGGTTAATAATGGAGAGACGTCATAAGACGCCTATCCATTATTAATCCAAGAGTAGTGAAAGGATTAAAAAAAATAAAGACACAGCCAGAAAAAAGTATTTTAATATTCTTAATTTAACCATATTTACCATACTTGATCGCCTGCCAAAAATTTAAAATAATAAAACGTATACTCCCTGTCCGATGCAGTCCAATTAATAAAGAAATTACCTATTGGGGTATGAAGTGACACATTAGCGAGTAACAATAAAAAAGATCTTTATTAACCAATAGTTTAAAAATAACAATTTTTTTTAAAACGACAGGATGATGTAAACAAATGGACCTCCAAAATGTAAACAAGTGGTGACCCGCGATTCCCAGTAGCAAGGTATTTTATAGATATACATATAAGGTGTTACTATATTAGAGGCTATAATATCCCTGTGGAAAAGACAAGGCTGTCTATGTGGATGGACGTGAACGCGTCTCTTTGAGAATCCCACACAACAGACATATCTAAATGATGGGTATAGTAAAGTGAACAGATATATATATATATATATATATATATATATATCTCTAATATATAAAGCTGAATGTGTGTGTGTGTGTGTGTGTGTGTGTGTGTGTGTGTGTGTGTGTGTGTGTGTGTGTGTGTGTGTGTGTGTGTGTGTGTGTGTGTGTGTGTGTGTGTGTGTATGTATGTATGTCCGGGATTGGCATCTGAACCGTAGCAGCTACAGCCACAAAATTTTGCACAGTCACACGTCTGGACCCCGAGAGCGTCATAGGCTATGTTGTGAGGTGAAATTTTAACCCCGCGCTTTCCAATTCACCAAACAATTTTGCCCCTATCTACATAATGGGGAAAAAATGAAAGGAAAAGTGTTGGAGGCAAATTAACAGCTGCCAGATGTGAACAAGGGGGACTTAAAGAATGACAGCGATGGCACCAAAGAGTATATACTGTACAGTTGCTAAGGTGGGGCCCCAACATGGGATAATCACACCACCACGGGGATATGAACACACACACAAAATGCGCCACACACTACCACGTGCTCGAACACATATACCACCCTCAGTGCACATTTCACCACACATACACCAACCTCGCCACATAAAAGTAGAAACACAAAAGTCGCCGCTCAAAACTCGCCACGCGCAAAACTCTCCACACGTGCAAAACTCGCCACACGCAAAACTTGCACACGCAGAAAAATTGCCACACGCAGAAAAATTGCCACATGCACAAAAGTTGCAACACATGCAAAAGTTGCCTCACACAAAACTTGCACATACTCAAAAGGCACCACACATAAAACTCGCCACGCGCAAAACTCGCCATGCGCAAAACTTGCTGCACACAACTTGCTACACTAACCTGTCACATGCAACTCGACACACAAAAAGTTGCTACACGCATGTCGCCACACAAAACTCATCTCACAAAAGTCCCTACATGCATGTCGCCACACGCAACTCAACACACACAACTTGACACACGAAACTCGCCCTAAAACACACACAAGTCTGGTATCCTTCAAAAATAAAAATCTGATTAATAAGCAGACAAACTACAAGAGCAACAAATGTACCATATAGGAATCCGGCAGCTGTCAGTCACATGACCAGTCTATTATGTGTATGTGTGAGCTAATATATACTGCCAGGGGGTGGGCTTACTGTTGGCTGGGGATTTATCAGGCTGCCATTTTAGCTTACAAATACTGAGGTAAAAATACTGACCAAATAACGTGTGAACGAGGGCTAATACAGGAGGAGATGGCATACAGCTATATACTATATACAGGAGATGACACACAGGTATATACTATTTACAGGGGAGATGACACACAGGTATATACTATATACAGGAGGAGATGACACACAGATATATACTATATACAGGAGAGATGACACACAGGTATATACTATATAGAGAAGGAGATGACATACAGGTACATACTACATACAGGAGGAGATGACATACAGGTATATACAGGAGGAGATGACACACAGGTATATACTATATACAGGAGCAGATTACCTACAGGTATATAGTATATACAGGAGGAGATGACACAGGTATATGCTATGTATAGGAGGAGATGACATACAGGTATATACTATATACAGGAGATGACACACAGATATATACTATATATAGGTGAGATGACACACAGGTATATACTATATACAGGAGATTACATACAGGTATATCTAATATATAAAGCTGAATGTGTGTATGTATGTGTGTATGTCCGGGATTGGCATCTGCACCATCGCAGCTACAGCCACAAAATTTTGCACAGTCACACGTCTGGACCCCGAGAGCGTCATAGGCTATGTTGTGAGGTGAAATTTTAACCCCGCGCGTTCCAATTCACCAAACAATTTTGCCCCTATCTACATAATGGGGAAAAAGTGAAGGAAAAAGTGTTGGAGGAAAATTGACAGCTGCCAGATGTGAACAATGAGGACTTAAAGAATGAGAGCGATGGCGACAAAGAGTATATACCGTACAGTTGCTAAGGTGGGGCCCCGACATGGGATACTCACCACACACGGGGATATGAACACAAACACAAAATGCGCCACACACTACCACGTGCTTGAACACATATACCACCCTCAGCACACATTTCACCACACACACACCAACCTCGCCACATAAAAGTCGAAACACAAAAGTCACCACTCAAAACTCGCAACGCGCAAAACTCGCTACATGCAAAACTCGCCATATGCAAAACTAGGCTCACGCAAAACTCGCCACATGTGCAAAACTCACCTCATGGAAAACTCACCTCATGCAAAACTTGCACACACAGAAAAATTGCCACATGTACAAAAGTTGCACCACATGCAAAAGTTGCCTCACACAAAACTTGCACATACTCAAAACGCACCACACATAATACTCGCCACGCGCAAAACTCACCATGCACAAATCTTGCTGCACACAACTTGCTACACTAACCTGTCACATGCAACTCGACACACAAAATGTTGCTACACGCATGTCACCACACAAAACTCATCTCACAAAAGTCGCTACACGCATGTCGCCACACGCAACTCAACACACACAACTTGACACATGAAACTCGCCCTAAAACACACACAAGTCTGGTATTGTCCTTCAAAAATAAAAATCTGATTAATAAGCAGACAAACTACAAGAGCAACAAATGTACCATATAGGAAATACGGCAGCTGTCAGTCACATGACCTGTCTATTATGTGTATGTGTGAGCTAATATATACTGCCAGGGGGGAGGGCTTCCTGTTGGCTGGGGATTTATCAGGCTGCCAATAGCAACCAATCACAGCTCAGCTTCTATTTTGCTACAGTTAATTAACCTGAGCTCTGATTGGTTAATATAGGCAACAAAGACATTCTCAGTATAACAAAGCTAATATATGTTGTGAAATGCTTCTATTAGCTTAGTTTTTGCCTTTTAATAATTACATTTCTATCTATTTGTTTTGTGGTTTTTGTGTGCAGAATAAATTTTTGTTAACACATTCTATTTTGCTAACAGCAGTCATTAACCCGGGCGAAGCCGGGTAGTACAGCTAGTATATATATATATATATATATATATATATATATATATATATATATATATATATATATATATATATTAAACAAAACCCTCACATCAGGGGATAGATAATGGCTCTGGCAATAGTACAAGTAGGTTTTACTGTGGTACTATAGGGGTGAAAATAGTGAGTTGCTACTAATAATTTCTCCTGTGCATGAAAGGATAATGGCAAAAAGAAAAACCATAAAGGAGAATGGCCACTAGGTGGCAGTGTGAAGCATGAGAGTGGGAAACATTGTTTCCTAAGGGGAACGTCCAGCAGCAAAGGAAAAAAGAAAAAAAGAAAAAAACGGTAACAGAGCCATAACTAGTATTTACCTGATGGTGGGTAGCGGTGGGTGCCGATTGACTGGGAAGGCAGGTCGCCTCCTGTGCCCGACGAGCGCCGTTTCGCCTTTCGGCTTCTTCAAAACAAGAGGGGCAATGGAGTCTAGGTGTTTGGAAAGGTTTATATGTCCTGGACGCCGGGTGTGACGTAAAAGAGGGGGGCGGGGCGGTATTTGGTCAGTGGAGTGCATGTGACCTGATAGGAATGTCAGAGCGTTACTATGGGTACGGATGTAGCTTTACTATCAGCGCATGGGAACGCCGGGATTGGCGTGCAGAGGGGGCGGGTGTGAATTGTTTAGTCAGTGGAGTGCATGTGACTTAATGGGAATGTCCAGACGTTACTATGGGTACGGATGTAGCTTTACTAACAGCGTATTAGAACGCCGGGATTGGTGTGCAGAGGGGGCGGGTATGACTTGTGATGACACATGAAATAGAAAAAGTAGGCGTGTCACAAAGTTCACAGGGGAAGTGTGCACAGATTGGCGGCGTGTGAGAGCGCCGGGGATAAAAACAAAATGGGGCCGGCGGTAAACAGCCTTATAAATGAAATTGATGGACATATCCATTTTTGTTGGTGGATATATGAAGCGCGATTAGCGGCGCATGAGCACGGTAAAGTGTTCTGAAAAAAAGGGGACTTGTGGTCTTGCGTCTGGTGGTGGGCGGTCTTAAGGACCGCACATCATCATCATGACGCCGATCGCAAGTTCTACAGAGACACGAGACCGGCGCATGCGCACACGCGCATTGGGTAAAGCAGAGGAAAGAGACCCGCCTCCTCCTCACTGTGGAAGAAGCTGTGGCTGCTGAAAATAAATGAAGGTGTAAAAGGAAGAATCATATTGCATATAAAATAAAATAAGCTGGATGAGGTGACGGCTCATTATGTAAGGGATGGATGAGATGAAACCACATTATATATTATATAGATAAGGTAATATGTTTTCTTTCATCATTAGAGGAAAGACAGGGAAAGGGGAGGGACTAAAGAAGTGAAGGTGGGCTGCGGGTAGTATTAGAAGAGCGATCTTATGGGGGAGGGGAATTATGAGAAGAGCGATTAAAAAAAAAATTGTTATTTTTAAACTATTGGTTAATAAAGATCTTTTTTATTGTTACTCGCTAATGTGTCACTTCATACCTCAATAGGTAATTTATTTCAGCATCTATTATCGAAGTGCTTATGCTCTGCCTATACAAAACCCCTCTTTTTTCGGATTATGGGATTAACCAATTAATATAGAGTAGTGTTGAGCGATACCTTCCGATATTCAGAAGTATCGGTATCGGATTGGATCGGCTGATATCCAAAAAATATCGGATATCGCCGATACCTGATACCAATGCAAGTCTGTGGGACACAAATATAAATAAATGTAAATAAGCCCTTTCTGTCCTTCTACATCCTGTTCCGTGGGCAGAGTGTGGGCAGTGCGTGGGCGGACACTGTGCATGTCTGTGTGTGCGGGCGGGGTCTGTGCAGCCTGCCGGGGCTCTGTGTGGGCCTGCCGGGGCTCTGTGCATGCTGCCGGGGCTCTGTGCATGCTGCCGTGGCTCTGTGCGTGCTGCCGGGGCTCTGTGCATGCTACCGGGGGTCTGTGCGTGCCTGACAGGGCTCTGTGCGGCCTGCCGGGGCTCTGTGCGTGCCTGTCGGGGCTCTGTGCTGCCTGCTGGGGCTCTGTGCGGCCTGCTGGGGCTCTGTGCATGCCTGCTGGGGCTCTGTGCATGCCTGCTGGGGCTCTGTACGGGCTGCCGGGGCTCTGTGCAGGCTACCGGGGCTCTGTGCGGGCTACCGTGGCTTTGTGCGGCCTGCCGGGGCTCTGTGTGAGCTGCCAGGGCTCTGTGCGGCCTGCCAGGCTCCGTGCGGGCTGCCGGGGCTCTGTGCGAGCTACTGGGGCTCTGTGCATGCCTGCCGGGGCTCTGTGCATCCTGCCGGGGCTCTGTGCGGCCTGCCGGGGCTCTGTGCAGCATCGTCCGATGGGACTACAAGTCCCATCGGACGATGCCTGCTACAGTGACAGTGATTGACACATTAGCCAATGATGGGACAGTAGTAGTCCCATCATCCGGCTAATGTGTTGAATGTCAAAAAAAAAAATACTACATACATACATACATACTACATACATAATACATACTACATACATACATACTACATACACACTACATACTTTCATACTACATACATACATACTACATACATACAGTACAGACCAAAAGTTTGGACACACCTCATTTAAAGATTTTTCTGTATTTTCATGACTATGAAAATTGTACATTCACACTGAAGGCATCAAAACTATGAATTAACACATGTGGAATTATATACTTAACAAAAAAGTGTGAAACAACTGAAATTATGTCTTATATTCTAGGTTCTTCAAAGTAGCCACCTTTTGCTTTGATGACTGCTTGGCACACTCTTGGCATTCTCTTGATGAGCTTCAAGAGGTAGTCACCGGGAATGGTCTTCCAACAATCTTGAAGGAGATGCTTAGCACTTGTTGGCCCTTTTGCCTTCACTCTGCGGTCCAGCTCAGCCCAAACCATCTCAATTGGGTTCAGGTCTGGTGACTGTGGAGGCCAGGTCATCTGACGTAGCACCCCATCACTCTCCTTCTTGGTCAAATAGCCCTTACATAGCCTGGAGGTGTGTTTGGGGTCATTGAAAAATAAATGATGGTCCAACTAAGTGCAAACCGGATGGAATAGCATGCCGCTGCAAGATGCAGTGGTAGCCATGCTGGTTCAGTATGCCTTCAATTTTGAATAAATCCCCAACAGTGTCACCAGCAAAGCACCCCCACACCATCACACCTCCTCCTCCATGCTTCACGGTGCGAACCAGTCATGTAGAGTCCATCCGTTCACCTTTTCTGCGTCGCACAAAGACACGGTGGTTGGAACCAAAGATCTCAAATTTGGACTCATCAGACCAAAGCACAGATTTCCACTGGTCTAATGTCAATTCCTTGTGTTCTTTAGCCCAAACAAGTCTCATCTGCTTGTTGATTGTCCTTAGCAGTGGTTTCTTAGCAGCTATTTTACCATGAAGGCCTGCTGCACAAAGTCTCATCTTAACAGTTGTTGTAGAGATGTGTCTGCTGCTAGAACTCTGTGTGGCATTGACCTGGTCTCGAATCTGAGCTGCTGTTAAACTGCGATTTCTGAGGCTGGTCACTCGGATAAACTTATCCTCAGAAGCAGAGGTGACTCTTGGTCTTCCTTTCCTGGGGCGGTCCTCATGTGAGCCAGTTTCTTTGTAGTGCTTGATGGTTTTTGCCACTGCACTTGGGGACACTTTCAAAGTTTTCCCAATTTTTTGGACTGACTGACCTTCATTTCTTAAAGTAATGATGGCCACTCGTTTTCCTTTACTTAGCTGCTTTTTTCTTGCCATAATACAAATTATAACAGTCTATTCAGTAGGGCTATCAGCTGTGTATCCACCAGACTTCTGCACAACACAACTGATGGTCCCAACCCCATTTATAAGGCAAGAAATCCTACTTATTAAACCTGACAGGGCACACCTGTGAAGTGAAAACCATTCTCGGTGACTACCTCTTGAAGCTCATAAAGAGAATGCCAAGAGTGTGCAAAGCAGTCATCAAAGCAAAAGGTGGCTATTTTGAAGAATCTAGAATATAAGACATAATTTCAGTTGTTTCACACTTTTTTGTTAAGTATATAATTCCACATGTGTTAATTCATAGTTTTGATGCCTTCAGTGTGAATGTACAATTTTCATAGTCATGAAAATACAGAAAAATCTTTAAATGAGAAGGTGTGTCCAAACTTTTGGTCTGTACTGTGTTCCCACGCAGCAATGCCATAAAGTGAGACCCTGAACTCAGGTAACCTCAGTGATGCATTGCAGGAGCCATTGTCTCCTGTCAGTGTGTCACTGAAGGTCTATAGAGCAGTGACATCACCTAATGTCACTGTTCTATAGGGGAGACCATCTTGGGACGCTCGTTATTAGTGTTGAGCATTTCGATACTGCAAATATCGGGTATTTTTGTGATATCGGATACCAGAATCGGAAGTTCCTATAGTGCAATTATGCACTATAATGGAGTGTGGGCGGTGCATGGGCGGAGACTGTGTGTGTGTGCGCGTGCGGGTGAGGTCTATGCGTGACCATGGGGGGTCTGTGCGGGCCTGACAGGCGTCTGTACAGACCTGCTCGGGCTCTGTGCGGGGCTGCTGGGGCTCTGTGCGGGGCTCCCGGGGCTCTGTGCGGGTTGCCGGGGCTCTGTGCGGGCTGCCGGGGCTCTGTGCAGGCCTGCCAGGGGTCTGTACAGACCTGCCGGGGCTCTGTGCGGGCTGCCTGAGCTCTGTGTGGGCTGCCAGGGCTCTGTGCGGGCCTGCCGGGGCTCTGTGCAGCCTGCCAGGGCTCTGTACGGGCTGCCTGGGCTCTGTGCAGGCATCGTCCGATGGGACTACAAGGGCGTCCAACATACATACAACATGCATACTACATACATACAACATACATACATACAACATACATACTTGTTATGGTTCTCAATGGCAAGAGAACATAGCCCAGCAAACATAAGTACTAGCTCTTGGAAGGATGGAAACTAAACTGACCATGAACTAAACCTGCCGCACAACTAACAGTAGCCGGGTAGCGTTGCCTACGTTTTTTATCCCTAGACGCCCAGCGCCGGCCGGAGGACTAACTAATCCTGGCAGAGGAAAATATAGTCCTGGCTCACCTCTAGAGAAATTTCCCCGATAGGCAGACAGAGGCCCCCACATATATTGGCGGTGATTTTAGATGAAATGACAAACGTAGTATGAAAATAGGTTTAGCAAAATTGAGCTCCGCTTACTAGATAGCAGGAAGACAGAAAGGGCACTTTCATGGTCAGCTGAAAACCCTATCAAAATACCATCCTGAAATTACTTTAAGACTCTAGTATTAACTCATAACATCAGAGTGGCAATTTCAGATCACAAGAGCTTTCCAGACACAGAAACGAAACTACAGCTGTGAACTGGAACAAAATGCAAAAACAAACGAGGACTAAAGTCCAACTTATCTGGGAGTTGTCTAGCAGCAGGAACATGCACAGAAAGGCTTCTGATTACAATGTTGACCGGCATGGAAGTGACAGAGGAGCAAGGTTAAATAGCGACTCCCACATCCTGATGGAAGCAGGTGAACAGAGGGGATGATGCACACCAGTTCAATTCCACCAGTGGCCACCGGGGGAGCCCAAAATCCAATTTCACAACAGTACCCCCCCCTCAAGGAGGGGGCACCGAACCCTCACCAGAACCACCAGGGCGATCAGGATGAGCCCTATGAAAGGCACGGACCAGATCGGAGGCATGAACATCAGAGGCAGTCACCCAAGAATTATCCTCCTGACCGTATCCCTTCCATTTGACCAGATACTGGAGTTTCCGTCTGGAAACACGAGAGTCCAAGATTTTTTCCACCACGTACTCCAACTCGCCCTCAACCAATACCGGAGCAGGAGGCTCAACGGAAGGCACAACCGGTACCTCATACCTGCGCAACAATGACCGATGAAAAACATTATGAATAGAAAAAGATGCAGGGAGGTCCAAACGGAAGGACACAGGGTTAAGAATCTCCAATATCTTGTACGGGCCGATGAACCGAGGCTTAAACTTAGGAGAAGAAACCCTCATAGGGACAAAACGAGAAGACAACCACACCAAGTCCCCAACACAAAGCCGAGGACCAACCCGACGCCGGCGGTTGGCAAAAAGCTGAGTCTTCTCCTGGGACAACTTCAAATTGTCCACTACCTGCCCCCAAATCTGATGCAACCTCTCCACCACAGCATCCACTCCAGGACAATCCGAAGATTCCACCTGACCAGAAGAAAATCGAGGATGAAACCCCGAATTACAGAAAAAAGGAGACACCAAGGTGGCAGAGCTGGCCCGATTATTGAGGGCAAACTCCGCCAAAGGCAAAAAAGCAACCCAATCATCCTGATCTGCAGACACAAAACACCTCAAATATGTCTCCAAGGTCTGATTCGTCCGCTCGGTCTGGCCATTAGTCTGAGGATGGAAAGCAGACGAGAAAGACAAATCTATGCCCATCCTAGCACAGAATGCTCGCCAAAATCTAGACACGAATTGGGTTCCTCTGTCAGAAACGATATTCTCCGGAATACCATGCAAACGGACCACATTTTGAAAAAACAGAGGAACCAACTCAGAAGAAGAAGGCAATTTAGGCAGGGGAACCAAATGGACCATCTTAGAAAAACGGTCACACACCACCCAGATGACAGACATCTTCTGAGAAACAGGAAGATCCGAAATAAAATCCATCGAGATGTGCGTCCAGGGCCTCTTCAGGATAGGCAAGGGCAACAACAATCCACTAGCCCGAGAACAACAAGGCTTGGCCCGAGCACAAACGTCACAAGACTGCACAAAGCCTCGCACATCTCGAGACAGGGAAGGCCACCAGAAGGACCTTGCCACCAAATCCCTGGTACCAAAGATTCCAGGATGACCTGTCAACGCAGAAGAATGAACCTCAGAAATGACTTTACTGGTCCAATCATCAGGAACAAACAGTCTACCAGGTGGGCAACGATCAGGTCTATCCGCCTGAAACTCCTGCAAGGCCCGCCGCAGGTCTGGAGAAACGGCAGACAATATCACTCCATCCTTAAGGATACCAGTAGGTTCAGAGTTACCAGGGGAGTCAGGCTCAAAACTCCTAGAAAGGGCATCCGCCTTAACATTCTTAGAACCCGGCAGGTAGGACACCACAAAATTAAACCGAGAGAAAAACAACGACCAGCGCGCCTGTCTAGGATTCAGGCGTCTGGCGGACTCAAGATAAATTAGATTTTTGTGGTCAGTCAATACCACCACCTGATGTCTAGCCCCCTCAAGCCAATGACGCCACTCCTCAAAAGCCCACTTCATGGCCAAAAGCTCCCGATTCCCAACATCATAATTCCGCTCGGCGGGCGAAAATTTACGCGAGAAAAAGGCACAAGGTCTCATCACGGAACAATCGGAACTTCTCTGCGACAAAACTGCCCCAGCTCCGATTTCAGAAGCGTCGACCTCAACCTGAAAAGGAAGAGCAACATCAGGCTGACGCAACACAGGGGCGGAAGAAAAGCGGCGCTTAAGCTCCCGAAAGGCCTCCACAGCAGCAGGGGACCAATCAGCAACATCAGCACCCTTCTTAGTCAAATCAGTCAATGGTTTAACAACATCAGAAAAACCAGCAATAAATCGACGATAAAAGTTAGCAAAGCCCAAAAATTTCTGAAGACTCTTAAGAGAAGAGGGTTGCGTCCAATCACAAATAGCCTGAACCTTGACAGGATCCATCTCGATGGAAGAGGGGTAAAAAATATATCCCAAAAAGGAAATCTTTTGAACCCCAAAAATGCACTTAGAACCCTTCACACACAAGGAATTAGACCGCAAAACCTGAAAAACCCTCCTGACCTGCTGGACATGAGAGTCCCAGTCATCCGAAAAAATCAAAATATCATCCAGATACACAATCATAAATTTATCCAAATAATCACGGAAAATGTCATGCATAAAGGACTGAAGGACTGAAGGGGCATTTGAAAGACCAAAAGGCATCACCAAATACTCAAAGTGGCCCTCGGGCGTATTAAATGCGGTCTTCCACTCATCCCCCTGCTTAATTCGCACCAAATTATACGCCCCACGGAGATCTATCTTAGAGAACCACTTGGCCCCCTTTATGCGAGCAAACAAATCAGTCAGCAGTGGCAACGGATATTGATATTTAACCGTGATTTTATTCAAAAGCCGATAATCAATACACGGTCTCAAAGAGCCATCTTTCTTAGCCACAAAGAAAAAACCGGCTCCTAAGGGAGATGACGAAGGACGAATATGTCCCTTTTCCAAGGACTCCTTTATATATTCTCGCATAGCAGCATGTTCAGGCACAGACAGATTAAATAAACGACCCTTAGGGTATTTACTACCCGGAATCAAATCTATGGCACAATCGCACTCCCGGTGCGGAGGCAATGAACCAAGCTTAGGTTCTTCAAAAACGTCACGATATTCAGTCAAGAATTCAGGAATCTCAGAGGGAATAGATGATGAAATGGAAACCACAGGTACGTCCCCATGCGTCCCCTTACATCCCCAGCTTAACACAGACATAGCTTTCCAGTCAAGGACTGGGTTATGAGATTGCAGCCATGGCAATCCAAGCACCAACACATCATGTAGGTTATACAGCACAAGAAAGCGAATAATCTCCTGATGATCCGGATTAATCCGCATAGTTACTTGTGTCCAGTATTGTGGTTTATTACTAGCCAATGGGGTGGAGTCAATCCCCTTCAGGGGTATAGGAGTTTCAAGAGGCTCCAAATCATACCCACAGCGTTTGGCAAAGGACCAATCCATAAGACTCAAAGCGGCGCCAGAGTCGACATAGGCATCCGCGGTAATAGATGATAAAGAACAAATCAGGGTCACAGATAGAATAAACTTAGACTGTAAAGTGCCAATTGAAACAGACTTATCAAGCTTCTTAGTACGCTTAGAGCATGCTGATATAACATGAGTTGAATCACCGCAATAGAAGCACAACCCATTTTTTCGTCTTAAATTCTGCCGTTCACTTCTGGACAGAATTCTATCACATTGCATATTCTCTGGCGTCTTCTCAGTAGACACCGCCAAATGGTGCACAGGTTTGCGCTCCCGCAGACGCCTATCGATCTGGATAGCCATTGTCATGGACTCATTCAGACCCGCAGGCACAGGGAACCCCACCATAACATCCTTAATGGCATCAGAGAGACCCTCTCTGAAATTCGCCGCCAGGGCGCACTCATTCCACTGAGTAAGCACAGCCCATTTACGGAATTTCTGGCAGTATATTTCAGCTTCGTCTTGCCCCTGAGATAGGGACATCAAGGCCTTTTCCGCCTGAAGCTCTAACTGAGGTTCCTCATAAAGCAACCCCAAGGCCAGAAAAAACGCATCCACATTGAGCAACGCAGGATCCCCTGGAGCCAATGCAAAAGCCCAATCCTGAGGGTCGCCCCGGAGCAAGGAAATCACAATCCTGACCTGCTGAGCAGGATCTCCAGCAGAGCGAGATTTCAGGGACAAAAACAACTTGCAATTATTTTTGAAATTTTGAAAGCAAGATCTATTCCCCGAGAAAAATTCAGGCAAAGGAATTCTAGGTTCAGATATAGGAACATGAACAACAAAATCTTGTAAATTTTGAACTTTCGTGGTGAGATTATTCAAACCTGCAGCTAAACTCTGAATATCCATTTTAAACAGGTGAACACAGAGCCATTCCAGGATTAGAAGGAGAGAGAGAGAGAAAGGCTGCAATATAGGCAGACTTGCAAGAGATTCAATTACAAGCACACTCAGAACTGAAGGGAAGGGGAAAAAAAAAAAAAAATCTTCAGCAGACTTCTCTTTTCTCTCCTTTCTCTGTCAATTAATTTAACCCTTTTTTGGCCGGTCAAACTGTTATGGTTCTCAATGGCAAGAGAACATAGCCCAGCAAACATAAGTACTAGCTCTTGGAAGGATGGAAACTAAACTGATCATGAACTAAACCTGCCGCACAACTAACAGTAGCCGGGTAGCGTTGCCTACGTTTTTTATCCCTAGACGCCCAGCGCCGGCCGGAGGACTAACTAATCCTGGCAGAGGAAAATATAGTCCTGGCTCACCTCTAGAGAAATTTCCCCGATAGGCAGACAGAGGCCCCCACATATATTGGCGGTGATTTTAGATGAAATGACAAACGTAGTATGAAAATAGGTTTAGCAAAATTGAGCTCCGCTTACTAGATAGCAGGAAGACAGAAAGGGCACTTTCATGGTCAGCTGAAAACCCTATCAAAATACCATCCTGAAATTACTTTAAGACTCTAGTATTAACTCATAACATCAGAGTGGCAATTTCAGATCACAAGAGCTTTCCAGACACAGAAACGAAACTACAGCTGTGAACTGGAACAAAATGCAAAAACAAACGAGGACTAAAGTCCAACTTATCTGGGAGTTGTCTAGCAGCAGGAACATGCACAGAAAGGCTTCTGATTACAATGTTGACCGGCATGGAAGTGACAGAGGAGCAAGGTTAAATAGCGACTCCCACATCCTGATGGAAGCAGGTGAACAGAGGGGATGATGCACACCAGTTCAATTCCACCAGTGGCCACCGGGGGAGCCCAAAATCCAATTTCACAACACATACTACATACATACTACATACTACATGCATACTACATGCATACTACATACATACTACATACATACTGCATACTACATACATACTACATGCATACTACATACATACTACATACTACATGCATAATACATACATACTACATACATACATACATACTACATACATACGACATACATACTACATACATACTACACACATACTACATACATACTACATACATACATACTACATACATGCATACTACATACATAATACATACAGTACATACTAAATACATTACATTCATACATTACATACAATACATACATACAGACATACAGTACATATAACATAGATTACATACTTACCATTACTTGTCACTTTGTTCCCCCAAGCCAGTGTCATCTGTAAAAAAAAGATTAAAATAACAAACAACCAATATACTCCCTGATCTGCAGAAATCCACGAGTGTCCCACAACGAGCTCCCGTGGAGAACGGCAGCATCAGCTGATGCGACCGCTCTCTAGGGGCTCCAGGAACATAATGATGGGAGGAAGGTATCCTTCCGCACTGTATTCCTCCGCCGCTGTAAAAAAAAAGTCCCTAGTCTCACTTTTGGCATTGCTGTGTGAGAAATTTTCCCTTGCAGCAATTGCCATAAAGTGAGGCTTTGTCCTAAGGTAACCTCTCACTGATGCACTGCAGGAGCAATTGTCTCCTGTCAGTGTGTCACTGAAGGTCCTATAGAGCAGTGACATCACCCGATGGCACTGTTCTATAGGGGAGATCGTCCTGGGACACTGGTTATTAATTGGACTACAGCGGACAGGTATTATACAGTTTATTATTTTATGTTTTTTGCAGGCGCTGAAGTATGGTAAGTATGGTGAAATGAAGAATATTAAAATACTTTTTTCCTAATGTGTGTGTGTGTTTTATTAACCATTTATTACAATTGGATTATTAATGGATAGGCGTCTTAGTGACGCCACTCCGTTATTAACCTGGCTTAATGTCACCTTACAATAGCAAGGTGACATTAACCCCTTATTACCCCATATCCCCCCTGACGAAGGTGTGATCGCCGAAACGCGCGTTGGGGCGGAGGCGCGTTCCCAGGAGTCTCAGTCCTCTGTGCGGTGGGTACTCTGCGGCAGTGATATTTCACACATTGCCTATACTCTTTGCACATGTCTTTAGCTTATGATAGTGGATGGGTGCCTTTTCTGTGACCGTGCTATTGTACTTATATTTCCACTATCGGCATCTAGGTGTTGCTTATAGGCTGTCCGCAGTGTGGCTTCCCACATGGCTATTTTGCTCATAGGCTTATTTTTGTTATGTATATTTTGTTTGTTATTTATTGTTTTTCTCTTTTGCTGATTTTTTTTCTATAGCCAGTATATTAATATATCATTAGTCCTTCAGTGGACAGTTCTTCCTGGGCACGCGCCCCCTGCTATTTATTCAGTATTACCTGTGTAGTGTCACTAACTTTCCCTCCTCTCACTTGGTTTTTATTATTACCTAATAAAGTTTATATTTTTGCATTATATTTTGTCGGACCATATATCATCCCTTGTTTTGTATTAGTCATATCCCACCACTGCACGGGAGTGGGAAGAGAGGGGCTAAGTGCCGGAATTGGCACATCTTACAGATGCGCCATTTCCGGGGCAGCTGCGGGCTGGTATTTGTAGCCGGGGTGGACAATATCCATGGCCCCTCTCTAGGCTATGAATATCAGCCCGCAGCTGTCTGCGTAGCCTTTCTGGCTATAAAATATAGGGGGACCCCACGTCATATTTTTGGGGGTCCCCCTATTTTAATAGCCAGTAAAGGCTATGCAGACAGCTGCGGGCTGATATTCATAGCAGGCTACCAATATTGGCCCCCGGCCGTCGGCTTTGCCCCTCTGGCGCAGAAAATTGCGCGGGAGCCCACGCCGTTTTATTCCGTTTTTTTTTTTAATTCATTGCTCATTAAGGAATCTTTCACACTTGCATCGGTACGGGTCCGTCGCTATGCGTCGGGCCAACGTACCGACGCACGTTGTGAAATTTGTGCATGACGTGGGCAGAGAATGCAGTTTTTCAACACATCCGCTGCCCATTCTGAAGTCCGGGGAGGAGGGGGCGGAGTTTCGGCCGCGCATGCGCGGTAGAAAATGGCGAACGCGACGGACAAAAAAACGTTCACTTGAACGTTTTTTTGTGCCGATGGTCTGCCAAAACACGACGGATCCGTTGCACAAAAGACGTGATGTGTGGCCATCCGTTGCTATCCGTCGATAATACAAGTCTATGGGTAAGAAACGCATCTTGCGAGCACATTTGCTGGATCCATTTTTCCCAAAACGACGGATTGCGACAGATTGCTAAAAACGCAAGTGTGAAAGTAGCCTTAGAAACATCGGCCTTTCTATTATATATCTATGGATATATCTATCTATAGATATAAAAAGAGCAAAAGAAGGCAGCACTCCAAATACTTTTCCAGGTGAAAAAAAGTGAGGTTTATTCAGCCCACATCTCTGTGCGACGTTTCGGCTCACACTGAGCCTTTTTCAAGCAGTGAGTGGTACCAACAACTGTGGTTTTATACGCATAATCTACAATCATTTGCATAATTATTCATAAAACATTATTACATATAATTACATTGTGTGCATATATATTATTTGTGCCATCATTAAAGTGCATTGTGCTAACGTGCTGATATAATTATATATCCTCATATCCATTTTGCCAACTCTCCTCTTTTGTATATATTTCTGTCAGTTCTTTTAAGAGTCCGTCACTAGTGTTGAGCATTCAGATACCACAGGTATCGGGTATCGGCCGATACTTGCGGTATCGGAATTCCGATACCGAGTTCCCATACTTCTGTGGTATCGGGAATCGGTATCGGATCAATATTACTGTGTAAAGTAAAGAATTAAAATAAAAAATATTGATATACTCACCTCTCCGGAGGCCCCTGGACATCACCGCTGGTAACCGGCAGCCTTCTTTGCTTAAAATGAGCGCATTTAGGGCCTTCCATGATGTCACGGCTTCTGATTGGTCGCGTGCCGCTCATGTGACCGCCACGCGACCAATCACAAGCCGCGACGTCATTCTCAGGCCCTAAACTCCTCATTCTAGGAATTTAGGACCTGAGAATGACGTCGCGGCTTGTGATTGGTCGCGTGGCGGTCACATGAGCGGCACGTGACCAATCAGAAGCCATGACGTCATGGAAGGCCCTAAACGCGCTCATTTTAAGCAAAGAAGGCTGCCGGTTACCAGCGGTGATGTCCAGGGGCCTCCGGAGAGGTGAGTATATCAATATTTTTTATTTTAATTCTTTATTTTACACATTAATATGGATCCCAGGGCCTGAAGGAGAGTTTCCTCTCCTTCAGACCCTGGGAACCATCAGGATACCTTCCGATACTTGGTGTCCCATTGACTTGTATTGGTATCAGGTATCGGTATCGGCGATATCCGATACTTTTCAGGTATCAGCCGATACTATCCGATACCGATACTTTCAAGTATCGGACGGTATCGCTCAACACTATCCGTCACATAATTATTAATATTTTGTGCTTATTGTACTTTCTTACCCTGCCGCCCACAGAGCACACCACATGGAGGACACTGACCGCCATTCTCGGCGTTCCCTTGTTCCTACTCTTCATGTCTCAGAATCATAACATTCAGTCATAAACTGTTAGCCAATCCAGAGCCTCCTGCAGTGAATTTCACTTGCGCCTGTGCACTCGGCCTCTATCCGTGCCGTGACACCATCTTGGATGTGGCTTACTCTTCGTGCATGATGGATCTAGCCTGTATATGCAGCGGTATTCATAATAATGAGAGATTCTCTTATATTTATATATCCCGCTGTACTTTTTACTTATAGACACTATGTGGCTTCATGGATAGACTTTGCACTCTGGTACAACGGACGACACCTTACTCAGGTTGTCTCCGCTTACCAATGCCCCTTCAACTAGTCTCATAGCCCATAACGGCCATAAGACCTCGTATGAGGATACATAAAAGCGCTTTTGTACTGCCAGATGTCTATGTATGTATAAACAGGCTTTTTACACAACTGTATTTTATAATGCATTTACTTTATTGTATATATAGGGCTTTGTTACTGGCCAACAGTAGTGACACGAAGAAAAATATAAAAAAATTAAAAAACTAAAAATAATTTTAAACGGAACAAGAAAAAATAATAAAAAAGGACTCAATAGAAAAAAATAAATCTCAGCCTCCATGTGGTAATGCTCCAAATGCCGCCAGGTTGCCTGTACTGTATATCATCATAGACACGAGGATATATCTAAAAAACAATTAAAATAACATTAAAAATTGGAATGACGTTATACGGTAATGTTTCTACAACACATTCCAAACATTTAACTGGGAACCCATATACATCTAATTCCTAGGCATATCTTACTGGGGCTAATACATATTAGGGTTAATCTTAAATTCCACATTGAGTCCTTTCGGTTTTAGAGTGTTCAATTCATAAATCCATCTCAGTTCTTGTTTTTTCAGGAGAGATACTCTGTCCCCCCCTCTCCTCTGTATGGGAACCTTATCTATTATTCTAAATTTGAGATCCTTCTCCATGTGGCCCAATTCCGTGAAGTGTTTTGAGACCGGGAGGTCAAGCCGCTTTTTCCTGATTGAATGTCGGTGGTTATTGATACGTACTTTTAACTCACATGTTGTCTCCCCCACGTACCATAATTTACAGGGACATTCTAGTAGATAAATTACATGGTCAGAGTTGCATGTTAAGAACTGTTTAATCGTATATATTTTGTTCGTGTCCGGATGTTTGAATGTAGAGCCTTTCAACACACAGGTACAGTTCACACATGACAAGCAAAATACAGCGGAGTTGTGTAAAAAGCCTGTTTATACATACATAGACATCTGGCAGTACAAAAGCGCTTTTATGTATCCTCATACGAGGTCTTATGGCCGTTATGGGCTACGAGACTAGTTGAAGGGGCATTGGTAAGCGGAGACAACCTGAGTAAGGTGTCGTCCGTTGTACCAGAGTGCAAAGTCTATCCATGAAGCCACATAGTGTCTATAAGTAAAAAGTACAGCGGGATATATAAATATAAGAGAATCTCTCATTATTATGAATACCGCTGCATATACAGGCTAGATCCATCATGCACGAAGAGTAAGCCACATTCAAGATGGTGTCACGGCACGGATAGAGGCCGAGTGCACAGGCGCAAGTGAAATTCACTGCAGGAGGCTCTGGATTGGCTAACAGTTTATGACTGAATGTTATGACACTGAGACATGCGCAGTAGAAACAAGGGAACGCCGAGAGTGTCCTCCATGTGGTGTGCTCTGTGGACGGCAGGGTAAGAAAGTACAATAAGCACAAAATATTAATAATATGTGACGGACTCTTAAAAGAACTGACAGAAATATATACAAAAGAGGAGAGTTAGCAAAATGGATATGAGGATATATAATTATATCAGCACGTTAGCACAATGCACTTTAATGATGGCACAAATAATATATATGCACACAATGTAATTATATGTAATAATGTTTTATGAATAATTATGCAAATGATTGTAGATTATGCGTATAAAACCACAGTTGTTGGTACCACTCACTGCTTGAAAAAGGCTCAGTGTGAGCCGAAACGTCGCACAGAGATGTGGGCTGAATAAACCTCACTTTTTTTCACCTGGAAAAGTATTTGGAGTGCTGCCTTCTTTTGCTCTTTTTGCATACATTTGGGTGGAGGAGTGGACTACTCGACCCAGGAGGCCAGGCACCCACTGGTGAGCATTGTGCTGTTCCAATTTCACTTTCTATCTATAGATATATTTATGGATAGATATATCTATAGATACATAGATGTATCTATCCATATAGCTGGCTGCTTTCACACATCAGGTTTTTGCCGTCAGGCACAATCCGGCGAGTTTTGAAAAAAACGGATACTTTTTTTTTCCGCCTGATCCGTTTTTTTCCACCAGATTGTTTTTTTTCCGCAGTATAGGTTTTTTCCCACCGGATCCATTTTTTTCTGTCGGATCCGTTTTTTTCCACCTGATCCGTTTTTTCCGCCGGATCATTTTTTTTTCACCGGATCCGTTTTTTTCTGCTGGATCCGGTAAAAAAACTGATCCGGTGGAAAAAAACAGGATCCGGCGGGAAAAAACTGAACCGGTGGAAAAAAAATGGATCCGGCGGAAAAAAATGATCCGGCGGGAAAAACAGATCTGGCGGGAAAAAAACGGATCCTGCAAGTGTGCTCGCAGGATGCGTTTTTTACCCATAGACTAGTATTAGCGACGGATGGCCACACGTCACGTCTGTCGTGCAATGGATCCGTTGAGTTTTGGCGGAACTTCGGCACAAAAAAACGTTCAAGTGAACGTTTTTTGTCCGTCGCGTCCGCCATTTTCTACTGCGCATGTGCGGCCGAAACTCCACCCCCTCCTCCCCGGACTTCAGAATGGGCAGCGGATGCGTTGAAAAACTGCATTAGCTGCCCACGTCGTGCACAAATTTCACAACGTGCGTCGGTACGTCGGCCAGATGCATAGCTACGGACTCGTACCGATGCAAGTGTGAAAGAGGCCTTAATGAGCATTGAATTTAAAAGAAAATTAAAAAAAAACGGCGTGGGCTCCCTCGCAATTTTCTGCGCCAGAGGGGGAAAGCCGACGGCCGTGGCCAATATTTGTAGCCTGCTATGAATTTCAACGCACAGCTGTCTGCATAGCCTTTACTGGCTATTAAAATAGGGGGACCCCCAAAAAAATGACGTGGGGTCCCCCTATATTTTATAGGCAGAAAGGCTACGCAGACAGCTGTGGGCTGATATAGCCTAGAGAGGGGCCATGGATATTGCCCCCCCGGCTACAAATACCAGTCCGCAGCCACCCCAGAAATGGCTAATGCGCCAATTCTGGCACTTAGCCCCTCTCTTCCCACTCCCGTGTAGCGGTGGGATATGGGGTAATAAGGGGTTAATGTCACCTTGCTATTGTAAGGTGACATTAAGCTGGGTTAATAACGGAGAGGCATGAATAAGATGCCTATTCATTATTAATCCAATTGTAATAAAGGGTTAAAAAAACATACACACATATGGAAAAAAGTATTTTAATATTCTTCATTTAACCATACTTACCATACTTCAGCGCCTGCAAAAAACGTAAAATAATAAACCGTATACTACCTGTCCGCCGTAGTCCAATTAATAACGAGTGTCCCAGAACGATCTCCCCTATAGAACAGTGCCATCGGGTGATGTCACTGCTCTATAGGACCTTCAGTGACACACTGACAGGAGACAATGGCTCCTGCAGTGCATCACTGAGGTTACTATAGTTCAAAGTCTCACTTTATGGCAATTGCTGCTTGGGAAAATTTCTCACACAGCAATGCCAAAAGTGAGACTAGGGACTAATTTTTTTACAGCGGCTGAGCAATACAGTGTGGAAGGATACCTTCCTCCCGTCATTGGATTCCTGGTGCCCCTGGAGAGCGGTCGCATCAGCTGATGCTGCTGTTCTCCACGGGAGATCATCGTGGGACACTCGTGGATTTCTGCGAACAGGGAGTATATTGGTTGTTTGTTATTTTAATCTTTTTTACAGATGACACTGGCTTCGGGGAACAAAGTGACAAGTAATGGTGAGTATGTAATCCATGTTATATGTACTGTATGTATGTATTGTATGTAATGTATGAATGTAATGTATGTAGTATGTATGTAGTATGTATGTAGTATGCATGCATGTATGTAGTATGTATGTATGTAGTATGTATTTAGTATGTATGCAGTATGTATGTCGTATGTATGTAGTATCTATGTATGTCATATGTATGTATGTAGTATGTAGTATGTATGTAGTATGTATGTAGTATGTTGTATGTATGTAGTATGTATGTTGTATGTATGTAGTATGTATATTTTATGTATATAGTATGTATGTAGTATGTATGTAATATTTTTTTTCCATTCAACACATTAGCCGGATGATGGGACTACTACTGTCCCATCATTGGCTAATGTGTCAATCACTGTCACTGTTGCAGGCATCGTCCGATGGAACTTGTAGTCCCATCGGACGATGCCTGCACAGAGCCCCGGCAGCCCGTACAGAGCCCTGGCAGGCTGCACAGAGCCCCAGCAGGCCAGCACAGAGCCCCGGCAGCCCACACAGAGCCCAGGCAACCCGCACAGAGCCCCAGCAGCCCCACACAGAGCCCCGGCAGCCCCACACAGAGCCCTAGCAGGTCTGTACAGACCCCCAGCAGGCCCGCACAGACCCCCATGGTCACGCACAGACCACCCCTGCACGCGCACACACGCACAGTCTCCACCCACGCACCGCCCACACTCCATTATAGTGCATAATTGCACTATAGGAACTTCTGATTCTGGTATCCGATATCACAAAAATACTCAATGCTCAACAATAATAACAAGTGTCCCATGATGGTCTCCCCTATAGAACAGTGACATCAGGTGATGTCACTGCTCTATAGACCTTCAGTGACACACTGACAGGAGACAATGGCTCCTGCAATGCATCACTGAGGTTACCTGAGTTCAGGGTCTCACTTTATGGCATTGCTGTGTGGGAACTTTCTCACACAGCAGTGACACAAGTTAGACTGGGGACTATTTTTTACAATGGCGGAGGAATACAGTGCGGAAGGATACCTTCCGTCATTGTTTTCCTGGAGCCCCTGGAGAGAGGTTGCATCAGCTGATGATGCTGCTCTAAACGGGAGATCATCATGGGACACTTGTTTTAATTGGATTTCTGCTGATCAGGGAGTATAGTGTTTGTTTATTATTTTAATATTTTTTACAGGTGACAATGGCTTCGGAGATCAAAGTGACAAGTGATGGTGAGTATGTACTGTACGTCTAGATGTTGTATGTATGTAGTATATTATATGTATGTTGCATGTAGTATGTATGTAGTATGTTGTATGTATGTAGTATGTTGTATGCAATATGTTGCATGTATGTAGTATGTTGCATGTATGTTGCATGTATGTAGTATGTTGCATGTATGTTGCATGCATGTAGTATGTTGCATGTAAGTAGTATGTTGTGTGTTGTATGTATGTTGCATGTATGTAGAATGTTGCATGTTGTATGTATGTAGTATGTATGTAGTATGTTGTATGTAGTATGTTGCATGTATGTAGTATGTTGCATGTATGTAGTTTGTTGCATGTATGTAGTATGCTGTTATGAGCTGGTCGTTTAGGAGCAACATGGGACGAGCTCTGGAGGAGGTGGTACCTATACTAACCGCAGTTCCTGAGCTTATCACAACACTAGAAGTAGCCGTGGGATGTTCCTGTCACTCCCTAGACACCTCGTCACAGCCGGAGGACTAACTACCCCTAAAGATGGAAACAGGAAAGCTATCTTGCCTCAGAGAAAATCCCCAAAGGAAAGGCAGCCCCCCACAAATATTGACTGTGAGTGGAGAGGGAAATGACATACGCAGAATGAAATCAGAATGTAGCAAAGGAGGCCAGTCTAGCTATATAGATAGAACAGGACAGAATACAGTGCGGTCAGTATAAAAAAACTAGAAAAATCCACCACAGAGTTTACAAAATCTCCACACCTGACTAAAGGTGTGGAAGGTAAATCTGCTTCCCAGAGCTTCCAGCTTAACTGAATAAATCCATATTGACAAGCTGGACAAGAAAAAACATAGAAAGACCTGAACGATAAAGTCCACAATATGTGGACAGCAAAAGAACAAGCAAGGACTTATCTTTGCTGAACTGGACAGAATATCAGGGAAATCCAAGCAGAGATGTGAATCCAACCAGGAACCATTGACAACTGGCCCAGAGTGAAGGATAGAGCCAGGGTAAATAGCCGAGCCGGAAAGACGATCAGTGGAAGCACCTGTGACTGCTAAATCCAAGGAGCAGCAGTTCCACTGAAAACCACCGGAGGGAGCCCAAGAGCAGAACTCACAAAAGTGCCACTTACAACCACCGGAGGGAGCCTAAGAGCAGAATTCACAACAGTATGCTGCATGTATGTTGCATGTTGTATGTATGTTGCATGTATGTAGTATGTTACATGTATGTTGCATGCATGTAGTATGTTGCATGTATGTAGTATGTTGCATGTATGTAGTATGTTGTATGTATGTTGTATGTTGCATGTTGTATGTATGTTGCATGTATGTAGTATATTGCATGCATGTAGTGTGTTGTATGTATGTAGTATGTTGCATGTTGTATGTATGTTGCGTGTATGTAGTATGTTGCATGTTGTATGTATGTAGCATGCTGCATGTTGCAGGTATGTTGCATGTATGTAGTATGTTGCATGTTGTATGTATGTAGCATGTTGTATGTATGTAGCATGTTGCATGTATATAGTATGTGGCATGTATGTAGTATGTTGCATGTATGTAGTGTATTGCATGGATGTAGTATGTTGCATGTTGTATGTATGTTCCATTATGTAGTATGTTGCATGTTGTATGTATGTAGTATGTTGCATGTTGTATGTATGTTGCATATATGTAGTATGTTGCATATTGTATGTATGTAGCATGTTGTATGTATGTTGTATGTATGTAGCATGTTGTATGTATGTAGTATGCATGTATGTTGTATGTATGTTGTATGTTTGTGGTTTACTACTGTCCCATCATTGGCTAATGTGTCACTCACTATCACTTTAGCAGGCATAGCCCGATGGGACTTGTGTTGTGAATTCCATTCTCGGGCTCCCTCCTGTGGTCATGAGTGGTACTGTGTGAGTTTGTTCTTGGGCTCCCTCTGGTGGCCTTTAGCAATATGGCTGGGCTCAGCTGCTTCATTTCCTGCTATGCTGGGCCTATTTAACTCACCTGGACCTTCATTTGTTGCCTGCTGTCAGTGTATTCAGTCCTGATTCTGAGCTCTCCTGAATATTTCTTGTGACCAGTCTCCTGCTGGAGAAGCTAAGTTTGCTTGTTCATTTTGCTCATTATTTCCTTGAAAACGTTTCTCAGTATATGATGAGTTCAGTCCAGCTTGCTTTTATGTGATTTTTTGCTTGCTGGTTAGTTCTGGGGTGCAGAGTGCGCCCCTCACATCGTGAGTCGGTGTGGGGGTTCTTGTATTCTCTGCGTGGTTTATTTTTGATAGTTTTTGTACTGACCGCACAGATTCCTATCTATTTTCTGTCTATCTAGTGTTAGCGGGCCTCATTTGCTAAACCTGTTTCATTTCTACGTTTGTATTTTCCCCTTAACTCACCGTTATTATTTGTGGGGGGCTGTCTAAAACTTTGGGGTTATTTCTCTGAGGCAAGTGAGGTCTTTGCTTTCTCTCTAGGGGCAGTCAGTTTCTCAGGCTGTGAAGAGGCGTCTAGGTTTTTAGGTAACGCTCCACGGCTGCCTTTAGTGTGTGTGGATAGGATCAGGATTGCGGTCAGTATAGCTTCTACATCCCCAGAACTTGTCCCAATATTCTGGTTATATGTATCAGGTCAGTTTTGAGATCCTACCACCGGATCATAACAGACTTGTAGTCCCATCGGACGATGCCTGCACACAGAGACACACACACCATTGACCCCAATGCACAGCCCCGCAGACCCCCTTGCCCTGTCTGCACATCCCTGCACTGCCAGGAGATCCCAGCGCCGGCCTCAGACCCACCACACAGACCCCCCCCCCGCCGCAAGTAGATACCGGCAACGGCCACACATTCCAGCACAGTCAGCAGAGCAGACCGCCCTGCCCCCAGCACAGCCCCGCAGTCTGACCCCAGCACCACCCACAGCCCAGTCTCTCTTGATGAGTGACCGCTGTCTGTGGAGGCTGGGTCACGCCTGCTGCTGACGTCACGTCAATTTCCAGAGTCTGGAAATTGATGTGACGTCAGCGGAAATTAGCGTTGGCTGCGGCCTGGGGGTCACGTGACCCGGACTCAGCCACCGGCATAGCGCAGCTCACAGGCAAAAACAGCAACATAAGGTATTTTCAAAATTCATTAGGGGCCCCCAGGGGGATACATTGGGGGGGTTAATTGAAAGTAGTGGACAACCCCTTTAACCTTAACCTATAATGTTATGTGAACCTCTGTTGGCTAATCTCATGGAGCATTGTGATTTGTTGACCTTTTAATGACATTAGATCCTAACTTTTAAAAGGTCTGGTAACCCTGGTGCTGGCTCATTATAGCCTCAATCCTCTGATGATGCCAGTCCATCTGGTGAAACATGTTAATTTATTTGCATGAAAGTTGGCATTGCATAAATACTATATAAACAAAAATAGAGATGGTATGGATTTAAATAGGAGGGAGACAGAAGGGATTCATGTGTTAGAGGAATTGGAGTCCGATCTTTACAACATATCCCCACCTTTCTCCTCACTGAAACCAAAGAGAAAGACCTCTCCATCTTTTTCCCAATACCATAACATAGATACATTTGTAAACATGGTAGAACAGAATATCAGGAAGTTATCTAGAGGTAATGGGAATAGATCTATGAGTTTAAGTAGGGAGGAAACAATTACCTTAAGAGAACTACAGGGTAATAAGTAGTGATGAGCGAATTTGTTGGAAAAATGATTGCCAAACATAAATTTGGCAGGAATATGGCACATTTGGATTCGTGATCGGAAACACGAGCAAAGTTGTATAAAATTGGAAAAAAAAATTAAATTGAACCATTCGGTAAAAAGTGGGGGAAAATATTTGCCTTGCCAACAAATTATTTTTAGTGCTTTTGATACGATAATGGTGGTGTATGATGAGCATGGGGCACATGTTTGATGAAGGAAGGGCTTGTAAACTTTTTTTTTCTAACTTTATGTGTGCACATTGCGGCTAGCTAATCAAGGCACAGGAAACATCCACAATATCCTGACACAGCGACTTGTGTCATTGGCTGCTGAAATCCCATGTCCCCCTCTATATAAAAAGCGGACATCTTGTTTTAGCGCCATTTCGACACTGTAACCGCGCAGAGAGGCTGCTATTAATGCTGGCAGTGTTCACAGCTATATTTTAGCTAGTTAGCTATGTGGTTGTTTCTTACTTAGATAGTATAAAGAGCAGACATCTTGTTTTACAGCCATTTTGACACTAACATCACAAAGAGGCTGCTCCTGATGCTGGAACTTTTTGCAGCTACAATTTAGGTAGTTAGCTAAGCAGTTGTTTATTAGTCAGATAGTTTAGCTAGCTAGTGTCCTGTGTGGCTGTGAAATCAACCTTCCAGTAGATTTTTTTCTGTGCCATTACTGAGGCCCACAAAGACATTAGGGCACATTTCATATGAGTCTGTTGTGCACTGCTTTTATTGTGCTCCATGCATGAGTAGACTGTTCTAAATCTTATTTTTTAACTTGCTTAATGTGAAACAGCATGCCATATCCCACCTTATAATTTAGTGATGTGGTGACATTGACATTGAGCTGTTGTGCATGAAAAATAATATTTTGGGGCAGTTGCTACCGTGATTCAGCATGCCATATCTCACCTTGTTATTTAATGGCAGCGAAATTCCACAGTCTGCATAGCTTCTGCACATTAATTTTTTTTTTTTTCTGCTGCTAAACGTGATACTGCCTGCCATATCCCACGCTGTAATTATGTGGCTGTGAAATTGTGGTGTGTGCAGAGCTGTTGCACATAAAAAAAATTTTTGTTTTACAAACGTGATGCTGCGGGTTAAATCTGATTTTGAAACTGGAGCATATCTTCTAGGTTATACAAGCATCACCAATAGAGTTGAGCGACTTTTACTTTTTTCGGATCGAGTCAGATTTTGCGAAACCCGACTTTGTCAAAAGTCGGGTCAGGTGAAATCGGCCGATTATTGCGAAAAGTCGGGGGTCGACTGAAACACGAAACCCAATGCAAGTCAATGCGAAATTAAAGTCGGCAGTGAGTGGAGGACAGGAAAACACCAACAGTGCCCATTTTAATGCCAAAAACATCAATTCTTATTACTGAAGCTTGTCAATCTTAATTTACTTTATAATAATAGTTAGGCATTGAAAACTGGGGGTCATTTGGCTAAAGTTGTGAGGAGGTAGGGCTGGCTCAAGATTTTCGTGGGCCCAGGAAATGCGGAATACGTCACGGCGGTGGAGCAGGGAGAGGTAAGTATTTCAACTTTCTATAAAGTATCAGGAGATCCTAAGAGAAAACATCATGGCTTTGGTGAGGAAGACTAAGCTTGGGCATCACTAGACCTTCTAAAAGGACAATGATTCCAAGCATACTGCAGGGTCCACCGAGACTTGGTTTCAGAAGAAGTCCTGGAAGATTCTGAAGTGGTCTTCACAGCCGTCTGGCTAGTCATAACAGCCATTCTTCTCTACTACTAAAGACCCTTGTCAATAAGCAGTTGAATTACTGTGCAACTGCAGTAGTCATTAAAAATGGTATTTTGTGTTGAATTTGGAGAAACCACTTTTTATATTCGTTATCTTGAGGTAGTAAAGGGATTGGCAGTGTTCCTCGTACACCACGCTACCTGACCCTATGAAAAACACAACCTTTTAACCATCCTCTGCTAAAAGGTTGTGTTTTTCATAGGGTCAGGTAGCGTGGCCAAGCGGTCTAAGGCACTGGATTAAGGCTCCAGTCTCTTCAGGCGCATGGGTTCGAATCCCACAGCTGCCAGAAATGTTTTCTTTGCATCTGGAGGAGAGAAGGTTTTTCCACCAACATAGAAGAGGATTCTTTACTGTTAGGGCAGTGAGAATCTGGAATTGCTTGCCTGAGGAGGTGGTGATGGCGAACTCAGTCGAGGGGTTCAAGAGAGGCCTGGATGTCTTCCTGGAGCACAACAATATTGTATCATACACTTATTAGGTTCTGTAGAAGGACGTAGACCTGGGGATTTATTATGATGGAATATAGGCTGAACTGGATGGACAAATGTCTTTTTTCGGCCTTACTAACTATGTTACTATAAACTATGTTACCTATGTCAATGTAATGTCCATGTATGGAGGGTCATTTGACCAGATCAGTCCATCAGTCTCCTACAGTAGAAAAATATCCTTCCCATGATACACAACTGAAGGAGACTGATGGGACAGGTCTGGTAACGCTCTCCTCCTTCGGCCATTATATGGACAGAAGTTCTGGTCAGTGTATGAAGCAAGTTGCAATAACAAGAACAAGTGGCCGACTCCTTTAAATTGTTCTTATTTGGTTTATTTCAAATAGCAGAAAGTTTGTGAATTTTGCAACTATACCTTATTTGTAATGGAGGATTGAATGATTGTGAGTGCAACTGTGTACTGACTACAGCTCATATTGAAGTGGTCGTAGCAGTAGTGTCCTTGGCATGTGCCATTAGCAACCAAGTTCTACCTTCAGTTCTCTTGTCTTGGACGTTGCAGGGATTGATCTAATTGTGTATGAGTTGGGATTAGTAAATTACAACATATTCTGTATGTCGAGTAATTTTCTAACTCTGGGTGAAAGATGTACCGTACATTTTTGTAAGAAGTTTCAAGATTTCAGTAGTCAGTCACATATGGGTGAACCTGCCCATATAAATAAATCATTCAGCGTTTCATCCAGAGAAGTGGGACCATTTTTTTTTTTGGGTGGGCGGTGGGGGGATCTCATGTTCTGTGTACGGTTCGTGTTTTTTTTTTTGCAGCAGCAGTCATTAACCCCTTAGTGACAGAGCCAATTTGGTACTTAATGACCAGGCCAATTTTTACAATTCTGACCACTGTCACTTTGAGGTTATAACTCTGGAACGCTTCAACGGATCCTGCTGATTCTGAGTTTGTTTTTTCGTGACATATTGTACTTCATGTTAGTGGTAACATTTCTTCGATATTACTTGCGATTATTTATGAAAAAAATGGAAATATGGCAAAAATGTTTTAAATTTTGCAATTTTCAAACTTTGTATATTTTTATGCCCTTAAATCAGAGAGATGTCACAAAAAATAGTTAAAGGGCCACTGTCACCCCCCTCCAGCCATTAGAAACTAAAAGAGCCACCTTGTGCAGCAGTAATGCTGCATTCTAACAAGGTGGCTCTTTTAGTTTTAGGTTCAAGTATACCCCAAATAAAGCGTTTTTATACTTAGCCACAATTCCTGTCTCTAGCCAGGAAGGCGGGTCCTCACTCCCCAGCTTGGCCAGCTCCTCTGCCGTCACTCCAATCTTCCTGCGTTTTCGGCGCCGCCCCCTCAGCGCTGTTATCGTTTCAAAACCGGCGCCTGCGCTATGAACTGGTGTCGCTGCACAGCAAATAGCTGTAGGACCTGCGATGACGTCACTGCCATGTGATTGCCCTAATCACATGGCAGTGACGTCATCGCAGGTCCTACAGCTATTTGCTGTGCAGCAGATCCATCCTGGTGTTCTGTGGATATCTTTTGTTCTCTGGTATGAGCCATTACACGGAATATTCTGTATAGGTGAAACATAAATATATACTGATAAGATGTTTTCCGGGGATTCCAAAGGTGGCTGGCCGGCGGCCGCAATGCCCACGCAGGCGCAGTGTTCAAGCCTGGCAGGGACATCAGACGGCCAAAGCTTACTGCATCTGCACAGGACACCAGTACACAGCGCAGGCGCCGGTTTTGAAACGATAACAGCGCTAAGGGGGCGGCGCCGAAAGCGCAGGAAGATGTGAGTGACGGCAGAGGAGCTGGCCAAGCTGGGGAGTGAGGACCCGCCTACCTGGCTAGAGACAGGAATTGTGGCTAAGTATAAAAACGCTTTATTTGGGGTATACTTGAACCTAAAACTAAAAGAGCCACCTTGTTAGAATGCAGCATTACTGCTGCACAAGGTGGCTCTTTTAGTTTATAACGGCTAGAGGGGGGTGACAGTGGCCCTTTAATAAATAACATTTCGCACATGTCTACTTTACATCAACACAATTTTGGAAACAATTTTTTTTTTTGTTAGGGAGTTATAAGTGTTAAAAGTTGACCAGCAATTTCTAATTTTTACAACACCATTTTTTTTTAGGGACCACATCACATTTGAAGTCATTTTGAGGGGTTAATATGATAGAAAATAACCAAGTGTGACACCATTCTAAAATCTGCACCCCTCAAGGTGCTCAAAACCACATTCAAGAAGTTTATTAACCCTTTACGTGCTTCACAGGAACTGAAACAATGTGGAAGGCAAAAATGAACATTTTACTTTTTTTTGCAAACATTTTATTCAGAACCATTTTTGTTTATTTTCACAAGTGTAAAAACAGAAATTTAACCATAAATGTTGTTGTGCAATTTCTCCTGAATACGCCGATACCCCATATGTGGAGGTAAACCACTGTTTGGGCGCACCGAAGAGCTTGGAAGAGAAGGAGTGCCGTTTGACTTTTTCAATGCAGAATTGGCTGGAATTGAGATCGGATGCCATGTCACGTTTAGAGAGCCCCTGATGTGCCTAAACAATGGAAACCCCCCACAAGTGACCCCATTTTGGAAACTAGACCCCTTACGGAACTTATCTAGATGTGTGGTGAGCACTTTGAGCCCCCAAGTGCTTCACAGAAGTTTATAAAGTAGAGCCATGAAAATAAAAAATCGCATTTGTTTACACAAAAATGATCTTTTTCGCCCACAAATTCTTATTTTCACAAGGGTAACAGGAGAAATTAGACCACAAAAGTTGTTGTGCAATTTCTTCTGAGTATGTCGATACCCCATATGTGGGGGTAAACCACTGTTTGGGCGCACTGCCAAGCTTGGAAGAGAAGGAGTGCCATTTTACTTTTTCAATGTAGAATTGGCTGGAATTGAGATCGGATGCCATGTCGCGTTTGGAGAGCCCCTGATGTGCCTAAACAGTAGAAGCCCCCCTCAGGTGACCCGACTTTGGAAACTAGACCACTTATGGAACTTATCTAGATGTGTGGTGAGTACTTTAAACCCCCAAGTGCTTCACAGAAATTTATAAAGTAGAGCAGTGAAAATAAAAAATCCTTTTTTTTTTTCCTCAAAAATGATTTTTTAGCCTGCAATTTTTTATTTTCCCAAGGGTAACAGGAGAAAATTGGACCCCAAAATTTATTGTGCAATTTATACTTATACTTATACTTATTTAATTTATACTGATACCACATATGTTGGGGTAAACCACTGTTTGGGCGCATGGCAGAGCTCGGAAGGGAAGGAGGGCCGTTTTGGAATGCAGACTTTGATAGAATGGTCTGCGGGCATTATGTTGCGTTTGCAGAGACCCTGATGTACCTAAACAGTAGAAACCCCCCACAAGTGACCCCATTTTGGAAACTAGAGCCCCCAAGGAACTTATCTAGATGTGTGGTGAGAACTTTGAATGCCCAAGTGCTTCACAGACGTTTATAATGCAGAGTTGTGAAAATAAAAAATATATTTTTTTTCCACAAAAAAGATTTTTAGCCCCCAAGTTTTTATTTTCACAAGGGTAACAGGAGAAATTGGACCCCAAAAGTTGTTGTCCAATTTATTCCGAGTACGCTGATGCCTCATATGTGGGGGTAAACCACTGTTTGGGTACACGGCAGAGCTCGGAAGGGAGGGAGCACCATTTGACTTTTTGAGCGCAAAATTGGCTGTGGCGTTTAGAGACCCCCTGATGTACCTAAACAGTGGAAAGCCCCCAAATCTAACTCCAACCCTAACCCCAACACACCCCTAAGGCTTCTTTCACACTTGAGTTGTTTGGCGTCAGTCAGCTCCGACATAGTGACGGATCGACGGATCCGTCCCAATTGTTGAGAAAACGGTTCTAACGGAACCCGTTTTTTTGACGGATCCGTTACTTGGGAGTTGTCTGGGAAAAATATCTACTTTTTGGAGCACGCGCAATTGAAAAAGCGGATTGGGGCGACGGATCCGCCAAAATGACGGTAACGACGGATCTGTCGCCCATAGGCGGCTATTCTATGGAATGACGAACGCGACGGATCCGTCGCGAACCGCCATTTTGGCGCAGCCAAAAAAATGCGTTACAATGGCCGTCAATGTCTAGATGACGTCCGCCAAATCTCGATGGATCCGTCACATGGCGGATGGAACGGACGACCATCCGCCACAATCCTTCGCTAATGCATGTCTATGGGAAAATAGCGGAACCGGCAAAAAAAATGGCGGTTTCAGACTGATGCCAAAAGACTGAAGTGTGAAAGAGGCCTAACCCTAATGCCAACCCGATCCATAATCCTAATCACAACCCTAAGGATAATCGCAACCCTAACCTCAAAACAACCATAACCCTAATCAGAACCCTAAATCCAACACACCCCTAATCCTAATCTCAACCCTAACCTCAAACCTACCCCTAATCCCAATACACCCCTAATCCCAACCCTAACCTTAACCCTAATCCCAAACCTAACCCTAATCCCAAACGTAACCCTAATGCCAACCCTAATCCAAACCCTAATCCCAACCCTAACCCTAACTTTAGCCGCAACCCTAGTCCTAACTTTAGCCCCAACTCTAACTCTAGCCCTAACTTTAGCCCCAACCCTAACCCTAACCCTAAATTTAGCCCCAGCCCTAACCCTAAATTTAGCTCCAACCCTAACCCTAAATTTAGCCCAAGCCCTAACCCTAGCCCTAACCCTAGCCCTAACCCTAGCCCTAACCCTAATTTTAGCCCCAACTCCTCCCTCCTGCCGGCCGGCAGATGGCAGCAGAGAGCGGGCGCATTGCGCATGCGCCCGCCATTTTCTTTCCATAGGAAGAAGCCGGCGGCCAGGAGAAGACACAGGAGGACCCAGGGACACCGGTAAGTATGATAGGGTCCCCGAATCCCCCTATTTCTCTGTCCTCTGATGTGCGATCACATCAGAGGACAGAGAATTACACATCGCTTTTTTTTTTTTGCGGTCGCCGGTAAACAGTTAATTACCGGCGATCGCAAAACAGGGGTTGGTAAAAACTGGCCCCGATCATGTTCTTTGGGGTCTCGGCTACCCCCAGCAGCTGAGACCCCAAAGATCTCCCGAGTGCCAGCCGGCGGGCGCACTGCGCATGCGCCCGCCATTTTTAAGATGGCGGCGCCCATCGGGAGCCACGGAGAGCACCGGGGGAGACAGGTGAGTATCGGGGGGGCATAATGGGCGATTGTGGACCCTATTTCTCTGTCCTCCGATGTGCGATCACATCGGAGGACAGAGAAATTAAATGGGAAATCGCGTTTTTTTTTTTTGCGACCGCCGGTAAACGGTTAATTACCGGCGATCGCAACTCGGATGTCGGTAAAAAAACCCCGAATCATGTTCTCTGGGGTCTCGGCTACCCCCGGTAACTGAGACCCCAGAGAAAATCCGACTCTGGGGGGCGCTATTCACTTTTTCCACAGCGCCATTAATTAACGGCGCTGTGGTTTAAGTACCCTTAGCGGCCGCCGTTAAAAGGCGTATCGGCGGTCGTTAAGGGGTTAACTTACAGGATCATTTACAGTTTCCTGTGTAACAGAATTGTAATTTTTTTCTTTGAAAATCATAGACTTGAATGCCATTCTTATCTGATTTATGGAAAATTTTGTTTTAATTTCAGTTCTGGAGTGATGCCAGTAATGGTAAAGTAATGTCCCTGCCCATAGTATTATATGTACCAGCTGCTGTCTTCTGCTCTTCCTAGTGCCACCATCTTGTGACAACAACTTCTGGCTGACCAGATGTCAGAGGTAACTGTCACAAGCTCTGTGTAAGTTTGAGACCCCTCGTTCTCGCTCTCCTAGACTTCCATTAAGATGTGACCTCCAGTTCACCCAGCAAACACTGGAGCAATCTGGGAGATCACAACCTGCAGAAGACCGACCTAAGCAGTACCAATAACAGACAGTGGCTGGGAAGTAGTAGTGGAGTGCTTCATCAACCCCTTCACAGCCCATGATATACACGTGCTTCTCACAAAATGAGAATACCATCAAAAAGCTATTTATTTTCAGTTCTTCAATACAAAAAGTGAATTATTATTATTATTGTTTATTTATATCTCTTATATTATATAGTGTCATTACAAACAGTGCTCTATTTCAATTATTTCTGTTAATGTTGATGATTATGGCTTACAGACAATGAAAACCCAAAAATCATCTCAGTAAATTAGAATTAGCAAAAAATACCTGTAAAGGCTTCCTAAGCATTTAATAAGGTCCCTTGTGCTGTTTCAGTAGCTCCACAATCATGGGGAAGGCTGCTGACTTGACAGATGTCCACAAGGCAGTCATTCACACACTCCACAAGGAGGGTAAGCCACAAAAGGTTATTGCTGATTGTGGAGCCTACTGAAACAGACTAAGGGACCTTTTTAAACACTTAGGAAGCCCTTGCAGTTGCAGGTCTTTTTTGTTAATTATTCTAATTTACTGAGATAATGACGTTTGGGTTTTCATTGGCTGTAAAAGCCATAATCATCAACATTAACAGAAATAAACACTTGGAATAGATCACTCTGTTTGTAATGACTCTGTATAATGAGTTTCACTTTTTGTATTGAACTGAAATTAATTTTTTGATGATATTCCAATTTTGTGAGAAGCACCTGTATATATGTCATGGCCATGGGTCGTGTCCATGCACTCCATGAGGGCCCTGGCGAGGAGCCCGCATATTTTCCGGGATCACAGAAGAGTATAATTCACAACTTTGCAGCCCTTATAAAGTGATTTTCCTCCTATTGAAGCCCTTAGATTGCTCTGATAAAATATGATGCCAATAAAAGTGCCTCCGAACAGTTTGATACCCCCACAGTGAATTCCTTCACAGTACACTCCACACGCATGGTATGATGCCCAAATTGTGATCCCCATACAGCCGTCCAAACAGAATAATGGGCCCCACATAGTCCTCATGCAGAATAATTGCCCACCTAGTCCTTCATATGGCGTTGCAGGCCAGAGTTTGACATGCATGATCTACAGGGTTAGACAGCCAGGGACGGTGCTTTTGACCTTGAACGAGAGAGCTGTTGGTCGAACATCTATCTGTCTTGTTAATGCTTTTCTGCTGGTAGATGCAGCAGACACCAGTGGTGCCGCTTTTATCAGGGGGAATGAAGGAAAGGTCATGTTAAATCCAGCATGCCCAGTCATTCATTATGTGAAAGCCAACTCGCGTTAGATGAGACTTTAGCGATCCTCGACATAAGAGACCACTACTGCTCAATGTGATAAGAGGATGATCTGAAGTGTGTGTGTGTGTATGTATATATATATATATATATATATATATATATATATATATATATATATATATATAATTAAAACTTTCCAGCTTTATTCCAGTAGCATTGAAAGTGTCAGTCCCAGGTACATCCAAAAATATGTGAAACTCCCTACTTTTTTCAACTAAAACGAAGTCCTTTTTCATGGATAATAATAATCCATGAAGTTTCATATATTTTTGGATGTAACTGGAGATGTCACTTTCAGTTGTACTGGAATAAAGCTTTGTGTATTTCCTAGATTTCAGAATACGACACTAATGTTTCTTATTTCGGACCAGTCGTTCTTTGCCTTGTGATTAGACGTAAGGGACTGCTGTGTTGCTCCCATTGATTTCTGCTGAAACTGAGAATTATCACATGACTGACTGTAATGGGATGTGGTGGTGGTGATGCGTACAGGTGGATTTTTTTATGCAGTCAGTTTACAAAGCTTATATAATGCTCTAGAAACAATGCAGCGTCAGTAGTAATAGTGGGCAGTAGATGGCTAGAAATCTCCCGTGTTTCATCTGCTTACATCACCACTTTTCTATTACAGCTCTTTTCATTGTTCAGAGTTGTTCAGTCACTAGAATAAAGAATGTGCTTTAGTCAGTGTTCTAGAACGCACCGCAATCACCACTGCCTAATATTACAGCGTGTGACCGGGCATACACGCTCAACCTGTATAGTTTGTCAGGATTTGCTCACACTTGCAATTATGTGTTTGTGGCTATGGATGGTTTCACACTAGCGTCGTGCACTGCACGTCGCAATGCGTCGTTGTGGATAAAAAACGCATCCTGCAAAGTTGCCTGCAGGATGCGTTTTTTCTCCATAGACTTTTATTAGCGACGCATTGCGAGGCAGTGCCACACGTGGCAACCGTTGTGCGACGGTTGCGACGTGTTTTGGCGCACCGCCGCCACAAAAAAAATTACATGTAATGTTTTTTTGTGCGTCGAGACCGCCATTTTCGACCGCCCATGTGCGGCCGAAACTCCACCCCCTCCTCCCCGGACCATAAACTGGGGCAGCGGAAGCGTCCTGAGACTGCTTCCGCTGCCCACGTCAGGCATTTTTTGCACAGTAAGCGTCGGTACGTCGGGCCGATGCAGCGCGACGGCCCCGTACCAACGCTAGTGTGAAAGTAGCCTTACTTATTGCTTTCAGATATTACTTTGGGATAAGCAGATTCCAGGAGCCTGGCAGCCACATTGTCCTCTGGTGACTAAATATTTTCCAATCTTTGTGTTTAGAGATGTTATGTTACTCCGCATATCACAACTATTAGAATGTTTAACAATATTTGTGCAGTTAATTGTTTATTCATTCCCTTAGCTACGAGGTCAGAGTATTTTCTAAAGCCCAGTTCTCCCCAAGGATTGATATACAGCTCTGGCAAAAATTAAGAGACCACCACATCAAAACCCTGTCATGGGCAGCCCAATCTCCAGACCTGAACCCCATTGAAAACCTCTGGAATGTAATCAAGAGGAAGATGGATAGTCACAAGCCATCAAACAATGAAGAACTGCTTACATTTTTGCACCAGAAGCAGTGTGAAAGACTGCCAAGACGCATGAAAGCTGTGATTAAAAATCATGGTTATTCCACAAAATATTGATTTTTGAACTCTTCCTGAGTTAAAACATTAGTATTGTTGTTTCTAAATTATTATGAACTTGTTTGTTATTATGAACTTTTTTGTCTTTGCATTATTTGAGGTCTGAAAACACTTTTTTTTTTACTTTTGACCATTTCTCCTTTTAAGAAAAAAAATACAATTTATTGCTTGGAAATTCGGAGACATGTTGTCAGAACTTTATATACTAAAGGAACAATTTACATATTACTCCAAAATCTACCGTATATATTAGAGTATAAGCCGACCCGAGTATAAGCCGACCCCCCTAACTTTGCCACAAAAAACTGGGAAAACTTAATGACTTGAGTATAAGCCTAGGGTGGAAAATGCAGCAGCTACCGGTAAATGTCAAAAATAAAAATAGATACCAATAAAAGTAAAATTAATTGAGACATCAGTAGGTTGAGTGTTATGGCTGGACCTGGTGGTTAGGAGCACCGGGAATGACCTGATGGTCAAAACTGCAAAATAGAGCGAGCTCTGGGAAGTGGGAGCTCTGCTGACCGCAGCCCTAATCTATTATCACACACACTAGAATTAGCCGTGGATCGTACCTGACTCTGCCTAGACGACTCTTCACAGCCTGAGAGGTAACTACCCCTAAAGAGAAATATAGCCTCACCTTGCCTCAGAGAAATTCCCCAAAGGAAAAGATCAGCCCCCCACATATATTGACTGTGAGTTAAGAGGAAGGCACAAACATAGGAATGAGACAGGTTTCAGCAAAGGAGGCCCGACTTACTAAATAGACAGAAGATAGATAAAGGGATCTTTGCGGTCAGCACAAAAAACTACAAAAAGCCACGCAGAGTGAGCAAAAAAAACCCCGTGCCGACTCACGGCGCGGTAGGTGCCACTCTGCACCCCAGAGCTTCCAGCTAGCGAGACAATATCATGATAGCCAGCTGGACAAAACTTAGCAGGTACTCAGAAATATATTCAGCACACAAATGAACAACAAATGAGCTTAACAGGGACTTAGCTTCTGCTGACGTAGACAGGTCATCAGGAGATCCAAGTGAGATCTGAACCAGTACAGATACATTGACAACTGGCATCAGGTAACGATCTGAGCAGAGTTAAATAGAGGAACCAGCCCAGTCTTAAACGATGCAGCTGAGGAAGCCACTTCCAGACCAGCAGCTCCACTTTCAGCCACCAGAGGGAACCCACGGACAGAACTCACAGAAATACCATTCCCGACCACAGGAGGGAGTTCGAGAACAGAGTTCACAACAGTACCCCCCCCCTTGAGGAGGGGTCACCGAACCCAGGCCGATTAGGATGAGCCAAATGAAAGGCACAAACCAAATCGGCAGCATGGACATCGGAGGCAAGAACCCAGGAATTATCTTCCTGACCATAGCCCTTCCATTTGACCAGGTACTGAAGATTCCATCTCGAGATATGAGAATCTAAAATCTTCTCCACCACATACTCCAATTCTCCCTCGACCAACACCGGAGCAGGAGGGTCAACGGAAGGAACCATAGGCGCCACATATCTCTGCAACAACGACCTATGGAACACATTATGGATGGCAAAAGAAGCTGGAAGGTCCAAACGAAATGACACAGGATTGAGGATTTCAGAAATCTTATAAGGCCCAATAAAACGAGGCTTAAACTTAGGAGAAGAAACCTTCATAGGAACATAACGAGATGACAGCCAAACCAGATACCCAACATGAAGTCGAGGACCAACACGGCGACGGCGGTTAGCGAAACATTGAGCCTTCTCCTGTGACAATGTCAAATTGTCCACTACATGAGTCCAAATTTGCTGCAACCTGTCCACCACAGAATCCACACCAAGACAGTCCGAAGGCTCAACCTGCCCTGAAGAGAAACGAGGATGGAAACCAGAATTACAATAAAAAGGTGAAACCAAAGTAGCCGAACTGGCCCGATTATTAAGGGCGAACTCAGCCAATGGCAAGAAGGTCACCCAATCATCCTGATCAGCAGAAACAAAGCATCTCAGATAGGTCTCCAAAGTCTGATTGGTTCGCTCAGTTTGGCCATTTGTCTGAGGATGGAAAGCAGAAGAAAAAGACAAATCAATGCCCATCTTAGCACAAAAGGACCGCCAGAACCTCGAAACAAACTGGGAACCTCTGTCCGACACAATGTTCTCCGGAATGCCATGCAAACGAACCACATGCTGGAAAAACAACGGAACCAAATCAGAGGATGAAGGCAACTTAGGCAAGGGTACCAAATGGACCATCTTAGAGAAGCGATCACAAACCACCCAGATGACCGACATCCTTTGAGAGACAGGGAGATCTGAAATAAAATCCATGGAAACATGCGTCCAGGGCCTCTTTGGGACCGGCAAGGGCAAAAGTAACCCACTGGCACGAGAACAGCAGGGCTTCGCCCGAGCACAAGTCCCACAGGGCTGCACAAAAGCACGCACATCCCGGGACAAGGAAGGCCACCAAAAGGACCTAGCCACCAAATCTCTGGTACCAAAAATTCCAGGATGACCAGCCAACACCGAACAATGAACCTCCGAGATAACCCTACTAGTCCATCTATCAGGAACAAACAGTCTCTCTGCAGGACAGCAGTCAGGTCTATCCGCCTGGAACTCCTGCAGAACCCGCCGCAAATCAGGGGAGATGGCAGACAAAATCACCCCCTCTTTGAGAATACCAGCCGGCTCAGAAACTCCCGGAGAATCAGGCACAAAACTCCTTGAAAGGGCATCAGCCTTCACATTCTTAGAACCCGGAAGGTATGAAACCACAAAATCGAAACGGGAGAAAAACAGTGACCATCGAGCCTGTCTAGGGTTCAACCGCTTGGCAGACTCGAGATAAGTCAAATTCTTGTGATCCGTCAAGACCACCACGCGATGCTTGTCGCCCTCAAGCCAATGTCGCCACTCCTCGAATGCCCACGTCATGGCCAACAACTCCTGATTGCCAACATCATAATTACGCTCAGCAGGTGAAAACTTTCTAGAAAAGAAAGCACATGGCTTCATCACAGAGCCATCAGAACTTCTCTGAGACAAAACAGCCCCTGCACCAATCTCAGAAGCATCAACCTCGACCTGAAAAGGGAGCGAAAGATCTGGCTGACACAACACAGGAGCCGAAGAAAAACGACGTTTCAGCTCCTGAAACGCCTCAACGGCCGCAGAGGACCAATTCACCACATCCGCACCTTTCTTGGTCAAATCAGTCAGTGGTTTGACAACACTAGAAAAATTAGCAATAAAGCGACGGTAAAAATTCGCAAAGCCCAGGAATTTCTGAAGGCTCTTTACAGATGTAGGCTGAGTCCAATCATAAATGGCCTGGACTTTAACTGGATCCATCTCGATAGTAGAAGGGGAAAAAATGAAGCCCAAAAAGGAAACCTTCTGAACTCCGAAGAGACACTTAGACCCCTTCACAAACAAGGAATTAGCACGAAGGACTTGGAACACCATTCTGACCTGCTTCACATGAGACTCCCAATCATCCGAAAAGACCAAAATATCATCCAAATATACTATCATGAATCTATCCAGATACTTTCGGAAGATGTCATGCATAAAGGACTGGAATACAGATGGCGCATTAGAAAGCCCGAATGGCATTACCAGATACTCAAAATGGCCCTCGGGCGTCTTAAATGCGGTTTTCCATTCATCGCCCCGCTTAATACGCACAAGGTTATACGCTCCTCGAAGATCTATCTTGGTAAACTAACTAGCCCCCTTAATCTGAGCAAACAAATCAGACAATAGAGGCAAAGGGTACTGAAATTTGACCGTGATTTTATTAAGAAGGCGGTAATCTATACAAGGTCTCAGAGAACCATCCTTCTTGGCCACAAAAAAGAACCCTGCTCCCAACGGTGACGACGAAGGGCGAATATGCCCTTTCTCCAAGGACTCCTTTATATAGCTCCGCATAGCGGCGTGTTCTGGCCCAGATAAATTGAAAAGTCGGCCTTTAGGAAACTTACTACCATGAATCAAATTAATAGCACAATCACAATCCCTATGAGGAGGCAGGGCACTGGGCTTGAGCTCATCAAATACATCCTGGTAATCCGACAAAAACTCAGGTACTTCAGAAGGAGTGGAAGAAGAAATTGACAACGCTGGGACATCACCATGGGCCCCTTGACAACCCCAACTGGACACAGACATAGATTTTTAGTCCAACACTGGATTATGGACCTGTAGCCATGGCAAACCCAACACGACCACATCATGCAAATTATGCAACACCAAAAAGCGAATATCTTCCCGATGTGCAGGAGCCATGCACATGGTCAACTGGGTCCAGTACTGAGGCTTATTCTTGGCCAAAGGCGTAGCATCAATTCCCCTTAATGGAATAGGATGCTGCAAGGGCTCCAAGAAAAAAACACAGCGCCTGGCATACTCTAAGTCCATCAAATTCAGGGCTGCGCCTGAATCCACAAACGCCATAACAGAGTAGGATGACAAAGAGCAAATCAAAGTAACGGACAAAAGAAATTTAGGCTGTATAGTACCAATGGTGACAGCGGACCGCTTAGTGCGCTTAGGACAATCAGAGATAGCATGAGTGGAGTCACCACAGTAAAAACACAGCCCATTCTGACATCTGTGCTCTTAACGTTCAGTTCTGGTCAAAGTCCTATCACATTGCATAGGCTCAGGCCTCTGCTCAGAGGACACCGCCATATGGTGCACAACTTTCCGCTCCCGCAAATGCCGATCGATCTGAATAGCCAAGGACATTGATTCATTCAGACCAGCAGGCGTGGGGAACCCCACCATAACATCCTTAAGGCCCTCAGAAAGACCCTTTCTGAAAATCGCTGCCAGAGCACACTCATTCCATTGAGTAAGCACAGACCACTTTCTAAACTTCTGACAATACATTTCAGCATCATCCTGACCCTGACATAGAGCCAGCAAGATTTTCTCTGCCTGATCCACAGAATTTGGTTCGTCATAGAACAATCCAAGTGCCAGAAAAAACGCATCTACATTAAGCAATGCAGGATCTCCTGGCGCAAGGGAGAATGCCCAGTCTTGAGGGTCACCACGCAACAAGGAAATAATGATTTTTACTTGCTGACTAGGGTCACCAGAGGAGCGAGGTTTCAGGGCAAGAAACAGTTTACAATTATTCTTGAAATTCAGAAACTTTGATCTATCCCCAGAAAAAAAAATCAGGAATTGGGATTCTAGGCTCTAACATAGGATTCTGAACTATATAATCCTGAATGCCTTGTACCCTTGCAGTGAGATTATCCACACAAGAGGACAGACCTTGAATGTCCATATCTACACCTGAGTCCTGAACCACCCAGAGGTTTAGGGGAAAAAAAAGACTAAACACACTGCAGAGAAAAAAAAATGGTCTCAGAACTTCTCTTATCCCTCTATTGAGATTCATTAACACTTTTAGGCCAGTTGTACTGTTATGGCTGGACCTGGTGGATAGGAGCACTGGGAATGACCTGATGGTCAAAACTGCAAAATAGAGCGAGCTCTGGGAAGTGGGAGCTCTGCTGACCGCAGCCCTAATCTATTATCACACACACTAGAATAAGCTGTGGATCGTACCGGACTCTGCCTAGACGACTCTTCACAGCCTGAGAGGTAACTACCCCTAAAGAGAAATATAGCCTCACCTTGCCTCAGAAAAATTCCCCAAAGGAAAAGAGCAGCCCTCCACATATATTGACTGTGAGTTAAGAGGAAGGCACAAACATAGGAATGAGACAGGTTTCAGCAAAGCAGGCCCGACTTACTAAATAGACAGAAGATAGATAAAGGAATCTTTGCGGTCAGCACAAAAAAACTACAAAAAGCCACGCAGAGTGGCACCCCAGAGCTTCCAGCTAGCGAGACAATATCATGATAGCCAGCTGGACAAAACTTAGCAGGTACTCAGAAATATATTCAGCACACAAATGAACAACAAATGAGCTTAACAGGGACTTAGCTTCTGCTGAAGTAGACAGGTCATCAGGAGATCCAAGTGAGATCTGAACCAGTACAGATACATTAACAACTGGCATCAGGTAACGATCTGAGCAGAGTTAAATAGAGGAACCAGCCCAGTCTTAAACGATGCAGCTGATTAAGCCACCTCCAGACCAGCAGCTCCACTTTCAGCCACCAGAGGGAACCCACGGACAGAACTCACAGAAATACCATTCCGGACCACAGGAGGGAGTTCGAGAACAGAGTTCACAACAGTTGAGTTTTTGAATATCCATATTGAATATGCCCCATATAATCCTGCATATAGGTTAATAAGGGCCCCATAAAATACTCCATACAGACACTTGCCCCATATAATGCTCCACAAACGTTAATTATGGCCCCATTAGATGCTCCATAAAGATATTGCCCCATGTAATCCTGCACAACGTTGATTATGGCCCCATAAGATGCTCCATACAGACACTTGCCCCATTTGCTGTTGCTGCGATAAAAAAAATAAAAAAAATAAAAAATCACATACTCACCTCTCCGTCGCTCAGGCCCCCCGACACTTTCAATATTCACCTGCTCCCCGTTCCGGCACCACTCCATCTTCAGTGTCTTCTGCACTGACGTTCAGGCAGAGGGCATGCACTAACCATGTCATCGTGCCCTCTGACCTGAGCGTCACTGCAGAAGACACTGAAGACGGAGCGGCGCCGGAATGGGGAGCAGGTGAATATCGCACAGCGCTCCCCTCCCCGTTATACTCACCTGCTCCTGGTGCGGTGCAGTCCCTGCTTCCTTGGCGCCGCAGCTTCTTCCTGTACTGAGTGGTCACCGTTACCGCTCATTACAGTAATGAATATGCGGCTCCACCCCTATGGGAGGTGGAGCCGCATATTCATTACTGTAATGAGCAGTACCATGTGACCGCTCAGTACAGTTAGAAGCTGCGGCGACGGGTAACCAGGGACCTGCAGGGACCGAGCCAGGAGTAGGTGAGTATAATTAGACAACCCCCACTCCCCCTCTCCTGCCGAACCCTGGGTATGACTTGAGTATAAGCCGAGAGGGGGACTTTCAACCCCAAAAAATGGGCTGAAAATCTCAGCTTATACTCGAGTATATACGGTACCTATAAAGAGAAAAATCAGACAACTGAACATTTTGCAGTGATCTCTTAATTTTTGCCAGAGCTGTAATTGATGTTGGCCCCATTACTCCATATATCCAGGGTCCAGGAAGCTGTAATATAGTGAGTTCTCTGTATCATCCTGTTGCCTTTAGGCCTCATTCAGACATGTGTTGCATCTGTGTTTTTTTCACGGATCCCACACGTACCAATCATAACCTATGGTGCTATTCACGTCTGTGTCTTTCACGGCCTGTGTGTCTGTGCAAAACACATGGAGACATGTCCATTTTTTTTTCCAGCAAGTGATAAGGGCCAATGCAAGTCTGAGTCCATGAGGGGAAAAAATGGCATCTCTGTGCTATGTTTAACATTGTAAAGGATGGGATAAACTTTGTCATTTAATTTATTTCTTTATCCTTCCATGAAAAACACTGATGGTAAAAACGGACACATGGATGACGCACTCATGTACAATGATGACACCGGTACCATTTTTCAGGCACGTGTTTTAAATGCGGACGTGTGAATGAGACCTTAACTAGGGCCTTTCACCAGTTTTGCCATGTTAACAAGCCACATTATGGAATGGCGGCTGCAGAGCTGAATGTTGAATTGTGCAAGGTTTATTCTTTTGCTAAGTTTTGAGAATCTGGGTCCCCAAATTGTAGCTCGAGAGCCTGTGATGTGTGGCTCGAGGTTGTCTGCCAGGTTAGTGCATTAGCACCTGGTGTAGCAAGTGGCTATTAAGAGTAGATCTCTAGATGGTGACTGTTGTGTGTATCCCGGCACAGAAGAGCAGATCTGAATGGGGGTAAGATGGAAAACCCTGGAGCTTGGTATACCGCCTTGATGTGACTTCAGTGGAAATCTTTGGCTGTCATTATACTGGTAATATGGGGCTCTGTGTGTCACTACTATGAATGGGGTCTGAGTTGGATGTGGCTCTCAAGGTCAGAAAGGTTGGGGACCTCTGCTTTAGAGCATAGCCCGGGATTGAGTTTAGGTTATATCGGTGATGGTGAACCTACGTGACTCTGCCAAACTCCCATCTTGAATTTTTATCATCCTATAGGAAATTAAAGTAGTAGTCATTCTGTAATCTGTTCTTTCTATTCTTTGGATTGTGGTCATATTTGTCTGTCTTGTCAGAAAGATGTATGTCATAAATGTTAAAAAAAAAAAAACCCAAACTAGTGCTCTCTATAGGTCATTAGCCTAATGTCAAACTTTTATAGTCCTTGCATACGGGAGGCCAAAAAATCAGGACAGACATTTTTCTCTAAAGCTGGAAAATTTTGATAATTGTTATTCTCTACTTAATTACGTGTAGTTGTATATATCGGGATGATTTCTAGATGGATGACTGTATTGTGTCACTATAGTCATACCATGGATAGGAACTCCAATAAAACCCTATTAGAAAGAAAGAAAAAAAAATCATACTATTTTACTGTATACTCTGTACGACACAGTTTATCGTGTTACTTCTACATTATCCATGCTTGGGCAAAAACACACTTTTTGGGCACAGTGCTGGTAAGTACACCCTGTAGGTAAGCCAAATTTCACACAAGTTGTCTTCTCGCCCCCAATGCTGAAAATGTGTTCTTTTATTGTTTTGTAGAAAGCTATTTTCATGTACACTTCTTCCCCCTTCGCACAGAGAAGTTGTGTAATTGGTGGGGGAGGGGGTGGCCTGGCAGTTGAACCCCAAGAGATTATATATTTATCACAAAGTTTGTGGATAGGGGATAGGTATTATGGCAATACCATACTTTATCGTTGTAATATATTTTATAATTTTAGTGGCTGTCTAAAACATTCTTTGCTTACTCAACATTTTCCAAGAACCATGACTTTTTTTCTTTCTCCGATGATGGAGCTGTGTGAGAGCTTGGTTTTTACGGTTTTATTTGTGAGCTGGCATTGACTCCCCAGTGGGATCCCGCAGCTTGAATGCTGCTCTCGGTTGACACCTTCTCTGTATAGAGTGGATTCAGCACCATACGTTGCCCCCTCCCTAGGACGTAAATTACGTGTTGGCGATGGTTGGGATTATACAACAGTAGTTGGTGCTCTCTGATGATAATGGTTAGGCTGTGTTCACACTTGTTTGGAAACATTTGTGTGTTACGTTTTAGGAATAGACCAATGAAATTCATGTCCATTGCAAATGAACGCAGAGAGGAAGATTGACTACTGTGGGATCTGTCTGGGTTCTGTTATATGTCCAAGTTTAGAATGGAAAAATTTCTGCATGGGTTATTTTTTGATTTTCTTTTCCCCAGGTCGAAACTCCTAAAAAAAAAACAAAACAAAAAAAACTGATACATTACCGAACCTATAGTGCAAAATTCCACAACATTTGCTTAACCCCTTAGTGACAGAGCCAATTTGGTACTTAATGACCGGGACAATTTTAACAATTCTGACCACTGTCACTTTATGAGGTTATAACTCTGGAACGCTTTAACGGATCCCGCTGATTCTGACACTGTTTTTTCGTGACATATTGTACTTCATACTAGTGGTAACATTTCTTCGATATTACTTGCGATTATTTATGAAAAAAATGGAAATATGGCGCAAATTTTTGCAATTTTCAAACTTTGTATTTTTATGCCCTTAAATCAGAGAGATATGTCACACAAAATAGTTAATAAATAACATTTCCCACATGCCTACTTTACATCAGCACAATTTTGGAAACAATTTATTTTTTTGTTAGGGAGTTATAAGGGTTAAAAGTTGACCAGAAATTTCTCATTTTTACACCAACATTTTTTTTTTAGGGACCACATCACATTTGAAGTCATTTTGAGGAGTTTATATGATAGAAAATAACCAAGTGTGACACCATTCTAAAAACTGCACCCCTCAAGGTGCTCAAAACCACATTCAAGAAGTTTATTAACCCTTTACGTGTTTCACAGGAACTGAAACAATGTGGAAGGAAAAAATTAACATTTAACTTTTTTTGCAAACATTTTAATTCAGAACCATATTTTTTTATTTTCACAAGTGTAAAAGCAGAAATTTAACGATACATTTTGTTGTGCAATTTCTCCTGAATATGCCAATACCCCAAATGTGGGTAAACCACTGTTTGGGCGCACCGCAGAGCTTGGAAGAGAAGGAGCGCCGTTTGACTTTTTCAATGCAGAATTGGCTGGAATTGAGATCGGATGCCATGCCACGTTTAGAGAGCCCCTGATGTGCCTAAACAGTGGAAACCCCCCACAAGTGACACCATTTTGGAAACTACACCCCTTAAGGAACTTAACTAGATGTGTGGTGAGCACTTTAAACCCCCAAGTGTTTCACAGAAGTTTATAAAGTAGAGCCGTGAAAATAAAAAATCGCATTTGTTTACACAAAAATGATCTTTTCGCCCACAAAATCTTATTTTCACAAGGGTAACAGGAGAAATTAGACCACAAAAGTTGTTGTGCAATTTCTCCTGAGTACGTCGATACCCCATATGTGGGGGTAAACCACTGTTTGGGCGCACCGCAGAGCTTGGAAGAGAAGGAGTGCCGTTTAACTTTTTCAATGTAGAATTGGCTGGAATTGAGATCTGACACCATGTCGCGTTTGGAGAGCCCCTGATGTGTCTAAACAGTGGAAACCCCCAACAAATGACACCATTTTGGAAACTAGACCCCATAAGGAACTTAACTGAATGTGTGGTGAGCACTTTAAACCCCAAGGTGCTTCACAGAAGTTTATAACGTAGAGCCGTGAAAATAAAAAATCACATTATTTCTACAAAAATGATCTTTTTGCCCCCAAATTTTTATTTTCCCAAGGGTAACAGGAGAAATTAGACCACAAAAGTTGTTGTGCAATTTCTCATGAGTACGTCAATACCCCATATGTGGGGGTAAACCACTGTTTGGGCGCACTGCCAAGCTTGGAAGGGAAGGAGTGCCATTTTACTTTTTCAATGTAGAATTGGCTGGAATTGAGATCGGATGCCATGTCGTGTTTGGAGAGCCCCTGATATGCCTAAACAGTGGAAACCCCCCACAAATGACCCCATTTTGGAAACTAGACCCCTTAAGGAACTTATCTAGATGTGTGGTGAGCACTTTAAACCCCCAGGTGCTTCATGGAAGTTTATAACGTAGAGCCGTGAAAATAAAAAATTGCATTTGTTTACACAAAAATGATTTTTCGCCCACAAATTCTTATTTTCACAAGGGTAGCAGGAGAAATTAGACCACAAAAGTTGTTGTGCAATTTCTCCTGAGTATGTCGATACCCCATATGTGGGAGTAAACCACTGTTTGGGCGCACCGCAGAGCTTGGAAGAGAAGGAGTGCCGTTTTACTTTTTCAATGTAGAATTGGCTGGAATTGAGATCGGACACCATGTCGCGTTTGGAGAGCCCCTGATGTGCCTAAACAGTAGAAACTCCCCACAAGTGACCCCATTTTGGAAACTAGACCCCTTAAGGAACTTATCTAGATGTGTGGTGAGCACTTTAAACCCCCAAGTGCTTCACAGAAATTTATAACGTATAGCCGTGAAAATAAAAAATCCTTTTTTTCCCTCAAAAATGATTTTTTAGCCTGCAATTTTTTATTTTCTCAAGGGTAACAAGAGACATTGGACCCCAAAATCTGTTGACCAGTTTGTCCTGAGTACGCTGATACCCCATATGTGTGTGTGGGGGCACTGTTTGGAAGGTAAGGAGTGCCGCTTGGAATGCAGACTTTGATGGGATGGTCTGCGGGTGTCATGTTGCATTTGCAGAGCTCCTGATGTACCTAAACAGTAGAAACCCCCCACAAGTGACCCCATTTTGGAAACTAGACCCCCCAAAGAACTTATCTAGATATGTGGTGAGCACTATGAACCCCCAACTGCTTCACAAAAGTTTATAATGTAGAGCCATGAAAATAAAAAAAATCATATTTTTTCCACAAAAATGATCTTTTCACCACCAAATTTTTACTTTCACAAGGGTAACAGGAGAAATTGGACCCCAAAATGTATTGTGCAATTTATGCTGAGTAGGCTGATATCCCATATGTGGGAGATAAACCACTGTTTGGGCGCATGGCAGAGCTCGAAAGGGAAGGAGCGCCGTTTTGGAATGCAGACTTTGATAGAATGGTCTGCGGGCGTTATGTTACGTTTGCAGAGCCCCTGATGTACCTAAACAGTAGAAACCCCCCACAAGTGACCCCATTTTGGAAACTAGACCCCCCAAGGAACTTATCTAGATGTGTTGTGAGAACTTTGAAGGCCCAAGTGCTTCACAGAAGGTTATAATGCAGAGTCGTGAAAATAAAAAAAAAATATTTTTTCCACAAAAAATATTTTTTAGCCCCCAAATTTTTATTTTCACAAGCGTAACAAGAGAAATTGGACCCCAAAAGTTGTTGTCCAATTTGTCCTGAGTACATTGATACCCCATGTGTGGGGGGGACCACTGTTTGGGCGCATGGCAGAACTCGAAAGGGAAGGAGCGCCGTTTTGGAATGCAGACTTTGATAGAATGGTCTGCGGGCATTATGTTGCATTTGCAGAGCCCCTGATGTACCTAAACAGTAGAAATCCCCCACAAGTGACCCCATTTTGGAAACTACACCCCACAAGGAACTTATCTAGATGTGTGGTGAGAACTTTGAATGCCCAATTGCTTCACAGAAGGTTATAATGTAGAGTCGTGAAAATAAAAAATATTTTTTTTTCCACAAAAATGATTTTTAGCCCCCAAGTTTTCATTTTCACAAGGGTAATAGGAGAAATTGGACCCCAAAAGTTGTTGTCCAATTTATCCCGAGTACGCTGATGCCCCATATGTGGGGGATAAACCACTGTTTGGGCGCACGGCAGAGCTCAGAAGGGAGGGAGCACCATTTGACTTTTTGAGCGCAAAATTGGCTGTGGCGTTTAGAGACCCCCTGATGTACCTAAACAGTGGAAACCCCCCAATTCTAACTCCAACCCTAACCCCAACACACCCCTATCCCTAATCCCAACCCGATCCATAATCCTAATCACAACCCTAACCCCCAAAACACCCCTAACCCTAATCAAAACCCTAAACTGAACACACCCCTAATCCTAATCTCAACCCTAACCTCAAAACCTAACCCTAATCCCAATACACCCCTATCCCTAATCCCAACCCTAGCCTTAACCCTAATCCCAAACCTAACCCTAATCCCAAATGTAACCCTAATGCCAACCCTAATCCAAACCCTAATCCCAACTCTAACCCTAACTTTAGCCCCAACTCTAGCCCTAACCCTAACTTTAGCCCAAACCCTAACTTTAGCCCTAAACCTAGCCCCAACCCTAACCCTAACTTTAGCCCCAACCCTAACCCTAATCCTAGCTCTAACCGTAATCCTAGCTCTAACCCTAGCCCTAACCCAAGCCCTATCCCTAGCCCTAAAACTTAGGCTATGTGCACATGTTGCGGATTTTGCTGTGGATCCGCAGCGTTTCCGCAGCTGCGGGTCCGCAGCAGTTTCCCATGAGTTTACAGTACAATGAAAACCTATGGGAAACATAAAACGCTGTGCCCATGCTGAGGAAAAAACCACGTGGAAATGCAGCAGTTTACATTCCGCAGCATGTCAATTTTTCTGCGGATTCTGCAGCGGTTTTACACCTGCTCCATAATAGAAAACCGCAGGTGTAAAACCGCAGGGGAATCCGCACAAAAACCACGGTACATCTGCGATAAATCCGCAGGAAAAACGCAGCGTTTTGGCCCTGCGGATTTATCAAATCTGCTGCGGAAAAATCCACAGAGAACCATTCTACGTGTGCACATATCCTACCCCTACCCCTAACCCTACCCCTAACCCTAACCCTAACCCTACCCCTAACCCTAATTGGAAAATATAAATTCATACATTTTTATTATTTTTTCCTTACTAAGGGGGTGATAAAGGGGGGGTTATTTACTATTTTTTTTATTTTGATCACTGTGATAGGATCTCACAGTGACCAAAATAAAACAAGTGGAAGAATCTTCCTTTGCCGGCCGGCAGATCAAGGCGGGCGCACTGCGCATGCGCCCGCCATTTTCTTACCGGAGCAAGAAACCGGCGTCCAGCAGAAGAAGCAGGAGGACCCAGGGACACCGGTAAGTATAACAGGGTCCCTGAATCCCCCTATTTCCCTGTCCTCTGATATCGCTTTTTTTTTTTTTTTTGCGGTCGCCGGTAAACAGTTAATTACCGGTGACCGCAAAACAGGGGTCGGTAAAAACCGACCCCGATCATGTTCTTTGGGGTCTCGGCTACCCCCGGCATCCGAGACCCCAAAGATCTTCGGGGTGCCGGGCGGCGGGCGCCCCGAAAAAAGATGGCGGTGCCCATCGGGAGCCACGAGGAGCACCGGGGGAGATAGGTGAGTATTGGGGGGCTATCGAGGACCCCATTTCTCTGTCCTCCGATGTGCGATCACATCGGAGGACAGAGAAATTAAATGGCAAATCGCGTTTTTTTTTTTGTTGCGACCGCCGGTAAACGGTTAATTACCGGCGATCGCAACTCGGGGGTCGGTAAAACCCCCCCGAATCATGTTCTCTGGGGTCTCGGCTACCCTCGGCAACCGAGACCCCAGAGAAAATCCGACTCTGGGGGGCGCTATTCACTTTTTCCACAGCGCCATTAATTAACGGCGCTGTGGTTTAAGTACCCTTAGCGGCCGCCTTAAAAGACGTATTGGCGGTCGTTAAGGGGTTAAACATGCAATTAAAAATGTTATTAGTAAGTCAACCTATGGATATAGAAGGGATGTGTTCTGTTGATCACCAGCTATGAATCTGCTGTGAACCATAGGACATAGGCTGTGATCAAGTTCTGGACATACAGAAACGTTGGCCGTCTTTTATGTTTCCATATGCTGACTTGCCAATAAAACTTTTACTGACATATTCAGGTGAGGAAGCTGCCTTTAGGGTTCATGCAAACGTCTGTGGATCTCTGTTCGATTTCGGATTGGCCACTGGTCTTTCAACCAGTGTGTGATGGCCTCATAGAAACACATAAAGCTTTCATGCTCCGGCCAGGAGACCCGTGTGATCGGACCAACATTGCATGGACGTCTGTTTATACCTTATTGACATAATATAAAAGATGTGACCTTAAATAGCTTTTTAATTACTTGTGTAGACATTTCTAAATGAAGAAATCAGTTTTGTATTTCCTCTGGTGATTGACGAAGGGGCAAAGTTAAGTTTCAAGAAAGTCCATTTAGGACATTGTAATATTCCACAGCTAATATGATTACACTGTATCCATTGTATGGAAAGGAAATGGATTTAGGGTTTCCTATAAAGTATCGGCATTATCTGCAATCATACATCAGGCAATTCTTAAATATCATTTGTCCATTGTCATGTTTGATTTTTATTTGCAAAAAGAATGGTCTGCGCTCAACCTTATTAATTCAAGGTTCTCATGTTTCCCGGCCGTTGTGTGGTTTCTTCTGCTAGTTCCCTTTCCATATTTGATTCCATATTTTGTAGCCACATAACTTCCTATACATAGGACTCAACAGGAAGATTGCGCCTCTCTGCTAAAGGACATGTAATAAAGTGATTGATGGGGCAAATGCAGTAAACTACTCATCTACATCCTGTGGCTCTCCAACTGTCCAGAGACTACAACTCCCAGCTTGCCTGTATTGCTGCTCATTAGAAAGCACTGTTGGACACTTTAGGAGGCATTTATACCATAACAGGAGCCAAGGGTCATTCAATGGTAAATGCAGTGGAAATTCTTAGAAAATAACCCGGAAGCTCAGTTGCATTTATTTTCTCGGAGCATTCCCTACCTGGCTTTTTGGGGATTACCTTGGTTTTATGGATTGGAGAGTATTACCCTAAACTCTAATTTCACATGAGAAAATATTATGAATGGAGCTCACAAAACATGTAAGAGCCTTTTGATATCGGATAGGCTACTTTCACACATCAGTTTTTTTGCATCAGGCACAATCCGGCAAATGTTGGATAAAACGGATCCGACGCAGATTGTGAAAAACCCAGATAATTGGATAACAAAAATTTGGAGCATGCTCAGTTTTAAAAAAAATTGAATCCGGCGCCGGAATCCGTCATTTTCTTTATCCGGTACCTTCCGGCTCCCATAGGCTTCAATTCTAGCAAACAGCCGGAAGCGCTGGCTTTTTCGCCGGAGACAAAAAACGTTGCTATGGACGTTTTTTCCAGAAACGGGAAACGGCAGATTTGACGGATCCAGCGAAAACCGGACGAAACGCAATGTCATCCGGCGCAATCCGGCACTAATACAAGTCTATGGGAAAAAAAACGGATCCGGCGGCAACATTCGCTGGGTAAGTTTTTTTGTGTTTTTTTTTAAATTTAGCCGGATTGAACCTGACAGCGAAAACCTGATGTGTAAAAGGGGCCTAAGTTTATCACTTGTATCTCGTCACTTCACAGAGGGCAATGCTTTGCTTTTCAAATGTCTATTATAAGCAGGAAACTGAAGGTAAAAAAACTAAAGCTGTCCATCTGCTAATATCTGAATTTGCTGCCCTCTATTTGCCTAAGGACTCGTATTTGCGACGACCAATTTCCTCAGACGCAAGCTAGCTGTGGTGTCATGCATAGCACATGTCCGATCTGTTACTTGGACAGAGTGCTCCTCCGGATCAAAATCAACTACCTGTCCGATTTTGATCCGAGTATTGGCTCGCACTCGGCTATGAAAGTCTATGAGCTTGTGAAAAAGTAACTGACTGCACTCTGACATCAGAGTGCAGTCCAATTTTCACAGACTGACAAAATTGGGAAACCTTTTTTTTTTTTTTTTATTTTCTCTCCATGTCCGGAAAAAACTGATGCCACTTATCTTAAACCCTGATCGGAATAATGGAACTGTTTTCTTGTATTTGGAGGAAACTGTCCGGTGATCCTACATTTGCTCAAAGCATAACCATCGTTTTAATTTTTATTTCATTTCTCAATAGTACGTATGAAAGTAACCAACTTTATAATATATCTTATAGGAGAAATCTGCTTATTTTTGTTTTCTTGGCCCGGACTGATCATTCATTCTCCACTCTACACTCTAGAGTAAAATGTATATTCGGTGAAGACAGACTGAGAGGAGCTGTCAGTTGTACCTGATAAGATTCTGTGTGGACGGGAGGTTGTGAGGGTGGAGACAGAGCTTCTTATGTCCTCCTACATAGAATCTCATCAGTAACAGCCATCTATCTCAGTAAAGGGACACTCTGTCTTCACTGAATACAGATTTTACTCCAGAATTGAGAATTCTGAGAAAAAATGATCAGTCCTGGAGGAGAGAAGCAGATTACTGTAAGATATAATAAAAAGTTCCTTATTTTCAAGTGTACAATTGATTTCTTAAATAAAATGTTTCTAAAGTGTTTTTTTAATACGTACTTTACATTTTTCTAGTCCCCTTTGAGACCTTGAGCTTGCAATCATCTGATCCCTTATACTACATACAGTAATACCACAGTGTTGCAATATATAGGGAAAGTGAAGGTCATAGGCTAGTTTCACACTAGCGTTCGGCAGGGCTGTGGACTTCCCCCGTGAAGTCCCGCCCAATGCCGCACCTCTTCATTTAGCTCCGCCTGTGGCTGCATGCGTCCTACATACCCTATCTTTAACATTGGGTACGCAGGCCACGCGAATGTATGCGTAATCCTCCGCATGCGTCATTTTAAAGCTGCGCCAACCGCAACAAAATCCCAAAGTGTTGCGTTTGTCGCAGGTCAGCACAGTGTCAACATGATGCATGCGGAGGCTTACACATACAGTTAGGTCCAAATATATTTGGACAGAGACAACATTTTTCTTATTTTGGATATAGACATTACCACAATGAATTTTAAACAAAACAATTCAGATGCAGTTGAAGTTCAGACTTTCAGCTTTCATTTGAGGGTATCCACATTAAAATTGGATGAAGGGTTTAGGAGTTTCAGCTCCTTAACATGTGCTACCCTGTTTTTAAAGGGACCAAAAGTAATTGGCCAATTGACTCCAAGGCTATTTCATGGACAGGTGTGGGCAATACCTTCGTTATGTCATTCTCAATTAAGCAGATAAAAGGCCAGGAGTTGATTTGAGGTGTGGTGCTTGCATTTGGAAGGTTTTGCTGTGAAGTAAACATTGGGTCAAAGGAGTTCTCCATGCAGGTGAAACAAGCCATCTGTAAGCTGCAAAAACAGAAAAAACCCATCCGAGAAATTGCTGCAATATTAGGAGTGGCAAAATCTACAGTTTGGTACATCCTGAGAAAGAAAGAAAGCACTGGTGAACTCATCAATGCAAAAAGACCTGGGCGCCCACGGAACACAACAGTGGTGGATGATCGCAGAATAATCTCCATGGTGAAGAGAAATCCCTTCACAACAGCCAACCAAGTGACCAACACTCTCCAGGAGGTAGGCGTATCAATATCCAAATCTACCATAAAGAGAAGACTGCATGAAAGTAAATACAGAGGGTTCACTGCACGGTGCAAGCCACTCATAAGCATCAAGAATAAAAAGGCTAGACTGGACTTTGCTAAAAAACATCTAAAAAAGCCAGCACAGTTCTGAAAGAACATTCTTCGGACAGATGAAACCAAGATCAACCTCTACCAGAATGATGGAAAGAGAAAAGTATGGCAAAGGCGTGGTACAGCTCATGATCCAAAGCATACCACATCATCTGTAAAACACAGAGGCAGTGTGATGTCTTGGGCATGCATGGCTGCCAGTGGCACTGGGTCACTAGTGTTTATCGATGATGTGACACAGGACAGAAGCAGCCGAACGAATTCTGAGCTAGTCAGAGACATACTGTGTGCTCAGATCCAGCCAAATGCAGCCAAACTGATTGGTCGTCGTTTCATACTACAGATGGACAATGACCCAAATCATAAAGCCAAAGCAACCCAGGAGTTCATTAAAGCAAAGAAGTGGAATATTCTTGAATGGCCAAGTCGGTCACCTGATCTCAACCCAATTGAGCATGCATTTCACTTGTTAAAGACTAAACTTCAGACAGAAAGGCCCACAAACAAACAGCAACTGAAAACTACCGCAGTGAAGGCCTGGCAGAGCATCGAAAAGGAGGAAACACAGCGTGTGGTGATGTCCATGAGTTTGAGACTTCAGGCAGTCATTGCCAACAAAGGGTTTTCAACCAAGTACTAGATATGAACATTTTATTTAAAATTATTGAATCTGTCCAATTACTTTTGGTCCCTTTAAAAACAGGGTGGCACATGTTAAGGAGCTGAAACTCCTAAACCCTTCATCCAATTTTAATGTGGATACCCTCAAATGAAAGCTGAAAGTCTGAACTTCAACTGCATCTGAATTGTTTTGTTTAAATTCATTGTGGTAATGTCTATAACCAAAATTAGAAAAATGTTGTCTCTGTCCAAATATATATGGACCTAACTGTACATCCGCATGGCGTGCGTACCCAATGTTAAAGATGGGGTATGCAGGACACATGCAGCCATAGGCGGAGCTGAATGAAGAGGTGGGGCTTCACGGAGGAAGTCCGCAGCCCTGCCGAATGCTAGTGTGAAACTAACCTAAGAAGCTCAACCTGTGGCTGAGCTTTGCAGGTCTTCTAAGAAGGTAATGACAGGCCTTCGGCTGCCATGGTTGTCCATCGGTTGGCCGCAATCACATTGCAACGGGCTGATGGGAGTGCATTGGTGATTGCTCCATTTAAATGCCGCAGTTACAGATTCAGTGGCATCTTAATGGTTAGGAGCAATGATCGGAGCTCAGTGCTAGAATGTGCTGAACATGAGCAATTGCCAAAAATTTTGACAAGACAGCGTTTAACATAGAACATTTTAAACTCATAACATGAAAGTCAAGTTAATAATATAACTTTCATTACAAAATCTTCAGTTTTACTCAAATTAGTTGATGCAAAAATAAATACATCCCTCACCAAAAACTCCTACATCTAGTATTTTGTATGACCTCAATGATTTTTAAGGACAGCGCCAAGTCTTCTAGGCATGTTGGTGACATTTTGCAATGTCTATCTTATTCTATTCTTCAAGAGCGACCTCTTTTTAGATGCTGGATGGAGAATGATGATCAAGTTGTCTCTTCAGAATTTCCCATAAGTGTTCGATTGGGTTCCAATCAGGAGACACTTGGCCACTTACTCACTTTCACCCTGTTCTTTGTCAGAAATGCAACAGATGTGTGTTTTGGATCTTTCTCATGTTGGAAAAGTGCATGTCTACTAAGGGCAGGGAGCAATGGCAGCATCTTCTTTCAGTACAGAACAGTGCGTCTGTGAATTCATGAAGTGTAGCTTCCTGACACCAGAACGCTCATGCAACCCCACGTAAGTACTGCCACCACCATACCTCACTGTAGGCACCATGTATTTTTCTTTGTACTCTTATTCTGTGCAGTTCTGTACAGATTTGAAGCCATCAGTTCCAAAAACATCTTGTTCTCATCACTCCGAAGAAAAAAGTCCCTGTAGTCTACATATCTTTCAGCATGAAAACTGGCAAATAGTAGGGGGCTATTTTGTGCATGGGGTTTTAGAATCGACTTCCTTCGTGGTTGACACTCGTGCATACCATTCCTCTGCAGTGTACGTTGTATTGTCACTGGAAACACACTGTATCTAACGCAGAGAACTTGCTTATCAGTCTTCTCTTCGGACTACTCCTGCTTAGGTGTTGAATTCCGTGGTCGGCCTGGACATCTCTTTGAGATGGTTGCAGTTCCACCTTTGTTACATTATTTTTTTGTATCACTTTTACTATAGTATTTTAACTGATAAGTAAAGCTTTGTTGATCTTCTTGTAGCTTTCACTTTTCTTGTGTAAAGACATTATTTTCTTAGGTCTTCTGTCATTTGTTTCCCATGTGGTGCCATTGCTGACAACATAAAGTGGGAAGGGGTTTTATTTTAATAGCACACTTTTATTGTCAACTTTCTGGTGGTCATCTGTTTAATGAATAATTACTTGCGGCTGCGTTCTTGTTAGTTAGAATTTGTAGTCTAAACTTTAGCTTTGCTCTTACTCATTTTCACAATATAGTGTTGACAGAATGTGCATAACGCATCCTGAATTTATTGTCTGTACATGTCCCCGCTCAATTGTAAAGTGCTGCGGAATATGTTGGCGCTATATAAATAAAAATTATTATTATTGTTTGCAATCAATGGTCCATATTTTGGGGGTTTTTTTTGTACTATTGTAGCCCATACAAAATGTCGATTCTGAAAGGAAACTAAATCAATGGTGCTATATAAATAAATAAATAATAATAATTTTCTGATAAATCTGTTGGGGTGTACTTATTTATGCTGAGCGCTATATGTAGCCGGCATCGGTCGTGTGTGGAGGGAGCACAGCTCCTGCCCCCTCTCTACACATCGTGACCCCAGTGTTGACGTTCTTGTGCGTCATTTTATGGTAAATGGTTTACTTTTATATCAATGGGGAGAGGGGAATAAGCTACTGCCAGACCCACAAAAATATTAGATTAAATGGCCTCATTGTTACAAAAATATGAAGAATGATTTTTTTTCTTTTGTTTTAGGAGAAAATTTAATGGTTTTGGTAAAATTTTAAAGAAATACCGATAATGTTAAAGCCAGAATGTATTGAATCTATAAATCCATATTGGTGTCTCTGTGGCGTTAGATCCTGATTTCTATCTTTTGTTGCTTTTAGGAGGTTAGGTTACAGCTAGCAGTTGCCATTACGTGGACAGACTTTTTGATCCTGATCCACAAAAAGTTCTACAGGGTGTTGTGTAAGTATAATTTTTTAATAATTTGGCATGTTACTGGTAATTTAATTTTTGGCAAACTGCATGTTGGTTCCAAAATCTTTTAACCCCTTCCTACAGCATGCCATACTGTTATGGCACAGGGATGGTGCCAGCTTAGGCTAGTTTCACACATCCGTTTTTTTGTGTTCAGGCTAAATCCGGCCAATTTGTAAAAAATGGATCGGCGCAAATTGTGAAAAACTGATGCGCCAGATCCATTATTTAGCTGGATCCGTCCTTCTTCAATGCGCATGGATTTTTGACTTCCTGTTTCGGAGAGAGAGAGACCGACCCAGAACGGAAAATCTGCATGATTTGTATGGGAAATGCTCTGAAAACCGGATTCGGGCGCTGGATTAAATGTTTCACACCTCCGTTTGATGTGTTTTTGACCGATTCCGTCACTGTGCGTTTTTTTCCGCTGGACAAAAAAACGTTGCAGTGAATGTTTTCTCCATCCGCCGGAAACGACTATTTGGACGGATCCGGGAAAAAACGAATGAAACATCTGGCCATCAGGCACAATCCGGTGCTAATACAACTCTATGGGAAAAAACTGATCCGCTTTTTCCAAAACTTGCCGTATTGTGCCTGAAACAAAAAGCCTGATGTATGAAAGTAGCCTTACATGGCATGCAGCCGCCATCCTCATTGACTTTCAGCTTCTATGGCCAGGATCAACGTTGGTCAGTAAGAACAACCTTGCAATTCGCACACTTGGACATGCAGGACACTTTTATATCTGTTATCTGCTCTAAGAAATTGTGGGTATTCATATTCAAATGAGGTGTTAAGGGTTCTGGGCGTGACAGTGTATTTAAAGGGGTTGTGCCACCACTAACTATATATATACAGATATATATATACAGTCATATGAAAAAGTTTGGGCACCCCTATTAATCTTAAGCTCAATGTTTTATAAAAATTGTTTTTTTTGCAACAGCTATTTCAGTTTCATATATCTAATAACTGTTGGACACAGTAATGTTTCTGCCTTGAAATGAGGTTTATTGTACTAACAGAAAATGTGCAATCTGCATTCATACAAAATTTGACAGGTGCATAAGTATGGGCACCCTTATCATTTTCTTGTTTTAAATACTCCTACCTACTTTTTACTGACTTACTAAAGCGCTTTTTTTGGTTTTGTAACCTCATTGAGCTTTGAACTTCATAGCCAGGTGTATGCAATCACGAGAAAAGCTACTTAAAGTGGCCACTCTCAAGTTGTTCTCCTGTTTGAATCTCCTCTGAAGAGTGGCATCATGGGCTCCTCAAAACAACTGTCAATGATCTGAAAACAAAGATTATTCAACATAGTTGTTCAGGGGAAGGATACAAAAAGCTGTCTCAGAGGTTTAACCTGTCAATTTCCACTGTGAGGAACATAGTAAGGAAATGGAAGAACACAGGTACAGTTCTTGTTAAGGCCAGAAGTGGCAGGCTAAGAAAAACATCAGAAAGGCAGAGAAGAAGAATGGTGAGATCAGTCAAGGAAAATCCTCAGACCACCTCCAGAGAGCTGCAGCATCAACTTGCTGCAGATGGTGTCACTGTGCATCGGTCAACTATACAACGCACTTTGCACAAGGAGAAGCTGTATGGGAGAGTGATGCGAAAGAAGCCGTTTCTGCAAGCACGCCACAAACAGAGTCGGCTGAGGTATGCAAAAGCACATTTGGAGAAGCCAATTTCTTTTTGGAAGAAGGTCCTGTGGACTAATGAAACCAAGATTGAGTTGTTTGGTAATACAAAAAGGCGTTATGCATGGCAACAAAAAAACACAGTGCGTTGTATAGTTGACCGATTCACAGTGACACCATCTGCAGCAAGTTGAAAAAGCCAATTGGATTAATAATGGATAGGTGTCATAATTGACGCCTCTCCATTATTAATCTTGCTTAATGTCACCTTACAATAGCAAGGTGGCATTAACCCTTCATTACCCCATATCCCACCGCTACACGGGAGTGGGAAGAGAGTGGCCAAGTGCCAGAATAGGCGCATCTTCCAGATGTGCCTTTTCTGGGGTGGCTGGAGGCAGATGTTTGTAGCCAGGGGGGGGCCAATAACCATGGACCCTCTCCTGGCTATTAATATCTGCCCTCAGTCACTGGCTTTACCGCTCTGGTGGAGAAAATTGTGCGGGAGCCCACGCCAATTTTTTCCGCGATTTAACCCTTTATTTTAGCAGCTACAGTGGCCAAATTTTGCACATACACACTACTAACATTAGTAGTGTGGAATATGCAAAAAAAAGGGGATATGAGATGGTTTACTGTATGTAAACCATGTCTCATATCATGTCGGGTTTGGGAAGGAGAAATGAAAAGCCGGCAATTGAATTACCGGCTTTTAACATATATCGCGCTGAATTAAGTATAAATACAGAATATATATATATGTGTCTCAATGACATATATATATATATACTGTATATATGTTTTACCAAACATTTGAGCACATAAATCCATTAGCTGTCGGTTTTGCAAGCCTGCGAGAAAATCTCGCAGTACGGATGCCATACGGATTACATACGGAGGATGCCATGCGCAAAATACGCTGACACACCCTGCCTACGGATCACTATTTTGGGAACATTTCTCCATATTATGGCCGTATTACGGCCGTAAAAAACGGACCGTATTGTCTTACGCTGAGTGTGACTCCAGCCTAAGTGATACAAAGAAAGTTCGCTCCTCCCTGCAGTAAACACCCTCCTGCTGGCTCTTAGCTAACCAGTTCTTGCTTAGTGTCAGTAGGAGGCACTTGGGTCTGTTTTCAGACCCCAACATTTTTTATTTTTATTTTCTGTAAATGTTTATTTTTTAATTAACGTAGTGAAGGAGGCGACGGATTCCTTTCTAGGGTCCGCTCTCCCCCGAACCATCAACAGGCAAGCACGGCGAGTATACCTCCCCGTACCTTTCCTGCGACGACTGGGGCACGCCTAATCTACGCTAGGGTGACGGTTCCTATACGGTCCCGATCTTCCCCCTGTAAGATGTCAAGCTCATAGAGTATACCTCTTATGTGCATCTCCCGGGCTCCTCCGCAATTAAGCCCTCACCTGTTGGCGTCATGTAGTCCCCACAGTAGCGTCCCATGTGGCAGGCACAGCCGTAAGTCCCATGCGGCAGGCACAGCCGTAAGTCCCATGCGGCAGGCACAGCCGTAAGTCCCATGCGGCAGGCACAGCCGTAAGTCCCATGCGGCAGGCACAGCCGTAAGTCCCATGCGGCAGGCACAGCCGTAAGTTCCATGCGGCAGGCCCATATGAAGATGGACAGAGGCTCTCCATCCCCCGGCCAAGGGAGGATCGATTGAGCTTATTCCCTCGCAATAGAGGCTGCATCTCTGCTTGGTGGTGGTGAGTAGTTTCCTTCCTCACGCTGCCTGCGTGGAAGGTGCGGTCCTGGTCCCTGGGTAGAGGTGCCGCTGGCCGGTGCGCCAGCGGCAATCATTCGGCGCTACGTCACGGCCCGCCGACGTGCTCCACCTGCAGGCTCCATAAATTTAGTCCCCGGCTTTCTCAGCCAGACTAGGCCGCAGTTGAAATCCCCACCAACCGCCGGAGCTCCGCCCAGCTCACTTCAGGGGCGACGGTTCCTTCACGGTCCCGATCTCCCCACACCAGCAGCAGGTGACCACATGGAGTGTCTCCTCCATGTATCCTCTCCTGGAGCCAGGCCTAATGCCGGACAACTGGCCCTGTCCACCCGAACTGAACTCCGTGGATGTACAGAGGCCCCTCTCTATGGCGTCTGAGCAGCCCCCACTGTCCCACCACTGTGAAAGCGGATGGCACAAGGAGGTGGATGGTTCCTCTCCACCTCCCTAACAAAGGGATGATGGATTGAGGTTTAGCCCTCTATCGCTGCACGCTGCAATACCCAACATCCGCGGTGGCTCCATGCCGGGACGCGCACCGTTGGTGAGTGGATCCTGCCCAGCGATGGGCTTCTGCAGCGGGATATTCACAGGCAGTCTCAGGCTTCCCTGTGGCCCTCCTCCCTGAGGTAAAGCTCCAGCCGGCTACAAAATTTAGCCCCGGCTTCTGCCGATGAGTAGGCCGTACCCCGGAAGCGCACTGTGGTGCCCTAAGGCGGCTCTGCCTGTTTTCCTGGCACTTTTCGCCTGGCACGGAAGCGCTCAATTTTTTTGGCCACTGCAACGCCCCTCACTTCTATGCTGGCGCCGGCTGCAGAAATTTTGGCCCCGGCTTGGTCCTATTCATGGAAGTCTCGAGGCTCCGCCCACATCGTGCCTGTGGCTCCGCCCCCCAAATTGGCTCTTCTCGCTCTCTGCTAGATTTTACCTAAAGGCGCATGACCAGTATTCCCTGGTCTTAAAGGCACATGACCAGTATTCCCTGGTCTTAAAGGCAAATGACCAGTATTCCCTGGTCTTAAAGGAACACGACCAGTATTCCCTTGTCTTAAAGGCACACGACCAGTATTCCCTGGTCTTAAAGGCACATGACCAATCCAAAGTTGGTCATAAATGAGGAGCCCTCTGCCGCTGATCCCAGTTTATCCCAGTGTAACTAGTTCCCTCAGTGGACTTCGTCACTGCCGCAACCCATGTTTTTTCTGACCAAGAAATTGAATCCCTCTGTGATCCCTCCGTGTCTCGGAGTGCTCGCAGGACCCATATACATGGTCCCTCTCCTACATGGGATCCGTCGGCTAGCAGGGGCCGCGAGTATTCTAGAAACGTACAGGCATCAACAAAACGGAAGTTTTCATTTCATGATCTCCAAGGATTTGCTGACAACAAGACTCTGAACACGGATCGGATATTGCCTTGGACCTGGACTTGCCAGAGTTTCAGTAAAGGATGACTCGCCTATTTATATCATCATCCAATCTCTGTACATTGACTCGGACTCCGGTCCTGCTCTAGACTACCCAGTGTCCCTCATAAGGAGACTAAACTCCCTCGTAGCGCATTTGCCATCCAGTCCGGATATGCGATTCACTGGACAGAAGCCTCTACGTGGGACGCCATGCCTGGTCTGATTTTTAAGGGCGACGGGCCCTTTAAAGGGCACTGATCTCCCCACACCATCAACAGATGGGCACCCGGAGTGTCGCCTCCAGGTATCCTCTTCTGCATCCAGGCCTAACGCCAGACAACCTGCCTGTCCACCCGGGGACCTGAACTCTGTGGATGCACAGAGGCACCCTTTTCGGGCGTCTGAGCACCCCCCTCTGCATCACCACTATTTAACAGAAGATGCAAGAAGGCGGATGATCCCTCTCCACTTCCCTGTTAAGAGGATGGTGGATCGAGGGTTCCTAATTTTTAACTCTGCAATGACCTGCTAGAAGCAGCCGGGCATTCTGCCACTTGGCAGATTATCCGGGTACAATCTCCTGTGGTTTACCTACCAGTATCCCTGCCCAATGTGTCATCAATTAAAAATGCCACGATCTGTCAAATAGCAAATCTGGTTTGTTCCGTTTTGCGGCTTCGGGTCCAGCCCTCTACCCTCCATAGCCGCCGCATGGATTGCTAGAGCAACGGTCTCCTGGCTGGAGACCTTAACTACTTTGATTCACACCAGTAACCCTTTCCTGAAGACAGTACAGCTGGTCAATCAAATCTTTTTAGCGGGAGACTAACAAAGGATCTTGCATTCCTACAGCCCCGACCAGCAGTGAAAGGGTTGTCCAGGACAGTCTAGATCTAAGGGATCTTGGTTCCAAAAAGGGGAACGAGAAGTAGGACCAATCCCGGACCTCAAACTTCTAACAACCTTTCACAAGGTTCTTCTTCTTCAAATGGAGTTCCTCTGCTCAGCCATTTTCAGCCATTACTTCAACAGAAAAAAGTGCAGTTTCGGGCATCCATCGACATTCGGGATGCTTACCCTCTTCAAAAATTCCTTCGCTTTTTCCATTCGTGAACAGCATTTAAGTCACGACCTTGTCCTTCGGCCTTGCTCCCGCACCCAGAGTGTTCGCAAGGGTCATGGCGGCTGTCATGTTCCTCTTGCACCCTAGAGGCGTGGTCGTCCTGTCCTGTTTGGCCGACTGTCTACCTGCCCTTCCAGGACTACGCTAAGTCATCTATATCATTTGCGATACCCTCTCACCTGGGCTGTTGGCTAGACTTAGACAACTTCTCATTTTCAGCCCAGCAGATATCCTTTTTGAGGATGATCCGGTACTCTTCCAGAAGGGTGGTAATTCTCCCTCCAGACAAGGTCATGGTCCTTCAACAGGGAGCTCGCGCACTTGATCACTCATCCCCTCATTTCAATAAATTTGCTGGGAGGGTTCTGAGGAAAAATGGAGACAACAATGGAAGCAGTTTCCTTCGCTCCGCTCGTTTTCAGCAAGTCAAGCAGACTTTCAGACGATAGTCTCTGAGCTCCTTCTTCATCCAGGGCCTTTCTCCCGGTTCAATGCTTACTAGTAACTTCCAATGCCAGTCCTCTTCTCCCGATCATTGCTCTGGAGATCCGAGAGGTAGTCCTACAGTAGGTCCACTGCCTTATGGCGGGTCAACCCATCTGAATTCAATTGGACAATGCCACGGCTGTGCCATACGTCAATCATCTAGCAGGTACCCACGTTCAGGCACCATGGCCGAGGTACCTCACATTCTCAGATGGGCCGAGATCTATCAGTCGGTGATCTCGGCAGTACATATCCCAGGAGTATAACTCTGGGCGGCGAACATATTCAGCTGTCAGGGTTTCGCCTCAAGTGAGTGGGAACTTCACCCGGAAGTCTTCCATCAGACCTGCCTTCACTGGAGCTCTCCAGTTGTAGTTCGGATGGCGTCCAGACTGATCGCCTGTGTACTCGAGTTTGTCGTTCGGCCTCGAGATCGAAGAGCCATCGCACTGCATGCTCTGGTTCTTCCGTGGTACCAGTTTCCACAACTCCCCTTCCACTACTTCCAAAATCTTTTCAGAAGCAGAAAGGGCCCCAGTGATCCTCGGAAATCCGCACTGACCACGTCAGTTTGTTTGCTTGCGGAGCTGGTAGCTTTCTGCCTTTCTGCAACAAAACTGCAAGTAGGGACCTTCTCGCAGGAAGTTTTTACATGTAGTTCTTCCCTATCGCATACCGTTAGATCATTGGGATCTATTCTATTTGGGAAGGTCGCTCCTTTTTTTTCGGCGATATCCTCATCCTGACGAGTCTTCGGTGCTAACGGGTCCTTTCAGACTTTTTTCCCTTATTTCCTTCAAAGCAAGATTGTCCTCAGGCTATCCCCGTCCCTTGTTACCAAGGTGGTATTGTATTACCACTGTTATGAGGGTATAGTTCTTCCCTCATCTCTTTCGGCACCAGTCCACAAAATGGAATAAGTTCCCCATATTCCGGACGAAGTGAGTGCTCTGAGTAGGTACGTCTCGAGGACGGCGTCCTTCCGAAGGTTGGAATCTGTATCTTGGGCTTCCAGACGGTAAGAGGAAGGCTTCCTGACGTTTACAGAAAGGGTTTAGCCGTCTTCATCAGCCATTTAGCCTGGTGTATTCCTTTCACCCTCCAGGAATCCTTCCGTCTTAGATGTCAGCCTATCTCCATGTCTATCGTGGGTTCTAGGCACCAGGCGTCAACAAGACACGCCTGCAAGCTTGCAGATTCGTCCAGTCCACATGCATTCTTGAAGCATTTTAATTCCCAGACTTCCACAGATGTGAGTCTGGGCAGGCGGACTCTGCAGGCTGCGGTGGCGCACTTGTAAGTAGCGGTTACACAGGGCCTGATCTGATGTTGTCCCCACCCAGGAACTGCTTTGGTATGTCCCACGGTCTGTGTCCCCCAATGAGGCGAAGGAGAAAGAGGGATTTCCAGTCTACCACCTGACAGCACCATTGGAGGATGTCCTTCTTACCCTCAGTGGGACAGGAACAACATGCGGTTAAAAGGACCCTCCCCACTCCACCCACCAGTGTTTTTCCTGTCCCACTGCGGATAGGAACGGCAAGCGTTTCCTCCGACGGTGCTGTGCAGATGGTGGGGATCGGGGGGCCCAGCCTTTCCCTTCCCCGCCACAAGATATCTGTGGCTGATACCTGCTATGGGGGGTCCCTCAGCCTCCCCAGTGTAGCGCTGCTCCTGGGGTCGGGTCCGCTTCCTCATTGGGGGCTCTCGGTCCGGGCGCCTGCCTGCCGGGGGGTGAGTGTGTAGCGCCCCCACTGCCGCAGGGCCGAGGGGTACCCGGTACCGGGCCTCTGAGTCTCTGCTCTGGGGTTGTCACGGTGGCTAGACCCGGTCCGTGACCCTGCTGAGGGGCGCACAATGATAGATGTGGATGGTGGTGGTGGTGCGGTGCAGTAAATAACGAGGACACCAGGTTGCAGTCTCTTTACCTCTTTACTGAAGGCTTCAGGTGTCCAATCCAGGGCACTGTTGATCGGGCTGTCTGAGACCGGCCAGTCCGAAGGCACATCAGGAGTCCCCTTCACAGGTGGGAATTAGCGTCTACCTTCTAGCGCCTGTGTGTTGTAGTTCTTCCCTGCTGAGCACCCCGGGATAGTCCTCACAACTGCTTCTGTCTGTCTCTGATGCTCGTTCTCTCCGTCCCCCAGTTGATATGGCTAGGACGCACCCGTATGACGGGGAAGGTCTGGAGTTCTTCCGGGACTCTAGAGTCGCCCCTCTCCCACAGCTGCCTCCGTTGTCTGCTTAGGTGTTTTAGTGAGACAGACAACCTATAATTGACTGTCTGGCCGTGGTTTGAAGTAATGCTTGTAGTCTCTTACTTGCTCGGCGTTCCGGCCACCGACTGTTGCCCCTCAGAAGGATGTTGCCTCGATCTTACAGCACGACTCCTTCTGGTTCTATCACTTCTTTGCTGTATCCCCGTTGCTCACTGGTTTGTGCTATTCTTAGGAGTCTGCCAGGATCCCATCCCTGACAGGTCCTCTCTCTAGCTCTTCCCAGTTACTTCTCCCTGTCTTCCTGTCCAACCCCCAGTTTTACCAGAGTGTGAGGAGTGGCCTACTAGATAGAACCACTCCCCCGGTGGCCGGAGTGTGAAGTGTAATGTGAGTGTTACCTGATCAGGTAAACTCCTTTAGTGCAATCAGACGTAACATCACTCCCCTTAGCGGCAGAGCCATGTTACTGCAACGACCAGGACTCTGGGGCGCTGCACTCCCCCCCGGTTAAATCCAGTACTCCCGGACTGGGAAAATAAGAACAACAATACATGTTAACAGGAAAACACACAACATTTAGAAAGATTATACACAATTAAACATAACATCGCTTCCCTCTATGGGAGGTGAGGACTCTTGAACGTTGCGAAAGTTAGGTCATGCACAGTTTATGACTCTCAGTTCAGTGGTTGAAACAGCGGGGACCCCGGGTAAACAAAGGGGTCCCCTTTTAGAAGTTTTTTTGGAGCAATTCACTGTCCATTACCCCGTTGTCCATTTTTAAAACCTGTAACAGAAGATATGCACACAAACATTTTCAACTAAATAGCAGCCCTCATTAATACCTCCAAGTTTTGTAGTGGAGTGGAGTTTGATTCTGAGTGCTGCGTGTGGACCTTCGCAGCGCAGTGGTCGCTATTGACCTAACAGGGCCCGCTATGCTTACTACCGCTGGTGTAGTGCACTGTCTTCTGGCTACATTTCTAGTGAGTTTGGGTAGCACTGGCAGGCTAGAGCTCTTAGGGCTGCTGCTACCAACAGTGGGTACGACAGATTCGCCGATAGCAGAGGGAGGACTTGCCGGTTCAACGGTTGGCATGGCATCTTCAGATCGGATCTGCTGAGCTGGCTGAGGCTGCGGGGCCGGATGATCTGGTACCACCATTGTTTCTGGTGGGTCCGGCTGTTGGAACATTAGAACAGGTACCACGATGGCCTGATTTATCTGAGTCCAGGACTGGGGAAAGTCACCGAGGACAGTGTGGATCATCTTCTCCTTTTCTTCAGGTGGGGAGATTCCTGGAGCCGTTTCCCTCTCTCTCAACTTATCAGGGCAGACCTTAAGGTGATCCCTGGATATCGCCGTTGAGGTCTCCCCTCCGTCCTTGCTGATGAGACAGACCTTCGTGTTGTCGAAATCGGATGGCAGGATGGTATACGGTTCCGCTTCCCATTGGTCATCGAGCTTGTGTAGTCTCCTCTTTCGTTTGAGTACTTGCTCACCAGGTGACAGGGGAATCGCAGGAGCGTGCTGGTTGTAGTCCCTTTCTTGTTTTTGCCTAGCCTGGGCGAGACTCCTCTCCACGCACTCCTGTACCTTGCGGTACCTTTGCTGCCTTTCTACATCCCAATCTGCATCCGGTGAGGTATCTTCGGGGACTAGGACCCCATGTCCAGATCAACAGGTAACTGGCTAGACCTTCCTCGCATCAGGTATGCTGGAGTGCAGTTGGTAGAATTTACTGGGATGTGATTGTATATATCCACCAAGTCAGGCAACTTTGTCGGCCACAGGTTCCGTTCCTCTACGGGCAAGGTTTTCAATAAGTCAATCACCACTTGGTTCATCTTTTCGCACATCCCATTGGTTTGAGGATGGTACGGTGTAGTTCTGATCTTCTTACACCCGTACAGTTGGCAGAACTCTTGGAACACTTCTGCTTCGAAGGCTGGTCCTTGATCGGTCAGTACCTTCTCCGGGGAGCCATGGGGCCTACAAAAGTACTGCTGGAAGGCCTTGGCAGCAGTCCTGGCCGTTAGATCCTTGACAGGTACAACCACCAAAAATCTGGAGTAGTGATCTACGATGGTAAGAGCGTAGATATAGCCTGACCGGCTAGGTGTCAGCTTCACATGATCCAGCGCGACCAGTTCGAGCGGCCGTTTGGTGATGATAGGCCGCAGGGGAGCCCGTTGGCTGTCACGGTCCTTCCGGTGTAGGCTACATGGACCGCACTCCCGACACCACTTCTCGATGGCTCTCTTCATGCCAATCCAATAGAACCTCCCTCGGAGCAGCCTCTCTAGCTTCCTCCATCCGAAGTGTCCGGCTCCATCGTGGTAGGCTCCCAGAACCATGGGCGCATCTCGCCTTGGCACCACTATCTGCCACACCAATTCATGAGTACGTGGATCGATGCTTCTCCTGCACAGCTTGCCATCATGGATAAACAGTTTGCTTCTCCCCTTCCACAGCTGTTGGGTTTCCTGTGGGTCATCTGGGCTGGGACGTAACCCTGCCTGCGTCAAGAGCTCTTTCACCCGACGGACCGCGGGATCACCATCCTGGGTTTCCGCCCACCCGTGATGGGGCAGGGGGTTCAGCGTAGCACCCGGTTGGTTCTTATGCCTGTTCCTCACATGATGGGAATTCTGAGTGGCTTTAGGGCGATGGAATGCGGGCAGCTCCACCTCTTCAAGTGCCTCCGGGTCTTCCTCTGCTTCTGGCAAATTGGGCATCCGAGACAAGGCATCGGCATTCGCATTCTTGTGTCCTGCCCGGTACTTGATGGTGAAGTTGTAGTTGGACAGCCAGGCCATCCACCGCTGCTCCAAGGCCCCGAGCTTGGCTGTATCCAGATGCATTAGCGGATTGTTATCCGTGAAGACAGTGAATTTCGCGGAGGCCAGGTAGTGTTTGAACCTCTCTGTCACTGCCCAGACGATGGCAAGGAACTCCAGTTTAAAGGAACTATAGTTGTCAGGGTTCCTTTCTGTGGGACGAAGCTTCCTGCTGGCGTAAGCGATCACCCTCTCTTTGCCTTTCTGGACCTGGGACAGCACGGCTCCCAATCCCACATTGCTGGCATCCGTGTACAGCACAAACGTTTGGTCGTATTCAGGATAGGCCAGTGCCTCTTCTCCTGTTAGTGCCGACTTCAAACACGTGAAGGACCCTTCCAGCCCCTCGTTCCAGTCAAATGGGGCGTTTTTCCCCTTGGCCTTCTTTGATTGGCCCACCAACAGGTCTTGCAAGGGTGCGGCCTTCTTGGTGAAGTCCTTAATGAACTTCGGTAGTAGCCTACCAGTCCGAGGAACTGCCGGACTTCGTGGAGGTTGCTGGGCTTCGGCCAGTCTTGGATCACCGTGACCTTGTCGGGGTCTGGGGCCACTCCTTCGGCACTCACCACATGGCCCAGGTACTGCACTTTGGGTTTCAGCAGATGACATTTGGACAGTTTCACCTTTAAGCCAAAGTTGGACAGGGCTTCAAACACCTCAGCCAGGTGCTTCAGATGGTCTTCGTAGGTCTTAGAGAAGACAATGACATCATCCAAATACAGCAGTACGGTCTCAAAGTTCTTGTGCCCCAGACAGCATTCCATCATCCTCTGGAACGTCCCCGGGGCATTACACAATCCGAAAGGCATGTAGTTGAACTCGCAGAGCCCCATCGGCGTCGTGAAGGCCGTCTTTTCTTTGTCCGCCTCTGCCACGGGAACCTGCCAGTACCCACTGGTGAGATCTAAGGTAGAGAAGTAGTTAGCGGATTTTAGAGCAGCCAGAGACTCCTCTATCCTGGGCAGTGGGTATGCATCCTTATGTGTAATGCGATTCAACTGCCTGTAATCAACGCACATCCTCATGGTGCCATCTTTTTTTTTAACAAGGACTAATGGAGCTGCCCAGGGGCTACAACTGTCTCTCACCACCCCAGCCTCCTTCATTTCTCGCAACATGTCCTTGGCACACTGGTAATGAGCTGGGGGTACAGGGCGATACCTCTCTTTTATGGGCCGATGATCTCCCGTGGGGATGTGATGTTGGATCCCCTTCATTTGTCCAAAATCTAAGGGGTGTTTGCTAAATACCCGCTCGTACTCGTGAACCACCCTGTAGGCCCCCTGTTTCTGATGGGATGGGGTGGAGTCAGTGCCCACATGCCATTTCCGACACCAATCTTTCGTGTGCCCTGCAGAAGCATTGTCCTCCGTCACGTCTGACGGGACCAAGGGTTCAGGTGTCCGTATCACACTATTGTTGACAGTGAACAGTTTGGCGAGCGTGGTATACTTGGTGAGATGAACCTCTTCCTCCCCACAATTGAGGACACGTACGGGCACCCTCCCCTGGCGCATGTCGACCACCCCCCGGGCTGTCAGAATAGTAGGCCTAGTGTCTGAATACACGGGTTCTACCAAGGCCTGGTAGTCCTTTCCCCTGAGGCCTATGGCTGCCCGACACCATATTAACATTTCACTCCTGGGGGGTATCGCAATGGGGTTTGAATCACTCACAGTGACACGGCCAATCTCACCACCAGTCAGCTCTACCTGCTGTCTCTGCATCAGAGCTCTGATTTCTTTTTGCAGGGCACGTTGTTCGCTGTGGCCAGCGGTCTCGGCTACCTGTTGCAACAAAACAATAACTTCTGCAAGACAATTTTCTATAACATTGGTACCGATAGTCATCATGGGATTACATTCTCGACGGTCAATATCAACAATCACAATCCCCTGGGCTTTCAATTCCACCCGCCCCACTTTGATAGTGGCCTCTTTATACCCCACTTGTGGCAATGGCTGACCATTACTGGCTATTATGGTGAAATCGTCATCGGGGCCACGAGTAATATCGGTGTCCTCCCAATACCGTTTATAGAGTACATAAGGCATAGTCGTCACCTGAGAACCGGTGTCCAGCAAAGCATTCAGGGGGATACCGTCATCAGCAGCAACGCTCTTGGTCAGCTCCTGCATCTGAAGGCGGAGTCCTGCAGGGGAGTCGTCTTCTAGGCTTTGGGCATCGGCCTCGGCGGCGACTGGAACATCCGACGCCACCTCCTGGTGGTATGTGAGAGCGGGATGCCTGGGAGGTGCTGCACGGCTAGGCTGTCGCTCCTGCCATGCCTGGATAGCTTTATCCTTGAATTGCGCAAAAGTCAAGTCTGGATTTTGCATGGCCAGGAAGTGCAATTGACCCCTTTGGTGGCTGCACAGGAGCCCCTCAATGAACCGCTCCTTCAGGAGTTTATCTTCATCCTGCATGCTGTCAGGGTCACTCTGCTTAATGGCCCGCATCGCCTCCTGAAGATTAAGGGCATAATCCCGTAAGCTATCCTGCGGCCTCTGCTTGCACCCATAGAAAGTCAGTTTAATTTCGGTAGCAGTGCGGGTATCAAAGGTGGCTTTAAGCTTTGCAAAAACCTGCTGTGCAGTTCCCTTATCCGCGGCGGGCCAGGATTTCATTTCTCTCAGAGCCGCCCCAAAGAGTTGGTTTGTTATCACATGAACCTTCTGAGGCTCTGTCAGGGGATAGAACTCGAGCAGGCTGCAGATCCCTTCTTTAAAGTCAGTGAATGTATGTGAATCCCCGGAGTATCGTGGGAGCCAGGCCGCCCCGGGCAGGTATGGCATAGAGAAGGGCATTATAGCCTTTGCGGCAGCGGCGGTGTCCGACTGGCTGATGGGGGGAGCAGGCTCCGGGGCTGCCAGTGGTGGTACTAGGGCCGCGGCTTCGCCCGCTGCGGGGACCGGAGGTGCCCCTGCATCCACGGCTGCGGCCGCCACCTCCTCTCCTCCCGACTCGGACATGGCTGTCCCTTCCTCCCACTAACCTGCTGGAGGTCGGAGTTCCTCTTCCGGGATTGGCGCCTTACCGCGCTTTTCCGTTCCGCGCTTCTTTTGGCCGGTTCCGCCCACGAAGCTAAGGCTCCTCCTTCCGTGCGTGGCAATGGCGAATTTTGGCGGTAAATGACAATACACAGTCCAAGCACAGTAATCACAGTAGTTCCAAGGCACATATGACCTGATTCTTCAGGCTTAAGTAAATCCTGTTCGTGACGCCAAGTTGTAGCGCCCCCACTGCCGCAGGGCCGAGGGGTACCCGGTACCGGGCCTCTGAGTCTCTGCTCTGGGGTTGTCACGGTGGCTAGACCCAGTCCGTGACCCTGCTGAGGGGGGCACAATGATAGATGTGGATGGTGGTGGTGGTGCGGTGCAGTAAATAACGAGGACACCAAGTTGCAGTCTCTTTACCTCTTTACTGAAGGCTTCAGGTGTCCAATCCAGGGCACTGTTAATCGGGCTGTCTGAGACCGGCCGGTCCGAAGGCACATCAGGAGTCCCCTTCACAGGTGGGAATCAGCGTCTACCTTCTAGCGCCTGTGTGTTGTAGTTCTTCCCTGCTGAGCACCCCGGGATAGTCCTCACAACTGCTTCTGTCTGTCTCTGATGCTCATCCTCTCCGTCCCCCAGTTGATATGGCTAGGACGCACCCGTATGACGGGGAAGGCCTGGAGTTCTTCCGGGACTCTAGAGTCGCCCCTCTCCCACAGCTGCCTCCGTTGTCTGCTTAGGTGTTTTAGTGAGACAGCCAACCTATAATTGACTGTCCGGCGGTGGTTTGAAGTAATGCTTGTAGTCTCTTACTTGCTCGGCGTTCCGGCCACCGACTGTTGCCCCTCAGAAGGATGTTGCCTCGATCTTACAGCACGACTCCTTCTGGTTCTATCACTTCTTTGCTGTATCTCCGTTGCTCACTGGTTTGTGCAATTCTTAGGAGTCTGCCAGGATCCCATCCCTGACAGGTCCTCTCTCTAGCTCTTCCCAGTTACTTCTCCCTGTCTTCCTGTCCAACCCCCAGTTTTACCAGAGTGAGAGGAGTGGCCTACTAGATAGAACCACTCCCCCTGGTGGCCGGAGTGTGAAGTGTAATGTGAGTGTTACCTGATCAGGTGAACTCCTTTAGTGCAATCAGACGTAACATCACTCCCCTTAGCGGCAGAGCGATGTTACTGCAACGACCAGGACTCTGGGGCGCTGCAAGTGCGGCGGCCGCTTCCAGCAGGCGGCCGGTTCCAGCATGTGGCCGCAGCTTCTCCAGCGACCGCTTCCAGGCGGCCGCTTCCGGGTCCAGCGGCCACGTCACTTCCAGCCGCGACGGCCGCGTCACTTCCGGTCGCGGCCAGCATGGAAGATGGCGCCGGCAGCAGCATCGGCCTCGGTGAGGGGCACAGCGCGGTCACCGCAGCGGCGGTAAGGAGGGCAGGATCAACCAGGTAAAACCTATATAAACTCACTAAGGGGGTCTGTATGCCGCCGGACATCCTGACAACGGAGCACTCGGCTATACATTTAAGCTTATCTTTACTATGGAGGAGACTGCCTGACCTGAGGGGACTGACCAGCTTCAGGGGCACGTGAGTGGGCTATGTAAAAGCCATACCACAAAGCTCACCCCTCCCCCTGCTTCCCTACCTACGTACCACATGTATCTCTATTTATTCTAGGCAGAGCCTCCCATTCCCACAGCCGAAAGGAAAAAATCTGGGAAAAATAAATGCCCAATATGTGCCACTAAGTTTCCAGAAAATTGACGGAGACCGTTGTGCAAATCGTGCACATCCAAAATTGTGGGTGATGAGCAGACGACGCTACTATCTAGTATGAGGACAATGATTCGGCAGGAGGTTCAGGCTTCTATCTCAAGCTTGAATCTTCCCCAGGCAACTCAGTCTGAACCGCAGACTTCACGGAAGAGACCAAGGGAGTCTAGCCCCTCTTCCGAGGGACAGATTTTGGAAGATTCTGACCAGGAAGAAAGAGACGGGTCGTTGAGCAGAGGGAAAAGATATCTCTTCTCGGTGGCAGACACAGAAGAACTTCTTTATGCTGTACGTAACACCATGCAGCTACAGGACAAGCCAGAGGAAACCTCGATCAGGATGAGATGTTCGGTGGATTACATGCCCAAGTGACAAAAGTTTTACCCGTCAACAACCACATCCGTTCTATGATCCTGGAAGAATGGCAGGAAGCGGAGAAGAGACTTGTGATACCCAGAGATTTTAGACTTCGTTTGCCCTATAATCCAGAGGACATTAAAGTGTGGGATGAAGCTCCCAAGATTGATGTTCCGCTAGCTAAAGTAGCGAAGAAGACCTCAATCCTATTTGAGGACTCCTCCGTATTAAAAGATCCTATGGATCGTAAAGCGGATGGTTTGCTAAGGAGAACTTGGGAGTCCTCCGCGGCAATATTACGGGCCAATATAGCCGCAACATCGGTAGCCCGGTCAGTGCATTTATGGATTGACGATTTGGAGGATCATCTTAAAGCCAAGACTTCCAGAGATGTTATCCTTAAATCCCTGCCGTTGCTTAAACTAGCAACGGGCTTTATGGCAGATACTTCGGCGGAGTCTGTACGCTTCGCGGCTAGAAGCGAGTCTTTGTCTAACGCGGCCAGAAGAGCCATATGGCTAAGAACCTGGTCAGGTGATCTCCAGTCAAAAAATAAATTGTGCGGAATCCCATTCTCAGGGAATAAAGTATTTGGGCCTATTCTAGACGACATACTAGAAAAAGCCTCAGATAAAAAGAAGGGGTTCCCTGAGGAAAATACAAAAAAGTACCAGCCCTTTCGTAGAGCCCGACCTAGTCAGAGGACAGACTACAGGGGGAAAGGGAAGACTGGGAGGTGGTCTTACCCCAAGGGTGGAAAGGGTAGAGACTCCATCTTCCCAAGTGCAGGTGCAACAAAACCTAATAAATGACATCAAGGTGGGTGGTCGGTTACAAAAATTTCTAGGGGGTTGGCAGAAAGTATCCCAGAATCCTTTGATTCTGCAGGTGATTGCTCAGGGATAAAAACTAGAGTTCTCCAGCAGTCCCCCAGAAAGATTTGTGATAACCCGACCATGTCCGCTCTCAGACTCCTTCATGTGGACAAACATCCAGGAGTTGTTGGAGTTAGAGGCGATTATTCCAGTCCCCATCCCAGAAAGAGGCAAAGGCCATTATTCCCATTTGTTTTCAATAAAGAAACCGTCCGGGGACTCCCGGACGATCATAAATTTAAAACCACTAAACAGATGGGTCCGGTACAAAAGATTCAGGATGGAATCTATAAAATCCACAACGCCTCTTATTGACAAGGACATGGTGATGTGCACCTTAGACCTAAGCAATGCGTACTATCATGTCCTGATACACGCTTCCTACCAAAAATTCCTGAGGTTCGCCATAATGAACAAGGGGATAGTACATCACTTCCAGTTCAGATGTCTCCCCTTCGGGCTTGCTTCGGCACCCAAGATATTTACCAAGCTGATGTCAGAAGTTGTGGCCTATCTAAGAAACCAGAATGTGACCATAGTACCATATCTGGACGACTTTCTGATAATGGCGAGATCAGAGAAACTCCTCAGAATAGACTGCAACTTCACTCTTTCCATCCTACAGAATCTGGGGTGGATTGTGAACTGGAAGAAATCCTGCCTGGTCCCAAATTCCAGAATAAAATTTTTGGGGGTGATGTTAGATTCCAATCTAAGAACATCTTTTTTTACCAGAAGACAGACTAGAGGCCTTGATCAGGCACATTCATCAATTCAGAAGAAGTACCCCCTCCATAAGAGAGGCAATGAGGATACTCGGCTTCATGACAGCTTGCATACCCTGTGTGAAATGGAGCCAATTCCACTCGCGGGAGTTACAGAGAGAAGTCCTGGGATCCTGGAACAGGAAACAGAGTTCCCTAGACAGGAAGATGGTTATGTCTCCATCTGTAAAGAAATCCCTAACCTGGTGGACCAAACCGGAAAACCTGAGAAAGGGAGTTCCTTGGATACTCGATCCCTGTGTTACGGTTACCACAGACGCCAGTCAATACGGATGGGGCAGTCACATAGGAAGAACATACTATCAGGGAGAATGGACTCCTCAGATTGCCGCAAGATCTTCAAATTTCAGGGAGCTGTATGCAATCTGGAAGGTGCTGTACCAGGCCCAGTCACTGGTCTGGAACAAACACGTAAGAATATTGTCCGACAATGTCACAGCAGTGGCGTTCCTGAGACACCAAGGAGGTCCGAAGCATCCACCACTGCAACACTTAGCAGACCAGATTTTCAGGTGGGCAGAAAAATCTGTCAGATCCATCTCGGCAGTTCACCTGGAAGGCGCCAAGAATCAGGTAGCAGATTTCCTGAGCAGAACGTCTCTACATCCCGGAGAATGGGAACTAAACCCAGAAGTATTCCGCAGTCTGTGCCAGAGGTGGGGAACCCCTCAGGTGGACCTCTTTGCCACCAGGTCAAACACAAAGACCTGAGCATTTTTTTTGCTCAATCCTTTCGACGGAGCCACCGCAGTAGACGCCTTGTCTCAGTACTGGGGAGAAGGTCTCCTGTACGCATTTCCGCCTCTTCCTCTGATACCGAAGACACTCAGGAAGATACGAGACGAAGGAGCAACTGTGATCCTGGTGGTTTCTTTTTGGCCAAAAAGGAGCTGGTTTTCTCTGCTGTCCAGAATGTCAACAGAGAAACCAGTCTTATTACCGAACAGGCAGGACCTTCTACTTCAGGGTCCAGTGTTCCACAAGAACCCAGACTCTCTTCACCTATCTGCTTGGATCCTGAACGGCAAACCTTAAGATCCAGAGGCCTGTCAGAAGATGTCATTACCACACTCCAGGCAAGCAGAAAGCCGGTGACTTCGGCGATTTACAACAAAATCTGGTATTGTTCCTTTTTTGGGAGGGGGTCCTGTGGATACTTCGAAACCAGACATTCCCAGAATCCTCAATTTCCTGCAACTCGGATTTGACAAGGGCCTTCGGCCTAGTACTCTAAAAGTAAAGATTGCAGCACTTAGTGTCTTTTTTGATACATCGCTAGCCTCCCATCCCTGGATAGCAAGATTTTCCAGGGCCACGCAGAGAATGAGGCCACTTGTGAGGAAATCAACTCCTCCCTGGGACCTAAACCTGGTTCTTAACACTTTGTGTAAAACCCCATACTTGTTGTCAGAAGATATGGACATAGCCAATCTCTCCTTTAAGACTGCCTTCCTAATTGCCATCACGTCAGCTAAAAGGCTGGGGGAGATGCAGGCTCTTTCCATCCAGAACCCATATCTTCAGGTCTTTGACGACAGAATAGTCTTTAAACTTAACCCAGCTTTCCTCCCCAAGGTTGTATCCTCTACCAACATAAATCAGGAGATAATCCTTCCTTCATTCTGCCAACACCCTAGAAACGCTAAAGAAGGGGTCTACCATAACCTTGACATTAGGGAGACTGTGCTAAAATACCTGGGGGCGACGGAAAGTTGGAGACAGGACACTAACTTGTTTATTCAGTACGGTGGTCCAAACAGGGGTTGTAAAGCAGCAAAATCAACCATTGCTAGGTGGATAAAAAGCATGATTAGCCTAGCATATACAGACCAAGGGAGAGATCCCCCGGATACTCTGTGGGCCCATTCAACACGAGCTATCTCTACATCATGGGCAGAGAAAGGGGGGGCCTCAGCTGAGCAGATCTGTAGGGCGGCAACTTGGACTAGTCTTTCTACCTTTGCTAGACACTATAAATTAGATGTCGTTTCAGACCAGTTAGCTTTTGGTAGAAAAGTATTACATGCAGTAGTCCCACGCTAGTTAAACATCCTTTGGTATTTCTCCAATGGTGCTGTCAGGTGGTGGACTGGAAAACGGTAATTAGTTCTTACCGGTAATTGTATTTCCAGGAATCCACCTGACAGCACTACTAGTTCCCTCCCACTGCAAGCTTATACTACTGACTAATGTGATGTAACATTGGTGTATAATTGATAATAAACTCTCTTTTTGCATCCATCCAGATGTGGTACTTAGAAAATCACTGGTGGGTGGAGTGGGGAGGGTCCTTTTAACCGCTTGTTGTTCCTGTCCCACTGAGGGTAAGAAGGATGTCCTCCAATGGTGCTGTCAGGTGGATTCCTGGAAATACAATTACCGGTAAGAACTAATTACCGTTTTTTGTGTACTCACCGTAAAATCCTTTTCTCCGAGCCAATCATTGGGGGACACAGCTCCCACCCTGGTATTGGCTTATACTTGTTTTTATAATCTGATATGCTATATATATATACATATATAATATGACATGCTGTAAGCTAATATGTTGTTACTGATCTCCTACTGGTTTTTGCACCGAACTGGTTAGCTGAGAGCCAGCAGGAGGGTGTATACTGCAGAGGAGGAGCTAACTTTCTTTGTATCACTTAGTGTCCTCCTAGTGGCGAGCAGCATAACACCCACGGTCTGTGTCCCCCAATGATTGGCTCGGAGAAAAGGATTTTACGGTGAGTACACAAAAATCCCTCTTTTTTCATAGTGGGCTAGGAGTCACTCTTCAGTGCAACAACGCCAGGTTGCATATTGCACCATGCGACTGTGAGCATCCTGTGTGGCCTAAATGTACAACCATGGCCTGCAGTGTCTTCAGACTTGTCTCCCATTGAGCACATTGGGACGTCATTAGTTAGCAGTTGCAAAGGGAGCTGCCAGCAGCGGATCTTGATGATTTCTGTGCCCAAATGAATTCAGCATGATGGAGCGTTACTCGGACAACCATTAAAGGGAATCTGTAACCAGATTTTTGCTACCTCATCTGAGAGCAGCATGATGTAGGCAGAGACCCTCAGTGGTTCTGACACCGTTTTTAGCAGAGCTGAGTAAGCTAACCCTGCCACCACCAGGCTCTGTATTTACATTTTAGACAGTGAGCTTGTTATCACAGGAGGGGCGGAGTTGGACTAGTCCAGGCAATGACAATCACCAGGTGATAAAACCTTCAGTGTAAGAAAAAAAAAAGAAGCGAACCGCCTGACATATGACACATCGTGGAAATCTGTGTCTTAACTCTTACTGCATGCTGTCCTCAGATTACATAGCAAAAACCTTCTGACAGATTCCCTTTAATAACCTCATTGATGGCAGCCAAAGTGTGTAAATGCAGGGATTTCTGTGTGAGGCCCTTATACTCGATACTAAGTAAAGTGAGCTGTTTTGAAAATGTTTCTGTTTTTATATCACTAACGTCATGTCTGTCCATCCTATAATTTCCATAACACCTTGACTTTTCCTCCTTGGTGTTGCAATTTCAATGTAGTGGACTGTATTTAAAGTCGTGAAAAAAAAATACACCCTTTATTTAATTTTTAATTCTCTGGTTTTACACATCAGAATATAATAATAATAAAAAAAACCTGGTCCTTTAGAAACTCTTACAATTGGGTAAATCAAACATCAGAGAAACAGAACACAGGACAAATTACGCTGTCGTTATTCATTTAGCAAAACTGCTGCTTCTATAGGAATTAAGAGCAAGTGAGTCGCTCCTGCTTATCAAATGCCTCGATTAAATGTTGATAAGCAAATGTCCCCATCTGTAAGGCTGTGTGCACACGTTGCGGATTTTTTGGTTTGTTTGTTTTTTGCTATAAAAACGCATAAAAAACGCATACATAAGCTTCCCATCATTTAGAATGCATTCCGCAATTTTTGTGCACATGATGCGTTTTCTCCGCGAAAAAAAATGCATTGCGGTAAAAAACGCAGCATGTTCATTAATTTTGCAGATTTTTTGCGTTTTTCCCCGCTATTTAATGCATTGGGAAGCTCTGGAAAAAAACGCGTCAAAGACTTGTCAAAAACGTGTAAAAAACCGCAAAAAAAAAACGCATGCGGATTTCTTGCAGACAATGTCCGGTTTTTCTCAGGAAATTTCTGCAAGAAATCCTGAACGTGTGCATATAGCCTAAAAGCTGAAATGTGGGCACCTGTAGGTTCTGGAACAGTCATGCGTTGTGTGGGCAACAATTCCTCCAAAATAATGTGAGAGACTGATGGTCATACAGAAGCAATTACTGTACTGCAAGATATTGCTCTAAAGCTGGTTCTACACACAACTGATTCATGGGGTGTGCTTACTTTGTCACACTCCGTTTCTGCATTTTTGTGGATTTATTTCTGTAAATAAATATTGACGCGGTGTAGTTTTATTCCCAGTGAATTGTTTTTCATCTGAAGTTATATTCACCTTATTTTAAGATCTTCTAAGGACCATATGATTTTTGTCTTTATGCATAAAACCATACGATTGTAGGAACACACACACACGTACACGTACACACACACACACGTACACACACACGTACACACACACATGTACACACACACACGTACACACACACACGTACACACACACACGTACACACACACACACGTGCACACACACACGTACACACGTACACGTGAAATGATAAATACTCGCGATACTCAAAGCTGAGTCTGCCAACATATTTCAGATATCTGTTTTTTGCAGGACGAGTTGTACTTTCTAATGACACCATTAATGTTACCGTATAGTGTACTGGAAGATGAGGAAAAAATTCCAAGTACGATGAAGTTGCAAAAAAAAGTGCAATTCCACAATTTTTTGTTTTTATATTTTTATTTTAACCGTGTACACTAGGGTTGAGCGAAACGGGTCGGCAATTTTCAGAAGTCGCCGACTTTTAGCAAAGTCGGGTTTCATGAAACCCGACCCGACCCCTGTGTGGGGTCGGCCATGAAGTCGGCGATCTTCTGAATCTGGAATCGGAATTCCGATACCGATTCCCGATATGTTTAAGATATCGGGAATTGGTATCGGAATTCAGATTTAAGTGTAAAATAAAGAATTAAAATAAAAAATATCGCTATACTTACCCTCTGATGCGCCCTGGTACTAAGCGGGAACCTTCCTTCCTTAGAATCAGCCTTCCAGGACCCTGCGGTGACGTCACGGTGACGTCGCGGCTTGTGATTGGTCGCGCGGCCGCCCATGTGACCGCTCGCGCGACCAATCACAAGCCGCAACGTCACCGTGACGTCACCGAAGGTCCTGGAAGGGCTGATTCTTAGGAAGGAAGGCTGCCGGAACGAAGCCGAGAGTGAGTATATTCCTATTAGTTATATACTCACCCTCGGACACGCCCTGCTTCTTTCCGGGTAAGAGGGTAAGTATAGCGATATTTTTTATTTTAATTCTTTATTTTACACTTAAATATGGATCCCAGGGCCTGAAGGAGAGTTTCCGCTCCTTCAGACCCTGGGAACCATTGGAAACCCAATGCACTGCATTGGGTTTCGAGTTTCGGCCGACCCCGACCCCGACTTTTTTATAGGATCGGCCGATTTCACTCGACCCGACTTTTGAAAAAGTCGGGTTTCGTGAAACCCGACCTGATCCTATAAAAGTAAAGGTCGCTCAACCCTAGTGTACACTATATGGTAACACTGAACTGGTAATATGATTTCCCAGGTCAGTACATACTGAGATACCAAACAGGTATAGTTTTTTATTTAAGTGGTGAAAAAAACATGGCGAAATATGTATGAAAAAAAGTAGTTTTTTTGTGTTTGTCGCCATTTTCCAAGATCCATAATGTTCTAATTTTTTGGGATCTGGGGCTGGGTGAGGGCTTATTTTTTGCAGCTTGAGCTGATATTTTTATTGATACCATTTTGGGGTAGATACAATGTTTTGATTATCGGTTATTGCATTTTAGTGCAATGTTGCAGCAACCAAAAAAACTTAATTCTGACTTTTTTTATTTCTTTTCACATTACACCATTTACCAATCATATTAATTTACTTTGTATATTGATAGATCGGACATTTCTGAACGCAGTGATGCCAAATATATATTTATTTATTTATTTTTTTTTAATTGTTTTATTTTAAGTGTGGCAAAAGGGGGGTGATTTGAACTTTGTTTCTGTTTTTTTAAACTTTTTTATTACTTTTATTTAATAGTCCTCTTAGGAGACTTAAAGCTGCTTTTGTCCGATCACCTGTGCTACACATAGGAGTGCTTCAACCCTGATATGTACAGCAGAAATCACCATCTCCTAAGAAGGTCGGCCACAGTCCAGCGTTCACTGGCGATTCACAATGACTGGCTCCCCCCTAGGTGACATGACAACCCATTGGCGCCCCGCATTTACGTAATAATCACCAATGGGCTTGGGCGTAGGACGTGCTTCTGGCCAGCTCGTATTAAATGCCTCTGTCAGTGATTGACAATGGCTTTTGATGTGTTAACATCTGCGGGTGGATCTTGGATCCATCAACAGCTGTTAAAGGCACTGATTAAATCAGCTGACAAATGCACGGAAAGATGCAGGCTTCGGCGCTGGGCAGTTTGGGATACGACCGATGACGCAAATAAGTGTCATCAGTCATGAAGGATTAATATTTAATCTCTTAGTAAGTTTTGTGCACATGAAGTTTTGTTGAGATGGTCAAAAATGACAGGTTGTCTTGTAGGAACAGTCAGGGCCGCCATCAGGGCATTACAGCCGTGACTGGCGTATGGGGCCCGGTGGGCAGAGGGGCCCGCATCGGGCCCCGTCTCATCTGCCCATCGGGCCCCTACCGACAGCTGCAGGCTGAACCGGGCCCTTAGCTGCGGCCGGCGCTGCAGCGCTATTGAAGTGCGGGCCCGAGCCCGCACATCAATAGTTAACAGCCGCCAGCCAATCTGAGGCTGGCAGCTGACGTCAGCCGCAGCGTGCATGTCGCCGGCGTCTGACTTCATTGACAGTCGCCGGCGAGTGCACGCTGCAGCTGCGTGCAGAGAGCAGGAGCGCGGGACGGGAGGTAAGTAGAACTTTTTTTTTTTTTTTTTAATTGAGAGCGGCGATCCGGGGGGGGGGGGGCCCAGGGCAGAGCGCTGGACACAGGAGGGGGCAGAACGCTGGACACAGTGGGGGCAGAGCGCTGGACACAGGGGGGGGGCAGAACGCTGGACACAGGGGGGGGCAGAACGCTGGACACAGGGGGGGGCAGAACGCTGGACACAGGGGGGGTAGAGCGCTGGACACAGGAGGGGGCAGAACGCTGGACACAGGGGTGCAGAGCGCTGGACACAGGAGGGGGCAGAACGCTGGACACGGGGCAGAGCGCTGGACACAGGAGGGGGCAGAACGCTGGACACAGGGGGGGGCAGAACGCTGGACACAGGGGGGGCAGAGCGCTGGACACAGGGGGGGCAGAGCGCTGGACACAGGAGGGGGGCAGAGCGCTGGACACAGGAGGGGGGCAAAACGCTGGACACAGGAGGGGGCAGAACGCTGGACACAGGGGGGGCAGAGCGCTGGACACAGGAGGGGGGCAGAACGCTGGACACAGGAGGGGGCAGAGCGCTGGACACAGGAGGGGGGCAGAGCGCTGGACACAGGAGGGGGGCAAAACGCTGGACACAGGAGGGGGCAGAACGCTGGACACAGGGGGGGCAGAGCGCTGGACACAGGAGGGGGGCAGAACGCTGGACACAGGAGGGGGCAGAGCGCTGGACACAGGAGGGGGCAGAGCGCTGGACACAGGAGGGGGGCAGAACGCTGGACACAGGAGGGGCAGAGCGCTGGACACAGGGGGGCAGAGCGCTGGACACAGGGGGGCAGAGCGCTGGACACAGGCAGAACGCTGGACACGGGCAGGACGCTGGACACGAGCAGAACGCTGGACACGGGCAGAACGCTGGACACGGGCAGAACGCTGGACACGGGCAGAACGCTGGACACGGGCAGAACGCTGGACACTGGGGCAGAAAGATGCACACAGGGGCAGAAAGATGCACACAGGGGCAGAAAGCTGCACACGGGCAGAAAGCTGGGCACAGGGGGGGCAGAAAGCTGGGCACAGGGGGGGCAGAAAGCTGGGCACAGGGGGGGCAGAAAGCTGGACACAGGGGCAGAAAGCTGGACACAGGGGCAGAAAGCTGGACACAGGGGGGCAGAAAGGAGAAACAGGGCATGATTGGAGACACGGGGCAGGATGACAGACACTGGGGCATGACTGGAGACACTGGGGCATGACTGGAGACTCTGGGGCAGGAATGGAAACAGATGGGGCAGAATTGAGAAATGGGGGCCTGATTGGAGACGGGGCAGAATGGTGATACGGGCATGATTGGAGACACTGGAGGCAGGATTGGAGACAGATGGGGCAGGATCATGGGGCAGGATGGATACGATGGAGACTGATGGAGCAAGATGGGGAGATCATATGGTGTAGAATGGATACTCATTAGGGCAGGATGGGAGAACATATGGGGCAGGATGGATACTCATTAGGGCAGGATGGGAGAACATATGGCTGACCCCAGTAATGAGACACACGGGGCCAGGATGGCGAATATTATTACCATAGGGGCTAATTAAGGGATATTATTACTGCAGTGATGTATTTATTTTATTTTTTGAGTACACTGTTTTAAATGAGGGGGCGGTCCTATTACTGTGTAGATTGACACTATGTCGCCTTCTTCATGTGGTGTAATGTAGAAGTTGGGAAAATTAAGTAATGTGTTCTGCAAGTGGAACTCGAGATAACTCTTATTTCCTGCAGAAACGAGTCCTGGCTGCATGAAGTGATGGTGGTCTGTGTGGGATGAAAGATGAAGGACTTCACCTAGAGACGTCACTGGTAAGTCAGTGTGTTACCTATACATTGACACTATACACTGTATACTATATACAGAGGTCCTGTGTATAATATCACCAGTGATCACTGGATTATCTATAGACTATATACAGAGCTCCTGTGTATAATGTCACTGGTGATCACTGTATTACCTGTACACAGACACTGCATACTAAGTACAGATCTCCTGTGTATAATGGCACTTATGGTGATAGTATTGTGTTTTTTTTTATTATTGATCAGTATTGTAGTATTCAGTCACTATGTGTTGGTAATATGTGGTCTGGTCATGATGTTGTGGTATTTGTTCCTTGTATTTGATATTATTCGATCACTGTGGTGGTAATATGTGGTCTGGTCATGATGTTGTGGTATTTGTTCCTTGTATTTGATATTATTCGATCACTGTGGTGGTAATATGTCATCTGGTCATGGTGTGGCGGTATATGTGCCTTGTAGATAGTATTATAGGTCAATGTGGTGATAATATGGTGTCTGGTCTTGGTGCTGTGGTATTTGTTCCTTGTATGTGGTATTATAGGTCATTTTAAAAATTGAAAAATAACAATATACCTAAATTGTATTGCATATTTTAACAAATATTTAATAGGTTACAGTAGAGTACGGCCCGGCCAAAAGTGTCTACCTTGTCACTTTGGTGGCTTAAAAAAATCTATTGGCCAAAACAAAAGCTGCCGGCTACATGTGTGATCTGGTGATGGGAACTGTCAATGTGTGATAGGTGAGAAGTGGAGATTTTCCAAGAGAGAGCGGTGGGATTGTGGACAGTTTGAGGGGTGGAGCGTGGAGGCGGGGCTGGGGTGGAGCCTGGGCGGAGTCTCAAGGGGGCCCCGGAAATTTTGCCAGTATAGGGCCCCGAAATTTCTAGTGGCAGCCCTGGGAACAGTTTCTAGAAATGCTCCTTATTTGAGCAGTTTTGCTCCTGAAACCTTTTCTTGCAGCCTTCTGAATGGACAGTGCCTAGTCTGGAGTGGAGCTGATCCCATCAGTGACTGTGCTGACACCATTAACTGAGCTGATGGCAAAAGCCGCTGAGCTATGTTTTGCTGATATTTCTCATTCTGACACACATGACTCTGGCTTATGCAGGCTTGCTGTCAGCAGACATCCGATTCATTGAAGCTTGCTTGCGATGTCTCCGTACAGTTTTCACCAGCCCCGTCACTCCAGTGGAACTCTTGTACACAGTAAGCGTTTCCCTTTTAGCCACTACAGGATGAGCACGGCTGGAGTGGCCTTGTACAAATCAGATGTGAAAATGTGTTTGGGTTTCAGTTTATTTTCATAGAATGATCTCCAAGGTTAGGCAGGAATGTTTTAAAAGTTGTTCAGTTTTTTTTCTTTGTTTTGTTGTTGCAGGGTGGAAAAATATAATTGTTAAATGGTTGCTGAAAAAGTAATGACCTATAATGCAAATCAATTGTGATCTTTCCCAGGGGTCTACATTCTGTGGCATTAGATGGTCTATTGTGGAAGGCACCTGTGGCCGCTTTTTTGTGCCCCTGTGATTCTTTGTCCATGATTGCAGCAGCACAAACACGGTTCATAAAAATAAATTCTTGAAGAAAAAAGTGCCAAAAATCCTTCTGACATTCATGTACCATGTCCTACCACTGCTGCTATTCATCCTACTAGGCTAGATCACAAGAAATCCTGCCCATTTTATGTAACATGGTCCATAACATTTTCTTGGAAAGCTGTGCTGCCATACTGTAAGCAGGCTTTTTTTTCCATTACACTTTTTTTAGTATGCTATATGAGGTATCCGTTTTTAGATGGGAAGTCTAATACAGAAATATTTTTTTAAGGCATGGATGGATTTAAAATATTAAAAAAAAATAAAGGTGGAATACTCTCCTTTCAGCGCAGTCTGCTCCAGAAGCGATGTCTGCTCCATTGGGAAATCGGAGGACCGCTGCAGGCTGTGATTGGCTGCAGCGGTGAGGTAACTTGAACAGCAGGTCATAAAGAAAAACCTCTGACGGTGGCTTAAATTGAAGCCATTTTCCAATATAAAGGATTTGTCTGGGACCTTTTTAGTATGTTGTCTATGTCTGGTTGGGAATTCACATGCAAGTGAGTATTGTCTGGTATTGCAGCTTAAAGGGTTTATCCAAGATTTTTTTTTCCATGTGTCTAAAAACTAGCAGGCATATAGTTCCTAACTACCTGCTTGTTCTATCCTGCGCTGGAACAGAGCAGTTATTGACCGCCCCTGCTGACAATCCTGCTGCTGTAGATCAACAGACCAGCTCTTCCTCTTCCGTGCTACTTTGCTGATGGGGTGTGAATGCCAACGTCATGCTGATAGACAGTCTGCTTCCTTGAGTTAGGCAGTGGGGAGCCGCCTGTCAATCATCATGATGTCTGCACTTTCATCCATCAACAGAGCAGAAGAGAAGCCTCTGCTCTGCTGATGTGACATAACTGGAAGCCACTGAATTGCCTGCAGGAGTGGTCTGTGACCGGTCTGCTAGCGGAGATTGGCAACAGGCAAGTAGTTAGCTAAGTAAATAGTCCTGGATAACCCCTTTAATTCAATCAAATAAATAGAGCTCAGCGGCAACAACCCGACTTGTATGTATGCCACATCACCCTCCTGTACTGACAGATCGTCAGCTTTCACGCATGGGTAGCCACTTTTAAACCTAGACCATCAGGTAAAAGGTCTTGACAACACCTTTAACAATAATTGCTGCAGCCATACAAGCTACCGCCGGTCATGGCTTTATTGTTCTGCTATGTAATGCATTGTTTATATCGTTATTCACTGGTGCATCTTCATATTGTATCCTCCTCTCCTAGGACACGACTGTAATCCCTCACCTTATGTTGTTGCTCAGCAGATCTTTGCACTCACAGGAATACATCTGCCAGATCTTCGCTCACTGCTGCAAAGTAATGTTCTTCTATTCTTCATTTTTGGGCTTGCCATTGAAAGTTGTGATATGTTGCAATGCATTGATCAGGCGTTACATTGGCTGAATACATCTTTTGTTCGTTACAGGCTCCAGATCATCAGACAATTTTGTTTAATCATGGAGTGGTCCAAAACATTGCACATCTGCTTACATCGGTGTCATATAAAGTAAGTTAGTGGCTTTTAATCACAGGCGTTTCCAGACGTGAAGTACTACTAATTTGTGTTAGGCCGTAATGGATTTCACTGATGTGCAGAAAAAGGTTCATAACGTCTTACTGAACCTGATAGGTTTACAACGTCATATAAGTCTGAAAGAAATCCAGCTCATCCTCTGACACATGAGATTAAACAGGAGACTAAACAGTTCTCTTATCCTTTTCCTCAATTCTTTAATTCTAGACTAGAAACTGCAATTTAAACCCAATGGAAATTATCCAAAAAAGTTTAAGTACATGGATTGTATAGGCAATAAGGAATAGAATACTCCTGTAGAAAACAATTCACTTTTTACATTACCCCTTCATCTTCACTTCTAACTAAATTGTCTGTTTCCTCCTAGGTCCCCATGCAAGCATTAAAGTGCTTTTCAGTTTTAGCATTTGACAATCCCCAGGTATCAATGACCCTTGTAAATGGTAAGTGGTTGTATTATTGCATACAATAATGCCTTCATTTTCTTAGATTTCCATAGTGTTTTCATCTCTCTAGATTTTTTTTGCATTATTTTAAGGGGATGTTTGTCTCACAATCATTAAAATGAATGGGCAATAGTGCAGTCCCCAGCACAGCCGCTACTAGAAGTGCAGTACAAGCAATGTTAGCCATGAAAAGGCCACATGCGTCCAAGTGCCAGGACTCTTTCATACATCTGATCGACAGGTGGTCAGACCCCCAACAATCTAATATTGATGGACAGACTTTAAGCAGGCTGCATGGTATTTCTTGCCCATGGCAGCTGACTAAAAATGAAATATATTATTTTACCACTTCCCATCCTAGAGTATAATAGTATATCTTGCATCTTGTGGCCTCATATAGAGCGGGCTCAAGAGCCAGACCTGCAGCAAATCTGGCAGTGTCATACAGATGGCATCTGTCTGTTACGGCAGTGACCGGAGCTCAGGCTGAACGCTGCCGTCTTAACCATTTAAATGCTGCTGTTAATCTCTAACAAACTTGTATGAATGCAGCGATTTCTGATGCGCGCACATCAGTTCCCATCTGCCCACCATGACATGATAATCCGGGTGCTGACAGGTTCACAAAGTCCTATTACTTCCATCTTACTCCTCCCGTGAAGCCCAGCTGGGGAACATCATTTCCACTATATACTGCGATACTTTAGTTTTTAGTCTCTTGAAGCTGTGATTATTTCATTATTTAATACTAAAAAAATAAAGTAAAAAAATGTTTTTAATCACCCCCCCCCCCTTTCCCTGGTAAAAATCAAAGAATAAAAAAAATCATATTTGGTATCACCTTATTGTTAAAGTCCAATCTATCAAAATATAAAATTAATTTACATAATTGTTAACTATGTGAAAAGTAGGTCGATTCTGCAGAATTCAAGTGTTTCAGTCTTCACACCTCCCTAAAAAATGCAGTATAAAGCTATCAACACATCGTCTGTATGCCAAATTGCTATCAAATCAAAACATTAGCTCAGTGTGGAAAAAAATGGAATTAATGTACTCGTACTGACCGCTAAAATCACATGAATGGTGTCATTCAAAAATTGAACTTTTTTAGCAAAATACAAGCCCTCACACAGCAATGCTAGCAAAAATATATAAAAAAGTGGAAGGAGAGGGAAAAATTAAAGGGAATCTGTCAGTAGGTCACCCATCTATATGAGCATGTAGGTCATAGGATGCTGAATAAAATGATGCCTTGATTTTTGCCATCTGATGTCTTATTCCAGAGAAATCCACTTGTTTTTTAATATGTAAATGCCTCCTTCATTTAAAATGAGCTCTGGAGGCAGATTCTCAGGGAGATCTATGGTATGTCTTGACCATAGATCTTAACATCTCATTTACAGATTAAGGGCTGTCCCACACGTCCAGATAATTCCGGTACCGGAAAAAATCGGTACCGGAGTTATCCGTGTCCGTGTGCCCGTGAGCTCACGTAGGCCATACGTGCGGCACACGTGTGCCGCCCGTGTGCCGAGTGGGTACCACACGGAGCGTGCAGGAGACAGCGCTAAAGTTTAGCGCTGTCCCCTGCATCGTGCTGAAGCCGCGATTCATATCTTCTGTGCAGCAGCGTTTGCTGCATAGAAGATATGAATAATAGTGTTTAAAAGAAAGATCTATCTGTCCGCCGCCCTCCCACCCTCTGTGCGCCCCCCCGCTGTTCTGAAAATACTCACTGCTTCCCTCATTGGCTGTCGCTGCTTCCTGTCCTGGCAGCCCCTTCTACTGTATGCGGTCACGTGGGGCCGCTCATTTACAGTCATGAATAGGCGGCTCCACCCCTATGAGTGATTTTTATCACCTAGCATCTGAAAGATATCTGATTTGACTTGCGTATGCGACCTGATTGCAATGCGACTCTAACATGAGCTTTTACATATATGTTTATACCCTGGCAAAGGTGGTTAATACCCATGGAGCTTCCTAGGCTATTAATATCAAATCACAGCAGTATACTTAACCAGTAAAGACTATTAAAATGGGGGCCTCCAAAAATGACGTAGGGTCCCCCCTATAATTTATAACAAGCAAAGGCTTGGCAGACAGCTGTGGGATGATATTAATAGGCTAGGAAGGGGCCATGAATTTTGTCCCTGTCCCAGACTAAAAATATCAGCTCTCAGCCACTGCTGAAAGGCACATCTACAAGATGCCCCAATTCTGGCGCTTAGCCTCACTCTTCCCACTTTCCCTTGTGCGTTGGCAAATGAGGTGATGGTATTGGGGTTGACGTCAGCTTTGCATTGACAGTTTACATCAAGCCCTGAGGTTAGTAATGGAGAGGCGTCTATAAAACGCGCCCATTACTAACCCCATAGTCAAAAATGTCAAAAAAAATTACACCCAGAAAATAGTCCTTTATTGGGAAAAATGACAGACTGCTTTACTGAATTAAAATTAACCAAGAACACTTAAAATAGTTTTAATGCCCAATCCATTGAAACCTATGTCCCATGTAAAAAAAATAAATAAATAAAGCAACATCATACTCGCCTGACCCTGATGTGAAGATAATTCATTTGTTCAAAGACGCATCTAGGTCTTCTACATCTGAATTATTGCATGATGAGCCGGCCGTCCAGCACAGACACAGAGCTGCGCAAGCACGCTCCGCTCCGTGTCTCGCAGTGACGTGATAAAGTTGAGTGGAGTTATATCCAATCCAGTTCCAGCATCCTCCCCTGACGAAGCCGTCCGTGTAACGGCGACACGCGTTGAGTCTCTTCCCCACGCTGACTCCTGTCCTTTGGCGCTTGGTCCCCCTGGTGGCCTTTTGCTTCATTGTCCTTGTTTGTTCTACATGGCTGGACCTAGGACCCGGATGTATTCTCTCTGAATATGGTAACTGTATTGCCAAATTGAGGCATTTCTGTGGATCCGTACTTTTTTCCACACAGTCCCAGGTCTTACACCGTTGTTTCATATTGGCAGCCGGTTCTGGCTATCAGCATATAGTGTTCTGTACACCTTTACTGCAACACATGGTTCACTTGCTGTTGTTGGACAAACAAACTTCTTCTATCTAGAGGCATTGTCTACATCTTTAACCCCCGGGGGGTTCTTCTGTACTGAATACGCCGCATGTTATTTGGTCACATGTGCCTTATTGATGATTTGGTCATGTAAGATATTGTTATTATATAGTATTTTGGACATGTGCCTTTATTAATCAGTGTCATTCTGGCAGGTCAGTGTGGGGATTTTGGTACAATATCATTTTTAATTGTTTTTATTGGTACATCAATAAAAGTTTGCCTTTTATATCTTCACATTTTCTTAGTGGTGTGCAATCGTGTAGAGTGGTGCTTTTTCTTCCTTTATGATTTTGTCGTGTCGTGTCGACTGGTAGTGCGCTGGTATTTTTGCATTACAATGAGTTATATCCAATGAACTCCTTTCACCTCCTCATGTCACCGCAGGCCTGAGAAAGTTCTCACGCTTGCGGTGCCGTCAGACAGGTCATCGGAGTACAGAGCCACTGAACTCCGGTCGTCTCAATGACGTCAGCGTGAGTGCTGTTAGAACTTTTCACACGGCGCTGATGTAATTGAGGTGAAAGGAGTTCATCGGCTCTGAACTCTGATGACCTTTCTGACGGCACCGCGAGCGTGAGAACTTTCTCTGGCTCGCAGTGACGTCCGGGAGGGGAAAGGAGTTCATTGGATATGAACTCCGCTCAACTTTATCACGTCATCACGAGTCACTGAGCTGCGTGTGTTTGCGTGCAGATTTCCTACTGTTAATGTGCAACAATACATAGTGTAGTGCAAGTGGAAAAACATATTTTCAGATTTAAGAGTCTTGTACAGAACCTTTTAGCTTTGGTCACAGATTTCTTTTGGATGGCCCTGCACTTTACCAGTTAGTTTATTACTGGAAACCTTTGTAAAACTTGCTTTAAATTTGTCTGTCAAACGGGTATTTTCAGAATCCAATAATATCCTCCATGACTTACAATTGTTCATAAGATAAATCTTTACATCAAATACCCTTTTCTTTCAGCCTAACGTATATGTGCAGAGCGGGCTCTATAAGAACAGATGACAAATGCATTGTGTTAAAAGTAAGTTAAGTTTTCTACAGGATCTTTTAAATGGTGGCAGATTGGTGAGAATAAAATTCATCCTTTGACAAAGTTGTGTAGACACAACTTTATTTGTCCGCCTGAAAAAAAACTGATTTAAACTTGATCCATTTTTTTTAACATTAAAGTCTATGGAAAATGGACCCGTTAATGAACCATCTGTTCTCCTCCCATTTAAAGGATCTGTTCTTTGCTTAGTGGATCAGTTTCATATGGATGAATAGTACAATATATGTAAAATATTTATTTTTCCCCCTCCAGTAAGCACAAAAATGGATCTTTTCCAAAAGGGAGAAACATGGATCACTATTTAACCGATCAGTTTTCCACAGACTTCAATGTTAAAAAATAAATAAATGGATCCAGCTGAAATCATTTTTTTTCAGACTGACAGATGTCTGTTTAACTTTTTTTTGTGAACGGATTGTTGCTGCATCAGTTCTAAAAGCTGATTACATAGAATCCTAGAATGTTATAGTTGGGAGGGACCTCCAGGGTCATCGTGTCCAACTTCCTGCTCAATGCAGGTTTCACTAAACCATCTCAGGCAGATGTCTGTTCCATTGAAGGAGAACTCACCACCTCTTGTGACATGTGAACTTGCTCTAAGTGACACATCGTTGAAATCAGTGTCTCAGCCAATAGTAAAAACCTGCTGATAGATTGCCTTTAATTAATGTAAATTTTAAGTTCTAAAATTACTGAAAAAGATGTTTTGCTAAAAACCAGCAAAATTCTTTCAAAATCTTTCAGACTCTTCCCTGTTTGGTACGAATGTGCAGCAAAGAACGTCTTCTGGAGGAGAGAGTGGAAGGAGCAGAAACTCTCGCATATCTCATTGAGCCTGATGTGGAGCTGCAGCGGATCGCAAGCATTACAGACCATCTCATCTCCATGCTGGCCGACTACTTTAAGTACCCAAGCTCCGTTAGTGCCATCACTGATATCAAGAGGGTGTGTATGGTCCTAGTTTTCAAGTGAACTGTCTGCACAATACAAACATATGTATTAATTGTTTACATCAACCGTTTACACACCTAGAACAATCCCTGTCCATATCCCCTATGGGGAACACTGGGACACCATGTATTACTCATTTCAATGGCCCCCATGTAATACCACATTTGTTCTGAAATCGGCTGCTCCGGTAGAAATGTGCAGCCGCCTGAACATCCCGCAGTGGTAACCACTGATCTCCAGGGATTTCATTTGCTGGACTCTCCAATGGAGCGCCTGTTGGATAAGTGGTGGTCTGCAGGAGACCACCCTTATGCTCTTCTGTATATTAGCAACAAATCTTGCTCCAGTGCATCTACTATAAAAAATAATCCATATTTGCAAACAGTTTGTGTAAATACACACTTATCGAAACTGTCTAATTCTTAGTGTGTGCCACATTTATCACAGTGGTTAGTGTGGTTTTATAAAACTTATGTACTTTTTTAGACTTTAAAGGGCCACTGTCACCCTTCCAGCCATTATAAACTAAAAGAGCCACCTTGTGCAGCAGTAATGCTGCATTCTAACAAGGTGGCTCTTTTAGTTTTAGGTTCAAGTATACCCCAAATAAAGCATTTTTATACTTAGCCACAATTCCTGTCTCTAGCCAGGGAGGCGGGTCCTCACTCCCCAGCTTGGCCAGCTCCTCTGCTGTCACTCCTGCTGTCACTCTGCTGTCCCCCCCCCCCAGCGCTGTTATCTTTCAAAACTGGCGCCTGCGCTGTGTACTGGTGTCCTGCGCAGACGCAGTAAGCTCAGAATATTCCGTGTAATGGCTGATACCAGAGAACAAAAGACATCCACAGAACACCAGGATGGATCTGCTGCACAGCAAATAGCTGTAGGACCTGCGATGATGTCACTGCCATGTGACTGCCCTAATCACATGGCAGTGACATCATCGCAGGTCCTACAGCTATTTGCTGTGCAGCAGATCCATCCTGGTGTTCTGTGGATGTCTTTTGTTCTCTGGTATCAGCCATTACACGGAATATTCTGAGCTTACTGCGTCTGCGCAGGACACCAGTACACAGCGCAGGCGCCAGTTTTGAAAGATAACAGCGCTGGGGGGGGGGGGGACAGCAGAGTGACAGCAGGAGTGACAGCAGAGGAGCTGGCCAAGCTGGGGAGTGAGGACCCGCCTCCCTGTCTAGAGACAGGAATTGTGGCTAAGTATAAAAACGCTTTATTTGGGGTATACTTGAACCTAAAACTAAAAGAGCCACCTTGTTAGAATGCAGCATTACTGCTGCACAAGGTGGCTCTTTTAGTTTATAACGGCTGGAGGGGGGTGACAGTGGCCCTTTAAAGTGTAAGTTCACACTACATGATTGGTTAACTAATTTTTTGCCAACAATTTTTTTTTATTTGATATTTGGTGGCTAGTGCTTCAATGTAGGCCAAGCCCCTATCACTGTTAACCATGCTGTTTTTCATCAAGTCAGTAGACTTGGGGTCCCTCTTGCCAGCTAAGTGCAAGGAAAAAAAGTAGGTTTTGGTGCAGATTGTGCCAGAATTCTGTTGCTTCATAAATCCCCCCTTTGTCTCATCTCGTTCTACACCCAAATTATAGCCCTGCAGCAAAAAGCCGGGGTCTGTTGGAAGAGACTAGCAAAATGTCTCCTGAATCTGACTATATACGGATTTTCGCCCCCCATAATCTAACAACGGAAACTGGTGTGTAGGCTACACACAATTGTATTTTTGATCAAAACTATTTTCAAAGTGAGTGCGTTTTTACTATGCACTGGAGTAATAAAATGTTTAAAGGGGCTGTCCACTACTCTTATAACCCCTTCTCAATCACCATGTACCCCCCCCTTATAAAATAACAGCTATACTGTACAGCTATACTCCCCTGTAGTGCGATCGTTGTCAGTACTGGCTCTCCTGGAGCGCCCCAGAGGAAGTAAGTGAACAGCAGCAGTTCTCACTTCCTTCAAATGTCTTATTTGTCCGAAGGAGAGTTAAGCGGGTGCTGATCGGCTGCAAGGTCACAAGAGATAACCATGTCACATGTGCCCTTGAAGAGCCAGAGCTGGAATGGCATCAGAGGGGAGTATAAGTGTTATTACATTGCTTGGGACAGCCATAGTAATTGAGAAGGGAATTTCTGAGCAGTAAACAATCCCTTTAAGCACGTTGTAGGACATTTTTAATTGCAGTTATGCCAGAAAATGGCACAAAAAAGTGCAAATTATGGTGCATTCCATATTAAAGGTATGATTTGCAAGTTTTGTTTTTCACTGCTCACGCCATTTATCAAAAAAATTTAAAATAAAATAAAAAAATCAGGGTTTAGTGGAAGAGAGGAGGGCCAATGATTATCTTCTCAATGTAGAAGACCAGAGACTCATTGTGATGCCCCTCTAATCCCTCCATTGAGGCAGAGGGAGCAATTTGATTTCTCTGACACTTCACTTCCCTTTTACCTTATCATTGGCATTGGCATAGACCGGGAATTGTTTACAAGGCAATTTCCTTATATACAGGAGGAGGGTTGCCAATACGTAATTCAATGGATAAATATATCACCTAGCCATTTTCCAGTATCGGAATCCCCTGTACCCCGTCTGTAGTTTGTTTTACATGAAATAACTGTGTTGTGGTCACCTTCCCGGGTCTAGCTGTCAGTCTTCACCGCTGCTTTAATTCTCTGTTATTATCTGCCTCCATGATTATTAAATCAATTATTAAAGCCAATCAGTGAGCTGAGCGTCTCACGCCGTTAACTTGAGCAGAGCTGCTGAGCTCACTGATTAGCTGCAGCGCTGGAGACGTATGTCAGAACTGCAAACAATGACATATACTAGGCGCTGCAGGAGAGACACGGCGCTGGACACCGGGAAGGGCAAGTAAAGTACAAGTTTAGGATAGAACTTTTTAAGAATTGGAGTCTAATTGTTCCTGTAAGCCCATGGGCTGCACGAGCTTCCATGAATTACTCCTACCATGAATATATAAAAGGTGTGAGCGGCGGAGCAGTTCACAAAGACATTACAAGTAGTTTACAGTAAGGCACTAGATGTATCATCATGTTCCACCGTTTGCAGAGGTTTTTGCTTATTTGTGCTTGTATGTTTAGACTGCAGTGCATAGAGGGTACTCTTTAGTCCCTGGGTTTCCGCTCAGTAGTCAGCACAAACCTGTTCTCTTTCCCCCCTCTTCTTTCCCGGGTGTTTTACAGCACCATGAAACAGAGCAATCTGACACTGAGGACACAGACTCCAGAGGGGCTATAGAGGAATCCCAGTGCACTGCAGCTTTTGTAACCTTTCCACTGTCACAAATGACCCAGCAAACACAACTTGTCTCACCACCGACTTCCGATGAAAAGGTAAGTATGTGTTATTTGTACAGTGTGCTAGGTAGGTGCTTGAGGGTATGTGGCATCATTGCAGCTGTAGTATAAACGATCATCAGAAAAAGCAAAAGTTAACGTCCATTAAAATCTACTGCTTCGCTATGGTCACCAGTCGGTGAAGAATAGGCTTTTATCTATGGCATATTGTGCACTGCAGGTACCAGACAATGCATTGTGGTAAATTGTAAGACTACTTTTCCTTAGTTTCATATTTATAGATAATGAGATCTTGAGTGTTTTTATTAAGTCTTACCCTGTAGCCTGTCTGCTTTAGGTTCACTTTAAAGTAAAGCTCCACTTGTCAACCACCATTTGGTATAAATAATGAAACAAGCAATTTAATATAATAACAATTTAGGCTTCACTCAGTGCACATCGCAACTTGCATTTCCATTTTGTTATTGGCTTTGTAGGCAGTCATATACAAGAAGCTGCGTATGTTGGGGTTCCCCACCCCCAAAGTTATTAAAAAGTGCAGAACACTGTTTATCGATATAAGTGCATATAAAATATGTATATAGGCATACATCTACTGAAGTCAGTCCATATTGGCATGGTTTTTGTTTATGTACTTGACCAGTTTTGTTTTGTTGGAATGGTTGCAAAAGAAAGCTTTCCGCTATAGAGCAAGGCATGTGGCACCTTTCCTTCATGCTCAGTCTGGCTATAGTTGGGAGGTCATTAAAATGAGTTGAGCAGAGCACTTTGGGATTTGTAGTTTAACGACAGAGATTAAAGTGATCTATTTCAAGAAAAGAACGTGTTAATGGTATTAAGTATTTAACACTTACCTTTTTATTATTATCTTGTATTAAAGAAAATGGAGCTGCGCTTTAAAGAGGACCTTTCACAAAATTTTTCATTGTGTCTACATTTTTGTCATGCTTGTAGTTGGAATGGACACACACTATAAAAGGAGCTGCAAAGCAGAAAATAGGTGTTAATATATATATATTTTTTAAAATCCATAAGGGCAGTACCAGAGAGATTTCACTGGGGGCATGTACATCTAGACATTGACCAATCATAAGCAGGCTGTAACACACTGGGGGATGAAGAACACTGCCCCACAATCGCATTGACAGACGGTCTAGAGAGCAATGACGTGCAGGAACACAGCTAAATGCGATCATCTACTTCCCAATGCATCTCAAGCAGTCAGTGAGGGGGGGGGGGCAGTGCTGCAGAAGAAGAGTCTCATTGCAAACCCTTCTGGTAGCTCTCCTCTCAAATTCATATCAGCTTTATTGGCAGGATCAAATACACATCAGCCATGCCAAAGAAAGTGTAGTGCTGCCAACTCCGCTGTACTACCGCTCCCCATCCCCCCCAACTGGCTGCTGGAAATGAAAACTGTTAATCACACTCAGGTGTGCCCTTCTCCGGCACTTGTAATCAATCTGCAGTGAGGTGAACAGACTGCGACATCACATCCTTTTCTAAGCTATTGTGGGGATGTTTTTTCCCCTTCTATGTGGATGTCTGCTTATAATTGGCAGAGCTGATAGCGCTATGAGAGGAAAGCTACAAGAAGTGTTTGCGATGAGACTTAACTCTGTTGCACTGCTCCTCCAAACACACTGTCAGAGATGAGCTGAAAGCTGGTAATGACACTCGGCTCTGCTGCTCTCCAGCACATCATCAGTGAGGAGAGCAGACCGATTGTCAGTGCTGTTATGCGGGGTGTGTTCTTCCTCTTTCTGGCGCTGACCAATTATAAGCAGGCAGAAGCACACTGGGCAAAAAATTACATACCCACATTTAAATCTCTGTTTCAATGCCCACTTGGATAACAAAAAGCAACTGTTTAGGTGCCAAATATTTTGATTGCTAATATCTCCTCAGCAGAGAAACAAAATTTAAAGCCCCACTCCAATGTTGTTTTTTTTTTTTTTTTTCCCTGCACGGAGTGATGTCTCTAATCTAAGCACCCTGCCCCTAGTATTGTATCTTCAGCTGTTATCGGCACTGCTCTCTTCAGTCTTCTGCAGCTTTTGACCTTCCAGATTGCTCCAGCCACAATATTAAAAGCAATGAACCACAATACAAATTCGCGGAACATGCAGCATGCAGGCGAGTGCTCACACCGGCCACAAAACAAAATGAGCAAATGCTCTGCAGTAAATAAATAGCAATAGTGCACGAAAATAATACAGGCTACTTGGATAACATATTTTTGATAAAAAAAAAGGGAAAAACACATCCCCCCACATCACAGTGACCCTATTTGGGATGGTCCTAAGCTGTTATATTAAAACCTTACCAAGTGTTTAATGGCGGCGAAGGACTGAAGCCCCGACTCATGGACACCCAGCAAGGGGGAGCTTTTTAAAGGGAGTCTGTCACCCCAAAATTCGAGTATGAGCTGCAGCGACCGGCATCAGGGGCTTATCTACAGCATTCTGTAAAGCTGTAGATAAGCCCCCGATGTATCCTGAAAGATGAGAAAAAGAGGTTATATTATACTCACCCAGGGGCGGTCCGGTTCTGGTTCGATGGGCGTCAGTCCGGTCCCTCCCATCTTCTTACGATGACGTCTTCTTCTTGTCTTCACGCTGTGGCTCATGCGCAGGCGTACTTTGTCCTGTTGAGGGCAGAGCAAAGTACTGCAGTCTGGGAAAGGTCAGAGAGGCCCGGCGCCTGCGCACTGCAGTACTTTGCTCTGCCCTCAACAGGACAGACAAAGTACGCCTGTGCCGGAGCTGCAGCAGGAAGAAAAGAAGAGGACGTCATCGTATGAAGATGGGAGGCGCTGGACCCAGACCGTGACACCCATCGGATCGGACCGCCCCTGGTGAGTATAATATAACCTCTTTTTCTCTTCTTTCAGGATACATTGGGGGCTTATCTACAGCATTACAGAATGCTGTAGATAAGCCCCTGATACCAGTGGCTGCAGCTCATACTCGAATTTTGGGGTGACAGATTCCCTTTAATGTCCAGCTCAAAGAAAATGGAGGCCTTTCCCATATTTGCAAATAGTGACGCAGACCTGTATCCTATGACCGGACAACCCATTTAACATAAGTTTATGAAAGCTAGAACGAGGCTCTCGTAGGCTTACATTGGAGACTCGTGCCCATTGCCTCTGGCATTCAGTCAGTCAGAATTTGCAGTTACAAGATGGCGACACGGGACCAGAGAGGCCCTGGGAAGAGCTAAAGACAGTGGCTAGTGGGTATAATGCTAAGTTCAGGACCTTCCACCGCTCCAGCTCTGAAATCAGGGTGGACATACCATTGGTGCAACCTGCCCAAGAGGTAAGGGGGCCCATTTCAACCTCGAACAATTCCTAATGGTTTAATTATTATCCACATATTGGACTGCAAAGGACCCATATATTTTCTTGCACAGGGGCCCTTTTTCAGTTTGTGTCCGCCACTGTCTGAAATTAAAAAACAAAAACCATTGGAGTGGTGCTTTAAGATAAACTAAAACATATCCTGCTCTGCGGCACCTTTTACATTGTGAGTCCAGTTCCATATAGAAACTTAGGTGAAATTGGTCCTCTTTAAATGTAAATTAACTTAAGACGTCAGTGAATCGCACACCTTTTACAAAGTTGAGTAAAGTTGGGCTCGGTTCATGCGGAGGTGTATGGATCAGAGTACGGGAGAGATTTGCAGTAGCCCAGGCAAGAAAATTATTTAAAAAAGTACTTTAGAGGATCTTTCTCATACCAGTTTTTTGGGTCTCGTTGCTCTCAGTTTATACTGGATATCTCACAGACCAATTGCAATTAAATGTGCCTTTTCATATTTGGCTTTACTCTGTCGCCTCATTGGGGGACACAGGACCATGGGTGTTATGCTGCTGTCCACTAGGAGGCGACACTATGCATAATCTGAAAAAGATTAACTGTGGCTCCTCCTGTGCAGTATACACCCCTGGATGGCATCAGCCTTCTCCAGTTTTTGCTTAGTGTCGCATAGGAGGCACACCTAAAAGATTTTTACTCTGTTTTTTCCGACGGGATTACAGATGAAGAAAAGAGGGTCTCCTGTGAGACTCCCGGCATGGCTCCTTCCTCGGCCCCCTATTATGGGGTGCCCAGTTGAAGTAGAGATGGCTATTCCCTATGTTGCTCCTTCCCCAGTCCCTCGGGTGCTGGTTCGAAGTCGAGACCCCCCCTCCTTCCCCAATTCCTTTTGGTTTCTGGGTTGAGGTCGATGCAAGGATAAAGGCCCCTGAAGGTGACAACAGCACCCTCCCTATTCCCCCTCTGGGGGCATTAGGTTGAGACTAGGGTTGAGCGAAACGGGTCGATCATTTTCAAAAGTCGCCGACTTTTGGCTAAGTCGGCGTCTCATGAAACCCGATCCGACCCCTGTGCTTGTCGGCCATGCGGTACGCGACTTTCGCGCCAAAGTCGCGTTTCAATGACGCGAAAAGCGCCATTTCTCAGCCAATGAAGGTGAACGCAGAGTGTGGGCAGCGTGATGACATAGATCCTGGTCCCCACCATCTTAGAGAAGGGCATTGCAGTGATTGGCTTGCTGTCTGCGGCGTCACAGGGGCTATAAAGGGGCGTTCCCGCCGACCGCCATCTTACTGCTGCTGATCTGAGCTTAGGGAGAGGTTGCTGCCGCTTCGTCAGAAGCAGGGAGAGCGTTAGGCAGGGTCCACTAACCACCAAACCGCTTGTGCTGTAGCGATTTCCACTGTCCAACACCACCTTCGGTGTGCAGGAACAGTGGAAGCTATTTTTTTTTTTTTTCCCCTCAGCGCTGTAGCTCATTGGGCTGCCCTAGAAGGCTCCGTGATAGCTGTATTGCTGTGTGTACGCCACTGTGGAAACCAACTGCTTTTTTCAAAGCACATATCCTCTTGTTCCTTTCTGCACAGCTATCTTTTTTGTTTGTCCACACTTTTTATTTAATTTGTGCATCAGTCCACTCCTATTGCTGCCTGCCATACCTGGCTTAGATTACTGCAGGGAGATAGTAATTGTAGGACAGTCCCTGTTTTTTTTTTTTTTTTTGTGGGAGATTAAGATTGGCATTTCTGCTACAGTGCCATCCCTGTGTGTGCCATCTCTCACTGAGTGGGCCATAGAAAGCCTATTTATTTTTTCCGTGATTTGTGTTCTAAATTCTACCTCAACACAAAAACACTACATCAATCAGTGGTAGAAAAATATTGGCCTCAGTCAGGGCTTGTGTGCCACTGCTGTGTGTGCTATCTCTCATTCAGTGGGCTATAGAAAGCCTATTTATTTATTTATTTTTTTTCTTATTATTTGGTTTCTAAAGTCTCCCTGAAAAAAAAAAAAAAAAAAAAAAACAGTGGGAGAGTAATATTGCCCTTTCAGCTTGTGTGCCAGTCTTGACTCCTGGGTGTGCCACCTCTCTCTCATTCAGTGGGCCATAGAAAGCCTATTTATTTTTTTGGTTTTTTTAATATTATTTGGTTTCTAAAGTCTCCCTGAAAAAAAAAAAAAAAAAACTTAAAAAAACAGTGGGAGAGTAATATTGCCCTTTCAGCTTGTGTGCCAGTCTTGACTCCTGGGTGTGCCACCTCTCTCATTCAGTGGGCCATAGAAAGCCTATTTATTTTTTTTTTAAAATATTATTGGGTTTCTAAAGTCTCCCTTAAAAAACAAAAAATACATAAAAAAACAGTGGGAGAGTAATATTGCCCTTTCAGCTTGTGTGCCAGTCTTGACTCCTGGGTGTGCCACCTCTCTCATTCAGTGGGCCATAGAAAGCATTTTTTTTTTTTCCTTGATTTGTGTTCTAAAATCTACCTCAACACAAAAACACTACATCAATCAGTGGTAGAAAAATATTGGCCTCAGTCAGGGCTTGTGTGCCACTGCTGTGTGTGCTATCTCTCATTCAGTGGGCTATAGAAAGCCTATTTATTTATTTATTTTTTTTCTTATTATTTGGTTTCTAAAGTCTCCCTGAAAAAAAAAAAAAAAAAAAAAAAAACAGTGGGAGAGTAATATTGCCCTTTCAGCTTGTGTGCCAGTCTTGACTCCTGGGTGTGCCACCTCTCTCTCATTCAGTGGGCCATAGAAAGCCTATTTATTTTTTTGGTTTTTTTAATATTATTTGGTTTCTAAAGTCTCCCTGAAAATAAAAAAAAAAAAACTTAAAAAAACAGTGGGAGAGTAATATTGCCCTTTCAGCTTGTGTGCCAGTCTTGACTCCTGGGTGTGCCACCTCTCTCATTCAGTGGGCCATAGAAAGCCTATTTATTTTTTTTTTTAAATATTATTGGGTTTCTAAAGTCTCCCTTAAAAAACAAAAAATACATAAAAAAACAGTGGGAGAGTAATATTGCCCTTTCAGCTTGTGTGCCAGTCTTGACTCCTGGGTGTGCCACCTCTCTCATTCAGTGGGCCATAGAAAGTCTATTTATTTTTTTTTTTTAAATATTATTGGGATTCTAAAGTCTCCCTTAAAAAACAAAAAATACATAAAAAAACAGTGGGAGAGTAATATTGCCCTTTCAGCTTGTGTGCCAGTCTTGACTCCTGGGTGTGCCACCTCTCTCATTCAGTGGGCCATAGAAAGCATTTTTTTTTTTTCCTTGATTTGTGTTCTAAAATCTACCTCAACACAAAAACACTACATCAATCAGTGGGAGAAAAATATTGGCCTCAGTCAGGGCTTGTGTGCCACTGCTGTGTGTGCTATCTCTCATTCAGTGGGCTATAGAAAGCCTATTTATTTATTTTTTTTTTTCTTATTATTTGGTTTCTAAAGTCTCCCTGAAAAAAAAAAAAAAAAAAAAAAACAGTGGGAGAGTAATATTGCCCTTTCAGCTTGTGTGCCAGTCTTGACTCCTGGGTGTGCCACCTCTCTCTCTCATTTAGTGGGCCATAGAAAGGCTATTTATTTTTTTGGTTTTTTTAATATTATTTGGTTTCTAAAGTCTCCCTGAAAAAAAAAAAAAAATAAATTAGGTGGGAGATTAATATTGACATTAGTGCTTGAGTGACAGTCCTGCGTGTGTGTCATCTCTGTGATTTTGTGCCACAGAAAACAGAGTGTGTAACATTGTGCCTGATTTTCCTTGTGGTCTCACCAACCTGTTAAGGGATATTGAAATCATACTGAAGTTATAGCTCACCGTGTAAGTTGTTTGACAGCAACAAATAAAGTTACTTTGGTTAAGATTTTAAAACAATGAGGAAGTCTGGTGCAAGAGGTCGTCGTGGGCGTTCATTGTCAGCTGGTAATGATGGTAGTGGTAGTGGAGCATCAGGTGGTCGTGGGGATAAAAATATTCCACCTAAGTCTGGAGCTGTGGAGCCAGTTTCGTCGTCAGGCTACACAAGGCCTCGAACGCTCTCTTTTCTGGGAGTAGGAAAACCGCTTTTAAAGGCGGAGCAGCAACAGCAAGTTTTGGCTTACATTGCAGACTCAGCCTCTAGCTCTTTTGCCTCCTCTTCCGAAACTGGTAAATGTAAAAGCAGCGCGTCGCTTGTGGATGTTCACGGTCAGGGACAAGTCGCTTCCTTGTCCTCCTCAGCAAAAACTACAACAAGAGAGAAGGATGCAGCAGGCGACACAACGGGTCACTCCATGGAGCTCTTTACACATACCGTCCCTGGCTTAGAAAGTGAAACATTTAACAGGCCATGCCCATTACAAGTATATTCTGACATGGAGTGCACTGATGCACAGCCACAGCCAGAGTACTATGTTGCTCCTTTGACTCAGACCACCACATTGCCCTCTCAGGGTACAGATCCACAATCAGACCCTGATGAGACTATGTTGCCCCGCCACGAACGCTATACCACCGACCGACACAGTGACACAGACGAAGTTGCACACGAGCTCGAAGAGGAGGTAATAGATGACCCAGTTATTGACCCCGATTGGCAGCCATTGGGGGAACAGGGTGCAGGCGGCAGTAGTTCAGAAGCGGAGGTGGAGGAGGGGCCGCAGCAGGCATCAACATCGCAACAGGTTCCATCTGCCGGGCCCGTATCTGGCCCAAAACGCGTGTCAAAGCCAAAACCTGTTGGAGGACAGCGTGGCCATCCGGTTAAAGCTCAGTCTGCAATCCCTGAAAAGGGATCCGAGTCTAGGAAGAGTGCAGTCTGGCATTTTTTTAAACAACATCCAACTGATCAGCGCAAAGTCATCTGTCAAAAATGTTCAACTAGCTTAAGCAGAGGTCAGAATCTGAAAAGTCTAAATACTAGTTGCATGCATAGACACTTAACCACCATGCATTTTCAAGCCTGGACTAACTACCAAACGTCCCTTAAGGTTGTAGCACCCTCGGCCAATGAAGCTAGTCAGCAACGCAACATCCCTTCCGTCACTGTAAGGCCACCATTTTCCGCACCACCGGCAGTATCTGTGCAGGTTTCTTTGCCAGCCAAAAGCAGTCAGGGTCAGGGAACCACCAGTTTTGTAGGAGGAAATATTGCATCTAGGGCACCGGCGGAAACAATACCGTCTCCAACCGTCTCTCAGTCTGCCATGTACACCGGCACACCCGAAAGTTCCACGATCTCCAGCTCTCCAGTCCAGCTCACCCTACATGAGACTCTGGTTAGAAAAAGGAAGTACTTATCCTCGCATCCGCGTACACAGGGTTTTAACGCCCACATATCTAGACTAATCTCGTTAGAGATGATGCCCTACCGGTTAGTTGAAAGCGAAGCTTTCAAAGCCCTGATGGAGTACGCTGAACCACGATACGAGCTACCCAGTCGACACTTTTTTTCCAGAAAAGCCATCCCAGCCCTGCACCAGCATGTTAAACAGCGCATCGTCCATGCACTCAGGCAATCTGTGAGTACAAAGGTACACCTGACTACAGATGCATGGACCAGTAGGCATGGCCAGGGACGTTATGTGTCCATCACGGCACACTGGGTGAATGTGGTGGATGCAGGGTCCACAGGCGACATCAATTTAGGGACAGTTGTGCCTAGCCCACGGTCTAGGAAACAGTTGGCTGTAGGCGTTCGCACCCCCTCCTCCTCCTCCTCCTCGTCCTCCTGCAGAAGCTACAGCTCTTCCACAGAACGCAGTCTGCCAACCACTCCATCGGCAGATGACACTGTTGCACACCAGTTGTCCCATTATGGGCCAGCTACTGCCAAGCGTCAGCAGGCTGTATTGGCTATGAAGTGTTTGGGCGACAACAGACACACCGCGGAAGTTCTATCCGAGTTCTTGCAACAAGAAACGCAGTCGTGGCTGGGCACAGTAGATCTTGAGGCAGGCAAGGTAGTGAGTGATAACGGAAGGAATTTCATGGCTGCCATCTCCCTTTCCCAACTGAAACACATTCCTTGCCTGGCTCACACCTTAAACCTGGTGGTGCAGTGCTTATTGAAAACTTATCCTGGGTTCTCCGACCTGCTCCTCAAAGTGCGTGCACTTTGCTCACATATCCGACGTTCGCCTGTACACGCCAGCCGTATGCAGACCTATCAGCGGTCTTTGAACCTTCCCCAGCATCGCCTAATCATAGACGTTGCAACAAGGTGGAACTCAACACTGCACATGCTTCAGAGACTGTGCGAACAGAGGCGTGCTGTTATTTATTTGTGGGAGGATACACGGGCAGGCAGTAGGATGGCAGACATGGAGTTGTCAGGTGTGCAGTGGTCTAAGATACAAGACATGTGTCAAGTCCTTCAGTGTTTTGAGGAATGCACACGGCTGGTTAGTGCAGACAACGCCGTAATAAGCATGAGCATCCCCCTAATGCGTCTGCTGATGCAAAGTTTGACGCACATAAAGGAGCAGGCGTCTGCACCAGAGGAAGAGGAAAGCCTTGATGACAGTCAGCCATTGTCTGGTCAGGGCAGTGTACAGGACGAGGTAGCGGGCGAAGAGGAGGTGGAGGACGAGGAGGATGATGGGGATGAGTATATTTTTAATGCCGAACCTTTCCCGGGGGCACAGGAAATTGGTTGCGTGTCACGGCCGGGTTCTGGTTTTTTGAGGGACACAAGTGACGTAGATTTGCCTGCAACTGCCCCTCAACCAATCACAACCGGAGATTTGACAACTGGAACTTTGGCCCACATGGCGGATTATGCCTTACGTATCCTAAAAAGGGACACACGCATTACGAAAATGATGAACGATGACGATTACTGGTTGGCCTGCCTCCTTGATCCACGCTATAAAGGCAAATTGCAAAATATTATGCCACATGAGAACTTGGAACTAATATTAGCAACCAAACAATCAACTCTTGTTGACCGTTTGCTTCAGGCATTCCCAGCACGCAGCGCACGTGATCGTTCTCACACGAGCTCCAGGGGGCAGCAGACTAGGAGTGTTAGGGGTGCACACATCAGAAGTGGCGTTGGACAGAGGGGTTTTCTGACCAGGTTGTGGAGTGATTTTGCTATGACCGCAGACAGGACAGGTACTGCTGCATCAATTGAAAGTGACAGGAGACAACATTTGTCCAGTATGGTTACTAACTATTTTTCATCCCTTATCGATGTTCTCCCTCAACCGTCATTCCCATTTGATTACTGGGCCTCCAAATTAGACACCTGGCCAGAATTGGCAGAATATGCATTGCAGGAGCTTGCTTGCCCGGCAGCAAGTGTCCTATCAGAAAGAGTATTCAGTGCTGCAGGTTCAATATTAACCGAAAAAAGGACTCGTCTGGCTACCCAAAATGTTGACGATCTAACATTCATTAAAATGAACCACAACTGGATTTCGAAATCTTTTGCCCCACCTTGCCCGGCCGACACCTAGCTTTCCTATGAAAAGCTCTTGCCTGTGAATTACTTTTCTAATGTCTAATTTGCTGCAGCTGATTGTACAGCATACGACATGTTTACACCTCCCTAAATGGCAAAACTCCCCACACGGGGCCGTGGTATCGCGACTTGGCGCAAGCACCCGTGAGACTGCTGTTTGTCTGAAGAGGTGGGTGTGCTCGCTTTTGGTTGACGGCATTGCTACTGGGTCCCTCATAGTACAATGTAGTGTCTCTGGCGGTGGTGGTGCGCACCCAACGTCAGACACACCGTTGTAACATGAGGGGCCCTGGGGCGGTCCCGCCGGCCTCAAGAGAGTTCCCCCCTACCCCAGCTCAAAATGTGCTCTACCACGTGCAAAATTATGTCGCACAGCTCCACCAATCTTTAGTCTATTCGCTGACATCATTCAATGTCTGGCACTGACAATACAAATTTGTAGACATCTATGATGCAACTTAAAGTAGTCTGTGTCTGTGTCCTATATTGGCACCATTAAATAGTTACTGCCAAATTACTGTCAGAAACTCAGTAGATGAGCCCACCCCTGTACCTAAGTATGCCACCTTTTTTTTTGTTTTGGTTGTTTTGCGAGACATTAACATCTATTTATATTTTGGGAGTACTGGGACAGACACTCCTTGCACTACTCCTCCACTCACCACCAAGCTGCCTGTGTATCCATGTAACCGCTGTAAAGCTGCCATGAGCCTATTGTTTGTTATTTTAGGCCTTTGATAGCCTGTCTGCGGTCCCTACTTTAAATACTCCTCCACTCATCACCAGCTGCCTGCCCGTGTATCCATGTAACCGCTGTAAAGCTGCCATGAGCCTATTGTTTGTTATTTTAGGCCTTTGATAGCCTGTCTGCGGTCCCTGTTATGACCCCAATGGCGAGGGTCTCAGAGGAACGTGGAAGTCTGCAGAATACAAAAATCCAGCTCATAGGGCAGTGGTAACTGGGTTGACCATATATCTACTCCTAACGCCAACACTAGAAGTAGCCGGGGATCATTCCTACGTTGATTCTAGATGACACGCGCCAGCCGGAGAATCTAGCTACCCCTAGTAGAGGAAAACAAAGACCTTTCTTGCCTCCAGAGAAGGGGACCCCAAAGCTGGATAGAAGCCCCCCACAAATAATGACGGTGAGGTAAGAGGAAATGACAAACACAGAAATGAACCAGGTTTAGCACAGAGAGGCCCGCTTACTGATAGCAGAATAAAGAAAGGTAACTTATATGGTCAACAAAAACCCTATCAAAATCCACACTGGAAATTCAAGAACCCCCGAACCGTCTAACGGTCCGGGGGGAGAACACCAGCCCCCTAGAGCTTCCAGCAAAGGTCAGGATATAGATTTGGAACAAGCTGGACAAAAATACAAAACCAAAACAAATAGCAAAAAGCAAAAGGCAGACTTAGCTGATATAACTGGAACCAGGATCAGTAGACAAGAGCACAGCAGACTAGCTCTGATAACTACGTTGCCAGGCATTGAACTGAAGGTCCAGGGAGCTTATATAGCAACACCCCTAACTAACGACCCAGGTGCGGATAAAAGGAATGACAGAAAAACCAGAGTCAAAAAACTAGTAACCACTAGAGGGAGCAAAAAGCAAATTCACAACAGTACCCCCCCCTTAGTGAGGGGTCACCGAACCCTCACCACGACCACCAGGGCGATCAGGATGAGCGGCATGAAAGGCACGAACTAAATCGGCCGCATGAACATCAGAGGCGACCACCCAGGAATTATCCTCCTGACCATAGCCCTTCCACTTGACCAGGTACTGAAGCCTCCGCCTGGAGAGGCGAGAATCCAAGATCTTCTCCACCACGTACTCCAACTCGCCCTCAACCAACACCGGAGCAGGAGGCTCAGCAGAAGGAACTACAGGCACAATGTACTGCCGCAACAAGGACCTATGAAATACATTGTGAATAGCAAACGACACAGGAAGATCCAGACGAAAAGATACAGGATTAAGGATTTCCAATATCTTGTAAGGCCCAATAAAACGAGGTTTAAATTTGGGAGAGGAGACCTTCATAGGAACAAAGCGGGAAGAAAGCCATACCAAATCCCCAACGCGTAGTCGGGGACCCACACCGCGGCGGCGGTTGGCAAAGCGCTGAGCCTTCTCCTGTGACAACTTCAAGTTGTCCACCACATGATTCCAGATCTGCTGCAACCTATCCACCACAGAATCCACCCCAGGACAGTCAGAAGGCTCCACATGACCCGAAGAAAAGCGAGGATGGAAACCAGAGTTGCAGAAAAAAGGCGAAACCAAGGTGGCGGAACTAGCCCGATTATTAAGGGCAAACTCAGCCAACGGCAAGAATGTCACCCAATCGTCCTGATCAGCAGAGACAAAACACCTCAAATAAGCCTCCAAAGTCTGATTGGTTCGCTCCGTCTGTCCATTAGTCTGAGGATGGAAAGCAGACGAAAACGACAAATCAATGCCCATCCTACTACAAAAGGATCGCCAGAACCTGGAAACGAACTGGGATCCTCTGTCTGACACAATATTCTCAGGGATGCCGTGCAAACGAACCACGTTCTGGAAAAACACAGGAACCAGATCGGAAGAGGAAGGCAGCTTAGGCAAAGGAACCAAATGGACCATCTTGGAGAAGCGATCACATATCACCCAGATAACGGACATGCCCTGAGATAGCGGAAGATCAGAAATGAAATCCATGGAGATATGTGTCCAAGGTCTCTTCGGGACAGGCAAGGGCAAGAGCAAACCGCTGGCACGAGAACAGCAAGGCTTAGCTCGAGCACAAGTCCCACAGGACTGCACAAATGACCGCACATCCCTTGACAAGGAAGGCCACCAAAAGGACCTGGCCACCAGATCTCTGGTGCCAAAAATTCCCGGGTGACCTGCCAACACCGAGGAATGAACCTCGGAAATGACTCTGCTGGTCCACTTATCCGGGACAAACAGTCTGTCAGGTGGACAAGACTCAGGCCTATCAGCCTGAAATCTCTGCAACACACGTCGCAGATCCGGAGAAATAGCTGACAAGATAACTCCATCTTTAAGAATACCAACAGGATCAGCGACTCCAGGAGCATCAGGCACAAAGCTCCTAGAAAGAGCATCGGCCTTCACATTCTTTGAACCTGGTAAATACGAGACAACAAAATCAAAGCGGGAGAAAAACAATGACCAGCGGGCCTGTCTCGGATTAAGGCGTTTAGCAGACTCGAGATACATCAGATTTTTGTGATCAGTCAAGACCACCACACGATGCTTAGCACCCTCGAGCCAATGACGCCACTCCTCAAATGCCCATTTCATGGCCAACAACTCCCGATTGCCCACATCATAATTTCGCTCGGCAGGCGAAAACTTCCTAGAGAAAAAGGCACAAGGTTTCATAACAGAGCAACCAGGGCCTCTCTGCGACAACACGGCCCCTGCCCCAATCTCCGAAGCATCCACCTCAACCTGAAAGGGAAGTGAGACGTCAGGCTGGCACAAAACAGGCGCCGAAGTAAACCGGCGTTTCAACTCCTGGAAAGCCTCCACGGCAGCAGGAGCCCAGTTAGCTACATCGGAGCCCTTCTTGGTCATATCCGTCAAAGGTTTCACAATGCTAGAAAAATTAGCGATAAAACGACGGTAGAAGTTAGCGAAGCCCAAGAACTTCTGAAGACTCTTAACTGACGAGGGCTGAGTCCAATCAAGAATAGCTCGGACCTTGACTGGGTCCATCTCCACAGCAGAAGGGGAAAAAATGAACCCCAAAAAGGGAACCTTCTGTACACCAAAGAGACACTTTGAGCCCTTGACAAACAAAGAATTTTCACGCAAAATTTTAAAGACCAACCTGACCTGCTCCACATGCGAATCCCAATTATCAGAAAAAACCAAAATATCATCCAGATAAACAATCAAAAATTTATCCAGATACTTCCGGAAAATGTCATGCATAAAGGACTGAAAAACTGAAGGCGCATTGGAGCGCCCAAAAGGCATCACCAAGTACTCAAAATGACCTTCGGGCGTATTGAATGCGGTTTTCCATTCATCACCTTGCTTAATGCGCACAAGGTTGTACGCACCACGAAGGTCTATCTTGGTGAACCACTTGGCACCCTTAATCCGGGCAAACAAGTCAGACAACAGCGGTAAAGGATACTGAAATTTGACAGTGATCTTATTTAAAAGCCGATAATCAATACAAGGTCTCAAAGATCCGTCCTTTTTTGCCACAAAAAAGAATCCCGCACCAAGAGGGGAAGAAGACGGACGAATATGTCCTTTTTCCAGAGACTCCTTGATATATGAACGCATAGCGGTATGTTCAGGTACCGACAGATTAAACAGTCTTCCCTTAGGAAATTTACTGCCTGGGATCAAATCTATAGCACAGTCACAGTCCCTATGAGGAGGCAGTGCACTGGACTCAGACTCACTGAAGACATCCTGATAATTAGACAAATACTCCGGAACTTCCGAAGGCGTAGAAGAAGCAATAGACACAGGCAGGGAATCCTCATGAATACCACGACAGCCCCAACTTGAGACTGACATAGCCTTCCAGTCCAGGACTGGATTATGGGTCTGTAACCATGGCAGCCCTAAAACGACCAAATCATGCATTTTATGTAAAACCAGGAAACGTATCACCTCGCGGTGTTCAGGAGTCATGCACATGGTAACCTGAGTCCAATACTGCGGTTTATTTGCTGCCAATGGTGTAGCATCAATACCCCTAAGAGGAATAGGATTTTCTAATGGTTCAAGAGTAAATCCACAGCGCTTAGCAAATGAGAGATCCATGAGACTCAGGGCAGCACCTGAATCTACAAACGCCATGACAGGGTAAGATGACAGTGAGCAAATCAAAGTTACAGACAGAATAAATTTAGGTTGCAAATTACCAACGGTGACAGGACTAACAACCTTAGCTATACGTTTAGAGCATGCTGAGATAACATGTGTAGAATCACCACAGTAGTAGCACAAGCCATTCCGGCGTCTATGAATTTTCCGCTCATTTCTAGTCAGGATTCTATCACATTGCATTAAATCAGGTGTCTGTTCAGACAACACCATGAGGGAATTTGCGGTTTTTCTATCACATTGCACCGAATTAGGTGTCTGTTCAGACAACACCATGAGGGAATTTGCGGTTTTGCGCTCCCGCAACCGCCGGTCAATTTGAATAGCCAGTGCCATAGTATCATTCAGACCTGTGGGAATGGGAAAACCCACCATAACATTCTTAATGGCTTCAGAAAGGCCATTTCTAAAATTAGCGGCCAGTGCACACTCGTTCCAATGTGTCAGCACGGACCATTTCCGAAATTTTTGGCAATACACTTCAGCCTCGTCCTGCCCCTGAGACATAGACAGCAAGGCCTTTTCTGCCTGAATCTCAAGATTGGGTTCCTCATAAAGTAAACCGAGCGCCAGAAAAAACGCATCAAGATCAGCCAATGCCGGATCTCCTGGCGCCAGCGAAAAAGCCCAATCCTGAGGGTCGCCCCGTAAGAACGAAATAACAATTTTTACTTGCTGAGCAGAATCTCCTGATGAACAGGGTCTCAGGGACAAAAACAATTTACAATTATTCACGAAATTCCTAAACTTAAACCTGTCTCCGGAAAACAGTTCAGGAATCGGTATTTTAGGTTCTGACCTAGGATTTCTGATAACATAGTCTTGTATGCCCTGCACACGAGTAGCCAGCTGGTCCACACTTGTAATCAAGGTCTGGACATTCATGTCTGCAGCAAGCATAGCCACTCTGAGGTAAAGGGGAAGGAGAAAAAAAAAAAACTCAGAATCTTCTTTCTTATAATCCCTCTTCTGCAATGCATTAAACATTTAATACTGGCCTGGCAAACTGTTATGACCCCAATGGCGAGGGTCTCAGAGGAACGTGGAAGTCTGCAGAATACAAAAATCCAGCTCATAGGGCAGTGGTAACTGGGTTGACCATATATCTACTCCTAACGCCAACACTAGAAGTAGCCGGGGATCATTCCTACGTTGATTCTAGATGACACGCGCCAGCCGGAGAATCTAGCTACCCCTAGTAGAGGAAAACAAAGACCTTTCTTGCCTCCAGAGAAGGGGACCCCAAAGCTGGATAGAAGCCCCCCACAAATAATGACGGTGAGGTAAGAGGAAATGACAAACACAGAAATGAACCAGGTTTAGCACAGAGAGGCCCGCTTACTGATAGCAGAATAAAGAAAGGTAACTTATATGGTCAACAAAAACCCTATCAAAATCCACACTGGAAATTCAAGAACCCCCGAACCGTCTAACGGTCCGGGGGGAGAACACCAGCCCCCTAGAGCTTCCAGCAAAGGTCAGGATATAGATTTGGAACAAGCTGGACAAAAATACAAAACCAAAACAAATAGCAAAAAGCAAAAGGCAGACTTAGCTGATATAACTGGAACCAGGATCAGTAGACAAGAGCACAGCAGACTAGCTCTGATAACTACGTTGCCAGGCATTGAACTGAAGGTCCAGGGAGCTTATATAGCAACACCCCTAACTAACGACCCAGGTGCGGATAAAAGGAATGACAGAAAAACCAGAGTCAAAAAACTAGTAACCACTAGAGGGAGCAAAAAGCAAATTCACAACAGGTCCCTACTTTAAATACTCCTCCACTGACCACCAAGCTGCCTGTGTATCCATGTAACCGCTGTAAAGCTGCCATGAGCCTATTGTTTGTTATTTTAGGCCTTTGATAGCCTGTCTGCGGTCCCTACTTTAAATACTCCTCCACTGACCACCAAGCTGCCTGCCCGTGTATCCATGTAACCGCTGTAAAACTGCCATAAGCCTATTGTTTGTTATTTTAGGCCTTTGATAGCCTGTCTGCGGTCCCTACTTTAAATACTCCTCCACTGACCACCAAGCTGCCTGCCCGTGTATCCATGTAACCGCTGTAAAGCTGCCATGAGCCTATTGTTTGTTATTTTAGGCCTTTGATAGCCTGTCTGCGGTCCCTACTTTAAATACTCCTCCACTGACCACCAAGCTGCCTGCCCGTGTATCCATGTAACCGCTGTAAAACTGCCATGAGCCTATTGTTTGTTATTTTAGGCCTTTGATAGCCTGTCTGCGGTCCCTACTTTAAATACTCCTCCACTCACCACCAAGCTGCCTGTGTATCCATGTAACCGCTGTAAAGCTGCCATGAGCCTATTGTTTGTTATTTTAGGCCTTTGATAGCCTGTCTGCGGTCCCTACTTTAAATACTCCTCCACTCACCACCAAGCTGCCTGTGTATCCATGTAACCGCTGTAAAGCTGCCATGAGCCTATTGTTTGTTATTTTAGGCCTTTGATAGCCTGTCTGCGGTCCCTACTTTAAATACTCCTCCACTGACCACCAAGCTGCCTGCCCGTGTATCCATGTAACCGCTGTAAAACTGCCATAAGCCTATTGTTTGTTATTTTAGGCCTTTGATAGCCTGTCTGCGGTCCCTACTTTAAATACTCCTCCACTGACCACCAAGCTGCCTGCCCGTGTATCCATGTAACCGCTGTAAAACTGCCATGAGCCTATTGTTTGTTATTTTAGGCCTTTGATAGCCTGTCTGCGGTCCCTACTTTAAATACTCCTCCACTCATCACCAGCTGCCTGCCCGTGTATCCATGTAACCGCTGTAAAGCTGCCATGAGCCTATTGTTTGTTATTTTAGGCCTTTGATAGCCTGTCTGCGGTCCCTACTTTAAATACTCCTCCACTGACCACCAAGCTGCCTGTGTATCCATGTAACCGCTGTAAAGCTGCCATGAGCCTATTGTTTGTTATTTTAGGCCTTTGATAGCCTGTCTGCGGTCCCTACTTTAAATACTCCTCCACTGACCACCAAGCTGCCTGCCCGTGTATCCATGTAACCGCTGTAAAACTGCCATAAGCCTATTGTTTGTTATTTTAGGCCTTTGATAGCCTGTCTGCGGTCCCTACTTTAAATACTCCTCCACTGACCACCAAGCTGCCTGCCCGTGTATCCATGTAACCGCTGTAAAGCTGCCATGAGCCTATTGTTTGTTATTTTAGGCCTTTGATAGCCTGTCTGCGGTCCCTACTTTAAATACTCCTCCACTGACCACCAAGCTGCCTGCCCGTGTATCCATGTAACCGCTGTAAAGCTGCCATGAGCCTATTGTTTGTTATTTTAGGCCTTTGATAGCCTGTCTGCGGTCCCTACTTTAAATACTCCTCCACTGACCACCAAGCTGCCTGCCCGTGTATCCATGTAACCGCTGTAAAACTGCCATAAGCCTATTGTTTGTTATTTTAGGCCTTTGATAGCCTGTCTGCGGTCCCTACTTTAAATACTCCTCCACTGACCACCAAGCTGCCTGCCCGTGTATCCATGTAACCGCTGTAAAGCTGCCATGAGCCTATTGTTTGTTATTTTAGGCCTTTGATAGCCTGTCTGCGGTCCCTACTTTAAATACTCCTCCACTGACCACCAAGCTGCCTGTGTATCCATGTAACCGCTGTAAAGCTGCCATGAGCCTATTGTTTGTTATTTTAGGCCTTTGATAGCCTGTCTGCGGTCCCTACTTTAAATACTCCTCCACTGACCACCAAGCTGCCTGCCCGTGTATCCATGTAACCGCTGTAAAACTGCCATAAGCCTATTGTTTGTTATTTGAGGCCATTGATAGCCTGTCTGCGGTCCCTACTTTAAATACTCCTCCACTGACCACCAAGCTGCCTGCCCGTGTATCCATGTAACCGCTGTAAAGCTGCCATGAGCCTATTGTTTGTTATTTTAGGCCTTTGATAGCCTGTCTGCGGTCCCTACTTTAAATACTCCTCCACTGACCACCAAGCTGCCTGCCCGTGTATCCATGTAACCGCTGTAAAACTGCCATGAGCCTATTGTTTGTTATTTTAGGCCTTTGATAGCCTGTCTGCGGTCCCTACTTTAAATACTCCTCCACTCACCACCAAGCTGCCTGTGTATCCATGTAACCGCTGTAAAGCTGCCATGAGCCTATTGTTTGTTATTTTAGGCCTTTGATAGCCTGTCTGCGGTCCCTACTTTAAATACTCCTCCACTCACCACCAAGCTGCCTGTGTATCCATGTAACCGCTGTAAAGCTGCCATGAGCCTATTGTTTGTTATTTTAGGCCTTTGATAGCCTGTCTGCGGTCCCTACTTTAAATACTCCTCCACTCACCACCAAGCTGCCCGTGTATCCATGTAACCGCTGTAAAACTGCCATGAGCCTATTGTTTGTTATTTTAGGCCTTCGAAGCCTGTCTGCGGTCCCTCCTTCCACTAGGCCTCCACTCACCTGACCACTGCTGCCCGTGTACCCCTGGAACCAATAATAAAGTGCCTAGAGCCTATTTTTTTTATTTTATTTAATATTAATAAAGCCAGGATGAACTACGATATACCACGCTATGAGCTACCCAGTTGACAATTCTTTTGCGAGAAAAGCCATCCCACCCCTCCACCTGCATGTTAAAGACCGCATTGTCCTTGCATTCTGTCAATTTGTCAGTCCAAAGGTATACCTGACAACAGACACATGGACCTGTAGGCCTGGCCACGGAAGGTTACGTGTCCTTTGTGGCTAAATGGGTTAATGTATTGGATGCATGGTCCACACAGGGGACAGCCTGCAAAGTCTGTCTGCAGTCCCTAATTCAAGTTGTCCTCAACTGAATAAAGCTGAGCTTCTACCTTCTGGCTCTGATTAACTGCTGTTTTTAAAAAAATTGGCTGTTCCGTCCTTCTAAAGGTGTCTGCCCCTGCCTGGTGTTGTCCTCAACTGAATAAAGCTGAGCTTCAACCTTCAGTTCCAAACATACAACAGAAAACTGGTACAATACAAAAAGTGGCCTCCAGCTACAAAAACTTTCTCCTACAAGTAGTTAACTGACAGTTTTTTTTCCAGTGAAAACACAGATATGGCATCCAACGAGTGTTGTCCTGTCTCGTCTTCTTTATATTATTGCCAAGAAGCTGCAACTGAATAAAGCTGAGCTTCAACCTTCAGTTCCAAATTACCATTTTTAAAAAAGCAATTGGCTGTTCCGGCCTACTAAAGGTGTCTGTCTGCCCCTGCCTGGTGTTGTCCTCAACTGAATAAAGCTGAGCTTCAACCTTCTGTTCCAAATTACCATTTTTAAAAAAGCAATTGGCTGTTCCGGCCTACTAAAGGTGTCTGTCTGCCCCTGCCTGGTGTTGTCCTCAACTGAATAAAGCTGAGCTTCAACCTTCTGTTCCAAATTACCATTTTTAAAAAAGCAATTGGCTGTTCCGGCCTACTAAAGGTGTCTGTCTGCCCCTGCCTGGTGTTGTCCTCAACTGAATAAAGCTGAGCTTCAACCTTCTGTTCCAAATTACCATTTTTAAAAAAGCAATTGGCTGTTCCGGCCTACTAAAGGTGTCTGTCTGCCCCTGCCTGGTGTTGTCCTCAACTGAATAAAGCTGAGCTTCTACCTTCTGCCTCTTACTAACTGCTGCTTTTTTTAAAAAATTGGCTGTTCCGGCCTACTAAAGGTGTCTGTCTGCCCCTGCCTGGTGTTGTCCTCAACTGAATAAAGCTGAGCTTCTACCTTCTGTTCCAAATTACCATTTTTAAAAATGCAATTGGCTGTTCCGGCCTACTAAAGGTGAATGTCTGCCCCTGCCTGGTGTTGTCCTCAACTGAATAAAGCTGAGCTTCTACCTTCTGCCTCTTACTAACTGCTGTTTTTTTAAAAAATTGGCTGTTCCGGCCTACTAAAGGTGTCTGTCTGCCCCTGCCTGGTGTTGTCCTCAACTGAATAAAGCTGAGCTTCTACCTTCTGTTCCAAATTACCATTTTTAAAAATGCAATTGGCTGTTCCGGCCTACTAAAGGTGTCTGTCTGCCCCTGCCTGGTGTTGTCCTCAACTGAATAAAGCTGAGCTTCTACCTTCTGTTCCAAATTACCATTTTTAAAAATGCAATTGGCTGTTCCGGCCTACTAAAGGTGTCTGTCTGCCCCTGCCTGGTGTTGTCCTCAACTGAATAAAGCTGAGCTTCTACCTTCTGTTCCAAATTACCATTTCTAAAAATGCCATTGGCTGTTCCGGCCTACTAAAGGTGTCTGTCTGCCCCTGCCTGGTGTTGTCCTCAACTGAATAAAGCTGAGCTTCAACCTTCAGTTCCAAATTACCATTTTTAAAAATGCCATTGGCTGTTCCGGCCTACTAAAGGTGTCTGTCTGCCCCTGCCTGGTGTTGTCCTCAACTGAATAAAGCTGAGCTTCAACCTTCTGTTCCAAATTACCATTTTTAAAAATGCAATTGGCTGTTCCGGCCTACTAAAGGTGTCTGTCTGCCCCTGCCTGGTGTTGTCCTCAACTGAATAAAGCTGAGCTTCTACCTTCTGCCTCTTACTAACTGCTGTTTTTTTAAAAAATTGGCTGTTCCGGCCTACTAAAGGTGTCTGTCTGCCCCTGCCTGGTGTTGTCCTCAACTGAATAAAGCTGAGCTTCTACCTTCTGTTCCAAATTACCATTTTTAAAAATGCAATTGGCTGTTCCGGCCTACTAAAGGTGAATGTCTGCCCCTGCCTGGTGTTGTCCTCAACTGAATAAAGCTGAGCTTCTACCTTCTGCCTCTTACTAACTGCTGTTTTTTTTAAAAATTGGCTGTTCCGGCCTACTAAAGGTGTCTGTCTGCCCCTGCCTGGTGTTGTCCTCAACTGAATAAAGCTGAGCTTCTACCTTCTGTTCCAAATTACCATTTTTAAAAATGCAATTGGCTGTTCCGGCCTACTAAAGGTGTCTGTCTGCCCCTGCCTGGTGTTGTCCTCAACTGAATAAAGCTGAGCTTCTACCTTCTGTTCCAAATTACCATTTCTAAAAATGCCATTGGCTGTTCCGGCCTACTAAAGGTGTCTGTCTGCCCCTGCCTGGTGTTGTCCTCAACTGAATAAAGCTGAGCTTCAACCTTCAGTTCCAAATTACCATTTTTAAAAATGCCATTGGCTGTTCCGGCCTACTAAAGGTGAATGTCTGCCCCTGCCTGGTGTTGTCCTCAACTGAATAAAGCTGAGCTTCTACCTTCTGTTCCAAATTACCATTTCTAAAAATGCCATTGGCGGTTCCGGCCTACTAAAGGTGTCTGTCTGCCCCTGCCTGGTGTTGTCCTCAACTGAATAAAGCTGAGCTTCAACCTTCAGTTCCAAATTACCATTTTTAAAAATGCAATTGGCTGTTCCGGCCTACTAAAGGTGTCTGTCTGCCCCTGCCTGGTGTTGTCCTCAACTGAATAAAGCTGAGCTTCAACCTTCTGTTCCAAATTACCATTTTTAAAAATGCAATTGGCTGTTCCGGCCTACTAAAGGTGTCTGTCTGCCCCTGCCTGGTGTTGTCCTCAACTGAATAAAGCTGAGCTTCTACCTTCTGCCTCTTACTAACTGCTGTTTTTTTAAAAAATTGACTGTTCCGGCCTACTAAAGGTGTCTGTCTGCCCCTGCCTGGTGTTGTCCTCAACTGAATAAAGCTGAGCTTCAACCTTCTGTTCCAAATTACCATTTTTAAAAATGCAATTGGCTGTTCCGGCCTACTAAAGGTGAATGTCTGCCCCTGCCTGGTGTTGTCCTCAACTGAATAAAGCTGAGCTTCAACCTTCAGTTCCAAATTACCATTTTTAAAAATGCAATTGGCTGTTCCGGCCTACTAAAGGTGTCTGTCTGCCCCTGCCTGGTGTTGTCCTCAACTGAATAAAGCTGAGCTTCAACCTTCTGTTCCAAATTACCATTTTTAAAAATGCAATTGGCTGTTCCGGCCTACTAAAGGTGTCTGTCTGCCCCTGCCTGGTGTTGTCCTCAACTGAATAAAGCTGAGCTTCTACCTTCTGCCTCTTACTAACTGCTGTTTTTTTAAAAAATTGGCTGTTCCGGCCTACTAAAGGTGTCTCTGCCCCTGCCTGGTATTGTCCTCAACTGAATAAAGCTGAGCTTCAACCTTCTGTTCCAAATTACCATTTTTAAAAATGCAATTGGCTGTTCCGGCCTACTAAAGGTGAATGTCTGCCCCTGCCTGGTGTTGTCCTCAACTGAATAAAGCTGAGCTTCAACCTTCAGTTCCAAATTACCATTTTTAAAAATGCAATTGGCTGTTCCGGCCTACTAAAGGTGTCTGTCTGCCCCTGCCTGGTGTTGTCCTCAACTGAATAAAGCTGAGCTTCTACCTTCTGCCTCTTACTAACTGCTGTTTTTTTAAAAAATTGGCTGTTCCGGCCTACTAAAGGTGTCTGTCTGCCCCTGCCTGGTGTTGTCCTCAACTGAATAAAGCTGAGCTTCAACCTTCTGTTCCAAATTACCATTTTTAAAAATGCAATTGGCTGTTCCGGCCTACTAAAGGTGTCTGTCTGCCCCTGCCTGGTGTTGTCCTCAACTGAATAAAGCTGAGCTTCTACCTTCTGCCTCTTACTAACTGCTGTTTTTTTTAAAAATTGGCTGTTCCGGCCTACTAAAGGTGTATGTCTGCCCCTGCCTGGTGTTGTCCTCAACTGAATAAAGCTGAGCTTCAACCTTCTGTTTCAAATTACCATTTTTAAAAATGCAATTGGCTGTTCCGGCCTACTAAAGGTGAATGTCTGCCCCTGCCTGGTGTTGTCCTCAACTGAAAAAAGCTGAGCTTCAACCTTCAGTTCCAAATTACCATTTTTAAAAATGCAATTGGCTGTTCCGGCCTACTAAAGGTGTCTGTCTGCCCCTGCCTGGTGTTGTCCTCAACTGAATAAAGCTGAGCTTCAACCTTCTGTTCCAAATTACCATTTTTAAAAATGCAATTGGCTGTTCCGGCCTACTAAAGGTGTCTGTCTGCCCCTGCCTGGTGTTGTCCTCAACTGAATAAAGCTGAGCTTCTACCTTCTGCCTCTTACTAACTGCTGTTTTTTTAAAAAATTGGCTGTTCCGGCCTACTAAAGGTGTCTGTCTGCCCCTGCCTGGTGTTGTCCTCAACTGAATAAAGCTGAGCTTCAACCTTCTGTTCCAAATTACCATTTTTAAAAATGCAATTGGCTGTTCCGGCCTACTAAAGGTGTCTGTCTGCCCCTGCCTGGTGTTGTCCTCAACTGAATAAAGCTGAGCTTCTACCTTCTGCCTCTTACTAACTGCTGTTTTTTTTAAAAAATTGGCTGTTCCGGCCTACTAAAGGTGTCTGTCTGCCCCTGCCTGGTGTTGTCCTCAACTGAATAAAGCTGAGCTTCAACCTTCTGTTCCAAATTACCATTTTTAAAAATGCAATTGGCTGTTCCGGCCTACTAAAGGTGTCTGTCTGCCCCTGCCTGGTGTTGTCCTCAACTGAATGAAGCTGAGCTTCTACCTTCTGTTCCAAATTACCATTTTTAAAAATGCCATTGGCTGTTCCGGCCTACTAAAGGTGTCTGTCTGCCCCTGCCTGGTGTTGTCCTCAACTGAATAAAGCTGAGCTTCAACCTTCTGTTCCAAATTACCATTTTTAAAAATGCAATTGGCTGTTCCGGCCTACTAAAGGTGTCTGTCTGCCCCTGCCTGGTGTTGTCCTCAACTGAATAAAGCTGAGCTTCTACCTTCTGCCTCTTACTAACTGCTGTTTTTTTAAAAAATTGGCTGTTCCGGCCTACTAAAGGTGTCTGTCTGCCCCTGCCTGGTGTTGTCCTCAACTGAATAAAGCTGAGCTTCAACCTTCTGTTCCAAATTACCATTTTTAAAAATGCAATTGGCTGTTCCGGCCTACTAAAGGTGAATGTCTGCCCCTGCCTGGTGTTGTCCTCAACTGAATAAAGCTGAGCTTCAACCTTCAGTTCCAAATTACCATTTTTAAAAATGCAATTGGCTGTTCCGGCCTACTAAAGGTGTCTGTCTGCCCCTGCCTGGTGTTGTCCTCAACTGAATAAAGCTGAGCTTCAACCTTCTGTTCCAAATTACCATTTTTAAAAATGCAATTGGCTGTTCCGGCCTACTAAAGGTGTCTGTCTGCCCCTGCCTGGTGTTGTCCTCAACTGAATAAAGCTGAGCTTCTACCTTCTGCCTCTTACTAACTGCTGTTTTTTTTAAAAATTGGCTGTTCCGGCCTACTAAAGGTGTCTGTCTGCCCCTGCCTGGTGTTGTCCTCAACTGAATAAAGCTGAGCTTCAACCTTCTGTTCCAAATTACCATTTTTAAAAATGCAATTGGCTGTTCCGGCCTACTAAAGGTGTCTGTCTGCCCCTGCCTGGTGTTGTCCTCAACTGAATAAAGCTGAGCTTCTACCTTCTGCCTCTTACTAACTGCTGTTTTTTTTAAAAATTGGCTGTTCCGGCCTACTAAAGGTGTCTGTCTGCCCGTGCCTGGTGTTGTCCTCAACTGAATAAAGCTGAGCTTCAACCTTCTGTTCCAAATTACCATTTTTAAAAATGCAATTGGCTGTTCCGGCCTACTAAAGGTGAATGTCTGCCCCTGCCTGGTGTTGTCCTCAACTGAATAAAGCTGAGCTTCAACCTTCAGTTCCAAATTACCATTTTTAAAAATGCAATTGGCTGTTCCGGCCTACTAAAGGTGTCTGTCTGCCCCTGCCTGGTGTTGTCCTCAACTGAATAAAGCTGAGCTTCAACCTTCTGTTCCAAATTACCATTTTTAAAAATGCAATTGGCTGTTCCGGCCTACTAAAGGTGTCTGTCTGCCCCTGCCTGGTGTTGTCCTCAACTGAATAAAGCTGAGCTTCTACCTTCTGCCTCTTACTAACTGCTGTTTTTTTAAAAAATTGGCTGTTCCGGCCTACTAAAGGTGTCTGTCTGCCCCTGCCTGGTGTTGTCCTCAACTGAATAAAGCTGAGCTTCAACCTTCTGTTCCAAATTACCATTTTTAAAAATGCAATTGGCTGTTCCGGCCTACTAAAGGTGTCTGTCTGCCCCTGCCTGGTGTTGTCCTCAACTGAATAAAGCTGAGCTTCTACCTTCTGCCTCTTACTAACTGCTGTTTTTTTAAAAAATTGGCTGTTCCGGCCTACTAAAGGTGTCTGTCTGCCCCTGCCTGGTGTTGTCCTCAACTGAATAAAGCTGAGCTTCAACCTTCTGTTCCAAATTACCATTTTTAAAAATGCAATTGGCTGTTCCGGCCTACTAAAGGTGTCTGTCTGCCCCTGCCTGGTGTTGTCCTCAACTGAATAAAGCTGAGCTTCTACCTTCTGTTCCAAATTACCATTTTTAAAAATGCCATTGGCTGTTCCGGCCTACTAAAGGTGTCTGTCTGCCCCTGCCTGGTGTTGTCCTCAACTGAATAAAGCTGAGCTTCAACCTTCTGTTCCAAATTACCATTTTTAAAAATGCAATTGGCTGTTCCGGCCTACTAAAGGTGTCTGTCTGCCCCTGCCTGGTGTTGTCCTCAACTGAATAAAGCTGAGCTTCTACCTTCTGCCTCTTACTAACTGCTGTTTTTTTAAAAAATTGGCTGTTCCGGCCTACTAAAGGTGTCTGTCTGCCCCTGCCTGGTGTTGTCCTCAACTGAATAAAGCTGAGCTTCTACCTTCTGTTCCAAATTACCATTTTTAAAAATGCAATTGGCTGTTCCGGCCTACTAAAGGTGAATGTCTGCCCCTGCCTGGTGTTGTCCTCAACTGAATAAAGCTGAGCTTCAACCTTCAGTTCTAAATTACCATTTTTAAAAATGCAATTGGCTGTTCCGGCCTACTAAAGGTGTCTGTCTGCCCCTGCCTGGTGTTGTCCTCAACTGAATAAAGCTGAGCTTCAACCTTCTGTTCCAAATTACCATTTTTAAAAATGCAATTGGCTGTTCCGGCCTACTAAAGGTGTCTGTCTGCCCCTGCCTGGTGTTGTCCTCAACTGAATAAAGCTGAGCTTCTACCTTCTGCCTCTTACTAACTGCTTTTTTTTTTTTTAAAAATTGGCTGTTCCGGCCTACTAAAGGTGTCTGTCTGCCCCTGCCTGGTGTTGTCCTCAACTGAATAAAGCTGAGCTTCAACCTTCTGTTCCAAATTACCATTTTTAAAAATGCAATTGGCTGTTCCGGCCTACTAAAGGTGTCTGTCTGCCCCTGCCTGGTGTTGTCCTCAACTGAATAAAGCTGAGCTTCTACCTTCTGCCTCTTACTAACTGCTGTTTTTTTTAAAAATTGGCTGTTCCGGCCTACTAAAGGTGTCTGTCTGCCCCTGCCTGGTGTTGTCCTCAACTGAATAAAGCTGAGCTTCAACCTTCTGTTCCAAATTACCATTTTTAAAAATGCAATTGGCTGTTCCGGCCTACTAAAGGTGTCTGTCTGCCCCTGCCTGGTGTTGTCCTCAACTGAATAAAGCTGAGCTTCTACCTTCTGCCTCTTACTAACTGCTGTTTTTTTAAAAAATTGGCTGTTCCGGCCTACTAAAGGTGTCTGTCTGCCCCTGCCTGGTGTTGTCCTCAACTGAATAAAGCTGAGCTTCAACCTTCTGTTCCAAATTACCATTTTTAAAAATGCAATTGGCTGTTCCGGCCTACTAAAGGTGTCTGTCTGCCCCTGCCTGGTGTTGTCCTCAACTGAATAAAGCTGAGCTTCTACCTTCTGCCTCTTACTAACTGCTGTTTTTTTAAAAAATTGGCTGTTCCGGCCTACTAAAGGTGTCTGTCTGCCCCTGCCTGGTGTTGTCCTCAACTGAATAAAGCTGAGCTTCAACCTTCTGTTCCAAATTACCATTTTTAAAAATGCAATTGGCTGTTCCGGCCTACTAAAGGTGAATGTCTGCCCCTGCCTGGTGTTGTCCTCAACTGAATAAAGCTGAGCTTCAACCTTCAGTTACAAATTACCATTTTTAAAAATGCAATTGGCTGTTCCGGCCTACTAAAGGTGTCTGTCTGCCCCTGCCTGGTGTTGTCCTCAACTGAATAAAGCTGAGCTTCAACCTTCTGTTCCAAATTACCATTTTTAAAAATGCAATTGGCTGTTCCGGCCTACTAAAGGTGAATGTCTGCCCCTGCCTGGTGTTATTATTATTATTATTATTATTATTATTCATTTTTATAGCGCCATTTATTCCATGGTGCTTTACATGTGAAATACGGGGCACATATAGACAAATACATTAAACATGAGCAAAAAACAAGGCACACGGGTACATAAGGAGGGAGGACCCTGCCCGCGAGGGCTCACAATCTGCAGGGGATGGGTGATGATACACTAGGAGAGGGCAGGGCTGGTTGTGCGGCGGTTCAGTAGGTTCAGGATCACTGCAGGCTGTAGGCTTGTCGGAAGAGGTGAGTCTTCAGGTTCTTTTTGAAAGTTTCTATGGTAGGCGAGAGTCTGATGTGCTGGGGTAGAGAGTTCCAGAGTATGGGTGAAGCACGGGAGAAGTCTTGGATGCGGTTGTGGGAAGAAGAGATGAGAGGGGAGTCGAGAAGGAGGTCTTGAGAGGATCGGAGGTTGCGTGTTGGTAGGTACCGGTTGATCATGTCACAGATGTATGGAGGAGATAGGTTGTGGATGGCTTTGTAGGTCATTGTGAGGGTTTTGAACTGGAGTCTCTGGGCAATAGGAAGCCAGTGAAGGGCTTGGCATAGGGGAGAGGCTGGGGAATAGCGGGGAGACAGGTAGATTAGTCGGGCAGCAGAGTGTAGGATGGATTGGAGTGGTGCCAGAGTGCTAGAGGGGAGTCCAGAGAGTAGGAGGTTGCAGTAGTCGAGGCGGGAGATGATAAGGGCATGCACTAGTGTTTTTGTGGTGTCACGGTCAAGGAATGCGCGGATCCGGGAAATGTTTTTGAGTTTGAGGCGACAGGAGGAGGCAAGGGCTTGGATATGTGGTTTGAAAGAGAGGGCAGAGTCGAGGATCACCCCGAGGCACCGGGCGTGTGGGACTGGGGAAAGTGAGCAGCCGTTGACATTGATGGATAGGTCTGGTGGAGGGGTAGAGTGAGATGGGGGAAAGATGATGAATTCTGTTTTGTCCATGTTCAGTTGTAGAAAGCGAGCAGAAAAGAAGGCTGAAATAGCAGACAGACAGTGCGGGATTTTGGTAAGTAAGGAGGTGAGGTCAGGTCCGGATAGGTAGATCTGCGTGTCATCAGCATAGAGGTGATACTGCATACCGTGGGATTCTATGAGCTGTCCTAGACCGAAGGTGTAGATGGAGAAGAGTAGGGGTCCTAGAACAGAGCCTTGAGGAACACCGACTGACAAGGGGCGAGGTGAGGAGGTGGTGTGGCGGAGGGAGACACTGAATGTCCGATCTGTCAGATATGATGAGATCCAGGAAAGGGCCAAGTCTGTGATGCCAAGAGATGAGAGGATTTGTAGCAGAAGGGAGTGGTCCACAGTGTCAAAGGCAGAAGACAGGTCCAGGAGAAGGAGGACAGAGTAGTGTCGCTTGTTCCTGGCAGTTAGTAGGTCATTGGTGACTTTAGTTAGGGCAGTTTCAGTTGAGTGATGGGAACGGAAGCCAGATTGTAATCGATCAAAGAGGGAGAAGGAGGAGAGGTGAGAGGACAATTCGAGATGGACGTGTTGCTCCAGCAATTTGGAGGCATAAGGAAGAAGAGATATCGGGCGATAGCTAGACACAGAGGATGGGTCGAGGGAGGGCTTTTTGAGGATGGGTGTGATCTTGGCATGTTTGAAGGATGAGGGGAAGACACCTGTTGTGAGTGAGAGGTTGAAGAGGTGCGTTAGGGTTGGGATGAAGACCGTGGAAAGGTTAGGGATGAGGTGAGATGGGAGCGGGTCGAGCGTGCAGGTGGTGAGGTGTGATCTCGACAGGAGGGTGGAGAGCTGATCTTCTGTCATGGTGGGGAAGCTGGTTTTGGAGGAGCAGGGGTGAGCAGCTAAGAGGGGCAGTGGGCGCTGTGGGCCAAAGCTTTCTCTGATCGTATCGATCTTCTGTTTAAAGAAAGAGGCAAAGTCTTCAGCAGAAATGAGAGGGGAGGGAGGGGGTGCAGGGGGACGGAGTAGAGAATTGAAAGTGTTGAAAAGCTGTTTAGGGTTGTGAGACAGGGAGGATATGAGAGATGAAAAGTAAGTTTGTTTTGCGGCAGTGAGCGCGGACTTGAAGCTGGCGAGGGACTGCTTGTATGCGGTGAAGTGGTCAGCAGAGCGGGATCGCTTCCATCTTCGCTCAGCGATCCTGGAAGCCCGTCTCAGTTCTTTAGTCAGGCTGGTCAGCCAGGGCTGCCTGTTGACTGTACGAGTTTTGCTATGCATGAGCGGGGCGGCCGAATTGAGTGTTGCTGTTATTGTGGCGTTATAAAAAGCAGCAGCAGCATTTGTGTCATGAAGGGAGGCTATGTCGGTAAGAGGGAGAAGGGACTCAGAGAGTGATTGTAAGTTGAGATGTTTGAGATTTCTGCGAGGGAGTTCGTGGAGTGGGGGTTGCACACTAGGAGAGGAGAGGGAAGAGAATGTCAGTAGGTTGTGGTCAGACAGGGGGAGGGGTGAGTTAGTGAGATTAGTAAGGGAGCAGAGGCGGGTGAAGACGAGGTCCAGCGTGTGGCCATCTTTGTGAGTGGCCTCAGAGGACCATTGAGTGAGGCCAAAGGAGGCAGTCAGTGATAGAAGTTTGGAGGCAGCTGAGGTGGAAGTGTCAATCGGGATGTTGAAATCACCCATGATGATAGTGGGGATGTCAACAGAGAGGAAATGAAGTAGCCATGTGGTGAAGTGGTCGAGAAAGGTGGAGATGGCTAGTTCTGGGGGGCGGTAGATGACAGCCAGCTGGAGGTTGGAGGGGGAATAGATGCGGATGGAGTGCACCTCAAATGAGGGAAGGGTAGCGGAGGGTGGTAGCGGGATTGGAGTGAAGGAGCAGGTGTCGGACAGGAGCAAGCCAACTCCTCCACCACGTTTGTTGGTGGAGCGAGAGGTGTGAGAGAGGTGGAGACCGCCGTAGGAAAGCGCAGCTGGAGAGGCTGAGTCAGAGGGGGTGAGCCAGGTTTCCGTGATGCCAAGGAAGGAGAGTTTGTTGGTGATGAAGAGGTCATGGATAAATGGCAGTTTGTTGCAGACGGAGCGTGCGTTCCATAGTGCTCCAGGTAGGGGGACCGGGGGAGTGGGGGCTGGATGAATGGGTATGAGGTTGCCATGGTTGGGAAAACGTGCGGAGGATCGAGGTAGGGGGTTAGAAATGAGTGTGGGGATGTGTTGAGGTGGGCCGGGATTTGGGGATACATCACCGGCAATGAGGAGTAGCAGACAGAGCGTTAGAAGGTGGGAGCAGGATAGGACATGATGTGGCCGTGTGTGTCTAGAGAAAAAGGATTGTATGTGGAGGAACAGTTCTGAGGAGAAGGTGAGATGGCTGGGGAGGATGGAGGAAGAAATGACTAGTTCCTTACAAGGTGGAGGGATTGCAGGAGATTGTAAGAAGGAAAGTAGTATGGGGGTGAATGAGAAAAGAAACCGAAACATTGTTGAGGTTGGTGTTCTGTTACCTTCCAGTCAATTCCAGTCCAATTCAGTCTAATTCAAAGTCATAATTAAAAAGATGTAATTTAAAAGATGGAAGATAAAAGATGAAATGCAGCAGACTGCGTCTGTAGCAGACGCCTGCATGTGAATATATCCCCAGTTAAGGGCATTCAGGTGTGAATGAGGGGGTGGCTGGGTATGGGAGACCAGATGTAGCGAGTTAAGCAGAGGTCATAAAGAGAGGGAGGGGTTAGACTGACCACTCAGAGAGATGCCAGAATAACACAATGAGATATATGGAACAGGTCATGGAAACAGGCTGATAGGTAAGAAAGCATACTAAAAAGGATTATATGTGCTGCACCAAGACACTCAGATCCAGGGAAGGCATAGAAAATTCAATGCAGTATACAGAGACATTCAGGAGCACGGGAGAGCTGGGGAAAGGTCAATGCATACCATGAAAATTCAATGCAATATACAGAGACATTCAGGAGCACGGGAGAGCTGGGGAAAGGTCAATGCATACCATGAAAATTCAATGCAATATACAGAGACATTCAGGAGCACGGGAGAGCTGGGGAAAGGTCAATGCATACCATGAAAATTCAATGCAATATACAGAGACATTCAGGAGCACGGGAGAGCTGGGGAAAGGTCAATGCATACCATGAAAATTCAATGCAATATACAGAGACATTCAGGAGCACGGGAGAGCTGGGGAAAGGTCAATGCATACCATGAAAATTCAATGCAATATACAGAGACATTCAGGAGCACGGGAGAGCTGGGGAAAGGTCAATGCATACCATGAAAATTCAATGCAATATACAGAGACATTCAGGAGCACGGGAGAGCTGGGGAAAGGTCAATGCATACCTGTGGGAAGAGGAGAACAGCTTGATTAGATGGTACAGATGATGATGATAATATTGTAGTAGTGATGAGTAGCCAAATGCATTCTAGAATTCAGTCTAATTCAAAGTCATAATTAAAAAGATGTAATCCTCAACTGAATAAAGCTGAGCTTCAACCTTCAGTTCCAAATTACCATTTTTAAAAATGCAATTGGCTGTTCCGGCCTACTAAAGGTGTCTGTCTGCCCCTGCCTGGTGTTGTCCTCAACTGAATAAAGCTGAGCTTCTACCTTCTGCCTCTTACTAACTGCTGTTTTTTTAAAAAATTGGCTGTTCCGGCCTACTAAAGGTGTCTGTCTGCCCCTGCCTGGTGTTGTCCTCAACTGAATAAAGCTGAGCTTCAACCTTCTGTTCCAAATTACCATTTTTAAAAATGCAATTGGCTGTTCCGGCCTACTAAAGGTGTCTGTCTGCCCCTGCCTGGTGTTGTCCTCAACTGAATAAAGCTGAGCTTCTACCTTCTGCCTCTTACTAACTGCTGTTTTTTTTAAAAATTGGCTGTTCCGGCCTACTAAAGGTGTCTGTCTGCCCCTGCCTGGTGTTGTCCTCAACTGAATAAAGCTGAGCTTCAACCTTCTGTTCCAAATTACCATTTTTAAAAATGCAATTGGCTGTTCCGGCCTACTAAAGGTGTCTGTCTGCCCCTGCCTGGTGTTGTCCTCAACTGAATAAAGCTGAGCTTCTACCTTCTGCCTCTTACTAACTGCTGTTTTTTTTAAAAATTGGCTGTTCCGGCCTACTAAAGGTGTCTGTCTGCCCCTGCCTGGTGTTGTCCTCAACTGAATAAAGCTGAGCTTCAACCTTCTGTTCCAAATTACCATTTTTAAAAATGCAATTGGCTGTTCCGGCCTACTAAAGGTGTCTGTCTGCCCCTGCCTGGTGTTGTCCTCAACTGAATAAAGCTGAGCTTCTACCTTCTGCCTCTTACTAACTGCTGTTTTTTTAAAAAATTGGCTGTTCCGGCCTACTAAAGGTGTCTGTCTGCCCCTGCCTGGTGTTGTCCTCAACTGAATAAAGCTGAGCTTCAACCTTCTGTTCCAAATTACCATTTTTAAAAATGCAATTGGCTGTTCCGGCCTACTAAAGGTGAATGTCTGCCCCTGCCTGGTGTTGTCCTCAACTGAATAAAGCTGAGCTTCAACCTTCAGTTCCAAATTACCATTTTTAAAAATGCAATTGGCTGTTCCGGCCTACTAAAGGTGTCTGTCTGCCCCTGCCTGGTGTTGTCCTCAACTGAATAAAGCTGAGCTTCAACCTTCTGTTCCAAATTACCATTTTTAAAAATGCAATTGGCTGTTCCGGCCTACTAAAGGTGTCTGTCTGCCCCTGCCTGGTGTTGTCCTCAACTGAATAAAGCTGAGCTTCTACCTTCTGCCTCTTACTAACTGCTGTTTTTTTAAAAAATTGGCTGTTCCGGCCTACTAAAGGTGTCTGTCTGCCCCTGCCTGGTGTTGTCCTCAACTGAATAAAGCTGAGCTTCAACCTTCTGTTCCAAATTACCATTTTTAAAAATGCAATTGGCTGTTCCGGCCTACTAAAGGTGTCTGTCTGCCCCTGCCTGGTGTTGTCCTCAACTGAATAAAGCTGAGCTTCTACCTTCTGCCTCTTACTAACTGCTGTTTTTTTAAAAAATTGGCTGTTCCGACCTACTAAAGGTGAATGTCTGCCCCTGCCTGGTGTTGTCCTCAACTGAATAAAGCTGAGCTTCAACCTTCTGTTCCAAATTACCATTTTTAAAAATGCAATTGGCTGTTCCGGCCTACTAAAGGTGTCTGTCTGCCCCTGCCTGGTGTTGTCCTCAACTGAATAAAGCTGAGCTTCTACCTTCTGTTCCAAATTACCATTTTTAAAAATGCCATTGGCTGTTCCGGCCTACTAAAGGTGTCTGTCTGCCCCTGCCTGGTGTTGTCCTCAACTGAATAAAGCTGAGCTTCAACCTTCTGTTCCAAATTACCATTTTTAAAAATGCAATTGGCTGTTCCGGCCTACTAAAGGTGTCTGTCTGCCCCTGCCTGGTGTTGTCCTCAACTGAATAAAGCTGAGCTTCTACCTTCTGCCTCTTACTAACTGCTGTTTTTTTAAAAAATTGGCTGTTCCGGCCTACTAAAGGTGTCTGTCTGCCCCTGCCTGGTGTTGTCCTCAACTGAATAAAGCTGAGCTTCTACCTTCTGTTCCAAATTACCATTTTTAAAAATGCAATTGGCTGTTCCGGCCTACTAAAGGTGAATGTCTGCCCCTGCCTGGTGTTGTCCTCAACTGAATAAAGCTGAGCTTCAACCTTCAGTTCCAAATTACCATTTTTAAAAATGCAATTGGCTGTTCCGGCCTACTAAAGGTGTCTGTCTGCCCCTGCCTGGTGTTGTCCTCAACTGAATAAAGCTGAGCTTCAACCTTCTGTTCCAAATTACCATTTTTAAAAATGCAATTGGCTGTTCCGGCCTACTAAAGGTGTCTGTCTGCCCCTGCCTGGTGTTGTCCTCAACTGAATAAAGCTGAGCTTCTACCTTCTGCCTCTTACTAACTGCTTTTTTTTTTTGAAAAAATTGGCTGTTCCGGCCTACTAAAGGTGTCTGTCTGCCCCTGCCTGGTGTTGTCCTCAACTGAATAAAGCTGAGCTTCAACCTTCTGTTCCAAATTACCATTTTTAAAAATGCAATTGGCTGTTCCGGCCTACTAAAGGTGTCTGTCTGCCCCTGCCTGGTGTTGTCCTCAACTGAATAAAGCTGAGCTTCTACCTTCTGCCTCTTACTAACTGCTGTTTTTTTAAAAAATTGGCTGTTCCGGCCTACTAAAGGTGTCTGTCTGCCCCTGCCTGGTGTTGTCCTCAACTGAATAAAGCTGAGCTTCAACCTTCTGTTCCAAATTACCATTTTTAAAAATGCAATTGGCTGTTCCGGCCTACTAAAGGTGTCTGTCTGCCCCTGCCTGGTGTTGTCCTCAACTGAATAAAGCTGAGCTTCTACCTTCTGCCTCTTACTAACTGCTGTTTTTTTAAAAAATTGGCTGTTCCGGCCTACTAAAGGTGTCTGTCTGCCCCTGCCTGGTGTTGTCCTCAACTGAATAAAGCTGAGCTTCAACCTTCTGTTCCAAATTACCATTTTTAAAAATGCAATTGGCTGTTCCGGCCTACTAAAGGTGTCTGTCTGCCCCTGCCTGGTGTTGTCCTCAACTGAATAAAGCTGAGCTTCTACCTTCTGCCTCTTACTAACTGCTGTTTTTTTAAAAAATTGGCTGTTCCGGCCTACTAAAGGTGTCTGTCTGCCCCTGCCTGGTGTTGTCCTCAACTGAATAAAGCTGAGCTTCAACCTTCTGTTCCAAATTACCATTTTTAAAAATGCAATTGGCTGTTCCGGCCTACTAAAGGTGAATGTCTGCCCCTGCCTGGTGTTGTCCTCAACTGAATAAAGCTGAGCTTCAACCTTCAGTTACAAATTACCATTTTTAAAAATGCAATTGGCTGTTCCGGCCTACTAAAGGTGTCTGTCTGCCCCTGCCTGGTGTTGTCCTCAACTGAATAAAGCTGAGCTTCAACCTTCTGTTCCAAATTACCATTTTTAAAAATGCAATTGGCTGTTCCGGCCTACTAAAGGTGAATGTCTGCCCCTGCCTGGTGTTGTCCTCAACTGAATAAAGCTGAGCTTCAACCTTCAGTTCCAAATTACCATTTTTAAAAATGCAATTGGCTGTTCCGGCCTACTAAAGGTGTCTGTCTGCCCCTGCCTGGTGTTGTCCTCAACTGAATAAAGCTGAGCTTCTACCTTCTGCCTCTTACTAACTGCTGTTTTTTTAAAAAATTGGCTGTTCCGGCCTACTAAAGGTGTCTGTCTGCCCCTGCCTGGTGTTGTCCTCAACTGAATAAAGCTGAGCTTCAACCTTCTGTTCCAAATTACCATTTTTAAAAATGCAATTGGCTGTTCCGGCCTACTAAAGGTGTCTGTCTGCCCCTGCCTGGTGTTGTCCTCAACTGAATAAAGCTGAGCTTCTACCTTCTGCCTCTTACTAACTGCTGTTTTTTTAAAAAATTGGCTGTTCCGGCCTACTAAAGGTGTCTGTCTGCCCCTGCCTGGTGTTGTCCTCAACTGAATAAAGCTGAGCTTCAACCTTCTGTTCCAAATTACCATTTTTAAAAATGCAATTGGCTGTTCCGGCCTACTAAAGGTGAATGTCTGCCCCTGCCTGGTGTTGTCCTCAACTGAATAAAGCTGAGCTTCAACCTTCAGTTACAAATTACCATTTTTAAAAATGCAATTGGCTGTTCCGGCCTACTAAAGGTGTCTGTCTGCCCCTGCCTGGTGTTGTCCTCAACTGAATAAAGCTGAGCTTCAACCTTCAGTTACAAATTACCATTTTTAAAAATGCAATTGGCTGTTCCGGCCTACTAAAGGTGAATGTCTGCCCCTGCCTGGTGTTGTCCTCAACTGAATAAAGCTGAGCTTCAACCTTCAGTTACAAATTACCATTTTTAAAAATGCAATTGGCTGTTCCGGCCTACTAAAGGTGTCTGTCTGCCCCTGCCTGGTGTTGTCCTCAACTGAATAAAGCTGAGCTTCTACCTTCTGTTCCAAATTACCATTTTTAAAAATGCAATTGGCTGTTCCGGCCTACTAAAGGTGAATGTCTGCCCCTGCCTGGTGTTGTCCTCAACTGAATAAAGCTGAGCTTCAACCTTCAGTTACAAATTACCATTTTTAAAAATGCAATTGGCTGTTCCGGCCTACTAAAGGTGTCTGTCTGCCCCTGCCTGGTGTTGTCCTCAACTGAATAAAGCTGAGCTTCAACCTTCTGTTCCAAATTACCATTTTTAAAAATGCAATTGGCTGTTCCGGCCTACTAAAGGTGAATGTCTGCCCCTGCCTGGTGTTGTCCTCAACTGAATAAAGCTGAGCTTCAACCTTCAGTTCCAAATTACCATTTTTAAAAATGCAATTGGCTGTTCCGGCCTACTAAAGGTGTCTGTCTGCCCCTGCCTGGTGTTGTCCTCAACTGAATAAAGCTGAGCTTCTACCTTCTGCCTCTTACTAACTGCTGTTTTTTTAAAAAATTGGCTGTTCCGGCCTACTAAAGGTGTCTGTCTGCCCCTGCCTGGTGTTGTCCTCAACTGAATAAAGCTGAGCTTCAACCTTCTGTTCCAAATTACCATTTTTAAAAATGCAATTGGCTGTTCCGGCCTACTAAAGGTGTCTGTCTGCCCCTGCCTGGTGTTGTCCTCAACTGAATAAAGCTGAGCTTCTACCTTCTGCCTCTTACTAACTGCTGTTTTTTTAAAAAATTGGCTGTTCCGGCCTACTAAAGGTGTCTGTCTGCCCCTGCCTGGTGTTGTCCTCAACTGAATAAAGCTGAGCTTCAACCTTCTGTTCCAAATTACCATTTTTAAAAATGCAATTGGCTGTTCCGGCCTACTAAAGGTGAATGTCTGCCCCTGCCTGGTGTTGTCCTCAACTGAATAAAGCTGAGCTTCAACCTTCAGTTACAAATTACCATTTTTAAAAATGCAATTGGCTGTTCCGGCCTACTAAAGGTGTCTGTCTGCCCCTGCCTGGTGTTGTCCTCAACTGAATAAAGCTGAGCTTCAACCTTCAGTTACAAATTACCATTTTTAAAAATGCAATTGGCTGTTCCGGCCTACTAAAGGTGAATGTCTGCCCCTGCCTGGTGTTGTCCTCAACTGAATAAAGCTGAGCTTCAACCTTCAGTTACAAATTACCATTTTTAAAAATGCAATTGGCTGTTCCGGCCTACTAAAGGTGTCTGTCTGCCCCTGCCTGGTGTTGTCCTCAACTGAATAAAGCTGAGCTTCTACCTTCTGCCTCTTACTAACTGCTGTTTTTTTAAAAAATTGGCTGTTCCGGCCTACTAAAGGTGTCTGTCTGCCCCTGCCTGGTGTTGTCCTCAACTGAATAAAGCTGAGCTTCAACCTTCTGTTCCAAATTACCATTTTTAAAAATGCAATTGGCTGTTCCGGCCTACTAAAGGTGAATGTCTGCCCCTGCCTGGTGTTGTCCTCAACTGAATAAAGCTGAGCTTCAACCTTCAGTTACAAATTACCATTTTTAAAAATGCAATTGGCTGTTCCGGCCTACTAAAGGTGTCTGTCTGCCCCTGCCTGGTGTTGTCCTCAACTGAATAAAGCTGAGCTTCAACCTTCAGTTACAAATTACCATTTTTAAAAATGCAATTGGCTGTTCCGGCCTACTAAAGGTGAATGTCTGCCCCTGCCTGGTGTTGTCCTCAACTGAATAAAGCTGAGCTTCAACCTTCAGTTACAAATTACCATTTTTAAAAATGCAATTGGCTGTTCCGGCCTACTAAAGGTGTCTGTCTGCCCCTGCCTGGTGTTGTCCTCAACTGAATAAAGCTGAGCTTCTACCTTCTGTTCCAAATTACCATTTTTAAAAATGCAATTGGCTGTTCCGGCCTACTAAAGGTGAATGTCTGCCCCTGCCTGGTGTTGTCCTCAACTGAATAAAGCTGAGCTTCAACCTTCAGTTCCAAATTACCATTTTTAAAAATGCAATTGGCTGTTCCGGCCTACTAAAGGTGTCTGTCTGCCCCTGCCTGGTGTTGTCCTCAACTGAATAAAGCTGAGCTTCTACCTTCTGCCTCTTACTAACTGCTGTTTTTTTAAAAAATTGGCTGTTCCGGCCTACTAAAGGTGTCTGTCTGCCCCTGCCTGGTGTTGTCCTCAACTGAATAAAGCTGAGCTTCAACCTTCTGTTCCAAATTACCATTTTTAAAAATGCAATTGGCTGTTCCGGCCTACTAAAGGTGTCTGTCTGCCCCTGCCTGGTGTTGTCCTCAACTGAATAAAGCTGAGCTTCTACCTTCTGCCTCTTACTAACTGCTGTTTTTTTAAAAAATTGGCTCTTCCGGCCTACTAAAGGTGTCTGTCTGCCCCTGCCTGGTGTTGTCCTCAACTGAATAAAGCTGAGCTTCAACCTTCTGTTCCAAATTACCATTTTTAAAAATGCAATTGGCTGTTCCGGCCTACTAAAGGTGTCTGTCTGCCCCTGCCTGGTGTTGTCCTCAACTGAATAAAGCTGAGCTTCTACCTTCTGTTCCAAATTACCATTTTTAAAAATGCCATTGGCTGTTCCGGCCTACTAAAGGTGTCTGTCTGCCCCTGCCTGGTGTTGTCCTCAACTGAATAAAGCTGAGCTTCAACCTTCTGTTCCAAATTACCATTTTTAAAAATGCAATTGGCTGTTCCGGCCTACTAAAGGTGTCTGTCTGCCCCTGCCTGGTGTTGTCCTCAACTGAATAAAGCTGAGCTTCTACCTTCTGCCTCTTACTAACTGCTGTTTTTTTAAAAAATTGGCTGTTCCGGCCTACTAAAGGTGTCTGTCTGCCCCTGCCTCGTGTTGTCCTCAACTGAATAAAGCTGAGCTTCTACCTTCTGTTCCAAATTACCATTTTTAAAAATGCAATTGGCTGTTCCGGCCTACTAAAGGTGAATGTCTGCCCCTGCCTGGTGTTGTCCTCAACTGAATAAAGCTGAGCTTCAACCTTCAGTTCCAAATTACCATTTTTAAAAATGCAATTGGCTGTTCCGGCCTACTAAAGGTGTCTGTCTGCCCCTGCCTGGTGTTGTCCTCAACTGAATAAAGCTGAGCTTCAACCTTCTGTTCCAAATTACCATTTTTAAAAATGCAATTGGCTGTTCCGGCCTACTAAAGGTGTCTGTCTGCCCCTGCCTGGTGTTGTCCTCAACTGAATAAAGCTGAGCTTCTACCTTCTGCCTCTTACTAACTGCTTTTTTTTTTTGAAAAAATTGGCTGTTCCGGCCTACTAAAGGTGTCTGTCTGCCCCTGCCTGGTGTTGTCCTCAACTGAATAAAGCTGAGCTTCAACCTTCTGTTCCAAATTACCATTTTTAAAAATGCAATTGGCTGTTCCGGCCTACTAAAGGTGTCTGTCTGCCCCTGCCTGGTGTTGTCCTCAACTGAATAAAGCTGAGCTTCTACCTTCTGCCTCTTACTAACTGCTGTTTTTTTTAAAAATTGGCTGTTCCGGCCTACTAAAGGTGTCTGTCTGCCCCTGCCTGGTGTTGTCCTCAACTGAATAAAGCTGAGCTTCAACCTTCTGTTCCAAATTACCATTTTTAAAAATGCAATTGGCTGTTCCGGCCTACTAAAGGTGTCTGTCTGCCCCTGCCTGGTGTTGTCCTCAACTGAATAAAGCTGAGCTTCTACCTTCTGCCTCTTACTAACTGCTGTTTTTTTAAAAAATTGGCTGTTCCGGCCTACTAAAGGTGTCTGTCTGCCCCTGCCTGGTGTTGTCCTCAACTGAATAAAGCTGAGCTTCAACCTTCTGTTCCAAATTACCATTTTTAAAAATGCAATTGGCTGTTCCGGCCTACTAAAGGTGTCTGTCTGCCCCTGCCTGGTGTTGTCCTCAACTGAATAAAGCTGAGCTTCTACCTTCTGCCTCTTACTAACTGCTGTTTTTTTTAAAAATTGGCTGTTCCGGCCTACTAAAGGTGTCTGTCTGCCCCTGCCTGGTGTTGTCCTCAACTGAATAAAGCTGAGCTTCAACCTTCTGTTCCAAATTACCATTTTTAAAAATGCAATTGGCTGTTCCGGCCTACTAAAGGTGAATGTCTGCCCCTGCCTGGTGTTGTCCTCAACTGAATAAAGCTGAGCTTCAACCTTCAGTTACAAATTACCATTTTTAAAAATGCAATTGGCTGTTCCGGCCTACTAAAGGTGTCTGTCTGCCCCTGCCTGGTGTTGTCCTCAACTGAATAAAGCTGAGCTTCAACCTTCTGTTCCAAATTACCATTTTTAAAAATGCAATTGGCTGTTCCGGCCTACTAAAGGTGAATGTCTGCCCCTGCCTGGTGTTGTCCTCAACTGAATAAAGCTGAGCTTCAACCTTCAGTTCCAAATTACCATTTTTAAAAATGCAATTGGCTGTTCCGGCCTACTAAAGGTGTCTGTCTGCCCCTGCCTGGTGTTGTCCTCAACTGAATAAAGCTGAGCTTCTACCTTCTGCCTCTTACTAACTGCTGTTTTTTTAAAAAATTGGCTGTTCCGGCCTACTAAAGGTGTCTGTCTGCCCCTGCCTGGTGTTGTCCTCAACTGAATAAAGCTGAGCTTCAACCTTCTGTTCCAAATTACCATTTTTAAAAATGCAATTGGCTGTTTCGGCCTACTAAAGGTGTCTGTCTGCCCCTGCCTGGTGTTGTCCTCAACTGAATAAAGCTGAGCTTCTACCTTCTGCCTCTTACTAACTGCTGTTTTTTTAAAAAATTGGCTGTTCCGGCCTACTAAAGGTGTCTGTCTGCCCCTGCCTGGTGTTGTCCTCAACTGAATAAAGCTGAGCTTCAACCTTCTGTTCCAAATTACCATTTTTAAAAATGCAATTGGCTGTTCCGGCCTACTAAAGGTGAATGTCTGCCCCTGCCTGGTGTTGTCCTCAACTGAATAAAGCTGAGCTTCAACCTTCAGTTACAAATTACCATTTTTAAAAATGCAATTGGCTGTTCCGGCCTACTAAAGGTGTCTGTCTGCCCCTGCCTGGTGTTGTCCTCAACTGAATAAAGCTGAGCTTCAACCTTCAGTTACAAATTACCATTTTTAAAAATGCAATTGGCTGTTCCGGCCTACTAAAGGTGAATGTCTGCCCCTGCCTGGTGTTGTCCTCAACTGAATAAAGCTGAGCTTCAACCTTCAGTTACAAATTACCATTTTTAAAAATGCAATTGGCTGTTCCGGCCTACTAAAGGTGTCTGTCTGCCCGTGCCTGGTGTTGTCCTCAACTGAATAAAGCTGAGCTTCTACCTTCTGCCTCTTACTAACTGCTGTTTTTTTAAAAAAATTGGCTGTTCCGGCCTACTAAAGGTGTCTGTCTGCCCCTGCCTGGTGTTGTCCTCAACTGAATAAAGCTGAGCTTCAACCTTCTGTTCCAAATTACCATTTTTAAAAATGCAATTGGCTGTTCCGGCCTACTAAAGGTGAATGTCTGCCCCTGCCTGGTGTTGTCCTCAACTGAATAAAGCTGAGCTTCAACCTTCAGTTCCAAATTACCATTTTTAAAAATGCAATTGGCTGTTCCGGCCTACTAAAGGTGTCTGTCTGCCCCTGCCTGGTGTTGTCCTCAACTGAATAAAGCTGAGCTTCAACCTTCTGTTCCAAATTACCATTTTTAAAAATGCAATTGGCTGTTCCGGCCTACTAAAGGTGTCTGTCTGCCCCTGCCTGGTGTTGTCCTCAACTGAATAAAGCTGAGCTTCTACCTTCTGCCTCTTACTAACTGCTGTTTTTTTAAAAAATTGGCTGTTCCGGCCTACTAAAGGTGTCTGTCTGCCCCTGCCTGGTGTTGTCCTCAACTGAATAAAGCTGAGCTTCAACCTTCTGTTCCAAATTACCATTTTTAAAAATGCAATTGGCTGTTCCGGCCTACTAAAGGTGTCTGTCTGCCCCTGCCTGGTGTTGTCCTCAACTGAATAAAGCTGAGCTTCTACCTTCTGCCTCTTACTAACTGCTGTTTTTTTTAAAAATTGGCTGTTCCGGCCTACTAAAGGTGTCTGTCTGCCCCTGCCTGGTGTTGTCCTCAACTGAATAAAGCTGAGCTTCAACCTTCTGTTCCAAATTACCATTTTTAAAAATGCAATTGGCTGTTCCGGCCTACTAAAGGTGAATGTCTGCCCCTGCCTGGTGTTGTCCTCAACTGAATAAAGTTGAGCTTCAACCTTCAGTTACAAATTACCATTTTTAAAAATGCAATTGGCTGTTCCGGCCTACTAAAGGTGTCTGTCTGCCCCTGCCTGGTGTTGTCCTCAACTGAATAAAGCTGAGCTTCAACCTTCAGTTCCAAATTACCATTTTTAAAAATGCAATTGGCTGTTCCGGCCTACTAAAGGTGTCTGTCTGCCCCTGCCTGGTGTTGTCCTCAACTGAACAAAGCTGAGCTTCCACATTCTGGCTTTCGCCCTATACTATCAGATATTAAACTGCATTTGGCCTACTAGTGTGGTTATGCCCTTGAAACAGTGTCTGCTGCTCTTGGGTTTGCTACTCCACTGAACAAAGCAATGCCGCCTGTTTAGTCCTGTTACCAATTTTGAACTGCATTTAGCCTACTTTATTCTTTGGCCCTATATCTGTTTCCTCCTCATCCTGCCCATTGCCCAGCCACTGCTAGATGAGTCTGCTGGTACATTGACCTAGACCACTACATTCCCCTTATACTCTACACAGCCAGAATCTGACCCTGCTGAAAGTAAGGTTCCCCTTCCCGCATGTTATACCACCTTACACAGGGACAGAGAGGAAGGTGCAGATGAAAGTGCAGGTTCCTTCATCAGGTGGGGGGGCATACTCGTTGGCGACGTCACTGGCACAGGGCCCCTCAGAGTACGCAAAAATGTCGCTGCTGGTGGGAGGCGCCCCCGCCATGCAAACACACATCGCTGTACTTTGAGGGGCCCTGTGCCAGTGCCAATGCGAACGAGTGGGCCCCCCCTGCTTGCTCAGGATCACAGCACTTGCAACGTTGAAATACTTACCTTTCCCTGCAACACCGCCGTGACGTAGTCCGCATTTCCTGGGCCCACGAAAAACTTGAGCCGGCCCTACTCCCCCCACAACTTTTGCCAAATGACCCCCAATTCCCTATGCCCAACTATTATTATAAAGTTAATTAAGATTGACAAGCTTCAGAAACAAGAATGGATGTTTTTGGCATTAAAATGGGCACTGTAGGTGTTTTCCTGGCCTCCACTCACTGCCGACTATGCTTCCCCATTGACTTGCATTGGGTTTCGTGTTTCGGTCGATCCCCGACTTTTAGCGATAATCGGCCGACTGCACTCGACTCGACTCTGGACAAAATCGGGTTTCACAAAACCCGACTCGATCTTAAAAAAATGAAAGTCGCTCAACTCTATAGATCTCTTCTCTGGTTGGCTGGAAGCCTATCTGGTAAAATGTGCAAATGCTAAAGGGACTGCAGACAAACTGATGAAAGAACTGATGTGCAGGTATGGTGTCCCAGAAACCATAGAGAGCGATAGGGGCACACACTTCACGGGAGAAATATTGAGGGAAGTCATGCAGGCCCTGGGTGTACAGCAAGCATATCATGCACCATATAAACAACAAAGTAGTGGGAAAGTGTAAAGACTAAATGGGACACTTAAACTGAAAATTCAAAGGCCATGGCAGACACAGGAAAGAGCGAGGTAGAGTGCTTGTCTCTTGCACTCTTGTCAGTCAGACACACTCAAAATAGAAAGACAGGCTCGCCTCCTTTTGAAGTCTTGTTTGGTAGTTTGCCAGATACTGGTCTGTACTTCCCAAAGGTGCTACAAATGCAACACGGTGCTATGACAGCCCATGTCCAGGCCCTGCAGAAAAGACTTAATGTGGTGCATAAACATGTGTTTTCATCCATTCCAGATCTTAAAGGGAACCTGTCACCCCGGTTTTTCACTCGGAGATAAAAATACCGCTATATAGGGCATGAGCTGTGCTTTACAAAAGTGTTTTTTTCTACCCTGATTCCCCACCTAAGCTGCCGAAATTACTTACCAAAGTCGCCGTTTTCGCTTGTCAATCATGCTGGTCTGATCTGATGGGCGTGGTGACAAAGCTGTTTCTTCCCCCAGATCTTGCTTAGGTTTCCGTTGGTGGCGTAGTGGTTTGCGACTGCACAGGTGACGAAAAAGAGCGCTATATGCACTATATCCCTGGTGATCGGTGGGGGCGGCCATCTTCTTGTGGCCGCGCATGCGCAGTTGGAGCACTCTGCTGCCCGGGGCTTCAGGAAAATGGCCGCGGGCTGCCGCGTGTGCGCAGATGGACATCGCGGCGGCCATTTTTCTGAAGCCGAGATGCGAAATCTGCTGCAGGAAAATGGCCGCCGCGATCTCCATCTGCGCACGCGCGGCAGCCCGTGGCCATTTTCCTGAAGCCCCGGGCAACAGAGCGCTCCAACTGCGCGCGCAGTTTTTCAAAAGGGGGAAATTGATATAGAAGGGTTAATAGTTTGCCTTTAAGTGCCTTTTACCTTTAAGTGTTAGAATTACTAGAATCTGTTGACGCAGTAGTCTGATGGTCTCCTCTTCAAGGAGACTATACTTCTTATCATGTATGTTCTCAATAGTCCGCCACAACATGTTCTGGGTTATGGTAAATAAAGTATGACCCTGGGTGATGGTGGGGGCTACATGACTTACATTGAAATGCATTTGTTGTAAGTATAAAACATTGCCTTGGTTTTAATATATCAGATAAAAGTGACTTGCTCACAGGATATGTGTGAGGTGTCTTTTTGTCTCCAAGCGCGCTTGGAAAATAACGGGCGTAACTACTTGATTTGGGTTTCACTGGTGATCTGTCAGCTGACATTGGGTCAGAATGAAAACAGCTACGACAATATCGACCAATACCTTGCATACATTGTTATGTTTTTGGTGCACTATATATTTTTCCAGGGTGCAGCTGGGCCCTAGATGGCTCTGTACACTGTGGCCTCTGATCACACAGGATGCATCATGGTGAGCCCGCTACATGGCGTCATTAATAGGCTCTGAGCCATATACTTTGCATTCCTGTGTGAACACGCCACATACAGATTACTTGTTTGCACAGGTGCACCAAGAGGCCAATTCCTGATTGTAGGGTGGCTGCATTATCGGTATTATTGCACCTGTGTATTTGCCATCTTAACTTGGGTCCGCTGTACCTTGGTTAGTGCAATTGTTGGAGGCCTTGAACAGGTATGGTGTTTTATGCAGTATGTATGTTTCATGTATGTACCATGTATGTAGCATGTATGTATGGAGTATTTTTTTTTCATTCAACACATTAGCCGGATGATGGGACTACTACTGTCCCATCATTGGCTAATGTGTCAATCACTGTCAGTGTAGCAGGCATCGTCCGATGGGACTTGTAGTCCCATCTGACGATGCCTGCACACACGCACAGAGCCCCAGCATGCCTCACAGAGACCCCCCCACGCCGCGCAGAGACCCCCCCATGCCGCGCAGAGACCCTCCCATGCCACGCAGAGACCCCCCCCCACGCTGCACAGAGACCCCCTCACGCTTCACAGAGACCCCCCATGCCGCACAGAGACCCCCCCACGCCGCACAGAGACCCCCCACGCCGCATAGAGCCCGGGCAGCACACATACAGCCCCGGAAGGCACGTACAGATCCCTGGCAGGCTCGCACAGACCCCGCCCGCACACACAGACACTCACAGTGTTTGCCCACGCACCGCCCACACTCTTCCCCCCTCCAGAACAGCATATAGAAGGACAGAAAGGGTTTACTTGCGTTCCGATATTTTGGTCCCATTGACTTGCAGTGGTATCAGGTATCGGTATCGGCGATATCAGATATTTTTTGGATATCGGCCGATCCAATCCGATACTGATACTTTTGAATATCGGAAGGTATCGCTCAACACTACTTGTGAGTGTACCCTGAGGTACTCTTGCACAGTGTGCACAGCTTAATTCTGTAACTGGTCAGGTATTGCTTGAATTTGAGCCTCCCCTTGAGGATTAGGGACATACAGATGTCTCTTTGGGAGTTGTACACCTCAGCAAAATTGTTGCTGAAGTGCTCAATGATGAGCCAAACTTTGAAAAGTCGGTAAAAGTTGTGGTAATATCAGACCGGACATTGTGCATTATCACTGTAATGCAAGAATTTGTTGATGATCTCAAAGCGTGTCTGTGCCATAGCCGTACGGAACACAGGAGAGTTATACAAAACATCAACACTCCAATACTGCCGAATTTCTGGCATCTTCACAGTCCCCATGTGAAGAACTAGGTCCCAAGCCTTGATCATTTCTATGGTGTTTACAGGGGTCCAGTTGGCAAATGATGAAGTCGGATTTTGGGATAAAAATTGCTGGGCATACAAATTTGCTACACTATGGGATTTCGAAATTCTGCAGAGAAAAAGACTTTGAAAAAGTCCATTTCTGTGAAGCCGGTGGTGTCAAATTGGATTCCTGATTGCGCCACAAAATCAGGAATCTGTGGCTCATAATTTTTGGGGGGTGAGGTCCATACGGGGTTAATAATGGTAGGCCTGATTCAGTGTCTGCTCTGGGGCATCTGCGTGGCGGTTTGGTATCACTGTAGGAAACTCTCCTTCAGGCCCTGGGATCCATATTAATGTGTAAAATAAAGAATTAAAATAAAACATATTGATATACTCACCTCTCTGGAGGCCCCTGGACATCACCGCTGGTAACCGGCAGCCTTCTTTGCTTAAAATGAGCACGTTTAGGGCCTTCCATGACGTCACGGCTTCTGATTGGTCGCGTGCCGCTCATGTGACCGCCACGCGACCAATCACAAGCCGTGACGTCATTCTCAGGTCCTAAATTCCTAGAATGAGGAGTTTAGGGCCTGAGAATGACGTCGCGGCTTGTGATTGGTCGCGTGGCGGTCACATGAGCAACACGCGACCAATCAGAAGCCGTGACGTCATGGAAGGCCCTAAACGCGCTCATTTTAAGCAAAGAAGGCTGCCGGTTACCAGCGGTGATGTCCAGGGGCCTCCGGAGAGGTGAGTATATCAATATTTTTTATTTTAATTCTTTATTTTACACAGTAATATGGATCCGATACCGATTCCCGATACCACAAAAGTATCGGATCTCGGTATCGGAATTCCGATACCGCAAGTATCGGCTGATACCCGATACTTGCAGTATCGGAATGCTCAACACTAATCGGAACCCATGTCGCCTTTGGAGAGCCCCTGACATGCCTAAACAGTGGAAACCCCCCACAATGGACCCCATTTTGGAAAGAAGACCCCCTAAGGAAATTACCTAGATGTGTGGTGAGCACTTTTAACCCCCAATTGTTTCACTAAAGCTTAGAATGTAGCGCTGTGAAAATTAAAAAAATCATTTTTTCTTTCCACAAAATTATGTTTCAGCCCGCAATTTTTTTTCCCAAGGGTAACAGGAGAAATTGGACCACAAAAGTTATTGTCCAATTTGTCCTGAGTATGCTGATATCCCATACATGGGGGGGAACCACTGTTTGGGTGCACGGCAGAGCTCGGAAGGGAAGGAGCGACGTTTGAAATGCAGACTTAGATGGATTGGTCTGCAGGTGTCATGTTGCATTTGCAGAGCCCCTGATGTACCTAAACAGTAGAAACCCCCCACAAGTGACCCCATATTGGAAACTAGACCCCCCAAAGAACTTATCTAGATGTGTTGTGAGAACTTTGAACCAACAAGTGTTTCACTACAGTTTATAACGCAGAGCCGTGAAAATAAAAAATCCTTTTTTTTCTACGAAAATGATATTTTAGCCCCCACGTTTTTATGTTCCCAAGGGTAACAGGACAAATTGGACCCCAAAAGTTGTTGTCCAACTTGTCCTGAGAACGCTGATACCCCATATGTTGGGGGGACCACTGTTTGGGTGCACAGGAGAACTCGGAAGGGAAGGAGCACTGTTTTAGTTTTTCAAAGCAGAATTGGCTGGAATTGAGATCGGACGCCATGTCGCGTTTGGAGAGCCCCTGATGTGCCTAAACAGTGGAAACCCCCAATTGTAACTGAAATCCTAACCCCAACCTTAACCCCAGCCCTAACCCTAGCCCTAACCCCAACCCTAACCCTAGCCCTAACTCTAGCCCTAACCGTAGCCCTAATCATAACCCTAATGGGAAAATGGAAATACATACATTTTTTAAAATTTTATTATTTTTCCCTAACTAAGGGGGTGATGAAGGTGGGTTTGATTTACTTTTATAGCATTTTTTTGGCGGATTTTTATGGTTGGCAGCCATCACACACTAAAAGACGCTTTTTATTACAAAAAATAGTTTTTTGCATCACCACATTTTGAGAGCTATAATTTATACATATTTTTGCCCACAGAGTCATGTGATATCTTGTTTTTTGCGGGACGAGTTGACGTTTTTATTGGTACCATTTTCGGGCACATGACATTTTTTGATCGCTTTTTATTCCGATTTTTGGGAGGCGGAATGAACAAAAACCAGCAATTCCCGAAATTCTTTTAAGGGGGGGCGTTTATACCGTTTCACGTGTGGTAAAATTGATAAAGCAGCTTTATTCTTCAGGTCAGTACGATTACAGCGATACCTCATTTATGTAATTTTTTTTTTATGTTTTGGCGCTTTTACACAATAAAAACTATTTTATATTAAAAAATAATTGTTTTTGCATCGCTTTATTCTGAGAGCTATAACTTTTTTATTTTTCTGTTGATGATGCTGTATGGCGGCTTTTTTTTTGTGGGACAAGATGACGTTTTCAACGTTACCATGGTTATTTATATCCGTCTTTTTGATCGCGTGTTATTCCACTTTTTGTTCGTCTGTATGATAATAAAGCGTTGTTTTTTGCCTTGTTTTTTATTTATTTTTTTGCGGTGTTCACTGAAGGGGTTAACTAGTGGGATAGTTTTATAGCGTGGATGTTACGGACGCAGCAATACCAAATATGTGTACTTTTATTGTTTTTTTTTTATTTACAAAAATAAATGGAATCACTGGGAAATGTTTTTTTTTCTTTATTTGGGGATTTTTTTATTTTATTTTTTATACATTGTATTTTTTTTTTTTTACTTTTTACCATTGTCCCAGGGTGGGACATCACTGTTTTAGATCAGATCGTTGATCTGACAGTGTGCATAGCACTCTGTCAGATCAACGATGTGACAGGCACGTTCCAGAGGCTTGCCGGCACCTGCTATTAGGAACTCTCAGCAGGCGCCGGCAAGCCAGGTCAGTAAATGACTCGGAAGGAGTCCCGCGGCCATCTTGGATCCGGGGACTCCTTCCAGGTCACCGGAGCAGCGCGATCTCATCGCGTTGCTCCGGTGGGGAGAGCGCAGGGAGCCCCCGTCCCTGCGCGATCCACCTCTATGCCGCTGTCACTATTGACAGCGGCATCAGAGTGGTTAAATGCCCGCGATCGGCGATAGCGCCAATCGTGGGCATTGCTGCGGGGTGTCAGCTGTCATATACAGCTGACACCCGCACCCGATCACCACGGCGCTCAGCGCGAGACCGCGGTGATCGGTCCGCCGTACTAGTACTGCGGATGGCACAAATGCAGTGCCGGCAGCGCCGTACTAGTACGGCGGATGGCGCAAAGGGGTTGATATTGCGTTTGGGACCAGTGGGAGAACTTTTTTTTACGTATGTGGTATTTATGTGTGTACCAAATTTTATTCAGGTGTGGTTGTGACTGTGAGTGCTTGGTGTAAACTTTTTCTTTTATTTAGAAAAGTAAAAACAGTAAAGAATATAGAAATAAACATATAAAAATTGGGTAAAATATAAAACAAACTTATTAAATGGACATGGACCACCATGGACATGAAATTACTTGTATTTAAAGGTAACTTCACATCTAAGAGAGACAGAAGAGTCTGAGAGTGCAACCTTTTACTCAGTGCAGGAATGAATGTGTGGCAAGGATTTATGCCTTTTTACATCAATTAAGAAATTTGCTCCTCAGACCTTGTGGGTGCATCAAAACACAGAACCTGACCCCAATCAGAGGACAATAAAACTTTTACACTCCTTATCTATGAACTGTTCCAATATTTATCGACACAACTGTTTATCCCTCTCCCATAATAATAGTTCTGCTTCACATCACTTGTCTTATCTGTTGCATTATTTCTGTGCTATGTTGTGTATAAATATGTGATTCTTCAGATTTTGTATTAGTCTATGCCTGATGAAGAAACCTAAATTAGTCTCGAAAGCTTACAATTTGTTACCATCTTTTCAGCTAGCCATTAAAGGGTATCATCCACTGAGGACTCTCAATCCTAAATATTTTTCTAAATGGACATCAGTAAGTAAATTACTGAGCACCTGCAACTGACAATAAAACCGATTAAATTTAGTAAAAAATACTGCAGTAGTCGACGATTACTATGGTATATTTTACTGTCCATAATGTAAATTATTTTTGTTTCTTTAAAAAAAAACACTCCCAAAAACCGGAGGCTGATCACTGATGTGCGTCAGTGATTAGCGCTCAACGGCTGTGAGACAGACTGATTCTTTTTTTCCAAGCCGAGAATCTCAGTAGGAATCTCAGCTGACCATCCCTGGCATGTAGGCTCTAGGTGACTTTCAAAACCCTATTTCTCTGTAGCTTTAATTTGCCTTCTACCTTAATGGATTAGGTATGACACCATGCGGTTTTTTCTACATATCTAGCAATATTGCTCTGGCTACTTGTGGGTTCATTCACCTCATAGAATAGTGGGATCCACTTTATACTATTGTGGACTTTTTCCACTAATATTATGCTCATTATATTGGGTCCTGACCCGGATATGGGTATTTATATGCTGGTCTAGCTGAGTTTATCAGTGTATTGTTATTATACATACTGAGTTAAATTGGGGTGTTGTGTGCTTATATGTGCATTTTTAAATGTTTTTATATTGTTTTGTTGTGGTGTTCCAATAAATGTTTTTCATATTTTTGCATATAATTAGGTTGTGCGAGCCTATTTTAGTCCAATCTTTCTTCTTCTTTGTCTTGGTTTTAATGAATTAAACACACAGGTTGTTTTAGTATTTTATTGCTCTCTCAATCCATCTGAAGACCCTCGCTTGGCAAAATAATAAACCCACAATATACATACCATCTGATGACCTGTCACGTCCCACGAGGTAATCCATCTGAAGGGGTTAAATCATTTTACAGCCAGGAGCAGTGCTAAAGCACTCGCTCGTGTCTGTAATCCCCCGGGTGCTGAAAGGAAAGCTGAGTGATCTTTACTTACATTGGGTTTCGGTGAACTACAGCCTTGGAAAAGTTCCCACGCTCGAGTTCATATGAGTTCATCCACCAGACGCCTCTCCATTATTAATCTGGCTTAATGTCACCTTACAATAGCAAGGTGGCATTAACCCTTCATTACCCCATATACCACCACTACACGGGAGTGGGAAGAGAGTGGCCAAGTGCCAGAATAGGTGTATCTTCCAGATGTGCCTTTTCTGGGGTGGCTTGGGGCAGATGTTTGTAGCCAGGGGGGGCCAATAACCATGGACCCGCTCCTGGCTATTAATATCTGCCCTCAGTCACTGGCTTTACCACTCTGGCGGAGAAAATTGCGCGGGAGCCCACGCCAATTTTTTCCGCCATTTAACCCTTTATTTTAGCAGCTACAGCGCCCAAATTTTGCACATACACACTACTAACATTAGTAGTGTGGAATATGCAAAAAAAAAGGGGATATGAGATGGTTTACTGTATGTAAACCATGTCTCATAGCCTGTCGGGTTTGTGAAGGAGAAATGAAAAGTCGGCAATTGAATTACCGGCTTTTCACATATCTTGCGCTGAATTAAACATAATTACAGAATATATATATATATATATGTGTCTCAATGACATATATATATATATATATATATATACTGTATATATACTGTATATATGTTTTCCCGAACATTTGAGCACATAAATCCATTAGATGTCGGTTTTGCAAGCCTGCGAGAAAATATCGCAGTACGGATGCCATACGGATTACATACGGAGGATGCCATGCGCAAAATACGCTGACACACCCTGCCTACGGATCACTATTTTGGGAACATTTCTCTGTATTACGGCCATATTACGGCCGTAAAAAACGGACCGTATTGTCTTACGCTGAGTGTGACTCCAGCCTTTGTGGAAGGAGGAACAGGAGGAGCACTGCCAAAGCCCTGCAAAATGACCTCCAGTAGGCCACAAATGTGCATGTGTCTGCACAAACAGTTAGAAACTGACTCCATGCTGATGGTCTGAGTGCCCGACATCCACAGATGGGGGTTGTGCTCACAGCCCAACACCATGCAGGACGATCCGCATTTGCCACAGAACACCAAGATTGGCAAATTCACTTCTGGCACCCTGTGCTCTTCACAGATGAAAGCAGGTTCACACTGAGCACATGTGACAGATATGACAGAGTCTGGAGACGCCGTGGAGAGCGATCTGCTGCCTGCAACATCCTTTAGCATGACTGGTTTGGCAGTGGGTCAGTAATGGTGTGGGGTGTCATTTCTTTGGAGGGCTGCACTGCCCTCCATGTGCTCACCAGAGGTAGCCTAACTGCCATTAGGTACCGAGATGAGATCCTCAGACCCCTTGTGAGACCATATGCTGGTGCAGCTGGCCCCGGGTTCCTCCTAATGCAGGACAATGCCAGACCTCGTGTGGCTAGAGTGTGTCAGCAGTTTCTGCAAGATGAAGGAATTGAAGCTATGGACTGGCCCGCCCGTTCCCCAGACCTGAATCCGATTTAACACATCTGGGACATCATGTCTTGCACCATCCACCAACGTCACGTTGCACCACAGACTGTCCAGGAGTTGATGGATGCTTCAGTCCAGGTCTGGGAGGAGATCCCTCAGGAGACCATCCGCCTCCTCATCGGGAGCATGCCCAGGCGTTGTCAGGAGGTCATACAGGCACATGGAAGCAACACACACATGACTGAACATCATTCCATTTTCTTGAGGCATTTCCACTTGGATCAGCCTGTAATTTGATTTTCCACTTTGATTTTAAGTATCATTCCAAATCCACACCTCCATGGGATATTCATTTTTATTTACATTGATCATTTTTATGTTTTATTGTTCTCAACACATTCCACTATGAAATGAATAAAAATTTGCAAATGAAATATTTCATTCAGTGATATCTAGTATGTGGTATTTTAGTGTTCCCTTTATTTTTGTGAGCAGTGTACTTGGTTCTAATATTGTGTTGCAGGCACCAGATCTCATTTTAGTATCCAAAACATTTGGGATAATATTCTGGTGCAGGCACCAGGCTTCATTTCGTAATCCAAATCATTTGGCTTAATACTTTGGTGCAGGCACCAGGCCTCATTTCATAATTTAAATCATTTAGGCGAATACTCTGGTGCAGGCATCAGTGTACGGCTGCTGTAGTTGATAACAGTGAGAGCAGGCGCCGCTCAGAGGAGTACTCATCAGACTGCCAACTCGATCCATGATCATTATAAGAGATTTTAATCTGCGGCATTTGTAATGTCTGCTACTGGAGCAGACATTTCGGAGCTGTGGGGACATTGTACCCCATTGTCTGGGTGTGAAAATTTTAATGAGCTTTCTTAGGGAAATGTGAAAATGTGGTCTGTGGGTGAAATTTATCAGCTTCTGTGGGTATATTGTGGAAACATGCTCTGTGGGTGACATTTTTAATTGGACTGTCAGTAGCAAGCCTCAGTTTCTGTTAGAGTACTGTTAAAATTTCAATGTTATTCATTTACTTCTTATTTTACCATGATTGCTATGGCAAAATAACCTCTTTAAGTAATTTTCCTAACCACATTAGTTTGCAGAGCAATTTTCCTATTCCTATTCCTAGTATTTGATGCACAACAATTTTGCAAGTTTTCCCAGCTGTAAAGAATGGAGAGGTCTGTAATTTTTGTCATAGGTACTGCCAGGTCGCCTTTACCACCGCCGCGGCCCCTGCTGTCCTCTCGTATTTACCGTTCCCCGGCGTCCCGGCGCGTTCCTGTTCCTCCTCCAGCGCCGTCTCCTCTGCCCGCTCTCCCGGCTCCTCCTTCCTGTCGGGCGTGCGCGCATTAGGTCTCTCTGCACGCGCACCCTGTTCTTTTGGACGGACGATCCTTCCACTGCTCTCGCTGGTCCTGGAGGACCATGACCCGGAAGGTACGCTGCCGCTCTGCATTTAAGGTCGCTTCTTCCGTTTACCTGTGCCTGTTTGTCATTTGTTCTTTTGCAAGTGTCTTTGGCTCTCTCTCGCTTCTCTGCGTACTCTGCGTTCCCTTCCCGTATTTTCTTCCATTTCTAGTTCCTCGTTTCTGTGCCTAACCCTTGTCTTTTACTTGCTTCTTTTCAGTTCCAGTCCTCCTGTGTCCCCGTTACTTCAGTTCTCCTGTTCCTGTTTAGTCCATCCGTCCATGGTCCAGTGTCCTCATCGTGTCTTCCGGTTTGTCTTCCATTCTTCTCCTGTATTGTCAGTTTCCCGTTATCCATGTCTCTTCATATTTCTTGTTTTGTTTTCCCCATCATCCCTGCCTTGGTACCGGCTGCCGTGCAGTAGTCTCCCCTGGGCCTGCTCCTAATGATCCCTGTATAGGGGGTGGTCTATCTGGTCAACTTGTCCTGGGGAGGTTCGCTGTTTCGGTTCAGTGGGTTCACCTTTCTCGTTCTCCTGGTCCCAAAAGCGTAACAGGTACACTTCAACTGTGAGAGACAGAATCTAAAAAACAAATCCAGAAAATCACATTGTATGATTTTTACATAATTAACCAGCATTTTATTGCATGAAATAAGTGTTTGATAGAATAGAAAAATAGAGCTTGATATTTGGTACAGAAACCTTTGTTTGCAGTTACAAAGGTCAGACGTTTCCTGTAATTCTTGGCCAAGTCTGCACACACTGCAGCAGGAATTTTGGCCCACTCCTCTGCACAGATCTCCTTTCATGTTTTGTGGTTGCTGCTGGGCATTGAGTTTCAGCTTCCTCCAAAGATTTTCTATTGGGTTCAGGTCTGGAGACAGGCTAGGCCACTCCAGGACCCTGAAAAACTTCTTAAGAAGCTACTCCTCAGTTGCCCTGCCACAACCCATGTTCAATGCTCTTACAGAGGGAAGAAGGTTGATGGCCAAAATCTTGCCATACATGACCACATCCATCCTCCTTTCAATACGGCGCAGTCATCCTGTCCCTTTTGCAAAAAGCACCCTCAAAGTATGATGTTTTCCCCACCATGCTTCATTGTTGGGTCTGTGTTCTTGGGGTTGTACTCATCCTTCTTCTTCCTCCAAAAATGGTGAGGACATGTTCTAGCTTGAGCAGGGGAACCTTGCGTGCCCTCCAAAATGTTAATCTATGACGGCGTACTGTGTTGCGAACAGTAATGCTTGAGACTGGCATCTCAGCTCTCTTCAGGTCATTGACCAGGTCCTCCCATGGAGTTCTGCACTGATTCCTGGCCTTCTGCAGGATCATCCTTATCCAAGGAGGTGAGATCTTGCATGGAGTCCCAGACTGAGGAAGATTGACAGTCATCATGTGTTTGTTACTTTTTCTAATAATGTTGCCAACAGTTGTTGTATTCTCACCAAACTGCTTGCCTATTTTCATGTAGTCCCTTTCAAGCCTTGTGTAGATCTACAATTTTGTCCCTGGTGTCCTTAGACAGCTCTTTGGTTTTGGCCATGGTGGAGAGATTGAAGTGTTATTGATTCACTGTGTGAATAGGTGTCTTTTATACAAATAATGAGTTCAAACAGGTGCAATTAATACAGGTAACAAATGCAGAGTAGGAGTGCTTCTTAAAGAAAACTAGCAGGTTTGTGAGAGCCAGAATTCTTGCTGGTTGGTAAAGTGACCCATTTTTTATTTTATGCAATAAAATGCATATTAAATATGTAAAACCATACAGTGTGATTCTCTTGGTTTGTTTTTAGATTTTGTGTCTCTTGAAGTGTACCTACTATAAAAACTACACACCTCTCCATTTTTTGTATGTGGGGAAACTTGCAACGCTTGTACTGTCTCAAATACTTATTTTCCCCACTGCATATGGTGTTTGGTGTCCGGGTTAAGTTTGGGTCAAGTTTAGGTCCTGAACCAGACTTTTTAAAAACGTCCAGCCGAAACTTGCAAACCTGAACATCCACGGGTTGGCTCACCACTAGTGTTGAGCATTCCGATGCTGCAAGTATCGGGTATCGGCCGATACTTGCTGTATCGGAATTCCGATACCGGGATTCCGATACTCTTGTGGTATTGGGTATCGGGTATCGCAACAACATTAATGTTAAAATGTGTAAAAGAGAGAATTAAAATAAAAAATATCGCTATACTCACCTGTCCGACGCAGCCGGGACTTCAGCGAGGGAACCGGCAGCGTTGTTTGTTTAAAATTCGCGCTATTACTTGGTTACGTGAATTCCCGGCTTGTGATTGGTCAGGTCGGCCACGTTGCCGGGACGCGGACCAATCACAGCAAGCCGTGACGAAATTACGTCACGGCTTGCTGTGATTGGTCCGCGTCCCGGCAATATGGCCGCCCTGACCAATCACAAGCCGTGACGTCACGGGAGGCTGGACACGCGCCCATTTTAAAATGAGCGCCTCCAGCCTCCCGGCTTGTGATTGGTTGACCGCGGCGCAACCAATCACAAGCCGTGACGTCACGGGAGGCTGGACACGCGCCCATTTTAAAATGAGCGCGTCCAGCCTCCCGGCTTGTGATTGGTTGACCGCGGCGCAACCAATCACAAGCCGTGACGTCACGGGAGGCTGGACACGCGCCCATTTTAAAATGAGCGCGTCCAGCCTCCCGGCTTGTGATTGGTTGACCGCGGCGCAACCAATCACAAGCCGTGACGTCACGGGAGGCTGGACACGCGCCCATTTTAAAATGAGCGCGTGTCCAGCCTCCCGTGACGTCACGGCTTGTGATTGGTCAGGGCGGCCATATTGCCGGGACGCGGACCAATCACAGCAAGCCGTGACGTAATTTCGTCACGGCTTGCTGTGATTGGTCCGCGTCCCGGCAACATGGCCGACCTGACCAATCACAAGCCGGGAATTCACGTAACCAAGTAATAGCGCGAATTTTAAACAAACAACGCTGCCGGTTCCCTCGCTGAAGTCCCGGCTGCGTCGGAGAGGTGAGTATAGCGATATTTTTTATTTTAATTCTTTCTTTTACACATTTATATGGTTCCCAGGGCCTGAAGGAGAGTTTCCTCTCCTTCAGACCCTGGGAACCATCAGGAATACCGTCCGATACATGAGTCCCATTGACTTGTATTGGTATCGGGTATCGGTATCGGATTGGATCCGATATTTTGCCGGTATCGGCCGATACTTTCCGATACCGATACTTTCAAGTATCGGACGGTATCGCTCAACACTACTCACCACTAATCCCTATACAAAGGATGAGAGGTGGCCCAAATATCCAAATAGGGCCTGGTTTTGCCCTATATTTGGATGAAGTGAAATTTAGTAAGTGAGGCTATTTGCCCTTGACCATAAGCAACCTCCCTTCTCCATTTTAAAGGTAGGGTCAGGTAGGTGGCTATGATATACATTAGGTAACCAAATGTTTGAGAGTTTGTATGGTTAATGTTAGGTGTCGAGTTCCTGCCGCTGCACAGGGGGAATCTCGAACCATGTCTACTGTGGTCTCCCATTCTCCTCTAGCCGCAGTGGAACCTGCTCAGCAGAGACGTAGATCCCAGCGTCTGGCTCAAGCTTATACTGTGTGCTTGGTTACTGCTTCCTTTCCAGGCTCTGCCTTTGTAGCCAGCACTGATCAGCAGCGAGCAGGGGTTTCTGGAACTAAGTACGGCTTTTCCCATACTGAGCATACCCACGGGACGACCTCCCATTGGAGGTCGGGGGTCGCATGCTCAGGTCCTGTTGCGGCTCCTATTGGACCATCTAGAAGGTCCTGGAGCGCTACTTCTATAAAAGGTTCGCATGGCCGCTTGGCCATGCGCTAGTATAAACTTGATAACGTGTGTGTGTAGATGGATGTATGTCGATGGATGAAAGCTCCTTAATCTTTCCCATTCCTTGTGTTGATGACTGCTCATGAATGATGGAAGCTACCTAGCGCCCGACAGTGCATCCTGCACAATTTGCACATGTTTCAGCGTCTAATTGCAGTGCCCGCTTGTACGGCACCGTGCGCAATCAGTGCGCTTTCCTGACAGCCGGTCAGTGTAGGGTGGGAACTCCCACTTGGATTCAGCATCTGACTCAGGGCATCCTCAGGTGTGGGCTCAAAAGCCACCGAGGGTCTGAGCATGTCCAATCACCAGTTTAGTGGGCGTGATTCATAGGGATCCCACTAGTGTCTTTCAGCTGCACCCTCTGACTGCTAACAGGACGCAGCGTTTTTATGGGGACTCTGTGAAGCAACAGCATTCACTTCAATTCACAATGGGTGAGGTCTAACCCGCTTGTGAGCAAGCGTCCATCCACCATTACTCAGCAGCAGGTGTCATCTCTGCACGGTGGATCCCAGACTGCGAAAGCACCTCATATTCTCTAATATCATTATTTGGTGCGTTCCGCCAGTCCTATCATTATACTAGCGCCAGGGTCTGGCTAGTAATGGCAGACGAACAGCGAATGCAGCGGTACATCCAGCAGCTGAAGGGCAGGTTGGCAGCTCTCGAGCATACAACTTCAGCTGTGGATGTGTTATGGACCTGGTGGTTAGGAGCACCCGGAATGACCTGATGGTTAAAATGGAAAACCTGGGACAAGCTCTGAGGAGGTGGTAACTCTACTGACCGCAATCCCTAATCCTATCACACACACTAGAAATAGCCATGGAGCGTGCCTAACTCCCCCTAGATGCCTCTTCACAGCCTAAGAGCTAACTACCCCTAAAGATAGAAATAGAACCCTACCTTGCCTCAGAGAAATTCCCCAAAGGAAAGGCAGCCCCCCACAAATATTGACTGTGAGTTAAGAGGGAAGTGACAAACACAGGAATGAAACAGATTTTAGCAAAGGAGGCAGAATCTTCTCTAGATAGACAGAGGATAGGAAAGGGAACTATGCGGTCAGTATTAAAAACTACAAAAACCATGCAGAGTGTGCAAAAAGATCTCCACACTGACTCACGGTGTGGAGGTGCAGCTCTGCACCCCCAGAGCTTCCAGCTAGCAGGGAAATATCATAATAGCAAGCTGGACTAGAAACATTGCATGTACTGAGAAATATATTCAAAAACCAATGAACAACAAATGAACTAGCAGGGACTTAGCTTCTGCTGGAGTAGACAGGTCATCTGAGAAATCCAAGAGAGATCTGAACCAGTACTGAGACATTGACAGCTGGCATGAACTAACGATCTGAGCAGAGTTAAATAGGGAAGCCAGCAGAAGCAATAAGCAAGGGCAGCTGAGAAAGCCAACCTCAAAGATCAGCAGTTCCACTCAAAGCCACCAGAGGATGTACAAGGACAGAACTCACCAAAGTACCATTCATGACCACAGGAGGGAGCCCGAGAACGGAATTCACAACAGGATGTACTGCAGTAGCTGTTCAGGCTGCTAGTGTGGCTGCAGCCAGTTTGTCCACTGCCACCCCTGCTCTGACATTATCCTGTCTCCCATTGCCGAATAAGTTTACTGGCGACAGTAAGCTGTGTCAGGGATTCATGAGCCAGTGTGCTATACTTCTTGAGCTCCTGGCTGCACATTTTCCCATGGAACGGGCTAGAGTGGGATTTATTATATCCCTTCTGTTGGGCAGGGCATTGCAGTGGGCAACACCGCTGTGGGAGAGTGATGATCATGTGGTGCAGAGAGCTCCAAGGTTCCTGGACACTCTGAAACAGGTCTTTATGGGACCTCGTGTCACCCATGATTCGGCGCTCCAACTGTTTGCATTGATACAGGGTTTGTCCATGGTCAGCCATTTTGCTATCCACTTCTGGACATTGGCATCTGAGCTGGACTGGTCGGATAAAGTCCTTATCCTAGTCTTCTGGGGGGGACTGGCTGACGATGTGAACGACGCCTTAGCCACTAGGGAGATTCCTGCCGCACTGGAAGAGCTAAGAACTATATCTATCTGCATCGACCTTCGTTTTAATGAGCGAAGGTTGGAGCGAGCCCAGTGTAGGCACAGGTTTTTTTACTGGCTTCCACCTTCACCAAACCTCTGGAATCTCCGGTCCAGGCATCCAAGCCACCTGAGGCCACGGAGGTATCATGGGCGGGGTCTAAGTCCCGGACCGCTCGTGCACCCAAGGTTTGTCCTGTATGCCAGCAGTCTGGACATTATGCTAGGAAATGTCCCCAGCGGTCGGGAAAACGTCAGCGTCTAGTGGTTGAAGGAGGAGGCACACTAGACACAACAACTTTTTCCTCCAAACTGTCCTTTAAGGGGACAATAATTATAGGCCCATCCACTCATACGGTAGAGCTTTGCATGGATTTCGGGGCGGAGGGGAACTTCATGTCTTCTGCCTTCGCCCAACGACACGCAATACCCCTGGTGATGCTCGCCAAACCAGTGACCGTAAGAGTGGTGAATGGGTCGACACTGCCCTCACAGGTAACACACCAGACCATCCATTTACTCTTTCTATGTCGCCATCCCATCAGGAAATTATTTCTTTACTGGTCACTCCCGCAGGGATAAACAAGATCCTGCTTGGGATACCCTGGTTACGTTACCACTCCCCACATATAGAGTGGTCCACAGGGAGAAATTTGGGATGGAGTGAATCTTGTGAGGGTAGATGTCTGAGGGTGTGCATTCAGGTTGCTACTATTGAAGTACCTGCAGATCATTCCCCTCTCCCCAAGCACTATTGGCCCTATGCATATGTATTCTCCAAGAGGGCTGCGGAGACCCTTCCGCTCCACCGCCCCTATGACTGTCCTATTGACCACTTGCCTGGTGCAGAGCCTCCCCGGGGTTGAGTCTATCCCCTATCTCTCCCACAGACGGAGGTGATGTCCCAATACATCCAGGACAATTTGGCAAGAGGATTAATTAGGAAGTCAGTGTCACCTGCAGGGGCGGGGTTCTTCTTCATGCAGAAGAAGAATGGAGAACTACGTCCATGCATTGATTACAGGGGTCTTAATGCCATCACCGTTAAGAACAAATACCCTCTGCCTCTGATATCAGAGCTATTCGATAGACTATGGAGAGCAAGGTTATTCACCAAATTAGATCTGCGGCGTGCTTACAACCTGATTCACATCCGTGAGGGGGACTGTCATGGTTCTCAATGGCAAGAGACCGTAGTAAAGCATACAAAAGGACTAGCTCTTGGAAGATGGGAACTCGAGCTGACTGTGAGCTAAACCTACCGCACAACTAACAGTGGCCGGGTAGCGTGCCCAGCGCCAGCCGGAGAACTGACTGACCCTAGCAGAGGAAAATACAGACCTGGCTTACCTCTAGAGAAATTTTCCCCAAAAGGCAGACAGTAGCCCCCACATATAATGTCGGTGATTTTAGAGGAAATTGACATACGAAGTATGAAGATAGGTTTAGCAAATTGAGGTCCGCTTACTAGATAGTAGGAAGACAGAAAAGGGAACTACACAGTCAGCTGAAAACCCCTACAAAACACCATCCTGAAATTACTTTAAGACTCTAATATCAACTCATGACACCAGAGTGGCAATTTCAGCTCACAAGAGCTTCCAGCCTCAGAAATATTCAAACACAGAGAACTGGAACAAAAATGCAAAACAAACTTAGGACTACAAGTCCAACTTAGCTGATAGTAGTCTAGGAGCAGGAACATGCAACAGAAAGGCTTCTGGTAACATTGTTGGCCGGCATAGAAATGACTGAGGCGCAAGGCTAAATAGACAACTCCCACATCCTGATGGAAACAGGTGAACAGAGGCGATGAAGCACACAAGTTCAGTACCACCAGTGACCACCGGGGGAGCCCAGAAACCAAATTCACAACAGTACCCCCCCCTCAAGGAGGGGGCACCGAACCCTCACCAGAACCACCAGGGCGATCAGGATGAGCCCTATGAAAGGCACGGACCAAATCGGAGGCATGAACATCAGAGGCTGTCACCCAAGAATTATCCTTCTGACCGTAGCCCTTCCACTTGACCAGATACTGAAGTCTCCGTCTGGAAACACGGGAGTCCAAGATCTTCTCGACAACGTACTCCAACTCACCCTCAACCAACACCGGAGCAGGAGGCTCAACGGAAGGCACAACCGATACCTCATACCTGCGCAGCAATGACCGATAGAAGACATTATGAATAGAAAAAGATGCAGGGAGGTCCAAACGAAAGGACACAGGGTTAAGAATCTCCAATATCTTGTACGGGCCGATGAACCGAGGCTTAAACTTAGGAGAAGAAACCTTCATAGGGACAAAACGAGAAGACAACCACACCAAGTCCCCAACACAAAGACGAGGACCAACACGACGACGGCGGTTGGCAAAATGCTGAGTCTTCTCCTGGGACAACTTCAAATTGTCCACCACATGCCCCCAAATCTGATGCAACCTCTCCACCACAGCATCCACTCCAGGACAATCCGAAGACTCCACCTGACCGGAAGAGAAACGAGGATGAAACCCCGAATTACAGAAGAAAGGAGAAACCAAGGTGGCAGAACTAGCCCGATTATTGAGGGCAAACTCCGCCAAGGGCAAAAAGGCAACCCAATCATCCTGATCCGCAGACACAAAACACCTCAAATAAGTCTCCAAGGTCTGATTAGTTCGCTCGGTCTGGCCATTAGTCTGAGGATGGAAATCAGACGAAAAAGACAAATCAATGCCCATCCTAGCACAGAACGCTCGCCAAAATCTAGACACGAATTGGGTTCCCCTGTCAGACACGATATTCTCCGGAATACCATGCAAGCGAACCACATTTTGAAAAAACAGAGGAACCAGCTCGGATGAGGAAGGCAATTTAGGCAAGGGAACCAAATGGACCATCTTAGAGAAACGGTCACACACCACCCAGATGACAGACATCTTCTGAGAAACAGGGAGATCAGAAATAAAATCCATGGAGATGTGAGTCCAAGGCCTCTTCGGAATAGGCAAAGATAACAACAATCCACTAGCCCGAGAACAACAAGGCTTGGCCCGAGCACAAACATCACAAGACTGCACAAAACCTCGCACATCTCGCGACAGGGAAGGCCACCAGAAGGACCTAGCCACCAAATCCCTGGTACCAAAGATTCCAGGATGACCAGCTAACGCAGAAGAATGGACCTCCGAGATGACTCTACTGGTCCAATCATCAGGAACAAACCTTCTACCAGGCGGGCAACGATCAGGTCTATCCGCCTGAAACTCCTGCAAGACCCTTCGCAAGTCTGGGGAAACAGCAGATAATATCACTCCATCCTTAAGGATACCTGTAGGTGCAGAATTACCAGGGGAATCAGGCTCAAAACTCCTAGAAAGGGCATCCGCCTTCACATTTTTAGAACCCGGTAGGTAAGAAACCACAAAATTAAACCGAGAGAAAAATAACGACCAGCGCGCCTGTCTAGGATTCAGGCGCCTGGCAGACTCAAGATAAATCAAATTCTTGTGGTCGGTCAATACCACCACCTGATGTCTAGCCCCCTCAAGCCAATGACGCCACTCCTCAAAAGCCCACTTCATAGCCAAGAGCTCCCGATTACCAATATCATAATTTCGCTCAGCGGGCGAAAATTTACGAGAAAAGAACGCGCAAGGTCTCATCACGGAGCAGTCGGAACTTTTCTGCGACAAAACCGCCCCAGCTCCGATTTCTGAAGCGTCGACCTCAACCTGAAAAGGAAGAGTAACATCAGGCTGACGCAATACAGGGGCGGAAGAAAAGCGGCGCTTAAGCTCCCGAAAGGCCTCCACAGCAGCAGGGGACCAATCAGCAACATCAGCACCCTTCTTAGTCAAATCAGTCAACGGTTTAGCAACATCAGAAAAACCAGTTATAAATCGACGATAAAAATTAGCAAAGCCCAAAAACTTCTGAAGGCTCTTAAGAGAAGAGGGTTGTGTCCAATCACAAATAGCCTGAACCTTGACAGGGTCCATCTCAATGGAAGAGGGGGAAAAAATGTACCCCAAAAACGAAATCTTTTGAACCCCAAAAACGCACTTAGAACCCTTTACACACAAGGAATTAGAGCGCAAAACCTGAAAAACCCTCCTGACCTGTTGGACATGAGAGTCCCAGTCGTCCGAAAAAATCAAAATATCATCCAGATACACAATCATAAATTTATCCAAATATTCACGGAAAATGTCATGCATAAAAGACTGAAAGACTGAAGGGGCATTTGAAAGACCAAAAGGCATTACTAAATACTCAAAATGGCCCTCAGGCGTATTAAATGCGGTTTTCCACTCATCCCCCTGCTTAATTCGCACTAAATTATACGCCCCACGAAGATCAATCTTAGAGAACCACTTGGCCCCCCTTATTCGAGCAAACAAATCAGTAAGCAGTGGCAAAGGATACTGATATTTAACCGTGATTTTATTCAAAAGCCGATAATCAATACACGGCCTCAAAGTGCCATCTTTTTTAGATACAAAGAAAAAACCGGCTCCTAAGGGAGATGACGATGGACGAATATGTCCCTTTTCCAAGGACTCCTTAATATATTCCCGCATAGCAGCATGTTCAGGCACAGATAGATTAAATAAACGACCCTTTGGAAACTTACTGCCCAGAATCAGATCTATTGTACAATCGCAATCTCTGTGCGGAGGTAGTGAACCAAGTTTAGGCTCCTCAAAAACGTCACGATAATCAGATAAAAATTCCGGAATCTCAGAGGGAATAGATGACGAAATGGAAACCAAAGGTACGTCCCCATGAGTCCCCTGACATCCCCAGCTTAACACAGACATTGCTTTCCAGTCGAGGACTGGGTTATGAGATTGCAGCCATGGGAATCCAAGCACCAACACATCATGTAGATTATACAACACAAGGAAGCGAATAATCTCCTGGTGATCCGGATTAATACGCATAGTTACTTGTGTCCAGTATTGAGGTTTATTACTAGCCAATGGCGTGGAGTCAATACCCTTCAGAGGTATAGGAACTTCCAGAGGCTCTAAATTAAACCCACAGCGTTTGGCAAAGGACCAATCCATAAGACTCAAAGCGGCGCCAGAGTCGACATAGGCGTCCGCGGTAATAGACGATAAAGAGCAAATCAGGGTCACAGATAGAATAAACTTGGACTGTAAAGTACCAATTGAAACAGACTTATCAACCTTCTTAGTACGTTTAGAGCATGCTGATATAACATGAGTTGAATCGCCACAATAGAAGCATAACCCATTTTTTCGCCTAAAATTCTGTCGTTCGCTTCTGGACAGAATTCTATCACATTGCATAATCTCTGGCGCCTTCTCAGTAGACACCGCCAAATGGTGCACAGGTTTGCGCTCCCGCAAACGCCGATCAATCTGAATAGCCATTGTCATGGACTCATTCAGACCTGCAGGCACAGGGAACCCCACCATAACATCTTTAATGGCATCAGAGAGACCCTCTCTGAAAATCGCCGCCAGGGCGCACTCATTCCACTGAGTAAGCACAGACCACTTACGAAATTTTTGGCAGTATATTTCAGCCTCATCTTGCCCTTGAGACAGGGCCATCAAGGCTTTTTCAGCCTGAATCTCTAAATGAGGTTCCTCATAAAGCAACCCCAAAGCCAGGAAAAACGCATCCACACTAAGCAACGCAGGATCCCCTGGTGCCAAAGCAAATGCCCAATCCTGAGGGTCGCCCCGGAGCAAGGAAATTACAATCCTGACCTGCTGTGCAGGATCTCCAGCGGAGCGAGATCTCAGAGACAAAAATAATTTACAATTATGTTTGAAATTCTGGAAGCGAGATCTATCCCCGGAGAAAAATTCAGGCAAAGGTACTCTAGGTTCAGATATAGGAGCATGAATTACAAAATCCTGTAAACTTTGAACCTTCATAGCGAGATTATTCAAACCTGTAGCTAAACTCTGAGGATCCATTTTCATCAGGTGAAATCAGAACCATTCAAGGATTAGAAGGAGAGAGAGACGAAGGCTGCAGTAAGCAGAGATGCTAGTGAATCAACTAATGAGCAAACTCAGGAAAAAAAAAAAAAAAAAAATTCTCTGCAGACTTCTTTTCTCTCCTTTCTTCTGCCAATTATTTTAACCCTTGGCCGGCCAAACTGTCATGGTTCTCAATGGCAAGAGACCGTAGTAAAGCATACAAAAGGACTAGCTCTTGGAAGATGGGAACTCGAGCTGACTGTGAGCTAAACCTACCGCACAACTAACAGTGGCCGGGTAGCGTGCCTACGTTTTATCCCTAGACGCCCAGCGCCAGCCGGAGAACTGACTGACCCTAGCAGAGGAAAATACAGACCTGGCTTACCTCTAGAGAAATTTTCCCCAAAAGGCAGACAGTAGCCCCCACATATAATGTCGGTGATTTTAGAGGAAATTGACATACGAAGTATGAAGATAGGTTTAGCAAATTGAGGTCCGCTTACTAGATAGTAGGAAGACAGAAAAGGGAACTACACAGTCAGCTGAAAACCCTTTCAAAACACCATCCTGAAATTACTTTAAGACTCTAATATCAACTCATGACACCAGAGTGGCAATTTCAGCTCACAAGAGCTTCCAGCCTCAGAAATATTCAAACACAGAGAACTGGAACAAAAATGCAAAACAAACTTAGGACTACAAGTCCAACTTAGCTGATAGTAGTCTAGGAGCAGGAACATGCAACAGAAAGGCTTCTGGTAACATTGTTGGCCGGCATAGAAATGACTGAGGAGCAAGGCTAAATAGACAACTCCCACATCCTGATGGAAACAGGTGAACAGAGGCGATGAAGCACACAAGTTCAGTACCACCAGTGACCACCGGGGGAGCCCAGAAACCAAATTCACAACAGGGGACGAATGGAAGACAGCATTTAACACCAGGGATGGGCACTATGAATACCTGGTGATGCCCTTCTGGCTCTGTAATGCTCCTGCCGTTTTCCAAGACTTTGTGAATGATATCTTCCGGGATATGCTCATCACCTCGATTGTCGTCTATCTGGATGACATTCCCATCTACTCTCCAGATATAGACTCCCACCGTAGAGATGTTTGCAAAGTCTTCGACCTCCTACGGGCAAACTCCCTCTATGCCAAGTTGGAGAAGCGTGTGTTTGAGCAGGAGTCCTTGCCTTTCCTGGGCTATATCATCTCCACCCAGGGATTGTCCATGGATTGTGCCAAACTACAGGCTGTGACGGACTGGCAGGAACCCCATTCTCTTATAGCACTGCAGCGCTTTATGAGGTTCATTAATTATTATTGCCAAATGATTCCCCACTTCTCAACTTTAGTAGCTCCCTTGGTTGCCCTCACCAAGAAGGGAGCAAATCCCAAATTGTGGTCGCAGGAGGTATCCAAGGCCTTTCTCTCTATTAAGTCACACTTTGCTAGCACTCCTATTTTACATCGCCCCGATGTTGATAAACCATTTATCATGGAGGTGGATGCCTCTTTCGTCAGTGCTGGAGAAGTCCTTTTTCAGAGGGTTGCTCAGGGTCGGAAGCATCCTTGCTTCTTCTTCTCCAAGACCTTCACACCAGCAGAGAGGAATAATTCCATCGGGGACAGGGAGTTGCTAGCCATGAAGTTGGCTTTCTTGGAGTGGAGACACCTCCTGGAGAGGGCTTGTTTCCCTTCCAAGTTTACACCGACCACAAAAGTTTGGTGTATTTACAGACTGCCCAGCGGCTAAATTGTCGCCAGGCTAGATGGTCCCTGTTCTTCTCCCGGTCCCATTTCACCCTCCATTTTCTCTCCGGGGAGAAGAAAATTCGTGCCGATGCTCTCTCCCGCTCCATAGTGTCATCTGAGGAGGAGGAGGAGCCTCGGCTTATTGTCCCTTCAGAGAGCCTGAGAACTGTGGCCTCAGGCAAGACTTTTGTTTTATCTAATTTGCAACTGGAGGATCTCTCTTGGGCTCACTCATCCAGTGTGGGTGGACATTTTGGGACCAAGAGGACATTTGAGCTTCTGGCGAGGATGTACTGGTGGCCGCATATAGCCCGTGATGTCGGAGACTATATTCGGGCATCTGTCTCCTGTGCCAATAATAAGTCTCCTCGACAATGGCCTGCTGGGCTACTTCACCCCCTGCCGGGGGCAGACAGGCCCTGGGAAATGGTCGGGATGGACATTGTGGTGGGCTTACCCAAGTCCCGTAGCTGCACCATTACCCTCACCGTCCATTTTCCCAAAATGGTGCACTTGGTGCCACTTCCATGGCTACCTTCTGCACGGGCCTTGGCGGCATTGTTTATCAAGCAAGTTTTCCGCCTACACGGTATGCCAGACAAAATTGTCAGTGACCGGGGTCCCCAGTTTGCTTCTCGGTTCTGGAGAGAGCTTTGTCGTCTTCTCAGCATCAAGCTGAATCTCTCTTCAGCACACCATCCCGAGATGAATGGGTTGGTAGAGAGGGCCAACCAGACCCTGGTCACATACCTGCAACATTTTGTCTCAGCCAGGCAGGATGACTGGGCATCCTTGCTACCGTGGGCGGAGTTTGCGCTGAATAACGCCATAGCTTACTCCACCAGGCAGACCCCATTCCTCCTTAATTACGGCCAGCATCCGCAGGTTCTTGTGACCATGCCCGTGTCTTCCGCCGACTCCAGGGTGGAAGACTAGGCTGTGGAGGCATGTGATATTTGGGACTGCACACAGGATGCCATCCGGACCTCCAAGGAGAGAATGAGGGTTTCCGCCGATGCACATCGGCGCCCTGCTCCAAACTTTGGTCCTGGTGACTTGGTGTGGCTCTCCACCCATAACATCAGGCTGCAAGTTGAGTCCACTATGTTTGCACCTTGCTTCTTAGGGTACTGTCACACAGTGCAATTTTGATTGCTACAACGGCACGATTCGTGACGTTCCAGCGATGCATTTACGATATCGCTGTGTCTGACACGCTACTGCGATCCGGATCCCCGCTGAGAATCGTACGTCGTAGCAGATCGTTTGAAACTTTCTTTCGTCGTCTAGTGTCCCACTGTGGCGGCATGATTGCATTGTGTGACACAGGTTGTATACGATGTGCGCACAGTAACCAACGGCTTCTACATCGCAAATACGTCATGAAATTATCGCTCCAGCGCCGTGTATTGCAACGTGTGACCGCAGTATACGACGCTGGAGCGATACTTATACGACGCTGCAACGTCACGAATCGTGCCGTCGTAGCGATGAAAATGGCACTGTGTGACGGTACCCTTAGACCCCTTCAAGGTCCTGGAGTAGGTTAACTCTGTGGTCTACCGTCTGGCCCTTCCTCCACACCTAGGCATCACTGACACTTTTCATGTGTTCCTCTTAAAGCCCATTCACATGTCCCGGTTTTCCGAGTCATCTGCTGGGACATCGGGTTCGTCCATGGACAATTATGAGGTGAATGCCATCATGGGATGTAAGGTGGTATGTAGCAAAAGATTCTATTTGGTGGATTGGAAGGGTCTTGGTCCAGAGGACTGGTTCTGGGAGCCTGTGGGGCACATTCAGGCTTCGCAGCTCATTGCGGCCTTCGAGCGTAGCGAGGTTCATGGAGGAAGGCCCTAGGAGGGGGGTAATGTTATAAGTCAAGTTCCCGTCGCTGCACAGGGGGAATCTCGAACCATGTCTACTGCGGTCTCCCATTCTCCTCCAGCCGCAGTGGAACCTGTTCAGCAGAGACATAGATCCCAGCGTCTGGCTCAAGCTGATACTGTGCGCTTGGTTACTGCTTCCTTTCCAGGCTCTGCCTTTGTAGCCAACACTGATCAGCAGCGAGCAGGCGTTTCTGGGACTAAGTCCAGCTTTTCAAATACTGAGCATGCCCACAGGATGACCTCCCATTGGAGGTCGGGGGTCACATGCTCAGGTCCTGTTGCTGCTCCTATTGGACCATCTGGAAGGTCCTGGAGCGCTACTTCTATAAAAGGTTTGCATGGCCGCTCGGCCATGTGCTAGTATAAACTTGATAACATGCGTGTGTAGATGGATGTATATCGATGGATGAAAGCTCTTTAATCATTCCCATTCCTTGTGTTGATGACTGCTCGTGAATGGTGGAAGCTACCTAGCGCCAGACAGTGCAACCCGTACACTTTGCACACGTTTCAGCGTCTAATCGCAGTGCCCGCTTGTACGGCACCGTGCGCAATCAGTGCGCTTTCCTGACAGCCGGTCAGTGTAGGGTGGGAACTGCCGCTTGGACTCAGCATTTTACTCAGGACATCCTCAGGCGCGGGCTCAAAAGCTGTCGAGGGTCAGAGCGAGTCCAATCATCAGTTTAGTGGGGGTGATTCATAGGGATCCCACTAGTGTCTTTCAGCTGCACCCTGTGACTGCTAACAGGGCCCAGCGTATTTATGGTGACTCTGTGAAGAGTTTGCTTCTATTCACAATGGGTGAGGTTTAACCCACGTGTGAGCAAGTGTCCATCTGCCATTACTCAGCAGCAGGTTTCATCTCTGCACGCTGGACCCCGGACTACGAACACACCTCATATTCTCTAATATTATTATTTGGTGTGTTCCGCCAGTCCTAACAGTTAATCAGAGCAAAAGTGTATTTCTTGCAAAAACACCAACTCAAATATTTTCCTAGGTAGCATATTCAAAACTCCATAGCGTGTGTATCAGAATATGATGGTGCTATATTAGTAAGTAAAATAAATTAATATCTTGATGAACATTATAATAAACTTTTAAAATGATGCACAATGCTAATTATCTTGTTTATATGAAACACTAGGGGCATGTTAAGCTCTAGGGTACAGAGTATAAAATGCTAACTGGATCACATAATAAATACCATGCTATCTAGAGAGAGCTTTTGATGCTTCAGTAATTCTTGACTAGAGACAGCTGTCATGATTTTTTTTATATCTGCTATTTTCACTTGGTTAGTAGTATGAAAGTGGAATGTCAAGAATGCATGTTTTTTTCTATTTCTATTCTTGCATATTATACCATTCTTAAGCAAATTTTATTTAACCTGCATGCTGTTAGTTCCCTGAAACACTTGTCCAAGATTTAAAAATGTGTTCCTAACATAATTTTCATATTGCTGTTTCCATATTACATAGTATCATGCCTTTTGACTTAAGACAGCACCCTCAGTAAAATTAATTTACATTATGCTCTATTTTTTTCTAACTTCCTTCATTTTTTGATGTACAATAACAAATTATTTTGTGGTACTGTGTTAGCCACAAAAATCGATGTGAATATTTTTCTGCCCAATGATGACAAAAGTATTCTCGGAGTGATACCTTTATTGGCTAACCAGAAAATAATATGTTTGCAAAGCTGTGCTCTGATTATGCTTATTTTCTGGTTAGCCAATAAAGATATCACTCCGAGTATTCACATCTTCATTTTTTTACACACTTGGGAGATGTGATTTATGAAGACAAAAGGGTTATATGATATTTTTGAACAAAAAGCTCACTTAGGAATTACTTACACAGTTTAGTAATTTTTGTGTGTCTTTGGAACTGTGTATTATCCAATTAAATTAAATTAAATATCTAATATAATTTATGACAGATCTCTATAATAAATTACAGTACATTTGTTTTTTGGCATTTATTTCCACATTTTTGGTAAGCCTTACTCCCTTTTTAAGGCATTATAATACATTTTACTCAATATTTTTTTGCTTTTTAAGCAAGAAAACTAGAATTTCGATAAAGATTAATGGGTAACTGCATTTTCAAGTAACCTTTCTTTAAAAGCTACCATATGTGTGCACTGGAGAGGATTTGAAATGTGAATTTACCAGATTTGCTGAACTTCTTTTAAATTTCATTTAAAGTGAATTGATTTACCGCAAATTGCAATAATAAGGTTTCCTAAGATAGTATCCAAACCCTTTAAAGTTCTTTAACATAAATACAGCATTATTAACAAGTGAATTCATCATAGAAAATAATGGTAAATGGTAGAAAATAATTAATTTAAAAACCTGATGCACTGGCAGAATTTTCATGGTTTTTTTTTTAAATGAAGAGGTATCTGTCAGTAGGATCAATCCACCTAAGCTCTCAATATGTGCATGCAGGTCTTAGGAACTAAATACCATGATACCTTTATATCTGCAATAGTTTGTCTTGTCCCGGAGATATCTGCATATTTTTTAATATGTAAATGAGCTGTTAAGATCTACAGTTATTTGAAAAAGTGTTTGCCCCTTCCGGATTTCCTTTTCTTTTGCATGTTTGTCACACTTAAATTTTTCAGATCGCCAAACAAATTTAAATATTAGACAAAGATAACACAAGTAATCACAAAATGCTGTTTTTAAAAGAAGGTCTTTATTATTGAGGATAAAAGAAATCTAAACTTACAGGGCCCTGTGTGAAAATGCGATTGCCTCCTAAATCTAATAACTGTTTGGGCAACCCGTAGCAGCAACAACTGCAATCAAGCATTTGCGATAACTGGCAATGAGTGATTTACAACGCTCTGGAGGAATTTTGGCTCATTCATCTTTGCAGAATTGTTGTAATTCAGCCACAATGGAGGGTTTCTGAGTATAAACCACCTTGTTAAGGTCATGCCTCTAGAATTTATTTTAAATGAAAGGGGCGTTACCAGTGTGAGACATTTGGTCGAGGAGAGCAGGCAGTCAATCGTTACATGTCTCACACTTGTACAATTCATTTGAAATAATCTCTGGAGGCAGAATCCCATTGAAATCTGTGTTCAGCCCATAGATCTTAAAGCTTATTTACATATTAAGAAAAAATTTTGATTTCTCTGGAGTAAGATATCGGATCACAGATAGCAATGTATCATTTTATTTAACTTTCTATGACTTGCATGTCCATAAACATGGCTTAGGAGAGATGATCCTACTGGTAGATGCCTTTTAAAAAAGGTTAAATATTAGCCCTCCTAGTCATTTGTGATTAGGCAGAGCATTCTTTGCAGAACATTGACACAAACTAATGTTGTAATATTAAATCCTTTTATGCCCTACATAATAACAAGGACGACCGTGATGCAGAAAAGCCTTTAAAGAAAGAAGGTCCTCCAGATAGAAAAATATCATATATATATATACACTCACTGGCCACTTTATTAGGTACACCTGTCCAACTTCTTGTTAACACTTAATTTCTAATCAGCCAATCACATGGCGGCAACTCAGTGCATTTAGGCATGTAGACATGGTCAAGACAATCTCCTGCAGTTCAAACCGAGCATCAGTATGGGGAAGAAAGGTGATTTGAGTGCCTTTGAACGTGGCATGGTTGTTGGTGCCAGAAGGGCTGGTCTGAGTATTTCAGAAACTGCTGATCTACTGGGATTTTCACGCACAACCATCTCTAGGGTTTACAGAGAATGGTCCGAAAAAGAAAAAAAATCCAGTGAGCGGCAGTTCTGTGGGCAGAAATGCCTTGTTGATGCCAGAGGTCAGAGGAGAATGGGCAGACTGGTTCGAGCTGATAGAAAGGCAACAGTGACTCAAATTGCCACCCGTTACAACCAAGGTAGGCCTAAGAGCATCTCTGAATGCACAGTGCGTCGAACTTTGAGGCAGATGGGCTACAGCAGCAGAAGACCACACCGGGTACCACTCCTTTCAGCTAAGAACAGGAAACTGAGGCTACAATTTGCACAAGCTCATCGAAATTGGACAGTAGAAGATTGGAAAAACGTTGCTTGGTCTGATGAGTCTCGATTTCTGCTGCAACATTCGGATGGTAGGGTCAGAATTTGGCGTAAACAACATGAAAGCATGGATCCATCCTGCCTTGTATGGAGCATCTTTGGGATGTGCAGCCGACAAATCTGCGGCAACTGTATGATGCCATCATGTCAATATGGACCAAAATCTCTGAGGAATGCTTCCAGCACCTTGTTGAATCTATGCCACGAAGAATTGAGGCAGTTCTGAAGGCAAAAGGGGTCCAACCCGTTACTAGCATGGTGTACCTAATAAAGTGGCCAGTGAGTGTATATATTCAATGTTATTGAGACAGAAAAAGTTTATTGAAAAAACAATTAAAAACGGAGATGTTGACAAACCATACAAGAAAAGAAAAAAAAAACTGACACTGAGCAGACGTTTACTAATATAATTTGTGTAAACTGTGTTTGATATTGCACACGGTGAGGGAAAATGACTAAAAATACAGATTAGGTTTTTTTCAGAAAAACTAATATGTGCACAGATTTGCAATTATATAATTAGTAACTCATGCTCAGTAAAGTGCAAAGTGCAGACAGACAGCTCATGGGCTGTATAAACAGAAACAGAAAAAAATGATGCTGGAAGGTACTGGAGTTTATCTCTGGTATCTCCTGTAGGAGATGAGACATCAATAACAGGCAATGCAACGATCAAGAAATGAATATCTCACAGGAAGATCCAGTGATAAGATCACAAATGGCATGTAGTAAAATATATACTGTCAGACAATAATCTTAAATTGGATCATAAAGAAAATCTACTGCCAAACCCTACCCAACTAGTCTTTCAAGTGTTAGAGCATAATTTCCCAGGTTACAGAGAGCTCCAGTGTATCCCCTTAACTCGTGTTTTGGCAGGTTTTCCTCAGAAAGAGTGCATTAGGAACAGACCATAATCCCTGCCTATTTATACAGGATCACAAAACGCGTCATACCTGTTTAATTGTCAGCACAAGTTGCCCATCTTAGTCTACGTGTACCCAGAAGTCAAGTCCACCATATCAGGGAACATCACCTGGAATCCGAGGGCAAATGTGCATGGAGTCAAACAGCAGGGATATGGCTTCCAGGTGATGATCCCCGACATGGCAGAATTGACTTCCAAGTACATGCAGACTGGGATGGATGACTTGTGCTGACAATTAAACAGATATGACGCGGTTTGTGATCCTGTTTAAATAGGCGGGGATTATGGTCTGTTCCTCATGCACCCTCTCTGAGGAAGAGCTGACAAAATGTGCATTAGGGGGATACTCTGGAGCTCTCTGGAACTTGGGTAATTATGCTCTCACATCTGGAAGGATTTTCTGCTAATAATTACAAGCAGCCTGGAAATGTGCCCGTTTAGAGTTTGAGCCTGTGGATGGGTGCAAACATTTTCTTTTGTTCCAAGGCCTGTGGTACGGACAGTTGAACGCTGTGATGGGACAAGAATTTGGAAGTGCCTGATTCTGGTGCATCAGAATGGGCAAGGACAGTTGCAGTGCAGAAGGCATCTGTGCCAGAGTCATGGACAGAGGATTGGGAAGCACCTAGCACAGGGGAAGATGGAGTTGTGTCACTGGCTGGCTCCAATCGTGGACCCAGGTTTTTGGCCCACTGAGTCAGTTGATTAGATGACATCTCCCAATCATGCTGGTGGTGGTTAGGCACTTAGTGGTCAGGTCTCTGCTGACTTTGGAATGGTACATATTGCAAATTACCATTTTTGTCTCAGAACTCTTTAAAAAAAACCTCCCAAACTGGGGAAAACCTAACTCTTTGATGGAGAAATTCAGGAGTGGGATCCACCACCTTGTTTTCCACTTCCACACCCTGGTCCTCCTGACTTGAGGACTTAACAACAACCTGACTTATCAGCAAGCAACAGTGTCTCATCATCTTCCTCCCTTGCAAACTTTGCCATTCACCACCATCATTTTCTTGTGGCCATGGGTACTCTAAGTTTTGGGCATTACTAAACAGCATGTCCTCCTGCACTTCTTTGAACATGCAGGGTAAGGGCCATAATACAGAAATTATGCTGTAAAGAGCTCCTCAGAGTGTCCTAGAGTGGGATCACATGTCTCCTGGTAATCAACATGGTGTGAAGAAAGAAGATCATGGTAAGGATTAAGGCAAGTTTCACATTTGCAGACAAGGGTTTTGTGGAGGGCTGCATAGTTCCTCTGTTAAGCCTCGCCCACTGCGGCACCTCTTCCTTCAGCTCCGCCTATGTCGGCATGCGTCCTGTGTACCCTATCTTTAACATTGGGTATGCAGGCCATGCATATGTATGTCTCCACATGCATCGTTTTCATGCACTTATTGACTTGAGTATAAGCTGGGTATGCATTGTCCCCTTATCCCCATCCCTCATTATCCCTATTCTGGTCTGCATGGCTCCTCATCCATATCCGGTTATGGTTCCTCATTCCTATCCTGGTATGCATGACCCCCTCATCTCCATCCTGGTATGTATTACCCCCTCATCCCCATCCTGGTATGCATGACCCCCTCATCCCCATCTTGGTATGCATGACCCCCTCATCCTAATCCTGGTATGCATGGCATCCTCATCCTTATCCTGGTCTGCTTGGTTCCTCTTCTCTATCCTGGTCTGCATGGTTCCTCATCCCTATACTGATAGGCATGGTTCCTCATCCCCATCCTTGTATGCATGGTTCCTCATCCCTAAACTGGTATGCATGGTCATCTCATCCTTATCCTGGTATGCTTGGTTCCTCATCCCTATCCTTGCATGCATGGTTCCTCATACCTATCCTGTCATGCAGTCTCAACCCCATCCTTGTTTGAATGGTTCCTCATCCCCACCCTTTTATGCATGGCTCCTTCATCCCCATCCTGTTATGAATGGCCATCTAAGGCTACGTTCACATTTGCGTTGTGCGCCGCAGCGTCGGCGCCGCGACGCACAACGCAAACAAAAACGCAGCAAAACGCATGCACATCGCTGCGTTTTGCGCCGCATGCGTCCTTTTTTTGATTGATTTTGGACGCAGCAAAAATGCAACTTGCTGCGTCCTCTGCGCCCGGACGCGGGCGCCGCAGGGACGCATGCGGCGCAAAACGCAAGTGCGACGCATGTCCATGCGCCCCCATGTTAAATATAGGGGTGCATGACGCATGCGGCGACGCTGAGGCGCCTGACGCTGCGGCGCAGACCGCAAATGTGAACGTAGCCTTATCCATATGCTGGTACGCATAGCTCCTCATCCCCATCCTCGAATGTATTGCCCCTTCATCCCCATCCTTGTATGCATGGTCATATCATCCCTATCTTGGTATGCATGGTTCCTCATCCCCATCCTTTTATGCATGGTCATCTCATCCCTATCCTGGCATGCATGGCTCTTCATCCCCATTCTTGTATGCATGGCCATTTCATCCCTATCCTGGCATGCATGGTTCCTCATCCTTATCCTGGTATGCATGGTTCCTCATCCCTATCTTGGTATGCATGGTTATTCATCCCTATCCTTGTATGCATGGTTCTTCATCCCCATCCTTGTATGCATGTCTATCTCATCTCTATCCTAGTATGCATGGTTCCTCATCCATATCCTGGTATGCATGGTTCCTCATCTCCCTTGTCATGGTTTGCCTGGGATGCTTAGGTCTGGAGCTGCTGGGGTTAATCTTGGGAGCCTCCCTTTGGTTTTAGCGAGGTTTTTTCTAGCCTCTTTGTGGGTCTAGGTGTCGTTATACCTTTGCCCTCAGCTGAGTACGTCGACCCCTGTGTGGCTGTGCCTTATTCCTCTTCTGTATGTTTGGTTTTGACCTGGTTTGTTCCCGATTGTGATTTTGCCTACTGATTCTGTACCTCATCTGCTTCTTCTAACTTTGGCTGTGTCCTAGGGTTTTTGCTACTTGTCTTCTGATTCGGTACTTCCTCATCTGACCCGGCTTCCCTGACCTTGGCTTGCCTTGACTACTCTTCCCTGGTGCCTTTCCTTCCCTGGTGTCCCGTGGTTACCATTCCCCTCCAAACCTTGGGATTCTACTGTGCACTCTGCTATCTCCTTCGGCCGCTTTGCTCTAAGCCCTGCCCCCTTCCCTTGTGACCTGCTGTAACGTGATCACAGGTCCTGCTCCTGCATTATACGCTCTCTACCAGCTGCTCTGCCTACACAGTGGCACCGCTTTTGCTGCCCTCAGTTCCTGGACAGCATGGGTGCCACCATCCATCCTGGGGCATCTGTGCCTCTGCCTTCCCGCAGCTCGGACTGCTCAGTGTTTGCCTGGCAGATCCTGATACCCATCCTTGTATGATGGCCATCTCATCCCTATCCTGGTATGCATGGCTACTCATCCCTATCTTTGTATGAACGGCCTCCTCATCCCCATCCTGGTACACATGGTTCCTCATTCCTATCTTCTTATGTATGGCACCCTCATACCTATCCTTGCATGCATGGCCTCCATTTGAAAAGCATAAAGAAAACATCCTACTTACCGTCCCTGTGCTCCCTTGCAGCATCTTGTTCTGGTGCCAGCAGCAGCGGCGGCCGGGAGATCACATGTCCCCACTACTTAATGTAATGAATATTCACTGTGCTCCACACCTATGGGAGTGGAGAGCAGTGAATATTCATGTCTCTTAAGTAGCGGGGACACGTGATCGCCCAGCAGCTGCTGGAAGTTGGTGGCTGACACTGTGCTCTCTGTTACAGAAAAATGAATATTCACTGCTAGCGCGATGAATATTAATTTATCTTTAGCAGCGAGCACAGGAGTTAGCCACAGCCACCGGTTCCTACCTCCTGTGACCCGCTGCTGTTTCCCTTCCATCTTCTGGGACAATGACTCAAATAAAAGCTGAGGGGGTGTTTTCAGCACAAAAAATGTGCTGAAAATCTGGGCTTACACCTATGTGTATACTAAATATATATACTGTATATGTATCCATTTATATGGATACACCTAAATAAAATGGAAATGGTTGGTGATATCAACTTCCTGTTTGTGGCACATTAGTATATGGGAGGGGAAAAACTTTTCAAGATGGGCGGTGACCATGGCAGCCATTTTGAAGTTGGCCATTTTAGATCCAACTTTATTTTTTCCAATGGAAGGAGGGTCATGTGAAACATCAAACTTATTGAGAATTTCAGAAGAAAAACAATGGTGTGCTTGGTTTTAATGTAACTTTATTCTTTCATGAGTTATTTACCATTTTATGACCACTTATAAAATGTTTTCAAAGTGCTGCCCATTGTGTTGGATTGTCAATGCAACCCTCTTCTCCCACTCTTGACACACTGATAGCAGCACCACAGAAGAAATGCCAGCCCAGGCTTCCATTATCCGTTGTTTCAGATGTTGCACATCTCGTATCTTCACAGCATAGACAATTTCCTTCAGATGACCCCAAAGATAAAATTCTAAGGGGGTCAGATCGGGAGACTTTGGTGGCCATTCAACTGGCCCACAATGACCAATCCACTTTCCAGGAAACTGTTCATGTAGGAAAGCTTGGACCTGACACCCATAATGTGGTGGTGCACCACCTTGCTGGGAAAACTCAGGGAACGTGCCATCTTCAGTGCATAAAGAGGGCAACACATCATCATGATGGTTGTCGTGGGCCAGTTAAATGGCTGATGTGTTGAGATGTTGCTTCAGTATTGCCACATAATCTTCTTTTCTCATGATGCCATCTATTTTGAGAAGTGTACCAGTCCCTCCTGCAGCAAAACAACCCCACAACATGACACCTCCAAGCTTCTCCCTTTTTCCTCCAAACGTAATGATGGTCATAATGCTCAAAAAGTTCAATTTTAGTTTAATAAGACCACAGGACACATCTCCAAAAATTAAGGTCTTTGTTCCTGTGTGCATTTGCAAACATTAATATGGCTTTTTTATGTTTCTTTTAAAGTAATGACTTCTTCCTGGCTTTTATTGTGCATATTGGCACAATCTTATCAGCTTCCGCCACCATCATCACAAGGTCCTTTGCTTTTGTACTTGGGTTGATATGTACATGTCGGACCAAAGCATGTTTATCCCTGGAACACAAAACCTGTCTCCTTCCAGAGTGGGATGATGGCTGGACATTCCCACTTTGTTTGTACTTGCATATAATTGTTTAAACAGATGAACGAGGCACCTTCAGATATCTTGAAATTGCACCCAAGGATAAGCCAGAGTTGCACTAGCCCACAATTCTCTTAAGGCACCGTCACACTCAGCAACTTTGCAATGAGAACGACAACAATCCGTGACGTTGCAGCATCCTGGATAGCGATCTCGTTGTGTTTGACACGCACCAGCGATCTGGATGCCGCTGTGCCATCGCTGGTCGGAGCTAGAAGTCCAGAACTTTATTTCGTCGCCAGGTCGGCGTGTATCGTCATGTTTGTCATCAAAAGCAACGACGCCAGCAATGTTTGACATGGAGCTAACAACCAGAGAGAACGAGAAGTGAGTCGCTGTTACGTCACTGGATCGCTCCTGCATCGTTCTGGAGTTGCTGTGTTTGACGTCTCTACAGCGACCTAAACAGTGACGCTCCAGCAATCTAGTTTAGGTCGGCTCGTTATTATATCGCCGCAGTGTCGCTGAGTGTGACGGTACCTTTACTAATATTTTGGTAGTAGTGATGAGCAAGCATGCTTGCCACTACTCGGTACTCACTCAAGTATCACAGTACTCGGTGAGCACCGAGCATTTTCCGGGATTACTCGGTGGGAGCTCGGGTCTCCACCTTTAAATTTTGGTGCTTTTTAGAGCACCATTGAACATGCAGGGATTGTCTGCCATGTACTGTAATACCACAGCCATCTTTGTTGTGGCATTACAGAGATTGGCTCTCCGCACAGCATCATCAGGTCTATAAGAGACCTGACACCGCCCTGCTCGGCGCATTCTGCTCCGGACTCAGCTAGTGTAGGGAGAGCTGCTGCTGAGATAGGGTCAGAATCGTTCTTTTATTAGTGTGGGTCTACTATTGTTCAATCCACAAATCATGATAAACCAACAGTCCTTTTTAGGGCTAATTCGGGGGTTTATAGATTGCAGTGCTAGGTAGGTAGGGGAGTCTATGGGCGCATATCCACATCAGTGCAAGGCATGCAGGCACTGTTTGTGAGTATATAGATCTCACTGCATACATCAAAAGGCTCCATTACTGTCTGCTTCTGGGCATTTTATACATACCTTGCTGCAGGTATCAGTGGCTGGGATTTTTTTTTTTTTTTTGCACCTTATACCTGCTAGTTTTGTTACAAAGCAATCCATAGCCCCCTTTTTTCCACATTTATTTGCTTTGTCACACTGCAGACTACATGTTAGGCTACGTTCACATTTGCGTTGTTGTGTGCTGCGTCGGCGACGCAACGCACAACACACGAACAACGCATGCACAACGCATGCATAACGCAGCGTTTTGTGACGCATGCGTTCTTTTTTTAACGCAAAAAAATTGCTACAGGCAGCGTTCTCTGCGCCCTGACAGTTGCGACAAAAATGACGCATGCATCACAAAACGCGAGACAACGCATGTCCATGCGCCCCCCCATGTTAAATATAGGGGCGCATGAGTCGCCGCGCCCGATGCAACGCAAATGTCATTGTAGCCTTAGATGTCGAGTTCCCGCCTCTGCACAGTGGGAATCTCGAACCATCTTCTCTGTAGTCTCCCATTCTTCTCCAGCCACAGGGGAACCTGCTCAGCGGAGACGTCGGTCCCAGCATCTGTCTCAGGCTGATACTGGGTGACTGGTTACTACTGTTCTTCCAAGCTCAGCCTTTGTAGCCAGCGCTGATCAGCAGCGAGCAGACCTTTCTGGGACTAAGTCCTGCTTTTCCCATACTGGGCATACTCACAGGATGACCTCCCATTGGAGGTCGGGGGTCACATGCACAGGTCCTGAAGCAGTTCCTGTTGGACCACTAGGAAGGCCCTTGAGTGCTAAAACTATAAAAGGTTTGCATGGCCACACGGCCATGCACTAGTATCAAACCTATGTTATGAGCTCAGCGCCAGTGTTGTCATGGTTGTATGTGGTCAGGGTTTGGCTGAAATAAGCTCCTAGAATACCGGCACCTCCATAGGTCTATTTTGGGGTTAAAAAGATGTAAAAAAAACTCCAGGCCACATATTGAAACATTCGGATGATGGCCGTTTCGTGCTCCCTTGCGCTTCTACGGGTCCCGTAGAAACGCAAGGGAGCGCGAAACGGCCGCCGTCCAATTTTTTTTCTTCCCGTTCTACACCCCCCTGCTGAAGATGTTTTAAATCATCACAATAAAGATTGGATTTTAGAAATGTTGAGTGCCACCCTGTTTTCTCTTCAGTATATGGATTTATGCAATTGTTTACAGGGTTTGGCATCCATGAATCAAAAAGGGTGGTGTATTTGACGTGGTAATCACACACAGTGGATATTTGGGCTCAGGTGTTGCAGCGGTGCAAGATTCTTTCTTCTATAGTATGTTATCTAAGTCACTAGTGTTGAGCGATACCGTCCGATACTTGAAAGTATCGGTATCGGATAGTATCAGCCGATACCCGAAAAGTATCGGATATCGCCGATACCGATACCCGATACCAATACAGGTCAATGGGACACCAAGTATCGGAAGGTATCCTGATGGTTCCCAGGGTCTGAAGGAGAGGAAACTCTCCTTCAGGCCCTGGGATCCATATTAATGTGTAAAATAAAGAATTAAAATAAAAAATATTGATATACTCACCCGTCCGGAGGCCCCTGCACCTTACCGCTGTTAACCGGCAGCCTGCTTTGCTTAAAATGAGCGCGTTCAGGACCTTCCATGACGTCACGGCTTCTGATTGGTCGCGTGCCGCTCATGTGATCGCTACGCGACCAATCACAAGCCGCGACGTAATTCTGAGGTTCTAAATTCCTAGAATGAGGAGTTTAGGGCCTGAGAATGACGTCCCGGCTTGTGATTGGTCGCGTGGCGGTCACATGAGCGGCACGCGACCAATCAGAAGCCGTGACGTCATGGAAGGTCCTAAACGCGCTTACTTTAAGCAAAGCAGGCTGCCGGTTAACAGCGGTAAGGTGCAGGGTCCGCCGGAGAGGTGAGTATATCCATATTTTTTATTTTAATTCTTTATTTTACACATGAATATGGTTCCGATACCGATTCCCGATGCCACAAAAGTATCGGAACTCGGTATCGGAATTCCGATACCGCAAGTATCGGCCGATACCTGATACTTGCGGTATCGGAATGCTCAACACTATTAGTCACAGCTCCAATTTGATTTATTTTACCAAGGGTAACAGGAGAAAATTGACCCCAAAAGTTGTTGTACAATTTGTCCTGAGTACCCCGATACCCCATATGTGGGGGTAAACCACTGTTTGGGTGCATGGCAGAGATCAGAAGAGAAGGAGCACTGTTTGACTTTTCAATGCAAAATTGGCTGGAATTGAGATGGGTCACCATGTTGCATTGGGGATCCCCTGATGTGCCTAAACATGGTGACACCATTTTGGAAAGTAGACCCCCAAAGGAACTTATTAAGATGTGTGGTGAGCACTTTGACCCACCAAGTGCTTCACAGAAGTTTATAATGTAGAGCCGTAAAAATAAAATATAATATTTTTTAACAAAAATGAATTTTCGCCCCCAATTTTTTATATTCCCAAAGGTACTAGAAGAAATTGTACCCCAAAAGGTGTTGTGCAATTTGTCTTGAGTACGCTGATACCCCATATGTGGGGGTAAACCACTGTTTGGGTGCGTGTCAGAGCTCGGAAGGGAAGGAGCGCCGTTTGACTTTTTAATGCAAAATTGGCTGAAATTAAGATGAGACGCCATGTTGTATTTGGAGAGCCCCTGATGTACCTAAACATTGAAACCCCCTGCAAGTGACACCATTTTGGAAAGTAGACCCCCTAAGGATCTTATCTAGATGTGTTGTGAGAGATTTGAACCCCCAAGTGTTTCACAACAGTTTATGATGCAGAGCCGTGAAAATAAAAATTATTTTTTTTCCACAAGAATTATTTTTAGCCCCCAGTTTTGTATTTTCCCAAGGGTAACAGGAGAAATTGGACCCCAAACGTTGTTGTGAAATTTGTCCTGAGTATGCTGATACCCCATATGTGGGGGGTAATCACCGTTTGGGTGCATGGCAGAGCTCAGAAGGGAAGGAGCGCCATTTGGAATGCAGACTTAGATGGATTGGTCTGCAGGCGTCACATTGCGTTTGCAGAGCCCCTAATGTACCTAAACAGTAGAAACCCCCACAAGTGACCCCATATTAGAAACTAGACCCCCCAAGGAACTTATCTAGATGTGTTGTGAGAATTTTGAACCCGCCAAGTGTTTCACTACAGTTAAGAACGCAGAGCCTTGAAAATAAAAAATATTTTTTTTTCCACAAAAATGTTTTTTTAGCCCCCCAAATTTTTATTTTCCCAAGGCTCACATGAAATTGGATGCCAAAAGTTGTCCAATTTGTCCTGAGTACGCTGATTCCCATATGTTGGGGTAAACCCCTGTTTGGGCGCACGGGAGAGCTCGGAAGGAACACTGTTTTACTTTTTCAACGTAGAATTGGCAAGAATTGAGATCGGACGCCATATCGCATTTGGAGAGCCCTGGTGTGCATAAACAGTGGAAACCCCCAATTCTAACTGAAACCCTAACCCAAACACACCCCTAACCCTTATCCCAACCACATCCCTAACTCTAATCCCAACCATAACCCTAACCACACCCCTAACCCTAACCTTTTTTTTGCTGATGACGCTGTATCGCAGCTCGTTTTTTGCGGGACAAGATGACGCTTTCAGCGGTACCATGATTATTTATATCCGTCTTTTTGATCGCGTGTTATTCCACTTTTTGTTCAGCAGTATGATAATAAAGCGTTGTTTTTTGCCTCGTTTTTTTTTTTTTTTACGGTGTTCACTGAAGGGGTTAACTAGTGGGACAGTTTTATAGGATGGGTCGTTACGGATGCGGCGATACTTTATATGTGTACTTTTATTGTTTTGTTTTTTTTAGATAAAGGAATGTATTTATTGGAACAATATATATATTTTTTTAATTTATTTAGGATTTTTGTTTTTTACACATTTAATTTTTAAGCCACCTCCCTGTAGGACCCACGGCCATTTTGGATCTGGGGCCTGCAGGGAGAAGAAGGTAGGAGACCCTCGGAGCAACGCGATGTGATCGCGTTGCTCCGAGGGTCTCAGGGAAGCCCTCAGGGAGCCCCCTCCCTGCGTGATGCTTTCCTATACCGCCGAAACACTGCGATCATGTTTGATCGCAGTGTGCCGGGGCTTAATGTGCCGGGGGCAGTCCGTGACCGCTCCTGGCACATAGTGCCGGATGTCAGCTGCGATAGTCAGCTGACACCCGGCCGCGATCGGCCGCGCTCCCCCCGTGAGTGCGGCCGATCGCTATGACGTACTATCCCGTCGGTGGTCATACGGGCCCACCCCACCTCGACGGGATAGTACGTCTAATGTCAAAAAGGGTTTAAATGTTGCAATCTGGATTGGTTACCTAGAAGTGTAAGACATTATTAAATTGAACAGAATAAACTGTTTCATTATGTATATAATATAACCTATTGGAATTGTTAACCCTGTGATGGCTATGAACTTTGACACCATGTCATCTGATCAGTTGGTGCTCGTTTTTTGAAGCTCAGCATCCTCTCTTAACTATATATACTTGTGATGCCTGTACATATTGTGTGGTATTTCCTGATAAAGGGGGCATGAGACCCCTGAAACGCATAGAATAAACCACAGAGAATCCTTGATATTTTTCCTGAATTTATCCTTGCGGCAGCGTGAAGCATAACTACAAATTCCCTTTGAATATACAGAATTGTTTAATGGTATAGTAATCATAGTGTATGTAAACTTTTGACTTTGCAGTAAGTAATTATTATTATTATTATTTATTGTTATAGCGCCATTTATTCCATGGCGCTTTACATGTGAGGAGGGGTATGCATAATAAAAACAAGTACAATATTCTTAAACAATTCAAGTCATAACTGGTACAGGAGGAGAGAGGACCCTGCCCGCGAAGGCTCACACTCTACAAGGGATGGGTTAGAATACAGTAGGTGAGGATACAGCTGGTCATGCAGCGGTTTGGTTGATCGGTGGTTACTGCAGGTTGTAGGCTTGTCAGAAGAGGTGGGTCTTCAGGCTCTTTTTGAAGGTTTCGATGGTAGGTGAGAGTCTGATGTGTTGTGGTAGAGGGTTCCAGAGTAGGGGTGATACGCGAGAGAAATCTTGTATAAGTTTGTGGGAAGAGGAGATAAGAGGGGAGTAGAGAAGGAGATCTTGTGAGGATCGGAGGTTGCGTGTAGGTAAGTACCGGGAGACGAGGTCACAGATGTATGGAGGAGACAGGTTGTGGATGGCTTTGTATGTCATGGTTAGGGTTTTGTACTGGAGTCTCTGGGCAATGGGGAGCCAGTGAAGGGAGAGGCCAGGGAATAGCGGGGGGGGGACAGGTGGATTAGTCGGGCAGCAGAGTTTAGAATAGATTGGAGGGGTGCGAGAGTGTTAGAGGGGAGGCCACAGAGCAGGAGGTTGCAGTAGGCAATGCGAGAGATGATGAGGGCATGGACTAGGGTTTTTGCAGATTCTTGGTTGAGGAATGTACGGATTCGTGAAATATTTTTCAGTTGAAGTCGGCAGGAAGTGGAAAGGGCTTGGATATGTGGTTTGAAGGAGAGATCAGCGTCAAGGATTACCCCGAGGCAGCGAGCTTGTGGGACTGGGGAGAGTGGACAGCCATGCACTGTAATGGATAGGTTCGTTGGGGGGGTCGCGTGAGATGGGGGAAAGATGATGAATTCTGTTTTGTCCATGTTAAGTTTCAGAAATCTAGCGGAGAAGAAGGATGAAATAGTGGACTGACATTGAGGGATTCTGGTTAGTAGGGAGGTGATATCTGGTCCAGAGATGTAGATCTGTGTGTCATCAGCATAGAGGTGATACTGGAAGCCATGAGATTCTATGAGCTGTCCCAGGCCAAAGTTGTAAATGGAGAAGAGCAGGGGCCCAAGGACTGAACCTTGTGGTACTCCGACAGATAGGGGGCGAGGTGAGGAGGTGGTGTGTGAGTGGGAGACGCTGAATGTCCGGTCTGTTGGGTATGATGAGATCCAGGATAGGGCCAAGTCTGTGATGCCAAGGGATGAGAGGGTCTGTAGTAATAGGGAATGGTCTACTGTGTCAAAGGCAGCCAACAGGTCGAGGAGGAGGAGGACAGAGTAGTGTCGCTTGCTCTTGGCGGTTAAGAGGTCATTGGTGACCTTAGTTAGGGCAGTTTCAGTGGAGTGGTGTGACTGGAAGCCAGATTGTAAGCGGTCAAAGAGGGAGCAAGAAGAGAGATGGGAGGACAGTTCAAGGTAGACGTGTTGTTCCAGTAGTTTAGAGGCATAGAGGAGAAGTGATATAGGGCGATAGCTAGATACAGAGGATGGGTAATAAAAATGTCTTAAAATAGTCTCTCTCTCGCTCTCATTATTCTGGCATTTGGCAAATATTAATAATTATGGTAATCCTTATTAACCTAAAAGGGGAAAGGTTTATTCTGATTTCCTTTCAGATATTGAAAAAAACATGCATATGTGTCTTTTATATTGTATATGTAAACTTCTGGTTTCAACTGTATCTGAGCCCTTTTTTTACTTTCATTGATGTATTTATATATGATTTTTAATCATTTATCAATGTTTACACTGTTTATTATTCGTTAGAATGTTACCTTTTCCCTATAAGTATTTTTTCTTTTTGCACTTTGTATAAAATAAATGGATTTCCCTGTTAACCACACCTTCCCCCTAAATCCAGACGCTGCACAAGAAAAAATGTCATCTTGACTACACGTGAATATAGATTTGTATCTAGAAGCGAATTCCACCTTCCGCCATTCTTTGCAAAATCTTTCATTTTATTGGATTCTTTTAAAACCATTAGTTTAACCAAAAACAGAAGCATTTAAGAAGGTCCTTCCTCTTATCCTTACTAGTTATGAGTAAAGACTTATGGTTTAATCTGATAATCTTACATATTCCTCTTTACTATTCCAGTTTTCATGTTCTCTTTAATTGAAAGCATGAGCAATTTAGAGTAGTGCAAGATTTCCCTTTTACATGTTTTTAGAATTTTCATTGTATTTGTCAGCTACTATTTGTTGCATGTTTTTGTTACTTAAGCATTAGAACGATGTGGAGAAATGGAACAGTGTTTGCAGAATTTATTCTTCTTGGTCTCTCTAGCAACCCAAGGACACAAACAACTCTTTTTGGGATATTCCTGATTGCTTTTATATTTACACTTCTTGGGAATGCTATGATTATTCTGGTGACACTTACAGATAACAGTCTTCAGACTCCTATGTATTTATTCATTACTAATCTAGCCTTTATTGATATCTGTTTTTCATCATCAGTTACACCTCGAATGCTGAAAGACTTGTTGTCACCTGCAAAGACAATTTCATTTGCAGAGTGTGTCATTCAAATGTACATATCACTTTCATTGGGGGAATCTGAATGTATTTTATTGGCTGTAATGGCCTATGACCGTTATATGGCAATATGCTACCCATTGCATTATACAATAGTTATGGAAAGGACAGTATGTATCAAGATAGCCACAGGAAACTGGGTCTGTGGATTTCTGCTATCTATTTCTCATGTTGTTCTAACATGGAATATGGATCTCTGTGACAGTCACAGAATTAACCATTTCTTATGTGAAGCACCAGAACTTTTGTCTTTGAGTTGTGGAAATGTTTCTGTTGTTGAATTTGTAATATTTGTTGTTGGTGTACTCATTTTATTAATACCAATAGTTTTTATTATAGCTTCTTATATTCAAATAATAAGAGCTATTTTGAAAATGAAAACTTCTGATGGAAGGAAAAAACCCTTCTCAACTTGTAGTTCTCACATGCTCGTCGTAACTGTATTTTATGGTTCAGCTATGGCTACTTATATGAAGCCTAGATCATACTCTTTACCAAATGTAAACAAAATGATTGCAGTAATTTATACAGTTATAATTCCAATGGTGAATCCAGTAATATATACCCTAAGAAACAATGATGTTAAAAGAGCAGTCACAAAGATCTTTATTAATAATTCAATAAATCATATTTTGTAATATGAAGTAACTTCAATTTCTCTTTCAAGTAAATACAAAAAGCAAATTTTTATTGTAATATATAATTACATGCTGAGCAAAGATCTCAATCTGCGCATTCGCCATCACAGGCACCTTTATACTTAAGACAAATTGGAGGAGTAATTTCCAATATACATTTATTTATTAGTTAAAAATAACCGCAATACAAAAATTCATTAGATCAATACTATACACAGAAGAGTACAACTCAGATGGAATAAACCATCTGTGGATAAATGTCAGCAGAAACAGAGAATAACGGGAGCAGAACCCCAGAACTACCAGACCTGGGTGCAGTGTTCAATAGGCTGTGTCTTGAACCGGTTACAAAATATCAATACCCCAGATACTCTATACATATGATTAGCTGGATAGTGGGGTAGTCTATAGTATGATGTGCCATGAATACTGCACCTATATTGCACCAGCCCTAAAGCCTAAGAGTCCCACTGGGCCTTTAGTCTAACCTTATCACCAATTTGGGCAAAAGGGCGATAGTGCATGTGAAGTACCTGTGGTCATGTTGGTCCGAGAATCTGCCCCGCACTGTTGCACCTCGACGCGCGTTTCTCCACGCCTGTGGCTTCGTCAGGAGGTGGATAGGCTATAAGTGTGGTTCATTATATACACGGTGGATTTGATTTTAATTCCCCTCAGCTCTGTGTGGCGCGCCGCCGCCATGTTGCGTCGCTGCTGAGGAGTGCGGCGCTCATGATGCGCGTCACCACGTCTCACGACGCCGGTCAGCTGACCCGCACCGCGACCATGGCAACGCGTCACCATCTAGAGCGTCCCCCACCCCAGTGCGAAGCAGCGCATGCGTGGTGCGCGCTCAAGCTGAGTGAGGAAGGTGAAGTGAATATTCTAATAGTTTCCCTGGAATTTGCTTTTGACTGGAAAGAAACCTATCTGTTAGTCTGGTACCGGACTAATAATACATAAATGCTGTTCTGGGAACATTCTAATTATACCAACTATAAAATTCGGGTATAAGATATTCACCCAGCCATAATTACTAAGGCCCCATACCTAAACACACAATAGTGATCTCTCCATATTATGTATGTCATGACTATTGTTGCCACCCCATTTCCATAATGGTGACAGCATATATATATCTACTCCATATGCAATAGTCATTGAATGGAACTATATTTGCCATTATGCAATCCTATAACGAGCTAAATGTCCCTATACGTTCATAAAAGATACAGCATTATACTTATTGTCCAGACAACACAAATAGTAGTAATCGATATTACAGTGAGGTAATAGATACGCTGGTCAATCATAAAAAGTTGTAACAGCCCATCCAATCATCCAGAGTTTCTTCATTCACCTTTTCCAAAATGTCCACCAAAGAATTTGTTCCAAAGTTATGTATGTTGCGGAAATATGGGTCTAAACTACAATACTAAAGATAAGAGAAGAATGATTAAAACCAGACAACCATATTAAATATTAAACTACAAAAACATTTTTAAACATTTTAAAATTCGCGCCTATCCCTTATAGAAAGGACTTGAAACTTAATGCCTCATTAAGGCCATTTGGGGCAACCGTGTCTAGGCAGACCATCCACTTCGTCTCCTTTTTAAGTAGTTCCTTTTTGTAGTCACCTCCACGGATTCCTAACTGTACCCTATCAATGCCCTTGACCTTTAGTGCTTTTGGATTGCTATTATGATGGCTCCGGAAATGTTTGGGGATCGGTTTTAAAATTGAAAAGTCGTGAGCTGTGGCTGCGTTTTTAATGTCCTTGGCATGTTCAAGGGTCCTAACCCTAAGTTGTCTCATTGTCATGCCAATATAAATTAATCTACATGGACAATAGGCATAATAGATTACCATATCCGTCGTACAAGAAATATGGTGTGTAATTTTATAAGTCCTGGTTTCATCACTATTGTTAAATGTGAATGACCTTTCTATATATTGACATGCAGAACAATTACCACAGCTAAAGGACCCCCAAACAGGCCCTACCCTTGTGGAAAAATACGACCTCTGTGGTGCCACGTAGTGGCTTCGAGTCAACAGATCTCACAGTTTAGTACGTTTTTTGAGTAGATCTTTAATGTTAAGCTTCAAATCCTTAATATCACAATTCTCAGTTTCCGCATCCACTTTATTACCAAATAATGATCCTAATTGTGGAATCCAGTTTCTATCACGTTTTCTAAAATCCATGTACTCTGTATTAGAGGTATCTGAAACACAGATAAATTAGAAGTATATACCAAAAGAGGGCGCCTCATATACCAATTTCAAAAACCAAAATGAGGGAAGGAACTAAAATGCCTCCACATCATGATATACACCAATAGAGAGACAAATTGGAGGAGTAATTTCCAATATACATTTATTTATTAGTTAAAAATAACCGCAATACAAAAATTCATTAGATCAATACTATACACAGAAGAGTACAACTCAGATGGAATAAACCATCTGTGGATAAATGTCAGCAGAAACAGAGAATAACGGGAGCAGAACCCCAGAACTACCAGACCTGGGTGCAGTGTTCAATAGGCTGTGTCTTGAACCGGTTACAAAATATCAATACCCCAGATACTCTATACATATGATTAGCTGGATAGTGGGGTAGTCTATAGCATGATGTGCCATGAATACTGCACCTATATTGCACCAGCCCTAAAGCCTAAGAGTCCCACTGGGCCTTTAGTCTAACCTTATCACCAATTTGGGCAAAAGGGCGATAGTGCATGTGAAGTACCTGTGGTCATGTTGGTCCGAGAATCTGCCCCGCACTGTTGCACCTCGACGCGCGTTTCTCCACGCCTGTGGCTTCGTCAGGAGGTGGATAGGCTATAAGTGTGGTTCATTATATAACCAGGGCGATCCCGGTGGGTCAATTTCTTCGGATGAAACGTATTTGCTCTGATGAGAGCAAATTTCAAAAACAGGCAGGAATCCTTACTAGGCAGTTACAACAGCGTGGGTATAACCACAAATATATACGTAAGGGTTATAGGAGAGCCATAGGTACACAAAGAGGACAACTATTAGCAAAAAGGAAAGTACAACATCAATATGATGAACAAATTAGACTAATCACAACGTTTAATTCAAGATGGACCGATGTCTTGGATGTTTTGAGAAAGTATTGGTCTATTTTGAGAACAGATGAAGATTTGAGTAAGTTCTTACCTGTAAATCCCTCGGTCACTTGGAGACGCTCCAAAAATCTCAAGGATCTGTTGACTCGAAGCCACTACGTGGCACCACAGAGGTCGTATTTTTCCACAAGGGTAGGGCCTGTTTGGGGGTCCTTTAGCTGTGGTAATTGTTCTGCATGTCAATATATAGAAAGGTCATTCACATTTAACAATAGTGATGAAACCAGGACTTATAAAATTACACACCATATTTCTTGTACGACGGATATGGTAATCTATTATGCCTATTGTCCATGTAGATTAATTTATATTGGCATGACAACGAGACAACTTAGGGTTAGGACCCTTGAACATGCCAAGGACATTAAAAACGCAGCCACAGCTCACGACTTTTCAATTTTAAAACCGATCCCCAAACATTTCCGGAGCCATCATAATAGCAATCCAAAAGCACTAAAGGTCAAGGGCATTGATAGGGTACAGTTAGGAATCCGTGGAGGTGACTACAAAAAGGAACTACTTAAAAAGGAGACGAAGTGGATGGTCTGCCTAGACACGGTTGCCCCAAATGGCCTTAATGAGGCATTAAGTTTCAAGTCCTTTCTATAAGGGATAGGCGCGAATTTTAAAATGTTTAAAAATGTTTTTGTAGTTTAATATTTAATATGGTTGTCTGGTTTTAATCATTCTTCTCTTATCTTTAGTATTGTAGTTTAGACCCATATTTCCGCAACATACATAACTTTGGAACAAATTCTTTGGTGGACATTTTGGAAAAGGTGAATGAAGAAACTCTGGATGATTGGATGGGCTGTTACAACTTTTTATGATTGACCAGCGTATCTATTACCTCACTGTAATATCGATTACTACTATTTGTGTTGTCTGGACAATAAGTATAATGCTGTATCTTTTATGAACGTATAGGGACATTTAGCTCGTTATAGGATTGCATAATGGCAAATATAGTTCCATTCAATGACTATTGCATATGGAGTAGATATATATATGCTGTCACCATTATGGAAATGGGGTGGCAACAATAGTCATGACATACATAATATGGAGAGATCACTATTGTGTGTTTAGGTATGGGGCCTTAGTAATTATGGCTGGGTGAATATCTTATACCCGAATTTTATAGTTGGTATAATTAGAATGTTCCCAGAACAGCATTTATGTATTATTAGTCCGGTACCAGACTAACAGATAGGTTTCTTTCCAGTCAAAAGCAAATTCCAGGGAAACTATTAGAATATTCACTTCACCTTCCTCACTCAGCTTGAGCGCGCACCACGCATGCGCTGCTTCGCACTGGGGTGGGGGACGCTCTAGATGGTGACGCGTTGCCATGGTCGCGGTGCGGGTCAGCTGACCGGCGTCGTGAGACGTGGTGACGCGCATCATGAGCGCCGCACTCCTCAGCAGCGACGCAACATGGCGGCGGCGCGCCACACAGAGCTGAGGGGAATTAAAATCAAATCCACCGTGTATATAATGAACCACACTTATAGCCTATCCACCTCCTGACGAAGCCACAGGCGTGGAGAAACGCGCGTCGAGGTGCAACAGTGCGGGGCAGATTCTCGGACCAACATGACCACAGGTACTTCACATGCACTATCGCCCTTTTGCCCAAATTGGTGATAAGGTTAGACTAAAGGCCCAGTGGGACTCTTAGGCTTTAGGGCTGGTGCAATATAGGTGCAGTATTCATGGCACATCATACTATAGACTACCCCACTATCCAGCTAATCATATGTATAGAGTATCTGGGGTATTGATATTTTGTAACCGGTTCAAGACACAGCCTATTGAACACTGCACCCAGGTCTGGTAGTTCTGGGGTTCTGCTCCCGTTATTCTCTGTTTCTGCTGACATTTATCCACAGATGGTTTATTCCATCTGAGTTGTACTCTTCTGTGTATAGTATTGATCTAATGAATTTTTGTATTGCGGTTATTTTTAACTAATAAATAAATGTATATTGGAAATTACTCCTCCAATTTGTCTCTCTATTGGTGTATATCATGATGTGGAGGCATTTTAGTTCCTTCCCTCATTTTGGTTTTTGAAATTGGTATATGAGGCGCCCTCTTTTGGTATATACCTTTATACTTAAGACCTCAAGGAGATGAATCTGCATAAGTTTGTGCTGGTGAGGACGGTGTCATCATAAACTTTAAAAAAAAAAAAAAGAGGAAAGATGCAGACAACATAGATTCATGAAGACTGGCGTAGAGTGTACTTTGGAGTATATTGACCTAATTTATTAAGCATTAGGCACGTCTGATACCCACTGTGCACCACCACAAGAAATATACATCGCTTGTGGGTTGGCATACATTTCTAGGGTAAGTTACACCGCATTAGTAATGTAACTTATGCTGAATTTGAGGATGTACTGTTCCGCTCATACCTCTAACATGCTACGCCCATATTGGTAAAGCTGGACGAGACAAGTGTGTTAGCATCAAAAGTCGCAATATATTTGTGCAACTACGATGTTTTGCAAAAATATTGCAACATGTTTATTAAGGTGTTTACACCTCATTTTTTTAAAAAACAGCACCTGTAATGCTGCTGCAGTGTTGTATAGCGCAACCTCCACCAGGGGATGCTGGTGAGGGAAGAGAGGTTGACTACACAGCGGAACACCACTGAGCAGCAGCACAAGTGCCACCAAGTGGCGAAAGAGTGGTCAGATGAGCTGAGTCAGAAACCGTCAGGACAAGAAGTACCAGAGGTCATAGCAGTACACGTGGTCAAATACAATCCAGAAATCAAAGCCAGAAGGGAGCAGATATAACCGAGACAAGAGACAGTAAAACAGGTCAGAAGACAAGCTGGGTCACATACCAAGAGGTCCAAGAACAGGGAGGGAACACTAAGACAAAGCGGGATGGCAGGAAAGGGAAGTCACGGGAACAGAGTACATGGGCAGAGGACAACACACGGTATCAAGGAGTCAGCTGCTCTAGTCTGGGAGCATGAACTTCACTGACATATGTCTGCAGGCACAGCAGACTGAAATAGCAACACCAAAGCCAAAATGAGGCAAAGAACGTTAACCCCAGCATGACCAGACTGGGAGAGAATAACTTGAAACAAACCCCTGCCTGGATCATGACAGCACCCTAATAAATCGCCCCCCTAACTGTATAGAATGTGTGTTACTGTGCAGGTTGAAATTCAGCATCTGCTACCACTAAAAAACATGCTTCAGGTCTTAAAGAATCACATATGAGTTTTTGACTACCAGCTTTCTCAGGAATATGGAAATAGATGGCATTAGCTTCCACGTTTTGCCATGTTCAAGTAGTGTAGTCAATATTCAAACAATTTTAAACTTGCAAGTTGTGCCTCCAAGTCTAGTAAATCCGTTTGCTTTCTTTTCTTTTGTACCTTTTTCATTATTTGTGCAAGGCAATGATTAGAGATGAGCGAGCACTAAAATGCTCAGATTCTCATTACTCAAACTGAGCAATTTCTAATTTTCGGATGCTTATTTCGAGTAGCAAGTATAATGGGTGTCAATAGGAAATCTGAGCATTTTTTCTGGCAAAGCCTTCAAGGTGGTCTAGTCGGCAGTGAAAATGTTGAAATGGATGGGAAGAATGTAAGGATGACAGCATGTGTAAGACCCCTGGAATCATCTCTGACTTCCATATTACTGCTGAGAACAATGGTGCCCCACTTTTACTCCACTTTACGAAGTGACAATTATACATTCAAAATTTACAAGAAATTGGAGTTTACAAGAAAACAAAAGTTAAGGAATGTTCTTTCTTGTATAATGATTTATATGAAGGCAACATTTAAAAAGGATTTTAAAAAATAACATAAGTAAACCAAAATTGCAATTTTTTTAAGAAATTGGAAATTTCAGTGTAATTTATAAAGGAAGCAAGTACTGCCAAAAAATGATGGAAGAGGTACTTAGATATGCCCTGTATTAGACGTGGGTCTCATACACATGCTGTTCAAGTTGACATGTAGTGGCACTCCTAGACTCATAAAGGCTATGCACTAAACAGGGTCATCGAAAAAAACATTGAATGCACCAACTGTAGTACCTCAGTCAAATATTGTAAAACAAAGGGTAGTTGTGGTACTCCTACACTCATAAAGTCTCTGCACACAGTGCCAGGCCAGTAATAATAATAATAATAATAATAATAATAATAATAATAAGCAGACTTATCCATAGACCCTTTAAGGCAACAAGGCAACAACTGAAGAGAGTCATTGAAATAATGCAAAAATGTAGTTTATGTGCTTTTACACTCATAAATGATTTGAAAAAAGTGAAAAGCCATGACAAAATGATAAGGGGGTAATGAAAGGCATCAATAGACCCTTGAAGGCAACAACTGAGGGCCTCATTGCAGTATTTTGAAAGTGTAGTTGATGCACTTATACATTTATAAAGGATTTTCACAAATTGCAAAGCCATGAAAATATTATAAGTAGGGTCATGCAGTCATCCATAAACCCTTGAAGGCAACAACTGGTGAACCTCATTCAAATATTGAAGATTAAAACACTTTATGTGCTGCTGTCATGTGGTGATGACTAGAGTTGAGCGACTCTTACTATTTTAGGATCGAGTCTTTCTCAAAAGTCGGGTAGGGTGAAATCGGCCGCTTATTGCGAAAAGTCGGGGATCCGACTGAAACACGAAACCCAATGTAAGTCAATGGAGAAGCAAAGTCGACATTGAGTGGAGGACAGGAAAACACCTACAGTGCCCATTTTAATGCCAAAAACATCAATTCTTGTTACTTAAGCTTGTCAATCTTAATAGTTAGGCATTGAAAATTGGGGATCATTTGGCTAAAGTTGTGGGGGGGTAGGGCTGGCTCAAGTTTTTCGTGGGCCCAGGAAACGCGGACTACGTCACGGCGGTGGAGCAGGGAGAGGTGTTGTGAAATTGGATTTTGGGCTCCCCCGGTGGCCACTGGTGGAATTGAACTGGTGTGCATCATCCTCTCTGTTCACCTGTTTCCATCAGGAGGTGGGAGTCGCTATTTAGCCTTGCTCCTCTGTCACTTCCATGCCGGTCAACATTGTAATCAGAAGCCTTTCTGTGCATGTTCCTGCTGCTAGACAACTCCCAGCTAAGTTGGACTTAGTCCTTGTTTGTTTTTGCATTTTGTTCCAGTTCACAGCTGTAGTTTCATTTCTGTGTCTGGAAAGCTCTTGTGATCTGAAATTGCCACTCTGATGTTATGAGTTAATACTAGAGTCTTAAAGTAATTTCAGGATAGTATTTTGATAGGGTTTTCAGCTGACCATGAAAGTGCCCTTTCTGTCTTCCTGCTATCTAGTAAGCGGACCTCAATTTTGCTAAACCTATTTTCATACTACGTTTGTCATTTCATCTAAAATCACCGCCAATATTTGTGGGGGCCTCTGTCTGCCTTTCGGGGAAATTTCTCTAGAGGTGAGCCAGGACTATATTTTCCCTGCCAGGATTAGTTAGTCCTCCGGCCGGCGCTGGGCGTCTAGGGATAAAACGCAGGCTACGCTACCCGGCTACTGTTAGTTGTGCGGCAGGTTTAGTTCATGGTCAGTTTAGTTTCCATCCTTCCAAGAGCTAGTTCGTATGTTTGCTGGGCTATGTTCTCTTGCCATTGAGAACCATAACAGTTTGACCGGCCTAAAAGGGTTAAATTAATTGACAGAGAAAGGAGAGAAAAGAGAAGTCTGCTGAAGATTTTTTTTTTTTTTCTCAGTTCTGAGTGTGCTTGTAATTGAATCTCTTGCAAGTCTGCCTATATTGCAGCCTTTCTCTCTCTCTCTCCTTCTAATCCTGGAATGGCTCTGTGTTCACCTGTTTAAAATGGATATTCAGAGTTTAGCTGCAGGTTTGAATAATCTCACCACGAAAGTTCAAAACTTACAAGATTTTGTTGTTCATGTTCCTATATCTGAACCTAGAATTCCTTTGCCTGAATTTTTCTCGGGGAATAGATCTTGCTTTCAAAATTTCAAAAATAATTGCAAGTTGTTTTTGTCCCTGAAATCTCGCTCTGCTGGAGATCCTGCTCAGCAGGTCAGGATAAATACACAAAGAAAAGACGCTGCTCCAAAGGATGCACACCACAGAAAATAGAACAAGAATATGTATATGTATAAAACAAGGGATTTTTATTGACACATAGCAACTTCAATACACATAAAACATAATTAAAAACAATACAAAATACAATTGGCACATAGATAGATAACGTGTACAAAATACAAAGTGCAAGTCTGCAGACTGCTTGGTTGCACCCCGTTGGGATATTTTATTATTACCTATATTGGTAGTGCGCTCTATTTTTTGGTTTTCATGCAGCAGGTCAGGATAGTGATTTCTTTGCTCCGGGGCGACCCTCAGGATTGGGCTTTTGCATTGGCTCCAGGGGATCCTGCGTTGCTCAATGTGGATGCGTTTTTTCTGGCCTTGGGGTTGCTTTATGAGGAACCTCAGTTAGAACTTCAGGCGGAAAAGGCCTTGATGTCCCTATCTCAGGGGCAAGACGAAGCTGAAATATACTGCCAGAAATTCCGTAAATGGGCTGTGCTTGCTCAGTGGAATGAGTGCGCCCTGGCGGCGAATTTCAGAGAGGGTCTCTCTGATGCCATTAAGGATGTTATGGTGGGGTTCCCTGTGCCTGCGGGTCTGAATGAGTCCATGACAATGGCTATCCAGATCGATAGGCGTCTGCGGGAGCGCAAACCTGTGCACCGTTTGGCGGTGTCTACTGAGAAGACGCCAGAGAATATGCAATGTGATAGAATTCTGTCCAGAAGTGAACGGCAGAATTTTAGACGAAAAAATGGGTTGTGCTTCTATTGCGGTGATTCAACTCATGTTATATCAGCATGCTCTAAGCGTACTAAGAAGCTTGATAAGTCTGTTTCAATTGGCACTTTACAGTCTAAGTTTATTCTATCTGTGACCCTGATTTGTTCTTTATCATCTATTACCGCGGATGCCTATGTCGACTCTGGCGCCGCTTTGAGTCTTATGGATTGGTCCATTGCCAAACGCTGTGGGTATGATTTGGAGCCTCTTGAAACTCCTATACCCCTGAAGGGGATTGACTCCACCCCATTGGCTAGCAATAAACCACAATACTGGACACAAGTAACTATGCGGATTAATCCGGATCACCAGGAGATTATTCGCTTTCTTGTGCTGTATAACCTACATGATGTGTTGGTGCTTGGATTGCCATGGCTGCAATCTCATAACCCAGTCCTTGACTGGAAAGCTATGTCTGTGTTAAGCTGGGGATGTAAGGGGACGCATGGGGACGTACCTGTGGTTTCCATTTCATCATCTATTCCCTCTGAGATTCCTGAATTCTTGACTGAATATCGTGACGTTTTTGAAGAACCTAAGCTTGGTTCATTACCTCCGCACCGGGAGTGCGATTGTGCCATAGATTTGATTCCGGGTAGTAAATACCCTAAGGGTCGTTTATTTAATCTGTCTGTGCCTGAACATGCTGCTATGCGAGAATATATAAAGGAGTCCTTGGAAAAGGGACATATTCGTCCTTCGTCATCTCCCTTAGGAGCCGGTTTTTTCTTTGTGGTTAAGAAAGATGGCTCTTTGAGGCCGTGCATTGATTATCGGCTTTTGAATAAAATCACGGTTAAATATCAATATCCGTTGCCACTGCTGACTGATTTGTTTGCTCGCATAAAGGGGGCCAAGTGGTTCTCTAAGATAGATCTTCGTGGGGCGTATAATTTGGTGCGAATTAAGCAGGGGGATGAGTGGAAAACCGCATTTAATACGCCCGAGGGCCACTTTGAGTATTTGGTGATGCCTTTTGGTCTTTCAAATGCCCCTTCAGTCTTTCAGTCCTTTATGCATGACATTTTCCGTGATTATTTGGATAAATTTATGATTGTGTATCTGGATGATATTTTGATTTTTTCGGATGACTGGGACTCTCATGTCCAGCAGGTCAGGAGGGTTTTTCAGGTTTTGCGGTCTAATTCCTTGTGTGTGAAGGGTTCTAAGTGCGTTTTTGGGGTTCAAAAGATTTCCTTTTTGGGATATATTTTTTCCCCCTCTTCCATCGAGATGGATCCTGTCAAGGTTCAGGCTATTTGTGATTGGACGCAACCCTCTTCTCTTAAGAGTCTTCAGAAATTTTTGGGCTTTGCTAACTTTTATCGTCGATTTATTGCTGGTTTTTCTGATGTTGTTAAACCATTGACTGATTTGACTAAGAAGGGTGCTGATGTTGCTGATTGGTCCCCTGCTGCTGTGGAGGCCTTTCGGGAGCTTAAGCGCCGCTTTTCTTCCGCCCCTGTGTTGCGTCAGCCTGATGTTGCTCTTCCTTTTCAGGTTGAGGTCGACGCTTCTGAAATCGGAGCTGGGGCGGTTTTGTCGCAGAGAAGTTCCGATTGCTCCGTGATGAGACCTTGTGCTTTTTTCTCGCGTAAATTTTCGCCCGCCGAGCGGAATTATGATGTTGGGAATCGGGAGCTTTTGGCCATGAAGTGGGCTTTTGAGGAGTGGCGTCATTGGCTTGAGGGGGCTAGACATCAGGTGGTGGTATTGACTGACCACAAAAATCTAATTTATCTTGAGTCCGCCAGACGCCTGAATCCTAGACAGGCGCGCTGGTCGTTGTTTTTCTCTCGGTTTAATTTTGTGGTGTCCTACCTGCCGGGTTCTAAGAATGTTAAGGCGGATGCCCTTTCTAGGAGTTTTGAGCCTGACTCCCCTGGTAATTCTGAACCTACAGGTATCCTTAAGGATGGAGTGATATTGTCTGCCATTTCTCCAGACCTGCGGCGGGCCTTGCAGGAGTTTCAGGCGGATAGACCTGATCGTTGCCCACCTGGTAGACTGTTTGTTCCTGATGATTGGACCAGTAAAGTCATTTCTGAGGTTCATTCTTCTGCGTTGGCAGGTCATCCTGGAATCTTTGGTACCAGGGATTTGGTGGCAAGGTCCTTCTGGTGGCCTTCCCTGTCTCGAGATGTGCGAGGCTTCGTGCAGTCTTGTGACGTTTGTGCTCGGGCCAAGCCTTGTTGTTCTCGGGCTAGTGGATTGTTGTTGCCCTTGCCTATCCCGAAGAGGCCCTGGATGCACATCTCGATGGATTTTATTTCGGATTTTCCTGTTTCTCAGAAGATGTCTGTCATCTGGGTGGTGTGTGATCGTTTCTCTAAGATGGTCCATTTGGTTCCCCTGCCTAAGTTGCCTTCTTCTTCCGAGTTGGTTCCTCTGTTTTTTCAAAATGTGGTCCGTTTGCATGGTATTCCGGAGAATATCGTTTCTGACAGAGGTACCCAATTCGTGTCTAGATTTTGGCGAGCATTCTGTGCTAGGATGGGCATAGATTTGTCTTTCTCGTCTGCTTTCCATCCTCAGACTAATGGCCAGACCGAGCGGACGAATCAGACCTTGGAGACATATTTGAGGTGTTTTGTGTCTGCAGATCAGGATGATTGGGTTGCTTTTTTGCCTTTAGCGGAGTTTGCCCTCAATAATCGGGCCAGCTCTGCCACCTTGGTGTCTCCCTTTTTCTGTAATTCGGGGTTTCATCCTCGATTTTCTTCTGGTCAGGTGGAATCTTCGGATTGTCCTGGAGTGGATGCTGTGGTGGAGAGGTTGCATCAGATTTGGGGGCAGGTAGTGGACAATTTGAAGTTGTCCCAGGAGAAGACTCAGCTTTTTGCCAACCGCCGGCGTCGGGTTGGTCCTCGGCTTTGTGTTGGGGACTTGGTGTGGTTGTCTTCTCGTTTTGTCCCTATGAGGGTTTCTTCTCCCAAGTTTAAGCCTCGGTTCATCGGCCTGTACAAGATATTGGAGATTCTTAACCCTGTGTCCTTCCGTTTGGACCTCCCTGCATCTTTTTCTATTCATAATGTTTTTCATCGGTCATTATTGCGCAGGTATGAGGTACCGGTTGTGCCTTCCGTGGAGCCTCCTGCTCCGGTGTTGGTTGAGGGCGAGTTGGAGTACGTTGTGGAAAAAATCTTGGACTCCCGTGTTTCCAGACGGAAACTCCAGTATCTGGTCAAATGGAAGGGATACGGTCAGGAGGATAATTCTTGGGTGACTGCCTCTGATGTTCATGCCTCCGATTTGGTCCGTGCCTTTCATAGGGCTCATCCTGATCGCCCTGGTGGTTCTGGTGAGGGTTCGGTGCCCCCTCCTTGAGGGGGGGGGTACTGTTGTGAAATTGGATTTTGGGCTCCCCCGGTGGCCACTGGTGGAATTGAACTGGTGTGCATCATCCTCTCTGTTCACCTGTTTCCATCAGGAGGTGGGAGTCGCTATTTAGCCTTGCTCCTCTGTCACTTCCATGCCGGTCAACATTGTAATCAGAAGCCTTTCTGTGCATGTTCCTGCTGCTAGACAACTCCCAGCTAAGTTGGACTTAGTCCTTGTTTGTTTTTGCATTTTGTTCCAGTTCACAGCTGTAGTTTCGTTTCTGTGTCTGGAAAGCTCTTGTGATCTGAAATTGCCACTCTGGTGTTATGAGTTAATACTAGAGTCTTAAAGTAATTTCAGGATGGTATTTTGATAGGGTTTTCAGCTGACCATGAAAGTGCCCTTTCTGTCTTCCTGCTATCTAGTAAGCGGACCTCAATTTTGCTAAACCTATTTTCATACTACGTTTGTCATTTCATCTAAAATCACCGCCAATATTTGTGGGGGCCTCTGTCTGCCTTTCGGGGAAATTTCTCTAGAGGTGAGCCAGGACTATATTTTCCCTGCCAGGATTAGTTAGTCCTCCGGCCGGCGCTGGGCGTCTAGGGATAAAACGCAGGCTACGCTACCCGGCTACTGTTAGTTGTGCGGCAGGTTTAGTTCATGGTCAGTTTAGTTTCCATCCTTCCAAGAGCTAGTTCGTATGTTTGCTGGGCTATGTTCTCTTGCCATTGAGAACCATAACAGAGAGGTAAGTATTTCAACTTTGCAAGTGCTGTGATCCTGAGCAAGCAGGGGGGCACACTCGTTTGCATTGGCACTGGCACAGGGCCCCTCAAAGTACGGCGGTGTTTGAAGGCGGGGGCGCCTCCCACCGGCAGAGACACTTTTGCGTACTATGACGAGCCCTGTGCCAGTGATGTCGCCAACGAGTATGCCCCCCACCTGATGAAGAAACCTGCACTTTCATCTGCACTTTCCTCTTTGTCCCCGTGCAAGGTGGTATAGTATGCGGGAAGGGGAACCAGACTTTCAGCAGGGTCAGATACTGGCTGTGTAGAGTGCAAGGGGAATGTAGTGGTCTGGGTCAATGTACCAGCAGACTCATCTAGCAGTGGCTGGGCAATGGGCAGGATGAGGAGGAAACACAGATATAGGCCCAAAGAATAAAATAGGCTAAATGCAGTTCAAAATTTGTAACAGAACTAAGCAGGAGGCATTGCTTTGTTCAGCAGAGGACAACTGTAATGAGTGGCAGACAGCCAGACACAGTTATTAGGCCCAAATAATAAAGTGGGCCAAATAAAGTTCAAAATTGGTAACAGGAGTAATCAGGAGGCGCTGCTTTGTTCAGTGGAGGAGAACAACAAGCAGCGGCAGACACCGTTAGTAGGCCCAACCAAACAAGTAGGCCAAATGCAGCTTAATATGTTATACAGGCCGAAAGCCTGAAGATTGAAGCTCAGCTTTAATCAGTGGAGAACACCAAGGAGCGGCAGACACCCGTAAGTAGGCCGAACCAAACTAGTAGGCCAAAAGCAGTTTCATATTCTAAATACAGGCTGAAAGCCTGAAGATGGAAGCTAAGCTTTGATCAGTGGAGGAGAACACCAAGGAGCGGCAGACACCGTAAGTAGGCCCAACCAGTCTAGTAGGCCAAATGCAGTTTCATAAACTAAATACAGGCCGAAAGCCTGAAGATTGAAGCTCAGCTTTGATCAGTGGAGGAGAACACCAAGGAGCGGCAGACACCGTAAGTAGGCCCAACCAAACTAGTAGGCCAAATGCAGTTTCATATTCTAAATAAAGGCCGAAAGCCTGAAGATTGAAGCTCAGAGTTGATCAGTGGAGGAGAACACCAAGGAGCGGCAGACACCGTAAGTAGGCCCAACCAAACTAGTCGGCCAAATGCAGTTTCATATTCTAAATACAGGCCGAAAGCCTCAAGATTGAAGATCAGCTTTGCTCAGTGGAGGAGAACACCAAGGAGCGGCAGACACCGTTAGTAGGGCCCAACCAAACTAGTAGGCCAAATGCAGTTTCATATTCTGAATACAGGCCGAAAGTCTGAAGATTGAAGCTCAGCTTTAATCAGTGGAGGAGAACACCAAGGAGCGGAAGTCACCGTAAGTAGGCCCAACCAAACTAGTAGGCCAAATGTAGTTTCATATTCTAAATATAGGCCGAAAGCTACTGACTACCTTGCCTGTCACAAGATGTCCACTGCCCAGCCATGACTGAGTTTCTTTCTGCAAGAACTCAGCCAGAACTTCCGTGGTGTGTCTGTTTTCTCCCAAACACTTCATTTCCAACACAGCCCGCTGATGCTTACCACTAGCTGTTCCATAATGGGACACCTCATGTGCAACACTGGCAGCTGCGGATGGAGTGGTAGAGCGACTGCGCTCTGTGGTCGAGCTTTTATCTTCTGGAGGTGGAGGAGGAGGAGGGTTGTCGAATGCCTACTGCCAACTGTTTCCTAGACCTTGGGCTAGTCAGAACTGTCCCACTATGGCTATCCTCTGTGGACCCTGCATCCACCACATTAACCCAGTGCGCCGTGATGGACACGTAACGTCCCTGGCCATGCCTACTGGTCCATGCATCTGTTGTGAGGTGCACCTTTCTACTGACTGATTGCCTGAGTGCATGGACAATGCGGTCTTTGACATGCTGGTGGAGGACTGGGATGGCTTTTCTCACAAAGAAGTGTCGACTGGGTAGGTCATAGCGTGGTACTGCGTAGGCCATCAGGGCTTTGAAAGCTTCGCTTTCAACCAACCGGTAGGGCATCATTCCTAACGGGATTAGTCTAGCAATGTGGGTGTTCAAACCCTGTGTACGTGGATGAGAGGGTGAGTACTTTCTTTTCCTAACGAGAGTCTCTTGTAGGGTGAGCTGGACTAGAGAGGTGCATATGGTGGAACAAGCGGTGGTGGTGGTGGTGGACATGGCGGATTGAGAGAGGGTTGGTGATGGTATTCTCGGTGTTGACCTACGTACAGTGTTTCCAACAAAAAACCTTGTGGTTCCCTGACTGCTTTGGCCTTGCGATGATACCTCCACATTTGCTGCTGGTGGTGTCCTAACCGGTGGGCTTACAGTGAGGGAATCAATGTAGCTTTGCTGACTACATTCATTCTGAGCAGGTGCACCAACGGTACGGGACGTTTGGTAGTTAGTCCAGCTTGCAAGTGCATGCTGGTTAAATGTCTACGCATGCACATTGTATTTAAATTTTTGACATTCTGCCCTCTGCTAAAGGTCTTTGAGCATTTCTTACAGATAACTTTGCACTGATCATTCGGATCTTGGTTAAAAAATTGCCACACTGCACTCTTCCTACTATCGAATACCTTTTCAGGCATTGCACGCTGTGCTGCTTTCACCGGATGGCCACGCTGTCCTAAAACTGGTTTTGTTTTCAACACACGTTTTTGACCTGATACGGGCCTGCCAGATGAAAGCTGTTGCGATGTTGATGCCTGCTGCGGCTCATCCTCCTCCGCTTCAGAAATACTGCCAGCGGCACCCTGTTCCCCCAATGGCTGCCAATCTGGGTCTACAACTGGGTCATCTATCACCTCCTCTTCAATGTTCTGTGCACCTTCCTCTGTGTCACCGTGTAAGGTGCTAGAGTGTTTGGGACAGGGCACCGTAGTCTCATCAGCGTCAGATTCTGGCTGAGTACACTGCGAGAGCAATGTTGTGATCTGAGTCAATGGAACAGCATAAATATCTAGCTGTGGCTGTGCATCTGTGCACTCCATGTCCGATTCATCTTGTAATGGGCTGTGAACTATTTCCCTTTGTAACCCTGGCACGGTATGTGTAAAGAGCTCCATGGAGTAAACTGCAGTGTCACCTACCGCATCTTTCACTTTTGCTTTGGGTGAAGGACACAAGGAAGCGACTTGTTCCTGACCGTGAGCATCCAATGACAACTCTCTGCTTTTAAATTTGGAACTTTCAGAAGAGGCGAAAGAGCTAGTGGCTGAGTCAGCAAGGAAAGCCAAAACTTTTTACTGCTGCTCCGGCTTTAAAAGCGGTTTTCCTACTCCCAGAAAAGGGAGCCTTCGAGGCCTTGTGTAGCCAGACGATGACGCTGGCTCAACAACTCAAGCCTTAGGTGCTATTTTGCTTTTCCCACTACCACCAGATGCTCCTCCACCACCACCACACCATCATTACCAGCAGGCAATGACCACCCACGGCCTCCTCCAACAGACTTCCTCATTTTTGGGAAAGTGTAAACAAACTATCAACCGTTATATGGTACTGTAAAGCAAGGTAGATGGTGAATGTAAACTTGTTGAGAATTTAACTCTCCCTATTTATGTGTGGGAGACTGCAGCAAAAATAAGGCCCACTGTATTACAATACACAGTATAAGTGGCAGAAAATGACTGGCAGATATACGCCAAACAGAACTGACCCAGATGCACTTAGTGGCAATATAAATCTCCTTTTTTTGTGTGGGAAACTGCGGCAAAAATAAGGCCCACTGTATTACACTACACAGTATAAGTGGCAGAAAGTGACTGTTAGATATACGCCAAACAGAACTGACCCAGATGCACTTAGTGGCAAAATAAATCTCCCTTTTTTGTGTGGGAAACTGCCGCAAAAATAAGGCCCACTGTATTACACTACACAGTATAAGTGGCAGAAAGTGACTGGCAGATATACGCCAAACAGAACTGACCCAGATGCACTTAGTGGCAGTATAAATCTCCCTTTTTTGTGTAGGAAACTGCGCGCAAAAATAAGGCCCACTGTACTACACTACACAGTATAAACGGCAGTAAGTGACTGGCAGATATACGCCAAACAGAACTGACCCAGATGCACTTAGTGGCAGTATAAATCTCCCTTTTTTGTGTGGGAAACTGCGTGCAAAAATAAGGCCCACTGTATTACACTACACAGTATAAATGGCAGAAAGTTACGGGCAGATATACGCCAAACAGAACTGACCCAGATGCACTTAGTGGCAATATAATTCTCCCTTTTTATGTGTGGGAGACTGCTGCAAAAAAAACAAAACAGGCCCACTGTATTACACTACACAGTATAAGTGGCAGAACGTGGCTGGCAGATATACCCCAAACAGAACTGACCCAGATACACTTAGTGGCAATATAAATCTCCCTTTTTATGTGTGGGAGACTGCTGCAAAAATAAGGCCCACTGTATTACACTACACGGTATAAGTGGCAGAAAGTTACTGGCAGATATACGCCAAACAGAACTGACGCAGATGCACTTAGTGGCAATATTAATCTCCCTTTTTATGTGTGGGAGACTGCTGCAAAATAAAAAAAACAGGTCCACTGTATTACACTACACAGTATAAGTGGCAGAAAGTGGCTGGAAGACATATAAAAAAATGGGACTGTACTACAATGTCAATCTCCCTACAATGATCTCAGGACAAGTATGGCAGCCAGCAATAAAAAGGACTGCTGCACACAAAAGTTGGGACAAATAAACAATAGAACTGTGCAGAAAGGAGCAACAGGACTTTTGCTTTTTAAAAAGCAGTTGGTTTGCACAGCGGCGTACAAACAGCAATGCAGCTATCAGGGAGCCTTATAAGCTACAGAGCTGATGCACAGAAATCTAGCCTCCACTGTCCCTGCAAAGAAAAGGTGGTGTTGGACAGTGGAAATCGCTACAGCACAAGTGGTTTGGGGGTTAATCTTTCCTCCCTAACAATATCCCTGCTTCTGATGAAGCTGCAGCAACCTCTCACTATGCTCAGTTCAGCAGAAGTAAGATGGTGGTCGGCGTGCACGCCCTTTTATAGCCCCTGAGACACCGCAGAAAGCAAGCCAATCACTGTCCTGCCCTTCTATAAGATGGTGGGGACCGAGACCTATGTCATCACGCTGCCCACACTCTGCGTCCACCTTCATTGGCTGAGAAATGGCGCTGAAAGCGTCATACGAAACGCGACTTTGGCGCAAAGATCACCGACAGCATGGCCTATGCAACACTGGGATCGGGTGGGGTTTCACGAAACCCGACTTTGCCAAAAGTCGGCGATTTTTGAAATTTTGATCTGTTTCGGTCAACCCTAGTGATGACAGCTACAATGCATAGAGGGAAAGCTCAAGCTAGGTGTTCAGCTGTGAGAACCAATAGCTGAAGGTCACAGAGAAATTAGGGAATTCACTGTGTAGCGCCCCAACTGCCGCAGGGCCGAGGGGTATCCGGTACCGGGCCTCTGAGTCTCTGCTCTGGGATTGTCACGGTGGCTAGACCCGGTCCGTGACCCTGCTGAGGGGCGCCCAATAATAGGTGTGGATGGTGGTGGTAGTGCGGTGCAGTGCCGGTCACAGTAAATAACGAGGACACCAGGTTGCAGTCTCTTTACCTCTTTACTGAAGGCTTCAGGATCCTCAGTCCGGAATACGGTCAACCAGGCTGCACAAGTCCGGCCGGTCCGATGGCACCTCCAGAGTTTCCTTTGCAGGTGGAAATCTGTGCCTACCTTCTAGCGCTTGTGTGTTGTGGTCCTCCCCTGCTGTGCTTACGGGATAGTCCCCACAACTGTTGTGTCTGTTGCTCGTGTTCGCTCACAACTCGATTCTGATGTTCTTCTTCGTCCCCCAGATGATATGGCTAGGACGCACCCGTATGACGGGTAGGCTCGGAGCTCTTCCTGGACCCTAGTGTCGCCCTTCTCCTGTTGTTGCCCCCTGTGTCTTCGTAGGAGATTTGTGTGAGACAGCCCACCTATAGCTGACTGTCCTGCCATAGGTTTGAAGTATTGCTTGGAGCCTAGTACTTCCTCGGCGTTCCGGCCACCGGCTACGCGCCTCAGTAGGATGTTGCCTCGTCTTACAGCACGACTCCTACTGGTATTTCTCCTTGTGCGTTGATTTCGTTTCTCACTCAGCACAATATACCTCGCTTCTTGTCCTTTCTTAGGGTACCGCCGCGATCAAGTGCAGGCGCGGTCTCGTAATGTTCTCTCTGTTCGCTAGGCCTCTGTCAGGATCCCACCCCTGACAGGGACCCCCCTGAGTCTCTCCCCGCAACACCCTCTGCCACAGGGTGTTGCCTGTTCGATTCCCAGTCAGCTTCTCTCTAACTTCCTCTCTAACCCCCAGTTTTACCAGATTGTGAGGAGTGGCCTAATACATAGCACCCTTAGCTCCCCCTGGAGGCCAGACTGTGAAGTGTATTGGTGTCTGTGATACCTGGTCAGGTGAACTCCTTCAGTGCCATCAGACGTACCATAGCCCCCCTTAGCGGCGGAGCGTCAGTACTGCAACGACCAGGACTCTGGGGCGCTGCACTCCCCCTGGTTAAATCCAGTACTCCTGGACTGGGAAGAAAACAACAATACATGTCAGCAAAAAGACATACAATTTTGAAATGCAATAACAATAAGCAAATTTGAACAGAGCTTCCCTTTATGGGAGGTGAGGACACTTGAACGTTACAAACATGGTTAAATACTTTGAATAACATACCATAAATATCTTTTCTTACCCAACCGGGTATTCTACTTAGTGCAAATTTCTGAACAATAATTTAACATTGCCTTTAAGGCTGTACACGCTGAATCCACTAAAGACCTTCTTATAAAACATTATAAGGCTAATCAACTTTTTCTTCATTTTCCATCTTTACATCTGCAGGACCGCCTGTCTATCTGCCCCAGGCCTACTGCCTCTCGTTCTGTTGCAGGACCGCCCCTTTCCACCCGGGCCTACTGCCTTTCTGCTACTATACACAGTATAGAACGTATCATCCATCTCTCAGTTCAAGATCTCTGAGCCATCTCTGTATGGCTCCTAGGAGGACTCACCGATTAACCCCGTATGGGTTCACTTCCTGTCCTCATTCTTCTAGCAACATCATTAAACATTTCTCACAATTAACTAGCTCACTACATATAACTTTTTATACGTAAGCATTATTAATACTTTCTTTTAAAGCATCATCATTCTTTAAGTGCTATCGATGAACGTTCCCTTTAAGAAGGAACCAAGTCTCTATGAGGTAGTGCAACTTCTCAAGCTGCAAGTCCGTACGCAGTAAGGACTCCGGTACTGCTTCCAGGAACTGTTTTTTCGCAAAGAGTCCTTTCTTTTATAAAACCAGTAGAGGGCACCTTTAAGAAGGTGCAAACTATTTACAAGAAGTTTGTAATCATGCAGTGTTCATGATCCAGCAGTTCTTTCAACAATGATAAAACAGGAAACAAAAACAAAAAGCAGAAGAAGGGATCCCGGGTAAACAAAGGGATCCCTTTAAGAGTTACCCTGATCGGGTCATAGCAGCAAGAGGACAAACAGTTAACTATTTACATGCGATGAAGCATTCTTGCTTACTCAGTTTCTGGCTGGACAGGAGGCGGCCTCCTCCCGGGCCTCACCGGACAAACGGGTCGTGATGGTGTAGCAAAGACCGGTCCCAGTAACGATAGGATCCCTCGTCGGGACACCCTCCTCGCTCGTGGGTGAGCACAACCCGTAGCCACACGGTGGGCCTGGATTCCCTGGGGTTCCGCGGGGGCAGGTTCCGGCACCTTCCCTGCAGGAGGCTCATCCTCCGACGTTCCGGCAGCAGCCTGGAGTGCGACGCACCGTTGGATGCCCCGAGCTATCCAGCCAGTTTCCCTCCTCCATCGCGTGTAGGTTACTGCATCCCCGGGCTCCAGGTCGCGGCCATACCTTCCTCCGCAGGGCTCCACTTCTTTCCGGTCAACACGGACCTGCAGTGGCTCTCCAATTTCTTGGATGACTCCCCTTCCTTCCCCGGAGTTGAAGAACACCACCACACCCCAGTGTGATGGCGGAGCCTCCTCACAACTCGTCAGGTAGACCTGGTCTGCAGGCTGGGGTCTGTTCCGCCATGCCGCCATCAGGCGCCACAGGTGTTCTGTCTCTGGCAGGATCCTCAGGCCCTGTGCCTGCAGCTCACACTCTGCCGCAGCCGGGATGGAGGAAGCAGGGGACACCGGAGTTAGGCGGACCTCCGTAGGCTGACCCAGTCGAGCGATCACACGAGCGTCGGCCTCAAGGCGACGTGCTATCTGCCGGGCCTCGGCTACGGCCACACACTCCTCAGACGGCGGCCAGTTGGGTCTGCCCATTGGTAGCTCCGTAAGGGCCAGTCCCTGCAATGATGGCGCATCTGGGGCTGTGTCGGGTGGTGCAGCCTCATGCTGGGTCGGGTCGTCCCCACGCGGTGCTCCCGGCGTCACCATCTTTGCTTCCTCTCCAGTGTCTTCTTCCCGCGGTCTCTTTCATGGGCGGCCCCATCTCCATGGTCCCCACTCTCTAAAGAGGATGAGAAGGTGGACCTCGGCTGCTGACGGACACGTCCTCAAGATGCAAAAATGTTTGGACTGGGCGGCCATTGTCTTTCGCGCTCTTCAGCTGGTCCACGCCTACTCCACGCCCCTCTTCTCCTTCCGCACTCTCCTCAGCGCTGTAATGGCGGCGGTTTTTGGCGGCAAGTGGCACTGCACAGTCTTTGCAATAAGTCACAGTCCAAGCACAATAAAGCACAGTTCCAAGGCACACATGACCCGATTCTTCAGGCTTAAGTAGATCCTGTTCGTGACGCCAAGTTGTAGCGCCCCCACTGCCGCAGGGCCGATGGGTACCTGGTACCGGGCCTCTGAGTCTCTGCTCTGGGATTGTCACGGTGGCTAGACCCAGTCCGTGACCCTGCTGAGGGGCGCCCAATAATAGGTGTGGATGGTGGTGGTAGTGCGGTGCAGTGCCGGTCACAGTAAATAACGAGGACACCAGGTTGCAGTCTCTTTACCTCTTTACTGAAGGCTTCAGGATCCTCAGTCCGGAATACGGTCAACCAGGCTGCGCAAGTCCGGCCGGTCCGATGGCACCTCCAGAGTTTCCTTTGCAGGTGGAAATCTGTGCCTACCTGTATCGCTTGTGTGTTGTGGTCCTCCCCTGCTGTGCTTACGGGATAGTCCCCACAACTGTTGTGTCTGTTTCTCGTGTTCCCTCACAACTCGATTCTGATGTTCTTCTTCGTCCCCCAGATGATATGGCTAGGACGCACCCGTATGACGGGTAGGCTCGGAGCTCTTCCTGGACCCTAGTGTCGCCCTTCTCCTGTTGTTGCCCCCTGTGTCTTCGTAGGTGATTTGTGTGAAACAGCCCGCCTATAGCTGACTGTCCTGCCGTAGGTTTGAAGTATTGCTTGGAGCCTAGTACTTCCTCGGCGTTCCGGCCACCGGCTACGCGCCTCAGTAGGATGTTGCCTCGTCTTACAGCACGACTCCTACTGGTATTTCTCCTTGTGCGTTGATTTTGTTTCTCACTCAGCACAATATACCTCGCATCTTGTCCTTTCTTAGGGTACCGCTGCGATCAAGTGCAGGCGCGGTCCCATAACGTTCTCTCTGTTCGCTAGGCCTCTGTCAGGATCCCACCCCTGACAGGGACCCCCCTGAGTCTCTCCCCGCAACACCCTCTGCCACAGGGTGTTGCCTGTTCGATTCCCAGTCAGCTTCTCTCTAACTTCCTCTCTAACCCCCAGTTTTACCAGATTGTGAGGAGTGGCCTAATACATAGCACCCTTAGCTCCCCCTGGAGGCCAGACTGTGAAGTGTATTGGTGTCTGTGATACCTGGTCAGGTGAACTCCTTCAGTGCCATCAGACATACCATAGCCCCCCTTAGCGGCGGAGCGTCAGTACTTCAACGACCAGGACTCTGGGGCGCTGCAACTGCTTTGGTACAATATACAGTCATCAGGGCCTGAAGACTGTGAGAGTGTCATGAAATTGGCCAAGGCCTTTGATAATCTACACCCAACTCTGCTGTACCTGCTGTGTGTGTGCCCCGCCCCTCTCCCTTGGTTGGGCATGGAAGCTTGCCCCTTGCCACTAGCATTGTCTCATGGGAATTTTTCCAACATATTTTCCACAAACGACGTCTGCTAATGCACCATTTTAGTAGACCTCTCCGCCTCTGGAAGTGTGATAGAAATATATATGTCATGTAGATCTCACTTGCATGTATACCCCTCTATAATCATATATACTCATATGCTCACAGCTAATATATACATTATAATAAATGGTTCAAAATGGCTGACACGAACTGATATAACCCAGACAGATCATATGGGGTTTTCCATCCCAAAAAGCGGAACAGTGTCAGATGTTTTAACTCATGATCAGATGTCTCCACTTTGTCCTAGATACAGAGCTCAAGTTTAGTTGCTTAATCTGCTGTCATATGAGCATTAATCACAATATTCCATATATGTTTAGATAACCAATGACAGAGGAGCTAGACAATATGGTAATTAACTAACCACCCCTGACAACCCCTAACCACTCCTTTCTATGTGAAAATATAAAACTATGTATGTACAATAAAGTTTCAGTATTGATGGAATGTTGTTCTGACACAATGGTGTTGCAGTCTCATTCCTTTGAGCACTCAAAATACTCAGTCTAATTGGGAGCGGCCGCAGCACACACAGAGGGATAAATTTATCCAACCCAAATATTTCCATAACATAATGGCGCCCAACAGCGAGGCACGGATGAAACGCACGCAGGGACCCACTACTGACCGGAGAGATGGAGGTGTTGCCACGGCCTTGGTTCACGGGATGGAGACTGCGCAGCTCCATAAGTAAGGTAAGAAAATGTTATCATCTTGCCTGAAAGTCCCCTGTGCCCAGTCCGGGTCTATACCTCTTGCCGGTCTCCCAGGTAGTGTAAAAAGTCCGAAGCCTGAATCCTAACCCTGGGAGGTGTCTGCTGTGTGCCGTGTATGTGTTCTGTGTTTGTGTAAAATCTGGGAGAGGAAGGAAAAAGTGACTTTTGTTTTTGGTGGCTGGGTAACAGACCGCAGGAGGTCAAATCGCTCGATAAGTTATTGCAGGATTCCCGTGCATAGGAAGGACAGGTAGTCCTGGGGCAGGTAGTCCCATGTTCCAGGCACGGGTAGTGATAACTTAGAGGGCTACTGCAGATTCCCGTAGTGCCGGTGATCCAGTTAGGACGACCGGACCCGGGTGGTAGATTTCCCGCTTGTTGTGTTTCTCACTCAGGCACTCAGGCGGCCCGGGCGCAGGTGCGTCCAGTGCGATTGGCAGTAGTCTGTTCCCAGCGCAACCTGCACGTGTCACAGAATTTAAAAGGGCATCTCTCGGATTGTCTATCTGTTTCTGTCTGTCAAGTGTTGCTTCTTTAAGAAGCATGAAATAGTAAAAGAAAGTTTTGGTTTTTTTTCCTCTCTCTTGAACTTCCTCTTTTTCAGCTGCGAGCAGAGATGTATTGTAAATCACACTGTCACATCTGTTTTTTTCCCTGACTGTTTTCAGCTGCAATGCCGGCTATGTGTAGCTATTTGGGAAGAAGTGATTGTATCTATCATTTTTGATGCGACATACGTGTTTTCAGATATGTTATTTTAGTGATATTGGATACAGCAGCATATAAAATGAGGAAGTGTGTCTCTGACTGTATTTGAGCGCAGACATCCTAAAAGAAAAAAGGAGAAGAGAAAAGCCATTTTAATTTTTATTTTTTTTTACTCTCTTAAAGGGTCTTTTTCTTTTTGCGGCATTTTAAAAATTTTTAATTAAGTTTTCCTCAATCTTCAATCTCTTTACCTTTTTATTTTTTTGGGGAAAAAGTTTTTTTTCTTTCCTTTTGTATCATAATTTTGAGTTTTTGGTTGTGAACTGAGTTTTTGACGGTTTTATTGTTTTTTTTTTTTTTTTGAGTTTTTAAATACTCATTTTTAGAAGTTTTTTGGTGTTATTTTCTTTTTCCTTTTTTTTTTTTTTTTTTTTTTTATTTTTCTTTTTGCCATGGGGAATAAAGTGGCCAAGCAACAGGAGAGTCTTTTATTTCCTGATGAGCAAACAGCCCCTAGATAGTGGCAGAACACGAAGGTGTTAAGTATGTGAAGAATTTTGGAAGGTATAAAGTATGTGAAATTCATAAGAATGGCAGATTTCAAGCTGCGGAATGGCATGACGTAGAAAGGAAAATAAGGGAAGTTAGCTGATGTTAGATTGCTGAATACTAATACATGGTATGAAGTGGCAGCAGAGCTTACATCGTTTAGGTGGTACAGAAAGTTATGTGAGCAAACCAGGAAGTGTTTTTTGTGTGTATAAAACGGGAAGTATTGGATCTGCGCAGTCTGCTTTTAGCAGAATCCATGGTATAGGTAGTTATTTTTGCACAGTATGTGGTGCGCCCTGTCTCTCCCTACAGGGAGAAGGCATCATTGCTCCACTCTATTGTTCTCATTCTGTTGTCTGTCTTTTCTCTCCGCATTCTTCTCTCTCACTCTCCTTTCCTCTCCTCTTCCTCCACACTTTTCTCTTCTCTCTCTCCCCCTCTCTATCTTTCTCCTTCACACCTTCCATCTTCTCCTCCCTCTTCTCCTCACCCTCGCTCTTTCCTCCTTCTCCACTCCCCCACCACACCTATCTCCTCCTTCTATTCCTTCTCCACACCCATCTGCACTCCTCTTCTCCTCCCTCTATCTCCTCATTCTCCTTCTCCACACCTCTTTCCTCCCTCTTCTCCTCACTCTCTCTCTCTTTCTCTCTCCCCTCCTTCTATGGCTTTGTCTCACTCAACAACCCCTCCTCCTTCTTCCTCTTTCTTCCTCTTCATTGCCGGCTGGGCCAATGCCCAATTCAAACAATATGGTGCTTACAGCACAAGGTTTCCCTTCTATGCCCCTGGCACAGTCCAGCCATTGCCAGTTGTGATATCGGGGAAAGAAAGTGAAAATCCCCCTACACACAATGCAGTGGGCAGCCCCCAGACACATGAGGTAGCAGACAGCTCAGCCCTGGGTGCAGAGGGGGGAGGAATGATATCACCATGTATTGATAATGTACAACTTCAGCACCAGTCAGAGCTGCCTACATTCACACCAACATAGAACTATAAGCCTAATCCATCACAGCTTCAGCAAGGGGGGAGACATCCTCACACAAAAAAGCAACTTCTAAGTCCAAAATCAGTCAGTGTATGACCCCAGTACACGCTATCACAACTATTCCTCTGATGAAGATGAAGAGGGAACATCATACATGCTGTCCAGTACTAGAAAGGAAACCCACAGGCACCAAGAATGCAGGGGCAGATAGAGGCACCACCATTACACTATGTGCACTGCACTTCAAGTCAGGTGACAATCTTCCAGACCCAGGGATGCATCCCATGCCATTTTACCGAAGAAAGTAGCAGAAGCAGCAAACATATGCAGCCACCTGGAATGATCTCTGGGCCATGAATGGAAATAGAAGCAGGTGATGCACTCTGGCCAATCATGAAGGAACAATTCAAACTTCCAGCAGAATTAGATGTACATGCTTGGGAGTCAGTGCCACAGCTAATATAACAGCTCAGAGAGTGGGCCAAAGGCAGATTGGCAGGACAAGCCAAAACCAAGAGCCAAGATAAGACAGAGTCTGTAAAGAAGTTTCATGGCAGAGTAATGCAAGTATTCCAAGACTTGGGCTTCACCATTCAAGACCAGATACACAGGCAAATGTTGGCACAGGTCTTTGTGCATGGACTGAAACAGCCAATCAGGAAACCACTGATAGTGGCTAGGCCTAGGAACAGGTCAATAGCAGTGGACTGACCCAGAAAAAATGTTTTATGTGCGCCTAGGAGACTGTTTATTGCCGATTGTCACCAAACCTGCCGCCATTATAGCACCACAAAGAGCGCAAAGAAGGAAAAGGGTGCCGTGTTGCTGAGAACGCCAGAAGGGAAGCCAGAGGTGAAGATGCTGCAAAGTGCCGATCAACACACCGGAAGAACCGCTGCAGACTCCAGAGAGGAGACACCGACCTCAATAAGGTTAGCAAAGGGGAGAAGCTATGTTGGAGCAGGGGGAAGAAGTGATGGCAGATGCAGCCACAGCCCCTGTAATGCCCCAAGACCTTGGGTTGGATGCAGCCGCCGGTCTCATGGCACCCCCGGGCCTCGCCACGAATGCACCTGCAGGCCCCATCTTACCACCGCAGCTTCAATCAGCAGGCTGGACCCTGCTGCCGCTACAGTACCCATCATGCCGTTGTCCACAGTAGCCAAAGGGATTGAGTCCCAACCAGGGGTGCAGAAGACACCCCTCTCATGGTGACCACTAACCTGGAAGCGCAACCACCCTACAAAGACAGAAGAAGTGTCAAGTGTTACATCTGTGGCAAGTTTGGCCATTACCAGAACCAGTGCAAAGCACCCACACCCCTGAAGAGACTGGAGCCATGCAATTCAAGAGTTGGTCCAGAGAAACAGGTCAAGGAAGAAGTGCAGAAAGCAATGAAGTACCCCGTCCATAGGACAGAGGCAACCAAGCCAGGTCCTCAAGACACTATGCTCCTGACATGTAAAACTTCATCTGCAAGACCAATACCTCAAATTACCCTGAAAGTGGATGGCGTTGTCAGATCTTTACTTCTGCACACTGGTGCAGCCAGAAGTGTGATGAGACCTGTGGAACTCGCTGATCCCAGCTGCCTATCAGAATCCTCTGTGCCTCGCATGGGCATTGATGGTCAAGTCAGACATTCTCAGCTTACAAAGCCACTGAGCGTGTGCACTCAGCCAGGACACTCTATCCTGTCCCAGTTTGTGGTGTAAAGGACCTGCCACTCAACCTGCTGGGAGCGAACCTACTGCAGAAGCTGAAGGCAACCACAGTGTTCCAGGAAGATGGGACAGTGACACTTTCTTCATCCCTGACCCGAGAAGAGTCATGCTGGCGGCCCTACAAGAACATTAAACAATCGATGAGGCCTACCCAAGGAGGTACTGGATGTAGTACAAGAAAGTCTATGGTCTAAGGGACCCCAGCACATGAGAAAACCTCAAGTTGCCCCAGTATGGGTGTCACTCAAGCCATGTACCCCGTACCCTCGTAAGGCCCAGGCCAGGCCTAGAGTCAAGCTGCCTCTGACCAACTGAAGGTCTACCTGGAAATAGGAATCATTGTTCCTCGCACATCGCCTTGCAATACCCCGCTTTTCCCCGTCAAGAAAAAGACTGTAAAAGGAGAGCCAGCCAAGTTCAGAATGGTATATGACCTGAGAGCTGTGAATGACGCCACGGTGTTTGAAACTGAAATTATGCCGAATCCGCACACTCTGCTCTCAAATGTGCCTGCCACAGCAAAAGTGTTCACAGTGAAAAACCTGGCTAATGTTTTCTCCAGTGTTCCCCTTCATCCGGAAGACCAGTTCCTGTTTGCCTTAATGCACCAGGGGGGACACCACACATGGACAGTGATGCCACAGTGGGCCCAGAACAGCCCTCCACAGTTCACCAAAGCCATGTCCACAGTCCTCACCAACTGGGTCACAGAACATACAGAAGTAACCCTGCTACAATACTTGGACGATCTACTCCTTTGTGCAATTGACTTTGACATGTATAAATCCCATTTCCGTGTATCTCCTACTCTACCTGGCGGAGCAGCACTGCAAGATCTCAAAGAACAAAGTCCTGTGGTGTCTGAAGCGAGTTACGTTCCAGAGACACTGTATTGCTCACCAGGTGAAACGCCTGACAGATGACCGGAAGACCACAGTGGAGAAGATGGTCCCTCCGACAACTCCAAAGGTGCTACAGGCCTTCCTTGGTCTAGTTTCGTATTGCAGAGCCTGGATCCCTGATGCTTCCGTCCTAATGCAGCCTCTGTGTGAATACGTCAGCGTGACCCCGTTCCTCCAGACAGATGTGGCCTTCAGTTCGTTCAAGAAGTTAAAAAGCTCTGTAGTCTCAGCGCTAGCACTAGGCCTATCTGACTATGAGAAGCCATTCCGTCTCTACTTGATGAGAAAAAAAAGGCCTTGCTACTGGAGTCCTGATGCAGCTTCAGGGGGGAAAGCAGAGACTTTCAGACTACTTTTCAGCTCGCCTGGATCCAGATGCAAGGGGAGCCTCTTCCTCCCGCATGAGAGCAGTAGTTGCAGCACACGCCCTTCTGGACAGGACTACTGACATTAGTGGAAAAACCATTGGAAATCCTGGCTCTGCATGACATCTCAGCAATCCTCAACCAAACCCAGCCAAACCATCTCTCCGCCTCCAGGCATCTTCGCCTCCAGTGCTCTCTACTCCTGCCCGACAATGTCACCATCTCCAGATTTTTCAGTCCTCAACCCGTCCACTCTACTCCCACTCCCAAGGGGGGGATACAGATATGGACCCTCAGATAAAAAGTCTGATCAAAATCTGCATGATACCTTCTGTAGGGATCTGGATTTGCTCTGGACTGATGACCATGATTGCTTCAGCATCATGCAACAGGAAACAGCAGGAGTATCCAAGGTAGTAGAAGAGCCACTGACCAACCCAGAGTTGATCCTCTATGTGGATGGCTCCAGATTTGCAGATGATGAAGGAAGATTCCACACGGGATGTGCAGTGACCAGCAATCAAAAGATCCTTTGGTCCAGAAGTCTGCCCCCCAGTCTGTCAGCCCAGAAAGCAGAAGTGATAGCGCTGATGAAGGCCTACCAGATGGCAGAAGACAAGACTGAGAAAATGTATACCGATTTGAGGTACTCGCATGGCATAGCGCACGACTTTGGACCCATCTGGGCTGCAAGGGACTTCATCACAGCAAGCGGAACAACAGTGAAGCATCATGGAGCCATTAAGGACCTGCTGAACACACTTCAACTTCCAAAAGTGGTGGCAGTACTAAAAGTCAAAGCGCATGGAAAACTGAGCACAGTAGGGGCACGAGGCAACAACCTGGCGGACATGGCAGCCAAAGAAGCAGTCAAGGGAAGACAATATGGAAAAGTGGAAGAGGTCGTAGAGCCGGACAGCTACTACAGGACGGCTGAAGACAGGAAACCTGACAAGATGACATCCTGGAATCTGCTCAAAAAAGCTGCAAGAGCAAGCCCCAAAGGACAAGAAGGAATGCTGGATGCAGAAGAGAGCAACACATGAAGAAGGAAGGGTATACTCAATGGACTACAAACCCTGTTTACCCCGAAGCATGTACCTTATGGTGGTTCAGTGGGCACATGGGCCCACACACAGATTAAAGACACAGATGAATGATCCGATTGGTGCTTACTGGTTCACTCCAGGGATCCCCACCCTAACATCCAAGTTCACTAGCAGCTGTCTGACCTGTGGCAAATGCAACCCTGGAAGAATGGAGAAAGTTCCCACACATCATCTTGCCAGACCACTGTACCCCTTCCAGAGGATCCAGATAGACACATCCAAATTCCGCCAAGTGGAGGTTTCAAATATGCCCTTGTGGTCATGGACATGTTCTCAGGATGGCCAGAAGCTTTCCCAGTGAGGAACCAGACAGCAAAGACTACTGCAAAGAAGCTACTCTCAGAGACGAGATATGCAGCTATGGGGTCCCAGAAGTGATAGAGAGTGACCAGGGACCCGCATTCACAGCAAATCTCACACGAGAGATCTAGTCAGCAGTAGGGTCAGACTTAGGCCTACACACTCCCAATCACACTACTCAGTGTTAAACACACTCCCAGAGGCCCAGAAAAGCTGTTACCGTATGAAATTTTGTTTGGGTCTAGTCCCAGGTTAGGGGTATCCTTTCCCTCAGCAGCTGACTATGTAATATGATACTTTGTCTGCTTATGTAATTGAAATCACCAAGAAACTTGCTAACATCCATTCTTGAGTTTTTTTCTTCATTCCCAGATCCAGATTCAGTGTCCGGTACGCACTCCTCGAAGCCAGGAGACTGGGTGTTGGTGAAAAAGTTTGTAAGGAGAACACCACTCGATCCCAGATTTGATGGTCCTGTTCAAGTGCTGCTGATGACACCAAACTCTGTGAAACTGGAGGGAAGACCCGCTTGGATCCACTCATCACATTGCAAGAAAGCTCCCCTACCAGAAGATGACATCCAAGCCAGAATGATGTTGTGGCCTGACCGAATAGATGACCTACCTGATAAAGACCTGATACCTGATAAAGTCATCACGCACTACACCTGCTATTGACTAAGAGACTGATTGCAACGAACCCCCTTTAGGGACAGATCTCCTGACCGCCCATTTGCGAAAAGTCTGTACGGAGTGGGGCACAGGCGTTAGGCTTGTGTCAGTTCGCCGACAGCACAAAAGAGTTGCAGCGCTTTGGGACAGGAGGCTAGGATTAGGGCAAGTGATATCTAAGGGGGGCTTGTGGTAGAAATATATATATCATGTAGATCTCACTTGCATGTATACCCCTCTATTATCATATATACTCATATGCTCACAGCTAATATATACATTATAATAAATGGTTTAAAATGGCTGACACGAACTGATATAACCCAGACAGATCATATGGGGTTTTCCATCCCAAAAAGCGGAACAGTGTCAGATGTTTTAACTCCTGATCAGATGTCTCCACTTTGTCCTAGATACAGAGCTCAAGTTTAGTTGCTTAATCTGCTGTCATATGAGCATTAATCACAATATTCCATATATGTTTAGATAACCAATGACAGAGGAGCTAGACAATATGGTAATTAACTAACCACCCCTGACAACCCCTAACCACTCCTTTCTATGTGAAAATATAAAATTATGTATGTACAATAAAGTTTCAGTATTGATGGAATGTTGTTCTGACACAATGGTGTTGCAGTCTCATTCCTTTGAGCACTCAAAATACTCAGTCTAATTGGGAGCGGCCGCAGCACACACAGAGGGATAAATTTATCCAACCCAAATATTTCCATAACAGAAGGAAAGATGCGCAGTTTTCCTTGTAGCGTGGATCTAGCAGGGTGAATGACCAGTGTTCTTTTTAGGCCAAAATGAATGCAACCTAATGGTCATGGGAAAGGCAGCAGTACTTAATGTCTGCCATATGTACCATGGTCCCTAGAGCAAGACTTCGCTGTAACCACCTACTCTCCATCTCCTTCTCCTCCATCTCTTCTTCCTCATTCCCCTCCTCAGCCAATCTATGTAGGAGAGACTGGACCAAGCCAGCTCCTGTTCGTCCTCCTCCTCCTTTTGAGTCTCCAAGTCCTCATTGTTACTCAATCCATGCTGAGCAAATGAGATGAGGCTTGGCTAGATTGTATCTCCCTGTCTCATGTCTTCCTCCATCTCTACCTTGTGTGCATGTAAAGCTTAATGTTTAATTGTGAGCAGTGACTATTTAAATAGGCACAGAAGCGGGATTGTTATACTGATGATGGCGTCATCACCACTTAACATCTTTGCATCCTCAAAGTCTTTGAGAACTGTACAAATGTCAGACATACCTGCCCACTCTTCAGTTGTTATGTGCGGAGGCTGACCAGAATTATGACTGGCATGTTGGAGCTGGTATTCTACAATTGGCCTCAGCTGCTTACAAAACCTTGCAAGCATGTGCAATGTGGAGTTCCAGCACATGGTGACATCACAGAGTAGTGGGTGAGCTGGCATTTACATGCGCTGCTGCAGCACTGCCAGAGCTGCAGCAGCTGTAGTTGATTTGCGGAAATGGACACTGATGTGACATACCTTGATCAGAAGTGCTGGCAAATATGGGTAGGTTTTCATTAATCACTGAATTACCAATTGAGCATGTGTGCCAAGCATGGAACGTTTGTGAGCTTGCCAAGCTTTCCAGCTGCCACCAGGTTATGCCCATTATGACACATGATTGTGCATGGTTGTAGGTTCACCGGAAAGAGCCACAGGTTTGTCTGTTTCAATAACTATGCCATGTTGTGTGATTTGTCTCCTATACAAATTAGTTTCAGCAGAGCCTGTTGCTGCTTCCCTGAGGATCAAAGATGAAGGATGAGGAGGAGCAGGGGGGGTGCTGGAACTGATCTAGGAGGTGGAGGAAACACTGAAAGAAGCCCAGTAACCGTTTTAGTAAGTACATGGGGGATGTTCTTACACACGTACTGGTGCAAGGAAAAGATGCCATACTGGGAGAAATAGTAGCAGCTGAGGACTGACTACCGGCAGGCCTGCATACACGTGCTCTGTTGTGGCTCCCCTGAGGAGTTCTAGATGATGATTGGGGGCTATGGCTTGGACTTCCACTGGACACTGAGAAGGGAAAAATGTGATGGAACCAAGCACCTAACACCCGGGTGAGAACGTTCCTTGAATGACTACTTGACTGCAAGAAGAATGGGTCATTATATGTAGTTTTTATGCATCTCATTCTGCTGCATCTATCTATTAATGAAGGGATACCAGTTCAATTATCTTTCTGGATGCCCTATGTTGATGTCTTTGTGCTTTCCTAGAAAATGAGGAATGTTGCGCCTTGTGTGTTTTTTTTCTCACTGCACCCTCAGTCTGATCCTGTAGTGGCATGATATGCAACTATTCATATCTATGCTGACAATAGGTTTGATACCTTTAACAGGAGAACCAATGCCTGTGTGAATAATGCCACATACAGACTATTATCTTTTATCTTTTTGTGCACTTAAATATCAAACAGCCAACACTAGATTGAAAGCGGTTATTTCATCGGTATTGTTGCACCTGTGTTTCTGCCATCATTAGTTGGGTCCGCTGCACCCTGCCAGTGCATTTGTTCTGGAGGCCAGAGCAGGTAATCATCTCTGCTTCTTTCTCTGTGACTTTTTTGAAAACATTTTTGGAGGATTTTTTAAGTCCTCTTTTTGTGTCGGTGAGCCTTGTTTGATTAGCGTTAGGAGATGTTTAGCGTTAGGACTGGCAAAATGTAAGGACCCTTGACGTGAGTTTCCAGCTTATATATTGGGCCCCAATATTAACCAATTGCTTGAATACATTGATATATATTTTTTTGCACTTTATCTTGCAGGGTGCAGATGGACCAAGATGGCTCTGTAAACTGTAGGCCTCTGTTCACACAGCATGCTTTTTGTAGCACTGGGCAGTCCACCTGTATGTGCGTTAGCAATAGCCTGTAAGCCAGATGCTCTGCATTGCCTGTGTGAATAATGCCACATACAGAATATTATCTTTTATCTTTTTGTGCACTTAAATACCAAACAGCCAACACTAGATTGAAAGTGGTTGTTTCATTGGTATTGTTGCACCTGTGTTTCTGCCATCATTAATTGGGTCCGCTGCACCCTGCCAGTGCATTTGTTCTGGAGGCCTGAGCAGGTAATCATCTCTGCTTCTTTCTCTGTGACTTTTTTGAAAAAAATTTTGTAGGATTTTTCAAGTCCTCTTTTTGTGTCGGTGAGCCTCAGGAGAAGCAATGCCAGCATCAATTTGAATCTTTGTGTATCACTGAATCACTGTCTTCCATTGTACCTATAGTTTGGTTCTTCTCTATATGGACCCAATGAGACATTGATAGCAAGCCTGACTATATTATATTAGCAATTGAACCTCTGATATTTGGGGTAAAACCCACAAATAGACTCAATTAGTCTGTGTCCATTTTGTACAGTATTCATTTGCACTTAAACACCTTCTATTGGGTTATTAGGTAACCTTTTAATTGCTTACCACCCCCAAGGGTGGTTTGCATGTTAATGACCTGGCCAATTTTTACAATTCTGACCACTGTCCATTTACTCTGGAATACTTCAATGGATCCCGGTGATTCTAACATTTTTCTCTCTTTCTTTCAACGTTCTTTTTATTAAGTAAAAGGTAAGAAGAAACAAAGAAAGTACATTAATCTTGATCATAACAACAAAGGACTTTAAACATTTATGGAGAGAGTGCCGAAGCGGAGTCCTCTTTAGAAAGCTATAACATCAATAATAAGTCCAGGAGTTAAGAGAATCAGTAGAATCAAAAGAAATTGATTAGATTTCCTGGAACATCTAGTGATATTAATGATAAAGTAAACAAAACATTGAGGTGAGGATAACGAACAAGGGTGGACAGAAAAAGAAAAAAAAGGGGGGGGAAAGAAGGGGGTGGGTAGGTGGAAGATGTTAGGGGGAGGGGGGTGGCCCGGCGGAGAATGATCAGGAACAAGATAAAGATAGGGTGAGAGGTTTTAATTATCAGGTCAACTATCAGATATTACTAGCATAGAGTTAGGATTGGATCTAAATTGAATCCAGGGTTCCCATGTCTTGCGGAAGGAGAATGATGATTCTTGTGTGTAGGCTACTAATTCAGCCGTGTGAAACAGTAGATCAATTTTTTCCAGGACTTGCTTTTTGGAGGGGGTTTGGGTTGACTTCCATCTAGTAGGAATTGGGTATTTGCCAGCAGCTATAATAATATTAGCCATCTTGGAAGCTGAGGGATTCTCTCGCCATAAAGGTAGATTAAGAAGAGCGGATTGAGGTTTCATCAAAGGGGCTCGGCCCAAAACTTCCGTAATTATTTCACCAATCAGTTTCCAAAAGGTCATAATCACTGGACATGTCCCCTATATGTGAAAATAGGTGCCTAAGTCTGCCTTGCATCTCCAACATTCATCTGAAACGGAGGGATGCCATTGATGCAGTTGAACTGGTGTACGATACCACCGAGTTACAATTTTATAAGAATTTTCTTGAATTTTCACACGTTTGGAAGGTCCGTGAGACCTCATATATATAGAGGCTATTTGATCTGGTGTAAAATGAACATTCAAGTCTTTTTCCCAAAGTCCAACAAAAGCTCTCTTAATGTCAGCTTTTTCTGTGACCAGAGAATTATATAATTTGGATAAGACTTTTTTTGGAGGTTTGTGTTGGGCACAGAGTTGTTCGAAATGAGAGGACGGGCGGGATAGGGCAAGCTGAATCTTATATATGGTACAATAGTCTCTAATCCTATTAAAATGGAGAAAGGAAACGTTGAGGTGAGGTTTAAAAGCTTGAAGCTCTGAGATGGTCATCAAGGAGCCATCTAAGAATACTTGATCAATTGAGATTGGAAGGTCTTCCGAGTCAGACAGTGCAGCATCGGGGGTTTTAGGCAATTTAAGGGGAATGGGGCCAGTTACATCTTGAAGAGTCAGAATTGGAGAAAGAGGGGGGGTGGCTTTAGGGAATTCTGTCCTCCATAATTTAAGTGTTGCCAGGGTGATTTCGTTTGTAACTAAATGAGGTAATTTGATGTAGTCATGCAGGAGAGCCATAGATCTTAGAGGTGCAGGCGCTAAATGTTCCTCAATAGATAACCAAAGTTTATTGGGTGGGTTTCTGATCCAATCCACAATTCTAGTTAACATTGCAGCTCTGTAATATTTAAAAATGTCTGGAACCCCCATTCCACCCTCAGATCTAGGGAGAGTAAGTGTTCTGGTGTTTTTTCGAGGGCGTTTATTATTCCAGATGTAGATAACAAAAAAGGAATTAATTTTAGATAAATAATGGTTGGGGATGTAAATGGGGAGCATCTGGAAAAGGTAAAGAAATTTGGGGAGTATTATGCTTTTTAATAGGTTTTTTCTCCCCATCCAAGATAGGAAGGGTGCTCTCCAGGAGCTGATTGTTGAAATTGCCTTGTTTAGCATAGGTATAATGTTGAGGTCAAGAAGTTCGCTCGCAGATCTTCCAATTTTAATGCCCAGATTTGTTATGAATTTGGGTGGCCAATTAAATGGATATAGTCGTTTCAGATTATCTATTGCAGATTTAGAAATATTTAGGCTAATTGCTTCAGATTTAGATGGATTCACCTTAAAATTAGAAACTTTTCCATAAGCATCTAATAGACGGACGAAGGCAGGGATCCCTCTATGAGGTTCCGATAGGAACACAAGAAGGTCATCAGCAAATGCTGCAGATTTGTGGTGAAAACCACCTATTTGAATTCCTTTAATCTCTGTGTCTTGTTGGATACTCTGAATAAGAGGTTCCATAGCAAGCACGTAAAGAAGCGGGGACAGAGGACAACCCTGTCTCGTGCCGTTTCGTATTAAGAAAGGTTCCGATAACATATTATTAATTTTTAGTCGAGCTGAAGGGCAGGAGTACATTTGGAAAATAGCGTCGGCTAATTGTTCAGGTATTCCAAATCTGATAAGAGTTTCATATAGATATATCCAGTCCACCCTGTCAAAGGCCTTCTCCGCATCCGTTCCGACCAATACCAGTGGTGTTTTATTGATTTTTGCATATTGAATCAGGTGTAAGATTCTACTGGTATTGTCCTTCCCTTCCCTACCAGCTACAAAACCTGTTTGATTGAAGGAAATAAGGTCCGGCAGTATTGCGCCAATCCTCTTGGCTACAAAACCTGCATAGATTTTTAAATCGACATTCAGCAGGGAGATAGGTCTGTAGCTTCCACAGCACTCAGGATCTTTGCCTTCTTTATGAATGAGAGAAATATGGGCTTCTAGAGATTGTGGGGGGAATGATTTCCCACTTAAGACTGCATTGCACATGTTTAACAAGTGAGGCCCTATCTCATTTGCGAAAGTTTTGTAGTAAGTCTTTGTGAACCCGTCAGGTCCAGGGGATTTCCCTTTGGAACACTCCGACAGGATGGACTGGAGTTCAGGCACGCTAAAAGGTTTGAGTAGGTTCTCTTGTTGGAGATCTGATAATTTGTGGAGGTGTAAAGAAGAAAGGAAGGCTCTAGAGGCGTGTTTCTGTTGAATGTTATCTTCAGTTGAATCGTTTTGGCGCAATTGGTATAGGTTTTTATAGAAGGATAGGAAAGTATCAATAATCTGGTTATATTGTTGGGTAACTAGGCCGGTTTTAGTTTTAATTTGATGGATATAGGTACGGGATTTGTTGTGAATTTGCTTTTTGCTCCCTCTAGTGGTTACTAGTTTTTTGACTCTGGTTTTTCTGTCATTCCTTTTATCCGCACCTGGGTCGTTAGTTAGGGGTGTTGCTTTATAAGCTCCCTTTACCTTCAGTTCAATGCCTGGCAACGTAGTTATCAGAGCTAGTCTGCTGTGCTCTTGTCTACTGATCCTGGTTCCAGTTATATCAGCTAAGTCTGCCTTTTGCTTTTTGTTATTTGTTTTGGTTTTGTATTTTTGTCCAGCTTGTTCCTAATCTATATCCTGACCTTTGCTGGAAGCTCTAGGGGGGCTGGTGTTCTCCCCCCGGACCGTTAGACGGTTCGGGGGTTCTTGAATTTCCAGTGTGGATGTTGATAGGGTTTTTGTTGACCATATAAGTTACCTTTCTTTATTCTGCTATCAGTAAGCGGGCCTCTCTGTGCTAAACCTGGTTCATTTCTGTGTTTGTCATTTCCTCTTACCTCACCGTCATTATTTGTGGGGGGCTTCTATCCAGCTTTGGGGTCCCCTTCTCTGGAGGCAAGAAAGGTCTTTGTTTTCCTCTACTAGGGGTAGCTAGATTCTCCGGCTGGCGCGTGTCATCTAGAATCAACGTAGGAATGATCCCCGGCTACTTCTAGTGTTGGCGTTAGGAGTAGATATATGGTCAACCCAGTTACCACTGCCCTATGAGCTGGATTTTTGTATTCTGCAGACTTCCACGTTCCTCTGAGACCCTCGCCATTGGGGTCATAACAGTTTGCCAGGCCAGTATTAAATGTTTAATGCATTGCAGAAGAGGGATTATAAGAAAGAAGATTCTGAGTTTTTTTTTTTTTCTTTTTCCCCTTTACCTCAGAGTGGCTATGCTTGCTGCAGACATGAATGTCCAGACCTTGATTACAAGTGTGGACCAGCTGGCTACTCGTGTGCAGGGCATACAAGACTATGTTATCAGAAATCCTAGGTCAGAACCTAAAATACCGATTCCTGAACTATTTTCCGGAGACAGGTTTAAGTTTAGGAATTTCGTGAATAATTGTAAATTGTTTTTGTCCCTGAGACCCTGTTCATCTGGAGATTCTGCTCAGCAAGTAAAAATTGTTATTTCGTTCTTACGGGGCGACCCTCAGGATTGGGCTTTTTCGCTGGCGCCAGGAGATCCGGCATTGGCTGATCTTGATGCGTTTTTTCTGGCGCTCGGTTTACTTTATGAGGAACCCAATCTTGAGATTCAGGCAGAAAAGGCCTTGCTGGCTATGTCTCAGGGGCAGGACGAGGCTGAAGTGTATTGCCAAAAATTTCGGAAATGGTCCGTGCTGACACATTGGAACGAGTGTGCACTGGCCGCTAATTTTAGAAATGGCCTTTCTGAAGCCATTAAGAATGTTATGGTGGGTTTTCCCATTCCCACAGGTCTGAATGATACTATGGCACTGGCTATTCAAATTGACCGGCGGTTGCGGGAGCGCAAAACCGCAAATTCCCTCATGGTGTTGTCTGAACAGACACCTAATTCGGTGCAATGTGATAGAAAAACCGCAAATTCCCTCATGGTGTTGTCTGAACAGACACCTGATTTAATGCAATGTGATAGAATCCTGACTAGAAATGAGCGGAAAATTCATAGACGCCGGAATGGCTTGTGCTACTACTGTGGTGATTCTACACATGTTATCTCAGCATGCTCTAAACGTATAGCTAAGGTTGTTAGTCCTGTCACCGTTGGTAATTTGCAACCTAAATTTATTCTGTCTGTAACTTTGATTTGCTCACTGTCATCTTATCCTGTCATGGCGTTTGTAGATTCAGGTGCTGCCCTGAGTCTCATGGATCTCTCATTTGCTAAGCGCTGTGGTTTTACTCTTGAACCATTAGAAAATCCTATTCCTCTTAGGGGTATTGATGCTACACCATTGGCAGCAAATAAACCGCAGTATTGGACACAGGTTACCATGTGCATGACTCCTGAACACCGCGAGGTGATACGTTTCCTGGTTTTACATAAAATGCATGATTTGGTTGTTTTAGGGCTGCCATGGTTACAGACCCATAATCCAGTCCTGGACTGGAAGGCTATGTCAGTCTCAAGTTGGGGCTGTCGTGGTATTCATGGGGATTCCCTGCCTGTGTCTATTGCTTCTTCTACGCCTTCGGAAGTTCCGGAGTATTTGTCTGATTATCAGGATGTCTTCAGTGAGTCTGAGTCCAGTGCACTGCCTCCTCATAGGGACTGTGACTGTGCTATAGATTTGATCCCAGGCAGTAAATTTCCTAAGGGAAGACTGTTTAATCTGTCGGTACCTGAACATACCGCTATGCGTTCATATATCAAGGAGTCTCTGGAGAAAGGACATATTCGTCCGTCTTCTTCCCCTCTTGGTGCGGGATTCTTTTTTGTGGCAAAAAAGGACGGATCTTTGAGACCTTGTATTGATTATCGGCTTTTAAATAAGATCACTGTCAAATTTCAGTATCCTTTACCGCTGTTGTCTGACTTGTTTGCCCGGATTAAGGGTGCCAAGTGGTTCACCAAGATAGACCTTCGTGGTGCGTACAACCTTGTGCGCATTAAGCAAGGTGATGAATGGAAAACCGCATTCAATACGCCCGAAGGTCATTTTGAGTACTTGGTGATGCCTTTTGGGCTCTCCAATGCGCCTTCAGTTTTTCAATCCTTTATGCATGACATTTTCCGGAAGTATCTGGATAAATTTTTGATTGTTTATCTGGATGATATTTTGGTTTTTTCTGATAATTGGGATTCGCATGTGGAGCAGGTCAGGTTGGTCTTTAAAATTTTGCGTGAAAATTCTTTGTTTGTCAAGGGCTCAAAGTGTCTCTTTGGTGTACAGAAGGTTCCCTTTTTGGGGTTCATTTTTTCCCCTTCTGCTGTGGAGATGGACCCAGTCAAGGTCCGAGCTATTCTTGATTGGACTCAGCCCTCGTCAGTTAAGAGTCTTCAGAAGTTCTTGGGCTTCGCTAACTTCTACCGTCGTTTTATCGCTAATTTTTCTAGCATTGTGAAACCTTTGACGGATATGACCAAGAAGGGCTCCGATGTAGCTAACTGGGCTCCTGCTGCCGTGGAGGCTTTCCAGGAGTTGAAACGCCGGTTTACTTCGGCGCCTGTTTTGTGCCAGCCTGACGTCTCACTTCCCTTTCAGGTTGAGGTGGATGCTTCGGAGATTGGGGCAGGGGCCGTTTTGTCGCAGAGAGGCCCTGGTTGCTCTGTTATGAAACCTTGTGCCTTTTTCTCTAGGAAGTTTTCGCCTGCCGAGCGAAATTATGATGTGGGCAATCGGGAGTTGTTGGCCATGAAATGGGCATTTGAGGAGTGGCGTCATTGGCTCGAGGGTGCTAAGCATCGTGTGGTGGTCTTGACTGATCACAAAAATCTGATGTATCTCGAGTCTGCTAAACGCCTTAATCCGAGACAGGCCCGCTGGTCATTGTTTTTCTCCCGCTTTGATTTTGTTGTCTCGTATTTACCTGGTTCAAAGAATGTGAAGGCCGATGCTCTTTCTAGGAGCTTTGTGCCTGATGCTCCTGGAGTCGCTGATCCTGTTGGTATTCTTAAAGATGGAGTTATCTTGTCAGCTATTTCTCCGGATCTGCGACGTGTGTTGCAGAGATTTCAGGCTGATAGGCCTGAGTCTTGTCCACCTGACAGACTGTTTGTCCCGGATAAGTGGACCAGCAGAGTCATTTCCGAGGTTCATTCCTCGGTGTTGGCAGGTCACCCGGGAATTTTTGGCACCAGAGATCTGGTGGCCAGGTCCTTTTGGTGGCCTTCCTTGTCAAGGGATGTGCGGTCATTTGTGCAGTCCTGTGGGACTTGTGCTCGAGCTAAGCCTTGCTGTTCTCGTGCCAGCGGTTTGCTCTTGCCCTTGCCTGTCCCGAAGAGACCTTGGACACATATCTCCATGGATTTCATTTCTGATCTTCCGCTATCTCAGGGCATGTCCGTTATCTGGGTGATATGTGATCGCTTCTCCAAGATGGTCCATTTGGTTCCTTTGCCTAAGCTGCCTTCCTCTTCCGATCTGGTTCCTGTGTTTTTCCAGAACGTGGTTCGTTTGCACGGCATCCCTGAGAATATTGTGTCAGACAGAGGATCCCAGTTCGTTTCCAGGTTCTGGCGATCCTTTTGTAGTAGGATGGGCATTGATTTGTCGTTTTCGTCTGCTTTCCATCCTCAGACTAATGGACAGACGGAGCGAACCAATCAGACTTTGGAGGCTTATTTGAGGTGTTTTGTCTCTGCTGATCAGGACGATTGGGTGACATTCTTGCCGTTGGCTGAGTTTGCCCTTAATAATCGGGCTAGTTCCGCCACCTTGGTTTCACCTTTTTTCTGCAACTCTGGTTTCCATCCTCGCTTTTCTTCGGGTCATGTGGAGCCTTCTGACTGTCCTGGGGTGGATTCTGTGGTGGATAGGTTGCAGCAGATCTGGAATCATGTGGTGGACAACTTGAAGTTGTCACAGGAGAAGGCTCAGCGCTTTGCCAACCGCCGCCGCGGTGTGGGTCCCCGACTACGCGTTGGGGATTTGGTATGGCTTTCTTCCCGCTTTGTTCCTATGAAGGTCTCCTCTCCCAAATTTAAACCTCGTTTTATTGGGCCTTACAAGATATTGGAAATCCTTAATCCTGTATCTTTTCGTCTGGATCTTCCTGTGTCGTTTGCTATTCACAATGTATTTCATAGGTCCTTGTTGCGGCGGTACATTGTGCCTGTAGTTCCTTCTGCTGAGCCTCCTGCTCCGGTGTTGGTTGAGGGCGAGTTGGAGTACGTGGTGGAGAAGATCTTGGATTCTCGCCTCTCCAGGCGGAGGCTTCAGTACCTGGTCAAGTGGAAGGGCTATGGTCAGGAGGATAATTCCTGGGTGGTCGCCTCTGATGTTCATGCGGCCGATTTAGTTCGTGCCTTTCATGCCGCTCATCCTGATCGCCCTGGTGGTCGTGGTGAGGGTTCGGTGACCCCTCACTAAGGGGGGGGTACTGTTGTGAATTTGCTTTTTGCTCCCTCTAGTGGTTACTAGTTTTTTGACTCTGGTTTTTCTGTCATTCCTTTTATCCGCACCTGGGTCGTTAGTTAGGGGTGTTGCTTTATAAGCTCCCTGGACCTTCAGTTCAATGCCTGGCAACGTAGTTATCAGAGCTAGTCTGCTGTGCTCTTGTCTACTGATCCTGGTTCCAGTTATATCAGCTAAGTCTGCCTTTTGCTTTTTGTTATTTGTTTTGGTTTTGTATTTTTGTCCAGCTTGTTCCAAATCTATATCCTGACCTTTGCTGGAAGCTCTAGGGGGGCTGGTGTTCTCCCCCCGGACCGTTAGACGGTTCGGGGGTTCTTGAATTTCCAGTGTGGATGTTGATAGGGTTTTTGTTGACCATATAAGTTACCTTTCTTTATTCTGCTATCAGAAAGCGGGCCTCTCTGTGCTAAACCTGGTTCATTTCTGTGTTTGTCATTTCCTCTTACCTCACCGTCATTATTTGTGGGGGGCTTCTATCCAGCTTTGGGGTCCCCTTCTCTGGAGGCAAGAAAGGTCTTTGTTTTCCTCTACTAGGGGTAGCTAGATTCTCCAGCTGGCGCGTGTCATCTAGAATCAACGTAGGAATGATCCCCGGCTACTTCTAGTGTTGGCGTTAGGAGTAGATATATGGTCAACCCAGTTACCACTGCCCTATGAGCTGGATTTTTGTATTCTGCAGACTTCCACGTTCCTCTGAGACCCTCGCCATTGGGGTCATAACAGGGATTGGCGTTTTTTAATTAGAGAAATCATGAGTTTAGAAGCTCTGTCACCATGGGCAAAGATTCTGTACCTCCAGGAGCTATATTGCCTGGAAGACCGTTTATTTAATAGGTCCTTGAGAGATTGTCGTTTTTCTGTAAGTTGGGTGAGTGTCTCTTGTGTTAGCTCTTTTTTGTGGAGAGCATCCAAGGCAACTATGTCGTTGTATAAGGATTCCACTACCCGCTTCCTCTGTTTGTTTAGATAGGAAGCTATTGATATGAATACCCCTCGTATCGTGGCCTTGTGTGCTTCCCACAAAACCGTGGAATTTATTTCTGGATCAGAGTTTATAGCAAAATATTCTTGGAGTGAGTCCCGTATACGGGTTTTTATCTCTTCCTGTTGTAGTAGTGATTCATTAAGCCGCCAAGTTCTGAAGTGGGTATAAGGTTTATGGAATTCTAGGTTCAATAGCACTATAGAGTGGTCAGAATGAAGTGCCGGAAGTATATCCGCTTTTAGGGAGTTGGGCAAAACCGATCTAGAGGCTAAGATGTAGTCCAGGCAGTGGTAAGAGTTGTGTGGATGGGAATAAAAGGTGAAATCAATATCTGAGGGATGGTGATATCTCCATACATCAATTAGTTCAAGGGAGTGTAGGAGAGTTTTAAGTCTAGCTAAATCTTTCAAGGAGATAGAACTTTTTTTTGTTGATGTGTCTAAGAGGGGGTCCAGTGCTAAATTTAGGTCTCCGCCCAAGACAACTACACTCTCCTGGAAAGAACGGAGCTTGGACAAGGTGTTGCGCAACCACGTGAAGTGGTGTCTGTTTGGGGCATATAGGCTACCTAGGGTCACCATATTCCCAGCTACCAGGCCATTAAGAAATACATAGCAACCATCAGGATTGTATAAGCTGCCAGTGAAAAGGAAAGGGATGTCCTTGGCTAGAGCTATGGAAACACCCCTAGAGCCTTTTTGCGGGGAACTGGCGTGATACCATCTATCGAAGAAACATTTCTCAAATGATGGAATTTTGTCTGTAGTAAAGTGGGTTTCTTGTAATAATAAGATGTCATAGCCTGATTTTTTAAATAAGTTTAGAGTTTGCGACCTGGGAATTGGAGAATTAAAACCATGTGTATTGTGGGAGATAACCTGGAAAGACGGTTTGACGTCCTAGCTGTTGTGAGAGAAGGTGAATCACATGAATAGGGAAGTCCTCCACCGAGCCTGGGAAGATAGGGGGACGAACTTGAGAAAGAGGGGGTAGGGGAGGGAAAGAATTTGAGGAAGAGAGGTGGACGGGGGAGAGGGGGAAAGGAGAGATTTCAGCAAGGAAAGATAAGAGAAACCAAGTATTATTATTTGTAGTGAACCCATTTAAGCTGAACTACTCGAAGGGGAAGGGGGGAGAGAGGAGAGCCAGCAGGAACACAACCTGGAGATCGAAAGAAGAGAAAAGGAGAAAGAAAACATTGCAATACGATCTGTAAGTGTTAATGAAAAAATTTCTACACAACTATATGTCACAACGGTCAGACATCAGAGTTATAAGAACTCAGATAGCAGGAAGTATGCTACAAAATAAGAATCAGAGTAATCATAGTAGTCGAGGGGCATGACCCCCCGCTGAACTTCAGTCACCTGGACCTTCAGCGTCAACTCTTGGGGATGATGATTTGGACGATCTACGTTTTGCCCGTGAGGATCTTGAAGTCGGGGAGGACTGCCACGGAGATGGAAGTGGAAGGTGCTTCAGGCGGTGTGCGTCGTAGGATGTCTCCAGAGTCGAAAATTGGTCGAGATGAATCTCCAGTTCTGTACAGACTTCTTTGACATCTGATGTGGATCTTATAAGAAGCCTCTTGTCTTTGGCCAAGATAGACAGGCCGGATGGAAACAGCCAGCGGTAGGGGTAGCGATTCTGCTGGAGTATTGAAGTGAGGGCCTTAGGAGACGGCGTTTGTATAATGTAGAGGCTGAGAGATCTTGGTAGATCTGTATTGAATGCCCATCGTGAGCAATCCGATCAGCCTCCCTTGCTCTCTTTAGAATGAGGTCTCTGGTTCTAAAATCTAAGAAACGACAGAGCACGTCTCGGGGAAGTTCGTCAGGTTTTGGTTTGGGTCTCAAGGCTCTGTGGATTCTCACTATCTCCAGATCTGTTGGGTCAGTGGTGACCATGATGTTTCGGAAGATTTCAGTTACTGTGGTTGAGAGAGCATCTGGCAAGACCGACTCCGGGATACCTTTTAATCGCAGGTTATTTCTTCTTTCTCTATTCTCGTGGTCCTCGAGGATAGTATAGATTCGGTTAATATGATCTTCCTGTTGCTTATGACAATTGATGGAGGAGTTGGTACTCTGTATGATCTCCGTTTGGGTAGTTTCAACAGATTCAATTCTGTGACCTAAATGGTTAAGGTCATGTTTTATAGCTGTAAGGTCTTTTCCCAGAGGGTCCAGCGCTTTTTCCAGAATTCGTCTAATGAAAGACCTAGTGACCTGGGGGCCCTTGTCCAAATCTTCTGATTCTCCTTCGCTCTCAAGCTCAGATTCTGTATGGTCCTCTTGAGCTGTCTCAAGCGGACGGGAGGATTTTGGAGTGTTTGTGGAATGCCCTTGCTTTTTTAGGAATTTATCCATTTCTGGTTGAGGTCTTGACCTGTTGGATTTAGAGTTGGATCTGGTTTGGGAAGTTTTAACCATTGCGGGCAAGCTGTGTAGACTAAAGTAGAATTCCTATAGCTCTCCTCATAGTCCCCTTAGAGCTTAATTACATCTTACGTGGCCCCATAGTGAGGCCTATATGGGTAAAGTCTTTTCAGAATTGTGGTTCGTTATGCAGGAGGGCAATGTGAGTGTTTTTCCGGTCCAGTAAAGCTGAGGATGAGTCACAGTGTGTGGGCACCACCTTTTCTCAAGTTAGGAAGTGTCAGGTTCCTTTATTTTATCTCCTCTGGCTATAACTCTTTCCAGAGCAGAAGAGCTCTTTAACAGTGACCAGAGTTAACGGACTGAAGCTGCTTTTATAGAAAATGGCGTCCACAGCCTGAGCTCCCCTATCCCCCTGCTGGTCAAAACCGGCTTCCTACTCAGCAGATGGCCAGTAATTGTTTTTCTTTTCCAGCATATAAAGTAGTTTATTACAGTTCGGACAGTAGGTGTCGCTGTTGTGCTGGGTTAGTGCTGTGTAGGAGATCCAAAAAAAAATGAAAAAAATACTAGAGAAAATAAAAAGAGAAAAAACTAAATAAAATAAAACTAAAATGGGATTGAGCTCAATGGACTTAGGCAAGAGTCTCGTGATCTCACTGGAGTTGTATGTGCAGGCTCTTAGTGAGAGACAGTTTATAGGTCAGCAACCGTTCTTTGGAAGTATAGCACTATATGGTGCTTATATGAAGATGGGGGGGAGCTGCTCTTTATGAGGTCTTTATTAGTGTTGAGCATTCCGATACCGCAAGTATCGGGTATCGGCCGATATTTGCTGTATCGGAATTCCGATACCGAGATCCGATACTTTTGTGGTATCGGGTATCGGTATCGAAACAACATTAATGTGTAAAATAAAGAATTCAAATAAAAAATATTGCTATACTCACCTGTCCGACGCAGCCTGGACCTCACCGAGGGAACCGGCAGCGTTCTTTACTTAAAATGCGCGCTTTTCCTTCCTTCCGTGACGTCACGGCTTCTGATTGGTCGTGTGCCGCCCATGTGGCCGCGACGCGACCAATCACAGCAATCACAGCAATCTAGGCATTCAGTAGTTTAAAATTACGTTCCGGCTTTGTGATTGGTCGCGTCGCGGTCACATGGGCGACGCGACCAATCACAAGCCGTGACGTCACGGGAGGCTGGACACGCGCGCATTTTAAAATGCGCGCGTGTCCTGCCTCCTGTGACGTCCCGGCTTGTGATTGGTCGCGTCGCCCATGTGGTCGCGACGCGACCAATCACAGCAAGCCGTGACGTAATTTTAGGTCCTTCAGGATTTTAAAATTACGTTCTGGCTTGTGATTGGTCGCGTCGCGGTCACATGGGCGACGCGACCAATCACAAGCCGTGACATCACGGGAGGCAGGACACGCGCGCATTTTAAAATGCGCGCGTGTCCAGCCTCCCGTGACGTCACGGCTTGTGATTGGTCGCGTCGCCCATGTGACCGCGACGCGACCAATCACAAAGCCGGAACGTAATTTTAAAATCCTAAACGACCTAAAATTACGTCACAGCTTGCTGTGATTGGTCGCGTCGCGGCCACATGGGCGGCACGCGACCAATCACAAGCCGGGACTTCACGTAAGGAAGGAAAAGCGCGAATTTTAAGCAAACAACGCTGCCGGTTCCCTCGGTGAGGTCCAGGCTGCGTCGGAGAGGTGAGTATAGCAATATTTTTTATTTTAATTCTTTATTTTACACATTAATATGGTTCCCAGGGCCTGAAGGAGAGTTTCCTCTCCTTCAGACCCTGGGAACCATCAGGAATACCGTCCGATACATGAGTCCCATTGACTTGTATTGGTATCGGGTATCGGTATCGGATTAGATCCGATACTTTGCCGGTATCGGCCGATACTTTCCGATACCGATACTTTCAAGTATCGGACGGTATTGCTCAACACTAGTCTTTATGTGTCGGCTAAGGTGGTAGAAGGACCCAGGGCACCGTGTTCCCTCCTGATTTCTGTGCCGCAGCTCCGTTCTCTTCCAGTAAGTGCTGAGGGGGAGGGGGGGGGGAGGAGATGTCTCCTGCCTCCCCACTTAGGTGTAATGGCGGCCTCTAGGGGGAAAAATGGCAAGATGGCGCCGACCTCGTGGAAGGTTCAGCGCGAGGGGCCCCCGCATTAGCCGCGACTCCTCACCTATAAATAGAAGGGGATTTCTGTCCTCAGCTGTCCGCTGTGGTCTTCTCAAGGCTCCAAGGCGGATCTTCACCAGCAGGGCGGCTCGTCGCTAATTCCCGGGAGCCGCCACCCTCAGGTAGGCTCAGTCGTTCTCTCCGCACTCAGGATCAGGTGCTGGCGGCTTCCCTTGGAGATCCGGTGAATGCTTCAGCTGACTGCAGTGAAATCAGCGTGAGGCAGCTCCGCCGGTATGGCGTGGTGCGAGTCAGGCCCTGGGCTCACCAGGCTCTCCTCTGCTGCCGCTTCGGTACACGTCCACCTGGGGATCCGGGGTACACTTCAGGGGTCTCCACCGTGATCTCCCTCCTTTAAAGCTTTGCTTGAAGCAATTCCTCTGTTTTTACTGCAATGAGAGTGTAGTTTTTAACACCGATTTTCGGCCAGGAGACGGGAGCTGATAGAAAGCACGTCCGTCTCAGTAGCTATTCAGGCCACGCCCCCTAACATTTTTCTCTCGTGACATATTGTACTTCATGATAGTGGTAAATGCGTTTACTTGAGAAAAAAAATGGAAATTTAGAGAACATTTTGAAAATTTCGCAATTTTCCAAATTTGAATTTTCATGCCCTTAAATCACACATATATGTCACACAAAATACTTAATAAGTAACATTTCCGACATGTCTACTTTACATCAGCACAATTTTGGAACCAACATTTTTTTTTGTTAGGGAGGTATAAGGGTTAAAAGTTGACCAACGATTTCTCATTTTTACACCATTTTTTTCTAGGAACCACATCACATTTGAAGTCACTTTGAAGGGTCTATATGATAGAAAATACTCAAAAATGACAACTTTCTAAAAACTTCACCCCTCAAAGTGCTCAAAACCACATTCAAGAAGTTTATTAACCCTTCAGGTGGTTCACAGAAATTTTTGGAATGTTTAAAAAAAATTAACATTTAACTTTTTTTCATAAAAAATTTACTTCAGCTCCAATTTGTTTTATTTTATCAAGGGTAATAGGAGAAATTGGATGTCAAAAGTTATTTTGCAATTTGGCATGAGTAAGCTGATACCCCATATTATATTAAAAGGAGGAACAGGAGCCTAGAGTACAAATATAGCAAAAACTTTATTAATCCAATGGTTAAAATGTAGGACAAGGACTAATGAAACATGAGCGTACCACAACAATACATGAGAGGGAACAAAGGAAAGGGCACCCCTACCAATACATCTCCCAGCACTGGATAGAGTAAATATAAATTGGCACCAATGCAAGATGGAAACTAATAAATATCAATATAATGCACAATGCAAGGAAGGTGGGAAGCATAAAAATCAACGTGATGTAAAAAATTCCGCATAGCTATGCAGCACATGGTCTCAGGGCAAGTGCCCTGTATTGTTATATGCACGGACCTGACACATAACAGCAGTAGACAAATGTGATATGCTTACCCAAATAAGGGGAGATGGAAAGGAGAGGGTCCCGCCGATGGAAGAGCCCCAACGCACGTTTCGCAGCGCTCAAATGCTGCTTTTTCAAGGGGATGTGGTGCCTGGTGGTACAGGACCTGCCTATAACCTTCCTGACCCCAGTCACATGACTGGCGGCCACCAATCATGTTGGCGCTGTCGGCGCATGCGCACTACGGCGGAACGGCGCCGCACAAGGACCTGGCGTCAAGCCAGGTGCGCAGACCAGGAGAAGAATCTCCGGACCTGCGCAGAAGGCCAGTAAGACACCTGTCTCAGTACGGCAGCCGCCCGCACGCAGGGCGACGCGCACGGCCACATGGGGGCCCCTACAATAGTGGAAATGGTCAAAGAAGCTTTATGTAATATATAAACAGGGACCCACACAATGCATGGCTCAGAGATGTAAACAATAAACTATAAATGAAAATGGGCAACGTGAACAAAAATAATACTAAGCCCAAGCAGACATTGCTAGCAATAATATACAATAAAGTCCATCTTCATATGGTGGTGTACATCAGCAGCAAAGACGAAGATGTCTGTCTTCTTATATGAAAAAGCTGTCCGCTTTTAGAGCCATTCAAAAGTTCATTGGTGTGATGAAATCAGTGGTCCCACAGAGATCAGATGGCGTGAGATGGGAAACGAAGGATCAAGGCAAGGCCAAAAGGGGTACTAATAACAAAAGGAAAAAATTAAAATGTTAAAAACAATTAAAAACACCAACACAAAAACCACCGGAGGGAATGGAGAAGACCACAAATGCCAAATACAGAGAAAGCACGACAGAAATACAGCAAGGCCAAAAAATTCAGAGGTAGGGAGTGAAACTAAGGGATTCGTTAAGGCCCTTGGGAGTCATTGTGTCGAGCAAAACGATCCACTTAGTTTCGATCTGCGCTAACCGCTTTTTATTGTCCCCACCCCTGATCCCCAGATGAAGCACATCAATCCCCCTCACTTTAAGCAGTCTCTCATTGCAATGATGATATGCCCTGAAGTGACGGGGGATTGTTTTAATGTCAACCCCCGGGGACACCGTCCTGGCCGCGCCAATGTCCCGCACATGTTCCCTGACACGGACCCTGAGTTCTCGAGTGGTGAGGCCGACGTATATCCTGGGGCACGGACAGGTGGCGTAATATATTACATTCATGGTGCCACAGGATATACGTTCTTTGATCTGAAATGTTTTGGTGCCATCACTAGAAGTAAAGTCAGGGCAGCGCAGGACATTGGCGCAGGCAAGACAGTGACCACAGGGGGTGCAACCCGCACGAGGACCACCTGTACCGAAGAAGTTTCGTTCCGGGGCTGGAATATAGTGGCTCCTAACCAGCATATTGCTGAGATTGGTGCCTCTTCTGGGAGTCATGAGGGGAGAGGGGCCCAGGGTGGCACACAGGGATGGCTCAGCCTGGAGGACCGGCCAATGTGATACCCCATATGTAGGGGTAAACCACTGTTTGTGCACATGGCAGAGCTCGGAAGGGAATGAGCACCATTTGACTTTTCAATGCAAAATTGGCTGGAATTGAGATCGGATGCCATGTTGCATTTTGAGAGCCCCTGATGTGCCTAACAGTGGAATCCCACCACAAGTGACCCCATTTTGGAAAGTAGACTGCCTAAGGAGCTTATCTAGATGTGTGATGAGCACTTTGAACCCCCAATTGTTTCACTAAAGTCTATAACGTAGAGCCATGAAAATAAAAACATCATTATTTTTCCACAAAAATGAAGTTTAGCCCGCAATTTTTTACTTTCCCAAAAGTATCCGGAGAAATTGGACCCTAAAAGTTGTTGTGCAATTTGTCCTGAGTATTTTGATACCCCATATGTGGGGGGAGACTGTTGTGATTTTGCTTTTTGCTCCCTCTAGTGGTCATTAGTGATTTGACTCTGGAGCTTCTGTCTTTTCCTATATCCTCACCTGGGCCGTTAGTTCAGGGGCGTTGCTATATAAGCTCCCTGGACCTTCAGTTCAATGCCTGGCATCGTTGAAATCAGAGCTAATCTGTTGTGCTCTTGTCCTATGATCCTGGTTCCAGTATTTCAAGCTAAGTCTGCTTCCTTGCTTTTTGCATTTGTTTTGTTTGGTATTTTTGTCCAGCTTGTTCCAATCTTTATCCTGACCTTTGCTGGAAGCTCTAGGGGGCTTGTGTTCTCCCCCCGGACCGTTAGACGGTTCGGGGGTTCTTGAATCTCCAGCGTGGATTTTTATAGGGTTTTTGTTGACCAGATAAGTTATCTTGCTATATTCTGCTATTAGTAAGCTGGCCTCTCTTTGCTGAACCTGGTTCATTTCTGTGTTTGTCATTTCCTCTTACCTCACCGTTATTATTTGTGGGGGGCTTGTATCTTGCTTTGGGGTCCCTTTCTCTGGAGGCAAGAGAGGTCTTTGTTTTCTTCTCCTAGGGGTAGTTAGATTCTCCGGCTGGCGCGAGTCATCTAGCGATCACCGTAGGCATGATTCCCGGCTACTTCTAGTGTTGGCGTTAGGAGTAGCTATTTGGTCAACCCAGTTACCACAGCCCTATGAGCTGGATTTTTGAATCTCGCAGACTTACACATTCCTCTGAGACCCTGTCCACTGGGGTCATAACAGTATGCCAGGCCAGTATTAAATGTTTAATGCATTGCAGAAGTGGGATTATAAGAAAGAAAATTTTGAGGTTTTTTTTTCCCTCTCTCATTTTTTTTTTTTTTTTTCTTTTCCCCTTTACCTCAGAGTGGCTTAAGCTTGCTGCAGACATGAATGTCCAGACCTTGATTACAAGTGTGGACCAGCTTGCCGCTCGTGTGCAGGGTATACAAGATTATGTTACCAGAAATCCTAGGTCTGAACCCAAGATTCCGATTCCTGAACTGTTTTCAGGAGACCGATTTAAGTTTAGGAATTTCAGGAATAATTGTAAATTGTTTTTGTCCCTGAAACCTTGTTCGTCTGGAGACTCTGCTCAACAAGTAAAAATTGTTATTTCATTCTTACGGGGTGACCCTCAAGATTGGGCTTTTTCGTTGGCGCCAGGAGATCCGGCATTGGCTGATATTGATGCGTTTTTTCTGGCGCTCGGTTTACTTTATGAGGAACCCAATCTTGAGATTCAGGCAGAGAAAGCATTGCTGGCTATGTCTCAGGGCCAGGACGAGGCTGAGGTGTATTGCCAAAAATTTCGGAAATGGTCCGTGCTGACACATTGGAACGAGTGTGCCCTGGCCGCTAATTTTAGAAATGGCCTTTCTGAGGCCATTAAGAATGTTATGGTGGGTTTTCCCATTCCCACAGGTCTGAATGATACCATGTCCCTGGCTATTCAAATTGACCGGCGGTTGCGGGAGCGCAAAACCGCAAATTCCCTCATGTTGTTGTCTGAACAGACACCTGATGTGATGCAATGTGATAGAAAAACCGCAAATTCCCTCATGGTGTTGTCTGAACGGACACCTGATTTGATGCAATGTGATAGAATCCTGACTAGAAATGAGAGGAAAATTCATAGACGCCGGAATGGCTTGTGCTACTACTGTGGTGATTCTACACATGTTATCTCAGCATGCTCTAAACGTATATCTAAGGTTGTTAGTCCTGTCACCGTTGGTAATTTGCATCCTAAGTTTATTCTGTCTGTAACTTTGATTTGCTCACTGTCATCTTATCCTGTCATGGCATTTGTAGATTCAGGTGCTGCCCTGAGTCTTATGGATCTCTCATTTGCTAAGCGCTGTGGTTTTATTCTTGAACCATTAGAAAATCCTATCCCTCTTAGGGGTATTGATGCTACGCCATTAGCAGAAAATAAACCGCAGTATTGGACACAGGTTACCATGTGCATGACTCCTGAACACCGCGAGGTGATACGTTTTCTCGTTCTACATAAAATGCATGATTTGGTTGTTTTGGGGCTGCCATGGTTACAGACTCATAATCCAGTCCTTGACTGGAAGGCTATGTCAGTGTCTAGTTGGGGCTGTCGTGGTATTCATGAGGATTCCCTGCCTGTGTCTATTGCTTCTTCTACGCCTTCGGAAGTTCCGGAGTATTTGTCTGATTATCAGGATGTCTTTAGCGAGTCCAGGTCCAGTGCATTGCCTCCTCATAGGGAATGTGACTGTGCAATAGATTTGATTCCAGGCAGTAAATTTCCTAAGGGAAGACTGTTTAATCTGTCGATACCTGAACATACCGCTATGCGTTCATATATCAAGGAGTCTCTGGAGAAAGGACACATCCGTCCGTCTTCTGCCCCTCTTGGTGCGGGATTCTTTTTTGTGGCTAAAAAGGACGGATCTTTGAGGCCTTGTATAGACTATCGGCTTTTAAATAAGATCACTGTCAAATTTCAGTATCCTTTGCCGCTGTTGTCTGACTTGTTTGCCTGGATTAAAGGTGCCAAGTGGTTTACCAAGATAGACCTTCGTGGTGCGTACAACCTTGTGCGCATTAAGCAAGGGGATGAATGGAAAACCGCATTCAATACGCCCGAAGGTCATTTTGAGTACTTGGTGATGCCTTTTGGGCTCTCTAATGCCCCTTCAGTTTTTCAGTCCTTTATGCATGACATTTTCCGGAACTATCTGGATAAATTTTTGATCGTTTATCTGGATGATATTCTGTTTTTTTCTGATAATTGGGACTCGCATGTGGAGCAGGTCAGGATGGTCTTTAAAATTTTGCGTGAAAATTCTTTGTTTGTCAAGGGCTCAAAGTGTCTTTTTGGTGTACAGAAGGTTCCCTTTTTGGGGTTCATTTTTTCCCCTTCTGCTGTGGAGATGGACCCAGTCAAGGTCCGAGCTATTCTTGATTGGACTCAGCCCTCGTCAGTTAAGAGTCTTCAGAAGTTCTTGGGTTTCGCTAACTTCTACCGTCGTTTTATCGCTAACTTTTCTAGCATTGTGAAACCTTTGACGGATATGACCAAGAAGAGCTCCGATGTGGTTAATTGGGCTCCTGCTGCCGTGGAGGCTTTCCAGGAGTTGAAACATCGGTTTACTTCGGCGCCTGTTTTGTGCCAGCCTGATGTCTCGCTTCCCTTTCAGGTTGAGGTGGATGCTTCAGAGATTGGAGCAGGGGCCGTTTTGTCGCAGAGAGGCCCTGGTTGCTCTGTTATGAGACCTTGCGCCTTTTTCTCTAGGAAGTTTTCGCCTGCGGAGCGAAATTATGATGTGGGCAATCGGGAGTTGTTGGCCATGAAATGGGCATTTGAGGAGTGGCGTCATTGGCTCGAGGGTGCTAAGCATCGTGTGGTGGTCTTGACTGATCACAAAAATCTGATGTATCTCGAGTCTGCTAAACGCCTGAATCCTAGACAGGCCCGCTGGTCATTGTTTTTCTCCCGTTTTGACTTTGTTGTCTCGTATTTACCAGGTTCAAAAAATGTGAAGGCCGATGCTCTTTCCAGGAGCTTTGTGCCTGATGCTCCTGGAGTCGCTGAACCTGTTGGTATTCTTAAGGATGGTATTATCTTGTCAGCTATTTCTCCAGATCTGCGACGTGTGTTGCAGAGATTTCAGGCTGATAGGCCTGATTCTTGTCCACCTGACAGACTGTTTGTGCCTGATAAGTGGACCAGCAGAGTCATTTCCGAGGTTCATTCCTCGGTGTTGGCAGGTCACCCAGGAATTTTTGGCACCAGAGATCTGGTGGCCAGATCCTTTTGGTGGCCTTCCTTGTCTAGGGATGTGCGGTCATTTGTACAGTCCTGTGGGACTTGTGCTCGAGCTAAGCCTTGCTGTTCTCGTGCCAGCGGGTTGCTCTTGCCCTTGCCTGTCCCTAAGAGACCTTGGACACATATCTCCATGGATTTCATTTCTGATCTTCCGGTGTCTCAAGGCATGTCTGTTATCTGGGTGATATGTGATCGCTTCTCCAAGATGGTCCATTTGGTTCCTTTGCCTAAGCTGCCTTCCTCTTCCGATCTGGTTCCTGTGTTTTTCCAGAACGTGGTTCGTTTGCACGGCATCCCTGAGAATATTGTGTCAGACAGAGGATCCCAGTTCGTTTCCAGATTCTGGCGATCCTTTTGTAGTAGGATGGGCATTGACTTGTCGTTTTCGTCTGCTTTCCATCCTCAGACTAATGGACAGACGGAGCAAACTAATCAGACTTTGGAGGCTTATTTGAGGTGTTTTGTCTCTGCTGATCAGGACGATTGGGTGACTTTCTTGCCGTTGGCTGAGTTTGCCCTTAATAATCGGGCTAGTTCCACCACCTTGGTTTCGCCGTTTTTCTGCAACTCTGGTTTCCACCCTCGTTTTTCTTCGGGTCATGTGGAACCTTCTGACTGCCCTGGGGTGGATTCTGTGGTGGATAGGTTGCAGCGGATCTGGAATCTTGTGGTGGACAACTTGAAGTTGTCACAGGAGAGGGCTCAGCGCTTTGCCAACCGCCGCCGCGGTGTGGGTCCCCGACTATGTGTTGGGGATTTGGTGTGGCTTTCTTCCCGCTTTGTTCCTATGAAGGTTTCCTCTCCCAAATTTAAACCTCGTTTTATTGGTCCTTACAAGATATTGGAAATCCTTAATCCTGTATCCTTTCGCCTGGATCTTCCTGTGTCGTTTGCTATCCACAACGTGTTTCACAGGTCCTTGTTGCGGCGGTACGTTGTGCCTGTGGTTCCTTCTGCTGAGCCTCCTGCTCCGGTGTTGGTTGAGGGCGAGTTGGAGTACGTGGTGGAGAAGATCTTGGATTCTCGTCTCTCCAGGCGGAGGCTTCAGTACCTGGTCAAGTGGAAGGGCTATGGTCAGGAAGATAATTCCTGGGTGGTCGCCTCTGATGTTCATGCGGCCGATTTAGTTCGTGCCTTTCACGCCGCTCGTCCTGATCGCCCTGGTGGTCGTGGTGAGGGTTCGGTGACCCCTCACTAAGGGGGGGGTACTGTTGTGATTTTGCTTTTTGCTCCCTCTAGTGGTCATTAGTGATTTGACTCTGGAGCTTCTGTCTTTTCCTATATCCTCACCTGGGCCGTTAGTTCAGGGGCGTTGCTATATAAGCTCCCTGGACCTTCAGTTCAATGCCTGGCATCGTTGAAATCAGAGCTAATCTGTTGTGCTCTTGTCCTATGATCCTGGTTCCAGTATTTCAAGCTAAGTCTGCTTCCTTGCTTTTTGCTTTTGTTTTGTTTGGTATTTTTGTCCAGCTTGTTCCAATCTTTATCCTGACCTTTGCTGGAAGCTCTAGGGGGCTGGTGTTCTCCCCCGGACCGTTAGACGGTTCGGGGGTTCTTGAATCTCCAGCATGGATTTTTATAGGGTTTTTGTTGACCAGATAAGTTATCTTGCTATATTCTGCTATTAGTAAGCTGGCCTCTCTTTGCTGAACCTGGTTCATTTCTGTGTTTGTCATTTCCTCTTACCTCACCGTTATTATTTGTGGGGGGCTTGTATCTTGCTTTGGGGTCCCTTTCTCTGGAGGCAAGAGAGGTCTTTGTTTTCTTCTCCTAGGGGTAGTTAGATTCTCCGGCTGGCGCGAGTCATCTAACGATCACCGTAGGCATGATTCCCGGCTACTTCTAGTGTTGGCGTTAGGAGTAGCTATTTGGTCAACCCAGTTACCACAGCCCTATGAGCTGGATTTTTGAATCTCGCAGACTTACACATTCCTCTGAGACCCTGTCCACTGGGGTCATAACAGGAGACCACTGTTTGGGTGCATGGCAGAGCTCAGAAGGGAAGGAGTGCCATTTTGGAATGCAGACTTTGATGAAATGGTCTTCGGGCATTATGTTGCGTTTGCAGAGCCACTGATGTGCCTAAACAGTAGAACCCCACCACAAGTGACCCCATTTTGGAAACTAGACCCCCACGGAATGTATCTAGATGTGTTGTGAACCCCCATGTGTTTCACTAAAGTTTATAAAGCAGAGCAGTGAAAATAGAAAATCATTTTTTCCCACAAAAATAATATTTTAGCTTCCAAATTTTTAGTTTCACCAGGGTAGAAGGAGAAATTGGACCACAAAAGTTTTTGTCCAATTTGTCTTGGGTACGCTGATACCCCATATTAGGGGGTAAACCACTGTTTGGATGCACGGCAGAGCTTGGAAGGGAAGGAGCACCGTTCTACTTTTTCAACGCAGAATTGGCTGGAAATGAGATCGGATGCCATGTCGTGTTTGGAGAGCACCTGATATGCCTAAACACCCCAATTCTAACTCCAACCATAACCCCAACACACCTCCAACCCTAATCCTAACCCTAACCCTTATCACAACCCTAACCCAAACACACCCCTAACCCTAATCTCAACTCTAACCACATCCCTAACCCTGACACACCGTTAACCATAATCACAATCCTAATGCCAACCCTAGCCCTAATCCCAACCGTAAACATAATTCAAAACCTAACCCCAACTCTAATGGGAAAATGGAAATACTTTTTTTAATTTTTTTTCCCTAACTAAGGGGGTGATAAAGGGGAGTTTGATTTACTATTTATAGCAGGTGTTAGGTGTCGAGTTCCTGCTGCTGCACAGAGGGAATCTCGAACCATGTCAGCTGCGGTCTCCCATTCTTCTCCAGCCACAGTGGAGCCTGCTCAGCGGAGACGTCAGTCCCAGCACCTTGCTGGGACCGATACTGCACGTTTGGTTACTGCTGCCCTTCCGCAGCAAGCAGGCGCTCCTGGGACTAAGTCCTGCTTTTCTCCTTCTGAGCATGCTCAAGGGAAGACCTCTCATTGGAGGTCGGGGGTCACACGCTCAGGTCCTAAAGCAGCTCCTACTAGTCCACTAGGAAGGTCCTCAAGAGCTACAACTATAAAAGGTTTGCATGGCCGAACGGCCATGCGCTAGTATCATTTTTGTTTGGCTGTTGCCAGTTGATACTCTACCATGCTGTATGTATGTGGTGTGAGTCTGTTTAGCTTTGCGGCTGTACACTCAGGCAGGCGGCTAGCGTCAGTGGGGGCAATTTGCTTTGGCTTAGTATCTGGTTCCTTCATGTGTTAAGTTAGCACAGAAGAGTTCCAGAGCAAGCACAACCCTAGTTAGGGTAATAGTTTCTGTGTACAGCTCAACTCGGTGAAGCAACAGAGGTCGCTTACATTTCACGTGAGGTGAAGTTTAACCCACGTGTGAGCTCAGTGTCCATCCGCCATTACTTTGCAGCAGGTATCCCTGCACAGTGGACCCCGGGCTGCGAATACACCTCATATCAATCTCTCTATTACTTGGTGCGTTCCGCTACCCCTAACAGTATACTAGCGCCAGGGTCTGGCTAGTTATGGCATACAAACAGCAAATGCTGCAGTACATCCAGCAGCTGGAGTGCAGGTTGGCGGCTCTCAAGCGCACAACCTCAGCAGTGGATGTTACCGCCGTAGCAGGACTGAGCGAAACGGATTGGACAATTTCAAAAACTGCCGACTTTCGGCAAAGGCGGGTTTCGTGAAACCCGACCCGATCCCAGTGTGGGATTGGCCATGCTGTCAGCGATCTTTGCGCCAAAGTCACGTTTCGTATGACGCTTTCTGCACCATTTCTCAGCCAATGAAGGTGGACGCAGAGTGTGGGCAGCGTAATGACATAGATCTCGGTCCCCACCATCTTAGAGAAGGGCATGACAGTGATTGGCTTGCTTTCTGCGGCATCACAGGGGCTATAAAGGGGCGTGCACGCCAACCACCATCTTACTTCTGCCGAACTGAGCATAGGGAGAGATTGCTGCAGCTTCGTCAGAAGCAGGGATATTGTTAGGGAGGAAAGATTAACCCCCAAACCACTTGTGCTGTAGCGATTTCCACTGTCCAACACAACCTTTTCTTTGCAGGGACAGTGGAGGCTAGATTTCTGTGCATCAGCTCTGTAGGCTATAAGGCTCCCTGATAGCTGCATTTCTGTTTGTACGCCGCTGTGCAAACCAACTGCTTTTTTAAAAGCAAAAGTCCTGTTCCTCCTTTCTGCACAGTTCTATTGTTTATTTGTCCCCACTTTTGTGTGCAGCAGACCTTTTTATTGCTGGCTGCCATACTTGTCCTGAGATCATTGTAGGGAGATTGTCATTGTAGTACAGTCCCTTTTTTTATATGTCTTCCAGCCACTTTCTGCCACTTATACTGTGTATAGCACCAAAAAACGACTTCACATAGGCCAAATACACCATAGAAAAGCTTTATTATCCATATAACAATACAAATAAACAAAGTCTGGGTAAACTCCTAAGACACAGGAACACGGAGGGCAATCCAGACAGACACTCCAAAACAGTATTAGTACAAAATCCAAATGATAATACGTCCATGTAATTTGATCATTGTGCAGATGGTCATATGCAGATATGCAACATAGGTAAAAAAGACTCAAGTAAATAATATATGAGGATATACATAAACAAGTGAAGGTATAGTTACCAGAGGAAGCGCTGTAAGGAAGCCCACCAACACCCGACGCGCGTTTCGCACTGAAATGCTTCGTCTGGGGGGTGGTTAGGCTCTGGCCATTGATGGTATTTATATAAAAGAAGACCCAATAGGAAGATGCTAACCTTAAAATTAATAATGTCACACCGCTGTGTGCACATGCGCACCAACGCACAGAGGACGCTAATATAAGGCAAACACTCACGTCCAGGACCGAAGCACGTGCAGCAACAGGAGGTTTTGATAGCCACGTGCGCCACAAGATAATAACAATGGAGCACAGCCAAAATCCGGAAATCCCGTACACTCATAATGACCGCCGTCATGGCCGGATTGCTGTTTGTCTAGTCCTGTCTATTTGTGGTTGTGCTGATGTTCATGTGCTTGTGTGCACATTTTTTACATTTTTTATATACTTGTTTTAATAATGTTCACTATATCTTTTTCATATCCCTATACATTTTTACATATATATGGCTATTATGTCATTTTATCACTTTTCTATGTTGTATTTGGCCTATGTGAAGTCGTTTTTTGGTGCTATATTAGTCTTACTTCATGGCTATTTTGAGTGAATAACATTAGGTGTTGTTATACTGTGTAGTGTAATACAGTGGGCCAGTTTTTTTTTTTTTGCAGCAGTCTCCCACACATAAAAAGGGAGATTTATATTGCCACTAAGTGCATCTACGTCAGTTCTGTTTGGCGTATATCTGACAGTCACTTTCTGCCACTTATACCGTGTAGCGTAATACAGTGGGCCTTACTTTTGCCGCAGTCTCCCACACATAAAAAGGGAGAGTTCAATTCTCAACAAGTTTACATACACCTTCTACCTTGCTTTACAGTACCATATAACGGTTGATAGTTAGTTTACACTTTCCCAAAAATGAGGAAGTCTTTTGCAAGAGGCCGTGGGAGGTAATTGCCAAATGGTAATGATGGTGGTGGTGGAGCAACATCTGGTGGTAGTGGGAAAAGCAAAATAGCACCTAAGGCTCGAGTTGTTGAGCCAGCATCATCGTCTGGCAACACAAGGCCACGAAGGCTCCCTTTTCTGGGAGTAGGAAAACCGCTTTTAAAGCCGGAGCAGCAGGAAAAAGTTTTGGCTTTCCTTGCTGACTCAGCCTCTAGGAACAAGTTGCTTCCTTGTGTCCTTCACCCAAAGAAAAAGTGAAGGATGCAGCAGGTGACACTACAGTTTACTCCATGGAGCTCTTTACACATACCGTGCCAGGGTTAGAAAGGGAAATAGTTCACAGCAATTTACAAGATGAATCGGACATGGAGTGCACAGATGCACAGCCACAGCTAGATTTTTATGCTGTTCCATTGACTCAGATCACAACATTGCCCTCGCAGTGTACTCAGCCAGAATCTGACCCTGATGAGACTATGGTGCCCCGTCCCCAATGTTGTAGCACCTTTCACGGTGACACAGAGGAAGGTGCACAGGACATTGAAGAGGAGGTGATAATAGATGACCAGTTGTAGACCCAGATTGGCAGCCATTGGGGGAACAGGGTGCCGCTGGCAGTAGCTCTGAAGCGGAGGAGGATGAGCCGCAGCAGGCATCAACATCACAACAGCTTTCATCTGGCAGGCCCGTATCAGGCCAAAAACGTGTGTCGAAAACAAAACCAGTTTTAGGACAGCGTGGCCATCTGGTGAAAGCAGCACAGCGTGCAATGCCTGAAAAGTTATTCGATAGTAGGAAGAGTGCAGTCTGGCAATTTTTTAACCAAGATCCGAATGATCAGTGCAAAGTTATCTGTAAGAAATACTGAAAGACCTTTAGCAGAGGGCAGAATGTCAAAAATTTAAATACAACGTGCATGCGTAGACATTTAACCAGCATGCACTTGCAAGCCTGGACTAACTACCAAACGTCCCGCACCGTTGGTGCACCTGCTCAGAATGAATGTAGTCAGCAATGCTACATTGATTCCCTCACTGTAAGCCCACTGGTTAGGACACCACCAGCAGCACAGATGGTATCGCCACAAGGCCAAAGCAGTCAGGGAATCACAAGATTTTTGGTAGGAAACACTGTATGTAGGTCAACATTGAAAATACCATCACCAACCCTCTCTCAATCCGCCATGTCCACCACCACCACCACCGCTTGTTCCACCATATGCACCTCTCCAGTCCAGCTCACCCTACAAGAGACTCTCGTTAGGAAAAGAAAGTACTCACCCTCTCATCCGCGTACACAGGGTTTGAACGCCCACATTGCTAGACTAACCACGTTAGAGATGATGCCCTACCGGTTGGTTGAAAGCGAAGCTTTCAAAGCCCTGATGGCCTATGCAGTACCACGCTATGACCTACCCAGTCGACACTTCTTTGCGAGAAAAGCCATCCCAGCCCTCCACCAGCATATCAAAGACCGCATTGTCCATGCACTCAGGCAATCAGTCAGTAGAAAGGTGCACCTCACAACAGATGCATGGACCAGTAGGCATGGCCAGGGAAGTTACTGTGGTGGGTGCAGGGTCCACAGGGGACAGCCATAGTGGGACAGTTCTGCCTAGCCCAAGGTCTAGGAAACAGTTGGCAGTAGGCATTCGACAACCCTCCTCCTCCTCCTCCACCTCCAGAAGCGAAAGCTCGCCCACAGAGCGCAGTCGCCCTACCACTCCATCCGCAGCTGCCAGTGTTGCACACGAGGTGTCCCATTATGGAACAGCTAGTGGTTAGCGTCAGCAGGCTGTGTTGGAAATGAAGTGTTTGGGCGAAAACAGAAACACCGCGGAAGTTCTGGCCGAGTTCTTGCAGCAAGAAACTCAGTCATGGCTGGGCAGTGTACATCTTGAGGCAGGCAAGGTAGTCAGTGATAACGGAAGGAATTTTATGGCTGCCATAGCCCTTTCAGAACTGAAACACATACCTTGCCTGGCTCACACCTTGAAACTGGTGGTGCAGTGCTTCCTGAAAAGTTATCCGGGGTTACCAGCCCTGCTCCTGGAGGTGCAAAGACTTTGCTCACACATCCACCGGTGGCCCGTACACTCCAGCCATATGCAGAACCATCAGCGATCTCTGAAGCTTCCCCAGCACCACCTAATAATCGACTTTGCAACAAGGTGGAACTCAACACTGCACATGCTTCAGAGGCTGTGCGATCAGAGGCATGCTGTAATGTATTTGTGGGAGGATACACATACACAGGCAGGCAGTTGGATGGCAGACATGGAGTTGTCAGGTGTGCTGTGGTCAAAGCTACAAGACCTCTGTCAAGTCCTTCAGTGTTTTGAGGAATGCACACGGCTGGTAAGTGCAGACGACGCCATCATAAGCATGAGCATCCCACTAATGCTTCTGCTGATGCAAAGTTTGACACACATTAATGAGCAGGCATCTGCAGCCGAGGAGGAGGGAAGTCTTGATGACAGTCAGCCATTGTCTGCCCAGGGAACTTTCATGGACGAGGTGGAGGACGAAGAGGAGGAGGAGGATGATGGGGATGAATATTTATGGGAGGAGGAAGCATCTCAGGGGGCAATAGAAACTGGTGGCGTTGCAAGGTCAGGTACAGGGTTTTTGCGGGAGACAACTGATGTTGATTTGCCAGAAAGTGCTCCTCAAGCCAGCACAAGCAGTGAATTGACACCTGGAACATTGGCCCACATGGCTGATTATGCCTTGTGTATCCTAAAAAGGACCCCCGCATTATCAAAATGATGACCGATGACGATTACTGGTTGGCCTGCCTCCTGGATCCACGCTATAAAGGGAAATTGCAAAATATCATGCCACATGAGAACCTTGAGCAAATATTGGCTACCAAACAAGCAACTCTTGTAGACCATTTGGTTCAGGCATTCCCAGCACACAGCGGCAGTGATGGTTCTCACACGAGCTGCAGGGGGCAACATGGCAGAGGTGTTAGAGGTGCACAAATCAGAAGTGGCGTTGGACAGAGGGGTTTTATGACCAGGTTGTGGAGTGATTTTGCAATGACCGCAGACACAACAGGTACTGCTGCATCAATTCAAAGTGACAGGAGACAACATTTGTCCAGTATGGTTATGAACTATTTTTCCTCCCTTTTCGATTTTCTCCCTCACCCATCATTCCCCTTTGATTACTGGGCATCTAAAATAGATACCTGGCCTGAATTGGCAGAATATGCATTACAGGAGCTTGCTTGCCCAGCTGCTAGTGTGCTATCAGAAAGAGTATTCAGTGCTGCTGGTTCAATACTGACCGAAAAAAGGACTCGTCTGGCTACCCAAAATGTTGATGATCTAACCTTCATTAAAATGAACTAATCATGGATTTCAAATTATTTTGCCCCACCTTCCCCTGCTGACACGTAGCTTTCCTGTAAAAAGGTCTTGCTTTTGGCCTCCTCTTACTGACTGCTCCAATTCCTCCATTTGCAGCTGCTGAATGTCCAACATAGGCCATTTTTACACCTCCCAAAAAGGGCTAACTCCCCCCACGGGACCGTGGTCACCACTTGGCACAAGCACCCGTGCGAGTGACGTTTGCCTGGACAGGTGGGTGTGCCCACTTTTGGGCGACGGCACTGGCACAGGGTCCCTCATAGTACAATGAAGTGTCTCTGGCGGTGGTGGTGCACACCCAACGTCAGACACACCGTCGTAATATAAGTGGCCTTGGGCCAGTACCGCGCGACTACGATAGAGTGTTCCCATCCCAGCTCAAACAGTGCTCTACCATTTGCAAAACTTACCTCTCACTGCTCCACCACTGTTTAGTCTGTGCTGTTAAATCCTTCAATGGCACTGCCAATACAAATTTGTTGAAATGATAGATGATAGTAAAAATATACAGGGGCCCTGCCCTCCATTTAGACCTGTGAATACTGTGCGCGAACTACCACTGCCTGCTACTCAGCAGAGGAACCCACCCCTGTACCTAGCTTTGCCATCTGTTTATTTAGGAACATTTCTTTTTCAGACATTTGGCCCACTTTACTATTTTGACCAACTAACTGTGTCAGCTATTCTTCCAGTTGTCCTCCACCGAACAAAGCAATGCTGCCAGTTCACTCCTGTTACCAGTTTTGAACTGCATTTAGCCAACTTTTTTATTGTAGGCCTACTACCTGTGTCAGTCTGCACCACTCATTACAGCTGTCCTCCACTGATCAAAGCAATGTCGCCCGTTCAATCCTGTTATCAGTTTTGAACTGGATTTAGCCTGCTTACTTTTTTGGGCCTACAAACTGTGTCTGCCCCTCATTACAGCTGTCCTCCGCTGAACAAAGCAATTACGCCACTTTACTCCAGTTACCAATTTTGAGCTGAATTTAGCCTACTTTTTTATTTTAGGCCTACTACATGTGTCTGTCTGCGCCACTCGAGTCATTACAGCTGTCCTCCACTGAACAAAGCTGAGCTTCAATCTTGAGGCTTTCGGCCTGTATTTAGAATATGAAACTGCATTTGGCCTGCTAGTTTGGTTGGACCTACTTACGGTGTCTGCCGCTCCTTGGTCTTCTCCTCCAGTGATCAAAGCTGAGTTTCAATCTTCAGGCTTTTGGCCTGTATTTAGAATATGAAACTGCATTTGGCCTACTAGTTTGGGTGGGCCTACTGTTATGACCTGGTGGTTAAGAAGCAACATGGGACAAGCTCTGATTAGGTGGTATCTGTACTGACCGCAGTTCCTAATCCTAACACCAACACTAGAAGTATCCGTGGGATGTTCCTGTCACTCCCTAGACACCTCGTCACAGCCTGAGAACTAACTACCCCTAAAGATGGAAACAGAAAGCTATCTTGCCTCAGAGAAAACCCCCAAAGGAAAGATAGCCCCCCACAAATATTGACTGTGAGTGGAGAGGGAAATGACATACACAGAATGAAAACAGGATTTAGCAAAGGAGGCCAAAACTACCTAAATAGACAGAACAGAAAAGGATACTGTGCGGTCAGTATTAAAAGCTAAAAAATCCACGCAGAGTTTACAAAAATAATCTCCAAACCGACTCATGGTGTGGAGGGCAAATCTGCTTCCTCAGAGCTTCCAGCTAAGTTGAATATATCATACTGAAAAGCTGGACAAGAAAAAACATAACATGAGCTGAGCGATTAAGTCCACAGCAGGTGGACAACAAAAGAACAAGCAAGGACTTATCTTATGCTGAAATGGACAGGCAATAAGAGAAATCCAAGGAGAGATCTGAATCCAACCAAGAAACATTGACAGCTGGCACTGGCTGAAGCCCAGAGCCAGATTAAATAGCAGAGCCAGGAGAGACGATCAGTGGAAGCAGCTGCTAATGCTAAACCCAAAGAGCAGCAGTTCCACTCAAAATCACCAGAGGGAGCCCAAGGGCAGAATTCACAAAAGTGCCATTTACAACCACCGGAGGGAGCCCAAGAACGGAATTCACAACAGTACCCCCCCTTGAGGAGGGGTCACCGAACCCTCACCAGAGCCCCCAGGCCGATCCGGACGAGCCAAGTGAAAAGCACGAACCAAATCGGCAGCATGGACATCGGAGGCAACAGCCCAAGAATTATCCTCCTGGCCATAACCCTTCCACTTGACCAGATACTGAAGCTTCCGCCTCGAAAAATGAGAATCCAAAATCTTCTCCACCACATATTCCAACTCCCCCTCAACCAACACCGGAGCAGGAGGATCAACAGAGGGAACCACGGGCACCACATATCTCCGCAACAAAGATCTATGGAAAACATTATGGATGGAAAAAGAAGCTGGAAGGGCCAAACGAAAAGATACCGGATTGATAATTTCAGAAATCTTATAAGGACCAATAAAGCGAGGCTTGAACTTAGGGGAAGAAACCTTCATAGGAACATGTCGAGAAGATAACAAGACTAAATCCCCATCACGAAGCCGGGGACCAACACACCGACGACTGTTAGCAAAACGTTGAGCCTTTTCCTGAGACAACGTCAAATTGTCCACCACATGAGTCCAAATCTGCTGTAACCTGTCCACCACAGAATCCATACCAGGACAGTCAGAAGGCTTAACCTGCCCTGAAGAAAAACGAGGATGAAAACCAAAATTACAAAAAAAAGGCGAAACCAAGGTAGCCGAACTAGCCCGATTATTAAGGGCAAACTCGGCCAACGGCAAGAAGGTCACCCAATCATCCTGATCAGCAGACAAAAAGCATCTCAAATAGGTTTCCAAGGTCTGATTGGTTCGCTCAGTTTGGCCATTTGTCTGAGGATGAAATGCTGAAGAAAAAGACAAATCAATGCCCATTCTAGCACAAAAGGACTGCCAAAACCGAGAAACAAACTGGGAACCTCTGTCAGACACAATATTCTCCGGAATGCCATGCAAACGAACCACATGCTGAAAAAACAATGGAACCAAATCAGAGGAGGAAGGCAACTTAGGCAAAGGTACCAAATGGACCATCTTAGAAAACCGGTCACAAACCACCCAGATAACCGACATCCTCTGGGAAACCGGAAAGTCTGAAATAAAATCCATGGAAATATGCGTCCAGGGCCTCTCAGGGACCGGTAACGGCAAAAGCAACCCACTAGCACGAGAGCAGCAAGGCTTGGCCCGGGCACAAGTCCCATAGGATTGCACAAAAGAACGCACATCCCACGACAAGGAAGGCCACCAAAAGGACCTAGCAACCAAATCTCTGGTACCAAAAATCCCAGGATGACCAGCCAACACCGAACAATGAACCTCAGAAATTACCTTACTTGTCCATCTATCAGGAACAAACAGTTTCCCCACTGGACAGCGGTCAGGTTTATCAGCCTGAAACTCCTGAAGCACCCGCCGTAAATCAGGGGAGATGGCAGAAAGAATCACCCCCTCCTTGAGAATACCAACCGGCTCAAGGACACCCGGAGAATCAGGCAAAAAACTCCTAGAGAGGGCATCAGCCTTCACATTCTTAGATCCCGGAAGACACGAGACCACAAAATCAAAACGGGAGAAAAACAGGGACCATCGAGCTTGTCTAGGATTCAACCGCTTGGCAGACTCGAGGTAAATCAGATTCTTATGATCGGTCAAGACCACAACGCGATGCTTGGCTCCCTCAAGCCAATGTCTCCACTCCTCGAATGCCCACTTCATAGCCAACAACTCCCGATTGCTGACATCATAATTAAGCTCAGCAGGTGAAAACTTTCTGGAGAAGAAGGCACACGGTTTCATCAAAGAAACATCAGAACTTCTCTGAGACAAAACGGCCCCTGCCCCAATCTCAGAAGCGTCAACCTCAACCTGAAAAGGAAGAGAAACATCCGGCTGACGCAACACAGGGGCAGAAGTAAAACGACGTTTAAGCTCCTGAAAGGCCTCAACAGCCGCAGAGGACCAATTCATCACATCAGCGCCTTTCTTCGTCAAATCGGTCAGGGGCTTAACCACACTGGAAAAGGTAGCAATGAAACGGCGATAAAAGTTAGCAAAGCCCAAAAATTTCTGAAGGCTCTTCACAGATGTGGGTTGAATCCAATCATGAATGGCCTGGACCTTAACAGGATCCATTTCTATAGCCGAGGGAGAAAAAATGAAACCCAAAAAAGAAACCTTCTGAACTCCAAAAGGCACTTAGACCCCTTCACAAACAAAGCATTAGCACGAAGGATCTGAAATACCATCCTGACCTGTTTCACATGAGACTCCCAATCATCGGAAAAAACCAAAATATCATCCAAATATACAATCATGAATTTATCAAGATAATTCCGGAAGATATCATGCATAAAGGACTGAAACACAGATGGAGCATTAGAGAGCCCGAATGGCATCACCAGGTATTCAAAATGGCCTTCGGGCGTATTAAATGCTGTTTTCCATTTGTCACCTTGTTTAATACGAACAAGATTATACGCCCCTCGAAGGTCAATCTTAGTAAACCAACTAGCCCCCTTAATCCGAGCAAATAAATCATAAAGCAAAGGTAAAGGGTATTGGAATTTGACCGTGATCTTATTGAGAAGGCGATAATCTATACAGGGTCTCAAGGAGCCTTCCTTCTTGGCAACAAAGAAGAATCCAGCTCCCAATGGTGACGAACACGGGCGAATATGCCCCTTCTCCAAAGACTCCTTTACATAACTCCGCATGGCGGCATGCTCTGGCACAGACAGATTGAAAAGTCGGCCCTTAGGGTACTTACAGCCAGGAATCAAGTTAATAGCACAATCGCAGTCCCTATGAGGAGGAAGGGAGCTGGACTTGGGCTCATCAAATACATCCTGTAAATCCGACAAAAACTCAGGAACTTCAGAAGAGGGGGAAGAGGAAATTGACATCAAAGGAACATCACTATGTGTCCCTTGACAACCCCAACTAGTCACAGACATAGATTTCCAATCCAGCACTGGATTATGTACCTGTAACCATGGAAAACCCAGCACAACAACATCATGCAAATTATGCAAGACCAGAAAACGACAATCTTCCTGATGTGCTGGAGCCATGTACATGGTCAACTGTGTCCAGTACTGAGGTTTATTCTTGGCCAATGGTGTAGCATCAATCCCCCTTAAGGGAATAGGGCTCTGCAAAGGCTGCAAGGAAAAACCACAGCGTCTGGCGAACTCTATGTCCATTAAGTTCAGGGCAGCGCCTGAATCCACAAATGCCATAACACAAAAGGACGATAATGAGCAAATCAGGGTAACAGACAAGAGAAATTTAGGCTGTACAGTACTAATGGTAACAGACCTAGCGACCCTCTTAGTACGCTTAGGGCAATCAGAAATAGCATGAGCAGAATCACCACAGTAAAAACACAGCCTATTCTGACGTCTGAATTCCTGCCGTTCTGCTCTAGTCAAAATCCTATCACATTGCATAGGCTCAGGACTCTGCTCAGAGGACACTGCCATATGGTGCACCACCTTGCGCTCGCGCAGGCGCCGATTAATTTGAATGGCTAGAGACATTGATTCGTTCAAACCAGCAGGCGTGGGAAACCCCACCATAACATCCTTAAGGGCTTCAGAAAGACCCTCTCTGAAGATTGCCGCCAGGACATACTCATTCCATTTAGTGAGCACAGACCACTTTCTAAATTTCTGGCAGTATACTTCTGACGCTTCCTGACCCTGACATAGAGCCAGCAAGGTTTTTTCTGCCTGATCCACAGAATTAGGTTTGTCATACAGCAATCCGAGCGCTTGAAAAAATGCGTCTACATTGAGCAATGCAGGATCCCCTGACTCAAGGGAGAATGCCCAGTCCTGAGGGTCTCCACGCAGCAGAGAAATGACAATCTTAACCTGCTGAATGGGGTCACCAGAGGAACGGGGTCTCAAAGCAAAAAACAATCTGCAGTTATTTTTAAAGTTCAAAAATTTGGATCTATCCCCAAAAAACAAATCAGGAGTAGGAATTCTAGGCTCTAAAGCCGGAGTCTGAACAACATAGTCTTGGATACTCTGTACCCTTGCAGCGAGTTGATCCACATGAGAGAACAAACCCTCAATATCCATGTCAGCGCCAAAATCCTGAACCACCCAGAGCTAAAGGGGAAAAAAAAGGACAAAACAGGCTGCAGAGAAGAAAAAAAAAATGGCTCAGAACTTTTTTTTCCCTCTTTTGAGATGCATTCAACACATTGCGGGCCAGCTGTACTGTTATGACCTGGTGGTTAAGAAGCAACATGGGACAAGCTCTGAGGAGGTGGTATCTGTACTGACCGCAGTTCCTAATCCTAACACCAACACTAGAAGTAGCCGTGGGATGTTCCTGTCACTCCCTAGACACCTCGTCACAGCCTGAGAACTAACTACCCCTAAAGATGGAAACAGAAAGCTATCTTGCCTCAGAGAAAACCCCCAAAGGAAAGATAGCCCCCCACAAATATTGACTGTGAGTGGAGAGGGAAATTACATACACAGAATGAAAACAGGATTTAGTAAAGGAGGCCACAACTACCCAAAGAGACAGAACAGAAAAGGATACTGTGCGGTCAGTATTAAAAGCTAAAAAATCCACGCAGAGTTTACAAAAATAATCTCCACACCGACTCACGGTGTGGAGGGCAAATCTGCTTCCTCAGAGCTTCCAGCTAAGTTGAATATATCATACTGAAAAGCTGGACAAGAAAAAACATAACATGAGCTGAGCGATTAAGTCCACAGCAGGTGGACAACAAAAGAACAAGCAAGGACTTATCTTCTGCTGAAATGGACAGGCAATCAGAGAAATCCAAGGAGAGATCTGAATCCAACCAAGAAACATTGACAGCTGGCACTGGCTGAAGCCCAGAGCCAGGTTAAATAGCAGAGCCAGGAGAGACGATCAGTGGAAGCAGCTGCTAATGCTAAACCCAAGGAGCAGCAGTTCCACTCAAAACCACCAGAGGGAGCCCAAGGGCAGAATTCACAAAAGTGCCATTTACAACCACTGGAGGGAGCCCAAGAACGGAATTCACAACAGCCTACTTACGGTGTCTGCCGCTCCTTGGTGTTATCCTCCACTGATCAAAGCTTAGGTTCAATCTTCAGGCTTTCGGCCTGTATTTAGAATATGAAACTGCATTTGGCCTTCTAGTTTGGTTGGGCCTACTTAAGGTGTCTGCCACTCCTTGGTGTTCTCCTCCACTGATCAAAGCTGAGCTTCAATCTTCAGGCTTTCGGCCTATATTTAGAATATGAAACTGCATTTGGCCTACTAGTTTGGTTGGGCCTACTTACGGCGTCTGCCGCTCCTTGGTGTTCTCCTCCACTGATCAAAGCTGAGCTTCAATCTTCAGGCTTTCGGCCTGTATTTAGAATATGAAACTGCATTTGGCCTACTAGTTGGTTTGGGCCTACTTACGGTGTCTGCCGCTCCATGGTGTTCCCCTCCACTGATAAAAGCTGAGCTTCAATCTTCAGGCTTTCACCCTGTATTTAGAATATGAAACTGCATTTGGCCTACTAGTCTGGTTGGGCCCTACTAACGGTGTCTGCCGCTGCTTGTTGCTCTCCTCCACTGAACAAAGCAGTGCCGCCTGATTACCCCTGTTACCAATTTTGAACTGTATTTGGCCCACTTTATTATTTGGGCCTACTAACTGTGTCTGGCTGTCTGCCACTCATTACAGTTGTCCTCCACTGAACAAAGCAATGCCACCTGTTTAGTCCTGTTACCAATTTTGAACTGCATTTAGCCTACTTTATTCTTTGGGCCTATGTTATGACCTGGTGGTTACGAAGCAGTACTGAGATGACCTGGTGGGTAAAACCAAACATGTACAAGCTCTGGGGAGGTGGTAACTTTACTGACCGCAAGCCCTACACCTAACAACAACACTAGAAATAGCCGTGGAGCGTTCCTATCTCTGCCTAGACGCCTCTTCACAGCCTAAGAACTAACTACCCCTGAAGATGGAAACGGAAAACTAACTCGCCTCAGAGAAACCCCCAAAGGAAAGATAGCCCCCCACAAATATTGACGGTGAGTGGAGAGGGAAATGACACACGCAGAAATGAAACTAGATTTTAGCAAAGGAGGCCATTACTATCTAAATAGACAGAGATAGAAAAGGCTACTGTGCGGTCAGTATTAAAAAACTAAATATCCAAGCAGAGTTTACAAAAAAATAACCTCCACACCGACTCACGGTGTGGAGGGGAAAATTTGCTACCCCAGAGCTTCCAACTAGCCAAAATAATTCATACTGGCATGCTGGACAAAAGACATAACATTAACTTGAACTGAAGGTCATAAGCAAGGAAACACCCAAAAAACAAGCAGACTTATCTTAAGCTGAAATGAACTGGCCAACAGAGCACTTCCAGGAAAGGACTGAGTCCACAGGAGGAACATTGACAGCTGGCATTGACTAAAGACTAGAGCCCAGTTAAATAACAATACCAGAGAACCGATTAGTGAATGCAGCTGCTAAGTACCACTAGAAACCACCAGAGGGAGCCCAAGAACGGAATTCACAACAGTACCCCCCCTTGATGAGGGGTCACCGAACCCTCACCAGAGCCCCCAGGCCGATCGGGACGAGCCAAATGAAAAGCACGTACCAAATTGGCAGCATGGACATCAGAGACAAAAACTCAAGAATTATCCTCCTGGCCATAACCCTTCCACTTGACCAGATACTGAAGTTTCCGCCTCGAAAGACAAGAATCCAAAATCTTCTCCTCCACATATTCCAAGTCCCCCTCAACCAACACCCGGAGCAGGAGGGTCAACAGAGGGGACCATGGGCACCACAAATCTCCGCAACAAAGATCTATGGAACACATTATGAATGGCAAAAGAAGCTGGAAGGGCCAAACGAAAAGACACAGGATTGATAATTTCCAAAATCCTATAAGGACCAATAAAACGAGGCTTGAACTTAGGAGAAGAGACCCTCATAGGAACATGACGAGAAGACAACCAGACCAAATCCCCAACCCGAAGCCGGGGACCAACGCACCGACGGCGGTTAGCAAAACATTGAGCCTTTTCCTGAGACAATGTTAAATTGTCCACCACATGAGTCCAAATCCGCTGCAATCTGTCCACCACAGAATCTACCCCAGGACAGTCCAAAGGCTCAACCTGCCCTGAGGAAAAACGAGGATGAAAACCGAAGTTACAAAAGAAAGGCGAAACCAAAGTAGCCGAACTAGCCCGATTATTAAGGGCAAACTCGGCCAACGGCAAAAAAGTAACCCAATCATCCTGATCGGCAGACAAAAAGCATCTCAAATAGGTTTCCAAGGTCTGATTGGTTCTCTCAGTTTGGCCATTTGTCTGAGGGTTAAATGCCGAAGAAAAAGACAAATTAATGCCCATTCTAGCACAAAAGGACCGCCAAAACCTAGAAACAAATTGGGTACCTCTGTCAGACACAATATTCTCCGGAATACCATGGAAACGAACCACATGCTGAAAAAATAAAGGAACCAAATCAGAGGAGGAAGGCAACTTAGGCAAAGGTACCAAGTGGACCATTTTAGAAAACCGGTCACAAACCACCCAGATGACAGACATCTTCTGAGAGACAGGAAGATCGGAAATAAAATCCATGGAAATATGCGTCCAGGGCCTCTCAGGGATAGGCAAAGACAAAAGCAACCCACTGGCACGAGAACAGCAGGGCTTAGCCCGGGCACAGATCCCACAGGACTGCACGAAAGAAAGCACATCCCGTGACAAAGAAGGCCACCAAAAGGACCTGGCAACCAAATCTCTGGTACCAAAGATCCCAGGATGACCAGCCAATACAGAGCAATGAATCTGAGAAATCACCTTACTAGTCCATCTATCAGGAACAAACAATTTCCCCACAGGACAGCAGTCGGGTCTATCAGCCTGAAACTCCTGAAGCACCCGCCGCAAATCAGGGGAGATGGCAGAAAGAATCACCCCCTCCTTGAGAATACCAGCCGGCTCAAGGACTCCCGGAGAAACAGGCAAAAAACTCCTAGACAGGGCATCAGCCTTCACATTCTTAGATCCCGGAAGATACGAGACCACAAAATCGAAACGGGAGAAAAACAAAGACCACCGAGCCTGTCTAGGATTCAACCGCTTGGCAGACTCAAGGTAAATCAGATTCTTGTGATCGGTCAAGACCACAACACGATGCTTAGCTCCCTCAAGCCAATGTCGCCACTCCTCAAATGCCCACTTCATAGCCAACAACTCCCGATTGCCGACATCATAATTACGCTCAGCAGGCGAAAACTTTCTAGAAAAGAAAGCACACGGTTTCAATACAGAGCCATCAGAACTTCTCTGAGACAAAACAGCTCCTGCCCCAATCTCAGAAGCCTCAACCTCAACCTGAAAAGGGAGAGATACATCTGGCTGACACAAGAACGGGGCAGAAGTAAAACGACGCTTAAGCTCCTGATAGGCCTCCACAGCCGTAGAGGACCAATTCACCACATCAGCACCTTTCTTGGTCAAATCGGTCAGAGGTTTAACCACAGTAGAAAAATTAGCAATGAAGCGGCGATAAAAATTAGCAAAGCCTAAAAATTTCTGAAGGCTCTTCACAGATGTGGGCTGAGTCCAATCATAAATAGCCTGGACCTTAACAGGGTCCATTTCAATAGTGGAAGGGGAAAAAATGAACCCCAGAAAATAAACCTTCTGAACTCCAAAAAGGCAATTAGACCCCTTCACAAACAGTGCATTAGCATGAAGAATCTGAAATATCATCCTAACCTGCTTCACATGAGACTCCCAATCATTGGAAAAAAACAAAATATCATCCAAATATACATTCATGAATTTATCCAGGTACTCCGGGAAAATATCATGCATAAAGGACTGAAACACATATGGAGCATTAGAAAGCCCGAAAGGCATCACAAGATATTCAAAATGGCCTTCGGGCGTATTAAATGCTGTTTTCCATTCATCACCCTGTTTGATACGGACTAGATTATATGCCCCTCGAAGGTCAGTCTTGGTAAACCAGCTAGCCCCTTTAATCCGAGCAAACAAATCAGAGAGCAAAGGCAAAGGGTACTGGAATTTGACCGTGATCTTATTGAGAAGGCGATAATCTATACAGGGTCTCAAGGAGCCATCCTTCTTGGCAACAAAAAAGAACCCCGCTCCCAACGGTGACGAAGACGGGCGAATATGCCCCTTCTCCAAGGACTCCTTTACATAACTCCGCATAGCGGCATGCTCTGGCACAGACAGATTGAAGAGTCAGCCCTTAGGGAACTTACAGCCAGGAATCAAATTAATGGCGCAATCACAGCCCCTATGAGGAGGCAGGGGACTGGATTTGGGCTCCTCAAATACATCCTGGAAATCCGACAAAAACTCAGGAACTTCAGAAGGAGGGGACGAAGAAATTGACATCAGAGGAATATCACTATGTATCCCCTGACAACCCCAACTAGTCACAGACATAGATTTCCAATCCAGCACAGGATTATGTACCTGTAACCATGGAAACCCCAGCACAACCACATCATGCAAATTATGCAACACCAAAAAGCGAATGTTTTCCTGATGTGCCGGAGCCATGTTCATGGCTAACTGTGTCCAGTACTGTGGTTTATTCTTGGCCAATGGCGTAGCATCAATCCCCCTCAAGGAAATAGGGCTCTGCAAAGGCGCCAAAGAAAAACCACAGTGCCTGGCAAAGTCTAAGTCCATTAAGTTCAGGGCAGCGCCAGAATCCACAAATACCATTACAGAAAAGGATGACAATGAGCAAATCAGGGTAATAGACAAGAGAAATTTAGGCTGTACAGTACTGATGGTAACCGACCTAACAGCCCTCTTAGTACGCTTCGGGCAGTCAGAGACAGCATGCGTAGCGTCACCACAGTAGAAACACAGCCCATTCTAACGTCTGAACTCCTTCCATTCTGCTCTCGTCAAAGTCCTATCACATTGCATAGGCTCAGGGCTCTGCTCAGCGGACACCGCCATATGGTGCACCACCTTACGTAGGCGCCGATCAATCTGAATGGCCAGAGACATTGATTTGTTCAAACCAGCAGGCGTGGGGAACCCTACCATAACATCTTTAAGGGCTTCAGAAAGACCCTTTCTGAAAATAGCCACCAGAGCATCCTCATTCCATTTTGTAAGCACAGACCACTTTCTAAATTTCTGACAATATATCTCTACTGCTTCCTGCCCCTGACACAGGGCCAGCAAGATTTTTTCTGCCTGATCCACAGAATTAGGTTCATCATAAAGCAGTCCGAGTGCTTGAAAAAATGCATCTACATTGAGCAATGCAGGATTCCCTGGCTCAAGGGAGAATGCCCAGTCTTGCGGGTCTCCCCGGAGCAGAGAAATAACAATCTTCACCTGCTGAACGGAGTCACCAGAGGAACGGGGTCTCAGAGCAAAAAACAATCTACAATTATTTTTGAAGTTCAAAAATTTAGATCTATCCCCAGAAAACAAATCAGGAATAGGAATTCTAGGCTCAGAAACCGAAGTCTGGACAACATAATCTTGGATACTCTGTACCCTAGCAGCGAGATGATCAACATGCGCAGACAGACCCTGAACCTCCATCTCAGTACCCAAATTCTGAACCATCCAAAGATCAAGGGGAAAAAAAAGGACAAAACAAGCAGCACAAAAAAAAAAAAACACTGACTCAGGACCCTTTTTTTTTTCTCCCTCTTTTGAGAAGCATTTAACACATTGTGGGCCAGCTGTACTGTTATGACCTGGTGGTTATGAAGCAGTACTGAGATGACCTGGTGGGTAAAACCAAACAGGTACAAGCTCTGGGGAGGTGGTAACTTTACTGACCGCAAGCCCTACACCTAACACCAACACTAGAAATAGCCGTGGAGCGTTCCTATCTCTGCCTAGACGCCTCTTCACAGCCTAAGAGCTAACTACCCCTGAAGATGGAAACGGAAAACTAACTCGCCTCAGAGAAACCCCCAAAGGAAAGATAGCCCCCCACAAATATTGACGGTGAGTGGAGAGGGAAAGGACACACGCAGAAATGAAACTAGACTTTAGCAAAGGAGGCCATTACTATCTAAATAGACAGAGATAGAAAAGGCTACTGTGCGGTCAGTATTAAAAAACTAAATATCCACGCAGAGTTTACAAAAAAATAACCTCTACACCGACTCATGGTGTGGAGGGGCAAATCTGCTACCCCAGAGCTTCCAACTAGCCAAAATAATTCATACTGGCATGCTGGACAAAAGACATAACATTAACTTGAACTGAAGGTCATAAGCAAGGAAACACCCAAAAAACTAGCAGACTTATCTTAAGCTGAAATGAACTGGCCAACAGAGCACTTCCAGGAAAGGACTGAGTCCACAGGAGGAACATTGACAGCTGGCATTGACTAAAGACTAGAGCCCAGTTAAATAACAAGACCAGAGAACCGATTAGTGAATGCAGCTGCTAAGTACCACTAGAAACCACCAGAGGGAGCCCAAGAACGGAATTCACAACAGGCCTATATCTGTGTTTCCTCCTCATCCTGCCCATTGCCCAGCCACTGCTAGATGAGTCTGCTGGTACATTGACCCAGACCACTACATTCCCCTTGCACTCTACACAGCCAGTATCTGACGCTGCTGAAATTCTGGTTCTCCTTCCCGCATATTATACCACCTTACATGGGGACAAAGAGGAAGGTGCAGATGAGAATGCAGGTTCCTTCATCAGGTGGGGGGGCATACTCGTTGGTGACATCACTGGCACAGGGCCCCTCATACTACACAAAAGTGTCTCTGCCAGTGAGAGGCGCCCCCACCGTCAAACACCGCCATACTTTGAGGGGCCCTGTGCCAGTGCCAATGCGAATGAGTGTGCCCCCCTGCTTGCTCAGGATCACAGCACTTGCAAAGTTGAAATACTTACCTCTCCCTGCTCCACCGCCGTGACGTATTCCGCATTTCCTGGGCCCACGAAAAACTTGAGCCAGCCCTACCCCCCCACAACTTTAGCCAAATGCCCCTCAATTTTCAATGCCTAACTATTATTATAAGGTAAATTAAGATTGACAAGCTTAAGTAACAAGAATTGATGTTTTTGGCATTAAAATGGGCACTGTAGGTGTTTTCCTGTCCTCCACTCAATGCCGACTTTGCTTCCCCTTTGACTTGCATTGGGTTTCGTGTTTCAGTCGGCTCCCCGACTTTTCACAATAATCGGCCGAATTCACCTGACCCGACTTTTGAGAAAGTCAGGTTTCGCGAAACCCGACTCGATCCTAAAAAAGTAAAAGTCGCTCAACTCTACGTCGTAGTTGTTCAGGCTGCTAGCGTGGCTGCAGCAAGTTTGTCCACTGCCACCCCTCTTCCGACCTTATCTCGCCTCCCGCTGCCAGATAAATACTCTGGTGATAGTAAATCTTGTAGAGGTGTCGTGAGCCAGTGCGCAATGCACCTCGAGCTCATGGCTGCACGTTTTCCCACAGCGTGGGCAAAAGTGGGATTCATTATATCTCTCCTGTTGGACAGGGCGTTGGAGTGGGCTACGCCGCTGTGGGAGCATGGCGATCATGTGGTGAAGAGTGCTCTGCTGTTCTTGAGCACTCTGAAACAGGTCTTTTTAGGACCTCGAGTCACCCATGATGCGGCGCTGCAACTGTTGGCATTGACTCAGGGCTCGTCCATGGTGAGCCATTTTTCCATCCACTTCCGGACTTTAACATCTGAGCTGGAGTAGTCGGATAAAACCCTCATCCCTGTATTTTGGAGGGGTCTGGATGACAGGTAAAGGATGCTTTGGCCACTAGGGAGATTCCCGCCACACTGGAGGAGCTAATAGCTGTGTATAGATCTTCGTTTTAATGAGCAAAGGTTGGAGCGAGCCCAGTGTAGGCAGAGGTTTCAGCTGGCTCCCACATTCGCCAAACCTTTGGGATCTCCGGTCCAGGCGCCCGAGTCACATGAAGCCATGGGGGTGTCACGAGTGGGATCTAAGTCCCGGACCGCTCGTGCACTCAAGGTATGTCATGTCTGCCGGCAGTCAGGACATCTTGCCTCCAGATGTTCCCAGCGGTTGGGAAAACGTCAGCGTCTAGTGGTTGTAGGAGGAGGTACACTAGACACGGCGATGTTTTCCTCCTAACTGTCCTTTAAGGGGGCAATTACTATAGGCTCATCGACTGTTTCGGTAGAGCTTTGAGAGGATTCTGGGGCGGAGGGCAATTTTATGTCATCTGCCTTCGCCCAATGACACGCAATACCCCTGTTGATACTCGCCAAACCAGTGACCGTACAAGTGGTGAATGGGTCGACACTGCCCTCACAGATAACACACCAGACCATCCCATCTACTCTATGTCGCCATCTCATCAGGAGATTATTTCTTTACTTGTCATTCCTGAGGGAATTGATGAGGTCCTGTTAGGGATTCCTTGGCTATGGTACCACTACCCTCATATAGAGTGGTCCACAGGCAGAATTTTTGGGATGGAGTGAATCTTGTGATGGTAAATGTCAGAGGGAGTGCGTTCAGGTTGCTACTACAGAGGTACCCGCAGATCTTTCCTCTCTCCCAAAGCAATATTGGCCCTATGCGGATGTGTTCTCCAAAAGGGCTGCGGAGACCCTCACCACCCCTATGACTGTCCTATTGATCTCTTGCCTGGTGCTGAGCCTCCCCAGGGTCGAGTGTACCTGTTATTTCTCCTGGAGACAGAGGCAATGTCTCAGTACATACAGGAGAATCTGGCAAGAGGATTCATTAGGAAGTCAGTGTCACCTGCAGGGGCTGGGTTCTTCTTCGTGCAGATTACAGGGGTCTTAATGCCATCACCGTTAAGAACAAGTACTCACTGCCCCTGATATCTGAGCTCTTTGATAGGCTTCGGGGAGCAAGGGTATTTACTAAACTAGATCTGCGGGGTGCTTACAACCTGATTCACATCTGTGAGGGGGACGAATGGAACACGGCTTTTCACACCAGGGATGGGCACTGTGAGTACCTGGTGATGCCCTTCGAGCTCTGTAATGCCCCAGCCGTTTTCCAAGACTTAGTGAACGATATCTTCCGGGATATACTCTCTACCTCAGTTGTAGTCTATCTGGATGATATTCTTATCTACTCTCCAGATATAGACTCCCATCGGAGAGATGTTTGCAAAGACTTCGACCTACTACGGGCAAACTCCCTCTATGCCAAGTTGGAGAAGTGTGTGTTTGAGCAGGAGTCTTTGCCTTCCCTGGGTTTTATCATCTAAGCCAAAGGATTGGCTATGGATCCTGCCAAGCTACAGGCTGTTATGGACTGGCAGGAACCCCATTCTCTCAAAGCCCTGCAGCGCTTTATGGGATTCATCAACTATTATCGCCAGTTCATTCCTCACTTCTCAACTTTGGTAGCTCCTCTGGTTGCCCTCACCAAAAAGGGGGCAAATCCCAAATTGCGGTCGGAGGAGGTCTCCAAGGCCTTCCTCTCTATTAAGTCCCATTTTGCTAGCTCTCCCATTCTACATCACCCCGATGTAGATAAGCCGTTTATAATGGAGGTGGATGCCACATCTGTCGGTGCAGGAGCAGCCCTCATCCAAAAGGATGCTCAAGGTTGGAAGCATCCTTGCTTCTTTTTCTCCAAGACTTTACACTCGCGAAGAGGAATTACTCCATCGGGGACAGTGAGTTGCTAGCTGTAAAGTTGTAGAAGAAACAAAAAAGGAACAGCACAGTATAATACTTATCTTCGGGTGCAAGGCCCCCAGGCAATCTATCCAGTGATTGTCCACACTTCATAAAATTCAAAAGAAGAAGCAGCACTCCATTGTTTCAGTGGGATAAAGTGCAGGATTCTAATCAACCCACATGTCTGGGCGACGTTTCGGCTACAAATGAGCCTTTCTCAAGCAGTGGGTGTATCTACATAATGTGTATTTATAGGTATCTTAACAATCCTTAATTATAGCTAATAATAATATACATTACAAAAATACATTCAATATTATTCAAAGTGCAACATTACATATTGGAATCAAAGTACATAAAGTGCATAAGTGCAAATGTGGTTAGTATCACATAAAACATATTATATTACTTATTGCTTCCTCAGATTATATCTTATGCTGCAGAACAAATCGCCAGGTTATTTATTATATTATGTTTACATTCACCCTGGAAGGCACATGTTAATCATGGAGGATGCCATCCTCACTATCCGGTGTTCTGCCTAACCTATTGCGCATGTCTGAGCGCATCATCAACAGAGAATGGATTACCAGCCAATAAACTACTTTTTGTGACATATTTAGACAGCGCATGCGCCTGTCCTCTCTGAGTGCCCATATTTGTTGTGGCATTTTGCTTATAATCCATTTTCTCCCATTATTTTTAACACAATAAGCAGTATGCACACACTTTAGAGTACGTTTTTAATATACAGCAAGCTCCTCCTAATGCAATATGTTAGTTACCATAAGAACCTGGTAAGTGTATAATCCCACCCTGACTCACCGGACGGCACCTTACTCAGGCTTACTTGTCTCCGGAAGTCACATAGAGTTCAGATGCTACAATTAACCCTTCCGGATCAAAATGTCACAAATGCAACCACTAAAAGTAGTAGCACCACCGTCTTGGTTATTCACTTGCACCTGTCCAATTGCTTGCACTTAAATAAAATATTTCTCAGAGTTTTCATTTATATATTTTATTTTTTATTGTTTTATTGTTCAGTATTTCATTCATATCAAAGAGAAATATCCAAAATCAACTATAATATATATTTACTAGGGAAAAAAAACCTATGTTACATTGGTGTTCACACTAAGAGAAAAATCTTTTTCATATAAAAATACAAAAAAATACAAAAATTTCTTTATATACAGTACAAACCAAAAGTTTGGACACACCTTCTCATTTAAAGATTTTTCTGTATTTTCATGACTATGAAAATTGTACATTCACACTGAAGGCATCAAAACTATGAATTAACACATGTGGAATTATATACTTAACAAAAAAGTGTGAAACAACTGAAATTACAGTATGTCCTATATTCTAGGTTCTTCAAAGTAGCCACCTTTTGCTTTGATGACTGCTTTGCACACTCTTGGCATTCTCTTGATGAGCTTCAAGAGGTAGTCAACAGAAATGGTCTTCCAACAATCTTGAAGGAGTTCCCAGAGATGCTTAGCACTTGGCCCCTTTGCCTTCACTCTGCGGTCCAGCTCACCTCAAACCATCTCGATTGGGTTCAGGCCTGGTGACTGTGGAGGTCAGGTCATCTGGTGTAGCACCCCATCACTCTCCATCTTGGTCAAATAGCGCTTACACAGCCTGGAGGTGTGTTTGGGGTCATTGTCCTGTTGAAAAATAAATGATGGTCCAACTAAACGCAAACCGGATGGAATAGCATGCCGCTGCAAGATGCTGTGGTAGCCATGCTGGTTCAGTATGCCTTCAATTTTGAATAAATCCCCAACAGTGTCACCAGCAAAGCACCCCCACGCCACCACACCTCCTCCTCCATGCTTCATGGTGGGAAGCAGGCATGTAGAGTTCCTCCGTTCACCTTTTCTGCGTCGCACAAAGACACCGTGGTTGGAACCAAAGATCCCAAATTTGGACTCATCAGACCAAAGCACAGATTTCCACTGGTCTAATGTCCATTCCTTTTGTTCTTTAGCCCAAACAAGTCTCTACTGCTTGTTGCCTGTCCTTAGCAGTGGTTTCCTAGCACCTATTTTACCATGAAGGCCTGCTGCACAAAGTCTCCTCTTAACCGTTGTTGTAGAGATGTGTCTGCTGCCAGAACTCTGTGTGGCATTGACCTAGTCTCTAATCTGAGCTGCTGTTAACCTGCGATTTCTGAGGCTGGTGACTCGGATAAACTTATCCTCAGAAGCAGAGGTGACTTTTGGTCTTCCTTTCCTGGGGCTGTCCTCATGTGAGCCAGTTTCTTTGTAGTGCTTGATGGTTTTTGCAACTGCACTTGGGGACACTTTCAAAGTTTTCCCAATTTTTCGGACTGAGTGACCTTCATTTCTGAAAGTAATGATGGCCACTCGTTTTTCTTTACTCAGCTGTTTTTTTCTTGCCATAATACAAATTCTAACAGTCTATTCAGTAGGACTATCAGCTGTGTATCCACCAGACTTCTGCACAACACAACTGATGGTCCCAACCCCATTTATAAGGCAAGAAATCCCACTTATTAAACCTGACAGGGCACACCTGTGAAGTGAAAACCATTTCCGGTGACTACCTCTTGAATCACATCAAGAGAATGCCAAGAGTGTGCAAAGCAGTCATCAAAGCAAAAGGTGGCTACTTTGAAGCATTTAAAACATAAGACATAATTTCAGTTGTTTTACAGTTTTTTGTTAAGTATGTAATTCCACATGTGTTCATTCATAGTTTTGATGCCTTCAGTGTGAATGTACAATTCTCATAGTCATGAAAATACAGATAAATCTTTAAATGAGAAGGTGTGTCCACATTTTTGGTCTGTACTGTATATATATAGAAAAAAAACGTTTTGAAAAATGTTTTTTTCGTCCTCCACATAACCACATATTCCCAGGGCTAGTGTCTTCCAATATTGTGCAGCCATACATCTAAAAAGCAAGTAGATAATTTAAAATTAGAGATATATAACATTATATCCTTCTTAAAAGTAACAATAAAATACAGAATTGTTACTCACAAGTCCTCATATTTCCTGTATGACAGGAAACATATACCTTATTCTAGATGACAGTATGTATCTTAAAATCTACGTTTAATTCCCTAGGTTTAAGGGTATTAAGCTCGTAGATCCATATAAGTTCCTTTTTCTTCAAAATCTGTTACCTCCTCTCCTCTGTATTCGGACTGCATCAATTATTTTACACTTGAGTTCTTTTTCAGAGTGATTACATTCAATGAAGTGTCTGGGGACTGGTAGGTCCATTCTCTTTTTCCTTATGGTATATCGGTGATGGTTCATTCTAATCTTAAATTCACAGGTTGTTTCACCGATATACCATAACTTACACGGACACATGAGCAGATAAATGACATATTCCGAGCTACATGTCAAATATTGTTTGATCTCGGAAGTTTTTTTGTTTCAGGGTGCTGGAACGTAGATCTCTTAATCATATGTACACAATTTACACAATTTAAGCATGGGAAATATCCTTTTTTGATCTTACCCATTAGTGTAACTTGGGTAATCTTTTTCATTGGTCCTATATTAGATTTAATCAAATAATCTCTGATATTTTTGTTTTTTCTATAATAGTACAATGGTGTAATCTCAAATTCTTTTATCCCTGGGAGACGTTATCCCAACATGCCCCAATGTTTTTTTATTATGTTGGCCACTTCCCTGCTTTCTTCAACATACAGTATGTTGTTACCAACGGAATCCGATTTAACTGTTTTGTTTTGTTACTCCTTGTTTATCTACTAATTAATTCCCTACTATCTTGTTTTAACACCTTCTCTTTAGTAGTTATCAATATACTCTTAGGGTATCCCCTATCCCGAAATTTGTTAATTAGGGAATCCATCACTACATCAACCTCTTCTCTATCTTGCACTATTCGCCATACTCTAAGTTACTGACTCAGTGGTATGGATTTCACCATACTGCGGGGGTGTTGACTATCATATTCACGTAAATTATTTTTGTCTGTTTCTTTCACAAAGAGAGTTGTATCTAACCTCCCCTCTTTTTGTTTGACCAACACATCCAGAAATTGTATCTCCGTTGTGGATGATACTAATGTGAATTTTATGGCTAAATCAATGGTATTAAGGAATTGAAGGAAATTATCCAATGCTACTTGGATGAGGAAGACATCGTCCACATAACTCCACCATACCAACACATGTTGGAAATGGTGAGATCTGTAGATGTAGTCCTCCTCTAGGATTTCCATTACCAGATTTGCATACGAGGGGGCCATATTGGTGCCCATTGTTGTTCCCTGTTTTTGTGTGTAAAAAACATCACCAAATAAAAAATAATTCTGTTTTAATATGATTTCTAAAAGTTTAAGCAAAAATATTTTACCTTCAACCGTATATTTTTCTAAATCCAACTTTTTTTCTACTGCATTTAAACCACTTTGATGGTCAATAGAAGTGCATAAAGATACTACGTCAAAAGATGCTAAAATTACCTCGTTGTCTAAATGTACTGCTTCCAACTTATTGAGAAAATCGGTTGTATCCTTTATGTATGATTTACCTCTTCTTACTATAACTATAGTATTAAATATTTTATCTAGAAAAATACCCATTTTATTGAAAATTGAGTTTACTCCTGAGATTATTGGACGCCCAGGAGGGTTATCCAAAGTTTTATGAATTTTAGCAGTTACATATAATACTGGAGTTTGAGGGGACTCAACTAATAGGTAGTCATGCAAGTCTTGATCTATAATAAATGATTCCAATGCTTGTTTTAAACACATCTTGATTTCTTTCATTATACTACATTTTGGATCTCCGTCCATTCTACAATATAAGCTCTCATCCTGCAGTTGTCTCATAATCTCGCTGACATACATTGACATGTCCATGATGACGACAGCGTCCCCCTTATCAGCGGGTTTAATAACGATGTCATCGTCATGGAAAAGCTCCTGCAATGCCAAAAACTATTCCTTTAAAATATTAGGATGTTTATACCCCCTCACAGCATTATCCCTCAATATCTCAATACCCATAAGGCTTGCTTTCTCAAATGCGTCAATTACTGCTGAATTGGTCGTTGGTATGAAAGTACTTTCCTTCCTCAACTCCACTGACTTCAAATCAAATTCACTGGTTTTGGTTCTCTTGGTAATGTCTAATGTTATATATCTCTAATTTTAAATGATCTACTTGCTTATTAGATGTATGGCTGCACAATATTGGAAGACACTAGCCCAGGGAATACATGTTTATGAGGAGGCCGAAAAAAACTTTTTTCCAAAAAAACCATATATATATATATATATATATATATATATATATATATATATATATATATATATTTTTTTTTTTTTTTTGTATTTTTATATGAAAAAGATTTTTTTCTAAGTGTCAACACGAATGTAATATAGGTTTTTTTTTCCCCTAGTAAATATATATTATAGTTGATTTTAGTTATTTCTCTTTCAAATGAATGGATTACTGAACAATAAAACAATAAAAAATAAAATATATAAATTAAAACTCTGAGAAATATTTCATTTAAGTGAAAGCAATTGGACAGGTGCAAGTGAATAACCAGGACGGTGGTGTTACTACCTTTAGTGGTTGCATTTGTGACATTTTGATCTGGAAGGGTTAATTGTAACATCTGAATGCTATGTGACTCCCGGAGACAGCCTGAGTAAGGTGCCGTCCGGTGAGTCAGGGTGGGATTATACACTTACCAGGTTCTTATGGTAACTAACATATTGCATTAGGAGGAGCTTGCTATATATTAAAAACGGACTCTAAAGTGTGTGGATACTGCTTATTGCGTTAAAAATAATGGGAGAAAACGGATTATAAGCAAAATGCCACAACAAATATGGCCACTCAGCGAGGACAGGCGCATGCGCTGTCTAAATATATATATAATTGGCTGGTAATCCATTCTCTGTTGATGATGCGCTCAGACATGCGTAAAAGGTTAGGCAGAACGCCGGATAGTGAGGATGGCATCCTCCATGATTAACATGTGCCTTCCAGGGTGAGTGTAAACATAATAGTCATGAAAATACAGAAAAATCGTTAAATGAGAAGGTGTGTCCAAACTTTTGGTCTGTACTGTATATAAAAAACAAAAATTGTATTTTTTGTATTTTTATATGAAAAAGATTTTTCTCTTGGTGTGAACACCAATGTAACATAGGGTTTTTTCCCTAGTAAATATATATTATAGTTGATTTTGGATATTTCTCTTTGATATGAATGGATTACTTAACATGTGCCTTCCAGGGTGAATGTAAACATAATATAATAAATAACATGGCGATTTGTTCTGCAGCATAAGATATAATCTGAGGAAGCTATAAGTAATATAATATGTTTTATGTGATACTAAGCACATTTGCACTTATGCATTTTATGTACTTTGATCCCAATATGTAATGTTGCACTTTGAATAATATTGAATGCACTTTTGTAATGTATATTATTATTAGCTATAATTAAGGATGGTTAAGATACCTATAAATACACATTATGTAGATACACCCACTGCTTGAGAAAGGCTCATTTGTAGCCAAAACGTCGCCCAGACATGTGGGTTGATTAAAATCCTGCACTTTATCCTACTGAAACAATGGAGTGCTGCCTCTTCTTTTGAATTTTATGAAGTGTGGACAATCACTGGACAGATTGCCTGGGGGCCTTGCACCCGAAGATAAGTATTATACTGTGCTGTTCCTTTTTTCTTTCTATACCGAAGTCTGGAAATCATTGCACAGCAAAGTGTTTTATATTTTTTAGTATACTTAACATCCTTAAGCCATTTTTTGGAAACATGGATGAGTATACCATGGAACCAGGAGTCTTCAATTATACTGTAGAAGACGGGGAACGCATACTAAATAATATTGAGGGGGATGCTGTTATGATCCGGTGACCTTGGAGCCGCATGAGTCTTTCTCAGGAGAAGGTGGAACCTGTACTGACCGCAAACCCTAAACTGACACCGCAACTAGAAGTAGCCGTGGGGTGTACCTAACACATCCTAGACACCTCGACACAGCCGGAGGACTAAATACCCCTATAGATGGAAATGGGAATTCTATCTTGCCTCAGAGCAGAACCCCAAAGGATAGGCAGCCCCCCCACAAATATTGACTGTGAGTATAAGAGGAAAGACAAACGCAGGCAGAAATCAGGATTTAGCAAAAGAGGCCATGCTAGCTAAATAGGAAAGGATAGGACAGAATACTAAGCGGTCAGTATTAAAACCCTAAAAATATCCACAGCAGATAGTACAAAAAAAATTCCACCATCTAACTAAAGATATGGAATGTATCTCTGCATCTCCTGAGAATCCAACTTGACTGAAAGTGTTGTGAATTAGACTTTTTTGGCTCCCTCTTGTGGTCACTAGTGATATGACTCTGGGATTGTCTTTCCTCAGTTTGGCACCCACCTGGGTCGTTAGTCCAGGGGTGTTGCTATATAAACTTCTTGGATTCTCAGTCCAGTGCCTGGCATCGTTGTAATCAGTTCCTTTCTGTTTGCTCCTGTCTGCTGGTCCTGGATCTTGCAAAATTAAGCTAAGTCTTGCTTCCTTGTTTTTTGGTTATTTGCATTGCTATTATTTTGGTCCAGCTTGTACCAAATGTGATTCCTGATTCTGCTGGAAGCTCTAGGGGGCTGGTGTTCTCCCCCCGGGCCGTTAGACGGTTCGGGGGTTCTTGAATATCCAGCGTGGAAATTTTGATAGGGTTTTTGCTGACCGTATAAGTCATCTTACTATATTCTGCTATTAGTCAGTGGGCCTCTCTTTGCTAAATATCTAGTTCATTCTTACGTTTGTCTTTTCTCTTTACCTCACCGTTATTATTTGTTGGGGGCTTGTATCCAACTTTTGGGGTCTTTTCTCTGGAGGCAAGAAAGGTCTTTCTTTTCCCTTCTAGGGTTAGTTAGTTCTCCGGCTGGCGCGAGACGTCTAGAACCAACGTAGGCACGTTCCCCGGCTGCTGCTATTTGTGGTGTTAGGATTAGATATATGGTCAGCCCAGTTACCACTGCCCTATGAGCTGGTTTTTTGTGTTTGCAGACTTGGTATGTATTTTTGAGACCCTCTGCCATTGGGGTCATAACAGTATGCCAGGCCAAGATGGAATGTTTAATGCATTGCAGAAGTGGGATTACAAGAAAGGAAAGTCTGAGTTTTTTTTTTTTTTTCTTTCCTCTCTTTTTTCCTCCCCTTTACCTCTGAGTGGCTTGTGCTTGCTGCAGACATGAATGTCCAGACTTTGATTACAAGTGTGGATCAGCTTGCTGCTCGTGTGCAGGGTATACAAGATTTTGTTACCAGTAGTCCTATGTCTGAACCTAAAATACCTATTCCTGAGCTGTTCTCTGGAGACCGATTTAAGTTTAGGAATTTCAGGAATAATTGTAAATTGTTTCTATCTCTGAGACCCCGTTCACCTGGAGATTCAGCTCAGCAAGTAAAAATTGTTATCTCTTTCTTACGGGGCGACCCTCAGGATTGGGCCTTCTCGCTAGCGCCAGGAGATCCGGCATTGGCAAATGTTGATGCGTTTTTTTCTGGCGCTCGGATTGCTTTACGAGGAACCCAATCTTGAAATTCAGGAAGAAAAAGCCTTGTTGGCTATTTCTCAGGGGCAGGATGAAGCTGAAGTGTATTGCCAAAAATTTCGGAAATGGTCCGTGCTTACTCAGTGGAATGAGTGTGCTCTGGCCGCAAATTTCAGAAATGGCCTTTCTGAAGGCATTAAGAATGTGATGGTGGGTTTCTCCATTTCTACAGGTCTGAATGATTCCATGGCGCTGGCTATTCAAATTGACCGGCGTTTGTGGGAGCGCAAAGCCGCGAATCCTCTGGTGGTGTTGTCTGAACAAACACCTGATTTAATGCAATGTGATAGAATTCAGACTAGAAATGAACGGAAAAATCATAGACGTCAGAATGGGTTGTGTTTTTACTGTGATGATTCTACACATGTTATATCAGCATGCTCTAAACACCTAACTAGGGTTGTTAGTCCTGTCGCCATTGGTAATTTGCAACCTAAATTTATTTTGTCTGTGACTTTAATTTGCTCATTGTCCTCCTACCCTGTTATGGCGTTTGTGGATTCAGGTGCTGCCCTGAGTCTTATGGATCTGTCGTTTGCCAAGCGTTGTGGTTTTGTTCTTTCTTGAGCCATTGGTAAATCCTATCCCTCTTAGAGGTATTGATGCTACGCCATTGGCGGAAAATAAACCCCAGTTTTGGACACAGGTAACCATGTGCATGACTCCTGAACATCGGGAGGTGATTCGTTTTCTTGTTCTGCATAAAATGCATGATTTGGTCGTTTTGGGTCTGCCATGGTTACAGACCCATAATCCAGTCTTGGATTGGAAGGCAATGTCTGTGTCAAGTTGGGGCTGTCAGGGAATTCATGGTGACTCCCCGCCGGTGTCTATTGCTTCCTCTACTCCTTCGGAAGTTCCTGAGTATTTGTCTGATTACCAGGATGTATTCAGCGAGTCCAGCTCCAGTGCTCTTCCTCCTCATAGGGACTGTGACTGCGCTATAGATTTGATTCCAGGTAGTAAATTTCCTAAGGGAAGATTATTTAATCTGTCTGTACCTGAGCATACCGCAATGCGTTCGTATATCAAGGAATCTCTGGAGAAGGGGCATATCCGTCCATCCTCTTCCCCTCTTGGTGCGGGATTCTTTTTTGTGGCCAAGAAGGACGGATCTTTGAGACCTTGTATTGACTATCGGCATCTGAATAAAATCACTGTTAAATTTCAGTATCCTTTGCCTCTGTTGTCGGACTTGTTTGCCCAGATTAAAGGTGCCAAGTGGTTCACCAAGATAGATCTTCGTGGTGCGTACAACCTTGTGCGCATTAAGCAAGGAGATGAATGGAAAACTGCATTTAATACGCCCGAAGGTCATTTTGAGTACTTGGTGATGCCTTTCGGGCTCTCTAATGCTCCTTCAGTGTTTCAGTCCTTTATGCATGATATTTTCCGGAAGTATCTGGATAAATTTATGATTGTTTATCTGGATGATATTCTGTTTTTTTCTGATGATTGGGACTCGCATGTAGAGCAGGTCAGGATGGTGTTTCAGGTTTTGCGTGAGAATGCTTTGTTTGTTAAAGGCTCAAAGTGTCTCTTTGGAGTACAGAACGTTCCCTTTTTGGGTTTTATTTTTTCCCCTTCTGCGGTGGAGATGGACCCAGTCAAGGTCCGAGCTATTCATGATTGGACTCAACCCACGTCAGTTAAGAGTCTTCAGAAGTTCTTGGGTTTTGCTAACTTCTACCGTCGTTTTATCGCTAATTTTTCTAGTGTTGTTAAACCTTTGACGTATATGACCAAGAAAGGTTCTGATGTTGCTAACTGGGCTCCTGCAGCCGTGGAAGCTTTTCAAGAGTTGAAGCGCCGGTTTACTTCAGCGCCTGTTTTGTGCCAGCCTGATGTCTCACTTCCCTTTCAGGTTGAAGTGGATGCTTCTGAGATTGGGGCAGGGGCCGTTTTGTCGCAGAGAGGCCCTGGTTGCTCTGTAATGAGACCATGTGCTTTCTTCTCTAGGAAGTTTTCGCCTGCTGAGCAGAATTATGATGTTGGCAATCGGGAGTTGCTGGCCATGAAGTGGGCATTTGAGGAGTGGCGTCATTGGCTCGAGGGTGCTAAGCATCGTGTGGTGGTCTTGACTGATCACAAGAATCTGATGTATCTCGAGTCTGCTAAACGCCTGAATCCTAGACAGGCCCGTTGGTCATTGTTTTTCTCCCGTTTTGACTTTGTGGTCTCGTATTTACCAGGTTCAAAGAATGTGAAGGCTGATGCTCTTTCAAGGAGCTTTGTGCCTGACTCTCCTGGAGTCGCAGAACCAGTTGGTATTCTTAAAGAGGGAGTAATCTTGTCAGCCATTTCTCCGGATTTGCGACGTGTGTTGCAGAGATTTCAGGCTGGTAGACCTGACTCTTGTCCACCTGACAGACTGTTTGTTCCTGATAAGTGGACCAGCAGAGTCATTTCCGAGGTTCATTCCTTGGTGTTGGCAGGGCATCCGGGAATTTTTGGCACCAGAGATCTGGTGGCTAGGTCCTTTTGGTGGCCTTCCTTGTCACGGGATGTGCGGTCATTTGTGCAGTCCTGTGGGACTTGTGCTCGGGCTAAGCCTTGCTGTTCTCGTGCCAGCGGCTTGCTCTTGCCCTTGCCTGTCCCAAAGAGGCCTTGGACACACATTTCCATGGATTTCATTTCAGATCTTCCGGTGTCTCAAGGTATGTCTGTCATCTGGGTGATATGTGATCGCTTTTCCAAGATGGTCCATTTGGTATCTTTGCCTAAACTGTCTTCCTCTTCCGATCTGGTTCCCTTGTTCTTTCAGAATGTGGTTCGTTTACACAGCATTCCTGAGAATATCGTGTCTGACAGAGGATCCCAGTTTGTTTCCAGGTTCTGGCGATCCTTTTGTGCTAAGATGGGCATTGATTTGTCGTTTTCGTCTGCCTTTCATCCTCAAACTAATGGACAAACGGAGCGAACTAATCAGACTCTGGAGGCTTATTTGAGGTGTTTTGTTTCTGCAGATCAGGATGATTGGGTGACCTTCTTGCCATTGGCTGAGTTTGCCCTTAATAATCGGGCTAGTTCCGCTACCTTGGTTTCACCATTTTTTTGCAACTCTGGTTTCCATCCTCGTTTTTCCTCGGGACATGTGGAGCCTTCTGACTGTCCTGGGGTAGATTCCGTGGTGGATAGGTTGCAGCAGATCTGGAATCATGTGGTGGACAACTTGAAGTTGTCACAGGAGAAGGCTCAGCGTTTTGCCAACCGCCGCCGCGGTGTGGGTCCCCGACTTCGTGTTGGGGATTTGGTATGGCTGTCTTCTCGATTTGTTCCTATGAAGGTCTCCTCTCCTAAATTTAAGACTCGCTTCATCGGTCCTTACAAGATATTGGAAATCCTTAATCCTGTGTCCTTTCGCTTGGATCTTCCGGTGTCGTTTGCCATTCACAACGTGTTCCATAGGTCTTTGTTGCGGCGGTACGTTGTACCTGTGGTTCCTTCTGTTGAGCCTCCTGCTCCGGTGTTGGTTGAGGGAGAGTTGGAGTACGTGGTGGAGAAGATCTTGAATTCTCGTCTCTCCAGGCGGAGGCTTCAGTATCTGGTCAAGTGGAAGGGCTATGGTCAGGAGGATAATTCCTGGGTGGTTGCCTCTGATATGCATGCGGCCGATTTAGTTCGTGCCTTTCACGCTGCTCATCCTGATCGCCCTGGTGGTCTTGGTGAGGGTTCGGTGACCCCTCCTTAAAGGGGGGGTACTGTTGTGAATTAGACTTTTTTGGCTCCCTCTTGTGGTCACTAGTGATATGACTCTGGGATTGTCTTTCCTCAGTTTGGCACCCACCTGGGTCGTTAGTCCAGGGGTGTTGCTATATACACTTCTTGGATTCTCAGTCCAGTGCCTGGCATCGTTGTAATCAGTTCCTTTCTGTTTGCTCCTGTCTGCTGGTCCTGGATCTTGCAAAATTAAGCTAAGTCTTGCTTCCTTGTTTTTTGGTTATTTGCATTGCTATTATTTTTTGTCCAGCTTGTACCAAATGTGATTCCTGATTCTGCTGGAAGCTCTAGGGGGCTGGTGTTCTCCCCCCGGGCCGTTAGACGGTTCGGGGGTTCTTGAATATCCAGCGTGGAAATTTTGATAGGGTTTTTGCTGACCGTATAAGTCATCTTACTATATTCTGCTATTAGTCAGTGGGCCTCTCTTTGCTAAATATCTAGTTCATTCTTACGTTTGTCTTTTCTCCTTACCTCACCGTTATTATTTGTTGGGGGCTTGTATCCAACTTTTGGGGTCTTTTCTCTGGAGGCAAGAAAGGTCTTTCTTTTCCCTTCTAGGGTTAGTTAGTTCTCCGGCTGGCGCGAGACGTCTAGAACCAACGTAGGCACGTTCCCCGGCTGCTGCTATTTGTGGTGTTAGGATTAGATATATGGTCAGCCCAGTTACCACTGCCCTATGAGCTGGTTTTTTGTGTTTGCAGACTTGGTATGTATTTTTGAGACCCTCTGCCATTGGAGTCATAACATGAAAGTATCCAAACACAGTCTAAGCTGGACAAGAAAAAACAATGAATAGCACTGAATTGTAATGCACACCGCATGTGTGCAGCAGAAACAAAACCAGACACTTATCTTGGCTGATTTGGCAGCAGGGCAGCAGGAACCAGACAGAGATGCATAACCTCCAAGAACAATGGACAACTGGCAAGGGCTAATGAATCCTGCACACCTAAATACCTGTTATGGTTCTCAATGGCAAGAGAACATAGCCCAGCAAACATGAGTACTAGCTCTTGGAAGGATGGAAACTAAACTGACCATGAACTAAACCTGCCGCACAACTAACAGTAGCCGGGTAGCGTTGCCTACGTTTTTATCCCTAGAGGCCCAGCGCCGGCCGGAGGACTAACTAATCCTGGCAGAGGAAAATATAGTCCTGGCTCACCTCTAGAGAAATTTCCCCGATAGGCAGACAGAGGCCCCCACATATATTGGCGGTGATTTTAGATGAAATGACAAACGTAGTATGAAAATAGGTTTAGCAAAATTGAGGTCCGCTTACTAGATAGCAGGAAGACAGAAAGGGCACTTTCATGGTCAGCTGAAAACCCTATCAAAATACCATCCTGAAATTACTTTAAGACTCTAGTATTAACTCATAACATCAGAGTGGCAATTTCAGATCACAAGAGCTTTCCAGACACAGAAACGAAACTACAGCTGTGAACTGGAACAAAATGCAAAAACAAACGAGGACTAAAGTCCAACTTAGCTGGGAGTTGTCTAGCAGCAGGAACATGCACAGAAAGGCTTCTGATTACAATGTTGACCGGCATGGAAGTGACAGAGGAGCAAGGTTAAATAGCGACTCCCACATCCTGATGGAAACAGGTGAACAGAGGGGATGATGCACACCAGTTCAATTCCACCAGTGGCCACCGGGGGAGCCCAAAATCCAATTTCACAACAAATACCGCAGTCAGAGCTGCAATCAGCAGGAACACCTGCCCAGGATTGCAACCCAGGGACAACTGCATTACCACCAGCAACCACCGGGGGGAACCCAAGAGCACAATTCACAACCGGCGGCTGAAGTTTTAGCCTACTTTCTAAAATGGGCAGACAGGTGGCATACTTTCATTAGCAGATCTGGCAGATCTGGGTAGCTTTTGAGAAAACATTGAACGACGAGGTTAAGCACATGGGCCAGGCAAGGTACTTGTGTGAGCTCACCTTGCCTCAGTGCCGCCAACAGGTTCCGGCAATTGTTACACATGACCAGGCCTTGCTGTAGGTTCAGCAGTGTCTTCCAAAAATCTGACTGCTCTTTCAGCGCTGTCCACAACTATTCAGCATTGTGCAGTTTGTCACCTAAGCAGATTAGCTTCAGCACAGCCTGTTGTCGCTTTTCTGAGGCAGTGCTGCAGTGCTTCCAGCTTCTGACTGATGTGCTCATTTCAGAGATGGATTCTGAAGAGGATGAGGAGGAGGAGGTGCAGGAGCTGTAGACTGTGGGGGCAGCCTAATTGATGTGTGGCCCACAATCCTCGGCATGGTGATGATGTATTCCATCCCAAGGTATGACTGGGTCAGGGCTTCCACTGTGTTAACCCAGTGTGCCATCAGTGAGATGTGCCATACCTGCCCACGAGCACTTATCTATGTGTCCATGGTTAGGTGGACTTTCCCAGTAACAGCATTGTTGAGGGCACGGGTAATGTTGTGGGACACATGCTGGCGTAATGCCAATACCGCACACTGGAAGAAATAGTGGCGAATGGGGATCGAGTACCTTGGAATGGCTGCTGTCATAAGGTTGAGGAAAGATTCTGTCTCAAGGAGCCTGAAGGGCAACATTTCGAGTGCAAGCAGACAAGAAATGTTAGAATTTAGTACTGTGGCTTTTGGGGCACTGGCTGGGTATTTCCGCTTGCATTCCAATGACTGGGCTATAGACAACTGAAGGCTGCGCTGGGACAAGGACACGGACAGGCTTGGTGATGGTGCTGGTTGACTGTGGGCAACAACAGGTGCAGGGCACAAGGCATCTTCATATGCATGGTGAACTGGGGATTGGCTTCTACGCAAAACAGTGGAAGAAGCAGTGGTGTCACCTGCAGACAATGTTCCTGGAGTTCGGCCCACAAAGTTGGGTGCTTTGCTGCCATGTGCCTGATCATGCTGGTGGTGGTCAGACTGGTAGTTTTGCTACCCTTGCTGATGCGGGCAGCACCACCTTGTCTTCCACATCCGCACCCTGCTTCTAGTCCTGACTCTCTGGCAATTGTGTCTCATCATCATCCGCCTCTTGTGACAATTTCCCACCATCGTCTTCATGTGACCGTGGCTGTTGAAATCTTTTTGCATCGCAACATGCGATCTCCTCTGGCCCCACTTCAAGTTGACCGGCCGAGAGTCCGGAATCTTTGAAGGGAAAACTGAACAGCTCTTTTGGCTTTCCAAGTGTGGGATCACTTGTCTCAGGGCACTTGGCATGGTTGGAGGAAGGAGAATCAGGGTAAGTAATATGCGATCCACACTCACGGCTACTCAGACTTGACCGTGTGGAATATGTGGTGGTTAGGGTTGAGCGACTTTCATTTTTTTAAGATCGAGTAGGGTTTTGGGAAACCCGATTTTGTCCAGAGTCGAGTCGAGTGCAGTCGGCCGATTATCGCTAAAAGTCGGGGATCGACCGAAACACGAAACCCAATGCAAGTCAATGGGGAAGCATAGTCGGCAGTGAGTGGAGGCCAGGAAAACACCTACAGTGCCCATTTTAATGCCAAAAACATCCATTCTTGTTTCTGAAGCTTGCCAATCTTAATTAACTGTATAATAATAGTTGGGCATAGGGAATTGGGTGAAAGTTGTGGGGGGAGTAGGGCTGGCTCAAGTTTTTCGTGGGCCCAGGAAATGCGGACTACGTCACGGCGGTGTTGCAGGGAAAGGTAAGTATTTAAAAGTTGCAAGTGCTGTGATCCTGAGCAAGCAGGGGGGGGGCCCACTCGTTCGCATTGCCACTGGCACAGGGCCCCTCAAAGTACGGCGGTGTGTTTGCATGGCGGGGGCGCCTCCCACCAGCAGCGACACTTTTGCGTACTCTGAGGGGCCCTGTGCCAGTGACGTCGCCAACGAGTATGCCCCCCCACCTGATGAAGGAACCTGCACTTTCATCTGCACCTTCCTCTTTGTCCCTGTGTAAGGTGGTATAACATGCGGGAAGGGGAACCTTACTTTCAGCAGGGACAGATTCTGGCTGTGTAGAGTACAAGGGGAATGTAGTGGTCTAGGTCAATGTACCAGCAGACTCATTTAGCAGTGGCTGGGCAATGGGCAGGATGAGGAGGAAACAGATATAGGGCCAAAGAATAAAGTAGGCTACATGCAGTTCAAAATTGGTAACAGGACTAAACAGGCGGCATTGCTTTGTTCAGTGGAGTAGCAAACCCAAGAGCAGCAGACACTGTTTCAAGGGCCTAACCACACTAGTAGGCCAAATGCAGTTTAATATCTGATAGTATAGGGCGAAAGCCAGAATGTGGAAGCTCAGCTTTGTTCAGTTGAGGACAACACCAGGGAGGGGCAGACACCTTTAGTAGGCCGGAAAAGCCTATTGCATTTTTTAAAATGGTAATTTGGAGCAGAAGGTTGAAGCTCAGCTTTATTTACTTGAGGGCAACACCAGGGAGGGGCAGAAGCCGTTAGTAGGCCCTAACCACCATTTTTTTTTTTTAAACCACATAATGAGAGCCGGAAGGTTGAAGCTCAGCTTTATTTAGTTGAGGACAACACCAGGGAGGGGCACACAGACAGACACCTTTAGTAGGCCTGAAAAGCCTATTGCATTTTTCAAAATGGTAATTTGGAGCAGAAGGTTGAAGCTCAGCTTTATTTAGTTGAGGGCAACACCAGGGAGGGGCAGAAGCCGTTAGTAGGCCCTAACCACCATTTTTTTTTTAAAACCACATAATGAGAGCCGGAAGGTTGAAGCTCAGCTTTATTTAGTTGAGGACAACACCAGGGAGGGGCAGAAGCCGTTAGTAGGCCCTAACCACCATTTTTTTTTTTTAAACCACATAATGAGAGCCGGAAGGTTGAAGCTCAGCTTTATTTAGTTGAGGACAACACCAGGGAGGGGCACACAGACAGACACCTTTAGTAGGCCTGAAAAGCCTATTGCATTTTTCAAAATGGTAATTTGGAGCAGAAGGTTGAAGCTCAGCTTTATTTAGTTGAGGGCAACACCAGGGAGGGGCAGAAGCCGTTAGTAGGCCCTAACCACCATTTTTTTTTTAAAACCACATAATGAGAGCCGGAAGGTTGAAGCTCAGCTTTATTTAGTTGAGGACAACACCAGGGAGGGGCAGAAGCCGTTAGTAGGCCCTAACCACCATTTTTTTTTTTAAAACCACATAATGAGAGCCGGAAGGTTGAAGCTCAGCTTTATTTAGTTGAGGACAACACCAGGGAGGGGCAGAAGCCGTTAGTAGGCCCTAACCACCATTTTTTTTTTTAAAACCACATAATGAGAGCCGGAAGGTTGAAGCTCAGCTTTATTTAGTTGAGGACAACACCAGGGAGGGGCACACAGACAGACACCTTTTGTAGGCCTGAAAAGCCTATTGCATTTTTCAAAATGGTAATTTGGAGCAGAAGGTTGAAGCTCAGCTTTATTTAGTTGAGGGCAACACCAGGGAGGGGCAGAAGCCGTTAGTAGGCCCTAACCACCATTTTTTTTTTAAAACCACATAATGAGAGCCGGAAGGTTGAAGCTCAGCTTTATTTAGTTGAGGACAACACCAGGGAGGGGCAGAAGCCGTTAGTAGGCCCTAACCACCATTTTTTTTTTTAAAACCACATAATGAGAGCCGGAAGGTTGAAGCTCAGCTTTATTTAGTTGAGGACAACACCAGGGAGGGGCAGAAGCCGTTAGTAGGCCCTAACCACCATTTTTTTTTTTTAAACCACATAATGAGAGCCGGAAGGTTGAAGCTCAGCTTTATTTAGTTGAGGGCAACACCAGGGAGGGGCAGAAGCCGTTAGTAGGCCCTAACCACCATTTTTTTTTTTTAAACCACATAATGAGAGCCGGAAGGTTGAAGCTCAGCTTTATTTAGTTGAGGGCAACACCAGGGAGGGGCAGAAGCCGTTAGTAGGCCCTAACCAAAGTTGAAGGCCAAATGCAGTTTAATTTCTGATACTATAGGCCGAAAGCCAGAAGGTGGAAGTTCCGATTTAGACAGTGGAGGACAATTTGAATTAGGGACTGCAGACAGACTTAGTAGGCTGTCCCCTGTGGACCATGCATCCACCACATTAACCCATTGCGCCGTAATGGACACGTAATCTTCCGTGGCCATGCCTACAGGTCCATGCGTCTGTTGTCAGGTGCACCTTTGTACTCACAGATTGCCAGAGTGCATGGACAATGCGGTCTTCTACATGCTGGTGGAGGGTTGGGATGGCTTTTCTCGCAAAAGAAGTGTCGACTGGTTAGCTTGTAGCGTGGTACAGCGTAGTCCATCATGGCCTTATTAATAGTAAATAAAATATATAACTAGGCTCTATGAACTTTTAAATAGGTTCCAGGGGTACACGGGCAGCATTGGTGTGGTCAGTGGAGGAGTATTGCAAGTAGGGGCTGCAGACAGGCTATCAAAGGCCTAAAATAACAAACAGTAGGCAGTCATGGCAGTTTTACATCGGTTACATGGATACACAGGCAGGCACTCCAGGCAGCATTGTGGTCAGTGGAGGAGTATTGCAAGTAGGGGCCGCAGACAGGCTATCAAAGGCCTAAAATAACAAACAATAGGCTCATGGCAGTTTTACAGCGGTTACATGGATACACGGGCAGGCAGCTTGGTGGTCAGTGGAGGAGTATTTAAAGTAGGGACCGCAGACAGGCTTCAAAGGCCTAACATAAGAAAATGGGCTGGCTGTAGGCACTTTATAATTGGTTCCAGGGGTACACGGGCAGCAGTGGTCTGGTCAGTGGAGGAGTATTTAAAGTAGGGACCGCAGACAGGCTATCAAAGGCCTAACATAACAAACAATAGGCTCATGGCAGTTTCACAGCGGTTACATGGATACACGGGCAGGCAGCTTGGTGGTCAGTGGAGGAGTATTGCAAGTAGGGGCTGCAGACAGGCTATCAAAGGCCTAAAATAACAAACAGTAGGCAGTCATGGCAGTTTTACATCGGTTACATGGATACACAGGCAGGCACTCCAGGCAGCATTGTGGTCAGTGGAGGAGTATTGCAAGTAGGGACCGCAGACAGGCTTCAAAGGCCTAACATAAAAAAATGGGCTGGCTGTAGGCACTTTATAATTGGTTCCAGGGGTACACGGGCAGCAGTGGTCTGGTCAGTGGAGGAGTATTTAAAGTAGGGACCGCAGACAGGCTATCAAAGGCCTAAAATAACAAACAATAGGCTCATGGCAGTTTCACAGCGGTTACATGGATACACGGGCAGGCAGCTTGGTGGTCAGTGGAGGAGTATTGCAAGTAGGGGCCGCAGACAGGCTATCAAAGGCCTAAAATAACAAACAATAGGCTCATGGCAGTTTTACAGCGGTTACATGGATACACAGGCAGCTTGGTGGTGAGTGGAGGAGTAGTGCAAGGAGTGTCTGTCCCAGTACTCCCAAAATATAAATAGATGTTAATGTCTCGCAAAACAACCAAAACAAAAAAAAAAGGTGGCATACTTAGGTACAGGGGTGGGCTCATCTACTGAGTTTCTGACATAGTAATTTGGCAGTAACTATTTAATGGTGCCAATATAGGACACAGACACAGACTACTTTAAGTTGCATCATAGATGTCTACAAATTTGTATTGTCAGTGCCAGACATTGAATGATGTCAGCGAATAGACTAAAGATTGGTGGAGCTGTGCGACATAATTTTGCACGTGGTAGAGCACATTTTGAGCTGGGGTAGGGGGGAACTCTCTTGAGGCCGGCGGGACCGCCCCAGGGCCCCTCATGTTACAACGGTGTGTCTGACGTTGGGTGCGCACCACCACCGCCAGAGACACTACATTGTACTATGAGGGACCCAGTAGCAATGCCGTCAACCAAAAGCGAGCACACCCACCTCTTCAGACAAACAGCAGTCTCACGGGTGCTTGCGCCAAGTCGCGATACCACGGCCCCGTGTGGGGAGTTTTGCCATTTAGGGAGGTGTAAACATGTCGTATGCTGTACAATCAGCTGCAGCAAATTAGACATTAGAAAAGTAATTCACAGGCAAGAGCTTTTCATAGGAAAGCTAGGTGTCGGCCGGGCAAGGTGGGGCAAAAGATTTCGAAATCCAGTTGTGGTTCATTTTAATGAATGTTAGATCGTCAACATTTTGGGTAGCCAGACGAGTCCTTTTTTCGGTTAATATTGAACCTGCAGCACTGAATACTCTTTCTGATAGGACACTTGCTGCCGGGCAAGCAAGCTCCTGCAATGCATATTCTGCCAATTCTGGCCAGGTGTCTAATTTGGAGGCCCAGTAATCAAATGGGAATGACGGTTGAGGGAGAACATCGATAAGGGATGAAAAATAGTTAGTAACCATACTGGACAAATGTTGTCTCCTGTCACTTTCAATTGATGCAGCAGTACCTGTCCTGTCTGCGGTCATAGCAAAATCACTCCACAACCTGGTCAGAAAACCCCTCTGTCCAATGCCACTTCTGATGTGTGCACCCCTAACACTCCTAGTCTGCTGCCCCCTGGAGCTCGTGTGAGAACGATCACGTGCGCTGTGTGCTGGGAATGCCTGAAGCAAACGGTCAACAAGAGTTGATTGTTTGGTTGCTAATATTAGTTCCAAGTTCTCATGTGGCATAATATTTTGCAATTTGCCTTTATAGCGTGGATCAAGGAGGCAGGCCAACCAGTAATCGTCATCGTTCATCATTTTCGTAATGCGTGTGTCCCTTTTTAGGATACGTAAGGCATAATCCGCCATGTGGGCCAAAGTTCCAGTTGTCAAATCTCCGGTTGTGATTGGTTGAGGGGCAGTTGCAGGCAAATCTACGTCACTTGTGTCCCTCAAAAAACCAGAACCCGGCCGTGACACGCAACCAAATTCCTGTGCCCCCGGGAAAGGTTCGGCATTAAAAATATACTCATCCCCATCATCCTCCTCGTCCTCCACCTCCTCTTCGCCCGCTACCTCGTCCTGTACACTGCCCTGACCAGACAATGGCTGACTGTCATCAAGGCTTTCCTCTTCCTCTGGTGCAGACGCCTGCTCCTTTATGTGCGTCAAACTTTGCATCAGCAGACGCATTAGGGGGATGCTCATGCTTATTACGGCGTTGTCTGCACTAACCAGCCGTGTGCATTCCTCAAAGCACTGAAGGACTTGACACATGTCTTGTATCTTAGACCACTGCACACCTGACAACTCCATGTCTGCCATCCTACTGCCTGCCCGTGTATCCTCCCACAAATAAATAACAGCACGCCTCTGTTCGCACAGTCTCTGAAGCATGTGCAGTGTTGAGTTCCACCTTGTTGCAACGTCTATGATTAGGCGATGCTGGGGAAGGTTCAAAGACCGCTGATAGGTCTGCATACGGCTGGCGTGTACAGGCGAACGTCGGATATGTGAGCAAAGTGCACGCACTTTGAGGAGCAGGTCGGAGAACCCAGGATAAGTTTTCAATAAGCACTGCACCACCAGGTTTAAGGTGTGAGCCAGGCAAGGAATGTGTTTCAGTTGGGAAAGGGAGATGGCAGCCATGAAATTCCTTCCGTTATCACTCACTACCTTGCCTGCCTCAAGATCTACTGTGCCCAGCCACGACTGCGTTTCTTGTTGCAAGAACTCGGACAGAACTTCCGCGGTGTGTCTATTGTCGCCCAAGCACTTCATAGCCAATACAGCCTGCTGACGCTTGGCAGTAGCTGGCCCATAATGGGACAACTGGTGTGCAACAGTGTCATCTGCCGATGGAGTGGTTGGCAGACTGCGTTCTGTGGAAGAGCTGTAGCTTCTGCAGGAGGACGAGGAGGAGGAGGAGGAGGGGGTGCGAACGCCTACAGCCAACTGTTTCCTAGACCGTGGGCTAGGCACAACTGTCCCTAAATTGATGTCGCCTGTGGACCCTGCATCCACCACATTCACCCAGTGTGCCGTGATGGACACATAACGTCCCTGGCCATGCCTACTGGTCCATGCATCTGTAGTCAGGTGCACCTTTGTACTCACAGATTGCCTGAGTGCATGGACGATGCGCTGTTTAACATGCTGGTGCAGGGCTGGGATGGCTTTTCTGGAAAAAAAGTGTCGACTGGGTAGCTCGTATCGTGGTTCAGCGTACTCCATCAGGGCTTTGAAAGCTTCGCTTTCAACTAACCGGTAGGGCATCATCTCTAACGAGATTAGTCTAGCTATGTGGGCGTTAAAACCCTGTGTACGCGGATGCGAGGATAAGTACTTCCTTTTTCTAACCAGAGTCTCATGTAGGGTGAGCTGGACTGGAGAGCTGGAGATCGTGGAACTTTCGGGTGTGCCGGTGTACATGGCAGACTGAGAGACGGTTGGAGACGGTATTGTTTCCGCCGGTGCCCTAGATGCAATATTTCCTCCTACAAAACTGGTGATTCCCTGACCCTGACTGCTTTTGGCTGGCAAAGAAACCTGCACAGATACTGCCTGTGGTGCGGAAAATGGTGGCCTTACAGTGACGGAAGGGATGTTGCGTTGCTGACTAGCTTCATTGGCCGAGGGTGCTACAACCTTGAGGGACGTTTGGTAGTTAGTCCAGGCTTGAAAATGCATGGTGGTTAAGTGTCTATGCATGCAACTAGTATTTAGACTTTTCAGATTCTGACCTCTGCTTAAGCTAGTTGAACATTTTTGACAGATGACTTTGCGCTGATCAGTTGGATGTTGTTTAAAAAAATGCCAGACTGCACTCTTCCTAGACTCGGATCCCTTTTCAGGGATTGCAGACTGAGCTTTAACCGGATGGCAACGCTGTGCTCCAACAGGTTTTGGCTTTGACACGCGTTTTGGGCCAGATACGGGCCCGGCAGATGTAACCTGTTGCGATGTTGATGCCTGCTGCGGCCCCTCCTCCACCTCCGCTTCTGAACTACTGCCGCCTGCACCCTGTTCCCCCAATGGCTGCCAATCGGGGTCAATAACTGGGTCATCTATTACCTCCTCTTCGAGCTCGTGTGCAACTTCGTCTGTGTCACTGTGTCGGTCGGTGGTATAGCGTTCGTGGCGGGGCAACATAGTCTCATCAGGGTCTGATTGTGGATCTGTACCCTGAGAGGGCAATGTGGTGGTCTGAGTCAAAGGAGCAGCATAGTACTCTGGCTGTGGCTGTGCATCAGTGCACTCCATGTCAGAATATACTTGTAATGGGCATGGCCTGTTAAATGTTTCACTTTCTAAGCCAGGGACGGTATGTGTAAAGAGCTCCATGGAGTGACCCGTTGTGTCGCCTGCTGCATCCTTCTCTCTTGTTGTAGTTTTTGCTGAGGAGGACAAGGAAGCGACTTGTCCCTGACCGTGAACATCCACAAGCGACGCGCTGCTTTTACATTTACCAGTTTCGGAAGAGGAGGCAAAAGAGCTAGAGGCTGAGTCTGCAATGTAAGCCAAAACTTGCTGTTGCTGCTCCGCCTTTAAAAGCGGTTTTCCTACTCCCAGAAAAGAGAGCGTTCGAGGCCTTGTGTAGCCTGACGACAAAACTGGCTCCACAGCTCCAGACTTAGGTGGAATATTTTTATCCCCACGACCACCTGATGCTCCTCTACCACTACCATCATTACCAGCTGACAATGAACGCCCACGACGACCTCTTGCACCAGACTTCCTCATTGTTTTAAAATCTTAACCAAAGTAACTTTATTTGTTGCTGTCAAACAACTTACACGGTGAGCTATAACTTCAGTATGATTTCAATATCCCTTAACAGGTTGGTGAGACCACAAGGAAAATCAGGCACAATGTTACACACTCTGTTTTCTGTGGCACAAAATCACAGAGATGACACACACGCAGGACTGTCACTCAAGCACTAATGTCAATATTAATCTCCCACCTAATTTATTTTTTTTTTTTTCTCAGGGAGACTTTAGAAACCAAATAATATTAAAAAAAAAAAAAAAAAAGGCTTTCTATGGCCCACAATTAGAGAGAGAGAGGTGGCACACCCAGGAGTCAAGACTGGCACACAAGCTGAGAGGGCAATATTACTCTCCCACTGTTTTTTTATGTATTTTTTGTTTTTTCAGGGAGACTTTAGAAACCCAATAATATTTTAAAAAAAAAATAAATAGGCTTTCTATGGCCCACTGAATGAGAGGGAGAGAGGTGGCACACCCAGGAGTCAAGACTGGCACACAAGCTGAAAGGGCAATATTACTCTCCCACTGTTTTTTTAGGTTTTTTTTTTTTTTTCAGGGAGACTTTAGAAACCCAATAATATTTTTTAAAAAAAATAAATAGGCTTTCTATGGCCCACTGAATGAAAGGGAGAGAGGTGGCACACCCAGGAGTCAAGACTGGCACACAAGCTGAAAGGGCAATATTACTCTCCCACTGTTTTTTTATGTATTTTTTGTTTTTTCAGGGAGACTTTAGAAACCCAATAATATTTAAAAAAAAAAATAAATAGGCTTTCTATGGCCCACTGAATGAGAGGGAGAGAGGTGGCACACCCAGGAGTCAAGACTGGCACACAAGCTGAAAGGGCAATATTACTCTCCCACTGTTTTTTTAGGTTTTTTTTTTTTTTTCAGGGAGACTTTAGAAACCAAATAATATAAAAAAAAAAAAAAAAAAAAAATAGGCTTGCTATAGCCCACTGAATGAGAGATAGCACACACAGCAGTGGCACACAAGCCCTGACTGAGGCCAATATTTTTCTCCCACTGATTGATGTAGTGTTTTTGTGTTGAGGTAGAATTTAGAACACAAATCACGGAAAAAATAAATAGGCTTTCTATGGCCCACTGAATGAAAGGGAGAGAGGTGGCACACCCAGGAGTCAAGACTGGCACACAAGCTGAAAGGGCAATATTACTCTCCCACTGTTTTTTTATGTATTTTTTGTTTTTTCAGGGAGACTTTAGAAACCCAATAATATTTAAAAAAAAAAATAAATAGGCTTTCTATGGCCCACTGAATGAGAGGGAGAGAGGTGGCACACCCAGGAGTCAAGACTGGCACACAAGCTGAAAGGGCAATATTACTCTCCCACTGTTTTTTTAGGTTTTTTTTTTTTTTTTCAGGGAGACTTTAGAAACCCAATAATATTTTAAAAAAAAAATAAATAGGCTTTCTATGGCCCACTGAATGAGAGGGAGAGAGGTGGCACACCCAGGAGTCAAGACTGGCACACAAGCTGAAAGGGCAATATTACTCTCCCACTGTTTTTTTAGGTTTTTTTTTTTTTTTCAGGGAGACTTTAGAAACCCAATAATATTTAAAAAAAAAAATAAATAGGCTTTCTATGGCCCACTGAATGAAAGGGAGAGAGGTGGCACACCCAGGAGTCAAGACTGGCACACAAGCTGAAAGGGCAATATTACTCTCCCACTGTTTTTTTATGTATTTTTTGTTTTTTCAGGGAGACTTTAGAAACCCAATAATATTTTTAAAAAAAAATAAATAGGCTTTCTATGGCCCGCTGAATGAGAGGGAGAGAGGTGGCACACCCAGGAGTCAAGACTGGCACACAAGCTGAAAGGGCAATATTATTCTCCCACTGTTTTTTTAGGTTTTTTTTTTTTTTTCAGGGAGAATTAGAAACCAAATAATATTAAAAAAAAAAAATAAATAGGCTTTCTATGGCCCACTGAATGAGAGGGAGAGAGGTGGCACACCCAGGAGTCAAGACTGGCACACAAGCTGAAAGGGCAATATTACTCTCCCACTGTTTTTTTAGGTTTTTTTTTTTTTTTCAGGGAGACTTTAGAAACCAAATAATATTAAAAAAAAAAAAAAAAAAAAAAAAAATAGGCTTGCTATAGCCCACTGAATGAGAGATAGCACACACAGCAGTGGCACACAAGCCCTGACTGAGGCCAATATTTTTCTCCCACTGATTGATGTAGTGTTTTTGTGTTGAGGTAGAATTTAGAACACAAATCACGGAAAAAATAAATAGGCTTTCTATGGCCCACTGAATGAAAGGGAGAGAGGTGGCACACCCAGGAGTCAAGACTGGCACACAAGCTGAAAGGGCAATATTACTCTCCCACTGTTTTTTTATGTATTTTTTGTTTTTTCAGGGAGACTTTAGAAACCCAATAATATTTTTTAAAAAAAATAAATAGGCTTTCTATGGCCCACTGAATGAGAGGGAGAGAGGTGGCACACCCAGGAGTCAAGACTGGCACACAAGCTGAAAGGGCAATATTACTCTCCCACTGTTTTTTTAGGTTTTTTTTTTTTTTCAGGGAGACTTTAGAAACCAAATAATATTAAAAAAAAAAAAAAAAAATAGGCTTGCTATAGCCCACTGAATGAGAGATAGCACACACAGCAGTGGCACACAAGCCCTGACTGAGGCCAATATTTTTCTCCCACTGATTGATGTAGTGTTTTTGTGTTGAGGTAGATTTTAGAACACAAATCACGGAAAAAATAAATAGGCTTTCTATGGCCCACTCAGTGAGAGATGGCACACACAGGGATGGCACTGTAGCAGAAATGCCAATCTTAATCTCCCACAAAAAAAAAAAAAAAAAAAAAAAAAAACTGTCCTACAATTACTATCTCCCTGCAGTAATGTAAGCCAGGTATGGCAGGCAGCAATAGGAGTGGACTGATGCACAAATTAAATAAAAAGTGTGGACAAACAAAAAAGATAGCTGTGCAGAAAGGAAGGAACAAGAGGATATGTGCTTTGAAAAAAGCAGTTGGTTTCCACAGTGGCGTACACACAGCAATACAGCTATCACGGAGCCTTCTAGGGCAGCCCAATGAGCTACAGCGCTGAGGGGAAAAAAAAAAAAAAATAGCTTCCACAGTCCCTGCACACCGAAGGTGGTGTTGGACAGTGGAAATCGCTGCAGCACAAGCGGTTTGGTGGTTAGTGGACCCTGCCTAACGCTCTCCCTGCTTCTGACGAAGCGGCAGCAACCTCTCCCTAAGCTCAGATCAGCAGCAGTAAGATGGCGGTCGGCGGGAACGCCCCTTTATAGCCCCTGTGACGCCGCAGACAGCAAGCCAATCACTGCAATGCCCTTCTCTAAGATGGTGGGGACCAGGATCTATGTCATCACGCTGCCCACACTCTGCGTTCACCTTCATTGGCTGAGAAATGGCGCTTTTCGCGTCATTGAAACGCGACTTTGGCGCGAAAGTCGCGTACCGCATGGCCGACAAGCACAGGGGTCGGATCGGGTTTCATGAGACGCCGACTTAGCCAAAAGTCGGCGACTTTTGAAAATGATCGACCCGTTTCGCTCAACCCTAGTGGTGGTGGTGAAGTGACTAAAAGCATTATCCGCTATCCAACCAACAACCATTTCACCACTGGCTTCAATAGTGCTGTGCTGCGGTCCCCTAGAAACTGGGACAGTTTCAGCTTGGCCACTGCCTCTTCCTCTGCATGCACCATAAGCATCACGACCACTTGCCCCTTGCCTTGTCCATTTTCAATGGACTACTGAAATATTTGAAATGTTCAACACAAATGGATTAATTAGGAGAAAACCTTTATGTGATCAGTATACCTGAAAAGCAAGTATTTGGAGACCACAGATACTCCGGGCATCTGACGGAGATAACAAACAGTTTAAGTATGTTGTCTTTTTTTTTATATATATATATATATATATATATATATATATATATATATATATATATATATTTTAACCACAAAGGGTTCTTTCCCCTATATTATGAATACAATGGTTTCTAATTTTCTGTGAATTTCATTATTAATTTTTTTTTTAAAATTTTATCTTGGGTTGTGCACTTCTCTTTTCTTTGGGTATACTGTATGATGGCGATAGTAGACTGTTTAAATGTGTGGCCTTTAAAAAAAAAAATTAGACCACTAAATACTGAGTAGACCAAGGTTAGCAGACAAAAAAATAAAATGTATGACTGGAAAGTAAGGATTTTGACACCACAGATACACCAGGCATCTGACAGAGATAAAAGACTGTTTAAATATGTTTCCTTTAAAAAAAAATAAAAAAAAATATACCTCTAAATACTGAGTAGACCAAGACCAGCAGACAAAATAATACAACGTATGCCTGCAAAGCAAGGATTTTGACACCGCAGATACACCAGGCAGCGATAGTAGACTGTTTAAATGTGTGGCCTTTTTATAAAAAAGAAAAAAAATTAAACCACTAAATACTGAGTAGACCAAGGCTAACAGACAAAAAAATGAAATTTATGCCTGCAAAGTGAGGATTTTGACACCACAGATACACCGGGTGTCTGACGGAGATAACAGACTGTTTAAATGTGTGGCCTTTTTTTTTTTTTTAATTTTTAAACCACAAAATACTGAGTAGACCAAGGCTAGCAGACCAAAAAAATGCAATGTATGCCTGAAAAGCCAGAATTTGGAGACCACAGATAGAACAGGCATCAGACAGAGTTAACAGACTGATCAAAATGTGGCCGTGATTGTTTTGAGCCCACCAAAATTGTGTCAATAAGTAGGCTATGACACACAAAAAAAAGGAGTACTAAGGCCAGTCTCACACGTCCAGATAATTCCGGTACCATAAACAATCGGTACCGGAATTATCCGTGTCCGTGTGCCCCTACGTTTCTGATGTACATCAGTGTGGCACACGTGTGCCGTGCTGGGTACCACACGTACCAGCATCTGGTGCTGAATCCGCGATTCATATCTTCCCTGCAGCAGCGTTTGCTGCATAGAAGATATGAATAATAGTGTTTAAAAGAAAGATCTATCTGTCATAGGGGTGGAGCCGCCTATTCATGACTGTAAATGAGCGGCCCCACGTGACCGCATACAGTAGAAGGAGCGGCCAGGACAGGACACTGCGAGGGAGGCGGTTGAGTATTTTCAGAACAACGGGGGGGCGCACAGGGGGTGGGAGGGCAGGGGACAGATAGATCTTTCTTTTAAACACTATTATTCATATCTTCTATGCAGCAAACGCTGCTGCAGGGAAGATATGAATCGCAGATTCAGCACCATGTGGGGGGGACAGCGCTTACTGTAGTGCTGTCTCCTGCACGGAAACAGGGACTGCACACAGAGAACTTCCGTGTGCGGTACGTGTTTTACACGGACCCATTGACTTTAATGGGTCTGTGTAATATGTGCGCTCCCACGAACACTGACATGTCTCCATGTTTGGCACACGGAGACACGGTCCGCAAAAAATCAATGACATCTGCACAGAAACATTGATTTTAATGTGTCTACGTGTGTCAGTGGCTCCGGTACGTGAGGAAACTGTCACCTCACGTACCGGAGCCACTGACGTGTGAAACCGGCCTAAAATTGTAAGATATTAAGCGCAATGATATACGATGTGTGTGGCATACAAATCACAGTGATAAATATAAGAACAGTAGCTAAATATTTTGGGTCAGCTACAGATTTTTGGGGCAGCAAAATTGTGTCCAAATATGTTGTAACCACCGGGGGGAACCCAAGAGCAGATTTCACAACAGTACCCCCTCTTGAGGAGGGGTCACCGAACCCTCACCACAGCCCCAAGGCCGATCAGGACGAGCCAGATGAAAGGCACGGACCAAATCAGCAGCATGGACATTAGAGGCAAAACCCAAGAATTATCCTCCTGGCCATAACCCTTCCATTTGACAAGGTACTGAAGCCTCCGCTTCGAAAAGCGAGAATCCAAAATTTTCTCAACCACATACTCCAACTCCCCATCAACCAACACAGGGGCCGGAGGATCAACAGAGGGACAACGGGCACCACATATTTCCGCAATAAGGATCTATGGAAGACATTATGGATAGCAAAAGAGGCCGGAAGGGCCAATCGAAAAGACACCGGATTAATAATCTCAGAAATCCTATAAGGACCAATAAACCGAGGCTTAAACTTAGGGGAAGAAACCTTCATAGGAACATGACGGGAAGACAACCAAACCAGATCCCCCACCCGAAGCCGGGAACCAACACACCGACGACGGTTAGCAAAACGTTGAGCCTCCTCCTGGGACAACACCAAATTGTCCACCACATGAGCCCAAATCTGCTGCAACCTGTCAACCACAGAATGCACACCAGGACAGTCCAAAGGCTCAACCTGCCCCGAAGAAAAACGAGGATGAAAACCAAAAATACAAAAGAAGGGCGAAACCAAAGTAGCCGAACTAGCCCGATTATTAAGGGCAAACTCGGCCAATGGCAAGAAAGCCACGCAATCATCCTGATCAGCAGACACAAAGCATCTCAAATAAGTTTCCAAAGTCTGATTAGTTCGCTCGGTCAGGCCATTTGTCTGAGGATGAAATGCGGAAGAAAAAGACAAATCAATGCCCAGCCTAGCACAAAAGGCCCGCCAAAACCTAGAAACAAACTGGGAACCTCTGTCAGACACAATATTCTCCGGAATACCATGCAAACGAACCACATGCTGAAAAAACAACGGAACCAAATCAGAAGAGGAAGGCAATTTAGGCAAAGGCACCAAATGAACCATGTTAGAGAACCGGTCACAAACAACCCAGATCACAGACATCCTCTGGGAAACCGGAAGATCAGAAATAAAATCCATAGAAATATGCGTCCAAGGCCTCTCAGGGACCGGCAAAGGCAAAAGCAACCCGCTAGCACAGGAACAAGGCTTGGCCCGCGCACAAGTCCCATAGGACTGCTGTTATGGACCTGGTGGTTAGGAGCACCCGGAATGACCTGATGGTTAAACTAGAAATATGGACAAGCTCTGGGAAGTGGGAACTCTGCTGACCGCAAACCCTACTCCTATCACAAACACTAGAAATAGCCGTGGAGCGTACCTAACTCTCCCTAGACGCCTCTTCACAGCCTAAGAGCTAACTACCCCTAAAGATAGAAATATAAGCCTTACCTTGCCTCAGAGCAATTCCCCAAAGGAAAACGCAGCCCCCACATATATTAACTGTGAGTTAAGAGGAAAGTCACAAACACAGGAATGAAACAGGTTTTAGCAAAGGAGGCCAGTCTTCACTAAATAGTCAGAGGATAGAAAAAGGGAACTATGCGGTCAGCACCAAAAACTACAAAAACCACGCAGAGTGTGCAAAAAGACCTCCACACCTGACTCACGGTGTGCAGGTGCAACTCTGCACCCCCAGAGCTTCCAGCTAGCAAGGAAATATCATGATAGCAAGCTGGACTAGAATTTAGCAGTACTAAGAAACATATTCAGGAAACAGCAACGACAAATGAACTAATAGGAACTTAGCTTCTGCTGAAGTAAACAGGTCACCAGAGAAGTCCAAGAGAGATCTGAACCAATACTGAGACATTGACAGCTGGCAAGAAGTAACGATCTGAGTGGAGTTAAATAGGGAAGCCAGCATGACAATAAACGAGGGCAGCTGAGCCAGCAACCTCAGTGACCAGCAGTTCCGCTCAAAGCCACCAGAGGGAGTCCAAGAGCAGAATTAACCAAAGTACCATTACTGACCACAGGAGGGAGTCCAAGAACGGAATTCACAACAGACTGCACAAAAGAACGCACATCACGTGACAAAGAAGGACACCAAAAGGACCTACCCACCAAATCTCTGGTACCAAAAATACCAGGATGGCCAGCCAGCACAGAACAATGAACCTCAGAAATCACTCTACTAGTCCATCTATCAGGAACAAACAGTTTCCCTGCTGGACAGCGGTCAGGTTTATCAGCCTGAAATTCCTGAAGAACCCGTCGTAAATCAGGGGAAATGGCAGAAAGAACCACCCCTTCTTTCAGAATGCCGACCGATTCAAGGACCTCAGGAGAATCGGGCAAAAAACTCCTAGAGAGGGCATCAGCCTTAATGTTCTTAGAACCCGGAAGATACGAGACCACGAAATCAAAACGGGAAAAAAACAAGGACCATCAAGCCTGTCTAGGATTCAGCCGCTTGGCAGACTCGAGGTAAATCAAATTTTTATGATCAGTCAAGACCACAATACGGTGCTTAGCTTCCTCAAGCCAATGTCGCCACTCCTCAAATGCCCACTTCATAGCCAACAACTCCCGATTGCCGACATCATAATTGCGTTCAGCAGGCAAAAATTTACGGGAAAAGAATGCACACGGTTTCATCAAGGAACCAACAGGATCCCTCTGAGACAAAACGGCCCCTGCCCCAATCTCAGAAGCATCAACCTCAACCTGAAACGGAAGAGAAACATCCGGTTGACGCAACACCGGGGCAGAAGTAAATCGGCGTTTAAGCTCCTGAAAGGCAGAGACAGCCGCAGAGGACCAATTCGTCACATCAGCGCCTTTCTTCGTCAAATCGGTCAAGGGTTTAACCACACTGGAGAAGTTAGCAATGAAACGGCGATAAAAATTAGCAAAGCCCAAAAATTTCTGAAGGCTCTTCACGGATGTTGGTTGAATCCAATCATGAATGGCCTGAACCTTAACCGGATCCATCTCTATAGATGAGGGAGAAAAAATGAAGCCCAAAAAAGAAACCTTCTGCACTCCAAAGAGACACTTAGACCCCTTCACAAACAAGGCATTATTACGAAGGATCTGAAATATCATCCTGACCTGTTCCACATGGGACTCCCAATCATCGGAAAAAATTAAAATGTCATCCAAATATACAATCATGAATTTATCAAGATAAGTCCGGAAGATATTGTGCATGAAGGACTGAAAAACAGATGGAGCATTAGAGAGCCCGAATGGCATCACAAGGTATTCAAAATGGCCTTCGGGTGTATTAAACACAGTTTTCCATTCATCACCCTGCTTAATACGAACAAGATTATATGCCCCCCGAAGGTCAATCTTCGTAAACCAACTAGCCCCCTTAATCCTAGCAAACAAATCAGAAAGCAGAGGTAAAGGGTATTGAAACTTGACCGTGATCTTATTCAAGAGGCGATAATCAATACAGGGTCTCAAGGAGCCATCCTTCTTTGCAACAAAAAAAAACCCGCTCCCAAAGGTGAAGAAGATGGCCGAATATGCCCTTTCTCCAAAGACTCCTTAACATAACTCCGCATGGGGGTATGTTCAGGCACAGACAGGTTGAAAAGTTGGCCCTTAGGAAACTTACAGCCTGGAATCAAGTCAATCGCACAATCACAGTTCCTATGCGGTGGGAGGCAACTGGACCTGGGCTCATCGAATACATCCTGAAAATCAGACAAAAACTCTGGAATTTCAGAAGAGGAAGAAGAGGAGATTGACATCAAAGGAACGTCATTATGAACCCCCTGACATCCCCAACTAGTCACAGACATAGACTTCCAATCCAACACAGGATTATGTACCTGCAACCACGGAAAACCCAGCACGATAGCATCATGCAAATTATGCAACACCAAAAATCGACAATCTTCCTGATGGGCTGGCGCCATGCACATGGTCACCTGTGTCCAGAACTGGGGCTTATTTTTAGCCAAAGGTGTAGCATCAATGCCCCTTAAAGGAATAGGGTTCTGCAAAGACTGCAAGGGAAATCCACAACGCCTGGCAAACTCAAAGTCCATTAAGTTCAAGGCGGCACCTGAATCCACAAACGCCATGACAGAAAATGATGACAATGAGCATATCAAGGACACAGATAACAGAAATTTAGGTTGTACAGTACTGATGGTAAATGAAGGAGCGATCCTCTTTGTACGCTTAGGGCAGACTGAAATGACATGAGAAGCATCGCCACAATAAAAACACAACCTATTCTGATGTCTGAATCCATGTTGTTCCGTTCTAGACAGAATCCTATCACACTGCATTGGCTCAGGCATCTGCTCTGAGGACAACGCCACAGCGCGCACAGTTCTACGCTCCCGCAAGTGCCGATCAATCTGAATGGCCAGAGACATAGAATCATTCAGACTGAAAGGCGTGGGAAACCCCACCATAACATCTTTGACGGATTCAGAAAGACCCTTTCTGAAAATTGCCGCCAAAGCTTCATCATTCCATTTTGTCAACACAGACCATTTTCTAAATTTCTGACAATACAACTCTGCTGCTTCTTGACCCTGAACAAGGGCCAACAAGGTCTTCTCCGCTTGATCCACCGAATTTGGTTCATCATATAATAATCCTAAAGCCTGAAAAAAGGCGTCTACATTAAGCAAGGCCGGATTCCCAGACTCCAGGGAAAATGCCCAATCCTGAGGATCGCCACGCAGCAGGGAGATGACAATTTTAACCTGCTGAATGGAATCACCAGTGGATCGAGGTTTCAGAGCAAAAAACAGTTTACAGTTGTTTTTAAAACTCAAAAACTTGGACCTGTCCCCAAAAAACAAATCAGGAGTAGGAATCCTAGGCTCCAAAACTGGAGTCTGAACAATATAATCAGAAATATCCTGTACCCTAGCAGCAAGCTGGTCCACACAAGAAGCCAATCCCTGAACATCCATGCTAGCACCAGACTCCTCAGCCACCCAGAGAAAAAGAGGGAAGAAGAGACCAAGCAGACTACAGAAAAAAAATGGCTCAACACCTTTCTTCTCTTCTTCTGAGATGCATTTAACTCATTGTTGGCCAGTTGTACTGTTATGATCCGGTGACCTTGGAGCCACATGAGACTTTCTCAGGAGAAGGTGGAACCTGTAAAGACCGCAAATCCTAAACTGACACCGCAACTAGAAGTACCCGTGGGGTGTACCTAACACATCCTAGACACCTCGACACAGCCGGAGGACTAAATACCCCTATAGATGGAAATGGGAATTCTATCTTGCCTCAGAGCAGAACCCCAAAGGATAGGCAGCCCCCCACAAATATTGACTGTGAGTATAAGAGGAAAGACAAACGCAGGCAGAAATCAGGATTTAGCAAAAGAGGCCATGCTAGCTAAATAGGAAAGGATAGGACAGAATACTAAGCGGTCAGTATTAAAACCCTAAAAATATCCACAGCAGATAATACAAAAAAAATTCCACCATCTAACTAAAGATATGGAATGTATCTCTGCATCTCCTGAGAATCCAACTTGACTGAAAGTATCCAAACACAGTCTAAGCTGGACAAGAAAAAACAATGAATAGCACTGAATTGTAAAGCACACCGCATGTGTGCAGCAGAAACAAAACCAGACACTTATCTTGGCTGATTTGACAGAGATGCATAACCTCCAAGAACAATGGACAACTGGCAAGGGCTAATGAATCCTGCACACCTAAATACCCCAGTCAGAGCTGCAATCAGCATGAACACCTGCCCAGGATTGCAACCCAGGGACAACTGCATTACCACCAGCAACCACCGGGGGGAACCCAAGAGCACAATTCACAACAGGCAGCTGAAGCTTTAGCCTACTTTCTAAAATGGGCAGACATGTGGCATACTTTCATTAGCAGATCCGGCAGATCCGGGTAGCTTTTGAGAAAACATTGAACAACGAGGTTAAGCACATGGGCCAGGCAAGGTACTTGTGTGAGCTCACCTTGCCTCAGTGCCGCCACCAGGTTCCAGCAATTGTTACACATGACCAGGCCTTGCTGTAGGTTCAGCAGTGTCATCCAAAAATCTGACTGCTCTTTCAGCGCTGTCCACAACTATTCAGCATTGTGCAGTTTGTCACCTAAGCAGATTAGCTTCAGTACAGCCTGTTGTCGCTTTTCTGAGGCAGTGCTGCAGTGCTTCCAGCTTCTGACTGATGTGCTCATTTCAGAGATGGATTCTGAAGAGGAAGAGGAGGATGAGGAGGAGGAGGTGCAGGAGCTGTAGACTGTGGGGGCAGCCCTAATTGATGTGTGGCCCACAATCCTCGGCATGGTGATGATGTATTCCATCCCAAGGTCTGACTTGGTCAGGGCTTCCACTGTGTTAACCCAGTGTGCCATCAGTGAGATGTGCCATACCTGCCCACGAGCACTTATCTATGTGTCCATGGTTAGGTGGACTTTCCCAGTAACAGCATTGTTGAGGGCACGGGTAATGTTGTGGGACACATGCTGGCATAATGCCAATACCGCACACTGGAAGAAATAGTGGCGAATGGGGATCGAGTACCTTGGAATGGCTGCTGTCTTAAGGTTGCGGAAAGCTTCTGTCTCAAGGAGCCTGAAAGGCAACATTTCAAGTGCAAGCAGACAAGAAATGTTAGAATTTAGTACTGTGGCTTTTGGGGCACTGGCTGGGTATTTCCGCTTGCATTCCAATGACTGGGCTATAGACAACTGAAGGCTGTGCTGGGACAAGGACACGGACAGGCTTGGTGATGGTGCTGGATGACTGTGGGCAACAACAGGTGCAGGGCACAAGGCATCTTCATATGCATGGTGAACTGGGGATTGGCTTCTACGCAAAACAGTGGAAGAAGCAGTGGTGTCACCTGCAGACAATGTTCCTGGAGTTCGGCCCACAAAGTTGGGTGCTTTGCTGCCATGTGCCTGATCATGCTGGTGGTGGTCAGACTGGTAGTTTTGCTACCCTTGCTGATGCGGGTATCACCACCTCGTCTTCCACATCCGCACCCTGCTCCTAGTCCTGACTCTCTGGCAATTGTGTCTCATCATCATCCGCCTCTTGTGACGATTTCCCACCATCGTCTTCATGTGACCGTGGCTGTTCAAATCTTTTTGCATCGCAACATGTGATCTCCTCTTGCCCCACTTCAAGTTGACCGGCCGAGAGTCCGGAATCTTTGAAGGGAAAACTGAACAGCTCTTTGGGCTTTCCAAGTGTGGGATCACTTGTCTCAGGGCACTTGGCATGGTTGGAGGAAGGAGAATCAGGGTAAGTAATATGCGATCCACACTCATGGCTACTCAGACTTGACCGTGTGGAAGATGTGGTGGTGGTGAAATGACTAAAAGCATTATCCGCTATCCAACCAACAACCATTTCACCACTAGCTTCAATAGTGCTGTGCTGCGGTCCCCTAGAAACTGGGACAGTTTCAGCTTGGCCACTGCCTCGTCCTCTGCATGCACCATAAGCATCACGACCACTTGCTCCTTGCCTTGTCCATTTTCAATGGACTACTGAAATATTTGAAATGTTCAACACAAATGGATTAATTTGGAGAAAACTTTTATGTGATCAGTATACCTGAAAAGCAAGTATTTGGAGACCACAGATACACCGGGCATCTGACGGAGATAACAAACAGTTTAAGTATGTTGTCTTTTTTATATATATATATATATATATATATATATATATATATATATATATATATATATATATATTTTAACCACAAAGGGTTCTTTCCCCTATATTATGAATACAATGGTTTCTAATTTTCTGTGAATTTCATTATTATTATATTTTTTTTAAATTTTATCTTGGGTTCTGCACTTCTCTTTTCTTTGGGTATACTGTATGATGGCGATAGTAGACTGTTTAAATGTGTGGCCTTTAAAAAAAAAAAATTAGACCACTAAATACTGAGTAGACCAAGGTTAGCAGACAAAAAAATAAAATGTATGACTGGAAAGCAAGGATTTTGACACCACAAATACACCAGGCATCTGACAGAGATAAAAGACTGTTTAAATATGTTTCCTTTAAAAAAAAAATAATTATACCTCTAAATACTGAGTAGACCAAGACCAGCAGACAAAATAATACAACGTATGCCTGCAAAGCAAGGATTTTGACACCGCAGATACACAAGGCAGCGATAGTAGACTGTTTAAATGTGTGGCCTTTTTATAAAAAAGAAGAAAAATTAAACCACTAAATACTGAGTAGACCAAGGCTAACAGACAAAAAAATGAAATTTATGCCTGCAAAGCGAGGATTTTGACACCACAGATACACTGGGCGTCTGACGGAGATAACAGACTGTTTAAATGTGTGGCCTTTTTTTTTTTTTAATTATTAAACCACAAAATACTGAGTAGACCAAGGCTAGCAGACCAAAAAAATGCAATGTATGCCTGAAAAGCCAGAATTTGGAGACCACAGATAGAACAGGCATCAGACGGAGTTAACAGACTGATTAAAATGTGGCCGTGATTGTTTTGAGCCCACCAAAATTGTGTGACACACAAAAAAAGGAGTACTAAGGCCAGTCTCACACGTCCAGATAATTCCGGTACACCGGAAACAATCGGTACCGGAATTATCCGTGTCCGTGTGCCCCTACGTTCCTGGTGTACATCAGTGTGGCACACGTGTGCCGTGCTGGGTACCACACATACCAGCATCTGGTGCTGAATCCGTGATTCATATCTTCCCTGCAGCAGCGTTTGCTGCATAGAAGATATGAATAATAGTGTTTAAAAGAAAGATCTATCTGTCATAGGGGTGGAGCCGCCTAGTCATGACTGTAAATGAGCGACCCCACGTGACCGCATACAGTAGAAGGAGCGGCCAAGACAGGACACTGCGAGGGAGGCGGGTGAGTATTTTCAGAACAGCGGGGGGGGGCGCACAGGGGGTGGGGGGGCGCACAGGGGGTGGGAGGGCGGGGGACAGATAGATCTTTCTTTTAAACACTATTATTCATATCTTCTATGCAGCAAACGCTGCTGCAGGGAAGATATGAATCGCGGATTCAGCACCATGTGGGGGGGACAGCGCTTACTGTAGCGCTGTCTCCTGCACGGAAACAGGGACTGCACACAGAGAACTTCCGTTTACTTTAATGGGTCTGTGTAATACGTGCGCTCCCACGAACACTGACATGTCTCCGTGTTTGGCACACGGAGACACGGTCCGCAAAAAATCAATGACATCTGCACAGATGCATTGATTTTAATGTGTCTACATGTGTCAGTGGCTCCGGTACGTGAGGAAACTGTCACCTCACGTACCGGAGCCACTGACGTGTGAAACCGGCCTAAAATTGTAAGATATTTAGCGCAATGATATGCGAGATGTGTGGCATACAAATCACAGTGATAAATATAAGAACAGTAGGTAAATATTTTGGGTCAGCTACAGATTTTTGGGGCAGCAAAATGGTGTCCAAAAATGTTGTAAGACACTCGAAAAAATAATATAGTACCAAAAAAAAAAAGAGGGCAGATTTTTCTGTGCACTCACATCTGATGTTTGGGCAATATTTTTTTAAAATTGTTAGATTTTCACGCTCTTGTATTGCAATGACCTGGCTGTAGTCTGCAGCGTGACCAAGCAAATAAGTGTAGAAAAAAGAGGGCTATGGATTGCTTTCTAGTAAAATAAGCAGGTATAAGCTGCAAAAAAACAAAAAAAGATTACCACGGATACCTGCAGCTACGTATATACACTCACTGGCCACTTTATTAGGTACACCATGCTAGTAACGGGTTGGACCCCCTTTTGCCTTCAGAACTGCCTCAATTCTTCGTGGCATAGATTCAACAAGGTGCTGGAAGCATTCCTCAGAGATTTTGGTCCATATTGACATGATGACATCACACAGTTGCCGCAGATTTGTCGGCTGCACATCCCAAAGATGCTCCATACAAGGCAGGATGGATCCATGCTTTCATGTTGTTTACGCCAAATTCTGACCCTACCATCCGAATGTCGCAGCAGAAATCGAGACTCATCAGACCAAGCAACGTTTTTCCAATCTTCTAGTGTCCAATTTCGATGAGCTTGTACAAATTGTAGCCTCAGTTTCCTGTTCTTAGCTGAAAGGAGTGGTACCCGGTGTGGTCTTCTGCTGCTGTACCCCATCTGTCTCAAAGTTCGACGCACTGTGCATTCAGAGATGCTCTTAGGCCTACCTTGGTTGTAACGGGTGGCGATTTGAGTCACTGTTGCCTTTCTATCAGCTCGAACCAGTCTGCCCATTCTCCTCTGACCTCTGGCATCAACAAGGCATGTCCGCCCACAGAACTGCCGCTCACTGGATTTTTTTTCTTTTTCGGACCATTCTCTGTAAACCCTAGAGATGGTTGTGCGTGAAAATCCCAGTAGATCAGCAGTTTCTGAAATACTCAGACCAGCCCTTCTGGCACCAACAACCATGCCACGTTCAAAGGCACTCAAATCACCTTTCTTCCCCATACTAATGCTCGGTTTGAACTGCAGGAGATTGTCTTGACCATGTCTACATGCCTAAATGCACTGAGTTGCCGCCATGTGATTGGCTGATTAGAAATTAAGTGTTAACAAGAAGTTGGACAGGTGTACCTAATAAAGTGGCCGGTGAGTGTATATATATAAAATACGCAACAGCAGACAGGAATGGAGCTTTTTGAGGCATTCGGTGAGATCTATATACTCACATACAGTGCCTGCAGGCCTTGCACTGATGTAGATATGGGCACATAGACTCCCCTGCCTACCTAGTGCTGCAAGCTATGTACCCCCCGAATTAGCCATAAAAATTACTGTTGGTTTATCAGGATTTGTGGATTGAACAATAGTAGACCCACACTAACTAATAAATGTAAGTATCTGACCCTATCTCAGCAGCAGCTCTCCCTACACTAGCTGAGTCTGGAGCAGAATGCGCCGAGCAGGGCGGTGCCAGGTCTCTTATAGACCTGATGACGCTGTGCGGCCAGCCAATCACTGTAATACCACAACAAAGATGGCTGCGGCATTAAAGTGCATGGCAGACAATCCCTGCATGCTGATTGGCGCTCTGAAAAGCGCCAAAATTAAAAGGAGGAGACACGAGCTCCCGCTGAATAATCCCGGAAATGCTCGGTGCTCGCCAAGTACACCGAGCCTAGTGATACTCGGGCGAGTACCGTGTAGTGGCAAGCACGTTCGCTCATCACTAGTGGCAACAAGTTACTGTAACACAGAATCAGCAGCACTATGGATTTATATGCTGAAGTGGTGATTTCCGTCTGCAGCACAGAATTAGCGCTTCAGATTTTTATGCTAGAAGGTCGATTTGACATAGAATCCTATCTATCTGAACTAGCTGACAATAAACCACCTTGCTATCTGACTACTTGCAGCAGCAGGAACAGCCTCTCTGAGCTGCTACACTCACAAAAAATCGCCAATGCCACAAGTCTGCTTTTTATATGGAAAGGGAAGTGTGACTTTGACAGCAAATGACACACGCTCTTCTGTACGGACATCGTGGATGGTTTCTGCACCTTGATTGGCTGCCGGAATCTCCACACATTTGGCCGGTCCTCTGACCTCCCCTCATCAAACACATCCCCCACCCTGCTCATCATACAGCACCACTATCCTAGCCAAAGTTCTAACAAAAGCATTCGTGGAAACTTCATCATGTACTGAACTTCACAATTTCCATGTTGTGAGACAAGGACAAAGGAGAAACATAGCACTAATAAGCTAAAATTCCACAGCCCTCCGCAAGATAAACTCTCCATTGTTCCTTGAGGGTTAATAAGATATCTTGAAACAACTTTATCTTTTGTCAGAGCCTGAGATTATAAAAAATTGCCAACACAATGGGCATTGTTGTCAGTGTCATTCTTATTAATCTGACTGTTTTATAAGCAAAAGGAAATACAAATGCTACAGCCAGCAATACTGAAACAGCAGTTAGGGCTCATTTCCACTTGCGAGGAAAACGGACGAGTGCAATCCGATAAAAAATCGGATTGCACTCGGACCAATGTTATTCAATAGGTGTCTTTTCATTTGCGATTTTTTTCTCAGCCGAAATCGGGAAAAAGATCGCATGCTGCGATTTGCTGCGAGTCTCGGACGATCTCGCCAATGCAAGTCAATGGGTGCGAGAAGAAAAAACGCATGGAATACGGATCATCCGTATTCCGTCCATTTTTTACGGATACATTACCATTCTGTGGCCTACAACACTGTAAATGGTCCTGTAAATGACTGTATGAAAATAGTTGCAGAGAAAAAAAACGGATTGCATACGGATGTCATACGGATGTAAAACGGATGGTGCAATTAAAAATCGCATAACACTCGCATGACAATCGCATGACAATCACATGACAATCGCATACGCTAAATCCGTTATTTCGGTCAAGATTACGGACCGTTTTTTCTCTTGCAAGTTCACATTTATTTACAACTAGCTGTACTACCCGGCTTCGCCTGGGGTAATAACTGCTGTTAGCAAAATAGAATGTGTTAACAAAAATTTATTCTGCACAAAAAAACAAAAAACAAATAGATAGAAATGTAATTATTAAAAGGCAAAAACTAAGCTAATAGAAGCATTTTACAACATATATTTCAACACCAGAGATATTCCACACAGATTTAACTAAATTGGCCAAGTAATGTGAAGTAATCTTCTACTGCTTATTCGAGAGCCTTTTGATAAACGACATTCTTAGTTTTTCCTTCAGGTGCGAAGACAAACAGATTTTTGGCTGTTCCAACTCTTGAACAGGCCACATAAAGTTGACCATGAGAAAAGCATGGAGATTGTAAATCGATTCCAACTACTTTCAAGGACTGTCCCTGAGCCTCGTTGATGGACATAGCAAATGCCAGTCGAACAGGAAACTGGAGGCGTTTAAAATCAAAAGGCAAATCAGATGGAATGAGAGGAATTGTTGGAATGAAAACATCTTCTCCTGTGGCACATCCTGTCAAAATGGTTGCCTCAATTACATGTGGAAACAGGTTCTTAATCAAGAGTCTTGTTCCATTACACAGCTTTGGCAGATCCAAATTTCTCAATAGCAGAATAGGTGCTCCAGGTTTTAGAAAGAGGTTGTGAGGAGGAAGTCCTTGTGGCTCCAAGGAATTGAGGAACTCAGTTGGATAAAATAATGCTTGAGCAGGGACTATTACTGTATCTACTGACTTGTAAGTTGTGCACAAACCTGGAAGGAGATTTAGAATTTGAAGATTGATCTTGTTGACGCTGTCATTTTTGGGAGCTAGAATAGCCCTTTCACACAGCCAGCCAGAATTTTTGAAGTGGAGTTGAATGTTTGGAAAAACCTTTGCTTTCAACTCCTCAATGGAAGTCACAATGCAACAAAAGTTGCTTGGGAAGGTGATCTGTCCAGTGGTTGAGTTTACTGGTGCCTTGCCATCTCCAATATTCAACAGCTGGCTCGAAAACAGTCCAGCAGAAACATCGCCTGTCATGTAGACCCTCATGTTTGTGTTCAGTGAAATTTTCTTTACTTTTCTCCAAAGGTACGATGCTTTGAGACAGGCATTGAGTTCGTCTGCAGGGGTTGATCTTGGAATAACAGGTAGTGTTTGGCGGAAGTCACATGCCAAAACAACAACTACTCCTCCCATGATATATTTGTTGCTACGCAGGTCTTGCAGCAGTCTGTCCACTGCTTCCAGAGCCCTTTTGTGTGACATGGTGCATTCATCCCAAATGATGGCACTGCATTTTTGAAGCAATTTGGCCAGTCCTGATCCCTTGGCAATATTACACACGGGGCTGTCACTATGAGACAGGTTAAGTGGTAGTTTGAATGTCGAATGTGCTGTCCTGCCACCGTTTAAAAGCGTAGCTGCAATTCCAGAAGATGCCACTGCAAGTGCAATCTTTTTTTGTTGTCGAAATTTTGCCAGGAGCAAGTTGATTACAAATGTCTTTCCTGTTCCACCTGGAGCATCAAGGAAGACAATCCCACCTTTGTTGGTTTCACTGAAACTTAAAATATAATTATAGGCGTCCCTTTGATCTGGTACCAATATTGGCTCGTTCTGAGACACACATGCTGTCAGTTCATCAATATTGTAGTTTGTTTCTATGAAAATCTCCCTACACGTTTGGATGCCTTCAGGATTTCTTTTTGGAGCAGGCAAACCAAGCAACTGTAAGGCTTTTCCTGACATCGCTATGCACTGATCTTCAAGGAGCATTAAAGTTTCATTGAACATTTCCTCAGTGAAGTTGATGAGTTGCTGAGGATTTTCCCTTCTAATCTGCATGAGGATGTCCTCACTGAGATCAGTTTTGTACTTTGTCCAAATCTTAAGACTTGAAATGCTACAGGTTGTTAGAATAATAGCAAAGAGGTGTCTTAGTCGCTTTGGGGTTTGTGTGGCTGCTGCTTCACTGAGGGTCATGTCCCAGTGTCCATCATTTTCCAGAAGTCCTTTTCTTTGGCAAGCTCCCCTGAATGTTTCACACACATGGCCTCCGACGGTCTTCAAGTCAGAAAATGATGTAGGGCCTTTGACAACATGAAGTAACATGCGCAGGTAGAAGCACTCTGCATTTGACGGATGAACAGTGTAGACGCGACCAAGCGTATCAGTTGCTTTCACCCCTGGATAGCCTTCAATATCAAGCCCCCGTTTCCTCCGTTCCAGTGTTTTTCTGGAGGAATTCCAAGTGTAGTACTTTGGTAAATCACAGTAGAGAATTGTTTTTGCAAAAGGGTCTTGTTGACACAGCTCAAAAAATGCCAAGAGGGTGGTCTTAGGTGGTGTTAGGAGCTGCTGCTGCAAGTTTGCTGGGTTAAAATAAATTCTCTGTCCATTTTCCAAGTGCACACTCAGATGCACAACTGGTGGGTAGCGCTCATGAATGGAGAATCCTAGTATTCTCCAAACAGCTTCATTGCTGCTTATGTACCTGCCCATCTGGAATGCCTCCACTTCATCAATAATAGGTCCATTTTTCTGGAGTTCAAAAACTGCTTGATCACTTCCTTTGTGGACATATTTGCAGATATACTTGATTGATTTCACAGAGTGGCAAGATTCGACATTTATGTGGGCCTGGAAGATTTTTGAGAGCAAAGGGTTGTAAGGCACTACCCACCTGTTGTCAATTTCTATCTCTTGAAGTGATGATCCAACACGCATTTTGAGCTTTGCTGTGAAACCACCATCCCCTGGCTTTCTTCTTCGGTAGACTGGATATCCATCTTGTCCTGTTTGGGTTTCTTGGACCAGGGATCGTGGGTAATGCTTTGAACACCTGCCATCAATCATACAGGGATAATTTTTGTTGAGACTCCCACACGGACCATGGATCATGTTTTTTGTGATGGTGTCAAACAGCAATGGGTCAATCTGAAGCTCTGGCAATTCGGCACTGATGATATTGTCAATTTCGGTAGGCTGTATTTTTTGCATCAGCCAGATCAAGATGTGGGCGTGAGGAAGGCCTCTTTTTTGCCATTCAACTGAATACATCCAGCACTGCGTCTCACCATAAATATGTGATTTTGTGATGAGAGTAATCATTTTTTAAAGTTTCTGTTTGAAAACCCGAGCAATAAGGTCATGGCGATTCACTGTTTTTTGGCCCGGCAACAGGTGCCCTCCAATTTCCTCCCAGGCAGGATTGCAAGTAAAGGTGATGAAAAGATCTGGACGGCCATACTTTCTCACATAAGTCATTGCATCCTGTGTGTATTCATGCATGTGTCGTGGGCTTCCAGTGACAGTTGATGGAAGAATAACCATTTTCCCCAACTCTTTTGGATCAGCATCATTAGCAACAGCATCTCTAAGGTGAATATATTCCTCTGCCCTGAGCTTCTTTTGATTTAGTCAGATATATAAAAGACGTTCACTCTCAATCTTTGCATACATGTCAACAATAAATTGGTGGAAGAGGTGTTTGCATTTCAAGATGTGATTTTCCTCTGCAAATCTTGTCAAGATCCTATATGCATAGAAGTCCATGGCAGACACTTTTTTTCCTGAAGGGTTGCCTGTTGTAGGATCTGTCTGAGGTATTCCAAAGTGATAGCCATCCTGTCCCTGCCAAAAGATGATTGGATATTGCAGTGCATCATAGGACCTGTGAGTTTCTGCTACTCGTTGCAAACTATTGTTCCTTTTCTGAAGCACAATGTCACGGCTTTAAAAATCATTGCCTACAATCAAGATTGCTACATCATCAAATGTGGGAGCATTGAAACGTCGCTGATGCTCACCTTGTGGTGTTTTGTCAGCTCGAATGACAACCTTGTAATCGTCATTTGGCATGCATTCAAGTGCAGTCTTGAAAAGTTGAACATATGGATTGTTGGAGTGAAGGAACTGCTGCAAATTAGTGACAATATCAAGACGAGTGTTAGGAATTAAAGAGCATCTCCGCTGAGCCTCTGCTTCTGCATTTCCCATGAAGAAGAGTTGAAGAAATTGAGGTTCTTCTCCTTGTAATGGAAGCAGTGAGCCAATTGAGTGGTAAACCTGTCCTTGAACTTTAAATGGTGGCATAAATCCTGTTGTAAACATTTCTTTTGTTGCACCAAATGATGTCATTTGGAAGCAGGAGTTGTACTTCCTGATGTTGTCCAAGAAATGCTTTGATATTGTACTGGTACCCGTCATCAGAGACTTTAGGGGATCTGGTGGTGACAGGAGAGATGGAAGTTTTATCTTGCCATTTGCACAGCATAAACCTGGCGGTTCATCTTTCCATTTTAGGGCACTGCAGTACATGCAGACCACATCCATTTTTCCTATCTGAACTTTAGGATTATCCTGATAGTTTATTTCTGACTGGTAACAAAAGGCAGCATGTTTCAAATCTCCAACCATTTCCTGTGCCCTGGTGGAAGAAATAGCAATTCTCTTAGCGGCAAGTCGGCCTTCTCTCTGCTGAGATGACTCATTGGCCCTTGAGGAAGCAGCTCTTGTTTTCATGTCTGCAAGCCTCGCTTCCCTCTCCTCAGAAAGTTCATTGGCTCTTGAGGAAGCAGCTCTTGTTTTCATGTCTGCAAGCCTTGCTTCCCTCTCCTCAGAAAGTTCATTGGCTCTTGAGGAAGCAGCTCTTATTCTCTTGTCTGCAAGCCTTGCTTCCCTCTGCTCAGAAAGTTCATTGACTCTTGAGAAAGCAGCTCTTGTTTTCATGTCTGCAAGCCTTGCTTCCCTCTGCTCAGAAAGTTCATTGGCTCTTGAGAAAGCAGCTGCTGTTCTCATGTGTGTCAGCCTTGTTTCTTGGTCTTCACATTTTTCATTGGCCCGTAATGCAGCTTTTCTTTTTGCATCAGCTGACATTCGTGCCATGGAATTCCTTTTCTTATGAGGCATTATTGTGGTAAAAATAGTCTGTAACTGGCAGTTTCTATCCTCTCACATAGAGGTAATGTGACTGACGGGGGGGCGTGGCCAGCAGCTAAGAGAGAAGGACGTGAGCTTCATGTGCTCCGAGGATTGATGCCTTAATCTAATTAATCCCAAGCAATACAAAGCCCATCCACCTCATTACAGAGGGATATCCACATCCCTAAGGATCTGAGAATCTGCTTGTGGCAGAATTGGCTATTAATCAGGACGGAACTAGCTGTGGTAAACTGAGGCCTGCGGGAAGGCCTGAAGCCCGTCCGAGTTACTACCCCTCGCATCCTAACTGCTGCGTTGATCCGGACGCCTTAACCACATAGAGGGAAGAAATTACAAGCGAGAGGAAAGGTATCCACCCGTGAAGCACCCGGTGTCCCTCCCTGACACCTCTTGACAGAGACGCCGGTGACTGGTGACTGGGTCGCGGTCACTTTAAGGAGCCACCCGCCCGCCCTGTTTGGCGCGATCCCTGCCGCTGATCTACTTATCCTGCGGTGAGGGAGCGTCATACAGAGAGCCGCCGCTACTTACCCGCCTGGTGCGGTCCCACTGAGGGGTGCCTATCCTTCTGACCTGCCTCCAGCTGTGTGGTTCCCCGCTGCGGCTGTCGGCGGTGAGCGGTGTTGCGGATCCTGTGTGGCTGGCGGAGACGACGAGGAGGAGACGCCCATACCCGCCGCTTTCCTGGACTGGAGCTGCCTGGCGGTGAGTGACTCGCTCCGAGCCCCTGGAGCGCTCCCCGCCATCTAGCCGCTCCGCGAGGCTGGCGTGCGGCTTCTATGTCTCCCTCCCCCCATCCTCTGCGCAGGGAGGAATAAGAAGCACGGGCTGTGGGTCTGTGAATTGGAGGGGGTGAGACCCGGATTCTTGGCTCAACCAGAACTAAGCAAGGGAGAAGGAGTCTAAAACATAACTCAGTCAGGGGGGAGCTGTGTGGGGAGGAGGTACGGATAGAAGATTATAACAAGAAAAGGGCCATCTTGGACAGATCTGGCGCTAAAGGGTCATACTGGCCCATCTGTCTCCCCCCCCCCTCTTCGTACTCCCTATATGCAAAACCTTGGTCTGACTGACCCCTTGGCATTGTAAACTGATCCCCCTGGAACTATGACCACAGTGCCGCACTGTGACTGCTGTTGACAACCTAATCAAACCTGAACACCAATACACCTCTGAGGTTAAACTTATATCCTTGGCTCCAACATAAGCTAGAGGTCCTCATCATAGTTTACCATAGGAGAAGCCTGCATTAACTGTTGGTAATAAAGTGGTCCTCTCCTGACATCTTGTGGCCACACTGAGATTTGGTCCTCTGGCTTAATAATAGTAGTGACTGTAACATTCAGACAAGGTGCCTGGCCTGCACTGTGATCGCTCAAGTGAAATGACGAGATAATAACCTCATCACGCGTTAGAAGAGGATTTTATAGCTCTGTCCATATCACTGCACGCCGCACAATAGTTTGATCTAACATTCAAACAACTAGACCAACTAGAACTAATATTCTAGCCACATAATATCACTGAGGAGGGCATTAGATCTTCAACAGTAATAAAGCAACAGACATACCCCCCCCCCACATACAGACTTATTAATAAAAGAACCAGCATGCTGTGCTAAACCTGTAGCCTTGCCAGAAGGGGGAGAGTAGTACTGATTCTTTAATTCTTTAAACCTCACAAAAGACATGGGGAGAACTGGAACTAAGACCCCCAAGACTTCGTCTAAGACCTCAAAATCAGTCACCCAGGCTGATGTGGACAATTTCCTCAAAAAGCAAACAACTTATTCAGATCACAATAAATCTACAAAGCTTTTCAACTCTCAATTGGAGGAAGATACGGACTCAGATCTCGAAAGTGACTCAGACAGAGGTAGCACTACAAAAGAGAAACTGGTGACCCGTTCTTTCATCAAAAGAATTCTTGCACAAGCTATGGAGCCAATAGGCAGAGAGTTGGCGGAGATAAAACAAGATCTAACACAACAGGGCCACAGAATTGAATCAGTCGAAACCTTTCAAACAACCCTGACACAACAGACCAACAATCTGCTCAACTGCCTTAACGAGCATGAAAATCAAATACACACCATCCATGCCACCCTGGAAGACCATGAAAACCGCGAGAGACGGAACAATATCCGTATCAAAGGTCTTCCAGAATCAGTGGCATTTGAAGCGTTAACCAAAGCCTCAACTGAAATCTTTAATAAATTATTGCTAGAAGATGACCCACATGACATGGAGATCATCAGAGTCCACAGGTCTCTCCGCCCCAGACCCAAACAGGGCGATCCTCCGCGGGATGTAATATGCCGCTTTCTTGACTATAGAACAAAAGATTTGATACTTCGCAGAGCCCGGGACACACAGGAGGTTAAATATGAAGACTCCCAAATAAGACTCTTTCAGGATTTATCTGCCATAACCCTCAAAAAACGCAGACTCCTAAAACCATTTACAGAGGCTCTTCTCCAAAAAGGATACCGATTTCGATGGCTTTTTCCTTTCGGGATCCTTATTACTGCGGGAGACAAGAAGTTTCAAGCTAGAACATCTCAGGACATCAGGGAGGCATGCAGGGCTCTAGACGTCTCCATAGAGACTTATCCTAACTTGGAACCCTTCCATGTGGCATCTCAGCAACTCCCCTTGACAAATCCAACTCCGTGGCAACTCGCTGGAACTCCAAAATCACAAAGGCAAAAGAGGAAGTCCACTAAATCTCCGACCCCAAGGAGTGTTGGGGAGGAGGTGGGATGAGGAGACCTCTCCCCCTCTGGTCTCGACACTCTGAGATGATCCTTTAGAGGGAATTATTCCCCCCCCTCACTCCCCCCCCATGTCTCGTACCAACCTGGAAAGCATTTAGGAACTGTTTATTATTTTAGTGTAATTTTTCGGGTTGGTCAGAGGGGATGAAAAACCTCAAAATATTCTCTCCCGAGCTGGCATAAATGCTATGCAAGCTACAAGTTCAACTGTTCGTTTTGGACTTAATATGTTTTACAAAAAAAATAATCTAATTATCTTTTTCTCTTACCTTCTATCTCACCTCTGCCTCCCTCCCCTTTCCTCCCCCCTCATCGTTCTCCCATCTGCATCGTGAATCTTCTGGAGTATCTACGGACATTCGGACGACGACCTCAAACCAACCACCAAATCCTCTCCAATGGCTATTCATGATAAGGTAATTTCATTTGCCTCTCTAAATGTAAATGGGCTTAATTCACCAGTCCCTAGACGACACACATTAGATTATCTTAAAAAACAGAAGGCCGACATTTTAATGATCCAAGAAACCCACTTTAAACCCGAAAAATTACCCAATTTTGAAAACAACTACTATGATACATGGTTCCATGCCACTACAACACAAGTAGGCTCAAGAGGAGTATCGATAGCGATAGCTAGGGGAATACCCTTTCAGGTCCATAACACTTTGGAAGACCCTGGTGGTCGCTATATACTAATTAAAGGCCTCCTCGCAGGGAACCTAATAACCATTTGTAGTCTTTATGCACCCAACAAAAAACATCTGAAATGGATACTAAGAACACTTAGAACTATAGAAAACTTTAGAGAAGGAACTCTTATCATAGGGGGCGATCTGAATATCGCACTAGAACCCTTGTTGGACACCACAGCGAGGAGAAGCGCAATCTCACTAAAAGATCTTACTAGAATTAAAATGCAATTTAATTCTATGCAGATGCTTGACGCTTGGAGATACTTGCACCCGACGGATCGTGACTACTCCTATTATTCCCACCCTCATAGAACATATCACCGTTTGGACTATATATTTATTCCCAGACAGCTTTTCTCCAATACCCACAACGCTAACATACTTCCGAACATACATTCGGATCATTCAATAATTACATTACAGATATCGTTAGTGAAACCCTTCAAAATAAATAGAACATGGCAACTAAACGAATCACTATTAGATTGTCCAGAAACGCGCGCCCGCATAACTAAAATCATTACACAATATTTCGAGCAAAATGATACCGGAGAACTACCGACCTCGGTGGTTTGGGAGGCACATAAATCTGTTATCAGAGGGGAACTTATTTCAATTTCCTCATACTTAAACAAAATGAGGCAACAGGAAATAGCAGAACTTTATAATGAAATATATCTTCTGGAAAAACAACACAAGAAACAAACAAATGCACAGACGATGTCTGCACTGACGATAAAACGACAAAAATTGAAGGATATACTAAATAAAAAAATCGGCAAAATGGTATGCTTCATGGCGTACCAGGATGTTTGTGCACGGAGATAAGGCGTCCAGACTTATGCTATCTAGAATAAGACACCGCCAGGCTCGCACTTACATCCATGCCATTAAAAAACCCAATGGACAATGTACCCACAATTATTCACAAATAGAAACAGAGTTCCTAGCATATTACGAGCAGCTATACAATCTACGCCCAGATGAGTCATATTCAAAAAACTTGAAAAGAAGACATGATATCAGAACCTTTTTGACATCCCTGAACCTACCCCACCTATCAGAATCTCAGCAGCATCAGTTGACTAGGCCTTTTAGCTTAGAGGAACTTCGGTCCACTCTGTCGGGGAGCCGATCTGGTAAAGCCCCTGGTCCAGATGGACTTCCAGTGACTTATTATAAATCTTTCTCATCTTCCCTCCTCCCGCGATTACTGAAAACATATAATGATATACAAGGTGGTGATTGCTTTCCCACCCAGACGCTGGAAGCGCGGATTTCCCTAATTTACAAAGAAGGTAAAGAACGGGAGCTTTGTAGTAGCTACAGACCGATTTCACTATTGAATGTTGATCTGAAGCTATTTGCTAGCTTATTGGCTCACAGAATAGCTGAGTTCTTACCGACGTTAATTTCTCTAAACCAAACAGGCTTCGTGGGAGGAAGGGAAGGGAAGGATAATACGCACAAAATTCTGCATCTTATGCATTATGCGAAAATAAATAAACTTCCTCTGGTTCTTCTGGGGACGGACGCGGAGAAGGCCTTCGACAGGGTGGACTGGACATATCTTGAGGAGACAATGAGGAGTTTTGGCTTTCCAAGCCAATTGATCTCCACTATAATGAAGATGTACAGAGACCCAACAGCTCGCATAAAAATTAATAGCTCTTTGACTGATAGGTTCTCCATTAAAAATGGGACACGTCAGGGGTGCCCATTGTCCCCCCTGCTATTTATTCTAACAATGGAACCATTGTTGACTGCTATTCAACAGTGCCACGAAATAGAAGGCATCAAAATAGGGAATACACATCATAAAACGGCGGCCTTCGCCGATGACCTCCTGGTCCTGATGACTAAGCCTCTTGGGAGTCTAGCTGCCCTTCTGAAGATTCTGAATATTTTTGGAGACCTGTCAAATTTTAAAGTGAACATGTCCAAGTCTGAGGCTTTAGGCTTAAATATTCCTCAACACATTCTTAATAAAGCGAAAAATTTATATCCATTTGCATGGCCCAAACGATACATTAAATATCTAGGGATTAAAATAGGCAGAACAGATAAAGAACTATTGGAGGATAATTACTACCCGTTACTTAAACATACAGTTACGACCATCCAATCATGGAGAGATCCATATCTCTCTTGGATGGGTAGAAAGAACCTAATAAAAAGTCTGATATTGCCCAAATTTACATATTTGTTTCAGGTACTACCCATACATATTCCTTCTACTTACCTAACCAAAATAAATTCCATATTCTCTCATTATATCTGGAAAAGTACGAAACCTCGCATAACCTTTCGCACATTGACTTTACCTAGACACTTAGGGGGAATGGGAGCCCCAGACATAAAGAAATACTACTATGCGGCAGTATTATCTCGGTCAGTAAACTTAATTAGAAACTCCCAAGGAAGTCTGGCAATTGATGTAGAGAAAGAAATATCTTCTATTCCTCTTAGACCGCTACTATTGACCTATGTAGGGAAACATTCTTTACCCCCTCATCCCAACCCACTTACACGTACACTCATAAAAATATGGTCGAAAACGCATAACATCCTTGCTCCTCCTTCCTCACCGTTGCTAACCCTCTCAGATATTATAACCCAACCGATTGGGAATAGAGTTAAAAACTATCCAATAGACCAAATGCTAAATGAAGGAACACTTCTTTCACTGGCAGAACTTCGTAAAAAACCTGATCTGACAAACCTGAATTTTTTACATTACTCGACACTTAAAGAAACGCTGAAAAGGTTACAATACTTTTCAAATATTACACGTAAGCTTACCTCATTTGAAACCATGTGTGCTAAGGCGTCCAGACCCACTAAGGTACTCTCCACAATCTACCAAACGCTTATAACAGATGAATTAAGCCTTAAGAGAGCATACATCTTAGGGTGGGAAAACGATTTGGGATACACTTTTACGCAAACACAAGTGTCCCACATCTATAAATACTCTCATGGACCCACAAGCTGCGTTAAAACCCAGGAAAACTCTTATAAGATAGTATCTAGATGGTATATTTCTCAAACACAACTTCGGACCTGGAGATTATGTCCTCACGCTGACTGTTGGAGATGCAAATTAGAGGAGGGTGGTGTGAAGAGCGGAACAAAAATGGTTATCTCAATGAACCAAAAAGAATTTGTGATCAATATTGACCTGTCCATTCAAGGATATTTTAGCTATAGTGTGAAATCCTATTTTTTTGTTTGTGAAACTGCCACTTAGGCGAAACTGTACTGTTTTGTTTGTTGTGAAACTATCACATAGCCGAAACTGCTTTTTTTGTCTTCTCTTTTCTCTCTTTGTTTAAACAAGCAAAACTTGTATAACCACTGAAACTACCTGTACAACTATATAAAGAGGGGATAGCACCTTGAAGGGAGGCGTGCTAACAGAGGCTTCCCAGTGATATACTATACGAGACGTGTCTTGTGTATTATTTCTGGTGATTCCCCACTTCCAAAGGCTGCTCCGACTGAGTGTGGTCCCGACATTTCCTGGCGCCCGAACAGGGACCCGAGGTCTGTGTACTCCTTCAAGAACACCGGCAGAATACGAACGAAAAGAGAATCTGGGATAATGGACGGCAGATGAATAAAAACCTGGCCAGGTAAGAGACACTGTTAGATCTCTTATATCTGCCCTGCACTGTCCGTAAGATTTTCTGTGTCGTGTCCTTTAGCGAGTAGTTCTAGTAGAGGAGGATACCTATAGCTCGGGTTCTTGAACTACTTAGGAATTGACCACCTCACGGAGTACGGCATTGAATGAGAGTGAATGTGAATAGAAGGTGTGTGGAAGTTGGGAATAGCCCTATAAGCCGCCCAGGGTGTTGAAACAGAAGAAGTGACTGTCCCACTGGGCAACGTGGTTGCGTCCTTTCGGGGAGACCTCCGCGCCTATGTTCAATCTCTGATCCTGTCTTTGACGAAAACCTGGTGATGGATAAGTGTATGATAGTATGAGCCCAGGACAGATAAATTAGCCTGGGACAAGATACGTTGTATTTTGATCCTCTGTCTGGTTGCATTTGTGTTGTTTGCTATAGGTGTAGGAATCAGGATTTTCTTACATCAACACGGTACGCAGAAGCCGTTAAACATCCTAGCTCCTTAGGAAGAAGGTAACGAGGTATTCTCATACCCAAACGCCACCTAGGGCAAGAAAAGCTCAGGATAAGAAAATGGGGAATAAGCAAACAAAGTCGGAACCAGAAGAATTAGATATCTATACTATCATAAAGGAGAGAAGTGGTGAAGATGCCACTAAGGGGCTGAGAAAGATTTTTAGTAAGTTTGGAGTTACTAAGGCAGAAGCCTTTAGTAGAAAAAAATGGGAAGGAATTCAGGAAAAAAAAAAGGGCATAATCAGAGACAAGAAATGGATAGATCAGATCCAAGCGTTGATTGATGTCTCTAGGGTAGCAGAAAAAGAGGGATGGACATATAATCAACAGAATAAAAAGTGGTGTATTAGACCCGCAGGCTATGGAGAAAAACAAAATGTGGAATATAAGAACACCCCACCCCCATACCTTAACCCACATGCCCCATCTTTTCTCCAAACACCACCTCAAAGTTTAGCCGGACCAGGAGGATGGGTATGTCCGCACTGTGGACAACAAAATCCAGACTGGAGAAATGATTGCCTAGCCTGTGGTACACCTAGACATGGCGCTGTACTTGCCCCTGTTAGGGTAGTACCAAGACCCTTTAGGGAACCTGGTGCTGACGGAGTAATAATGGGAACTAGATATCACCAAACTCGACAATATTTCCCTTGGTCCCCCGCTGAAGGCATGTCTCTCTTGCATAACGCACCAGATCCCACCCAGTGTCCAGTTAGATTTGCACAATATATACAGCAAATTATGCAGACTCACGCTGGAGTTTGGGCAGATGGAGAAGAATTATGTAGAATGAAAATGACTCCTGGACTCTTCCAGGAGCTATTAGCAAATCTACAGGTACATAGGCCCCAGGCAGGAGATGGTGCCTTACAAACGATAGAATCAGGTACGCAATTTGTAGATCACTTAATGGTTTTCATGAGGGAAAAACAGAGGCAGAGAGGAACAACGGGAGTGGTGGCTCAGAAATCTGGACAATCAGTAGACGAATATTATCTAAGTGTAGAAAATAATTTCAGAGATGAAGGCATGGATCTAACCGCTTCAGGAATGATGAGGTTAGTTACAAAAACCTTTATAGATGGATTGTCTCCAAAAGTGAAGGAAAAGCTTAAGGCCGCAACCCCTGATTGGAGAACCTTGGAAGACCCACACCTGGCTAGACAGAAAGCTGTAGGGATAGAAATGGACTTAAGAGAAAATTCTAAGCCAGTAAGAATTGCACAGGCTAATACTGGCTCTGCTAATCAAAAGTTTACTTGTCATTACTGTAAGAAGCCAGGACATTTCCAAAGGGAATGTAGGAAGAGAAAAGCAGATATAGATTCAGGAACCTTTGTACCCAAAAATAGGATAAATAACCCAGCGCCTGATCAAACAGACAGCTCAGAATGACTGAAGGTTATGCAGGTCTCTCTTCCTTCTAGAAGACCAATAATACAAGTTGAGGTTGAGGGTAAAAATGTACCTTTTCTGATAGATACGGGAGCAACATCCTCCATTTTAAATCAAGACTTTTTACCATATCCTGACAATATATCCTCAAAGGTAACATATGCAGAAGGGTATGATGGTAAAATTCAGGCGTTGCCCTTTACAAAACCTTTAAATGTGAGCTTTGGCCCTAAAACCTTTGTATCCAAATTTTTATTTGCTAAAGGTGCACCTACCTGCTTGCTGGGTACTGATGTCTTAAGTAAAATGCACGCAAACATCCATTTTAGAGAAAATGGCACAGTTATGCTGACCATCCCTGAAGATGCAGAAACTCTGGAACAATATGTTAGAATACAGGCAATGGAGGATTTTCCCGAAATTTACACTCAACATGCAAAAATTGACTTGTCTCGGGTTCCTGACAGCCTATGGGCAAAAGGAGACACTGATGTAGGATTCTTATCAGTAGCTCCTATACTGTTAGAAACTGCCCCGGGAACCATTTTACCTCAGCTTAGGCAATACCCCATCAGCGCCCAGCAAGAACTGGCGATTTCTCAAAAAATTCAGGATTATGTGTTACAAGGTGTTTTGGTAGAAATCAGGTCACCCGCCAATACACCCTTATATCCTGTTAAAAAGAAAATTTCCTCCAAAGAAACTATGGTGAAATATCGCATGGTGCACGACCTACGGGAAATCAATAAGGTTTTGGCACCGGTCACCCCTGTGGTACCGAA